>NW_026775554.1:10000000-11250000 GCF_031216515.1 Neocloeon triangulifer | reverse complement strand
TCATCGTCGCTGAAATTTGGCTCTTCATCTCCGTAGCTCTCGGAACGATCGAAGCGGTTATTATCGAAATTTCGAGGGGATCTTTCACCCTCTTTTTTCTTTCCCATCTTGGAAACCGCGTGCGGTCGTGTCGGGAACACGGCTCAGAGAAACAAATATGGCGGAATCAGGTCGGAAGCCGACACCTGGCTGAAATCTGATTGGCTGAAGTTGTAAGTAACTTTAGTAGATTGCGAAGCGCGCCATATTAGAATGCCCGGGAGATTTAATTTAAAACGTGAATAGATTGGAAATTAAATTTTGCCGCCAGGAAAGATGGCAAAAAAGATCGTAAATTTATGAGGATTGGAACTTTCATCTCCGTCAACTTCCCTTGTCCCCCTTAAAAAATACGCGCCAAGCAAAATTTTCTCTTCGTAATCAGTAATCATTTGCCGCGTGGCATTAATATGTAACAATATGCGTAATGCGTACCGCAAAATTTAATAAATCAGTATGTAATAAATGAATCCTGATTCAAATTTTAATTTATAATTCAATTTTATGCATTGTTACTTATTTTGTATTATTTAAACTTAAACTTTAAAAAATAAGACTATCATTAGTTTACAGTACTTCCTATTAACAGTATTAGCAAGAATTAGTGCAGTGGTATCTTTGGGTTTTAAATAATTTTCACAGAATCAGCACAGTATTATTTGGAATTATTTACTCCACTATATAATTTTTTTTAAATCAAATGCAAAAAAAAATATAGCCATAAAAAGTTTCAATCGTAAAAACAATAATGTTGATTGCTAAAAAATTAATGAAAAGCAAAAATTAATTTTCAGAAACTAACAATTTACTGAGGAAGACATTAATAGTTTGTTCAGTGCTAAATAATTGCAAATCTAAATTATTTTTGTGTCTTAAAATATAACAACGATATACCAGGATTTAGGCTTTTTTTAACATTTCTCAAACACATTACAATTCAAAATCCTCTCCACATACCTGGCCTGGATATCCTGTAGACTCGAGTCTCATACGGGGAATATTACCAGTCATGAGGAGGTGCCAGGCGAGTTTTTTAGCCTCTCTCATCTCTGCGCGGCGGTCGAGGTGGGGGTTTTTCAAAGCGCCTGCACTGTAGCGGTGACCAGCATTCTTTACTCTTTTATTGCCGACGGTGCTTTTAGAGAGACGCAAACGCCTGGCGCAGGTAAAAATAAAAAAATCACTCCAATTTTATTACAAATTTCCTTTTGGGGTTAATATAAAATTGGTGTTCTTAACGGCTTATGAAATAGATCTTTGTGGGTTGCATTTGCACTCTTTCCATCTTTTATCAATTTTTTTCCCCGTTGGAAACGTTTTGTAACATCTAAAGACCTGGTTTAATTATCCTGCTTTAAAATTTGAAATCAAAAGTTTTCCACTCTTATCAAAACCTAGCTCCGTATCGTGACTTATTTCACGTTGACAAGGTGGACATATCCATAGATAACCTAAGTGTATCAAATTTGAAAAAGGGCAAACAGGGCTGGAGACAGAAGCCGTAAAGTAGACCAATATTATTATTATTATTTAACAAAATGGACATGTAACGAAGGAAAAGCGCAGTAAATATTCTATATCAATTGTAATTTTGAAAAAAATTAATTTTTACCTTAACTGTTAATTTATGCAGGTTACCGGTAGCGATATAGCTATGAAAGGGTTGCTCTTGTGGGGCGCCCTTTTGGGCACTTTGCTGGAACTAGCGGGCGCCGCCACCCCCTACGTTTGCTATTCTTCGGACCAGGACCCGTACCTGCAGTTTGGTACCAGGACGTCTTATGAATTTTCTTCGGGTCGGACGGCTGGTCCTGGAGGTCAAAGCGACAGAGGCATTCCCGGTTGCAGGCCTCTCACAGTGTGGATGGTCGCAAGACACGGAGCGAGAAACCCGAGCGGCTCCGAGGCGGAGAGGCTTAGGCAAATCACCAAGCTCAAAGATGAGGTCAATAGGAATTATGAAGAAAGAAGTGAGTTTTTCTTATAAACCTCATATTATGGTGCAGTCCATTTTTTGCATCTTTTATTGAAATGAATTATTTTTTTAAATTTGGAATGCAGTTTAATAAATTAAAATTATTTTAATTTTTATATTTTCCTGCTTCAAAATTTGGAAAATTTGTATAATGAATTCATGGCAGAATTAAATTATACAAGATTCGTCCACTTTTTCATGGTCATAGTAGCCATCAACAGTATCGCGCTCTGATATAATGGTTTAGCGAATGTGCGTGACAAAACGTCAATGAGAAAAAATAACAAACACCTGCTGCCATTAGACCGCTCTATTCTCCCTTCAATCATTATTTCCGATTATTTCACTTGTAACTTTGCCATGAATAATTAAATAATATTGCATTCTGATAAAAACACCTAAAAATTAATTTCAGCAAGCAAATTGTGCCCGTCGGACGCGCAAAATCTGCAGCAGTGGCAGTTCACTTTCAACTCGGTGGAAGAGGATTTGATTTCGCAACAGGGAAAAGAGGATATTAACCTTTTCGCAAAGCGGCTTAAGAGCCGTTTTGAAGAATTGCTCGGCCAAGAATACAATGATCAATCATTTGTGGTGAGAATTAAAGCCCGCCACATAAAATATTGACAAAAGTTTTGAGTAAGCCCCGCAATCACGCACGGTCTGTATTACACACTGTGGCAACGCATCAAAACAAAATGTAAATAGAGAGCAACTGCAACTTCATAAAAGTTAAAAGTCGGCTGTTCTAGAAAAATCAATTTTCACAGACAATGACCCACTTTTACGTGCGCCCTATTTTTCCCATAATTATCTACACAAATAATCATCAAATGATTAGCTAACAATTTTAATTTTATTAAATTTCCCTGCTAATAATGCAAATTAATTTCAGTTTCGCCACACTAATACACAACGGGCAAAAAACAGCGCTGAGTCTTTTGCAGACGGCATGTTTCCGAATATACCAGTACGCTTTCAGTCCACTGGTGATAATGATACTTTGTTAAGAGTAAATATATTTAATTTTTTTACATGGTTAAAAAACTTAAAAATCCCCTATTATAATTCAGAGTTATAAAAATTGCCCTGCATGGGAAGCGCTTGTCGATAACAACCCTGATACGGTTCAACAAATGGACGCATATTTGAAACTCCCAGAATTTGTTCGAATAACAAGCGAAGTCAGCCAAAGACTTGGATTTCGGTACAACCTAACCCAAGGTATATAAATTAATTTAAATTGCAAACAGTCTAATGTAACTAAATTTTTTCAAGATACACTGTTATATGCGTATGATATTTGCCGCTACGAGAAGGCAAATAATATAAAAATCACATCACCGTGGTGCGCAATTTTCACAACTGATGAACTGAAGGTAATTTCACTTTTAAAAGTAAAGTATTTTTCTTTTCAAATGAACTTATTATTGTTCCTAGGCGATAGAATATGCCGAGGATTTAAAGTTCTACTACAACGCAGGTTACGGAAATAGCATGAACGCAAAACTTGGGTGTTCCCTCTTACAAGACATGATGTATAGATTTCGGTGAGAGAATTTCATTTATTTGATTTTGCACTTAAAAAATTCCTTTATCCAAAAGAAATGTGTCAGTTGGAAGGACCGAAGCATCAGGAGTTTTCTACTTCACGCACATCACCTCGATTTTGAACCTCCTGACACGAATGGGGGTGGCCAACGACCAGCCACCATTGAATGCCAACAATTATGCAAGCCAAAGTCGGCGCCAGTGGAAAACCTCCGCTCTGGCGCCGTTCAACGCCAACCTGGCCGCAGTTTTCTTCAACTGCACCGGAAATAACGGGCAGGTGGAGCAGAAGATTGTGTTTTATCTGCAGGAAAGCGTGCTGCCGCTTCAGGGGTGCGAGGCAGGCATTTGCACTTGGGACTTTGTTCGCGATCGTTTCATGTCTTTGGCCGACGAGTGCAACGTGAATCGAACATGCGCCGGACAGGACGGGGCAGGACAACTAGCAGTCTCGCTGCTGGCCATTTTTATTTCCTTGGCAGTTAGCGTGCGATTTGTTTAAATGATTGATGATAAGGTATTCAAACTTAATGCAACTCTTCAAGTTCAAAGCCAACCAAAAATGTAGATCAAAAATAATGTTAATTTATATAAGTTATGCTCTATTGAAAGGATGCTGGTGAAAGGGCACTGCGCATGATTTGTCTGATAAAGAGATTAAAGTCAAAGCTAAAAATGATTTTTGTCTTCTATCCAACCAAAACTGAATATTCTCTATGCTAATTAAATTATAAGCTTATCTTCTTTGCCGAAAATAATTCTTAAAATTGATGAGAAGCAAATTTCAAAAGTTTTCGTCAGTTAAAAATTAAAATAAAATAATGAATTCACACTCACATAGCATGATGGCATCATATATTTCTCATAATAAGCAGATTAATTGTAAATTTCTTTGATGCTATGAACCTATGTCGGAGCACTGCGAGTCCTTTCTTGATCTCGTGCTGTTTTTCCGCTGGCGCATCTGTGCCTTTGCTTTTTTGGCAGCTGCTTTTGCATCGGCTGCCTCTTCCTCGTCTTTTTTCTCTTGATTTTTCACCCTCGTTTCAAACATTCGGGACTGCTGCTCAACCACCTCTGGATGCCTAATAGAATATTCAGTTAAATTTCCAGCAGAATTATTAAGTTATACTTTTTAATAAATTGCTTGTCCTCGTCAAGTTTGAATTTCCACCCAACTTTTGACACTTTGAAAGCAATTTTTGCCAGAATTTCGATGATGTCCTCTGCAGGAATTTTTGTCAGCTTCGTCAACTTTTTACATGCAACTGTTTCCTGGGTAGTGAAAGTCAAAAGCTGAAAATAGCAGAGTTAAAAACTATATAATATTTAAGAAACTTAAGGGCTTACAATTTTATCCCTTGCAGTCACAAGCCTGTCTGCAGTGACACCTCTACTGCTTGCGAATTCTTTGTCATACAGCAAGCTGCTTTTCAAAACCCAGTTTCCCTTTACCAAATCGGCAACGCGAATCAAACCAGAAATGACTTCTTTCTCAGAAGCCGAGCTGCTCAGCAAATATTTCAACCTCGAAAATTTTATCACATGGACTAAAACAAGTTTGATGAAGATTTAAATTATTTTCCAAAAATTGATTTACCTTGTTTCATTCTTTCTTTGATCTGCTCCGCCAGAGGCAGTTTGCAAAGCTCTTTAGCTGACAAAACGCCTTCCGCAACATCCTTATTGGCACCATCGTCAGCTTCAGGTGGGCACAAATTAGGCAAATAAGTATCAGCCGAATCACAAAAAATGCTTGATAAGTCTTGATCTGTTTGCTCGCAATTCAGCTTTTCTCTTTCAGTCTGGAATAAAAAAATCTTTTTAATGCAATATTTAATTTTTTTTTAGCAACATTACTATTGATTTGAAGTGATTGGATATGTAAAATTCAGTTTCACACCACGGCTCTTCATCTCTTAACTTCTGGTGAACTGACATTGACTTTGACTGGGCGAGCTTCATTCTTTTAGCACTCTGGCTGGCAAATCTGACGCCCACAGGTTTTGCTTGAGATGCAGAAGGTTCTCCTTTAAACAATTTTATATCAAACAACTTCTAACTTCTAGGGAAAAAAACTGTTTACCTTCTTTGTTTGTTTGTTCTTTCCTTTTGGGAGGTGCGTCCAAGTATTCATAGGAAGGCTTCAAGAAGACCATTCCTGCAAGAGGATTCAAATGTATTCCGTCACTTTGCGGAACTGCAATTGCATAGCGTCCAGGATTTTTTGATACTGCTGTACACGAAGTTAGAACTTGTGTTTCAATCAAATGTCTGTAAAAATAATTATAAAATATCGTAATTTGTATCAACTATATCATTGTTTATTCTTCACAAATCAAGTCAAGAAAATTAAAGACGAAAAATTTACTAGTAAACCTAGTAAACTTACTTGGTAGGATCCAACCCTGATTTGGGAGTCTTTGAGGCCAGCTTTCGTGCGAGATCTGTGTTAAAATTTTTGCTCTCAACGTCCAACCTCACGTGAAGCTCAACCTTCTGCTGGTTTGGTTTAATCCGCGACTGCAAATAAATTAAATATTATTTATTTATTTATAAAATAAACTAAATACATCATTATTTATTCATTCAATGGAAATATCGACAATGTAGTGCATTGTGAATTTAAATTTAATGATCTACAAAATTTCGTCAATTTTAAAATAATTTTAACATTTTAATCAAATTTTATATGTACCTGAACAACCCTGTTTTCCTCAAAATTATTAATGAGAGTATTTCTGCTGTACTCGTACAAATACAACTGGCCAGCTGAAGCTTTCGACAGGAAGACTGGAATCTGAAAATGAATCGTGTTTACAACTTTTAAATTCAGTACACTTGCCGAAAGAGAAAAAAAACGCATACCCTCTGCACAACAGGGTCGTCATCTTCGTCAGTTCCATTTGTGAGCGAGTTAGAATTTGAATTTTGCGAGAACATGCTGCTTCCAGGTGGTCTTATTCTCTTATTAATTTTGATGCTTTATTTAACCTAACCTCACCCTCCTCTAGGAGCAATTGACAACGTGATCCACAATTTTGCAAGTCGTGCTTTGGTTGCGTTTGGGTTTTGGGTCGCGTTGATATTTTTCTGCCTCTTCCCGTCTTGACGTCTTCCCTGTGATGTGATTGGACAACAGCGGGGCGGAGATAGAATTAGGGGGCGTGGCATGTAAACAAAACGACGTGCTAGCTTTTCTCCATTGAAATCTTTGATCGTTTGCCGATTGGCAACGATTAATTTAGCGTTTCTCGTTGGCAACTTGGCAGGGTTGGCAGGTCAAAATTATTATGATTCGAGTGACTTCAAGTTTATCAAAGTCTGTGTATTAGTGTAAGTTAGATTGGTGCATATACACACATGTACATGTAGTGAAAAATTCTATGCTGCATTTTGCAAATTCAATTTTAAGAGATGATTCATAGTTTAAAAAATCATTGAAATTGACTAAATTTGTTGAAATGTGCCTCAAATTGCTCATTTATAATTTCATAGTTATGAGAATCAATACAAACATATGTATATAATTTATCATTTGATGATACCGTTGCTCTAGCGTTGTTGCGTTACTCACTTTTTATCTTATCGCAATCAAGCTCTTCTGGATGCCTCGGTTTTCAAATGAACAGAGATTTGTGCCTCTTGCAGATAGATACTTATTACGTCTACTTGCTCTAAAAGTCTGAATAGCCTTAAAGAAGGGAGAAGAACTGAGCAATATCGTAATTTATTAGTTTTATGATGCAACTTTTTTCATTATAAATTTGAAAATATTATTAAAACTTGAAAAGATCTGAAAAGAATTTTCAATTTCCTCTCTAACAAATAAGTTTGTTTATGTATCTATTTTTAGAGAAAAGTTTATTTATTTATTCAATTTTTCTTTTTCAGAATTTAAAATGCCATCGCAAGATAAAGTACAGAAAAAGCTCCAACTGCTCCTCACCAAGTTTATGGTCCAGGATCATCAAGTGATTGATGACACTTGTTTGGAAAAGCTTTTAACTCAACTTTCAAAAGAGGGTAATAATTGTACTTTCTTCTTTTAACATAACATATTAAATTTCTTTTTATACTCATAATCTAGAGTGTGGCTCTCAGCTTTTGCAACTTCAGGAGTGTCAAGGATTTGGGGAATGTGCTTTGCAGGCGTTTGAAAAAGGCGTGGTTGGAGAATCGGTGCTCTCCTTTGCTCTGCGGCTGCATAGTCTGGTGATCAAGGACGAGAAAACCTTTTCAATACCAGCTCTTCAGGAGTCGACAAAAAATATTGCTTGTGCCCCACGATGGATGGTTACCAACAATGCCTCGCTTCAGTTTTCCTTTGTCCAAATGGTCTCTGCCCTGCTCTACCACAACACAGGTGTCGAGTGGCTAAAAAACTCAGGTACGACAAAAGTTACCAAGATACATAAAGTATACCTTTTAATTATAAATAAATTAAAATGGAGTAATTTAAACTGCAATTAAACCATTTTCAGGTGTCTGGAAGACGGTGAAAAAATTGTTTGAAAATAACAGCAGCATTTACGTGGCTCGGGAATGTCAAAAGTTCCTCGTCTCGATGGTTTTGAAGACATTTGAGGTGGAAATGGAATTTTCAAAACAAATCCTCCAAGGTCCTTTGGACACTTTGAGCAGCAATAAAACGGATCTCACCTCATCTGCTAACCTCTTGATCAATGTTCTCGAAGAGGCGCTGAAAGAGAACAAGAGCAGGGATATTAGTGAAATTATCCGGCCTCAGCTTTCGAAGATTTGCAGTGACTATTTAGGTGTTTCAAATACAGAGAGCAGTGTCCTTGTGAAAATCGCAAATCTCGACTTGCTACTGCAGTTCTGTGCTGTGGAAACAAGTGTGGCTTCAGTTAGCACGTTGGAGGAAAGTTCACTAATGCTCATCAGCAAGCTGGTCTCATTAAAAGACATTACAGCAGTGCAAACCATCACAGGACAGTGCCAAATTTATTGGAAATTTCTCAAACCAAGGATTGAACACCTTCTGGGAAAGTGCAATTATGACGTACAAATTGTTTACATTCAGGTCTGTGCAGTAAAAATGTGTTTATACTTTTTGATAATATTTTTTGTGGGTTATTTAGATCCTGCCTATCATGAAAAATAAAAATGATGACATCAATATGCAAGACGCTGTAAAGAATTTCCTGGAAAAGTTGTGTTGTTGCACATCAGCTTTAACACAAGAGGTTGGATGCTGTTTCCGAAAGCTGTGTTTTAACCAGAGTACACACCAGAAAATTGCCTGCAGAAGTATTCAGTCTTTGATGCAGCTCAAAGAGGTTTTGGACAGGGTGAGAAAATGACAAATCAGCTTGATTCAGTATACAAAAATTTTCTTCTAGAGTACCTCTGTGTACATATTCAGAGCACTGATGTGCATTGTAGTCCAGTTGGTGTCCTGCGACAGCGCCGAAATTGTAGAGATCCAAGACTCTGGATTGATGAGGACCACCCTAGAGGCTCTAATCAAAATGATGGACCATTTCCATTTTACATGGACAGAAAGTTTTGAGACGGTTGAAATTCTCACACACATGCAGGACTTGCTTTGCATTTCTGCTCTGAAAGACAGGCAGGTGTCGCCCATTTTGCAAATCATGCGGAGGGCAGTCGAAGATTTCCTTCCGCCCAACCTGGCCCTGCTGACTAACACGCTGGAAGGCTCAACCTTGCAAAATTTAGGCCCTCAGCTATACAAGTGCATGCACAGCATAAGCTGGGAGGTTCGTGACAGCGCACTCGAAGTTGTCACCGTCATAGCCAAAATCTCTGTTGACAAATTTCCAGCCTTTCAAGTGAGTGAAAAAAAAATTTCATTGACATTTTAATTAATTTAATTACTTAGGAACACTTGGTGCAGCATAATTTGGCCAGTTTAGCTGTAGCTATGGCTTTAGGTGATGAGGACAGTTACGTTCGGAACTCTGCTCTCAAGTGTATCACGACAATGGTGGCTGTTCCCTATTATTGGGAAAGGTGTCTAAAGGACCAAAAACTGTTGGGCCTGATGATGAAAATTTTGTGCCAAGAGACGGAAGGGGTTGTTCGATATCCTGCTACCTCCCTTGCCAATGCCATGCTGCTGAACGACCGCTTGAAGTAATTTAACTTGGAAAACTTGAAATTTAATTATAATATATCTGATTCAATATTAGGGCAGAGGAGAAGGAGCAACTTTATTCAGTGATGGCTGCAGCTGCGGTTGGTGACCTGCACTGGGAGGTCAAAGTAGGCACTTTGCAGTTTTGGGAAACGTCAATCAACCAGCAGTTGATGACACAAGGCATGATTGACGGCCATTTCCCGGAAGTGACTTTCAGCAGCTCTTCAAGGCGCATCATCACCTTGAATGAGCGGGAGATTCGTAACCGTTTGCAGCACGTTCTGAATGAACTGGCACGGATCAAATGCTTGGCTGTGCTTATGTCAACGCTGTACGACCCTGACCTGCATGTTGTGAAAAAATCAGCGGAAATCACAAAACAGTTGCTCAAGCATTTGGACGAGCATGGCTTGCTGATCAAAGAAAACAGCATTGGGGAGGTTAGTTTTCTATTTATGGCTTTAAATTGCTAACCGAAAAACCTTTGTAGCCATTATGGCTTGTTTTACAGCAAAAGTGTAAATAAATCTGATTTGATCAAAAGATTTCGAGGCAAAATAACCGGTTGAAAATAGCATACCGGTTTGAAAATTAACACCGGTTTTTGAAGTTCAGCAAAATCGCCACCAGGCGGCACCGTGATCACATTCCGTAGGGAGAGAGTGAGTGAGGGAGAACAAAGTGGCGCGCGCATCACTCTCCCTCTAGAAGATTCTGACCAGCCGATCTGCTGGTATAAAAAGGCCAGCTCAGCCGGCAAGATTCATTCGGTGTTCGGTGCTTGGAGCTCAGGCAGAGCAGAGAGTGGGACCTCTCTGGCCAAGGAGCTAAGCATTCCGGATCATTGCTTGTTGGTTCAAGTTCATTGAACGGAAACAGCATTTCGTCAGCTTAGATCAATTGCTTGATTGGCTTAAGTTTATTAAGCGTAAATTAGCAATTGTTGTCAGGAGCCGAGAGAGATTCAAGTCGTATTGAGTGTTATTTTGGCTATAGATTAAATTCATAGATCAGATTAAATTGGTGGATAAGAGACTTCATTCGTGAAGGACTTTTTACCAGCCTTGCTGTTAGGTGCTGATTAAGTGAGATTTATCTGCTTAAGTCTATTAAGTGGGTTATTGATCTTATTCTGCAATCAGGTAGATTAACTCAATAGTTAAGGTGTAATTGGCTCAAGCTGATTGAGCGTAAATTGCATTCTTTTGATAGGCGTTTGAAGTCGGTGAATTGGTGGCTCAAGTCTCGATTGAGTACCTTCATGACTGATAGCGGCAGGTGTTTCATTTGACAGATATTGTTTAAGATAAAATCCCGTCAGCCTGGGTAGGCAATAATTGGAATAATTGATCAGAATATTATATACACAGTATAAAGGTGTAAATAGCAAAGTTTGTGTGAATAAGAGAATTAGAATTAATATTGCACTTAAGGTGGAAAAGAGTCGTACTTTGGTATATTCTTTTTTAGGGAACCGTGGCATTGTCAAGATTGTCGTCGGCGCCTTTGACTGATAAAAGAGGATTACCAAATATCAATTCCTTTTGTTTGAGTTCTGCTTTAGGGAACCGTGGCACTGTCAATATTGTCATCGGCGCCTTTGACTGATAAAGAAGGACCAAATAAATCAAGGATTGATTTTGTTAGATTTGATTAAGGGCTGCTTTGTTGCTTGGAATTCTTAATAGAAAGAAGTGGTTAGAGAATCATAAAAATCCCCTAGACACACCGATCTTCAATTAGCTTCTTTCTAGGTAATTGTCGCACCCAATTACCATCCGTTAGGAAAAGCAAAGCCCGAGGACTCTGTTAATTTGAAATTAGCATTTTATTAAGATAATCAAAAACCACCTGTGCGAGCGGTCGTCTGTCTCTTTGTTAGTCTAAATAGCAGCCTTAGCAATACCCTAGGCACTTGTGTTTAGGTGAGACACGGTCGCGCGTTACAGAATTGGGGGCTCGGCCGGGATCTGATTAAATTCAGGTTTTTGATTGATCTTCAAATATGGAAGGAGACGAATCTCAAGGTTCTCAATATAACTCCGCAGGGAGTAGAACGCCAAATCCTGTTGTCAATCAGAATCCTCCTCCAGCGATTCCAGACAACAAACAAGGAGGAGATGTTGTCCAAGGACAAGGAGATGTTGGTAAAGTGCTTGAAAAAGCATCCAAAAAATTGAAGAAGCATGACAAAATGATTGAGTTGATTCAAGATGTCACAAAACCCATGATGGATTTTGTGTGTCAAAGAAATGATGAGTTGAATGAAAATCTTCTCAAAATTTCTGAAAATGTGAAAAAACTCGCTGATGAATTCTTCACTTTTGCGGAGGCAAGTAAGAAGCGAATTAATCAACTTGACCATAGGTTTGATAATTTGCGTGAATCAAGTACTCCCAGGCAAAATACTCTCTTTAGTACTCCTGCAAATAGGCAGGAAAATGTCATTGATGATGATTTCACACTTGGAGAATCAAGGGGGCGTCGAGATACTGATAACAGTCGTGTTAAATTGGGTGTCTCTTTGCCTATCAGTCCTTATTTGAAAGGTGTGACAGAACGTCCAGAAGAAGATTTTTCTCGTTTGGGGGACAATGCTAGGGCCAGAGGTCGTTCCAAGGTTGTTCCTCCAATCAATGTGAGCTTGCCAACCTTTGATGGTGACAATAAAAGTTGACTCCTCATCTCTTTTGCAAACGTTTCATTGACTATGCAAAGGCTCTTGAGGAGACACCTGACTCAATTCTTGAGCGTGACATGCCCATTGCTTTGAAAGGTGAAGCCAGAAAGTGGTGGGAGTTTCATGAAGGTTTTACTTCATATGCTCAATTCAAAAAGGAGTTTATGAAGTATTTCCAGCCTCAGGAATATGATATAAACTGTCTCAAAGATATCGAGGTGAGATATCAAGGTGAAGATGAGACTTTGTCCCAATATCTGATCAATATCAAGGGAATGTATGATTCATTGTCAATCCTTGTGCCTATGCAAGAACAAGTATTGAAGGCCTATGGAAATATGCATCCTAATTACCAACAATATGTTGAAAACAAAGAGTATAGTTCGCTTCATGATATGTATGAAGACTCTTTCAGAATTGAAAAATCAGTCCAACACAGAAATAGATGGAAACCACCTTCTGCTTTTACCCAGGCTGAACCAATGTATGGGTATCAGAAAAATTCCATTGATGGGAAAAAGGTGAAGTTTAAGAGTGGGCTTCCTGAGGACGATAAGGGTGAAAACACAGACTCCAAGATGACTCGTCCTTTCATTCATAAGACCTGTTGGCACTGTGGGAGTGATGACCACTTAGCAGATGGATGCAATGTAAAACCTACTGCTAGAAATCCTCCTAAACAAGCTCCAGGAGCTAGATCCTCCAGTCAAGAGAGGAAAGAAACCATATAATACAGACAAGAAGATAAAGAACACTAGAATTAAGGATGTAAATATAGTTTTAAGTTTTAAGTTATGAGAAATAAGAGAACCATGATTGTAATAAGCGAAGAGTGCTTATGAGAGATAAAGAAATTTACACTTTTAGTAAAAAGTTTTACAGTTTTTCTCAAATGAATGATTTTCCAAAAACTGGCCTGGGTTTTGTAGCCATTATGGCTTGTTTTACAGCAAAAGTGTAAATAAATCTGATTTGATCAAAAGATTTCGAGG
Source organism: Neocloeon triangulifer (assembly GCF_031216515.1). Taxonomy (NCBI): domain Eukaryota; kingdom Metazoa; phylum Arthropoda; class Insecta; order Ephemeroptera; family Baetidae; genus Neocloeon; species Neocloeon triangulifer. Next base: position 11,236,636 of record NW_026775554.1, on the reverse strand, counting down.
CAAAATAACCGGTTGAAAATAGCATACCGGTTTGAAAATTAACACCGGTTTTTGAAGTTCAGCAAAATCGCCACCAGGCGGCACCGTGATCACATTCCGTAGGGAGAGAGTGAGTGAGGGAGAACAAAGTGGCGCGCGCATCACTCTCCCTCTAGAAGATTCTGACCAGCCGATCTGCTGGTATAAAAAGGCCAGCTCAGCCGGCAAGATTCATTCGGTGTTCGGTGCTTGGAGCTCAGGCAGAGCAGAGAGTGGGACCTCTCTGGCCAAGGAGCTAAGCATTCCGGATCATTGCTTGTTGGTTCAAGTTCATTGAACGGAAACAGCATTTCGTCAGCTTAGATCAATTGCTTGATTGGCTTAAGTTTATTAAGCGTAAATTAGCAATTGTTGTCAGGAGCCGAGAGAGATTCAAGTCGTATTGAGTGTTATTTTGGCTATAGATTAAATTCATAGATCAGATTAAATTGGTGGATAAGAGACTTCATTCGTGAAGGACTTTTTACCAGCCTTGCTGTTAGGTGCTGATTAAGTGAGATTTATCTGCTTAAGTCTATTAAGTGGGTTATTGATCTTATTCTGCAATCAGGTAGATTAACTCAATAGTTAAGGTGTAATTGGCTCAAGCTGATTGAGCGTAAATTGCATTCTTTTGATAGGCGTTTGAAGTCGGTGAATTGGTGGCTCAAGTCTCGATTGAGTACCTTCATGACTGATAGCGGCAGGTGTTTCATTTGACAGATATTGTTTAAGATAAAATCCCGTCAGCCTGGGTAGGCAATAATTGGAATAATTGATCAGAATATTATATACACAGTATAAAGGTGTAAATAGCAAAGTTTGTGTGAATAAGAGAATTAGAATTAATATTGCACTTAAGGTGGAAAAGAGTCGTACTTTGGTATATTCTTTTTTAGGGAACCGTGGCATTGTCAAGATTGTCGTCGGCGCCTTTGACTGATAAAAGAGGATTACCAAATATCAATTCCTTTTGTTTGAGTTCTGCTTTAGGGAACCGTGGCACTGTCAATATTGTCATCGGCGCCTTTGACTGATAAAGAAGGACCAAATAAATCAAGGATTGATTTTGTTAGATTTGATTAAGGGCTGCTTTGTTGCTTGGAATTCTTAATAGAAAGAAGTGGTTAGAGAATCATAAAAATCCCCTAGACACACCGATCTTCAATTAGCTTCTTTCTAGGTAATTGTCGCACCCAATTACCATCCGTTAGGAAAAGCAAAGCCCGAGGACTCTGTTAATTTGAAATTAGCATTTTATTAAGATAATCAAAAACCACCTGTGCGAGCGGTCGTCTGTCTCTTTGTTAGTCTAAATAGCAGCCTTAGCAATACCCTAGGCACTTGTGTTTAGGTGAGACACGGTCGCGCGTTACACCTTTTATTAAAATTTGAGCATTATATTAACCATAATAAGAATGATAAGAATTATTTAAATAGAACGCCTGAAAATTGCTGTTAACGTTTGCTTTTTTTATAATTTTTAGTTGGCTGCTGCTGATTTAGGAGAAATTGAGGACGATATTCTGGATACCATTCTGCAAGACTTGGACACCCCAATGGAAAATTCTAAGAGTGTCATTGATGGAATTGTGGATGCTTCAGACCTATCCTTGCTCTCATCTGTTTGCAGAACGCAACTCAGCCTTTCAGAAAATGAGCCTGTGCCCTGTGCTCCGCCGCCTGTGTCTATGGTAGCGGCGGACGAGTTTTTAAAAGCAGCCGCCACCATGGATGTGGACCAGATCATAGCATCTAAAGAAGACTGGCTGCATCACACTCAAGACCACCTAGAGAGCCTTTTGACAGACATGCTTGAAGCTCGAGAGTTTACACACAACACAAATGACATGGACTGTTATTGAGAATTTTTTGTTATTTTAAGTTACAAACAATTTGGCTTCAGAATTTTGGTGATAAGTTTTTTTTCAGCATGTGATCTAAACAATGTAGATAACTCTTCCTAATTTTATTATCTACTATTCTAATTGATTGAAGATATCTTTTCTCAGCAACAAAAAGCTGTAAAGATTATAACCAAATAAAATTCTCTCTTTGTTAGATTTATATACTCACTTTTATTTACTCGTAATGAAGAATAATCAACATTATAATTTTACACCATCTCAAAGGCAAAGTCACATACAAATTAAGCAAAAATAAGCCACAATATTTTGGACGGAATTGTTAGTCAATCTTTATATTCATGCCTCCAGACTAGATAAAAATGTTATTACTATGCTACTCATATACATCTTTTTGTCAAACTTTCATTGGACGGAAGATATTCAGGCATTATATTTTCTTACGTGTTAACTATTGTATGTTAAGCTAATTTCACTCAAGTTGTGCTATAAACACCCTGGCTCAACGAGTGGACTAAAATTATAGAGAGCAGGTTGAACATTTCAAATTAAAGTTGCCAAGCTCTTAACACTATTAAATAGAGTTAAAAGTATTTTAAAACAATCTCAAAATTTATATTTCTTCAAAACATCTGGCAAAATTATTGTTAATTTTCAAAGAAACACGCACATTTTATAATATTTCAACAAAGCGGAGTCAATATTCAGCGGCTTTTGCTAGAACTTGAGTACTGTAGTATTAAATTGACAAAAAAAATTATAATAAATAGCAGACATAACAATGACGTCAGATCTGTTTTATAAATTAATTTGCAAAAAATATTATCATGTAAAAAAATCATTGCTAATTCAAAATAGACTAGAAATGCAGCAGTAGAGAGAAATCGATCCACTAGACGTCATATTTTAAAGTGGACATAAAGAAGTTAAACGCATGCAACTTGAGAATTTCATGCACTCGGTCAGCATGGGAGAATAAAAAGTACTGGATTGAGTGAGATAAGGTATAAGCAGCAGTTGTTGCAGTGTCGATCCGACTCCAATTCTCAGAGGTGAAATCAACTAGGAAGACACTCGAAAGTGGAATACTTGATATATTGTGTAGACAACGTTTGAGGGACAAGAAGGGAAATAATAAAATAGTACTTGAGCAAAATTTGTCTTTTGACCAAAATGTCAAAAGTAAAATCCGATAAAAAAAATCATTAATGATTTTATCAAATCTTGATTGGAACTGAGTGAGCAAACAAGATCAAAAAGTAAAATGGAAGCTGAATTAAAATTAATATTTGATCCCAGAAGAGGAAAATTTTGAATCGGCATCAAATCTGCAAAAATACAGAGATTAAAGAGAGTCGAGAATGGAGTCGAGCAGCTCGAGCTGTGTTTCATCCCACGATCCAGTGCCGCCCAGGAAGCCTGCTAAGTCGTCTTCGCCAAGTACCGTGATGTCCGCGCTTGGAGGCAACGGGCCTAAGATGCTCTGACCCGAGACATGACCACCATCCGAAGTGTCAAGGATGATTTGCTGCCGTTGTTGCTGCTGCTGTTGTTGGTGCAGGGCAGTGAGAGGAGCCACCCATGGAGCCACGGTGATGCTGACAGATGGAGTTGAGGGCTGTTTTGGGGGTGGCCGCCTCCTCTTGCGCTTGCGGGAAGCGCCGAGGCGCAAAACGCCGCCACGGCCCAACTGCGCCACGCTGCCGCTCACCTTGAGCGAACTGGTGTCAAAACACCAAAAGCCACCCTTGCCCGGCTCATCCTTGGAACGGGGCAACTTGACGAAGCACTTGTTTAATGACAGGTTGTGACGAATGGAATTCTGGAAAAAAATAGCTTGTTAAGATCAGCCTCTTTCAAATAAATTTTTTTATAATTTAAATATTTAAATTTCCTGGAAAATTTGACATTTAAAATTTTCTCAATGAAAAGTACCCAAATAAAAATATAAGATTGGAGCTCTCCTTTCGCAAGCTCAAAGAGGGCACGGGCTGATAAGACACTTTGTTTTGGCCTGACCCCCCCCCCCCCCCAAAAAAAAGATTAAAAAACATTATAATTTCATAAATAAATTCATATTTATTGAATTTTTTTTATTTTCCTAAATAATTAATTCAGTTTTATTTCCATATAAAAAAAATGATAATAACCCTCTTGTGAATTAAGAATTAAGCTATAAAAATAATTATTATTAATCTCTAATAATAATAAAAAATTGTTGGCAGTATCTTCTTTAGATTTTGGAATATGAATATAATTAGCAGAAAATTTATATTCCATCTGTCAGCAATTGAAACACTCGATCAATTTCTAATTGCTTGTTAGACGCGCCGCGTGCGGTAAATTTTGTTCGCCCTCCCTCGTCTTCCCTCTTATGCATGAAAACATCTGTCCAGTGGTCAGCAGAGCGTGACCCACCGGGCAATTCAAACGGCTCACTCACCTGCCAACTGGGGTCGGCATTGCGATAGTAGAGGAAGTTCTCCCTGATCCAAGCGTAGATGGCCGACAGGGTCATTTTGTTGTTGTGCGCCGACATGGCCATGCCAATGAGGGCCGCGTACGAAAAGGGTGGTTTCTTGTCGCCCTGCCGCCGGTACATCTCGAGCGGCGGTGGCGACGGCGGCTTCATGGGCAGCGGGCTGGGAGGCGGCGTCGGGGGCATTTTGGGCGTCAAACGCAGAAGGTCGCCGCTCTGGAGCCAACTCAGGCTCCGCAGGTCCTGCTCCTCATCACCGCAGAGCTCAGCATCGCCCTCATTGCAGGCGACGGGGCTGTTTGGCTCTGGAATGAATAATTTAAAAAATTGGTTCATTTGAATTTGATACACAATTAAATTTTTTTAAATAATCTGACTTTCAAAGCATTCTTCGAAGCATGCAAAATATTTAAAAATCAATCCGATTAGAAGGAAAATTATAATTGGGTGTTTAGCAAAATCTCAATTTTTTTAGTTGACCTAATGTGCATTTGTTTTTCTTTTCTTAATTTTTAGCTTCCACGAATTTTTTTGTGATTTTGTTTGCACTATTCTGAATTTTGAAAATTTAATTATTGTTTTAGTTTTTGAAGAACAATTTGTATGCATCCAGTTTTCCAATCCATTACATTTTTTATTTAAATAATGACACCTGTTAATATGGTTTTTTGGAACTTTTTCGAAATAATGCTTGCAATTTGCAAAAAAAAATATCTCCTAGCATATTTCTACTATTGAATTAATCATTTTTTTAATGTGCCAAAAACTATTTTGACATTTAATTATATAATAAATTTGAATACCTTTGGGTTTCCACATGCGCAAGAGCGGCGCTAATGCGAATTCGTTCAGAACCAAATTGAATGGTCGGAGACTATTGAGATGCGTTCTTAATTGTGGCGGTCACATGCAATATTGTCATTAATAATCCAACCTTTTTCTGTCATATTGCAGACGCAGACCCATAGTCATACACGGCTAAACTTTTGGTCTGATGATTGTGATTGACAATAATGCTGTTTGAAAACGATATAAAAGTAATTGATTTCTAACTCGCGCAGCAATTATAATGCAGTTTCGGCGCAAAGGTAAGAACTCTGTTTTTATTGTTAGTGCTTTTTTTGATATGACGTTGTCATACTGAAGGCAATAAAATCTTGCGTTAAAAAATTAGTTTGTGTGAAAGGGTTGGTCGACACACGTGGCCGGACAGTGGTCGAAATCGATTATCTTTTTGCCATATCACGTTCATGTTTCATTATTTATTGCCGCGAGCAATCAATAGTCCTCAAGGAAAAAGCTCTCTTCCGCAGTGAGAATATAAGCCCTCGATGGCGAGTGGTGGAGAGCTAGCTCATGCATAATAAATAAACAGGCCGAACTACATTTCAGGGGTTGGAACCAGCCGACATTATAATACTGACCACACGGCACCACCACCAACTTTAATTCATCCCCACCTATTCTCAAACACAGTCAAAATTGCTACTTGTAAATCGTGGAAATTATGCAAAAGCTGGTCCCGAATATACAATGCGTATTTTAAAACGTGTTTCTTTTCTACAGACAATTAAACTAAAACTAGCGTACACATTTGTAAAATAATTATTACTCAAATTTCTAATATTAATTTCAAGTTAAAGTTAAAAAAAGCTTTAATAGAATTTATTTTTATTTTTTGACTGACAATGAGATGAGCATTTTTGAAGTTATAATCAATATTCTGTCACTTATGGTTAGGTAACCTCAATATATTATTGGATCCTCCACACTACCCGCCGTTGAGCAATTTAATATGCAAATTGGTGTGTCAATGAGGAGAGTTGCGCCTGCTCGCGCCTTGAATTATGCATCCGCGAGTTCTGTCTGTCAATCAAGAGACTGTCCAAAGAACCCTTCGTCTCCGCCCGGCCACTTTTTCTTTGCCCTTGTTTGCACTGCGCTCGGCTTCGAAGCGCGGTTGTGTGTGTATTTTCCATCTGCCGCTATTCAAATAGAGTGCCGGCCCAAGAGTTGAGCACCAATACACTCTCGCATTGAGTTGCAGCACCTGCTATCTTGTTTGCATCGCCAATTTGCACCCACGGACGACGCACTCTTAAATACTGCACCCCTAGCAAGCATTTTTATCTAGATATATATTTATTTGGCTGGATCAGACTGGAATCGCGTGGAAAATGCACATCTGTTTTGGACACCTGAGAATAGTACTTATCATTCCGCTTTACTATTGCCCCCCTCATTTCCTATAAATGTGCAAATGCAACTGATAATGATAATGCAATCGTCCAATTAAGTCCGATTCTCTGGGGCTTAAAAATAAATAATTAATAAACTTACGGGGGGAAAATATATTGCGTGACTTAAACGGCCATTGCTTTTAATTTTTTGGAAGAAAGTTATGAAGTGTTTTGATATTACATATTCTAACATTTTAGTCAGATTAATTTAATAGCGCAATGAAGTCTAAATCAGCTGCAGTACTTGTTTTTAATAAAAAAAATTCCCGTTTTCCCCTTATTATTAACTTTTTATTTCATTAAGAATATGATAATTTATCTAATTTTATATTAGAAAGTCATATTGTTCATTTTTAGTAAAATCTTTACTGGGCAGGTGCAGATATTCTCAGAGAGAATGGATTTGAATCTCAGTTGAACAATGATGTGCAATTAAGCGGGGACATATAAGATTTATCAGAAAAAACTGGGAAAATCCTAAAAGAACTGTTATTCTGTTAAAACGACATGAGACCGAAAAATTAAATATAAAAATGGGAATGTTTAAATTTAAGCCGGTCACATTTGGATGGGTTTCATTAAACGCTAAGAGTCTAATATTTAAGAAAATATGGTGAATACGATGAGGTTGCTCTAAAAATCAATAAAGCAGAAGTAAAAAGTCGAAATGTCCTCTCGTAAAGCCGTCTTGGTCAGTTGAGAATTTATTTCAATGCAGAGGTTGGCACCCTCGTCGCACGCAAAGGGTAATTCGAAAAAGGAGCAAAAAGTTGGAGTGAGGTTTTAATGCAATTAATGAGGCTGTATCATATTGTAAATGAAGTTAAAATTAGCAGACTGAGTGGCGTTGAAAATAAAATTTGGAACACAATTTTCCTAGATCTCGGTTTGGTATTTAACTTTATTCGTTTGCCCCTTGTCAATAAAATAAACATTTTAATTTTCTACGATTGTTACCACTTTTAAACGGACACGCGTGCTTCCTCTCAACGGTGTATCCGGACTAACGTCAACTAACCCTTAATTTATGATTTCTCTCAAGCACCTTTTCACCCTCTTTGATCTAGCTCCCCTCTTTTAATCGGCACACACCGTAGCAATGGACTTCTGAAGTGCTCAAAATTGGATCACTTCCGGCAGATGAAATTGATTGAGCAGTTTTATATTTAGATATTAATGCAAGTATATATGCAAAGGAAAGAAAGACAATGGTGAAGTAATTCTTAGTAAAAGTCAGCAAGTTAAATGTCGCGTGGTGCGCTGTTTGTATATATGGTTGAGCACGCATGTTAGGATTTTCTAGAAACACGTTGCAATTTGGTCAGTTTCATTTATTCCAGAAAAAAACTGATTTTTATCTTTCTCTAAACCTATTAAAAAGATTATTATAATAAAATTTTGACCAAGTTTGAAAATAATTGTTTTTCAGGCATTTTGAGTGAAAAGTTTACAATTGTCATCCAGGACAATCTAGGATTGAAGGAAGAAAAATCTTATTCTAGAGCTTGGCCTGATTAAGTGTGACTTGGAATTATACGAAACCAAAAAAGAATGGCAAATAGTTTTCATTTGAAATTTTTAAGCCTGTCTCATTAGTCCTTGAAAATTTCTTCCCATTCTGTGATATTTAAGATTTTAAGTGAATCTGAATAAAAGTAAACAATATTTTGTCGAACTTTAAGTATGGGCAAAATTGAGGCCAAACAGGCGCTATTGAACGAAGGCTAGAGTTCAGCACTTGAGTGGGGCTGTTCGGGACAGATTGGGTCATGTTGGGGCAAAATGAATATTTGCAGGTACTGACCTTGTTGGGTGGCGTCAGGAAGGGTCTCCTGGTGGGCCAGGGCAGCGGTCAGGGTGATGTACTTCATGATCTCAGGTGGCTTCGCTGCATACTTGGACGGCAAAGTCTTGAAGCACTGCCTTGTGTGTGGTGTGCGAGTGTTCGTGACTGTGCCAGGTAAATCGATGCACGGAGGGGTCCTATAAAATATACATAAATCCCCCTCGCCGCCGGCCACAATTGTTCGTTCCCCTGCGCGCCTATTGTAGCACCTGCCCGCGGGGAAAAGTGAAAATGCGCTTTTTCACGTTGCGCAACCGGCCATTCACGAGCGACCCTCGCACGACGCACTCCCGGAAAAGCCACCCCCTCGCAATGCTAATGACGCGATTTGGTGAAAATGGCATGAAATATGTATGCATCTGCGCCGAAAAGGAAGCAGTCCAAACCGTCGTTACCCTTTGTGTATCTGCGGCATAAATTCGCGCTTATAAAAGCCACTTCCTAAAACGCTTATTTTATTTTTTATTTTATGGAGGCTAAATATTAACATTTATTTCTCAAAAATCTAATCTCACAAATTGAAAAGTTAACAACTGTCTCCGAAATTTTCTAGAAATATCCAAGCAAACAATTTAAATAGGGGAAATTTTGATTTCGTAAGTCAATGATACGTTCAAAATGAATGGATTATTTTCTTTTGCTTTACAATAGTCGCATAAATAAGCGTCAGGGAGGTAATTTTAAAATCTTCAAATTCAAAATGAAAATGAGAAATATTTCATTTCTAAATAAATTAATGATTCAATAAGAATAAACTGAAAATTAAAATAAGTGAATTTTAACAATTTATTCGTATTTCACAGCATTTCATTAGTTCATCTTACAGATACGGCTAGACGTGGAAAATTTACCTTTCCCAACCAAAGTGGATCAATTTTTACTTGATTTTTTTTTCTCATCGGCGATGAGATTGCTGTTAGAAGGAATCAGAACGGGGCGCACGAAACGATCATTTTTATTGCAGCCCCGAGAGATTTTGGAGAACGCGATGTGTCCAGCAGATTCTCGGAAAGGGAAAGACCGTGGCCATATGTACACGTGCATGTGCACCGCCACTGGCCAACGCTTATCTCCTGTTGGGATCTCCGTGCTCTAGCTATATCGCGCGCCATGTATTTTTAGTCGGCGCAATTTCGATGCTATCGCAACTGGGAAATCAACCCCGAGCTAGGGGTGCGTTGTTCCCACACACATACAAACGCGATTTATTAGCACTATACTCGCGCACTCAGTCAGTTCAACAGCCCATGGTCGGATTGCACTGTTCAATAGATAATGAAATGAGGCCTAAACTGGAATATTTATTTTTATTTGCAGGGGTCGTCAGATAATTGGAGCAATAATTCTCTATGCTACGACGCATTTATTTTTTTGAACTTTCCTTTGGCCTTATAACCTCTGGTCCACTTTCTACCTTTTACAAAACTTTTTTTAATAGGTTTTATTTAGATACAGATTTTTCTGAATAAACAAATATTTTATTGAGTATTGCGTTTCAATTCTTTGCTCTTTTAGCAAAACGAATGTTGAAATTTGATTCAGCAAAACAAAAATTCTTAAATATATAGACAAGATTATTCCATTTGTCTGGCCAGTTCAAACAACTTACATTTTACATTGCCTTACATTTTGGCCGTGATTTTATGTAAGCTTATTAAATTATTATTTTTATAATTCCATAAATTATTTTTTCCCATGGCACTTTTAACGGGTTTTTTATCGGTTTTTTATAAACATTATCAATTAGCTAACATGGAATAACTAATGTGGTTCACAGTGTTTTTTTCAGCAAAAATTATTCTTACTATCAAAAGTTTCACTATAAACTTTATCTCGTTATGGGCAGAGACAGCCTTGAGAAGACTTCATTCTGCAATGTTAAATAGCTGCATAAAAACGCTCTGAAAATATTTTTTATCACAATTGCATAACTAATCTATCTGAATAAAATTTATATTTATTTGAAATCACTGAATAGGTGCCAATAATGATTTAAAAAAAAAATATATATCAATTATTGACATAACATTTAAAAATGAGAAACAAGAAAAAAATCGCATTCCCTCTATTCAGAAGCAACGTTTGTCGGGAAAGAAAATATCAGCCCAAGTGGAACTGACTGCGTAATTAGTCCAATAATCTCTAACCATTTGAACCCCTTTTTCTGCTATCATGATTGTTGCTGTATTAATATTAGCACCAACAATAGTTGGCATGACGGAAGCGTCAATGACTCGTAGTCCTCGAATGCCATGAACTCTGAAAATTTTAAGAGTTTTTATGGAGGATTCTGGTATTATGAAGCTGCATGAAAACATCATGATTGCAATATGGGATAGTGATGAAACATAAATATTAAATTTGCCAATTTCAATACAAATAATACATTCTAAAAATGAAACCTATGCATGCTTGGTCAAGTGTTTTATATAATAAATGCAAGCAATAAAAGGTGATCTACTCTACCTTAATTTTGAGTCAACAACCGCGGCCGAATCACTGGACGGTCCCATTTTGCAAGTGCCGCAAGGGTGATACACTGTCCCAGACAAATGCCTCACATAGCATTCCCAATACGGGTCTGATCCAAATTTGAAATGCTCACATCCAGGTAAGGGCATTTCGTTGAAAAGAGCACCATTAGATTCAAAAGGCTCCGACGTGATCAGCTTGTGCAAAAAATGCATTCCTTTAAAATTAAACAATTATTAGCATTTTAAAAATGGATTATTTTTGTAACATTTTCACCTCGAACTAGGGTTTCTATGTCCTCTTTGTGGGTTAAGTATTGTGGGTCAATCAGAGGAGCGTCATTAGGATTTGCCGACTTTAGACGAATAAGGCCTCTACTTTTTGGTCGCAATAAAACAGCAAAAATGCTAGCTACCGTTTTCTCTTCATAGATAGAAAAATATTCTTCCCAAATCTGCAAAAGTTATAAAACAATAATTATTTTGTAAAATTAGGAAGCCTTGTAGTTTTACATACCTTATCAGTGACTCCTGTCATGCCTTTTATCACTTTTCCAGCTTCAAAGCTGTGCCCAGTTGGAAAAAAGAGCAGCTGAATGTCAGGCGGATTGGTCGTTCGATTTATAATATCAGAGGAATAAACCAAAGCGTACGCCTCACAGCCGTTGGAGGATATTGGACCTTTAAAGAGATTAAATTTAAAAATGTTCAAAAAATGCTTCACATTGTACCTGTCTTTGAAGAGAAGTACTGCCAAATTGAGCTTGGGGAGAGCATATCACGGAGTGTCAAACCCATACCAGAAGACTTTCCCTCCAAAATTACATTATTGGCACCTGTGGTGAGGTGGTCCTGTAGGTTGGAACCAACTCCTGCCAAGTCTCGCACCACGTTTATCTGTCAGATGAAAAGAGCTGCAAGTCTGGTGGGAAATTGGAGCAAAATAAATTACTTTCATATGCTGCAAGTGCTCATCTGGACCTATTCCAGAAAGCATGAGCAGCTGTGGTGAATTGATGGCTCCGGCGCTGAGAATTACTTCCTTGGCAGCAAATGCAAATTTTCTTTGGCCCAGAACATTGAATTGAACTCCAAACGCTTTAGAATTTTTCAGCAAAATCTGTAAAACTTAATTTCAGAAGAGAAAATAAATTTAAAACTTTGCACCTTTTCTACAAGAGCGTAAGTGAGGACTTTCAGATTGGTCGAATGTTTTGCCAAGAAAGCTGTGTCTGTGCTTAGCCTTTGACCTTTCAAGCCATGTACTTGAGTAATACTGAAGCCTAAAAATACAATTTTTAAAAATTAGAAACAAAGCATGTATCACTAAAATAAACCTTCAGTCAGCTCTGCATTTAAATCACCAGTTGAGTATCCTAGAGCTTTACCACCTTCCAAAAATATGTTCACCAAATCTGAAGTCCACTTTAGAAACTCTATGTGGAAAGGACCATTGCTACCTCTGAAACCTGAAAATAAAATATTATTTTTTTTTTAAATTGTTAAGAAAAAATGCATACTATTTTTCGATTTTTTAAAGGTTTCAGACTTTCGAAAATAAGGCAAAATTTCATCATAGCTCCAGCCTAGATTTCCTTGATCAGACCAAGAGTCGAAGTCTTTCGGATCACCTCGGACGTACATCATGAAATTCAATCTACTGCAACCGCCCAAAATTTTTCCTCGAGGCCATATACTTGCCTGTAAATAAAAAGAGATAAAATTATATATTACGTCATAGAACAATTTAAGTTTAAAAAAATTTACTCTATTCTCAAGAGCCAAGCAGGAGCTGTTTTGAGGCTCAGTCACATATTGCCAGTCGTAATCAGTCTTCTGTAATAAGGGAGCAACACTGGGCGTGTTGAAAACATCCCTTGGAGGTCCACCGGCCTCCAGCAACAGAACCGAGTGACCTTTGTCCTCAGCCAATCTAGCGGCAACAACAGCACCAGCCGATCCTCCTCCAACTATAAAGAATTGAAATATGTAAAAATAACAGCGATTATAATACAACGAAAATTACATACCAACAATAAAGTCGAAAAACAAAATATCATCCACTGGCTGGAGGAAAAGTTGGTCGCTCCAGTTGGAAAAGCGGCAGTAAAGCCGGAAAATAAGGGCTGCACTTCCATAGAGGAAGACCAGAATTCGAAAGGGCACGAAGTTCATGGCTGACAGAGGGTTTGATAAAAGTTTAAAAGCTGCCTATGCTCAGTCTTATTATGCCGAGAGCAGCTCCCACAGGAAAAGTACATGTAATCTGATACCGGCTCAATTTTATTTTTTTCTCTGCTGCTCGCCAATATGTAATACATGGCCGGTGGTTATGAAGGTGTGGTCTTGCAAATTTTTAAAGCCTTATAACGATCTCAAGTGGTTGAAAAAAATTAGAAAAGGCAAGCGTTCGTCGCGGCGAGTCCGTCCGTCAGTTGTCAGTTCTCTGTCACGTGGGATTGGAATGAAAACAAAGACACGCCCCCTTTGTTGGAGAAACGAGAGAAACGTCAGGACGTTTTGCTCAAGGCAAATTTGAGAAAAAGTGGACGATAGGAACAGATTTTTGGAGTTTGTTACAGAGTTTGCTTCGAAATGGATTGAAGATTTTGAAAATTAAGGATAATTGGCAAGTATGTGTATTTTAATGTTTTATGCATTTAAAAAAAAATATATATATATATTGAAATCAAGACTAGGTTGATTTGCATTTTAAATTTTTGCACCAGAAATTTAGCAAAAATAACTTCCCGATGTCATCAAGGCATATTTATTGCTTAGGATATTCTGTTTATGAATAATCATGACACGTGAAACATAGAATTTGCGCACCAAAATTTGCACATTTCTTCCGAGTTGCAAAATCTGCGTTTTGCAAATCCAGCATATTTTACGCAGCGTAAATATAATTTAAAATGATACCTTTTTATCACATTATTTATTACATTTTTCCCTGTTTTATGCTCCAATTATCTTGAATTTGGCAACTTCTCTTGTAGCATTTGGACTGGAGTTGCTTCTCAAAAAGTAGTCAAGGTCGCGTGAGAATCGTCAGCAGTTTAAGTTCCAAGGAAAGGCCACTAGTCCAGATGAGTCCAGATCTCAGTAAAAATAATAGACAATTCTTAGACCTTGAGTGCAAATGGGCTGTTTATTTCCTCAACCGCTAGGTTTTAACGTTGTAATGAAAGAAGTGAAAAAGTTACATAAGGATGATTTTTTTTAAATTAAAACATTCATTATTTCCATTTCAAATTCATAAAAAATTCAAAGCTGCTTTACAGTGCGTTTAATTTAATTTTATCATATTATTTTGACGTATACGTGCCACATACATGCCACATTCTCTGGTCTCCTGTTACTATTATTATTTTTTTCTAAATTTTATATAAAATAGGGCAGCAGTTGCCTTTGTGATAGATCAATGAACACAATTCGCAACTAAAATTAGATTGATTTGCTTATTCGTTGGATAAAAAAAACACGCAAACTTCTGCTTGTAAACTTATTCTTAAAAAATATATAAAAATATAAATAACTTATTCTTTAAATTAAATTAAATATTAATTTATTGCTAACCATAACTTTTTTTTAAATAAAAGGCTCTTTAAAATGTCAATTTTTTATATAAAAAAATCCAGAACATTTTTCTGACGAAAAAAGCTCTGAATTATGAGGTATGCGCGAGTATTTGTTGCGATTAGTCATGCGATGAGATTGCAGATCTGGAGATTGGTCTCCGCTTTTATAGGCTGGAGGGGCCCGAGTGCGCCGAGTTGGCTGTGAGCCATTTGCTGCGTGTCCGCGTCTCTCCCCATCCGCGAGACTTGCTGTCCGGCGGCATAATATCCGTCTCTCACTCGCGCTGATCGTGTGCAATTGTCCACTCGCCGGCAGACCGTTTACTTATAAAAAGCAGGCTCTGCTGTGGGAGAAAGCGATTTGATTGTCTTTGGGGCCCCAGACCTGCCTCAAGCGCTGAAAAGTGCCACCGTGAGAATTGCAAGTATTTTATTATCAAAGGTCAACTCAATGGTCTCAATGTAATTTTGATAGAATTATTTTTGTTTTCATTGATCTTTTCAAGGAAATTGAAAATTTGTTGTTCGGTTGTTACGTCACCTCAATTTTTTTAAGTTATTGTTCTAATAATTAATTTGTTTCAGTTTTTTGCTCTTTTAAATTATTTATTACAGTTTTAGGTTAGGCTAAAATTGTAAGCTTTTTGTTACAGTTAAAAATAATAATAATTTGCTGCTATTTAATTTTACCAAAAATTAGCTTTGTCATGCTGATAAATCATATTTCTTAAAATACAAAATAAGATGATAAAAATTAAAAACGGGAAATTGCAATAAGTTATTTTCCTAATTGCTGAACTCGTTTGAAATTTGCAAATGCTCAATTAGTTCGCACACCTCTATTTGGCAGCTGTTTCAGTCTAGGGGCGGAAAAGCCTTGGACGCTTTTTGGCTGTCCTAGAAACACAGAAAGGCAGTAATTTGCAACTTTGACGTCTCAAATTGAGCCGACACAAGTTGTTTTTACGCATCTGGCTTCTAACAAATCTTTTTCGAGAGTTTAACTTGGAGGCTTTTGTATTTAAAAGTCTAAGAGAGAGATAGAGCAAATAAAAAAAAGTTATCATCGAGTCTGTCTGATTCATTTAATGGCCCCAACTCACGAATTGTGTCTCGCACTTGAGTAATAGAATCAATACTAGCCGACCGAGGTATAATTTGGTTTTGAATAGGGCGTACTAGGCGCAGCCTCCGAAGCTGTGCGATATTTGAATATATCCACGAACATTCCAAGTTGCGAGTGTGTCAAGCATTTGTATTTATTGCTAGTGTTAGTGGCAGTCCAGCAGAGCGAGAGGGAGCAGTGCCCCGGCAGCGCAGTATTATTTTTAATTTAGTTTTCATGTCCGCATTTAGCAGCCCAAGATCGACTGCCACTTGTCTGCAGCACGGCCAAAGTCGCTTCTCATTATTTATACACTCGTAATTAGCAGGCTTTGGTGGAATGTTACGGCTTTCAATTTACTCACTTCTATATAGTTCACTTCCTCTCACTCAAGTACAAACAAACCACTGCGAACTCCTTACTTTACTGAACTATTGATTTAAAGATATTTAAATAAACATTCGAGCTATATGCACTTAAATGTTAAGTTACAAAATTAGAAACAAGTTGTTGATAATTTTACTGGCTGGAATTTCAAACATTTCATCAGAAAAAAAACAAATCATTGAAAATCTAAAGAAAAAATAATAAAAAATTATTTTGAAATATTTTATGATAAATCTAATTGACTGAAGTATCAAGTTCATAATAATGAGATTTTGTAACTATTTATAATCCCTCTCAGGTTATATTAAATTTTAACTAAACTTTATATAATAAATTAATATACTTTATTATTGTTTCAGGAGAAAAGAGACTTTAAAGACTTGCAAATCCCAGCCGTAATAAGCAGAGATGGCCGATATGGACAGTATTGGAGTCATCGTCGAATTGCACGTCTATGATTTGACAAAGGGTCTTGCCGCCTCCCTATCCCAAATGCTTTTGGGTAAGTTATGGAAGAATTTTTGGAAATTTTTATTTCCTTCATATTTTAAACAGGGAAGCACTTGGAGGGTGTTTGGCACACTGCAGTCGTTGCCTATGGCCGAGAATACTTTTTCGGCGCTGGAGGAATCCAGAGCGTCCGACCTGTAAGTAATTCTTCAATCGATTTTATAATTTGTTTCTTAAGATCATTTTTGCGTCGTATTATTTTCCATATTCTTTTGTTGCTTAAATCATCCTTGGTTTGTAATTGTGGGAAAATATTGCAATGGACAAGGTAAGGTATTTACAGCAGAATTTGAATAAAATCGCACTCGGTGCAGGAACTAGGCTACCTGCATGACTCGCACGTCATGCCGTTTGCATAAGTCAGTTTCAACGGGCTCCATTTGCATTTCACGGATTTGACCTTTAATGCAGAGCTTTACTTTGATATGCGCTTATTCAAATGAGACTATCAAAGGAATGAAGTCCATTATTCATTTTTATTTCAAGAGGATATCAAAGCTCCGTAATTTAATCCATTATTTGAAATATTAATTTTCTTATATTATACTCATTGCTCACCTTGCTCTAAACCATACTGGATAAAAAGTATGACAAATATTTGAAGCAGAGAGTGCATTTAGATTGTTATGTTATCTAATAAGTTACGTTCATCACTAAAAAAGGAATTAAAATAACAATTTTTCTTTATTTAGTTACTAATTATATTTTTTATTTTATTGAATTATTTTGGGCCACAAGATCACAAATTATGTTTTAACAAATATCCTTTTCGTGTTTTTTTTTAAACATACCGCAAACCAATTAAAACTTCTCCTTAATTTTGTCAAGCCTACACTTTCCAAATTGGCTGTCTTCGTTCTCTAAACGAAAAGGTTTTACTGTCACTCAACCTTCGCAATGTTTATTTTTTGGGGCGGATGTAATGAAGAGGTGCTGAAAGGCAGGTCCCATATGGGAATTTTGATGTCCATTTTGACGTCAATTTCACAATTTGGTAGAACTTTTAATTCAAAATTTTTATTGAAAGCAAAAAAAGTCATTCAGCAAGATGCTTTTTTTGCATGGTTGTGTTTCAGTTTTATGCCGCATTCAAAGTGAAAAATTAAAGGTTTAATTGACTGGCAACAGAGAGCTCTGAAATCTTCTTGGTGGCGGGCGTGCCGTTTTTCGTTCAACGTTGGTCCAGAAATACACTTCTTGTAAAGAACGGCACACTTGAGAGTCAGCCGTAAAAAGACGAGCAATCCAAACCGAAAAATTCAAAGCTTGAAAGCACGCTTGCTCATTGACTCGCAGAACCTGCAGTTGTCATATTTATTATTAGAAAAATTTATTTTCATTTTTCAAGAAGGAGCAAATCTATAAGGGGAATATGCAGCTGAAGAAAGCGACTTTTAATTGCATTGTTGCAATTAATTAATTAGTGAGGTGATAGGCCAGAGCATGCGGCGATAGAAAGAAGAAAGTCGGAGAGTGATAGAATAAAGGCGTGGGGTGTGTGATGTTTCGGGGGGTCGGTCTCCTCTCGTAGGTCTAAATTTGACCGGCGTCTAAGTTTAGCTTGGCGAGAACAAGGCACGGGTCTCTCGCCGGCTCGTCGTCGCTCACTCTCCGCTGCGTCCAGCGATCCTAGGTAAAATCACTTTTGCCGGTTGGTCGACCCTGATAACCCTTTGGAGCGTCGCCGACTTGTGTTTTTGCATCTTGAAAGGAGAGATTGAATGTAACTTGCAAACTCTTCTTTGCCCGTCTTTTAAAAAGCGCAGCTCTTGGGTCATGTGCACCGTGTTTTCTGCATTTCCGTGAAACGAGTGAAATGATGCAGCGTTTTCGAGGGCGGTAACCGACGGCTGCATTCGTTCCTTTTGCACAAGGCGCGCCGAGTTTAGTTCATCTTTCACTGTGAATGGTGGTCTAACGAGAAACGACGATTTGCTTGGTTTTTCAGTGCAGCACGGTGCTTGGCGAGCCCGATAGGGTAGTCAACCTAGGGGACACGTTCATCCCGTACCAAGTGTTTCTGGACTACGTGCTCGGCTTGGGCGAAAGCACCTTCAGGTAAAATCAACCTTTTGAGGCTATCAAAAATCCAGTAAAACTTCTAAATTGATTAGTATAACTAGTGACTGAATTTTAGTTTGGGCATATTTTTGAATTTAAATTACTAACCTATTGAATTTTGAAAACTTTATATTGTTAGTTAACTAATTTATTTTCCTTTTCAAAGCTTGATGATTATACTAAAATAATAATAACTGATTGTAAGAATCAGGTGAATGTTTTAATACAGCATTTATTTGCTTTATTGGCGTGCTATTATGATTTCTTTTACCAGTAGTTCCAAAGTTTTGACTCAACTGTCTCTTTGGAGGCGGTATTAATGCGCTGGAATTAATGAGCTTGGCACTTAGCCAAGATAGCAGCCTTTTAAATACTTTACGCAGTAAAATATTCTAAATATTCATCTAGACGTTTCAGTTAGGTCCATTGAGTATTGAAAATTTTTAATTTATAAATAGAGATCTCCCACTATTTTTTTACATCATTTTTGCTAAACATTTCAAAGAGGATTTAACAATTGTTTTCTTAATTTTTAAATTTAGGGCGGACAATTACGACTTGTTCCGGCACAACTGCAATACATTCTCGAACGAGGTGAGCCAGTTTCTCTGTGGAGCCGACATACCCAAGTATATCATCGACCTACCCCAAGAAATTCTGAGCACGTGAGTACTCGGCATAATTATTTAATCATAATTTGTTCAATTTGACTTGAACTTCATCAATGTTAACCTAAAGTGATGGTTTATCTCATAAAAGTGTTGCTCATGATTTACCTTGGTTAGTTCTAATTGATCAAAAGACCTCAGTCAGCCGCGCCGGCCAAGTATTTTTGGATCAAATTGTAAGCCGTTGTTATAAAAGTATGCAACCGCCAATACAGACGCGGCAAGCAGGCTGCCTATTTTCACAAGATGCAGGCGCGCGCTGTGCAGTTTTGCCGATTGGTGTAGTGATGCAGAATAAAAACAGTGCCAAGAATTTCTAAAGCATAAAGATGTGAAAAATGGAAACTATTGCATTTAACTAAAAACCAACACTTGAGTACCTTTTTTTTAGTACGACGTAGAAATTTTATAATTATTAACTAATATTGTAACATTTAAATCTGCAAACTTTACCTGTGATGATAAAAAAAAATATACTAAAATATTGATAGAAAAAAACTTATTTTTAATTAACAGACCGATTGGAGCTGCGATCCAGCCACTTCTTGACAGTTTAGGCGGCGTCTCTCGTTCAAGAGGAAGCGTTGTACCAACATCAGATTTGGGCATTCTCAGCTTCTTAACACCCCCGGCACTGCAGGCATTGTCCAGGGAACAAATCCCGGAGTCTTCACAAGAAATCCATCTCAACACTGAGCAGCTCTGGTAAATATTTTTTAAACTATCTGAATCCAATTAAATTTGGCTTTTTGTTAGTCGAACCAGTCGGGTGTCATTCATTGAACCCAATAACGAGGAGCAGAGCCACCAGAAGGAAAAGAAGAAGAAGCGCACAAAGAACAAAAGGAAATCGTCACGCAGCAGCATGGCAGACAGTGAAACGACCTCTCAAAATGGCTCGGACGAAGTGATCGCCCCTGTCGTCTCCGAGAAACCAGGCAGAAACGCAGAAAAATCTGTGGCCGAGTTTGAAGAACAAGAGAGGCAGGAGGCTGAGGAGAAAAAGAAGCAACGAGAACCACCAATCATCTATAAAGACTTGGTTGATGTGCGTCACAAACTCAATTTTATTAGCAAGTTTAAGTGAACCATAAAATATATTTTACAGTTGCAATCTGAATTTGATGGCCTGGTTGATTTGATCGCTGGAATTCTCACTCCGGAGGAACAGCAGTCCATGGAGGAGCTCCACCAATACATGCTCGAGGACGAAGGCTCCTGGGCTTTGGGAGACAGTTTCTTGAGCTTCGTTGGTAAAAATATTTTATTTGATACAAAGATCAATAATTAATTATTTCATACGTACATTTACAGGTCGAATTCTTCACGACAAGTCTCAGAAATCAGAGGCCAGAGTAAAACTGCTCAATGTCTTGGCTGTGGCCGCGCTCAAAGATGACGTCATTCTGATGCTCCACCAAGACAGGCGAGAACACATCTTGATGAATTTTGCTCAGGACATCGACAGGATTCCCCTAGAAGAGCAACTTGCTCTTACACTTTTCGTAAATAATTTTCTTATCTTAATTAATTTAAAATACAAATACAAATATTTATTTTTAGTTTGCAAATTTGTTTGAGAATTTGAGCAGCTCCGAGTGGCTCCTGTACATATCTGAGTGGCAATACTGCAACAACACTTTGAGCAACATCAGGGTCACCACCAAGGTGGCGGTCAACTCGCTCCTCTCGGACAACACCACCCTTCAGGACAGGGGCTCCGCCATCCTCCACAACCTGGCCTGCAAGGAGGTAAAATCAGTGGTCGGTATTCCTGCAGCCCACCCATCTCTCTCTTTTTCGTGAACCCTTTTTGCTGGCTAATAGACACAAATTTTTTTGGCTGCTTGTCCTAATATGTCCTCGGTCACTCGTCACTCATCGGGCAGTGGTGTTCTTTGTTTGCAGAAAATGACCAAAGGGCAAAACCTGCGCAAGATTCTGCCTCCAGGCAGCGTATCAAAGGTAGCAGGCAGGCATTTTAAGTGTTGTTGGACGTACACATTTCACGTTTCAACTTACTTTAATAAAACTCCTTGGCTGCCTGTTACTTTTTAAAGTCGTTAACACAAGAAATTTTTAATATAAATTAATATTATACAGCCAGATTTGTCTAAATGTGTTGTATTTTGTGATGCGCTTACCTCTTGTATTTCCTCACAAAAACTAAAATGCATAAAACTCAAAATTATTGAAAAATTGCTGATTTTTCAGCTCATTCTGAATTTGAGTTTTTTGCAAACTGCCTAAATAATCCTTTCCGCCTCTCAATACAAAAATAATATCATAATCTTCACAAGACTTTATTATATTTGGAAATAATCAACCAATTAATGAAATTTACACATTACTTTATATCTGTAAGGCCATATGTATATCAAAATATTCTCAACAGGTGTTTGATGATGTGGCTGTGGAGCTGACAATGGCGGTTCTGCAGTACTTCAACAGCAAACCTCCCGAGGAAAACCTGTACAGGTGCATGAAGGCTCTGCATCGCTTCTGTCTGATCTCTGCTCAAGATGTGCCCCAGTTGGTGCAGATGATTGGACCCGAGCCGAACACATTCAAGGGCACCTCTGAACGTGTCGACAATCTGATTAGCGAGATTAACAAGAAGCTGCGCTGAGAGGGCACTTAACCCCATATTGATGTGTATGAATGTAAGAAGCACTTGAAACTACTGCTAGCATAGCTTTTATTTTATAACCTGCCAAGGGATTAACAATTTTTTGTATATTAAACGGGAGTGGTTTTCTTAATTTATTTCGTACTTCATCGCAACAATCTGGGAGTCGTTGTTTTGTTATGCAATTTTTCAAAAATCTATTATTTGTTAATCTGGTGGAAAATTTGGGACAAAAATCTGAGAGTGGAAATAACAAAGATTCTTTTTGTATATGATTATATCCAAATAAAAGCACTTTCTGTTCATTTTTCAATATTTTTCTATTTATTTGCATTTCATTTAATAATAGCAGCTACAAGGAAGACTGATAACTAAAATTATCAGATCAGATAATTTAATTTTCCGCATCTGCATTGATAAATAATCTCTGTCTCTAGAGCAGACTAGAGGAAGATTTAGTAGCTAGCAGTGTTAGTTTGGAAAATTGCAGCAGGTGCCTGCTCTACTCTATCATGTTGTTAAAAGATAATATACTCGTTCAAAATTTTTTCAAAATGATTTCAGACAATTTAAAAAATTTGATCTTGTTATCTTATTCTAACTGAGTTTCAAGTTTTTGGTTCAACAATTAGAAAAAATGTATTAAAATAAATAATCAAATTTTCATCATATTACATTATTTAGATTAATCATTGATTCAGGTGTGTAGATGTGAATAAAACAAACTTTTTAAAACAGAAATTTTATCCGATTTTTACAGCACATTATAGTAATTTTTATTCTTTAAAATACATGGCTATGACTACAAGGAAGGGCGCGTAAAAAATTAATGCTAAACTGTTGGATCTTGGAAAAGTTGATGGGAAAAGCAGAAAAATGTGTTTGGCGTTAGATAACAATTTTATTAAAATGAGTGCGATTTAAGGTTTTTTGTTATAGTAAAATATTTTACTTCGACTCTGACATTTGCACTTAAATTGTATCTCCATTCTCCGCCTCGATAGTTATTTAAATTCTAAATTTTTATTAAAACAATTCAAAGAGGCTTATTCGATGAGAACACTGCATTATAACCGTGCAAATCGCCTCGGTGACGTGCTTAAAAAATAAAAACGCTATCGAATCATTTATTCATCATGTGATTCACTCAAAAAAATGGAATAGCATTGGATTCAGAGAGATATGATAATCTTTATTTAAATTGTTTTGTCCTCGCGGTGTTTTGGTCCATTCAGTAAGCACATTGAAGCCCATTGGCTAGATGCTGTAATTTATAATAATTCATGTGCTCTCATTTTTTCCTTTCAAGAAGGTAATAAATATGGGGGATTTGATCATGACAAAGATTTGACAGGCTAGAGCCAACAATATATGCAAAAATTAATATAAATAAAAAACTTGGGCTCAAAGTTTTCAAATTATCCTCCGATAATTTAGATTAAATAAATATCTTTTTGAGATAATGCAGAGTAAGTAAAAATTAAAAATATGATGAGATATATATCTATTACCCTCAAATTTGCATAGCTTCTTATTTGATTGTTAACCTCAAAATTTTGATTGAAAATTGGTATAAGATCTTTTGATATTTTTGTAGGTTATAAAAATTTCTGGGGAATTTTTAAATGCAAAATCTTTACATTTCATGGTAAAACTTTTCAAATCTTAAATTCAAAGAAATAAATTAATCGCTTTAAATGTTTTATCCTTCCTGCAGACGACTGGCTATTTTACAGATCATTATTTAAGGCGCAAAAGCATGTCTGCCGAATTATGCTGTTTTGTATGGCTATTTATGCAATTAAAAAAATTCGGAAATTTCTACTTGAACACTACAGAGATAGTTAAAGAAAATTAAGTCCGAAGATTTTAATTATTCAAATATTATTGAGGAGAAAAAAGAATAGAAGCAGCTGCGGATGCCGTCGCAAAGTTATCAGGTCAAGGTTATGCCCAAACTCAAATTGCGGTACGATGCGCTCATTTCGTGTTTAAATTCCAAGAGAATTGATTTGGTCCCAACTTATTGATTTAAGCTCAATTATAGGAGAGTTGCGTTCAAGGGTAGGCGTCGTGCTTGTTGTTCTGGGCACTCCGTCAATGAAATTTTGAATTATTCTGATTTTTTATTAGTTTTTAGTATTAGCATATTTATTAAATAAAATTTTTTAATGCAGATTTAAATTTACCGCGTATTATATGAGTTTTTTTTAGAAGTGCATAGAAAGAGTATTTTGGAATTTGTCAGTGCCAAGCAATATTGTTTTTTATTTGTGATTATTCGCAATGCTATTGAAGTTACAGATTTAATTTTTAATAAAATTTCTTTAAAGTAAAAATGGGAAACAAAAAATTTTAAGTTGATTCTGCTTTGATCAAATTGAGGCTAATTTTGTAAAGATATTTTCTGTACTCTGGGATTGTCACGGGAACTTTTGATTAGGACAGGTGATAAGATTTTCTGGCATTAAGAAGCTACAGCAAGTTTCATACTCATTTTTGAACACTATATCTTGACTTAATCTAAATTTATAATTCCTTAAGCAACTCCATTCCTCAGTGCAATAACAAATTTTAATGTTTAGAATCAAAAATATGCATCCAAAATTTCTTAGGAGTAAATAAATGCAAATAATTCAGTCATGCAATTAACTCTCTGATGTGGTGAAAATTAAAAAATTCCGGCATGAATTTCACCTAGTAGAGAGAAAATAGATATTGGTTTTGCTCAACTCCTCAGAGAAAAAAATCGATTGGCTTCAGTATTTCGGGTCCAACAAAATGATTATAACTAGACGCCTTTGACTCTCTGTATATGTACGCTTATAAACATTGATATTGGTTATAGCCAGTATTGACAATAGATTCATATTTAGTCTGCGCCTACACGGCCCTGTTAAATATATCTTAGATACGTATAAAATATAAAAGGAAAAACTTCAACTCTTTAGTTCCTTTTAAACTCTGAAAGAGCACTCCGGGCGCTGCTTAATTAAACTCTCTTCTTTAAATCTAAATGGAATTCAACCTAAATAATTATCCCAACACTTTCCGAGACACTACACCAGCATGGAGGCGTTCAACACCAGCTCTTGCCTCTTGTTGGGGCTCGAGGGCCCCGGCACAGGTTCACTACTGTCACTTATATAGTTGGGCAAAGACGCACTTGTGTTTATCGTGGGCACCATCAGATGCGTCTGGAGCTCCTGGGGATCGCCTGGAGGCGGCGACGGGGTCGGGGACAGTCTGGTGATGGGAATGGCCACGTGTTTGTTGTTGCCGTTGACCTTGGATAGGGGGTGCTTTCGCATGACGATCGTCGAAACGGTTTTTTCGTCGTCCGACGATAGCACCGCCTCGCCTTGCTGTTTCCGGCGCAGTGATTTTAATTTCCGGCGGCGATGCCTTTCCTCCGGACACAGGCAGCAACACGCCGCTGGACATGTGCAGAAGAAAACCCTGGAAGTTAAAAAAAAATTAGTAATCAGATTGACTTGAGTGAAAATCAAACTACGATTTTAATTTGAAATATTATATTGTTTTAATCTGATCAAAATAATTTTATAATAATAAGAGCAAGTTTTAACTTTTTTCTGTTTTTTAGAAATGTAGCTAAGAAATTTTTTAGCTGTTTTTATGCTTCTAAAAGTTAATTGGAAAAAAAAATAATTTACCTGAGCAGACAAAAGAAAGCGCCTGCGGTGAGCAGGCTGGGTCCTATCAACCGCAGCTCCGCAGTTTTGAAGCCCTTTTCACCAAGCCCTACAAATGAGATGACCATGCCAATGCACACGAGCCCCAGGCCGATGTAGAGAACCACATTGGCCGCCGAACTTTCAACCCCGAGGTAGTCATCGTCATCGCCACAAGATGCGTCCCGTATCTTAAAAAAATGTGTTTAATTAGTTCACAACAATGAGGTAAACGAGCGCCTGGCAAGAGAAAAATGCAACCCGCTCGTCATGCGAAATGTGCAAGTTGCATAACTTTTATAAACGGATATATTTTAACGTTCGGAAAAATCCAATAATTATATTTTTAGTGGAAAATTCGAGAAGAGTGGTACCCTTGCAAAATATATACTAGGTGAAATTTTCCTATCTTTAAACGATGCTAATTGAGGTCAGTTTGACAGTTGCGACTTTTGATTACCTGCGTGTTACAACAACCGTCGTTAAGAAGGGGAGAATGTTTTTACTAGTCTATTGTCTGAATCTGAACGAGACATCTAAATCCTCATGATTATCATGAATGACAAGCAAAATATTGATTTTTTTCAATTTACAGGAATAAAAAAATATTAGAATTGATGTTTTACTTCTCATATATATTCTCAAAGGCGTCACGTGCAGCCCTTCTCAAAAATGACAATTTAAATTGATAAATTAACGATTTTCTGTGGTGGCAAAAGTATTTCTGAAGGTTTTGAGATTGATAGCTCACCCTGTTCTTCTTGACCCATCTTCGGTGAGCTTTGGTAGCTTTGTCCCTGTGCTGGACAGCTGCTGCGTCGCTCAGAGAGAATCTTCTCTCTGTTGTGAGACTCGCAGACTTTCCCTAAAATTGAATCATGGGAAATTTAATATCACGAAATTAATATTTTATAACAAAATATATTATACGTAGATTTTGAAGAGACTTTGCTTACTTAGTATTTCATTTCAGTGAATTCGAAACAAACCTTTTTGAGTCCTTAAAGGACTTTTAAAAGAAAAACTAAAACATGAAAAATTCATAAGAGGCTACTTGAGGCAGACTTGTGTGAATTATGATAGGGAGAAGTGTATAAAAGGTGTTTAATGATGTAATACAACTTTTTTAGGGTTCCGACATAAAATTAATGGCATGGAGGAATAAGGGAATGGTTTTCCATTTTTCTTCTCACAATTGAAATTTAAATAGGTGAATGACATTGAGAGAAAGAGCGGTGAAATCTGTAACATATCACGCCATAATGCCATAAAGTAGTGTATAGTAACAACAATCGATCTCCTGCACGCTCAAAAACGTCGGCCTTGCCCAAACCGTATAAGCCAGTGGATCGCTTTATTTATCTCTAGTTTCCATACCGACGCCGACGGGTGTCCCTCTGAACGTTTTAGAGCGAGGTGCCCCAAAAAAAACCTAATAATGAGCCGAAATGAAATTCGGTCATCACATTGACAGCATCACGTGATACCAAAATCAAACAATATCAAAAGTTTCAATAATTATTTGTATAGAATTTTAATTAATAAATTCGCATTCAGGAAATGAAATAAAATTCTGAATTGTATTATACAAAATATTATGTAACTAAAATAAATGTCATCATATCCATTTAGAGTTCAGAAAGGTGGAATATTTACAATTCTCATGGAAAAAAAATCATTAATAAGAAAGTAAAAAATAAAATGGTATAGAAATAATTAATTTAAAAATAAAATAATTGTTAAACTCTACTTTCAGCCTTTTATAGAATTTCTAAAATTGAATTAATAAAAGATTTCACTTGGCACAAAAAAAAATATCAAAGAAAATAGCCGATAAATACGGATAAATAAAAAGAGGTAGTAACACCCTGTTAATTTCAAAAATTGGATTGAAACAATCGTTTCATTCCTTTCCGCTTTTTAAACTTTTTTAAACAAAAGTACCTTCGGATTGAATGGTTGGAGTGGTCTTTTAGGGTCAACCAAATCGAAAATACTCTGGGCATTGCCATTTGGCGTTCGAGAATTGATGGTGCTTCTTCCCGAAGTCGGTGTCAGAGCCGGAGTGCTGACGTTGGAGTTTCTGCTCTTGTGCGACTTGACCCTGAGCTCGGTGGTCTGCAGATCGAGCGTTTGGTTGCCATGGCTTCTCGTGAACTTGTGGTAGACGATCTTCTTGCGTCCGGTGAGGATTTGCACATTGTCCTGGAGCTTGTTGTTGAATCCCGCCTTGTCGATGCGCAGCACCTGGATCGCTGGCCCGATGATGCGCTTGAACCAAGAAGGCATCGAGCACGCATCGTCCAATCACAGAACCACATCAAGTCGGCGCCCATCACATATTACCCCGAATGGTGAAAAAATCCACTCCCAATTGACGGACGTGGAAAAATCACCTAAAGCGAAGTGACGCACTAACGAGGCAAAAAAAGTAACAAAAACGAGCAGCGATAATCCTTGTGCTGTCTAGCGCTGCGCAGACACACAACTGGCTTTGATTTATTTTGACAAAGCTGAAATCCCATTGCATGGATTATGTGTCACACCCACGGAGACTAAAAACCGGATAATTAGGTCAGAGAAAAAACTCTAAATTTTAATAAAAATTCATCCATGAGAGAGATATAATTAATTTTTTTCATATAATTTGACTGACGCACAGTTTTGGTGTCAAAGTTGTTTTGGCAAAACATGACAATTTTTCGATGAATGAACAGGGATGCCTTGGTGTTTTATTATTGCGTGGTCTGGTCGAGCACCGCTTTAATTGCTGGCGGGGGAGAAAAAAGAGTGACAATACACGAGAGCGCCGCGCATGTAGGCATATACAAAAAAAGTGATGTCGCTTCGTTGGAATACAGCGCCAGCGTGTTTCACGTTAAAGTACAGAGAGAGTGGCCTAAATTTACGGCCGTGTGTGAATGAAAGTACAGGCAGGGCTATAATGAAAGGGTTCTGTATACATCATGTGGTACCAAAATAGCCAAAATGACAAGGACCGCCGCATGTGTTTGTGCTTCGACATTTTATCGCCTTTGCAAATAAAATTTCGGCATCTTCCATTTATTACACAGAGATATGATTTTTGGTGTTTTTGTAATTAATATTTTTGTTTTGAGAATAGTGAAACATTATTGGAAAGAAAAGTATGTTCATGTAAGAAAATGCAAGGGTAGTTTCATTAGAATCCATTTTTCAATCAAATTTAAAAAAAATAGCATAAAGCAACTTTTCCGGAGGAATAATTGTGATTGTCAGAAATGTAGTCCTAATATTATGGAATTGCAACGGTGCTTGAAAATTCAATTTCATAATATGAAGCACCCTTGGACGAGTTGAAATTGAAAACTTTAAATTTTATTTTCAAACTATTTTTGGTTCAAACATGGGGAAAAGATTTTAATATTTTTATAATAACTTAATGATTAGAATAGAATAATATAATTAAATAAATATAATCTTAAGAAGTTTGTCTTTCCATTTATTCAAATACAGATTAATGAGCAACTTTCGGGGAAAAAATATAAATTTGAGAAAAATGTTCAAAATTTAAAAATTGTTTTTTACTTTAAAAAAAATAAAGATAAACTGTAACGAGAATGTCAGGGAAGTGTTTCCTTCTTGGATTAAAATTAATAACATTCCCATTTAGTTCTGTTTTCAATGTGAAACTGATCAGGTGTATTTTGCTTTTTTTGTTCATCGAGACATACCCAAGCTCGCGGAGGAAATCGAGGGAAAGGTGCGATGTCCTTTGTGGCAACATTACTCGGAAGATCGGTGTAGCGTCCTTTTCCCTTGTTTGTCTTCTTATGGCGGATGAGAAGTGCAGCTTGCATGCCAGCCACTGCCGCATTCACTTGTTGCCCACTTTAGCACCCAGAGCCTTCGGGCCACTGGGCGCGCGCGAGAAATGCTGAGCCTGAGACGGAGGTAGGCTCTGCAAAACCTCGCGAGGGGGCTCAGCTGAAATTGCACACAAATTCTCGTTTTACAGGGAGCAGCAGGCGTGCGTGCTCTCTCTAAAATCTGGAAAACTACTGTGATTTCTGGTCAAACTGGTGCAGATTTCACTCGCTCTCATTCATTTACCCACTAAAATTCACATGTTAAATTATTTTGGGGTATTCAGGATGTCGCAAAAATACTATGCACTATAAAGAAAGTATTAATATTTTCATTAAAAATCAAATTCGGATAAAACTAAATTTCTATTTCGCCACCTAACAGAAGTGTCTTGAAGTGTCGATTTGATGCCCCTATTCTGCATTAAATATGTATGGTCTCCAATATTTTATATTTTCAATTTTATCCCAGAAACTAAAAAAAAAATTGCATAGCCTCTTTCGGCCAAATAAAATATTGCGAAATAAATTCCTTAAAGGTTTGTTGATGAATTTTATGGCTATTGGACGTTATACGTTTTTCACTTAAGTTAGCAAAGCCTTTTCATTGAAGTGAAAAAAAAATAAAAAAAAAAAATAATTATGTACCGCAGCCGCAGCTGCAGCCGCAGAGGCAGCTCGTAAGTTTCTTAGGCTGACTGAGTCGCCTTTACTAGGGTGCACGCCTAGAAGGGCAGGGTTGATCGGCGCCCTGGAAGATGCTGTGGAGCCCGACTTTTTGCCCTTCCGGGCTTGTCGGATGGCCTGGCCGGCGGCCGCGTACATTTTTCACTGAAAAAAGATCAAATCGGCATCTTCAGTTATTTTATTCGGGTCAAAAGTTTACACCAAACACCAAATTAGGAATAATTGTGTCTGCAGCTTATTCAATCAGGCGCCTGAAAGGTATTTTTTTTGCTTTAATTAACGCGAAAATGGTTTTGTAGATAGACTTGTAATTTAAGTTAAGGGTTTTCAGTAAAAATGCTTTTTTTCTTCAATTATGCTCTAACCAATTTGAAGAAATTTAGTTTCAAATTACTTTTGTAAGTGTACCACGAAGCAATCTCCACCCACTTTGAGATACAATAATTAAATAATCATCAAATTTAAACACAAAACTGTTACCTCATTCCTCATCAATTAACTTTTGTTTAAACAAAGTTTTCACTTTTATAACGGTACTTAAAAAAAATTAAAAGCATGTTCTTAAAAAGCCTCAACAAACTAGGATATACTAAATTCTATAATTTTTAATTGTTTATATTTTAATTTTCCTATCCGTACGTTGAGGGACGACAATAAATTTTATAGCGATTTTCTAGCCCTACGAATTTTACGCAAAAGAAAAAGGAAACGAGGCTCACACTCAACGTCAGTACATCAAATGTCCAGCAGCGGCCTATTGAGAGACTATAATTGTGGTTCTCCAAAAGACAATGGGGAGCCGCAGGCCGTTCAACCCCACCTGTAGCCGAGATGAGAAGGGCACTTAAACGATGCATGGGCGCTGAATGAAGTTGGTTCGTTTTTATTGAGGTTGGCGCCGCACACATCTGTGGCTTTTGTCAGATATGGAGAGATGATGTTGGACCCATTGTGAGGCGCTAAAGGGGTTGTTTGAGCTGTAGGGTTGAATGACGCCCTGCTCTGAAGATGCTTTTATCCCGCAGAGTAAACATGCGAAAAATGTCAAATGAAAGATTTTGTTACAATTTTAACAAAAGGGTTATGTTAAAATTTATGAAAAAAAAAAAATTTAAAATTTTTTTTTGGCACTAATGGATTCAAAGAAAGTCTAATTCAATTTTTCCAAATATTTCCTTTCCGCAAATAAAGCAAAAAAATAAGCTGATGGCGATTCTGTATTCATTTTTGCAAAGAAAAAATGGGCAGAACAATCAATCTATTGAAAGCCATTATTAAATTTGCTATGAGTGATTTTATACGATTAGCTTTCAAGGAACAATAAAAAATAAACATTGATTTTACAATTGAGTGAAAAAGTGTAACGACAGGAAAGGACGCTCTGAAGGTAAAATTTCACGTGAGCCGCGTTCGCCTGCCTGATTCACGTGCGGAACAATATCGGAACAAATTGAGCAAATTCACGGGATTGCAATATGCGAAGCACGAAAATAGCGCACCTCATTTGCATGAAAACCACGAGGCGGGCGCCACTTGGTCCGCGGCCTCCAAGTCGTGGTGGTCACGAACACAATCAGGGACGCATCAGCCGACACGAAAGTGTGTAGTTGGCGAAAAATAAACTAATAAACTCTCCCTCCGTGGGTCGGCGCCGATCACAAAAATTTCTAAACAGAACAACAAGAGAAAAGTCGCCAGAAAACAAATCCACGGCTGCAACAAGTGACACCTGGCACCCCCAGTATAGTACTTTGTACTGTACTGAAGAAAACGACAACATCATAATATACAAAGTAACACCAGCCAAAGGACCCTGATTTTATTTTTAGATCAATAGTATTTTCTGTTAAAAAAAAAATAGTAATTGAGTTGTTAAATTTAGAAGTATCACGTTTAGTAAAAATATGGTTTTAAAATTCAATGCGTTTGAAGAGTTTTATTATTATTTTTATTTCTTAACTGCCAATTATTTTTATTGCTGAAAAATGTTCTTGTCAAAACTGTACACTTTCAAAACTTGCCCAAATTCACATTGTTAAGTTTTGCTGTTAAAATATACTCTATTGACTTTCAATTCCAATGGAGGAGGATTAAATCTACACAAGGGAAGGGACTATTTCGTTCAGTGGGGGCCCATACGAAATTTATTTTTCATTGTCATTAGCCAATCAGAGGTACCATTTCTGATTGGCCCTCAAACAATGAAAACTGGATTCCGTTGTTGCATGAGCCCCCATTACTTTGGTTGAATGCATTTACATGTGATTAAATAGAAACAATGAATTTCAATATACATTTATCATCCCCTGTGAATTGCGATAAAAATTGTCATTGCAGGGAAGTGGAAGTTGCATAACAACGATCGAGGGTGTCAAATTCACACATTTTTGGCATATTATTATAATGGTGATATGAATTTAATTATTATTTTAAGTTCATTTTTAAATAGATTTAAGATTTAATAAATCTTAGAAAACTTCCATTTTAATAAAGATGTAGTATAAATAAATGTACTAAACGGACCAAATTTTAACTTTAATTTGTAAACTGGTTTCAGATGGTGAACTCAGTAAGTGAGCCACCGTAAAAAAGGAACATCTCTCTATTTCAACTCGAAGCTTCTCTGTTTCTTTATCTTTCTAGTTCAAATACAAAATAATTAAAAAATGTAGCGCGCGCGGCTCTAAGTGTGCGATGCTCGTCGCGAAGCCTCACTCTCGTCAGGTACACCGACCTTCTCGAAAAGAGCGCCCGCGGCCGAACCCAGACTTTTCAACTTTTCAACTGGCGAGAGAGGCGACGACAGGCAGCACCCCCGCCCGCTGCCTCCAGCCGCCCAAGCAGCGAGCGTTGCCATGTTTCCACCAAAGCCGATCAAAGCCTCACCGCGCGCCGTACTTGGGTGTAATGCATAATATGGCTCCACCGCCGTTGCCTACCCGCGTCAGAAAAGCGGCGGCGGTTCCGCGGATTGATTTATGTTAAAAATTTCGAGAGAGACGAGCCTTGACGAGCCGCTGACGTTCTTTGACTAACTTTTCCAATGCTGAATTTTTTTAAATGCAAGACTGAGTACGTCGTATATATTTATTATTTGTTAAAATAGGCCGCTCTAAGGGTGGGTGTTTGCAGACGATTTTATGGTGCCCTTTTCTATTTCCTCTCTC
The DNA here is from genome assembly GCF_031216515.1 of Neocloeon triangulifer. Classification (NCBI taxonomy): domain Eukaryota; kingdom Metazoa; phylum Arthropoda; class Insecta; order Ephemeroptera; family Baetidae; genus Neocloeon; species Neocloeon triangulifer. The sequence goes on along the minus strand of NW_026775554.1, from coordinate 11,203,385 downwards.
TCCGTTAATGGTCTTCCAAAAAAACTTTTATTTTCGTGGGCGCAGCGCATACCTGAGCGAGCGAGTCCCTTCAAAGTCTGGGAAAGGTAGCATAATATAAAATCCAGGTACGGAGCGAGAATTTTTTGTCTTAAACCTGCACGGGAGGGCAATAAAATTGTAAAAATTTGAAGTAAAAATCATCCCCTATTACTGGCTTTCATTCATTTTTTCTGTTTATCGGGATCAAAATTGTTCTCATTCAGACATTTCTCCATTCAGACAGTTTTGTGCTCGTGATCCTACAGAGGAGTGAATGGGATGCACTTAAATCCTACCTTTCGGTGTCATCCTTCACTCCCTGACCATGGTAGGCGAAGCACCTTGACTGCAATTTTCGCGTGTCAGAGAACCCGCGAGCCCATTTGTCAGCGCCCAATTTTCGCGTCCCCAGAGATCCACCGGCCGAGCAGAGAGTCAACTGAATTAGGGTCGCAGTAGGTCAAAGCGCGCTTGAAAACTGACACGGTGTGTATTAGAATTGACCCGCCCCGGTGACCTTATGCAATAAAATTGGAACAGCGCGAGAGCGGCGCACACGCGCACAGGAGCGTCTCTCTCTGCTGCTTTCAGCGTTCGCCACCCACCTCGGCCAGCAGCCACCTCCGGCACCTTTTTATTCCCATGCCCACATTGCCAAATTATCGCACGGACTCACTCGCGGCGGGCAGATAGGGATCGAACCGAACAGTAGCCATCCTCCTGTGTTAATTCTGACACGCGGCACACGCACTCCTCCCTTCACACGTTGCGCGCCCGCCGGGGCCAAAAAGCCGCAACACGACATGCATATAATTATTAAATTATGGCGCTTTTCAAATAACACGAAGCGTTTTCGGTAATTTGCTAATATCTCTCCTCAAGAGGGCGGATAGCAGGGTGGATAAACACAAAGTATACTATGATTATTTAAAATAAAAAATATGTAATTATTCAAATATTTAGCAACAATTAAAACACAAGCAAGTATAAATTGTAATCAAAGATTTAAAAAATTGTTATCACTAATACCAATTTGAGTGAAGGAGTGAAAATAAAATTATAGATAAATATAATGTTATTTTACAGAAATAAATCAATTAATTTATTTCAAAAAATTTAAATATATTGAAGGAACTTATCTATATTAAAATTTATACTAAACATTTTAAATTATCAAAATGCAATATTAATAATTTTAATATAATTTATAACCTTATTCTATTATATATTATGACTGTATAATATAAAAAAAAATCTAATGAATTTTGCATGCTTTTAAAAGAATTAAGGATTTTTTTACAGTGTTGGAAGTCAAATGAATACATTTTTGTGAAATTGAACATCTTCCAAGAAATAACATAAGGTTTAAGGTTTCAAGCAAAATATTCAATCAACGGAGATAAGTGATATTTTGTTTAATTTAACCATTTAAATAATTTTAATAATTTATTTGAGCATTAATTTATTTTTAATGATTAAATACACTTAAAAAGCTTTTAAAAGTTTGCAAGTGTACTTGAAGGCTCAAGATCAACTTAAGTGTGCATGCGACCTTCGACATTGATTCCCTTTGATTGATATACATTTTGTTTGTTGACTTCTGACAGGGAACATTACTACATCGCACACGCACGCACATATAAACACGCACGCAACGAAATCTCATAAAAGCAGAGAGTGAATGAAAATATTTACTCGTCTTACAATCACAAGCTAAATATACAAAGCCGAAGCAATACATTAACATTCTGCACATTAAAAAGTAAATGTCATCTGTTAAACAAAATTAAAGACTGGCTTTTGCTGATAACACCGCAAAAATGAGGATATTTTCTGTCCTCATTTCTGATGATTATTAAAAATTACTGAAAATAAATATTATCATAAATCATTCGATTAATTTACTGCAAAAAATGAAAGAAATTGTTGGAAACTCGGAAGAGAAAAATAGGTTACAAAAAGCGATCCTACCCCTGCTGGGCTATTAGTGTAAAATAATAATGCACTTGTTTTTGTTTTCTGCCTAGAGCTCTGAAAATAAATAGGACCTACAGGTGTAGTGAACAGCCCGTGGCACTTAAATAATGCAGCATTCTGTGCTTAGGCGGTTTTGTTAATTAAGCGGATTAGCGTAATTTCCATTGCAAACTTTGATACTTATTAGAATCCGCAGGGAGCCGATTATATCTCTCTCTCGTCGCAAGAAGGCCGAGAGCGAGCAGAAGCTTCTAGGCCACGTCAATACCCAGCAAGTACACGCACCGAGCGCTTCTGCGCTACGGACGCTGCATGTTCGCAGCTATGGCACTATACTTTTCAGAGTAAACCTAAAAAGCTTCATTTGTCAAGCAAATTCAAATAGAGCCAAGCCGAAAAAAATCAGTTTCAAAACAAGAGTTTGCGAAGTTGGGCAAATCAACAGTTGTCTTTTATAAACACGTAAAGAATTATAGCTTAAAAAGCAAACTGCGAAAATATTGTTTAAAATGTATACAGAAGCTCTTGGGACATTTTCTGACTCATAAAAATGCTTGTCAAGAAGCTTTGTCGTTTGCAAGCACGCAATCGACTTTCAGCAAAATGTTTTTTACTGCGACCTTTTTACATAAAATTGTACAATTTTCTCTTGCATGGAAGGCTTAATTCATTTTCATGATTCTTTTGAAATATTCGAAGTACTCAACGTCATGATAATTTAAAATAAATTGTTTTCCTTAGGTATGTAGTTTCTCTTGACAGACTGTAATATTCAATCAGTCTTTCCTAATTCCAAATTTCAAAATTTTGATTCAGTAAATTAGCATCGATTAAAACATTTGCAAAAGCAACTGTGCAATTACTAACTTGATCCACAGGTTAGGTTTGAATTGCACAAGGTGGACACAAGTAAATATTTTAAAATACTAAAATAATTTATCAGAAGACTGTTGTGGAAGTTTAACTTTATCTCTGAATATTAAACAAAAATTACTTCTATTTAAAATTTGAAAAATATATAATTTAGCACTGTGTTTTAATATTGTTTACTACATGAAATTTGAATTTTTATTTCAGTGTGGCACTGGAAAGTGAATAATTAAGATAACTATTATAAATTTGCAAGTTGAACTGTCACGAATGACTGCCAATAAAAACTTATAAATATTAAAATAATGCGTCGCATAGTTAAGTAGAGAAGAGGGGGATAAAATTGAATTCAATATCGCTAAAACTTAAATCTTTTTTTAAATTTCAATTAACAAGAAAAGATAATGATTGAATTATTTGAAGTATGAAAATTGAAAGTAAATCCATCTTTAGCTTTAACTAGATTCGTATACAGAGATTATTTTTATGCTTGGCACGAGCCACGCGCTCGTTTTTATTTTCTTCTTTTTTTTTTGTCGGAAAGACACAACGAAGCTCTCTTGTAAAATGTGACACATATAATGACGTGTCAATTAGAAAGCGCGAAACAGTACGCGAGTTAACAAAAACTTCACGACTCCTTCAATTTTACTTCTGATTTTTTCTCGTGCTAACTGCTGAGCACCAAGACGAAAATTGTAGTGCAAATCAACAAGCCTTTCACAGAGCTAGAGAGCATACAAGTATAAAAATAAATCGAAAAACCGCCAAACAGTTTGCCTGCGCAACAGCCTCTAAACCACCGACAAACCAGCTAACAAATTAAAACACCAACTAGGGCAAAACTTATTGCGGGGAGTAGAAAACAATAATAATCAGCGCTGACTGACACCTCTGCCTGTTGAGGTAAAATTAATGGAAGTTTCAAAAAGTTTCCCATCAAGTGAGCGGAGTAGCGATGAAATTGCTTGTGGAAAAAGCAACTGCTGAGAGCAATTTATCAAAATTATATAGACACACACTATTGCCAAAATTGATGTTCAGAAATTCATATACAATTTAAAGGAGTTTTTTATAATAACAGATTAATATGAAGTAAAGAAATAAATTATTTTGTATATTAATATTTTTTATGGTTTTCTTCAATAAGAAAATGATAAGCTGGTTCGGTTTAAGTTTATCTCCTCTTTATCAATTAACCCAAAACATTCAATCACCCTCTTGCTCTTTTTTGCCTTGACTTGAATGCGGAACATATTGAGCAATAAAATAAAAAGTAGGTGACTTTTCCTCCGCGTGGTATACCTACAGATTATATTAAAGTGAATAGAATAAAATAGAATGTGGGAAAATTCGATGCACGCCATGGCTATTTGGAATCGTATCAATTTCCCTATGGTGGAAATTTGATAAGGTGTCAAAAGAGCCGATTTAACCCCGGCTCTAAAAGAGCCAATTAATTTTTATGTCATTTTTTTTCAATGGATGAGTGACTTCATTATAGTGACGCAGTATTGAGTTCTACTAATTAATTTTCTTTTGGAATTCATGGAACGATGTTTATAATTTTATCTCCAGATCTGAACAATTTAGTTGAAGTAATGGAAAATCGAGTGATGGTGGTGGTCACGATCTGTGTTTTTGCTAATGAATATGGGTGGAAATTGTTTGTTGACCGTACGCAAGACTGCGGTGGAAATTATTTCCAGCTGAAACGTTAGGGCGGCGCCTGATTGAAACCATCTGCATTCGCGTGTCATATACGTGTGGGTTATCGTGAAAGTAGTAATTTGAATATATGAGAAAGGTGATTGGAAAAGAGGGGCAGACTCACCAATAGATGCACTCAAGGTGCTCGCGTCCGCGCCGCCACCATATGTACTTAATATCGATCCGACGCATTCTTCATGCTAACTACTTAGTCACTCGCAGACCGCGCGTGCAAACACCTCTGATGCAACACATTCGCGCTCGCGAATCGCACGCACCCCTGGCACGGTGCACTGCTGCACCCCCGCAACACACTTGCACGCCGCCCATATGACTGCCAAGGTCAGCTCTCACGCACTTTTCCCGATTCGCAACACGCTCATCGTTTGCAGCCGAGCAGTGAGGCTGCGAGGGCGGAACATCATCACCCAGAGCGGTCCCGCTCTCCGAATGTGTTTGGCTCGCCCCCGTTTCCAGGCAACCGGTGCACCAGCAGCCTCCCCTCTGACCCCTTAACCTCCCAGACATCAGCACCAAGTCGCTATACCTCCATCTCAAGTGCCCACATATATAAGAATTTCCTCCAAACACACTCTCACTTAAACCGGACCTTAATTGAAAACCCAAACTTCGAACGCACCCTCGTCGGCGGCTGAGTTTTGAATAAAAATGTCGAGTTTTGAATTTTTTAAGTGCCTTCTCGTTGTGGTGGTGAATCGTTTTGAAAGGCATTTTGCAAATTGAAATTTTAAAAATTCATTTTATTTGCTGCACGCAAAAGGTCTATAGCGAGAAAAGGAGCGGTGGAGAGACGGCGCAGTCCATTTTCACCCAAGCACGCTCTGGCCGTCACATTGCCCAGAAATTTATCACCTAGAAAGAATGTAAAAAAAACTTTTTACTCTTAACAGTATTAAACGTCTGAATTTTTACTAAACTATGTAGATTTTTTTTTAACAAAATTACTTCCTTTACAAAATATTTTAGAATAATTATGATTAAAATTTTAAATTCTTGGTATTTTGGCAGCTGGGTTTTTACTTTAAATTTAGAAGTGTTTCAACTTCTTTCGGAACTTATTTTCTAGTTACTTCTGATACACACTGATAGCACGTGTTTTACTTTCTCAGCCAGCACAAATATAATATTACATTATGTATCTTTCCATTATGGAAGCTTCTTAGGTACTGATCTTAGGTAAACAAATTCATGTATATTATGTACAAGCTGACTGTGCAGCCCTTCGTGACCTTCAAGCTTAACCTGACGAAGTAGAAGAGTAACTGTGTGGTTGTTTATTCAGGGCATAATGAGTAAACTGAGCTGAGCTCATCGAGGCTAGCGACGAGCAAGCGGAGCGAGCAAACGCGCTTGAGGAAAGGGAGCAGGGCGGTAAAGAGCACACACGCCGCGACGCGACGGTTTTTCCAAAGACAAAATATTCCTCGCTTTCAAGACGTACTACAAATGCAACTCAAAATTCCCAAGAGGATATAAAACGAAAATGTGAAAATTTGATTAAAAAAATAATTATTTGAATGTCTTACTACAAAGTTTTTTTAAATACAAAAATTTGCAAATATCACACGTTTTCATATATTCTTAAAAAGCTTCAGAATATTATATAAACCCAAATTGAATTAGTAATTATCTCTTAAATATTATTTTGGAATTTGTATATAATATTTATATTTTTTTTAACACCAATTAATTTTCAAAATAAATAAATGTGCCAGAGAGGATTTTTTTTAATTAAGTTAAATTTTAACTCAAAATTGCAGGTGTAATTTTAGCATATATGGAAAAATTATTTATCTTTTAAGCGACCGCCGAGAGCCATTTGTATTTTACAAAACACGGTCCGCGCGCTCACCGTTAAACTCGTGGCGTCATGGGACTTGTTGGAGCACCGCGCGCGTTCCTCGACGTTTCAATTTGAACAAAAAAGACACACGTGTTTCAAGGCCAAAATTTTATGAGGAATCGACTTGCTGGCTCAGAATGCTCTTTTGTGTCTTATACAAAAAGAAAAATTAATGTTTGGACAGAGCTATAAATTAAAAGTGGCTGTTAAAATGTAATTTTGTAACTGCAAAAATGAAAATGAATAAATATATAACTTTTTTAATGCAGATTTTCTAAAAATAAAATTCATTGTTCTCAGCTTAAATGAGATTTTCACGCACTCTATTCAAGAAATTGACAAAGTTTATGCCTAAATATTCGGTTGTTGTTCTTTGAAAGAAAATAACAGATTTAAAGTAAAATATACAGCTATATTTTGCAATATTCAGACAAAACTTCAAAGTAATAAAACAATTACTTCTTTCAAACTACAGTGTACAATCATTACTAGGGTTCTGAGCTATCCAAAAGGTCGCTCATCTATTATGGGCAGTTTTAATCACACAAAAATTCGGTCTCATAGCATAAAAATTTAAGATTTGTTCACGGTGCTGTAAACAAAATTCATTTGTATTTCGCGTACAAAATTGAACCAATTTGAAGGTTTTCCTCCCAGTTAAATACAAAGTTGTAAACCACGTTATATTTCAAAGAAATTTGGTCCAGCAAATTGATATCCGGGGCTCTAAATTGGGAAGCGAAATTCTCAAAATGGATTAGGGTAATTGAAATCTCAAATTTTGATTAAAAAGTTCTGCAGACCAATTTGAAATAAAAAAGTGCCTTGCAACAAACATTTTACATCTGACGTGGAAAACCGATAGCTTGGAATTAAATGCTCGAAATGTACCCCTAGTCTCAACTCACTCACTATGGCATAATTATTTAGTGCCGAATTAAAACCACATCAAATTCCGGTGAGAGGAGTCACTGAGCTCCAGTCGCCCCTGGAGTTGCTCTCCTCCTCGCTGTACGCCGCCGAATGAGTTTCTGACTTGGCCAAGGGCTCGTGGTGCGGCGGCACTGAGAGGGGGTTGGAGGGACTGCCCTCGGAAGGGTACTCGACCGAGAGGAGGGGTGAGGTCATCATGACTGCAGCCGGGTGGTGGTGCAGGTGGTGCGGACTGAACTCGACAAGGGGGAAGTGGTGCGAGTAGGAGGACTGGTGGTGAGCCGTGGGACCGACCCTGCTGGCGGTCGTCTCCGTGGGGGTGGTGCCGCTGGCCCACACCACCGACGGCGACACCATTCCGTTGAAAATCGACGGCGACGTGTTGCACGGAATGGGCGAGATGTTGGACCAACTCACAGCACTGCTGCCACTCTCGGGGTGCATCGACGATACCATCGAGTGCCACGAAATCTGCGTGGCGGACGGGCCGGAAATCAGCAGGTGGTCCGGTTCGCACTCGGCACCCTCTGGACAATACGATCCTGCGAGAGAATGAAAAGGGAGGATTTTTTCATATAAAATGTTTATAAATCGTCTGATACGTAGCTTTTTTGTATGACGTGAATAAGATATTTTTGGCTGCTCGGTAGACAGAGTTAGGAAATCAGTCAGGGGAAATTTATTATACACGTATACTTTCTTTGCTTCTGAGCAGAAGGTCAGATCACGTCAATACTTATTTTCGGATCTCCCAGAACACGACATTAAGTTCGACTATTAATAAACTAAATTTGGCAACACATTTTAATTTATAATAATGATTTCTTTGTGATCAAATGACGTTGTAAAAAATTTCGCAAATAAGTTCACATTGATGCTTGATCATCAAGAAGTTAAAAGTTAATTTAAGGTGCAAAACGAGATTTATCATTTCTTCTCTCACCCTTTATGAAGCAGTGTGCTTGAATTATAAAAAGGAATATTAATAATGAACGCGCAGCGCAACTGATTTAGATAAAAAAATGTAATAACTAAAATAATTAAAATCAGACTTTTGAAGGAAATTTTAGCGCTGGTATATAAATAAATAAATGTAGATAAAATAATACCAAATGATTCAACTTTTTTCAAAGCTCTTGAAATCTGGGAACGCCAATAACTTGCAAAAAAAAGCTAATTTGCAAACTAATTAATTTTTTTTCAAAATTATATATTATGTGTTTATTAAAACAATTTCCTACCTGATTGAGGCGGAGACTGTCTAGTTGATCTGGAAGGCAGTACATAAGGACTTTGGCGATGTCTGTGTAGGGAACCTGGTGAATACCGCTCCTGACCTGGTGAGCCCAGCCCGGTGGGAACAAGTCCGGGGTGGTGTGGAGGACTGTGGTACATGCTCTGTGGAAGGAGCCACGCGCCGTCTGCAATAACAAAAACTGACGCTCATTAAAAATTCTCTCGAGACTTTGTGTTTAATTTCGAAAAATAAATAAGGAAAAATTTTAAATGAAAAGGTGCTTACATTGGGGATGCTGCGGCTGGTGGTGGTAGGGTGCGTGCTCCGACCTTTGACTGCTGGAGGAACGGTGGAAAATGCCGCCGGGGCTGGAATTGTTGTTGATGCTGCCCTCAGGCCTCTCCTTTGCGTCCAGAAACGCTTTGGCAAAAGGGTTGTATTTGATTTTGAGTGAGGTCACCTCCTCGTTTTGATAGGCCGTGACCGCGATGAATTGTGTCTCGGGAAACGGGTACGAGACCACTCTGCGGTGCTCGGACCCTACCCTCACTATGTGGACGCGGGGCTCGTATTTGTGAAGTGAATTCAACATGATCTGCTAACACATACAACCCAATTTAACACTATATACGGAGTTCAAACTAGTGCAGTAAATTTGTTAATCAGTTTGCGCCTATTAAATAAAATTTGGTATAAATCGATTCTTATAATTAAAAAACAATTTTTTTTTCAATTCCAGGAAAAATTATAGAAAATATTTGGATCTTTTTGATTATTTTACTAGACATAAGTTGACTATGTTAAATAATAAAGCTGAAACTTTTAAACAAGAAAATTTTAAATGTCTATTTACCTGTCCGTTGCCATTGCTCTTGTTGGTCAGCTTGACTTTTGCAAATGACACGGGCTCTCGCATCCAGTGAGCGCCGAAATTCGGCGACTCGGGATGAATGTAGATTGGGTTTGTCGGCGCGACTTCAGCTTTCCCGCCTGGCACCCACTCACCGTTGACGTATTTCCAGCGGTGCGTGTCAATTTGCACAAATTCCAGCAAAATTGAGTACATGGCGGTTGGGACCAAGCAAGAGACGCTCACTTTTACGACGGGAAACATGCGCCTAAAAATCATAGAGCATATGTTTGGATAATTTTCACTTTTTGGCTAACAGTGTGGACCATTTTATATTTTAAGTAAATAAAGGAACAGGTATATTTGCTTAAAATTGTTTAACGAATCCGAAATATCTAACAACAGCATATTTGCTGGCATTTTTATGAACAGCAGGCACAGCAGTGCACATGACATTTTATATTCTGTCGGAAAAAAAAATTAATATTTCATATATATATTTTTTTAATTGGGCTCAATCCAATAATATTTACAGTAACTATTGTACGTACTATTGAAAGAACTATAATTATTATCATACAAGATTTTGAATTATAACGGATTTGTTTTTTAAATTAATTAGCAATGTCATGCAAGATCAAACAACCTCATTACTCTCACTTTCGTCAATTCGAAATTTGAATATACTTGTGATTTTTTATGCATAAATTATAATATTGATTTTCTTGTTTACGCCGAGAACTTAGAGAATTGAGTGGACCGTTGCACGAAAGACCGTGCCGACCATTGTGGTCATGAATCATGATGACAGGATTGCAGCTCATCAAATTAATAAAAACACTGTGATTAAAGCGGAAATAACAACTCAAAGAATTTAATATTCAATAAGATTTTATGAGGAGTTTCGCAACTCTCGCCCATTCGCGCGCCTTGATTCTTTTCCTTTGTGAAAGAAGGCAATCAAGCTACCCGAGTTTGATAATTATCTTATATCGAAAAGCACCATCAACAGAACCTGCAAAACAGGCCGCACTTGTATAATAAAAAGTTTGATCTTTTGATGTTCGGCAGCTACAGACATCAATGATGGCAAATGTAATCAACAATAAATAAAATAAAAATGAGCCGCTTAACGATTAAATATTAATCTGCAGTCATGCATTTTTAATATTATTATTATGCATTTTTAGTCCCACTTGAGCGGCCAAGGAAGGGGCAAATTTTCAAAATTATTTCCATTTGTAAAAGAAATTTTTTTGGTAGGAGAGAATAATTCTATTTTATATTAAAAGCAAATTTGTTTAAAAAAATTCAAAAACGTGTCCCTATTTTCTTTTAGGCTCAAATTGTAATATGAAAAATTGTAGATTTTTTCATTTGCGCCAACAGCTTACGCAGACAGCCACATCAAACATTTCCCTAAATTTCAAAACACAAAAATTACTTTTGAATAACCCTGGATAACCTACGATATAAACGCACAAAATGACGCGAGCATCACCTGAAGTCCGCTCTTCTTTTATATTGCATTTATATTTTATGACGCCTTGCCATAATAATTAAATAAAATGTATTATGTTATAGAGTTGTAAACAACTATAAAGGGAAAAATGCGGCGAGGGAAGGCGGCAAGTTAGCTTTGATGTAGAGGTTCGGTTTTTTCTTCGGTTTTATTGCAGGCGTGTCTCAGCATGCCAGGTAGCGCATATGATAGCGGTGAGCTTTTATTTTTTTCGCTTCCTCTGCTCTCCCACACACGGCGACACTATGCGCACTAATTGTAACACTGATAAATTTTGTTGTAATTTATGTCTTCATTTGCGAAATTTAGACTCCTCGAGCAATGTGAAAAAGCGACAAAAATTTTAGGGCTGAAATTCCACAATATTAAAATTAATCTATTTAGAGGAGGTGTTTTAAATGTAAATTTATAAATAAATTAAATCATGACCATGAGATGGGAAATTCAAATGTTTTGTTGATTTAGCTAATAAATAGTTTGATTGTTAATTTTAAAATTTATTTAAATCATTTTAAAAAAAATGCACTTTGTTACATCAATTTTTATCTTATTCTTAATAATAATTATATTTTCATGAACAAAAACTTTTTAAGAGTAATTGAAACTACTTTATTCATTAAAAATTAACTGGAATAAATTTTGAAAATTATAAATAGCTTATTATTCTATAAAGTTGTACCACACAATGCATGTTACACATAATTATCTCTCCCACAAAAATAAATTTGCATTAAATTGAATTATTTTCAATATTTTAACCCTCGTCTCTTACTTTCTGTGATGTACATTTTGACGCTTTTGGAGCGTAAGAAATTGACTTTGGAAAGGTTTTGTACAGAGCAGTGAGAGAGCGTAAGTCGTGTCGTGTCTCAAAAACTGCAAACAAACAGCGAGATTGTGCTAATTTGTTAGAGCGCTCCTAACACGCGCTGGTCAAATTTTTAAGCGCTGACCAGTCAGTGAATGCACAAACTTCACCACAATATTCAAATATACAGAGTAAAAATCACATAATAAACTCCCAAAGAGTGAATTAAAAAAACTTTTTGCAGTTTTGTGAGTAAATTTAAACGGAGGAGAAAATTTATCTCACTAGTGAATCTTTATTAAGTGGATTAACCAAATAAATTTTTAATATTCACATGAAAAACTTTGGAACGTTGTAATTTCTTAAAACAAGTGATCCGAAAAATTAATCCTCTGCAGTAAAACGTTTCATAAAAGATCATGTAAGAAAAATTAAAGCAAAAACACGCGGGCTAAAAATATCCAAACACAACATATTAAAGCAAAAATAGTAAAGTAATTTTTTCAATAATATAAGAAGAAATATTTCCCTTAGAGATACAAATTTTGTTGAAATAATAAACCGCGGGCTGCTCACCTTTTTCAATGCCTGCATAGTTGTCTGCAGCACTTTTCATTAGGCAAAATGTTGCAAAAATAAAAAATAATAATAATTACATTTTATCGCAGTTTAACTATTTTTTCATTTCCGTCTCTAAATGAAAGGGCTGACGACATTAGCAAAAACTTCAATCTGATATTTTCAATACAGTCAGTTTTCAGAAGGAAATAGCGCTCTGTATGTTAATTCTACAAAATAATTTGAATTCAAATCTTATTTATATATTCTTATATATTTCTTAAAAAAGAAAAAACCAAACGTGCTTAAATTTCACATTGAAAAAAATATGGAAAGTGTCATTCAGAAGAATTCACGATTTTTTTTAATTGTTTGGCGTTTAATCTCAGAAAATTCCAAAAGAAAAATAATTTCTACCTTCCGTTTTTGGTGACGATCATTTCATTTGTGAGGCACTGGAACTTGGTCCACAGTTCGTGGTCATCGAGGCTGACCTGGATGTTTCGGTCCGACTCCTCTAGGTCCTGGTGCACGCTCAGGGTATGTCGGGTCATCCCTTGCTCAACCTCGGTAGCAGACAAGGTGTGCGACATTTGGACCATATCTTTTGCGACTAAAAAAACCTCTCACGAAAGCACCTTGCCGGCTGTCTCCGGGGGTCGCCCTTTCGAAGGAGGGGCTAAGCCGACCTGAGCTCCAATCGGGCGACACTCACCTGAGACGGACGCAACCTGAGTGCCACCTCGGTCCAATGAACACGGGCCCTCGTCAATTAAAAACGCACCAATACCCGCAGGCCATGGGAAAAAGTATTGCAGCATTATTTATTATTTAGGTTCAGGGGTCAGCCCTGCTTTTCACTTTGAAAAACAGGCATTGAGCATCTGTATGTTGTAATTCATCTCAGCAGCTGAGTCTGTTCGTCGCAAAAGGAATTAAATTGCGACAGCTGCGGAAAATAAAAGGTTGATTACATCAAGTCGTAACTTAAGGTCGACCTTTCTAGACGGATGCTTTCATTAAAGACATTACTTTTTTATGGCGTAAAATGCTAAAATGGTGATATTTGCAGGCACCTGTAGAATTCATTTTTTTTTAATTCACTAACTTCTTTTCTAAATTGCAACCAGGAGATCAATTTTCATGACAATTCAATTTTTTATGTACAGAGCCTATCTCCAATAATTTTTTTTATAAATTATTGAAAATATCAATGGGGAAAGTACTGAAATCGAAAGTTTTTTATGTGGAGCTGCATGGCAGTATTGAAACTATTGAAATAGTTTTCAATGAAATATTCAATATAAATGGGACACAATATCTTGAGCAATTCAAAAATTTGACAAAATGCAGGAGCGTATAGTCGTAATTTGTGTTCCTCATAATGTCTATTACGATTGAAGTAATTAAGAGTTTGTGAATCCTCTGAATGAGTTACTTTCATTCAGATTGGCAAACTTGGTTTTGTAAGACTGAATTTTTGTTTTGAGAATCTTTAATTGGCTCTCGCATTCATATTTTTTACCCCTTTTAAAGCGGCCAAATAAAAGACACTTCACATTGATGACGAGGTTCAAAGCCGTTACAGTGTTGCTGCAGGCCAAAGTATAATTATTATAGTTTAAAAGAGAGTGAAACCAATATATGCAGAAAATTCTTCTGTTTTTATTTAGCATAATTATATAAGTAATACTTTTATTTAAGAATTTTAAAGCCAATATCAAAGATTTTATTTTTATTTTAACTTTGGTAAAGCATAAAATTAAAAACAAAGAAATTTTAAAATATCATACAAAATTGGTAATAATATTTTATACCTTCAAATGATGTTAAGTAAAATTAATTTATTTCAAATTTTCAATCGTGATCTTATGTGACTGATAAAACTTAATAAGGAAATTAATACCCCTGTTTCCTTCTAATAAAAGTATCAAGTTTTAAAATTGTACTTTTTCTATTCCTGCTTTTTAGGCATTTATTTGCCCTAAAAGACAATGGTGTAAACTTTTAGTGCGTCGGCGTTGCGGCCTTAAATGCAGTGCAAGGAAGGGTTATAAAAGCGTGTTATGCTTTGGCTTAATAAAAAGGTTCGTGCATTAGTGGGCGAGCGCAGCATTAGTGAACCCGGCTGTGTGTTTGGTGAATTTTAACAACTCAATTGCTTGCGTGAACAAATCTTTTTTTACTTGCTGTATACACGGGCGGGCTTTTTGTTTTTAAATGAAATTTTTAGTAGGCAGCAGTTTGTCAAAATTATTTTTCAACCAGTTATTTTTCATAAAAGTATTCATTAAAATTTAAAAATTATTTCTAGTTCAATTGAGTCGTTTAAAATTTCCTTTTGTGGAGCATGCAATGCAAATGCATCAAGCAGGTTGCCTATTTTTATCGAGGCAGGCGCGAGTCTTGTGTGTTTGATCTGAACATATGTTTGGGGAATATGCATTGCCACAAAGGAGGCGATGCGCAGGTTGCATACTTTGACATTCATGCATGCGCTACCAGCTTCAGTTATTATACAATCATGAAATTTTTTTTTTGAACAGAAATAAGGATGAGTCAGCGTGATAAAATGTTACGGAAGAAAAACAATTATATTGGAAAATGAACACAATAATAATGAAATTAATATTTCTTATTTCTATAGCCCACAACAATACATTTTTGGTATTATAAATGATTAAAAGAGTTCAAAATTATTTTCATCTGATTTAATTGGAATAAAATACAATATGATGATTGTAAACATGAAAAAAGTAAAAATGTAAACTCAAAAACTCTCTTAAAAGAAGCAATGAACTTAACAAGACGCAGTCAAATTAATATCACTAACTTCTCACAGAAAACATTCAGTAATAATATAATAAAAGTCTTATGTTGACCTGGTGAGCGCGAATTGATAGGTTAAAATTAAGGAGTCTATAAAAAGTGTCCTGAAATAGGCATAATATATAATTGAAACAAACTTTAAAAAAAATAGCCATCAAATATTTAAGATGCTTTCAATCGACCATAATTCACCCATAAATGATCTAGAAGTTGATCAAAATTTGTTCATGAATTATTTCTGTACATTTAATATACACATGATTCAACAGCCAAAACTTAATTTATCCAAAGCTAAAAATTTGCATAGTACGAACTTGGTCCACTGCCTAATATTAATAAATATGATTGATTTCCGGTACCTACATAGACATCACATGCGTTTTACAACATACAATAATTATACCATCCAGGGAAGAACCTAATTCTTTACACCCAAGCTGGCAAGAATTTCTTTAGCCTCCTTGTTGGCCTGCAATAAATATATAAATGAAAATATGGAAACACATACAACTTAATTATCTTTTTACATTTTTGTCATCATCAGTTGTTGCTTTGTAGTCTCTTGCTCTTTTCAGAAATTCAACGGCTTTATCCTTTTGACCCAGCTTGTCGTAGATTTTGCCCATCAGCAGCAAATTCAAACTAAGAAAAAATGTTTTGATTAAGCTTTCCATACAGTTAAAAATTCACTTACCTATAAAAGTTGGGTGAAATTTTCTCAGCCCTCTCACAAAAAGACAGGGCTTCTTCGTAAGTCGAGTCGGGGGGTTTGGCAAAAATTGTGCTGGCAATTTTTCGCTGGTACCAGGGCAGGATTGTCACTTCGTAACACCAAACGCCCAACATGTAAAAGGTGGTCGAGTCTTTCGGGTCGAGCTCAACGGCTTTCTATACACAAATTAAAAATTTTAATAAATTGAAGAGGTAAGGCACATGAGACTTACAAGCATGTGTTGTTTGACTTTTTCAGTGACCGTGATTCTCTCCTTCATGCCTTCGAAGTGGCTCTTGGCGTCCAAAAGAATACTGAACCATTTGTGAACCGGAGCAACTTTTGGGCCGAACTGAAGTGCCCTTTCGGCCACCTCAAAGCCCTCCATCACCAAGTTCTTTCTTTCGGTTTCGTTGGCTGCCACTTTTGAGCGTTTGTATAGAGCTCGAGCGTATCTCCAAAGGTAGTCAACGTTGTTTCCATCCTGGAAATTTGTTAATTTTAATTTGACAAGTAAAAATTCATATGAATTCAAGGCAATTAAGTAATACAAAAATAAAATGGAAATTTCTTTGCATATTTGAAAGAATTAGGGTCACCTTGAATGGGGCAAGTTTCTGGCAAATCTCTTCAAATTTATTTTGGTCGAAGAGTTCGTCGAGCGTCTTGACATTTGGCTCATTAGATTGGCTCCTGGACCAACTGAAGGTGTGCACGGTGGTCACAATCGGGATCCAGACGAGCGTGTTTTTGCCTCGATGAGCATTGCCCAGCAGAATGGACAAAAACGCAGGAATCCTTTTCGCCTGAAAATAAAATCATAATTAAAACCAAAGCCAACAACACCGCATAAGTTTGAAAAATAAAAGCCGCATAGGTTTTCTCAAGTCACTTTGCGTGTTAAGTTATTAATACACACATACAGAAGGAATGAGTCATTGAACTTCGGCATTAAAGGGTATTAATTAGAGCAGCGATTACCAAATCACCTTTCTTAATAGTTATACAAATGTTTATTTTCAACGAAAGAAAAATTGATTCGGAATTCAATGAAATGCTTACCGAATTCACATGGCTGCGGTACTGCTGACAAAACTGGGCAAATGCACCGCGAAAAAGCCTCAAAATCATTTCGTCCAAGAGTCAGGTGAGTTTGACAATCTCCAAATAACCAAAACAAAAACAGTCTGCGAGTACGTGACCGGGCAGTAAAAGTAAAATTAAGCCTCGAGCGGCTGCAGAGGCGCTGTACTGCGCCACAAATCAAGTTTTTTAACTTGACTTCCAAAATTCACCGCCAGATGGTGCGAGGTGTCGCACATTTACTAGAATCTCATCTCACGCAACAAGAATCTCACGTTTCGCTCTGTTTTTGTTTATATTCGAAGCACCGGTGTGGTGTGCTCTGAACTAAATTTTGCGGAAGAAAAATTTTATATTAATATACTTTTTATAAATAGAACAATGAGTTGCCAAAGGGCTTTTCTGGGACTTCTTTTGCGTCCGCCTTCTTTGATTTTGCGGTCCGGAAAATTTGCAAATTCTCCGTCGCAAATTTTGTTCAAGCCGAAGCCGACCTTCTCGGTGCTGCTGACCAGGTCTTACGCAAAGGGCAAAAGCAAGGGCGCGGATGGCAAGAACAAGAAGAAGCAGGCGGCGTCGGCAATCAACGAGAACGACTTTGCCGAACTCGTTGCCGTGGACGCCATGAAGACCCAAATGCAAAGGGCTCTGGACATTTTGAAAGACGAATACGTCAAAAATCTTTCTCTTAGATCTACAACAGGTTTTACAATTCAAATTTTAATGTACATATTTAAAATATTTTTTAATGTATTTTCAGGCTCCATCGAATCTATCAAAGTCAAATTCGAAGGCCAGGATCACGCCTTAAACGAGTTGGCTCAGGTTGTACGAAAAAACCCCAAAACTTTGGTTGTCAACTGCTCGTCAGTGCCTCAGTCCATCCCGAACATCCTACAGGCCATCAAGCAGTCGGGAATGAATCTAAATCCCCAGCAAGACGGCACAACCCTTTTCATCCCTATCCCAGTGTAAGCAATTATTTGTTAACAAAAAAAAGGGTTAATTAATAATAAGAATAATTATTTTTTATTTAGTGTTACCAAGGAGCACAGAGAAAATTTAGCCAAAAATGCAAAGTCCTTGTTTATTAAGGGCAGGGATAACATTAAAGAGGTGCAGAATAAGTATGTTCGAAATCTGAAAAAGGCAGCAGGCGTCTCCGAAGATCTAATTTTTGGAGCACAGCAACAGGTAAAATATTTATATTTGCCCATCCTGGGTTGAATTTTGAAATGTTTTTTTTTTTACTTCAGATTACGGCAATAGCAGATAAATATGTAGGCGAAGCTGAGAAAATGTTGCAAACCAAACAGGAAGAACTAGTGGGCAAACAGTAGCAGTGCAAAAAAACTTGTAAATACGTACGTCATTCAATAAAGAAAGATATTCAATTTTAAATTCATTTAATATTTTTTATATTGTTTAAGTTCAAAACGTAAGAAACTAAAAAAAATTGTCTTTTGAAATTAGAAAATTGTAACCATTTAGATATAATTTTTAATTAAATGAAATTATTTAGAGATATAGGACGATTTTTTTTACTAATTATTTGAAATAATTTGTTTATTATTTTCGGTACTATTAAATATAAAAAATTTCAAAATTACGTAGAAATTTCTAATGCATCAGAAATGATCAAAGGGGGGTGTAGGGGGGAGCGCGCGAGAGGGCGCCGACAGGAAGAGCGGCGGCTTTTCTTGTGTGGCGCCTGCTGCGAGAAAGGGGCGCCTATTTATTGCCGAGGCGTGGTTTGGGGTGAACGTCGCCGCCCCCCGTGGCGCAGGCATACATGATGGCGAGCTTAAGATGGACAGGGGTGCAGTGTGAAGGGCGCACGCAGCTTAAGGAGCGAATCCGCCTTGGTTATGCAAGACGCGGTGGTTGCGCCGCTCTTTGATTTGCAGCCGCACACGATTTCGCACCGGCGACAAACACACGCGTCCACTCATTAATTCCCAACGACAATGAGCACCGGTCACTTAATTGCTGACCGACTCCACTAAGTCTGAAGCCGGCGGATCCAAAAAACCTGCAGCTGAGCCGACGGTGAGTTTCTGTGACTTTTAATTTATTAATTATCTTTAGCCTTTTAGCCGTCCAGGTTTATTTTCTAGAATTATTTATTTTTAACAAAAGAAGGGTAGGATTTAAAAAGAGGGAGGAATTTTGGAATTTATGAATAAAATTTATTGAGTTTTACAAGTTCATTGAGGTGACGGTTGCCATTATTCAATCAATTGTTACCATAATATTATTAGTGCAAAATAATTTCAAAAGATTAATCAATCAAATTTTTTATCCTATCATTTTAATTACTATATTTTCAACCACTGTGTTTATTTTCCTTATACAAAGTGAAGTTGACTAATTTTATGAATTTTGATTCTTTTTGTATTAAATAATTTAAACTTTTAAAATTAAATTATTTTTAGGGAACTCTTTCTTTCTTCTATTTAATACTTCTTTTCATTTAAAATACGGTTCAATTTTTAAGTTGAAAGCTTGCAAAAAAAATGTTAGTTACATTATTTTGAGATTTTTGTCATTTATTGCTGGTGCTAGCAATATATACGATTTGATACGTTTAAACCTGCAGTATTCCATATTATTATTTATTGCATTTTTTGTTCTGCTGTTGAGAGTTGTCGCAAAAACAGGGACTGCTCTGTGAAACTAATGAAAAACAGCGCAGTGATGTGCATCACACGACGATATTGAAATTGCGCTCTCGCTCTCATCTGCACCAGAACGCTTTTCCAATTTGTGTTCTCTCTGCCTGGGCGCCGCGCGTCAAAAGGGGCGACGAGTTTAATGAAAAAACATGCGGTCAACTTGTACAACATCAAATGCGTTGCAACTTTGTGGCTTTGGACCGTTTGTCTCTCTCGCGCGTCCTCGAAACAACCCAACTCTTCAAATCAAAATTACTTAATATCGTTCTGCTATATATCGTTTTAATTGATGAAGATTTCATGTAATTAATCAAATTACGTTATGAAAGGCTCATAAATAAATAAAAAGGATAAAATTTAATCAAAATAAGTAAAAAAGTTTTTTTTAATGAAACTTTAATTAGTAAAATCTGTTATGAAACTATTTAATAACATCAATATTCCTGCCATTTGTTTAATTGAAAGGATTTTCTTTAATTATTTTGGGAAAAGTATCTACTGTTTATTTTAAATTTATTTTATTTAGTATAATATATTGGCTATTAGAAATATGGAACATACATTAATAGCAGAAGATCAAGTTTTTTCCTTTTATTTTAGCTTTTTTTATTTTAAATTTCAAAGCCAAGAGCACTTTGAAATTCCAATTGGGTTGGGGTTATACAATTTAGTGTTTGGGGTTGACATTCATGTCATCGGAGGTCAGCTGCTGTTGCTGCGAGCCCCGAGGGGTTGTTTGTCACCGCGCGCTGCAATCAATGGTGCAGCGTCGCGTTTATTTTAGCTCGCGACACGCTCCCCTGTGTAAATAAACACGCACGTCTTTTTCTTTTTGTGCAAACATGCGGCCGGCAAATGAGCAGTGGGCCAATTATTATTTGCTCAGCACAATCCGCTCGACTTCATTATGTTATTTGGGAAAACTCGCAACACAATTGGAAGTAAATAATATTATGGATACAGTATATTCATGGAGACCGTGAGAAAGAAAGAAAGGACCGCGCCAGAGGATTTGTTTTGGAAAAAAGAGCATTGCAGAAGAGTGCATTTATATGAAGTTGATCTGTAAATTAAATATATTTTACTCAATTTTCTTATCATTATATGATTTTTTATTTTAGCAAATAAATATTGTTGGATTTTAAAAACTATTAGAGAAAAAGCCACTTATTATTATTACCATTGAAACCTTCATTTATATATTTATTTTATTTTACCTTATTCTTTCTTCCAATTTCTAGAATTAAAATAGTTACTCAAGTTCCATATGGCTATCAAATTTTTTTTTTACTATTTTTATTCTTTCAAATTGATACAAAAACAAAATGATAAATATTAATAATAAAAAAAATGAGTTGTTAAGAACATTTTGCACATTGCTTAATTACTTAACATGAATTTTAATGAATTTGCATTATCAAACGATGATCTAAACTTAGTTCATAATGAGCAAGTTGATGAAAGGGTCGAAAGGGCGAGACTTGGCGCACCGAGCGACACCTCCGCGTTCCTCCTTTGTGGTTCTCAACACACATGTGCATGCTCTGCGCTTCTTTTCCAGCACCCTGCGCCGCATGTGCGAGCTCCGGGACCCTTTTCCTTTCAACGCGTACTCACTGACTTATGTACATTTAAATATGTACGCGTACGGAACTTCCTGCCTGCTTTCCTCCGCACGGGCTGTCACGTCATCATAATGGCATTTTTGGCATTGCGATGTGCCGACTCAGCCAGCCGTCAGATGCTGTAACGCACAATGCGCGGCGCCCACCCCAGCAGCACCCTCGACACCCCAGTTTGCTCCTCGAAAACGCCAGCCATAGAGAGGCGCGCAGAGATAAGTTTCGCAAAGTTTCAGCCTCGGCATGTCAATTATTATTCCTTTTGTCCTTAAGAAAAACACTTTTTTTTTCAAAAAATTCCTCCAATGTCTGAAAAAAAATTTGATTCGGGCGTTGAAGTTGCCAGCAAATTTTTCAATGCAACAAATTCATAGGGAGAGGCAAAATAAGGGTATAGAAAAAAAAGGCAGAAGAAATTATTTTAAAGAAAACCAAGAGATGAGAAAAAGTTCCAAAGGCGAATAATTCAACAATACATGGATTTTTTCATTTTTATTTTGTATTCTCTATATAGTGCCTTTTTTAGCGCCTCTCCACGCGGCCTTTACAACTTCAGAGGGTTGAACTTGGGCCATATATTTGTGTGTGTAATCGGATAGGGGCGGCCAAGCAGCGCAGCTTATTTATTGCAAGAACCGATACGGATTAACTCGGGCATGATTAATTGATTCACAACGAGCCGTGTAATATCATACGCAGTGGGTGCAGCAGGCCCCGCGTTTTGGTACAGGTGTCACCACCCTCTCCCCCTGCGTCCGCGACGCCCTTTGTAAACGAGATGGACACGCATATATAAAATCCACTCGCCCTCTTCAATGCCGGCGAAACAACTTTAATTACACTTCGGAATCAAAGCGCACAAAAATGTTGCTGGGGAGGGAAAAAGAACAATGACACAGATCTGTTCAATAAAAGTTTGACGATCTGTTTTGACAACAAATTTATAGCTCCGTCACCATGAGAAAAGAAACTTAAGAAATTGATATTATATACGAATTTTGCTGCTGACTTTCATTCTAAATAAGTCTCTGATTTTTATTTTTGACATGATTTAAAAAAATGAATTTCTAAATTAATTAAAAAAGAAGTTTTTCAATGGAAGAAGTTGAATTAACCTGAATAAGAGTGCAGATAATTGCTTGATAATTTCTAAGGTTGCAAGACCTAAAAAAGTTTTTGATTCTGTTCTGAAATTCAAAGTTCTAAAAAATTTAATTCATAAACTTTTAAGCACTTATTGTTAGCTTACTTTTCAAGAAAATTATATAACCAACCTATAGATGTATAGTTTGAATTCTGATGTGCCAAAGCTGCTTATTCTGATTCGCATCCTCCTTGATCCTTGCATATACGCACACCAACCCTATGGTTGCGTATTTTAGTAAAATTGAGCCTTTGCTCCGGTTGCCGTGGATCAGAAATAATAGTTTTGCTAAGTCTCACTTGGAATGCCCAGCACCTTCACCCGCACCACGGTCTTAGCGAAGTCGAGAGAGCGAATTCCATTTAATATCATGTAGCTCGTTCTCGCACGCCGCCGCAATAATTTCTGCTCAAATACCCTTCCCTTCGGTGAATTTGAGCTATTTTACGAGACGAGAATAATTTCGAGTCCTAACTCCCAAATTGTATCTGCTTTTGGATGAAATTTCTCTCCCTCGGAAAAGCGTTTGAAATAGTTATTTATTTTCCCGATGCTTTTCGGCCGCAGGATTTCAGTCAGGTTGTTGCTTGTTTTGCAGGCGATGGTGGAGGACCGACTTCAGCTGCCTGGCGAGTGCGCCGCGTGCCGACGCAGCATCTGCGATCGCTACATAATGCGCGTGGCCGACGCAAACTACCACGAACGCTGCCTTCTGTGTTGCGCGTGTGGCGCGCGTCTCGCGCACTCGTGTTTCACCAAGGACGCCAAACTCTACTGCCGCATCGATTACGACAGGTGGGCAAAAATGTATGAAAAGTTTAAATAAATTGATTATTGCAAAAACAAATGAAAAATTAAACGTTCATATTCTTTGCCTATTTTTTTGTATAATTTAGCTAGAAAAATCAGTTAAATAGACAATAATAGTATGAAATAACTCGAGCAAAATAACAAATAATTTTTTTGTTTATTTGAATCATTTAAAAATAATTTAAACAATACTTTTAAAGTTTAGATAGCATTGCAGCTCACAATATTGACAATTTTAAAAGTGGATTTGAAGTGAACAGGCGTTGAACCAGGTGAAAAAATTTTTAATTCAAACAAAAAACACGGTTGTGTCAGTTCTGTATATAATATGGTCTACTTCCTACTTCATGAGGAAGTAAAAATATAAAAAATTTCAGCAAAATTGGAAAAAAACTTAAAATAATTGATATCTTATTATTTAAAAGTGATTCTTTAAAGTTTGCTGATTTTTTTCCAATTAATTTTTCTTGCACACATGAAATTTGTTCGCGGACCGTATAACAAAAATAGGTAGAAGCGTTTTTGAATATATAAATTATTTTAGCAAAGTTAGGCTCGTTTTCTTCACTCCCATGATCATCTGCCTAGAGTGAAAATTTCTTCAATCAAATTTTGAAGGTTTAAATTTTTAGCCCATTTAATTAAAATGCGCATTTTAATATCAAATTTTTGTTTCATATACACTTGACCGAACTCGTACCGCAAAAAGAATTTTCAATAAGGCTCAAAAAACACACAGATGTTGCTCGGCGTTTGAAAGGGTTGTCGGGGACAAAAACGAAAGTGTCCAGTCATCGCCGGCGTGCCGCAGAATAAATTTGCAGTGCACCTGCAACCGGCTGACAAAGTTGAAAAAGTGGTCCGGCGGCCGCACTGCGATGCTGCAGCCGCGCTGCAATAAAAAAAAGCGCCCTGCTCGTCGCGCGCGCGTTAAAATGTATGAAGTCATCTAAATAACAAAGGCAAAAAGTTTTATGTGGGGCCGTTTTGTGTTGCCATCTTGTTTTTGCTGATGCTTTTGTGCGCTCTTTTATGTCTGGCTCGTCAGTGCATGTGCGGTCGGTTATACACTAAATGGAACGGAATAATGTATTAATACATTACCACGGCCCGCTGCATCAATGATGTGGTATTTATATCAATTTATTATCCATTTGCTGTCGCGTTTATCTGCGTTGTAAAACGCATGACTTGCTCGCTCGCTCAGTAGCCTGGCTTTTTCACCCCTTTGTGTCCGCGGATGCGCGCGTTTTGCACGCGCCATTTACCCCGTCCAATTTTCACTTTTGCAGCGGCTGCATCAAGTGCGCGGCACTAATTGTTTTTCGCCCACTGAATTTGCTGCAAGTGAACTCTGACAACCAAACTGATCGTGAATGGAGCGTTTTCAAAATGTTTGTCGCGCCTATTCTAATCGATTTGACAAGCAACTGTGAATTCTTTAGAGTTCAGTGACTTACATCATTTAATTTTAGAAAAAAAATTGATCATTAATTTTGTATCATTTTTAGCACCCACAGAGCTGTTGTTCAGCTCAGAGAACAATAACAATTTTTAAAGATTTCTAAAATTTGTTTTAAAGGTTTTTTTCTTTCAAAAGAAAAAATTTAAATTATTATTTATTATTTTATAATATTTATTATATCGGATTATTTAATGTGAGTAAATAAAATATTTTTTGTTTCAACTCCCTAAATGAAATAAGTTTTATTTAATTTCAATGGTTAGTATATTATAATTATTCTTCATCTATACAACTTTTATAGAAGGTTTTCTTTTGAAAATTAATTCCATTGCCGCAAACGAATTGTTCAATATCGACACCATCATTATTTTGAGCATAAGGGAGGATATTAAATTAACTATTAATCAGATTTATTTCTCTTCAGTAAAGAGAAAATTGAATTGGGGTTTTACTTTTATTGATAAATAATTATTTTCTCAAGTACTATTATTACTATTCATGTTATACTTATTTTGGAAGTGATGAACTCGGGCTTTTTCCTCATTGTAATTCCACCTCCATGACCATCTCCTCGAGTGTCAGTTTCTTCAAACAAAAATATACTTATTTTATTCAAAGATTTTTTTTTCAAAGTACTAAAATAGCTCATCAAATTAATTAGCCTGGTTCTTTTTGGGTAAAATCAATTGTGGCCACTGTGAGGTTTGCACTGGACCTTGAAGTTGAAAACTGATCTCGTGGAAAACCGAGAATTGTTGGAAACTTGCAAACAGAAACTCAGACAGAGCTCTTTGATGTTTCAAATCGTAAGGTGAAAATAATATAATTCAGAGAAGTATCTCAACAAACCTCAAAGTCTGACAGAACTTTCAATCAGAGCTTTGCCAAGAGTCTGCCGAACTACTTTATTAATTAATCCAGGCAAAGCCTCCGACCGCAAATATGGTTTGGAGTATTATTCAAAGAGCAGCAATAGTAATTTGTCTTTGTTGTGTGCGGCTGGAGATGAAATGCTCTGCGGCGCAAACCAATCAACTGCCTCAAAGCTCTCAAAGCATCTTGCCTATTAATTTCCATGCATATATGCGCGAGGGCATACAGAGGTGCACCTATATGAATTTCGGCGTTCGGATTTGATCCGGTTGCTGGCAAGTTGCGAGAGCAAGTCGTGTGCGAGCCGCCAGCTTCTCCGACCCTCGAGGGGCTGGATATTGATCTGCGGCCGAGGTTATTGGCTCACGTCTAAAGATCCGACCCTTGCGGCCAATGTTTGCAAAGAACTGCACACACACACGTTTTCCTGCTGCGAGAGAGAAATTTGCTGACTATGCGGAGAATCTTTAGCACTGCTATGTGTGCGCCACTTGCATTTGACAGCTAATAAAATTTGCTATACGTATAAATTTGATTCAAGATTGGTGCGAAGTTTCATAAGCGAAATAAGATGCTTGGTCAAGGAAACGAAATTTTTTCTCCATTCTTTAGATTTAGTAGAAAAAAATTTAAAAGGTATTGAAATTTTTAATAAACATTTTAAGAATTTGATTGAAGAAATTGGCACTCGAGGAGACGATAATGAAAGTGAAGAAAGCCTTTTTTCCTTACTTGCATATGAAGTATTTAATTAAAACAATTAATTCTTTAATTATTACCTGCGAATACTTTATAAGTACAAGTTGACGAAATAATTAATCTCTGTCATAATCTATTTTTCAAATTTTCACATACGTCCAATTCTACTTATGGTACTACACATATACTTATCAATCAAAAAACAAGTTTTGAAATTCAATATAAAATTTCGTATCCATAATTGGGTATCAATTTTTAATTAAATAAAATTTTTGCAGTGAGATACTAGAGTGAAACACCTTAATAGTTCTTATTTGCGCACAGGTATAAAATTAATTCTTCCCTGCTATGTTTATTGAGCACTTTATTAACACCTGTAAGGGGGCACGTGCTAATCTTTGGCGCGCGCTTATCAATTCCCAAAAGAGCACCCATCTCATATTATGTACTGTGTATTTATTTGCGCGGCTCGAATTATCAAACTGCAATTATTTGCTCTGTAGCTCTGCACGCGGGTGGTTTTCATCTGCCAAACAAAGATATATCAGGGGAGCATAGTGCGATTTATTGAAAAATTCGTGTTTCTATAACAGGCGAAAATCACAACAAACACATTGAAAATCAAACGTCATTGAAAAGTCAAACCGTGACAAATTAATGAATATGAAAATGAGCCCCGCAGACTTACTTATAATTCCGATTAAATCTCTCTCATTATCTGCAACTGCTTTTGATGCGATTTGAATTGCTCGTCGCGCCGAGCGACAATTTGTAAAAGCGATAAAAGAGTGAGTTTTGGCGCGATTATATCAGCAGCAGTCATCAATCAATTTGCCGTTGACGCCTCACTCCTTTGTGATAATGTAAATAACAGCAGCAGCAGCAGCAGCAGCAGCAGCCGAGAGAGCATATGGGCCCGGGATTAACTGGCTGCGCGGCTTAACCTGTCACTCAATCCAATGGCGAATAATTATCTCTCAATTTCGAATTTGACACTTTTCCGCCTTATCTGTGGGCAGGTTGTACGCCAAGAAGTGCCTGGGCTGCTCGGAGAAGGTGAGTCCCGAGGAGTTGGTGATGCGGGCGCTCGACAGCGTCTTCCACCTGCGCTGCTTTGTGTGCGTCGTGTGCGGCGGTCGCCTCCAGAAGGGCGACCAGTTTGTAATCAAACAGGGCCAGCTCTTCTGCAGACCCGACTACGAGAAGGAGGTCGAAATGCTGCAGGGATACGCACCAGGTACAGCTAATTAATTTTGAATTAAATTACAAGCAAACTGAAGAATATACAAAATTATGAAACTAAATTTTCAATTTCCCTGGTCATTGAATTTATAACAAAAACCGCAAGCAATCTTAGTTACTGGGATATGACCAAATACGTACATAATAAATATAAAAAATTTAAACATCAATGGTTTTTTGGGAATTAAATATTTTGATTATTTCGTTCAAGGTGAATTCCCATGTGATGATCTGATTGCCACTTCCACTCGTCCCCATGACGGTAGACGAGGCCCAAAACGACCCAGAACAATTTTGACCACCCAACAGAGGCGGGCTTTCAAAGCTTCCTTTGAACTCAGTCCGAAGCCGTGCAGAAAAGTTCGCGAAACCTTGGCCAAAGACACAGGTCTCAGCGTCAGAATCGTGCAGGTATTTATGATTTTTTTCTTTTTTTAAAGTGAAGTATAAATTTTCGGTCAGGTTTGGTTTCAAAATCAACGAGCGAAAATGAAAAAGATCCAGAAGAAAGCACGGCAGGACGGGAAAATTCTGAAGGACAGCGAAGATTCGGAGCCGGGAAACAACAACGGCACCAAAAGCTGCAAAATCAAAGAGGAGCAGGATCAGAGTGAGTGAGAGCTGCTCATTGAAATGTTTTTGCGACGATTATCGTGAGGCCGCGCTATTCCTCCCTGGGGGCCGTTTTATGCCCTCGTCGGCGCATTCATTTGCGGATAAATTCCTCTCTCGTGAGTAGTCGGCCGACGAGAGAGGCCCCTTGTCAGTCGAAGCGCTCGGGCCACAGAGAGGAGGATATCGAATATTACACGCGGCCACCCCTAAGTTACAGACACGCAGATCCACCCCTGCGATATTCTGATGTGCGGGCTGTTGCGTTTTATCTCTTCTTTATTATTTAAATATCGTATAATATAGGCCGATTAAAGCCACACTGACTAAAATATTTCGAGACTCAAATAACTTCGCGTATTTAATATTATACAAAAAAGATTTTGAAAAGGGGGATGATTTTATCATTGGAGATTAATATTTTCAAGCTTTGGCTGCTTAGAAATAACTCTATAGCATTACTTATAACACAAATAGAGCCAAAAATTTGTATACTTAATTTTAACTTTAAACAAATATTTTTAACTAAATTAAATTATATGTGTTAATATAATTAACATAATTTTGTACTTGACAGAATGTTTATTTTATGTAAATTTATATAAAAACCGATATTTTATTTGCTCAATTCTCAATGAGAGGTGCTAATTGGGTTTTTATTAAAACACATAATAATCATAACTTTTCTTGCCAGAGTAAAAATAGCATTATTTGAAGCAATCTTCATATTTTTGCTTAACAAAATAACCTCCTCTGTCAAGGTCCGCAAGGCGTCGGCTATCTGAATGACTGCAGCAGCGACACAGAGGCCGGAAGTTTGGCCATCGAAGGCTACGGCGGGGACGTTGATGGAGCGTCTCATTACCTGCCCCTCAAAGAAGATGCGCCCGGCACGCCTGACCCATCTGAAGTTGCCTCCCTGTTCTTCAAACACCAGGAATTCGCAGCAGTCCAAGGTAGTAACTTTGCTTTGCACCTCGGGCTTTGCATAATTAACCATGAGTATAACATGCTCCCCCACGAACTTACTTCATTAGTTTAATATACAGGCTAAGGGCAGGTTTCAGCTTGAAATTTTATCAAAGATAACTTATTCGGCTGACAGATTCAAGCACTTGTCAAGCCGTTGTCTCAAACAAACGATCAAAGTGAGATTAGAGTTTTGTTTGTTCTTTGTTTTATGCACTGGTTTTATATAAAACAAATCCGGATATTCTGCTTTTGTTGAAACCAGGACTAAAAATTGACCGTAATTAGTTGGAATTAAAATTTTTAAATAAATTTCAGTGTTCTTTTCAATGACTTTTTTAATAAAATGACACCCTCCGTTCCTTTGATTTTGAATGTCTACTCCTACTCAACTGAAAATTTTTGCACAAATTCTTTTGAAATTTAATGCACCCCTTCGAAGAGTTCCGTTTACTTTTTGTCTGCTACATTCTTTTCCGATTCCTCCGGAAATTATTGAGATTTAAGCGTCGCCTCTCGGAGAAGGAAAAATGATTTGTTTTAGGCTGGCACGTGTGTGGCTTGGGGTGCATATCATGTGTATGATATGTGAACCCGCTGGTGTGGTAAAAAGCGCATTTATCACCGCCGTTTTACCGGAGGCGGAGTGGGGCGCGTGCTGTGCGGAAGAAGCAGAACATTATCCGGAAATTTTCTCGGTATTTGCCTTTATTTTTTATCCGCCTGCAAATCGCTTAATGCCGGCGCAAATCCTCCGGCGGTGGGGCCTCGCAGATGGAGAATCGATGAGCGAACAAATGATTTTTATGTCTTTCTCGTATATGCATTGCCCTTTTGAAAACGATAAAAAATCCGCCGCCTCTCCGTGGCAATGGCCAATTCTGTTTAATCGAGCCATTCATATCGCATCGGCGGCGGCAAAGAGTGGAGCGCCCCAACATCTGCGCAATGCTTTTATTGTTTCACTAAATTACCCTCGTATTGTAATGAAGATGGTACGGCTAACGTTCGAATCCATTCTGAAAACCATTGTGTGTGTCTTCATCCTCTCCGCGCGCTCATTTATGGAAATTTCAGTATTGGATGTGAACGTTTTGCAGCACACGCGGCGTGAGTGCTATTTCCCGATCGCCTCGGCCTGCTCGTTTATTTGAGAAATACAATTGGATTATTGCAAACATTGAAACCTAAATGAGTGCTTCAATGACAAAACAAGTCATTATATAAACTTTTTAATTTATTATTATTTAGTAATAGCAAATTTATTTTTTAAGTAATAAATATGATTAAAAAAAAATGAATTAAAATAATAAATATATATATTTTTTAAATTGTTTTAAATTGTTCCTCATTACAAATATTACTAGTTAGATAATAATTTTTTTAAATAATGATCTGAAACTCTCTGTTTTTAAAAATTCATAAATTTAATAAATTAACATGGTTTTATTAATGTATAATCAATATTTGTGTAATTCTGTAATTCTCAAATTAAAAACATTATTTTATTTTTAATGTCTCTCGTTTGAATTCCATCTTTTATAAAGTGGTTCTGTTTATATTTTGATATGAACATATATTTAATTTAGCACTTTATTTATTTCATAGCCAGTCACCAGCACCTTGCCAAGCTGCCAGGAAACACGGGACCCTTCCTCTCCGCCTTCCCTTACGCCAACTGCCCCCCGGAGGCGGCAATGGCCGGGGGTGGAACGATGTTCGCCGGCCACCACCACCACCATCACCACGCCATGACCCCGTCGCTAAACCCCATCGACCGGCTCTACTCGATGCAAAACTCGTACTTCTGCGGCGAGGACGCCTCCGCACTCACCGAGCAGTGAGCTGAATTTTTTGCAAGCGGCCCTTTTAGTTGCAAAGACTGATATGTGTGGAGGAAAACCCCTTTTTAGTTGCAACATAGGCACTCACTCGAAAATCGATTTATGGTTCTAGTCATATGATTATTGTTAGTGCGGGCAAATAATGCTCTCTTCTATTTGTGTCAATTTTTGATTCGGGGAGTTTGATCAATGCTCGTTTAATCAGTGTCTCCTCGTCGGCTACATTGATGTGTCAACGCAGTTCAATAAGGGCAGAAATAAATGTTGAAGCAACTGAATTTGATGTTGAGTTGATTTTTCAAATTCCCAAAAACTTTAAAAGTTTGTTATCCTGACTGATGCATGGTTTTGATTATTATTTATTTAGCTACCAAATTGGAAATATAAAATATAATTAAAATCAATAAAAAAATTGAAATATTCAATTAAGTCTCCTAAAAACATACTCTTGGATAAAAAAAATTGCTTTTCCTTAACTTTATTCTTCTTCACCTTTTTCATAAACAGTTCAGTTTTTTTTTAATATTTTTTTTTAATTTTGGACAGAATTTTCCTTTGTCAGAGACGGCAACAAAAGGCCGTGCTTTTTGACTTTTAATTTTCTATTTAGGGCCGCAGTGTATTTATGCGAGCGTATACAAACATTTCATTCCCTAGCTCTTGTCTTGTTTTTGCCGCTCAACTCTCCCCCGTCGTCGCCGTGTCATAAAGTGCAGAAAACGCGCCGCCCTTGTTTTGTTGAGCCGAATTTCGCCACCCCCGCAGCACCCCTGACTCGAACACCATTTCTCCTTTCACCCCCAGAGCTGGAGAGACGAACGAAGAAAACCGACCAGAGAGCTTTTTGCAGCAGCAGCAGCAGCAGCCGCGACGCTACATTCGCGCGCGCGCGTGTCACCAGAGTGTCGCATTTGTCTTAATGTTCATTCAAGAGAGGGAAGAGAGATCGAGAGCGAAATTAAGCAGCGGAGCACGAACGAAACACGCATACTGAAACTGAAAACAACTGTGAATAAGTTTGTCGCTTGTTTCGCCTAAAGTCCCACTTCCTGACAGACTAATTGCTGACATTATGAATTTGTAATTTATCTTGATGAATTTCTTATTCTTCAGAGAAAATTGTCGGAAACAAGCTCTTATATTTTTTTGCGATGATGCGATCAATACAATAAGCTTAAAAAATGTCAAACACAATAAAAAACATTATGAAGATAGTTTTTGGAGATTAAAATAAGATCCATTGAAATTGTTTCAATGTTCAATTTTAAAAATTGTTGAAATTTAACATTTATTGTTAGATTATTCCTGTAAAACAGTAACTAATATTACATTAATTATGCATTAAAGTTTGAATTTTTATATTGCACCTCATTTTTTTTTCTTAATTTAAATTCACTCAAATATTTTTCAAAAAAATAATTTCTAAATTCTCCTTTTTTCTGGCTCTCTAATGTAAAAAAAAAACTCGACGACAGACGACTGCATCAAATTAAGGGCTTTTTTCTTTCGGTTTAAAATAGGGTTGACCGTTGCTCTCTCCTCAATTAAAATGAATTGGTGGAGCTTCTTCTCCAGCGAGAGAAAAAGAGAATGATGCGTGTGGTGTATACGTGCTCTTGAAAAAGAACAATAATTTATTACCTGTGTGTGCGCGTGTGGAGGCGAAAGCTGGCAGGCAACCCGCACAACTTTTCAAGGGCTTTTTCGACCATTACCGCGCCATAAAAGCAGCTCGGCAGCAATTTCATCATCCAATTTTCATTTCTTCGCCCAGTGGCTTTTTTACCTGCCACAAACAGAGCAGCAAGGATGACGCGACACGGGCACCCGAGCACACACTCTCGTCAGCTACAATATTTTAGCAAAATTAAAAGCAATTCATCAGAGAGAGAGAGAGAGGAGCCGGCACGGCGTGCTTGATGTTATAGGTACCGCCGCGTTTATTACATCACGTGTGCAATTTAATGAAAGGAGGGCTGACTGCTGCGGCTCAGCCTTTGATGCGTCCCTGTCGCAAGATTGCTCTTTTTACTGATAAATTTCGAGTTTATTTTTACGAAGCTTTTATTATTTAATGAAAAAACCATTTTTAGTGAACCAATAAAAAAAGATGCAAAGTAGGAAAGCTAAAATGGTTTACTTTTGTGTGGGTTAGGTAGAATTTTTTTTAATAATTAATTTTGCAAATAAAATAGATAAAAAATATAATTTGTGCAAAATCAAGTATAAAATCTATTTATTTTATTTAATTGTTGGAAATTACCAATTAATAAATGTTTTATTTAAAATTGATGTTTTCCATTAAAAATTGCAATTGTTTTTACTTATTATTTGCGCTCATCGAATTTTATGGCAACCATATTTATTTTTTAAATAAGGAGAATAAATAATGGACAGGTTTTGGAGGAAAGGAAAACCTGCATTAAATTTCGTATAGAAATTACCAAAAGTAAACAATATTTCCACGCTGCTGCCGTTTTTCTATGCTCCCTATCCATTGTGTTGTGCTGGAAAAGCAATAATTTTTCTTTTTTATAGCTCGGGAATTCCTGCGGCTGAAAGTTTTATGGGTTTGCAGCAGCTATAGCTAGGGCAACTGCAGTAAAACTGCTGGAGAAAATACCGATCATTTTTCATATTATAAACCGGCCGCGGTGTGTGTGTGTGTGTGCAAGTATGCTGTGCTCGGCGCCGCCGTCGCTGCAGATAAATAAATACACACACACGCCGGGCGCCATGCAGCAACGTGATATTGGCACCCCGAGTTTTTGCGGTCTCTGATAAAAATTATACCGCGCGTGCCAACGCCGGCGCTTTATTTATTAATAGTTGCGAACAGAACTGGGCGAAAACAAAGGAATGGAGAGCAGAGATATTGGGAGCACCAAAATTGCCCACAAAACGGTTTCCGAAATTGGATGGCGAGTCCAGAATGCGTTCCATTGAAACAAAACGTGATTGCCCTTTCATTGGGTTACTTAATTTCTTCCAAAAAAGTTTCGTTATAATTTAAAAATAAAACGTTTGTTTGCAAATCTGATCTCAAATAATATAGTTTTTAATTTCAAGTCAAAAAATTATGAGAGAAAAAGGGCACTACTCATATTCCACGCCTAAAATGAAATAATTATTCCAAGCCTAATTTGCACCTAATCACGTATAGTTTGAATCTGATAAGCCTCCCCCTTATTGCATTACAACTCACAATGGCTTTCCCACTCGGGGTGCAGAAGCGCAAAAGCAACACAACATTGTAGGCAGCCATCGAAGCGGATGATTCGATTAAACATCATCATCGGAGTAGAAAATGAGACGTAACAAGACCTGCTTAAATAATTTGCCGCCTCAGTGAATCGCGCGAGCTTTGTTTTGATGTCGTCGAGTTGTTGTTGCCCTAGCGAAACGCTGCACATGCGAGATGTCTTTGTTTCAAAAGGTGCTTCGAGGACCACCCGGATTCCTGCTGATTTAATTTCGAGTGCACTGGAGCAAAATTCAAGCATCGTTTCCCCCTCGACGGCTTCGCAAAATTAATTTGTCGTCTCTTTGCGAGAAATGTTTATTTGCAGTTTCAAGGATTTTTTTTTAAATGTTGGTTCCAGTGAACCTGCAAAGATTTTATTATTCAATTAATGCTGTTTTCTGTTTTATTAGTTGCCAAGATGTTTTAGTCACCTCTACAAAGATTTTTACAAGACAATACTTTGACATGTTGCTAAGTAATAAAAAAAGACTTAGATTTTCCAAAATATAAATTAGCAATTGAAATAAAATAAACAGCAGATAAGATAATAAATAATTAAATATTGGAAAAAGTTAAGATACCATAGACATAAAAAGTTATTATTAAGTTAAGTTTATCTATATAAATAAAATAAATTGTAGTATTTTTCTGCATGGATGTTTTCTAATCTATGGAAGCTTTGATTCAATTATAGGTGATCGCACTTTGTTTGGAAAAAATCTGAACACCTGTCCTGCTTATGACACGCATTAGAGTAAATAGCAGCGTTTATCAGATCATCCTGTCGGGTGTGTATTTAAACAGGGTGTCATCAACTCAACACCCCCCTTATTATGGGTTGTGTATATCATATGCACAATTGTATGTTCAACCCGGTCGTAAAATAATTAGCCGCTGTTTGTTTAGCTGCCATGAGGTGCGAGTGGCCAGTTTCATTTGCGGGCTGCTATCTCTGCTGT
Source organism: Neocloeon triangulifer (assembly GCF_031216515.1). NCBI lineage: Eukaryota > Metazoa > Arthropoda > Insecta > Ephemeroptera > Baetidae > Neocloeon > Neocloeon triangulifer. Next base: position 11,168,253 of record NW_026775554.1, on the reverse strand, counting down.
AATAATTGTAATGGTTATTGTCTTATTGTTAGGCAGCGGCACGACCGAAACACAGAGAGGTCTGTATACCGTTGGCCCAACAGATTGCTTGGCACTTTTGCTTTTATTGCAGCCACCAGAGCACAGCAGCACGCAGAATGGAACAAGATGTTTGATTGTAATGCTCACTTGAAGATAGAATTTCAAAAAATATAAATATATATTAAAAGGGTGAAGTTTATTCACTTCTTTATTATTTATATTTGTTATTAAAATTTCTGAATTCTTAATTTATTTAACATTATTTATTTTTATTTTAGTATATATTTTTCAATATTTCTCTTAAGAAAAATAATTTGGATTTCATCAATTTTCATCAAAAAATTCAAATTTAGCAGCAGAAAAACAGCTTCTACGAATATGCGAGAAGGAAGTGTGAAGAGATTTGGAATTTTATTAAACTTTTTACGTTTTTTTTTAATTGTCGATAGCGTTGCCGATTCCAAAAGAAAAGTTTGAAACCCATTTTCTCTCTGCCAGAAAAGTATAAAAGGAGGAAAGTTTAGTTGGGGCATCAAGTACACGGCGTGGCACATACATAAAGAATAAACCGAGCAACTTTGGCAAAGTTTGGTCTTATTAAGACGGCAGAGTAGCAGCAGTCGGCGGGAGCCCTTCTGTACTTTTAAGTGCTCATCAACTTTTCCATAAGTCTCGGCCGAAGAAGAAAATTTCCTTCTCCTGCGGAGCAGCGCAGCAGACTCTTTTACTGCCGTATATTTTTCGCTCATAACACTGGCGGGGAGGCTTAGGGCTGGTTCATCCCTTTCTGCGTCGCACAATACTGCACACACGCTTCTTGCCGACGAGCATAAAAGAAAAGATTTCACTCGGGGGCAGCCAGTGAGATTTTTTTCCCCGACGAGAATCCCAACAGCTTTTCTTCTTATATCTGCCGAGCTGGAGAGCTTAGGGAATCTAATATCGGCGAGGCTGATCCGGCACAACGTTCTCTCCGGCTCTTTATTCGGCTCAAAGAATAAATAAAGAGAGCGAGCGGGCGAAGAAAAAACGCCTCTGCTGGAATTTGCAAAAATTCTCCCCGAACAGAGACCGACTTTTCCATCGTATTTGATGATAGAATTTAACGGCGAATCGTAAAAGTTGGGCTTTTATTTCATTCTTATTTTGCGGTTTATCCCCAGCCGTAAATGGTTCAAAGCCGTAATCGTGTTTTACTGCCTGCAATATCGACTACGGCGGCAACGACCTGCCTGCATTCTTTGCCATAAAGTCTGGCCGTGCTGCAGCGAGAGAAGAAGAGATGCAGCCGCCGCGGCTTCGCAATACCGCCGCGCATCTTGGTCTAACGACTGCCGCCGTGTTCATAATTAGCACCTGATGCACCAAAGCACAAAATGATTATGAGTGCGGCGGAAAAGGAGAAACTTACACCCTTGTCGCCAACCAAATATAGATTAGGTTCAGACACACTTTTTTGCTTATTTTTCCCTTGACAATTGATTTATTCGATTTTTGTATCACTTATCATTTATATTATTTCCTTGCAGTGATATAAATGTATGAACACTCAAAATGTTATTTCTACAACGGTCAGGGTTAAAATTGAGCTTTCACAATTTTATTGAATAATTTCCTTACTTTCTTGAAAGTAGCTTTTTTTCTTTGATTATGCAACCTGCGCAACACAGATTATGAAGTACCTGAAAAGAATGTGTGAGTAGGCAGTTTATTTGCTTGTAGTTTTATTTATCATTTTATTATAAAATTTATAATGAAATAATTTAATTTCATTATAATATGAATAAATGAAATTTATTTACAATTTAAATCGAAGAAACAGATTCATTTAAAAAATAAATGAAATCCTTACAAAAAGTAAAATCTGCCCACAAATTAAAGAGTTTTTATATCAATCCTGAAAATGATCGATAGATAAAATTAAAAATCGCCAAGGAAATTGAAAGCCTTTGATTGACGGGCGTGAAAAGAATTCGCTACCCTGTCTGATTTTTATTTTTAATTTATTCGCCCTCTGCGCAGTCATCAAAGGAAAAATCTGAGCCGAAAAGAGCGGCGGCGTCTCATTTTCACTTTCATTTTCTCTTCTTTTTATTGTTTGCGCTTCCCTCCGAGATTTTCTTCGAGAGGCTCGTATTTCGGCATTCATTAATTTCTCCTTCATTAATGCACTCTCGCGCATTTCTTCTGTTAATGGCGCGCTAGAATTGCAAATTAAAGAATAAAACAATAAAAAGACTGCGGAGCGCTCTTTCAAAAAGTGGGAAACTTTTAATTGCTTCCATAATGGTTCGTTAATTTATGCGCAAGGAAATCTTCTCCGCGTCGCATCTCATTAAAACGCCACTTCTCTTTCCTTCTTTCGGTGCAGCATCTGCTCCGATTTTTCCGAGGAAAGATTCAATTCCACGGGTTTTGCCGAACTTTATTGTCGCAGCAAATTACTTTGTGCCCTTGTGCAACTGCTTTTACAATGCATAAATAACTAGTCAGTCGACACGGGTGGCCATATTGCCAGCGTCGGAAAATATATATAAAAGCTGGTGTAACCACAAAAGAGTACGAGAGAGAGGAAAAAATGTGATGCGCCGCTCGGAAAAGTCCTCCTGCTTTTCTCTCTTCCCTCCAGCAAGCAGTCAGTGTACAGCGGCACAGCATACCCCATAAAGTCCCTCCATGTACTGCTGTACATACACAGCGAGCGAGCGAGCCGAGCAGAGAGAGTAAAAAAGCAGGGAGCCGTGGGGGTTGAATGGCGGCAGATTCGCCGAGTTTAATATCAGGCCGGGGGGTCGTCATCTATCAGGGCAAAACAGACAAGAGTTTTATTAAAAGTCGGCGCACAACGTCAATAGCCGCCGGAGGAGCGAGGGGCGGAGCCGCGCTCTCTCTTCCATCTCTGCAGTCCACACACACACACACACACACTCTCTTGGTGGAAAAAAGGGCCAAGACACAAGGCGGAAAAAGCGGAAAAGAAGCAGCGAGAGGAGGAGGAGTTCTTCTCTGCACAAGCACGGTCTCCTCTCTTTCTTCTTTCTTTTCTATATATAAAAGACGAGAAGAAGAGGAACAAAGGGCCAAGCAAGATTTCCCTCTCGCAAGACCCTTTTGCCCTCTCTTGCTGTAAATACACCCCGAAAACGGAGCGGGCAAAATAAATAAATTCTTATTTGTGTGCGAGCCCTATGGCTGCTGCCGGAAAAGAACACACACACGCAACCTTCTCCTGCTGCTGCCCTTTTCTCCTCGTCCGTCTTTTCCTTTTGGCCTGCACGCCGGATTGTTTATTTAAAAATTTCATTAGAACAAATTCCACGGGCACTTTTTCTCAGAGTTTGCCTTTGCGGAGGCGCTTTCCGTTGTGTTATGGAATGCGTGTATATTCGCATTGTTTTTCGCGGCGGTTGAGTGAAAAAAGTTTCGAAAAGGCAAGTAGGTCAAATTAACGTATGCCTGGGCTTTACAGCCATTCATAAGATTTTTATTAAATGCTCAAGTAAATCTGATAAATAAAGTCAGGAAAGTTTTTCTAAATTTGCTTGAAAATTTTCTGTCCTACACACAATTAAATATTTGAATTATTAAAAATAAAAATAAAAATGACCAAAGGATAGATTTTGTGCGGTGTTTTTTCCGCAATGAAGAAAAATTTCCCGAGAAATTTTCTCTTAAATTAGATAATTTTTTTATCTTATAAGTAATGTAGCAATAATATAGTAGGATTGGTGACCAAAAACGGAAATTTTTCTCTCTTATATAGATGAATAATTGAATTTCATTTAGTTGAAAATCAGTTAAAAATACAAAAACGAAATATTAAATACATAAAATCTATAATAAAACAAAATTTCAATTTTCTGATCATTTAAATTCACCGATTATATTACTATGCACTCTCTCTAAAATTATTTGTATGATTATGAGTTTTGAGTGCTCAGCTGGAAGTATCCATGCATTTAATTCGTGATCCATCTCTCGTCTCAAGTGGCCCTGCAATTCATCTTTTTCCTTTCGAATGATCTCCAACTAAAGGTAAGCTGCAGCCGCCCTGCTGCTAAATTCCACAAAGTGCGTCGCCGTGGGACGAAATCGTCCCTTCATAATGATGTTTGGCGAAAGGATATCCGCGTGTCTCGCTTTCACTTGTGCGCTTAATCCCCGCCCGCGTACATTTGATAAACAGAGTATAAACTTCTGCCCGGCCAAAACATTTGGTGATCGGCGAATAATCCGGCAGTCAACATGCAAAGTGCCGACCGAGAGAACGCGACGCGGCCCCCCGCGAATTCATTAAACAGAGCAAGACACGCGTCCATCTAATCCCGAGCGCTGCTGGTCGTGTGTCGGTGTTTAGCGCTGCCAGCGAAAAAAAAAAGAAAAGCAGGCCACCCCCTGCGCTGCGCACGCTATACACCGGAGCGTGCGTCGTGCTGTGTGGCAAACCGATCACTGTGCTGTGATGAAATGGAGCCGGGCAATAAAAATTATTGCCTCCAACCGCCGTCTAATAGAAATTAACGACCCGCCGCCGTTATTCAATATTCATATTTTCATTAACCTATGAATGGGAATGCGCCTGCTTTGTTATTCATAGCGGCCTCCGCAAATAGGAAACCGCAACCCTTGTTTGATTCCAGAGTCTTTCAAACCTCCTTAATTCATAGTTCATAATATATGGGTAAATCGTTCATTTTTTTAAACATTGCCCCGTGATGTTTTTAAAAATTTGTAAAAAAAATAAACAATTATGTTTATTTAAGTTTTGTTTCCTTAATTTTAATTCTCTTTTACTCTCCACTCGTAAACCACCAGTCTATCTGTATCATAGCTCCATTAATAAATTTTAAAGTGGTAGAATATCACGATCAAGGGTACATTGAATCACGTTGAGTTGAATTTTGACTTCCGTCGAGAAAGGTGCGTTCAAAATACACTTTGCACTATATATGCATTCCGACCAAAATTATGTGACAAAAATTTGTAAAAAGAAAATTAATAAAAAAATTGTCAACTTTCACGTTTAAAATTATTGTAAAATTGAAGCTGAAATGGATTTTTCTCAAAAATCGGTTAATTTGACGAAAAAATTTTTATTAAAACATTTTATATACTAATAATTATTGTCAACATAATTTCACACAGCTCATGAATTATGGCTGCGTCTTGCAGCCAAAACATGCTGTTTTTTGAGACAATATTAACACATAATTATCCCTATCAAGGAAAAGCGGACTTAATTTTAAACAGACAATAAATGTTACATTACAAAGCTACAACTAATAATGACAATTATTATTGTCTTCTATACAATAAAAAGCTTATAAGTTTCCATCGATGAATTAGTTTGTAATTCAAGTTGACAACATAAAAGTTATGTTTCTCAAAATTTTGTTTTAATTTTGTTTTATAATTTCAAACCAATTATCGGAAGCGGATTTTTGTAATAAAATTTTTTTATTTAATTTTGTTTTCAAATTAAACTGATTTAACGATTGTAATTCAAAATTTAGTTTGAGATATTCTTTTTTAAAGCGCGGGTTAGTTAACTTTATCGATTTGGGAAATCCGCGTCATGATCGTCTTATTGCCAGTCGTCGCCAGTAAATCAATAAATAAATTGGATTATTAGTAATAATTTTTTCAAATTATAATAATTTAGAATCTACAGCACCAAACTTTTGCCACGCCGGCTACATGATTTCCCAATTTGGCCACGTTTTTCGCTTTAGCCGCGGCTAAAGGCAATAACAAAAGGATTATTTGTCCATCAGGAAGCGCGGCACTTTTATTTGGGAGGCCGCGAGGGTGCCCCGGGGGGCTGGCGGCGCATATTAACTCTCTCGCGCGCTACCCGCTGGCTGCTGCACCCCCTCCCCCACTATTAGCCAAATCCTCGATCGGCCCTTGCTCGCGGCGAGTCAACACAGAGAAAGAAAGGGCCGCGTGGCGCTGGTGAGAAAATAGCTGCGCCCACGTGGCCGATAGCAACAAATTGCCCCCGAAAAACGAAAGAAACAATTTCGCCGCCGCTATAAATAGGGCGCGTGCCCTTTTCCAACTGAGAGCGGCGCGCACCCCCCAGCAAATGAATTTCGACGTACGGGCGTTGATCGTTTTATTTGTTGTTGCGCTAAACGGATGAATGGGCTTTTTCTGTGCGCGGACGCAACCGACTGGTATTAGATAAATTGGCCACTTTCTCATGACTTCAAACGATCTTCATTTTGTCGCCGCGTGGCAATTTGAACGCAGGCAGATAGTTATTTGAAGCTAGTCAATCAAAAACAATCAAGCTGATTGCGGCCTGTGCTAATTTATTGCTGGAAATCTGAAATTGTCTTAAGGTTTTGAAATGTAGAGATAAAATAATTAAAATATTATGCTTTTGTTTTTTAATTTTTCAGAATTACTAAATTTTTACATAACCCTTTTAAAATGCAAAAATGTGTAAGTATTAACTTGGATTCAGCAAGAAAACATCGTCAGCATATAAATTACATTTTAACACATTTTGCCAGAATGTATGCAATATGAATCCAAAAATTGCATTGCATTTATTTAAATAATTAATTTTTTACATGAATTTACAATGTTAAGATTTTGCACAATGATTTATTGCAACAGATTAAAAAAAGTTAATTATTTCTCCCCTCTAACCAAAATTCTCCACATGTATTTTCAGTGTTTTAGTATTTAATTCTGTGTATTGACTTGATGTAAGATGCTGTGTATTTCATATGTGTGTGAATGAAGAATAAATTAATAAATTATTTTAAAAAATACCATTAAATTATAACAATTATTTATTTGAAATAAATAAAATAAAAATCAAATTTTTAATATGTGTAATGTTTTAAATAATAAACTATCTCAGAATAAACACGATCTTACTGCGATCGCGATGGCGATTGCAATCTTTAAATGAAAAAAAGTTGTGGAGATTTAATATAATTTTTGACTTAAAATTTTATATCCAATAATTTTGAATCATTCATTATTTTTATCGTAATTCGGTGAATTTTTATTAATGACATAATTTTATTGACAATTCACTGAAATTAACTCTCTGTTTTAAGAATTTTTAAATTTTGAATCATTTTAAAGAAGACACAAGACAGAAGTTTATCCATCATCAACTTTGGGAAGATATAAAGTTCCGCAGACTTGAAAAAACTTTCCTCTTGTGTACATATTGTGGCAAATTCAAATATATCACAAGTTCGAACACAAACAAAATAAAACCGGTGACAATCTCTTCCACATTCGATATTGCACACTCGAAAAAGAGCAAAACACACAAAAGCGAAATCATTATTCGCCGGGCAGATATATTAAAAACAGGGTCCAATCATTCATTCCAATATTATTTTTTTCAACTGCATATCGGCGCCGCCAGTGGCTATCGTTTCATTATTTATTGCGCTCGGGGCGCAGCGTGGAATTATTAAAAATTATTGGTGTGCGACGGAATTATTAATTTCGCGCGCGTCGTTGCAGAGATAAATCACCAAGCGAAAACAAGCTCACAGTTTCATATCTGACACAACACAAAAACACCTACGTTTTATCAGTTGTAAAAAATTATTTATTAACTCGGCCCACCCGCGCGCGTATATTGATTGCCCGAGTGCGATTTTATGATTTTATCGCGCTATTGTTTGAATATCGCTCGCGTGTGTGAGTCGGCGGGGTGATAAAAAGGAAGCAAGAGGTGCGCGCGTGGGAAATATTCCGTCTGATTTGATATTAGTATTTGATTTGCCGGTGCTCTCCAGATACGTTTGCAGATAAAAACAGCGGGAAGGCTTTGTGAACGCGTGGATGAAAGGGAGGCGCACGTTGAGTAGTTTTGATCGCAATCATCCCTTGCTGTTCACAGCCGTGTGAGAGAATTCCTACATAATCTAATAAAGACATGTTTTATTGTTTGATTTAGATTTATTCAACCAGAAATTCTCAGTTTATGTAACACACAAATAACATTGTATTGAAATAAACTTAAGTGTTCTCGTTTATGAACTTAAAACTTAAAATTGCTGAGTTTATTTTAAACAAATTTTTTTGTGATTAAAATTTTCTTATTTATCAATTCATACAAGGATATATGCGGATGAATGAATTTTTAAATGCCAACTGTTTCATCTTTATTAAAGCATAAGATCAAGTTGTTTTAAATTGATGGTTGGCTTAATTATTGTTGTTTATTTATCCAAATTGTTACAACACATTGTTTACATACAATTGTTGAATTTAATTGAGAAGAAGGAGTTGTTGGACCAAATGGCACAACCACTAGCTAGAATTTTACTAAAACTTCCGAGCTCAAAAATACCCCATCCGCCACAGTTTAACTTGAATTTAAAAAGCATAACTTATTTCAAAAAATTTTAAACACACAAATATACCCAAAAACTAATAAATTTGCCCATTAGCCAGCAAACTCCACTCACGGTTATAAATATAAATATTACCATGAAATGAAATATAAATGGAAATGGAACCGTTGTTTCTGACAGAATTTGACCCCTGGTTCATATCTGGTTATGAACTGGTGTAGAACTGATGCAGAACTGCTAGACCTGGTTCTGCACAATTTCCGTACGATTTTTGAACCAGGTCTGCACTAATTCCAAATTTGATACAAAAAAAATTTAAATTCTTGAATAAATTTAATAAAAATATATATTTATATATTAATATATATCCATGAAAAATGATATTTTATGGAAATTGAACCATTCTATCTGACAGAATTAGACCTCTGGTTCAGAACTGGCGCAAAAATGGTGTAGAACTGATGCAGGACAGCTAGACCCGGTTCTGCACCAGTTCCGTACGGTTTTTGAACCAGGTCTGCAATAATTCTTAATTTAAAAAATTTTGATACGAGAAAATTTAAAATTCCTTAGAAAAATATTTATATAAATGTATATATATATCCATGAAAATGAAATATAAATGGAATTGGAACCCTTCTTTCTGACAGAATTTGACCCCTGGTTCATATCTGGTTATGAACTGGTGCAGAACTGGGTTAGAACTGATACAGAACTGCTGAACCGGTGCTGCACCAGTTCTGTACCATTTTTGAACCAGGTCTACACTAATTCTAAATTTGATAAATTTTGATACGAAAAATTTTTTTAAAAAAGTACATATATTTATTTATAATAATGATTTTCACGATGATTTTAAATTGGAAATACGAATAAATAAAATGCAACTGACCTTTTGATGCCCAAAAATTCCTGCTTCATCGCATAATGGGTGCTGCTGGGTCACTTATGTTGACAGTTTCTTGTACACCTCAGCTGATATGATGAAAAAGTTTGATTGCACGATTCTTGCATAATATTAGCACACAAAAAGAGATAATTTCTCCTGGAACTGACTGGAACGCACGTTAAAGACAAACGTAGTGTCAAACTGAAGGAATGCCATTCGCACCAGCTGTTTACATTTCGCTTGAGAACGAGTGGATATGAGACTCTAAAATGACCAAGGAGCGTTTGGTGGCAGCACTGAGTGAGCACTCATCAAGAAATCGCAGCTGGATTGAGATGAGTGAATATTCATTGGGAGAGGAAATGCGGCGATCCCACAATTTGGTTTAGTGAACAAAAGAGTTTAAAGGAAGATAAGGGTGTTTTCATCTTTGCTGGAAGCGGCGAGAGACAAAAATAACTTTTACGTCCTTTCAATCTGGGTGCATTAAAAATCTCAATTATCAGCTGAAATCATTTGGATATTCTTTTAAAAATAAATAAAAAGTTAGGGTCTGCTTGTCAGGCAGCAATGGATAAACGATAGCATGGAAAGAGGCGCTCTGGCCGGCTCTCGCCGTGCAGGAGCAAAAGCTAATTTTAAAATTATTGGAAATTGCCTATTTTAGAAAAATTATGGCAAAAAGCCATTTATAGTAAAATTGGCAAAAGCTTATTTTGGTATAATTAAAAATAGCCCATTTTAGAAAAACGGAAAAAGCCCACTTTGGTTTAATTGGAAAAAGACGTTTTTAGTAAAATTGCTGGAAACGCCAATATTTTAGTTAATTTTGAGGTAGCCAATTATAGTAAAATTGGAGAAATGAGGTTCTAGCGAATACGTTTCTGGCACCTGAAAATGAGGTTTCCGGCGAATAAGTGTTTTTATTTTATTTTATTTTTTTTTTTTGCTACTTTTACAGGAATTGTTAAGAAAAATCTATGTGATGAAATAAATAAAAAATTAAGAATTTAAATTCATTCAAGTAAAGTTTTCCACACATTAATTTATTTAAAGACAACACAATTTAATTGTTTCTAAAAAGATAATCTTAGAGCCAGTTTTTGCGATAAACTGCATGACTTAGGTGTATGCCAGTTTAGTACTTCCGAATACCGTACACAGCAAACACAACAGAGCGAGAGATAGATTAGGCAGACAGGCAACTATCTCTCTGCGGAAGGCTGGCTGTTGGCGGATCCGCCGCGCGTGTTTGATGAAAGCATCATCCCCTTGTTCTGAGGGGTTGGAGCAAGCGGCGATGAATTACACAGTCCACCGAGCAAGCCGAGATTTCAGGTGAAGCCAGTGACTGGAATAAACGTGCATAAAGGCATCTAGCTCTCTCTGAAACACGCGACTCCCTTTGTAGTGATGAAACGCACGCCTGCCCGGCGTCTCTTGATGCGCGAACGCATCTCATTATTTATTGCTCTCACCGAACCGCTCGTCTGATTCCTATCTGGCTGAGTGCAAGAAATTAGCCCTGTCAAAGAAGCATCTCTGCACAACAGGAATCCGCCCGGCTGTTTTTCATGACCGCGCCGCAATAATTCGCAAATTTGATGGTCTCTTCTAGCGACTGGTTAGGCAGCCGGCCGAACATGTGTGTTGAGCGCGTAGTCTAAACTGTAAAAAACTCAATCTTCCCTGTAAATGAAGATTGAGTTTTTTATCAGTACAAATTCATTGATCAAGGCTTATATTAAAAAATCAAATCGTTTTATTAGAGAGAAATTGTATTTATGGAGAAAATCAAAGACTAAGATGATAAAATACCTTATAATGAAATTCAGATTGCATAAAAATTTTATTTAAATAAATAATTAAAAAAAAATCAAATTCACCACTCACTAAATTTTGAAAGAAAAATTCCATTTGTCAGAGCAATTTCCTCACGAGATTTTCCTTAGTTTGAAATTATTTATCTTATTGGAATATTTAAAATTTAAAATTAATTAAAAAATAGAATTTCTAGTTATAATAGAAAATTCATGAAATTTTTGTGATTTTTTTTATCACATAGTATTTAAAAGAGTCTCTTCTCATTGGCTGCAAACAGCTCAAAGCTTTCTGCTGGTTGGCAGTTGAAATCGTACCCAACTCAACTCAACGCAAACTACAAAAGCAATAATGTTATCATTAATATTTGTTCGCAGCATATTGGAGCGGCGATATTGTTTGCTCGTGTTTGAAGTGCTGAAATCAGGCATGCAACGCCCTACATCACATGCGAGAGCGTCACCGCCTCACTCAGCTCTGTCTCTCTATCGCGTGTGTGTAATTATGCGCAGTCCAGTGATCCGCAAGCAGACTCACCTACCACCGCTCATCATCAGTTTGTCGTTTAATATAGTCACAGAGCGACTGTGCACTGTGGAGCTGGTAACAACCCTGGTAATTATTTGTCAGCAAATTGCGCTATTCAATATTCATAAATTAATTTTTGATTATAAAGTAAAGTGTGTGCATAGCAAGAGGCAAAATTTATTATGTAAATATTGCATAACTAAATAATTATATTTGTGGCTGAATAAAACAAAAATGTATAACTTCAAAAATCATTTCAAAGATTAAATATTCTGAAAAGTTCAAAGCAAACTTTTACTTACTCCATAATTCTACTGCGCATTTTTTTTTAAACTTGTCAATCTTACCCATCTTATTATTGTGATATTTTCACGTCCAAGAGTATCCCGTGGTTAAAACACAGGGTGCGTATTTGGGAGATCGCGTTTTCCTCCCCCAGTGACTCGCTGGGGGGTCACATGTTGGCGTCAAAGCTGCCGGCGAAACAATATTGTCGCAGAGGCGCAGCGGATTAGCCCCTTTTTGCATAGGGGGTGCGTTTTGCCATCTCCATTCCTGACGCCGCATTCTCGACGGGGATAAAAAGCAGCAGCTCTTTTTTCCTTTCTATATTATGTGCATGGCAGGTGTCGGTGATGTTCCTATGATGCTGGGCTATGCGATTTTAATATGTCTGCTGACAACATTATTTTTACTTCTGCCTTCTTCTCGCTTTGAATGTTGCTCTCTCGTCGCCAGATTGTGCGCCTCAAATGGTTATTTATTTAACCGCACTTTTTGCGATGAGAAAATTTCATTATAGTTAATACTTCAAATTCAAATTAACAAGAATCAAGTCTGAAATTGTCTTTATTAAAATTGTAAATTTTAAAATTTTTTGATTATGACTCAAATAAAATTTCAAAGCAAACCTTTTTTAAATGCAGTTTTTAACCCCTTTAATTCTTAAATTAGAAAATAAAGTGAATTGTAATTAATCATTCATCACCAGTTTATTTAAAGGGCGAGTAGAAATAACAAACGCTCAATTTGTTTCTTCGCAACAATGTTCACGTGCAAAGGGTCTCTTTCTAATTTTTCGCCTCTCTCTCTCCGTTGTTTCGTCGCTGACGCCCACGCAGTTTTTCCAGCTGGCACGCACAACAAGCAAAGGCGGCAATGAATAAGCGAGCGAGGAAATTTATTATTTCTCGTCGCGAGTTTTACTCGTTTCAGGATATCGGCGGCGTGTGCTGTGTTATTTAGAAAGCGCTGAGGCACTCGATTTCGTTTTCTCATTTTTCTATCGTCGTTTTGTTAATGTAAAAAAGGAAAGGGGTTGTTGCCATTAACATTAGCAGAGAGGCGAACACTGCTGCTCGCGCCTTTTGCGCGCACTCTTGATTAATGGCTCAACTTAATTAAAAGTAAAATTCAACTTGAGGAGTGCGCTCTCCAGCGGAACCGTCAGCAGCAGCTCGGAAACAAAAGAGGGCAGAGGGCGAATGGTTTTAAGTGCAAAAAGTGCGAAAAGAAAGAAAACAAGGAAAGTAGTATAGTCGATATGCATCGACTCTAGAGAAACAATTAGGTCTTACAAAAAAAATAATTTTTTGTCATAAATTTAGGAAATTAAATTTTTACAATTATTTAATAAACATATTAAAAATTAAATAATAATCTGTTGCTAAAAAAATATTTTATGGGAATTTTTTAAAGGCTGTAAGAAATGAAAAAATAACTAAAATAAAAAAAGGAAGAATCCAACGGAATCTAATAAATAATTCTTTCTACGTCCTTTGTTTAAAATACCATGTATTTCTTCTAGTCTTTTAATTAATAATACATTTTTTAATATTTTGAAAATTAACTTTAAATTCTAATTTGGTGCATATTTTTCCAAAGTTAAAGGTACTCTTGCCTTTGTTCTTCCAAAGCAAAACTGCTAATTTTAACCCCTTCTCCCCGCACGTTAGGCAACTTGAATTATTTTCCAAACATTTAACTATATATTTTGGAATTGACTGGTAATGAATGATTTAATTGATTTAGAATATTGATGAGGATCAATTGAAAGTGAGTTCGTGGGAAAACCAATCGCTAGAATCGCCGGCGGGGTTTGTCGACAGCTCACTAGAGAGGCAGAGCATGGTGCGAAAAGAGGGCAAATATTCCTCTAAGGGAGGATGGCCGCCGACTGTCTCCTCGGTTATTGAGGCGACTGATGAGCCTGAATTTGCATGACAATCCCGCTGCTAAGCGAGCGACCGACGCCCATGCTAAACACTCTCGCCGAGCGGCAGCCCCTGGGTGGTTAGACTAGAAGTCGGTCTGTCGTACAAACATGTCGAGCAGTTTGCATAAACAAGCACTTTACGAGGGGGTAATACGAGCATAGGATGTGCTGCTATTGAGAAGCAGCAGCGCAAATAAAAAGCAGCGCGGAGCCGACGACGGAAAATATTTTATCAGAGGGAGTCGAGGAAAAAGAAAAGGCGAAATGAGAAGAAAGAGAGTCTCGTTCTTTTATTTGAGTTGTCAGAGGCAAGAAAGAGGCACATCAAAGGAGCACACCTTTGTCAGCATCCGGAATATTAATTTATGAAAATTTTGCGCTCGGCGCCGGTCCCATTGAAGTTTTATATTAAAATTTTTGCAGCCGAAGAAGAAAGGCGCGCTACGTACATAAGATCTCATTATGCGCGCCAAAGGAGCAAACGAACGAAGTCAATATATGAAGAAAAAGAATGAAAGGGGAGAATAAAGCAAAATTTGTTTTTCCCTTGAATCCAGTCATTTTAAAAGTTCTTTATTTTAAAAGAAAATGAAAATTCTTCATAAAATAACGTGAAGAAACTGAAGAAAAAAGTAGAGTGAGTATTTTGTTGTTCCGCAACAACTCTAATTTGCACAATAAATGAAATTTGTCTCTAATTTATGACTATTTTTTATACATATTTTTAAACTAAAAATGAGTTGTCCTCAAAAAAGTCTTTGCTGCAGCTATTTTTTAGTCTTGTTTTATTATTATTATAAATTATTATCAATTTAAGGGCAAATTTAACCAGAAATAATAGAAAAGTTTTTTTCTGAAATAAGAAGCTATACATTAAAATTTAAAAAAGTAACTTCAGTATCTTTATTGCTCTCTGGTTTATTTTGAAGCACATTTTCCAGACTGAAATTTTAATGTCTTGGCACTCTTGGCCCGGCCCTAAAAATATTTTTTAAAAAATCCTTATATTTTGCTCATCAAAGTCATCAGCCTCATCAGAGATTCTTTAAAATAATTAATATCAGTGTAATTAGAGATTAATGATAAGAAGTTATTAAATTATGGAATAATTTAGAAAATAACCAGTTTCGTGTCCCAAGGCTTTTTTAGATTAATTAGAATTTGTTTTAAATAAATAATTTTTCGGTTCTTTTTATTATAATCTAAATTTGGTCAAACATGAATCAATTAGAACCAATTAGCTTAGAAATGAATGGTAAAGTGGCAGCCAAACAGGTGCAATTAAACAATCGTTTGAAATCCCGACTGAAGCACTCAGCGCCCACTTGAGCGTCAGAGCAGCGTAATTAACATACAGAGCGGCATATTCCAGCTCTCGTCAACCGTAGACCCACTCGAGGGATTTCTCTCATTTGACAGACAGCACAGGCCAATAATATAATAATACGCACGAATGCTATTTCGGACGCGGCATCGTATTATTTTTCATTTTGAGTGAGCTGCTTACAAACAATGAATGAGGGGCATCGATGCGCCGCCGATTTAATATATATCTCGGCGCAAAGTGTGCCGTTGCTGTGGTGGCGGCAGCTGAGCGTGACGTCACTCTTTTTGAGCCGCTGCACGTGTTACACATGCAACATATTGCACTTGCACACAATATAGACTCGGAGAATTGTTTTTCGGGGATGCCTCTCTGACTTCTGGCGTGACTACCCCCACACGTAAGGCATCGATTATGATTGTATGAAGAAGAAAATCGTCAAAACATAGATTTTTAGCCTCAAACATTAATTTTATTATTGAAAGAGAGTAAATATTTTATATAAAATTTTTATAAATAGATCTTATTTATTTGAAAAAAATACAGCTTTTTAAATAGTTAATGACTAAAAAACATTAACTCAATGAAGTAAAGAAAAAAATTTGTAATTTTGAATTAAGTTTTACGTGATAGTTTAAACAGGTTTTTGATATTTATACATTTATTTAACCAAATTTTATTTTGTATTATTATTAATATATATAATACTATTATTTCAATAAGCTGTTTATTTCTAACACTTTATAACTTTACGTAATATTTCTGTCCTTTTTCATTACATATCAAACTGTGCAAATTCCCCCTGTAAAGCCGCACGATTGCATTTTTTCCACATCACATGAAACATTTGCGGTCGGTCCGTAAGAGAGCAAACTCCGATTCCAACACAAACAGAAACGCGTGATTTTGCGTGAAAATCGTCCAATTTTCCAGGCATCACTCACCGAAGTGTGAGTGAATAAACTCGCGCCCTTCGCTCTTTTGCGCAACGCGTGTCATTCACGATCAGGTCCAGCGCTAATCGAGCAGTGACAAGGGTCGAAAACGCGCAGCACCTGCAGCAGCCGCGACGACGAAGGAAAATCAGAAATTCAAATTGCGGTGCGTGGCTAATTAATAAAATTGTATGCATTCGCACAAAGCGCAGAGTCGGGGGCGACTCGCGATTAGCCACACTCGCGGGGCAACAATTTTCCGCCCCCTTGCACTCGCGGCGCACAATGCATATCAAAATCAGAGGGCCCTTTAAATAATGCGACGAGCAGATGCACGTCGGCGCAGCTAAAGCATGAATATCATATTTTTGATGTGTTTACACTTGGCCCGGCGGATCGGGGATTTAAATTGACTTTTTAACTCCTTCCTATTGTTCAACGTCTGTTTTCAAAAGGCGATACAAGCTTTCTATTAGCCAATAATCCGATTTGTATTACATTCATTTTGTTTACTGCCCAGGAGTTTAAAATATAAAATTTACTCTACATCTGGTAGTTGGTTTTTTATAATAATTTTGACATACATTATTTAATTTAGCAGAAAATTTGTATGTCGAGAAGGAGATCCAATAAAAATTTGATTAGCAAAAGAATGCGGCAGATTCTCTTCGCCGTTACCTACTACATTCCTTCCAGTAATTAGACCGCTTTAATTAAATCAAAATTTTTATTATGTTCCTAAAGGAAACACTGCTGAATTCTTAATAATAATTTGATGAATAAATTAAAGACGGAACCTTTGGCAGGGAAATTACAGTAGGAAAATATTAAATAATTACAAAATTACTGTAAGGAAATTTGAACAAAAGTTACACCATAGAAATTAATGGAGAAGATTCAGGAGGAAAATTCAAACTCGAAAAATATGGTAACCAAACTGATACCTAATGCAGGCGTGCAAGTTGCATAACTTCAAAAGCTGCAGGCGCACGTGTAATACATTCACATCCTGATTATGTCAACTGTTTGCTAAAAATCATAAACAGATTTTAATTAACAAAAGAGCATTTCTCGCTAAGATCTGTAAGCGTTTAAGAGGCCTTACTTAAAATTTTCATCTTGATTTTGAGAAAGAGAAAAATTGAAATAAATCAAAGTATGCTTGTTTTCTATTTTCCAGGAGATCGAAGGTGCCGCGAGTCTATCAGAAGCTGATGAAGTGTCCGAATCGCGCTCCGCGTGCTTCGCAACTCTTTTTGCACTGGCGAGGCGTGGCCGGCGGGTGCGGCGCCGCCGATTTGGCCTCGGCCACCCGCACTACGTGCTCGCCGAGCGGGCGCACTGCCCCCGAGGGGCGGGGTTTGGCTCGCAGGCCCTGCTCCGCTCCATGTGCCGGCAGTCGCTGTCGATGCTCACCCCGATCGACCCCGCGAGCACAGGGTGTTCTGCTGCTGCTGTTGTTGCTGCCGACGACGAGACCAACAACTCATGATAGAACTGCACGCGGCCATGGTCCAGGACTCCGACAGTATCCACTCCACCCCGCCCAGAGGCACAGGTAAAGAGAGCAATTGCAAACAAAATAATTCTCAAAATTTAAGCTCAAATTATAAAAAAAAATTTGCACATCTTTTTGCATGTAGTTTCAAAAGAAATTGTAAGGATCACAAATTTTCATAAGTTTTTTTTTAATGGCTATTGTAAATATAAAGCAGCACTATAAAATTAGAATCGTGCTTTCAAATAATAAACTAAATATTTTATTCACAATATTTTTTTTGCAGGTAAACAAAAATTTAATTTTTATTTTAGGCCAAATCAAATATTGCTGCAAAGTATAATTCCAACCAAAAATATCTTTATTTTTTAAAAAATCTTGTACATTTAAAAGAAACTTGTCTTTCTAAAACCAACTGGTTATTGATTATTAAATTATCAGATGGTGAAGGTTTATAGAAACCAAATTTTCTAATTCGGAAGTGAGAAGCTTGATGGTCAGGGACGCGTAGAATTCATAATTACAAAACTTTCCTTGAGAGCCTTTGAGCTGCGAACTTTGGCCAAGGAGGAAAAGTTTGCCAGTCGCAAGTGAGAATTCGTCGTGCTGCTCTTAACTCTCTCTAACTCTCAAATTTGCATAATGCGTGCGGTTTGCCGAATTGGGCGGCTTCATTAAAATTCAGCACCGCGTGAACAACAAAGTTATTCCAGCTTTATTTAAAACGAGAACGCTGCTCGCTCTCGTCTCGCGCGCGCTCCATCAAGGTGTTTGCTCAGCTAATGGCGTTCGCCGTCTTCAAAAGAGTGCTGCTTACTCTCTGCACGGCCCGAGTGCTAATCACCACCACTTCACACCTCTGAACAAGCAGAAATGCTTTTAACAGGGCCTTTTTGTGAGAGTTGATTAAAAGCTTTTCGCCATTTTCGATTCCGCAGGGCGCACCGATTTGCATCATAGGTGCATTTGCATTCTGCGCTTTCTGTAGTAATTCTCTGATGTGAAAAGTTCACGTCACTGTTTGAAAACCATGTTGCAATTTGGCTTTAATGCAAGGGAGCTCCCGTACATCTGTTTGTAGAAATTTTTTACTTTATTTTTCTATTTTGGATATTTTAGAATTTACAAATACTTTGTTTACAGAAATATAAAATTAAATTTGATATAAAAGGACATAATAAATAACCAAAATATCTTTTTCAAAATTGACTACAAATTTAATCTGGGGTTTCGGCTACGATGAATTATTTTTTCTTTAATCCTCCAAAAATGAGGATCGAGAAGCTTTCACTTTAAAATGAGGAAAGGAAAAAGAATTAAACTTTTTGAAGTAAACACTTTCGACAAGACTCATCTATTTTGTACTTGTCTTGTATCAAAACTCCTGTCTGCATGTTGAAAATCTTGCTGCTGGAGAAATATTTCGCCCCCCGTGAAGCACTTTGCAAGTCAAACAGGCCTTAGTTGAAAACAAGCATCGCGTTTTGCTTGAGTTTGTTGGCTGTTGCATGGGAAACAACGTGCGGCCGCAGCATCACAAGAGAGGCAGGTACAGAGTGCAAAACTTTTAACCAGACGTAATGAAGTGAGAGCTAAAATTTACGCACACCTAACTACCGCCGTAGAACGAGCGGGCTGGAGTGCTCTTGACCGTTGGTGGAAAATAACGCCAGCACCTGTAAAACCTGCTGCAAGCGAAGTATCGCATTTCCCTCCCCATGTCCCCATATATCGATTTTTTTAGATTTTTCAGTTTTTGGTGTTTAATTAGTGTTATCTTCATTGTTCTTTTTTCTGTTAAAAATGTTAGATATTACATAATTTTGCATCGCCTTTTCTAATTTTTTTAGTCAGTTGCATATAATAATTCTGTCCTTAAAATCCCAATAACTACTAACGCACGACTTTCAGTTAATTTTTTTATTAATGTTTCAATTAATTTTGAATTCAAATTATATAAACTTGTATTTTTTTCTGTATGGAAATTGAAAAATCTGATATTTTTTTTATCATCACAATGTCTCTTGCACCGGCAGTGTGTTTGCCAGGACAAAATTAATTAAGTGCGGCGCAAATGCAACAGTTGGCTGCGGGTTCAAAAGTCACGTAACTTTGAACATACCGTCGTGCAGCGTTTAGCGCGCTACAAGCACCACACACCAGCCACCGCCACATTGTCCGCACCGGCCATACCCAGAGCACGCGCATTCCTCGCCAATTAATCCGACGTGCGATGCCAAATTGCGATTTGTCACCGGCCGCCGCATAACTCGCATGAGCGAGAATTTCCGCTCGTTTTGTACAAAATGAATAAGGTTTCTGCGGCGTTTCTATGGTATTTTTTATTTGTATTATTATTGTATAACTAGAAAACCAATATCAATTAAATTTTACAGCAAAAACCATCTGAAATTTCATATGGCCAAGAAACAACGAAATGAATTTTATTGAAAAGTTTAAATTATTATTAGTCTGCACCAATTTAATAACAAAATAAATATTTATTTATGAAATAGCAGTAATTAAAGAAAAAAAATTAAAAATCAGACTTGTTTATTATTTCTAACAGTCGTAAATGTTAAACAGTAAACGCCACAAAAATAATAGTTTCATTATTTTACTTTTACTCTGACTTCTTTAGTCAGTCTGTTTAGCATTCAGTCAAATGTATTGTATTTTTCTTTCGTGAAAAATGCCAAATCGATGCGCTCTGCAGAGAATGTGCCGATTATGCAACTGCTGCGTCAGCTATGCCTGACCGGTTGCATAATGGGGAATTTTTCAGGCGCGCGTGCGAATGCCTCTTGGTCTCCATAGTCGAGCGAGGCCGTTTGCGAATTCCTACATTCCAGTGCCACGCGGGGACAACACAATATAACAATGAAAAGTATGCAAGACTGAAGTCCATCAGTGACCAATTGAAAAATTCTATATTTTGGGGAATAACTTTCCTGTCAAACTTCTTGTATGAATTATTTTCATTGTTTTGTAAAAAAAAAAAATTCTATATACAAACATAAGTTAATGAGATTATTATAAACTATTTAAATCCTTTTTAGCAAAAGTAATCAAGACAGTTCTAGATATAAATTGTCATTCTTTACTATTTTCTAAAATTTTCAAAACATTTGAGATATTATTTAATTTAAAAAAAACATTGTATCCTAATTATTCCAGAAATGGTGAGTGGTCCTGGAACAATGGGCGGTCCTCCACTGAAGACACGGCAGAGCAGCGTGGACGGCGACAGGCCGTGCGAAGGCTGCGGCCTCCGAATCAACGACCGCTACCTGCTCAGCGTTGGCGAAAGTTTGTGGCACGAGCAGTGCGTGGCTTGCGCCGCTTGTGGGGTCATGCTGACCAACTCGTGCTATTGGAGGAACGCCAAACTCTACTGCAAGGACGACTACGACAGGTAGGATTGAAAAAAAGGCAGGGGATGTTTTTTGTTGCTTTGAAGGAGAAAAGAGAAACGTGCGCGCGATATTAAAAATTCCACTCGCGAGTTGAATGAGATGCTGATTCGCAATGATGGCGCGGAGTTTACATTATTTTGCTCATTTTGCGCGTAGGTGCCGGGGAGGAAATGCTTTGTGTATTTGTGTTCGCTTTTTTCCATTTTTGAATGGTGCATTTGAAGCGAGGATTTTAATAAAACGTGAGGAGGAAATGAAAAGCGGCGCGAAGGCAAGAGAGAGAGATAGAAAGGGATGGCACACACAAGTGGCGCGCGCTAAAAGGATTTTTACACGAGTTAACTCTTCTCCACGTCGCATAAAACATTCTCTCCTCTTTTCTTCAGCCAAGATTTTTAATATCGCACCTTCTTTCGGAGGCGCTCGAGGAAATATCCTGTGCAGCTTTTCCAACAATTAAGCGGCGCCTCTCGCGATCGCGCGTCGTTTTATTAAATTTATTCTTGCCGGAGGGAAAAATTCACCCAGCTTTATATAAAGTTTTGTATTTTTTTTTTTCAGGATATTTGGAGTGAAGTGCTCCGGGTGTGGGCAACGGGTGCTGCCTCACGAGCTCGTGATGAAGGCGCAGACCCACGTATTCCATTTGCGCTGCTTTGTATGCACTGTCTGTTGCCAGCAGCTCCAAAAGGGCGATCAATTCGTGATCAAGGCAGGACAGCTTTTCTGCAGGGCTGACTACGAAAAGGAGCTCTACATGATGCAGCAGGCCAGCCCCAGAGGTAAATATACGCAACCCGAGCGGAATCCCTAATCAGACAATCCTGTTTTTTTTTTATATATATAATGTCTTTGTTCACTTTGGTGCGAATGAAGATTTTCAGTTGGTGTCTCTTTTGCAGACGGCGTGTTGGATGAAAACAGCAGACCGAGGGATGGTCGGAGAGGGCCCAAAAGACCACGCACCATTTTGACCTCGGCTCAAAGACGCCAATTCAAGGCGTCCTTTGAAGTCAGCCCCAAACCTTGCAGAAAGGTAAAAATAGTATACTTTACCCTGATAGAAGTAAAGAAAATTGCAAAAGAAAAGTAAAAACCAAAGAAATTATTTATTGGCCTGATAATTATTATTCCAACTATATTTTAACGTATATAATTCAGTTTTAATGCTAAAGAACTAAAACAAAAAAAATTATAAGAAATAATTTAAAAAGAATATTAAATGAAACATTTTATTATATTAATTGGTGAAAAATTGTGATGTCATCAATAGGTCAGGGAAGCTTTGGCAAAGGACACAGGTCTCAGCGTCAGGGTGGTCCAGGTTTGGTTCCAAAACCAGCGCGCTAAAATGAAGAAGATCCAAAGAAAAGCCAAGCAGGACGCTGACAAGCATCCAAAGAACAAAGACAAAGATCTCGATGACACCAGGATTAAGCAGGAAGACTCTCACTCCGATTCAGGTATGTCTTCAAGCGCAGACCATTTGCTTTAATTTATGAAAGATAAATAATACCACAGACCTCTTAGGAATGGGAATGCGAGACCCAAGCGAAGCTTTCACGCCTGGAAGCCAACCTCTTAATCCCAACATGCCCTACTCTCCAGATGGTGAGAATATTATATTTTGAAAACAATTTCATAAAACATTTTTTAAGTATTTTTCACAAAATTAAGAAAGTCTATTTTAAGCGTGCAAATGCGACGCGCGTAGAATAAAATCCCATTTTCTTCTCCCCTATCTTAAGCGTTTCCGTGGTGTAGTGGTTATCACATCCGCCTAACACGCGGAAGGTCCCCGGTTCGATCCCGGGCGGAAACATTTTTATAATTTTTCTGGTGATTAAACGTAATTTAAAAGTAATCGGGAAATTTCAATCACAGATAACTACCCAACCCACTCCGGCGAAAGTTTTGCCAGTTCAGACATTTCCCTGGACGGCAGTACGAATTTCGACCAGTTGGACGAGACGGCGTCTGACAGCATGTCCCTGCAGACACTAGAGCCTGTTTCTCACCAGACCACACTCGACATTCCTGGGATGACCTCATTTGGGCCAGTCAACCCTATCGACAAGCTCTACCTGATGCAGAACTCGTACTTCAGTACGGAGCAGTGACAAGAGGCCACTTTCTTCTCACCCTTTTACACATAAGAAGGGACTCGATGCTTTATATTAAACCTCTAGTCAGTGTGTAATATGGAGCATGGTTTTGTGATATTCTTAATAAATCGAAAAATTAATTTATTTAATGAATTATGACTGTGAATGAAATAAATTATATATGAAGCGAGTCAAAAGAGTGCTTGGGCAGCAGTTAGTCAGTGTATATTGAAAAATTCTAATTGTTCTTTTCTAAATGTAAATATATAAAAACCAATAGAGTTAAGTCTTTGATTTACAAGTCAACCTACAATTTAATTAAGGAGAATGCAGGTGCAACAAATTTAAATTTGTATTTTTTCCATTTTAGTTTGTGAAACTTTTATACAGGGCGACATTCTTCTCATATCATTCAATCTTCTTTTATTTTCATTTTGCGCTATTTCATAAAAAAAAGAAAGAAATCTTGGCATTGCTCTGGAATGCACAAGAAAATTAAAGCTTGGACAAAAACGAATTTGTCATACAAAAAGCGTATCAATTGTCACGATTCACTCAAACTGAATTAAATTTTGTATTAAAATCTCCACTTGCAAGTGACAGCGAATTTTATTTTACCAGCATTTGCAGAGAGGAGACTTTACCTAAAACCGATACTTAGTTTTCGAATAGGATGAGTGGTTTAAGCCTTAGTTTGTGCAGCAGCCTCTTTTCTGGCTGCGTCCTGTAGAAGTTGTGTGTCCACCTCGTCCGCTGGCAGCTGCACATATCTCACGACTGAGCCTCTGATAAAGCAGTTCTTCACGGACATCTAAAATAAAATAGCATGCTTTTGATTTTGGAAAAAAGATGGCTTCCAGCTATGATGCAACCTACCATGTGAGGGTATTTTTCAGGGTCTGTCACGCTGATGTCCGTCAATTTGATGTTCAGGTACTGATCTACGGAATGTAAAGTCCCGCATATGCTGTAAATTTAAAATAAGTTTTAATTGATGCCGGGTTAGCAATAAATTTTAGAGTTTCTTACCTCAGGTCATTTTTCAATTCAACAACCACGTCTTTGCCTACTAGAGACTTGAAAAACGAGTAGAATAACTGAAAAGGGGAAAATATTTTGTAGATATTAATGCCTTGTCATTTAAAGTTAAGTTCCTACCATATTTAAGGCTAAATTCCAGCTAAAATTGAAAAGATTGCAGTTAGAACTAGGTTTGTTTGATTTGATCTCGTGTTTATCAACAGAAGAAGCCGGGCAGCCGCGGGGACGCACAAGCTGATATCAGTGTTGCCAACATGTCTTGGTATATGGTGTAGAGTAGAACTGTCGAGTAGACGAGTTGATGAGGGATCTTGTAATGAGGGGAATTAAAAATGAAAATTAAAAAGGAACAAAGAAGGAAAATAAGAAATAGGTAGTATCAATTACGTCATTTCTTTTATTTTTATGATCATAAAAAAGTGACATTAAAAAGTATAAAAAGAGAAAAAAAATTATAATAGAAATTGAATGTGTCAAAAACTATGATAATAATACAAATTTACATAATATTGTTGTTATCCACTTACAAAACAGTTTGATATTCAGTTTTACATTTATATTGTATGTAAGCAAAAATGATACAAAACAAAGTTAATTTTCACATACACAATAATTAATTTTATACATTTTATATGTATGTATTATTTTTTACCATACATTGTAAGCTAAAAAATCAGTCAATTTCTTAAGAAAAAGAAGTGCACAAATAGCAACAAAATGCTGCTCCATGGCAATTGAAAAGTCTGTTGTTTCTCTTTCACCTATTAAACTTACATATTCATTTAAAATCTGGGACCCCAGGTGGGTCTTCTTCAAGTTCAGCTATAGCAGCCATCTCTTCTTCTTCCTTTTGCTCTGCATATTCATCTTCGCTCTCCTCACTATCCATCATATCTGCCATTTGCCTCCATTGCGTCAATTGCGCTGCAGATTTAGGCTGAGAGTTTTAAAATAAGGAATCAAAACAAAATAAATCACTTAGGTGGAAAAAAACCTACAACTGAGGCCTGTGCTTGTTTCCTTTGCAGGAAAAGAGAGTCTTTTATGGGAATTTCTTTCACGGCATGATTTTCGATGCCTTCAGGTCTTGGCGACTTCCCACCGGGAGACTTGATCGGGGCTTCGTTGCTCCTGTGGGGTAGAAACTTTTCTTCGACTTGGTGGTTTGACTCAATTTTAGTGCACATATTTTCTACAAACGGCTCAACACTCCTACAGAAATAAAAGTTAATTTTAATATTAAATGTGTACAACTTTTGGCCTACTCTTTTCGCAATTGAAGGTAATTCAGCAAAGGATCAGAGGCCAATTCTTGAGGCGGTTTGGTCGTCTCACCCTCAGCCACATTCCACTCCATGTTTTCACCCAAATTAACTTTTGTAAGGTTCCCTCCCAGAGCGTTAATTTGTACCCGGTGAGCAAGTTCTTCCTCGATTCTGCTCTTCAGGTTCCGCACTTTTTCTCCTTTGTCTGCCAGCTTTGCAACAAGTCCCCTGTAAAAATTTTGCCATTATTTTACCATAATTAAATTAAATATTATTATAGGAGACTGATTTAAGCTTAAATAACTATGTATGTATATTTTATATACATACTTTTGGCCCAAGATGCGCTCTTGTCTTTCCAGCAATTCTCTTAGTTGAGCGTCATTTTTCGCTTTCAAGTCATGCATTTCTCGCTTTTGTATTTGTCCCTCACTATCATCCTTATTTGCGCTCCTTACAAACACATTTGAGGGATCCATTGCACAATCTCTATGGAATCTCAAAATATTTGAAGATCTACAAAAAATTGCTAAACCCTCTTCCGAATCTGGATTTTTCTAAGCGTGCTGTTTTTGTTTACAAAAGCAACAAGTTTTGAGACTTCCCGCTCTTGACAACCTTTGAAGCTGCCAAACGTTTAAAGTTTAAAAAGATCGTCTCAAATATTGCGCCCTATGATTTTTATGTTTCAATTTGTTTCCTGTATCCTGTATTTAAAAAATATCAGCATAAAGGTAAATTAAATTATTCTTAAATGATTTATAGGTTTATAAGTCGTATGTATTTGAGTTTGAATTACAGTTAAATTTACGGCTAAATTTATTTATCCTAAATTTACATTGAAAATAAGTTTTTTGGAACATTGGCTAAACTGATAATTATTGCCAACATAACGCAATACGCAAATGTATCAATTTTCAGCTTTCTCTTGTTTTTGTTTTGGTCTTGCGTTGCATTAAGCGTCGTTGAGAGAATCGTCTGTAAAATTCTTCTAAATTTTCTGTTTTGGACTTTTCTGCTGCTTAGGTTTGTAACAGATTTGGAAAAATCATATCTTAATAGCGTTGGTTTATTAAATTTCTTATTTCCATTGCTTGCAAAAAGAGTGTGAACAGATAAATGCGCTGGTGCTCTGTTATATATATATGAGCTGGTTTTTCCTTCTTTTCAAGGTCCCTGCATTTTGTCAAAAAATCATTTTTCTAGTCTAAAAGACACGCTTTAAAATCTTTTGCGGCCAATTTAGTCTCCTTGAAATTAAAAATTCCTAATTTCAGTGCGTAAAAGGGTCCTTTATAATGACAACCGCCGCACGCCCGACGTTTGAGCCAGCCAGAGGAGGTACTGGTCGTGGAGAGAAGGACCTGAGTGCCTTGTCCAAACAGTACTCGGCCAGAGATTTACCGTCACATACTAAACTTAAATACAGGTAAAATAATCACTCTCGTTTTTATGGTTTAAGGAAAAGCAAAATTTCCATTGCAGAGAACATGGACAGGGCACCTCTGAGGAAATCCGTGGCCGTGATTTTCGCAAGGACTTGGAGGATCGTGAAAAGGCTGTTGTTAGGGAGAAAAGGCCACGCGAGCATGTCCAAGATGCTTCTCAGTAAGAAAATTTTCACTATTTAATAAAATTAACCTGTTTTGGATTGATAAAAAAAATTAATTTTATATTAAGATTGAAATTTAGAGCATAATTAAAAAGGATAGTCATTTACAAAATGTCTTTTTTAGTCTTTTTTACAGCGTGTAAGATATGCCCAAAATAGATTGAAATTTAATGGAAGTATTTGCTCAAATAATTATTTTAATTTTATTTTTAGGTCATCAGCCCCAATGGCAATTGCAGCTGGGAGCTCTTCTTCTACGGTCAGCAAGAGACCAAGGACAGAACAAATTTCCACAGCCAACCTTGATGCCGACGACCCTCTTGACGATGATGATTCCGACGCTAGTGATTCCGATGAAGATGACACAGCCCAGCTATTGGCTGAGTTAAACAGAATCAAGAAGGAGAGAGCTGCAGAGAACACCAGAAAGGTAATTGAGCTCAAAGCATCTTTTTTTGAGTTGTTTTGTTTTTTTAAAACCGTTTTTGTGCTTTACAGGAAGCTGAAAAGAGAATGGAAGAGGAAAGGATACGAATGGAAAACATTCTGAGTGGCAACCCTCTTTTGAACTACTCTGCCCAGGCCCAGAAAGGCGACCTGAAGGTGCGACTTTTTTTTATAAAAAATTTTAGATAATTATTTGTGATAATTATTTTGTTTGACATAGGTCAAGAGAAGATGGGATGACGATGTTGTGTTTAAAAATTGTGCTCGCTCAGAGCCGTCGAAAAATGAACCTCAGTTCATCAACGACTCTCTTCGTTCAGAGTTCCATCGCAAATTCATGGAAAAGTACATCAAGTAGAAAATTGACAACTTTGCATTTTTTTTCATTTAATTATAAGGATTGAAAATGTAACAATAAATTTCATTTGCAAATCTATGTATCCTACCAGAAGGTTTTTACTTTTCCGAGTATTCAAATACATGCTCCGAAACTGGCTTCACCTTGAGCACAACTTCCCCTTTTGCAGCCATAATTTCTTCAATATTCTTCCCTTTCAAATCTTTAAACCAGTCCAAGTGGTCTGCAATCAAATGTCTACTGCCACACCCTTCACATGTCACTATCACAACACCACTAGTGTAGGCCTGCCTTGAGATGAAATGAGAGTTTCTTGCGTTGCATACTTTGCAGGTATAGATCAAATTCAATGTTCTGTCTAATTTTCCGACTTGAACATTTTCTCCGTCAAGTGGCACTTTCACACAAAAATATTGAGTTGGTTGGTAAAATAATTTAAAGGGAGTATTAGATCTGATGTTTGTCCTTAATAAAGACCAGTTTCTAAGGGGTCGAGATTGAACAAACGTCGGGCGGGTGCAAGGTAGAGCGAGGCCAAGCCTGGTGTAAGCAACTCTGCAAAATAAATGATGCAATCGGAAGGCCTGAAAAGTTATTTTAGAACTTCAATTTTTTTATGGTTCATTTTCATATAATAATAAAATTACCATTGTTTGCATCCACGTACGTGAATTTTCTTGAATATAGTTAGGGAAAGTCTTATCAGTCTTTTCCTTTTCAATAATATTTCAATCGCGCCTAGAAATTAACGGAAATTAATATGTATGTAACATAAATGTATTTAACGTATTTAATTAAGAAAAGGCATTTTAAATACATACAAAATATCTTACCTTATCTTTTAATTGATCAATTAACTTCAATGTTTATCTGTGTTTTCCATGTGTATAATTTTTGTGTGTTGGCGAGTCACATGCATGCATGCATCTGATGCATCCGTGCCAACCGTGCTCTCCCTGCTGATTCTGCTCCAGTTCTGCTCTCTGCAAATTGCAATAACATGACACTCCCTCCCACTTCCCACTTTCAAGCTGCAGCTGTGGGCGTAAACAAAATTGGAAACCAAGGCGAAGGCTTGTCACGGATGTCATTATTGTCATTATTTGAGTGAATCGGCACTCAATGAGCATTTTTATGCCTAAACTCGTCAGTTCCATCTGATAGAAGCAATCGGTGGAAAATGTCTTACCTTAATCCACCCACGAAGCCTCCGAGAGGAGTGAAGCAACCTAGAGAATCGGTACGAGTTTGCTCGGAATTTATATGACCGACTCCACCTATGTTTTTCTTTATTATTTACGGTGCATCAACAAAAACTGAAAACTGCGTTTACAGAAAAAGGAGATAATCTTTATTGCTCTTTGTTTGCAGAGTGGCTTGCTCATGTCTGTAATCAGAACCCTTTCGGCCAGCGAGTCGAACGAGCAGCGGGACAGAGAAAAGGCAAAACTTGAAAAGGAGTACAAGAAGAGTGACAAGCGACTGGACGAGCTGGTGTCTGTCCATGATGAGGACCTTAATCAAGTTATGCAAGTATGAGATTAAATTATATTTTACCTTCAACCTATTTGCTAATTTAATTCTGGATTTTTCAGTCATTTGACAAAATTTCAACCAATGTCTTGGCTTCGAGAGACAAAATACGATCTGTCAAAGAAAACTTGATTGCCTGTAAAATGCTGCTTAGATGCAAAAGAGAGGAGCTGAAAAAACTGTGGCTGGAAGGTGTTGAGCAGAAACACACGCTTTTTCTGCTTGAGGAGATGTACAATCGTCCCAGCATTATATTATCTTGATAAATTTAAATTTTTCTTTCAGAGATAAAATCCGAGATGTGCCTTCAAAAATAACCGGACATATTTCCAAGAAGCACTATTTGCATGCAACTCAACTATTGGTGAAATCGCTGACCATGGCCAGTGGAAGTCTGAAAGACATTGGCGCCTTAACTGATGTCTTTGCGGAATTGCGAAATAAGTCAAAGGTACCCTCAAGATAAAATTTTTGCTTTTTATTTGCTAATTTTATGTTACTTCTCAGCAACTCAACTCTGTATTGATGAATGAACTGAGCCAGCAGTTGTACAGAAATCCGAGTAAGCAGGCAGAGGTGCTCAGAAGGCAAGGATCAGGTTTGAGAGGTTCAGGACGGGCAAAAGCTCCACCACCCATGAAGAAGGGGGTTGATATAGGGCCACAAATGCAAGTTTTGTAAGTTTTAATTTAAAAATAACACTGAAAACTTACATTATAATATAAGGTCTCCAACGTCTCACCCTGATGAGGCATATTCTAGTCTCTCGGAAGACCTCAACAATGACAACCCTGACCAAGAACCCGAGAGATTTGTTTCAATATTGGCGGAGTGCTTGGCCCTATTAGGAAAACTACCTGAAGCAATTGAGGTATAAATTTGTCATGATGTTTAATAATTGGGTGTACAGTAAATTTTTCCACGACAAACTTCCCATTGCTGATTGGCAAACTATTCCAATCATGACCAATCACCATCTCATGGCTTGAAGGCCCATGGAGCAAAGATCATTGCTTAAAAAAATCAAATGTCTTTACCATTACCTGCCTCCCATCTTATAATATTTTGCCACCTGCAATTTCATTTTTTGATATTTAAAATATTCAGCCGATGGGCCGTGGAACAGTTTGTTTTAGAATTTAGAACATTATGTACCTACAATCAAAGATTTGTTTCTAACTAAAATAAAATATATTTCCCAGACTCTGAAGATGTCAATGCAAATAGAGTTGGCTGCTGTAGTGAACCAAACATCTGCTCAGCTTTGTTCATCTGGGTTATTTCAACAGGTATTAAATTGAAATTTCAAAACATTTATCTTAATAAAAACACTGAAGCGTTTAGAAATTTACTCAGCAATTCCGCCTCTTGGAACTTAAAATTTTCAGTAACTATGTACATAATTTTGAAACAAGACTTTTTGGTATAAATACTTAGCCGCTGTATAACTTTGGGAAAAAATTTACAGGGCAATGCTATGCTTCTCGAGTTGCTCTCCACCCTCTTTGACCAATTTAGGGCCATTGCTGCCACTCACTCGTCGGCAATACAGAGCCTTAGAAGGGCGGCTGAAAAGTACAAAGTTGAAACTCGGTTTTATGAAGTTACGGAAGTGTGGTCCAACATTCAAGTTGTCGTAAGTGACTATTCAGAACACCATATAGACATCCATTCAAATTATGTTTTTTCTCAGCTTGAGCAACTCCTTGAAAATTACCTGGACATGCAAAATAATTCTGGAAAGGAGATGCAGCCAGCTGCTGTTTTCAACCAAGCTGCAACACATGACCTGTCTGCCTTTTTTGCCAGACGAAAACCTCAAAAGTGATAAATAAAAAAATAATTTAATATATTCCTGCTGACCATAAAAAAAAATTGTTTTAGGCCTAAACGAGCAACATTGTTCAAATTTGATTCATCTGCTAAAAGTTTTGGCAGTCCTCAAAGAGAGTCCACGCAAAACTCGGCTAGTACCATGCATTTTTATGCTTCAATTTTTAATAAAGTGTTTTGCAGCTTAGCAATGCAAAGAACATGGTATGTTCCCCAAATGCTAACAACATCACCACCATCTTCATACCTCTGATGAAATTTGTGGAAGAAATTGAGCAAGCCACTGGAATGCATGCTGTGTAAGTATATCAGTTCTTATCTTATTTCCCTAATTAAAATGAATAAAAATTTGTCAGTCGGAATCCTTGCCACATGCGAGGCTTCTTGAAGGAGTTTGTAGACCAAGATTTTGTCCCGAGACAACAGATGGCCGTAGCTAACAAAATTGATCAAGTGACAAGAGTCTCGGACGCTTGGAAAGCAATCACAAGTGCAGACCAAACCACAGAAATGAACCTTATCCGGCCACTTCTCCAGAGTTGTGTTAACGTCGAAAAATGTGTTCAGGAGCTGCGGAAAACAATGGGCGCCCTTCCCACTTACTCTGAGCTGTTCTTGGCCGTCATGTGCAACAGGCTGACAGGGTACAGAGAAACTTGTCAAGCAGCATATCGAGGAATTGTGCAGCCAGACGTTGAGGATCGAAAATTTGTCAGCGTCGACTGGCTCAATGACGACGATATAAGTCGGTGCCTCAAGTTCTTGCCCAACTGGGTGGACCTGCAGAAGCAGAGGAAAGCCAACCAGCAGTTAAATCGTAATGGCAGCGTTGAAGAAGAGCACCCTGATGACATCAAACAGAAAAATCTGCAAGAAGCTGAGATACTTGTCAGAAACTTTGGCGGTCGCGCAATTTTGTCTCATGAAATTTTGTCTGACATGTCCCAGTTGAAAAGATTAGCCCAACTGCAGGAAAGCATGGTAAATTCAGAAATACCAAATATCCTTCTGTAACCAATTACACTTAAATTCTCTACAGGAGTGGTTTGCTTCAAAATTATCGGAAATGGCTTCAGGTTTGCCAAAGATGAATCCTGGTGCCACTACACATTCCATTCCCGTAGGGGAAATTCCACCCATGCAACCAAAGAATGTAGAAGACTTAGAAAGATTGGCCCAAGAGTTTGAAGAGTTGTCAAACACTTGCTTATTGATTCTTCATTTAGAAGTGAGTTTTTATAACCCACAAAAAGTAGCAAAAAGACTCTTTGTTTTTATAGATTAGAGTACAGTGCTTCCACTATTTGCTGCCGGGAGGTTATTCGATCAAGACTGTAAACGGCATCACTAGTTCGGAGGACCTTGAGCCTCGAGTTCTTCAGTTGAGTAGAGCTGTGAATGTTTTTGACGAAGCGCTCAGCTCAACTATTCAACCAAATAAGGCAAAAGTAAATATATATTTAATGTTTTTGAAAATATATTAAGGAATTTCTTCCCCAGTATGTTTTTGACGGATTGGGCCATTTGATATCAAAAATTCTTATCACATCGGTTCAATACACAAACCAATTGGACGAGCCAGGAGTACAGAAAATTTGCAGAAACATACTTTCTCTTCAACAAACTCTTGCCTCGGTTACCATGAGTCGAGAAGTTGGCCTCGATCACGCTCGCCACTACTTTGAGCTGTTTTACATGACCCCAGAGGTTTGTTTCTTTCATTTCCAGTTTGCATTATGACCAATTAATATTTGAAACAATAGGAGGTGCTTGTGACTGTGATGGAAAAAGGACCTCAATTCCAAGAACTTGAGTACATCAATGCTCTCCAGCTTCTGCACAGGAACCGTGGTGACTCGCCCACCACCATCAACGAGCATCTCAAACGGTTGTCTGATATTATGCGAAACATGGGAGTTACTGTTTAGGATGTATTAACTTTACTAGAGCCTTAACCAACTTCCAATTTTCAAAGTGATACACTTGTGACAAGTAATAAATTTCAGAGAGAAAATTCTGAGGAGTTGTAACGTTATGACCACGACTGAATTCTCATTTATGTACCATCTAAATTTTTTTATAAAGCTTTAATAAAAAACAATACAAAATTTCAAGTCTTCCACGTTAAGAGAGGAAATCAACAAATATGTTTCAAGAAATTAAATTTCTTTTCATTTCAATAAAATTTATTAAATTGCAGAGTGCAGTATTTTATAAAATATCAAACATTTTCATTGGTTGCTTTAGTTGAATTTCCCGCGGCATACTGCTTGTCAAAACCAGCTGGCAAACAGTAAACAGTATTTTGACCTCAGAAAAATCTTATCGTCACCGCGCCCGTTATCTGAGTCAACACTGCTCAATTCATCACATGCCTCATGATAAGCCGCATGATGGCAAATGCAAGGCGAATTCTCTTATTGTCCAGCTCAACGGTCCATGGTTCTGGATACCTGGAGTATGCTGCTGGCCACATTAAGGAATTTTTGCAAAAGTAAAATTCACTCACTTTTAAAATAATCTTTTTTTATGTCCTTGATTTAAAACAGGAGCAAAGTAAAAACAATTTTGTTTGTGCCTTACGCGTTGAAGGATCACAATGAGTACTTGAACAAAGTCCAAGGACCATTGAAGCAATTAGGTAAGTCTGAATTGAATTAAAATAATATACATGATAATATTTTAAGTTTATTGCATTAAATAAATATCAGGTTATGCAGTAGAGGGCATTCATGAGGCAACAAACGCAATT
The DNA here is from genome assembly GCF_031216515.1 of Neocloeon triangulifer. Classification (NCBI taxonomy): domain Eukaryota; kingdom Metazoa; phylum Arthropoda; class Insecta; order Ephemeroptera; family Baetidae; genus Neocloeon; species Neocloeon triangulifer. Next base: position 11,134,321 of record NW_026775554.1, on the reverse strand, counting down.
GATGCCATCAAAAAAGCTGAAGCAATTTATATTGGGGGTGGAAACACTTTCCTACTTTTAAAGACTCTTTATGATTTGAACCTAATTGAGCCTATTAAAGAAAGAGTCCTGAAGGTAATGCCAGATTTTTCAGTAATTTAGGATGAAACAATATTTTGTTTTTGCCAGGATGGCATTCCATATATTGGAAGCTCTGCGGGAAGTAACGTGGCCACTGCAAGTATTAACACGACCAACGACATGCCCATTGTGTGGCCACCAACCCTAACTGCCCTTGCACTTGTGCCATTCAACATAAACCCTCACTACATTGACTTTGACCCCGACTCCAAGCACAAAGGGGTGGGTGTAACAATATAAAAGTTGAATTTGCTATTCAATTTGGGGTGGGGGGAAACAGGAAACTCGAGAAGAGCGGATAAGCCAGTACCATGAGATTCCTGGCTCTCCACCCGTTCTGGGATTGCGAGAAGGTGCAATTTTACAAGTCGAAGGCGACGTTGCCAAGATTTTGGGAACTTACGGGGCTAAATTATTCACAGTGTAAGTAGCCATAAAAAGTTCAGTATTCATAAAATTATTTGTCATTAAATTTCAGCGAAAATCAGCCGCAGGAGTTTAGAGTTGGAGAAGAAGTTAGTTTTCTGCTGAAGTGATTTTTTTCAATGAATTAAAAGTACAGTATTGCACTCATAACCAGTTCTTTCAAGCATTGGTTGTTTCGTTTTATTCATCATTCCATACCTTGTAATTATCACACGCATATTAAGCGGTGTGAAGTTTCTTAGTTGCGTTTTCTTTGGCCCTCTGTTTGGCTTTCTCGTACAGTGGCATGAGCTGACCCTCTTTGGCCAGTGTTTTCAAAATCTCCACAATCAGCGGCAGGTAGTTGTGTTTCCTCCTGATGTTCTCTGTCCTGTACCTCTTGACTTTGCATGCCTCCTCGTCCATCAGCAGCTTCAGCCTTGCAATCTCGGACTGTTGGTCATCTGTGTCCATTCCGCTTTCCTATTCGAAGAACACAATGTAAAATACTGAAAAATTTTAATGCTGTTCATTACAGACCTCCATTTGTTTTTGAATCTCCTCAACCTTTTTCTGGTAAGTCATGCTTCTATCGGAAATCAAAGCCATCAGATTAAAATGAATCTCTCCTGCACTGTACCTGAAAGCACATTAAAAAAAAGACATTAGATTTTACTCTTAAAATTAAAAATATTTTTGATACTTTTCCATTCTTTTGGCAATAATTGGCCGAGCAATATCTATCCAGTCCGTGCCAGCTGGGATGTCTCCAAGATCAATGGGTCCTTCTTTAAGTCCATCGAGCTCATACAACTTGCCACCAATTGGAACGTAACTGACAAAGTGAAAGACGTCGTCGTCTTTGGAAGCCATTTTTGAGTCAAATTCAAATAAAGTTTGCCTATGAATATAGCAAGATAATAAATTACCAAATATAAATATAAAAAAAAAAATTATTAACCTGGCAAAAGAATTGTGGACTGATCTGATAACAGGAGAGTTGCTAATGGTCAGTCCTTTCATATGAGCGTCAAAACTCTGGCAAAACTCCTTCAGTTCTGACAAATTCTTCCCAAGTGTAAGATCTGAATGACTGCAGTTGAGCAAAATGCTCAGGATGGCTTGAGTTGCACAGGCATTATTAATTACCTAAAGAAGTTAATATTCAATAAAACAATAAAAATAATTCAAGTTGCATTGTACAAACCTGCTTTGCAAAGAAAATATTGTCCAAGCGATAATCTTGAACAATAGGCCCTGAAGCCTCAGAATCAGGAACCCATTTGAAGAGAAAAATCAGACCGTGGACGGGCCTGAAAATAATAAATTTTTGTATGATATTTTATGCCAATTTCTTTGAAAATAATTTTTTGTACTCACTGAAGAGTTTCAAATTGCGCAGCATCCAGACTCCATAACTCCTCTACTTGTATTCCGGTCACGCCTGAAAAATTGGCAAAATTTTAAGAGGTTGAGAGAGCAAAGTTTATTGCGACAAGCATGACTGGCAGAGCTTGACGCGCTCAACGTTTAACTACGCTGCTCGAAAAGTAAGCCAAAATCATCAACTTCAGCAGCAATTTTGATAACTACGATTTGTTATGAATGTAGAAATTTATTTTTATCTCACCGAATTCCTTGATTAACTCGGTGAAAACGCCGGGGTCGCTCTCGATGAGACACCAATTCCCAGCGGCTTCGGCCATGTTTTCAGAAACAAATTGTTTTGTTGTTTTTCGATGCTCGTCTGTTTTAGAAAAAAGGGGCGTAACGAGTGACGACCGACGACCAATTATTGCCGACGACCGACTTTTGACACAAGGACGGTACTGAAGAACTGACGAACTGACGGAGAGAGACGGCACTGACGGCAGGACAGATGAATTTTGCGGCCGAAAACTCGGCTATGAAGATGAGCAGCTCATTATTTTGAGTGACTGAGAAATTGGAATTACACGTACATAGATAAATAATAGGTACACATTATGTCTTTATATTGTTTTTGCACGCATAAAAAATTCCTGTGTTTAGGTTGGCAATAAGAAAATTACTTAAATAATCTAAATAATTATATGGTAATAAATTAATTGTTACTTGTTTTTTACTGTGTATTTTTTTTAACAGATTTTATAGGGATATTATCGTTTTTTTTTTTTAATTTTATGTACTAAAATGACACCACATACATTAACGTCCAAAAACGTAATGTTTACGTGGTAGCCTCTTGACGCCTTTTGTTTATTTGATAACTAAAGACCCCCGTTAAAGATAAGCAATCACGAATCATGAATGCAAGTGTTAATGTTTTAATTTTCCCTTTTAATTTTTATTTAAAAAATTAAACTACACAAGTACTGTTCACACTATATAATTTTGTAATCAATAGTTTAAAATGTTAATATAAGAATTGTTAAATGTAAATTATATTTTTATTATAACAATATATACATATTTTTATAATAATTTTCGTTTGTTTAGGCTAACTTAAAAATGGATGATCACCAAGGGAAAACAGAATTTTCTAAATAATCATCAAATTTTGCTCTTTTCAAATTGCGTCATGCTAGTCAAAGGCTAAAAAATGAAGTTTCCTGGCAGAATTAACCAATTTGTGATAGCGTAAGCAGTTCTTATATTTCAATTTTAAAGAAATTGATAAATATTATGTCATTCCTTTTAGGCTGATTATCGCAGTCAGCATTGTGGTTGTTTTGATTTCCTCGAGAATCTTCAAGTCTTTCACTGATGAACGAGAAGACCCGGAAATCAGCTGGCTAATCCGCTTGTTAAATAATATTTTTGGATACCTCATTGTAATTGTCCCCCTGTACCTTGTGCTGAAATTTGTGCACTTCTCTGGGTACTTGGACGTTCCTGGTAATTTTTTCACCGTCTTTTTTACAATTTAGATATGTATTTATTTTAATCCTTACTTATTATCAGCTTATTTGGTTAAATTTTTTAAAAGCGCGGGCAGTTTTATATCTTTTCTGCATTTTATAATGAATTTTTGCTTACTTTAGGCATTGGTGCTTTGCCTCGACTGATCAGGCGATGTTTTGCTGAACCAGTGCAATTAGAGCTTCTTGACTCGGGCAGCGGCGTCAGCAAAAATCAGACCAGCACAAGCACAACACCAAAACTGCTGTTCTGCGTTTTGGGGCTACTCAGCTCTTACCTGACATGGGGTTTCCTGCAGGAAAAAGTCATGACAAGGGTAAATTTATTTAAGTTATTTATGAGCTTCATTTAAAATTTATCTTGCCAGGAATACGTGAGTGCAAATGGCGATGTTGCAAAATTCAAGGACTCTCAATTCCTGGTCTTTGTTAATCGCATTCTGGCGTTTTGTCTGGCTGGAATTTACTTGACTGTGAAACCTGATGGCTCCAACAGGTCTCTGCCCATGTACAAGTACATGTTGTGCTCCCTATCAAACATACTGAGCTCTTTTTGCCAGTATGAAGCCCTGAAATATGTCACTTTTCCTCTACAGGTAACAAATTAAATGTCAAAGATTGGACACTGAAATAAGCTGGAGAATATTTCAGGTGCTTGCAAAGTCGTGTAAGGTTATCCCAGTGATGATTATGGGAAAATGTGTGTCGAGCAAGAAGTATGAAAACTACGAGTACATCACTGCCGTCATGATTTCCTTGGGTATGGCGGCGTTCTTGCTCGGCCAGGAAAGCACCTCTGCCAAGGGGAAAACAGTCGTTGAGACCACATTACCAGGTATCCTTTTGCTAATCAGCTACTTGACTTGCGACTCTTTTACATCCAACTGGCAGGTATACTATTCTATTTACACTAGCGATTATTACTAAAGCGATGAAATTAACTAGGGTAAGCTTTTCTCCCAATACAAAGTGTCGTCGGTTCAGATGATGCTTGGAGTCAATTTATTTTCTTGCTTGTTGACCACTACATCCCTGCTTGAACAAGGTGCTTTTCCTGCGGCAGCTGCATTTATGACAAAAGTAAAATCTTTATATTCACTGAAAAACTATTTGTGTAATAATCTAATGTTTTTATTATAGTTTCCTGCGTTTGTGACTGACTGTGTCGTACTGTCGATTTGCTCGGCTATTGGCCAGCTATTCATTTTCTACACCATTTCCCAGTTCGGTGCTGTGACATTCACAATTATCATGACCATAAGACAGGTAGATTTATTTTAATGCAAAAATATGTTAATAACAATTTTTTTTTAGGGACTGGCAATATTATTGAGTTGCATCTTCTATGGCCATGATGTCAGTGTGATTGGTTTCCTTGGAATCATATTTGTTTTCCTGGCAGTATTTTTGCGAATGTATTGTGCACAACGGCTCAAGGCCATTCGACAACGCAGACTTGCCCAGTCCTCAAATTTAGCTGTCTAAATTATTTAAATAATTTTTTAAGGATTGATTTTTATTCCTTTACAACAGTTATGAGTTTTGTATTTAATGCTTTGTATTTTATTATATTCAATATATATGGCAACTTTTCAAATCAACAAAATATTAATAATTGTACCAAACTTAATAGAAATGCCTATTTTCAACAATTTGTTATTATAGTTACAAAAATATATTTGATTTGAGACGTCATGTGATTCCTGAGTCATTCATAGATTCTGAGTTTTATTTTGGAGCCCTGAATTTGTCTAGAGGGTAGTGGGAACCGTACGACTTCAGATGAGACTCCATCTCCTTAATTTGCTCTCTAAAAACCAAAATCATGATTTGATAAAAAAAAAAGCGATGAGTCAATATTTATACTCACTTCAAAGCAGGAGTGAGATTTTGATAGACCCCTTCAAACATTTCTCGCCAGTCTGGCTTTGGCACATTCTCTGCCTTGTTGAAAGCATCCAATATCTGCACAAAAATAAAACAAAATTTTGGCTCGTTCTGAACAAAAACACATACCTGTTTCCGAGCATCTTTTGCCCAGCTTTTTTCCTCTTCAGCGCTCCACAACCCTCTAGTTTCCAAGTACTTTCTGAACTTCCCTACTGGATTTTCGGTAGAGCTCCACATTCCAATTTCCTCTTTGGGTCTGTAGGCAGTGCTATCGTCCGAGGTGCTGTGATGACCAACTCTAAAAAAGTTGGAATAATTTAGAGCAAAATACAATAGATGATTCTGTATTCTACCTATAGGTCATTGCCTCAACAATAATGGGCTTGTTATTTTCAACGCAGTATTTCCTGGCCAGCTCCACAGTATTGTAAACGGCCAAAAGGTCGTTACCGTCACATCGAACAGTGCCTATTCCATACCCTGGACCTCTGCTGGCGATTCCATCACCACGGTATTGCTCGTAAGTCGGAGTTGAGATTGCGTATCCGTTGTTTCGACTAGAGAAATAATTTTGAAACAGCTTAAAGAACGATCGATTTTTTACCAAAAGAATATCACTGGGCACTCGAGCGTAGCTGCAAAATTTAGAGCTGCATGAAAATCACCTTCGGAAGCTGCGCCGTCTCCAAAATAGGTAATAACGACTCGGCCGTTCTTTGCTCTTTTAAAAGCATAGGCAGCTCCAGCAGCTTGATGAAGAAAATTTTGGAAAATTTATTTTTAAGGCATTTTGGAAAATAAATTAGAGGTTTTTAACATGAATGGCATTGCTAAAAATAAAAAATACAAATTAGTAATTTTTTTTACCCTGGGGTAGTTGAGTAGTTAAAGGGCTAGAAATAGTCACAAAGTGAAGGTCCTTGTTGCCATAATGCACAGGCATCTGCTTTCCCTTGCCCACGTCCAGGTTGTTGCCATAGCACTGGTTCATGAACAGGTCGAGAGACATGCCCCTGTAAACCAGCACACCGGCCTCTCTGTACTGTCCAAAGACAAGGTCGTCGTCCTTGAGAGCAGCAATACTGCCAATTTGCGCTGCTTCCTCACCATAGTTGGTCATGTAAAATGAGATGCGACCTTGGCGCTGGCTCTCGTATAAGATGTTATCCATTTGGTTAAGCATCGTCATGGATTTGTACATTTTACGGAGCACATCATTCGACAGCTAAAATTTCATTATCATTTTTAACAAAATTTTACATTTGGAAATTAAAATAATTTATGTACTTTTGGCTCGTGGGAGGAGTTGATGACAACCCCATGTTTGTCGAGCACCCTGTATACTGGCAGGTGTTCTTCCGGCTTTGCTTCTGATATTTTTAAAGTCTGAGTCCACGTTGTTTTGGCACCGGGGAATTTTGGAGCATCGCAGAACAGACGGATATGAGACTGAAATTATGGGGAAAAAATGAGAAAACTTTTTGATATACGCATATACATAAATAATTAAGTGCTCAAGTCATAAGTTTTACATTCAATATGGGATTTGATAAGGAAATCCCATTGATATGAATATATCAGTTATATTATTTTTCAATGTCATTAGCGAATAATAAATATGTATTGTATTAAAAATCATTTAAAGATGCGAGCGCTGAAAATTCAAACGAAATTTTCAAAGTGTTTTCTTACTTGCACAGCCTGAAATTTGGCGACAGTCGACGCTCGTTTGAATATAGCAGCCATTTCACACTAATTTCCGAATAATTTATCTTCCGAAAATCACAAAAATAACAAAATAAAAAGATGTAATTCAAGACGACGACACAATTCACGCCGACCAGCTGGAGCTAAAGTAAAAGTGGTGGGGTTAGGCAAGGGCACTTTTAAAACTCAAGGCCAGATTTAGGCGCGCCTTCCGCGGACGTACCCACAGTCGAGCCCAGCCGCGCAGCAATAATTAAGATGATTTTGTAAATATTAAATTAATTGTAAAAGAGGAATAAATTTACAATTGAAATTTATTTCCATAAGTTATCATCATTATAATCTATAGAATCCAGAAAACAGTTGTATATTCTTCTGCTTCTTCTCATTTGGCACATTTGAAGAATTCACAGATCATTTGGCACAAAACCCGGAAAACATACATTTTAATTTGCCGTCATTTAAAATAATCATGCTGACGTAATTTGGCAATATAAGGAATATATCTTAATTCTATGCTATTTATTTTTATAGTTAAATCTTAAATCTAAATGAGTAAATGTTAACATTTTCTTGTATATTAAGGAAAACGTTTTTTTTTTAATGGAATAACATGGATATTGGAAAGGTTGATTTTTCGGCGTATCAAATTTTGTTGTAATTTTTTACAACGCTTAAACTACTAAAATGACAATGAGATCAATAAACTAATAATTTATTTTGGAATTAGCAGATTTCCAACACAATTAATTTATCTGAAATTTTAAGTTTGAATATAATTGCGGATTGCGAAATCTCTCAAGCTGTTTTTTTTTATACCGCTCTAAAAAGACAACGATTTTTATGTTTTAATTAAGATACTTGAGTCATATGATGTATGCTGTAAAATATAATATATGAAATATATTAAAGTTCCGTGTGGGGTCTTGATGGGAACTTTTTTAACACAGCAAAGTACAAATTGTAAAAAGCGTAAATTGAGACCGATATGATGAGCACTAGAACAACCCCGAAAACGACGCTGAGGAAATTTGCATCGATAATGGAGTCGGCATTTTTATTCTTCTCGTTTTTACCCATGAGTCCACCTTCAGCACGATTTTGTCTAAAATTTATAATGAAGAGTGATTTTAACTATCGCTAAAATGTTTTTTATAAAAACTCACGCTTTTTCGTTCTGCGCCATTAGGCGCTTCATAGCGTCAAGGCGTTGACGAAGCGCCTCCACGCTCTCAGATAGATCTTCTTCATTGAGGCCTAAGTAAAGAAAAAATCTCATTGTCAGTTAAAACAAAAATTGGTTAAAAAGCTTCTTGTAAAAAGTAAAAATAATAATTGGTGCGATAACGACGTTTCATTCTAGCAACTCCAAAAAACAGAATTTGCAATTCTTTTTTGATGATTTTTGAGTTCCCCTTTTAATAGTTACTTCAGTTTTTTTTGGGTACAATATTTACCTTGAACTACTTGCGGCATTTTGGCGATCAAATCTGATCGACAACTCTTTTGTTTGGGTGTCTCGCACGCAGCGGATCTGTCGCCCACCCCTGCGAGAGCTTGCCGGAGATCAATGAATATGCCCCCGCAATGGTCATGCGCCCCTGTGGATACAAGGGGTGGGTGCATTTGCCTACCTGAAGCGGGAATCAGGAAAGCGATATTTTGACACGGAAAGTTTTTGCTCAAGTATCAAAAATGCTCTGTTTTAAATAATGATTTGTGTAACTTATATTTAAAATTAAGGAGAATATACGAATTTTAATTCCAGAAATAATATATTTTAAATTAAAATCAGAATCTTTGTAAATCAATCATTTACAAAATAGATCAGGGCTGCAGAGGCCGTTGCCATAATTCAAATATTTCACCAGAATAAAGTTTCCTGCATTCTGCAGAAATAGGCAACTTCCTTGACCTATGCGTTCCGCTGGCTGCATAATTGCTCTTAAGGATTAATACAAATAATCAAAAAATATGTTATGTATATTATCTTTTGAAATATTAAATTTAATAATTTTTTATATATCAGAATCAATTCACAGCTGATAACACAGGAATATTTTAATATTTTTCCAAGCATAAGAGTTCTAGGCTATTTTTTGTAAATTCTGTTGACGGTTCTGGTTTCCTCTTTGCTAAAGCGCAGGACGGTGCAAATCGCAGACAGCATGTGGCGCTTGCTGCTGTCGTCAACGCAAGTCAAATATCGCAGAACAACATTTTTCAAATATTCCAAATTTGCGCCTTCCCTTGACTTTCCAAGTGACAGCCTGAAATTATTAGGAGAAAAATTGCAGATTTACGTATTCAAATTGTAGATAAATTATTCCACCAACCTTTCAATTTCTGACTGCAAACATCGAAATTCGTCATTCCTTGAAACTTCCATTGATGCCAATTTTCTACTCAAATCACGCACTTCACTCTCCAGCTTAAAGTTCTGCTTGCGAAGCATGGTGGCCTCCACCGTGTTCCTTGCATTTTCTTGCGAAAAATGGAACAGGGGAGGCGCTCCGTCTCCACCTGATGCTTCTGCCAGCAACTCCGTGTCTACTGTTTGATTCAATTCTCCAGCCAACACTATGATCGATTTATAAATTAATCAGAGAATGTATTTATTCGAAATTAATTACCTGATGTTGGGGAAAGGTTCTTCAGAGCATTTCTCAGTTTGCTGATTTCCACGTCTTTCTCTTCGAGAATTTTAAGAGATCTTTCCCGCAGCTGCCGAATTTGATCCTCCAGCTCGGTTATTTGTCCGTCTTGATGCTTCCGAATGGCGCTGAGCTCCGTAGAATATTTTTCTCGTTCCCGCTCAGCAATCTAGTAAATATCTTGTTAAAATATAATTTTTCTTAAATATTTGGTGTCTAAATATTACCTGCTTTTTGCTTTGACGCAGAGCATGAATTTCATTTTCACTGTTGTTAAGTTTCTTTGTTAAGTTGTTGACGCGCTCTTGAAGATTTCTGTTTTGAGACCGCAGCTTTTCCATTTCAGCATTAGACTCGTCAGGCCTGTGAATATGAATTTAAAAAGATTTAACTTTTTGATTTTTTTTTTAAATATACCTGTTGCCCCTGAGGGACTGAAATGTTTGCATTTGCTTCATATGCTCTAACTCCCTCATTGCAGCCTCGTACTGCTCTCGACAGGAAGCTTAAGTTGAGAACAGAAATTACTTGAAATTTCAGAGATCATATTATAAAAATTCACCATGAATTTCAGCAGAATCTTCAGTTTGCTCAGAATCATCTTTAATTTTGCACTTGTCCTGTTTCTCAATATCTAGATTAGGAACAGACGCTTGCGCTCGATTTTCCAGCTCAGAAATTTGATCCTGGTAAAAATAAAAATAATTTTTATTTTCAAATAATTAGCATTGTTACTTTTAATCGCTGAATAGCTTTTTGGTCCATGTTTCGGTGACGGTCGTACTCTCCGACAACAACAGACAACTCAGTTAGTTTTGCCTCAAGAGAAGCCACTCGTTCTTCATAATGGTCCTGTTTTTGCCTGTGCAAGTGAAAGTTCAATGAGGATTGAGGGTTGGAAAATTCTTTAAACTCCTACTGGATAAGGACATGCAGATTTTCCTGTTCCTGAAGTCGATCCTGCTTCTCGAATGTTAATTTTGTCTTCAAACTCTCATTCTCATACTTCAAATGCTGCTCAGCTTCCATCAGGCTTTTTACGCTTGTCTGAAGCTAGGTGGAGAGAAATTTTAGTGACAAAACTTTAATTAAAAATAAAAATTTACCAGATCAACTTCGCTGAGCAGCTTTTTCTTGTCGGCTTGGAAATTAGCTTCCATTCGAGATTTCTCGGCTGATATTACGGCCAGCGATTCCGACAACGCTTTTAGCTGTTTCTGCTCTGCCGCCGATTTTTCATTTGAGCCTTTTCCACCCTTTTCGGTGGTCAGGACCTTCAAGCTGGCCTCTAAGGCCTCTTTCTCCTTCGTCAATCCTTTGTATGCTGTGACGACATCTAAAAAGAAGAGGAATTTTAATAATATCTCTGGGACGGGAACAATATTTTAATGTGCGTGATATGTACTTAAAAATTTAGCAACCACGGTAATAAAAATTAATACTTTGAATACATAACTGTTTAAACTGTTTAATTTTGTGTTTATGTATTTTACCTTTCAATCGTTTTTCATATCTTTGCAGCTGTTCTTTTTGTTTCTCGATAATACTCTTGTTGTCAGCCATTTTTCAATAAATAACTTAATTAATTTTTGAAGAATAGGGTCAATATGGGACGCTATAAAACTAAATTGAGAATGTTTAAATAAATGCTGGCAGTCAACTTTCACTGTGCCATTATTCCCAAAATTTACCACACCAGCTGGCATTTATGTAAACACGTCATCCAGCCAATCAGAGTTTGGTCCGATGTCTTTGACCAATAAAAACATTCCATCCTCGCAGGCGTCGACTCCAAGGCCTCCAAGCAAAACACGAAAAACGCAAACAAGGACGAGGAGAACGAAGAACAGATCTACGATTGTCGTGTTTTTTTGCCGAATTTCAGCCAAACTTTCTTGAGGAACTTAAGGTATTGTAGGTAAATATGCAAGTTCATAAAATCAAATTTATTTTCTCGTGAGAAATCAAGAGATACGTATACGTTCTGCTGCATTGTGGTTTGTGGTCTATATTTTTTACTTGGATCATAAACTACATAGAACAGTGGAATTGTTCCGAATTCCAGCATATATTAAAGTTGCCGAGCTAATTTTTGGGCCCTTATTTTGTTTATTTTGAGGATTAACTTTATTATTTTTAGATTAATCATCGTCATGGAAAACATTGTCCTGGAGGTTACGAGTAACCCTAACACTGCTGAGGTTGAGGAGAAACTCGTCTGGAAATCATACGCCACAGACATCTCTTTCTTTTTTTCGGACTTCATGAAGGGATGCGAGTTGGTCGACACCACTCTGGTTGCAGGCGGAGAGAAGATTAGGGTGCACAAGATGGTTCTTTCAGCAACCAGCAGCTTCCTGAAGGTTTGTCCTCAATAAATACAAATTTAAACTCAATATATATCATGAATCATGATTAGCAATGATCAGATTACATATCACAATTAAAAAAGTCAGAGAACTTAATGGAAATAATTATTATTTTTTTTTTAAATTTAACAACAACAAAAAGAGTATATTATGCATTTTACATTTGTACTAAAATAATAATTTTATTATTTTCTATGATGTCCCACATTATTTCAATTTTTAATCTACAATCTGTGCATTACAGAAAGTTTTAATGGAGGTAGACACTCCAGAACCATGCATCATTTTGCCTAGTGAAGTAAAAATCGAAGAGTTGAAATTGCTGGTCGACTTTATCTACCGAGGTGAAATAAGGTTCATGATGTCTCAGCTCCCGTCTCTCTCCAAACTGGCTCAAATGCTTGGCATCCCTGGTCTGCCAGGATTTACGGAAGTTGTAAAAATTAAAATAATTTTAGAAGAAAATATTTGAATGTATAATTTAAAGGTTTTCAATAATTCAAATGAGGAAAAGGATCCTGATAAAGTGACATGGATTGTCGATGAGACTCAGGAGGTTGAAGTGTTTGATGATGATGAAATTGAAGAGACCTCCAGCAGAACAGTCTCACCTGAAATCAAAGATTCTCTTGTTAGTTAAAAGATGTTGTAATGTGGAAATAATTTCTTATTATTAATTATTAATTTTTAGCTTGAAGAAGAACAGAAGGATTCTGTTCCTCGGACTGGACCTCCAGGAAAGCGTTGCAGGTAATTTTGTAATTATTAAACAGTATACTTTTATTTTCTATTTCTAAACCAAATAAAAGGGCTCCATCCAGCATCTCCTATAGTCAGTCCGACATTGACGAGGGTTTTAGGCTCTTGCAGAGCGGAAAATCAATTGGACAGGCATCCAGAATGACGGGGGTTCCACGAACTACCCTGTATAACAAAGCAAAGATGAGTGGAGTTATCGCCATGCAGGACAAGACTAAGAACTACACAGAAGAGCAGATGGATAGAGCTATAAAGGCTGTTATTAGTAAGAACTTTTGAATATTCTGATGTCGTATTTCAATAAAGAAAATGTCTTAGATGGCCAGTCTTTGAATAGAGCTGCTGAATTTTATGGCGTGACAAAAACTGTTCTGTGGAGGCGTTCCAAGGGGTTGAAGCCCGACTCCAGCTTAAAGATAAAAACTTCCTGCTACACCAGGGCTCAAAAAATGGCAGCAGTGGATGCTTTGAAAAAAGGCGAAAGGACAAGGAAAGTTGCTCAGGAATTTGTACGTTTAAAAACGAAGCATCAATATTCGTTCTGTAATTTTTTCCTTTTTGTTTAGGGAATTCCACCAGCAACTCTGTATAGAGAAAAGGTCAAGCTGGTCCAAAAAGGAGCTCTTCCGAAGGATGCGATCAAAAAGCGACCGCTGGAGGAAGTTTTGGACAGGCAAATCAGAGTGCAACAGGCAGTTGCAGCTTGCAAGGAAGGCAAAATGTCACAGTCGTCTGCAGCATCACACTTTGATGTGAGTCAAATTTTTCAATATTGCAGTCAAATAACAAATTTCATTAGGTTCCCAAAACCACAATCTGGAGGCACCTCCGAACAGTTACTGAAGCACCTAAAGTTGATGTGGACGGTTCTTCAATGTCCGTCAGCAGCTCGCCAAAGGATAGTGACGTTGACTATCACACTTTTGTGATTGAAGGTACAAATCTGAAGCTGATTAGTGAGGACGACACAATGTCGATGGGACCATCGCACTACATTGTGTTGTCGGGAAATGAGACAGACAGCTTGCCAGGAAGCCTGCAGGTCATGCTTCCTCAGGTAATTAATGAGCCTGTTTTAGATTCTAAAAATAACTTGTTTACAATTTTCAGAATGATGAGGGCAGTGTAGTCTGCGAAGTAGAGGAATTGACTGAGGAGGTTGAAATGGATGAGACGATTAACGAAGCTGGTGGGAAGGCCTAACTTGAAGTTTAACCAGTCATGTACAAAATATTTTTTACACTTGAAAGTCTGATAATATTTTTTTGAAATAAATTCAAATTGAACACTTACCAATGACCTCGTACACTATCGCTGTTTTTGTTGATGGCCATAACGCACTTCAGCAGAATAATAATGAGAAACTCAAACACGTACAATAATATAGCTTTTGCAGCCTAGAGAGTGGGAGTGGGGTATTGATAAATGCTGCAACAACAATTAAAGAATTAAACCTGAGGAGAGAAGGTGCAGTTCATCATCAGGCACTAGTCGTGACAGTCCAGCTTTGGGGTCTAGAAAGTTAAAAAGCACTGACAAGGTATGATAAGCTTGGTTAAATTTATTTTAGAATATCAATTTATCCATATTGTTATTTTTGTTTTAGTTTGGTTTTAAACTAGAACTGACATTTTTATGTTAACAAAAAAAAAACGAAAAAATACACTTAATTTACTTTCCATTGAAAATTTTAGCAAATTTTAGTTTCAAAGTTTAAATAAGCTTTTGCTATATATGGTTTCCTTTTTTTCTTCATAGGGAAAAAATTTATTTTGTAATTCATCTTTGACATTGACACTATTATTGTCTGGACAGAAAACAATGCAGTCGTTTAAAAAATTTATACTTGAAATTTTGCCAAAGGTTGCCAAAAGAATGAATGGGCTTTTTGCACATGCGATGCATACTGATTGGAGATAGTTCTCAGAGTATTCTATCTCGTGAAAGCAGAATAATCAATTTTTTATTTGAAAGATATTTATTATTATTTCATTGCTCACATGAAAATTTATAACAAATCTCCTTGTTAGAAATAAGTTGGAGATCAAAAGTTCTTTACTTTATTTAATTATTTTACTTGTATAAAATATAATGTATTCAATATATTTCTCATATAATATTTTCAACAAAAAATCAATAGCGAAAGTATTTTTTTACTCAAGTCATGCTTGCTACGTAATTATATGATTGAAGGTGTGGGGGAAATATTTTTCATTTTAAGGATCTATTGTTTTGCAACGCAACCTGAGTGAATGGCTTTCAATCTGTCACCATGCAAGTGACCCAAAGCAGTAGGAAGCAGTGCACGTTTATTATTGAAAAAATTATAATGTGTTGTAATATTCTGCGGCGCAAAACCTAATCGTGCGCACGATTTAATAAAATACCTATGTGTTTTTTTTATTTCACTTATAAAGGAGTATTAATACCTTTCTATATAACAAAACAGGGTTGATAACCTTTTAATTTATTTGTGAAGCGCGTTGGTAATAAATTTAAACTGCGCTTGGACTATAATATTCCCCTACATAATGCACACCATTTTTAACGTTCAAATAAGGAGCTTATTATCAATTAGCGCTTAATTTTCATTTCCGCAAACATATTATTCGTAAATGATTTCTCATCTGAATTCCCTGCACGATTTCTCCAAGCATTAAGAACGACGTATGAAAGTAATGTAATTATTCTTTATATGTTACTCTCCAAGAAGATGAGAAGACAAGGACAATGGGTATCTTCAGCCGATGCGTATGAAGAGAAAAAGGTGCTGTCGGCGGCGGCGATCCAAGTGGCCCGAAGCGAGCTGCGCGAGACTGAAAATTCGCGCAAGCAAGCTCTGGATGCGTTTCGTCGATGGATCAAGCAAAATCCAAAAATAGCCAATTGCAGGCTTGGTTAGGGATTCAAAATAAATATAATAAATAAAATATACACTTTTTCACATCTGCTCTTATAGATTCTTCATTTTTGCTGCGCTTTTTACGTGCCAAAAAGATGAGCCTGCCGATGGCGCAAGAAACGCTTGAGCGCTATCTTCTGCTTAGGCTGAGCACGCAAACCTGGAATTTCCAGAACCTCGATTGCTTCTCCAAAGACTTGGATGATCTTATCACAGCAGGGTATAATTAAATAATAATTAGTTGAGACCATTATTAACTTTTACAGGCCACAAGTCTTTTACAATTTCCCAAATTATTTCGTTTCAACAATATACTGGTGCTGGTGGGGTAATTTGCTTTAAAAATTAATAAATTTATTCTAGATACATTTTTCCGTCACCAATGAGGGACGCATTTGGCCGCCGCGTGATCATCACTGTTCCAGGTTAAAAATGATTAATTAAAAAATCACCATTTTATAATTGATGTTTGGAACTTTCTTGTAATAATAGGGAAATTTGACCCCCAAAAGCACCGCAACGAAGACATGCTCCGACTGCACGCTTTAGCATACGAGACGATAGTGGAGAATGAGGAGGATCAGGTCAACGGTCTTGTTCACTTTGTGGACTGCGAAGGGGTGTCTTTTTCTTACTTAACGCTTTTCACTCCAAGAGAGGCGGTGCGGATTGCAAAGAATGCCGAGGTAAAATATTAAATTTTATTTTATTGTGGCGTTCAGCTGATAAAAATTTAAACAAATCATTGCAGAGGACTTTGCCAATGCGCCACAAAATGATCATTGGCTTCAACATTAATCCTGCGTTGAAATTTGTCGTTGACTGGGGAATGACCCTGATCTCTCAAAAGATGAGGGACAGAGTTAAGGTGAATTTATAAAAACCTGGCGATTAATAAAATATGGTCGTAAATTTAAAACTTTGATTTTAGGTTCTCACAAATGTTGAAGACACACATTGATTGATTGACAAAAATGTGCTGCCAAAAGAGTACGGAGGGCAAACCCCAAAAGCAGAAATGATAAGTATGGCCAGTATGGGATTTTTAGCCAATAATAAAATAAAAAATAGGAAATTATTCAAATCAACAAATAAATATTTTAGGGCTTTGGAAGCTGGAACTGCAAGAGCAGAGGGCAAAGTTGTTGTCAAACGATTTCATGAAGGTGCACCTGCATATGTTCAGTGACAAAGAGCAGCAGGGCGCCGTGTCAGCCCTTTCGAAGAACGTTTGTGTACCCACTGAGGCAGCGTTGGTTTACGGCGTAAACGGCAGCTTCAGGAAACTCGAAGTGGATTAAAATAAGAATTTTACTAAGATACCCAAAATATTTTAAAATTTATTTTACATATATATTTTATACACAGCTATGAACCTTTTCAACGTCTTTCATTATTTTCAATCTTACAAAGAGAGCTTTCATTCTTAATAAAACTTTTTGTATATATGTGTTTTCATTTAGAGAGAGACTGATAAATTTGAGATTCAGCTCATAAAACAAGGGTAAAAAAATCTTGCATAAAAAGTACTTACATTTTATAATACAACAACATGATACACTAAACAAGTACAGCTAACATCAACAAGTCAGCGACGTCTTGAGCCACTGCAGAATAGAAAATAAAACAATAAATTAGATGTAGTTGGCATTAAATATTATTTTTGCTGCAAATTTTACCTCAGAAAGGGTCAGCTTGATGCTACCATTTTGCAAAGGATCTTTCGAGTCAAATATATCTGCAAATGAAATTTTTCAAGATAAAAATAATTACTTTTATAATTGCTAATACGTACTAAAAGCTACACTGAGGTGCAAAATTGCCGAGACAAAGTCCCCAAATCTAAGTGTTCCATCTTTTCTCATGTAACGTAGAATTAGTATTGAAAGGGCGTCTGCGTTCAGTTGAAAACCTTTAAAAAAATTTAATTCACACACAGCTATTATATTGATGTTTTTCAACTTACCAACATCACTAAGCGCATCCCTTAGTCTTTCAGCCTTTAAAATGCCCGTCTTTTCCTTTGTATGACTCTTGAACGCAGCCTGCCAGGACTTGAGACTACACATCAGGTCCTTGAAGTCAGAAAACTTCAGTCGTCCATTGCCGGAATTCTGTTTGTCTGGTCAAGGAATATAATCAAAGAGAGAAACACTCAATCAAAGCATTAACAATAAAATTTAAAAAAAGGATACATCCAATGCCAAAACGACCTGTCGACAAACTTCCATGGAGGCACAGCTTTTGATGTAGTCTATTCAAAAAAGGTTTAAGCATGCATAATTTTCAAGTAAATTTTATTTTACCATTGGGCAGACAAGCGTCTAAAAGCTCTTGCAGCTCAAAAGCATTGACTGTTCGATGCTCATCAGCCAGCTGAAGGAAAACAGCCTCATACTGACTGAAGCTCTTGCCATCCAGAGTCGGCGGTGCTTTCAGAATTGGCGATTTGACTAATTGCGGTGTTGTGTCCATAATTCTTAAAAATCTTAATATTAAACCACTGTCTTGATTTTGAAAAACTCTCTCTTACTTGAGCTTCAAAGGTTTACTGGAGTATACTCTCAGAGTAAAACTTGACTCCTGGCCAGGTTCAAATGTAGTTGGCACTATCAAATAGCTGCCTTGCTCCAACTGGCACCTGTGACTCACCTGAGAAAAAAAATCATTGAATGAGGTTAGTGTGAATATAAATATTGGAGACAATACCTGTCTACTATTAGTATATTGAGAATTTATGAGCGATTTGTTCTTCTTGAAGAAACTTCTGTTGATCGTCTCTGAGGAATTTTTAGGCAGAGGATATGAGGTGAAGCCAACGACCTATAAAAAAGATAAATATTTATTGTAGCCATCAGGGTTAAATATATTGGTTTGTACTTTGGGCTCCATGACGCTGTGCTGGTTCAAGGACACCACCACCTCCTGCATATCACTGAGGATTAGTTGCAGCTGCGGGTTAATGTGAAACGTGTCTGGAACGAAACAATTTTTAGGCAATTTAATTAAATAAATGTGACATAAATTATTACCTGTGTTGTTTCTGCAGCCACCTGCACTGACCCCTCTTTGCCACGAGCCCTGGAATAATTTCATCTGCCACGTGTTTCTGTGGTGGAGGGACGGTTCATCTCTACTTGTATCACTGTCCAGATGCACCACCTCCAGATGAGTGAAGGTTTTTACAAAGTCCGAATAAGAAATCCTGAAAATTTATTATTCAAAATTGATGGAATATTAAATAGCGGTATATTTATTTACCAAAACTCTCCATCACCCAAGCTGGATAGTCTTTCCCGTTCGTCCATAGGGACCTCTTCCCATTCTGCGGAGTCACGGCTCCAGGCCCCGACGTACTCGCTGCCCACACCAGTTGGGTTTCTCAGTCTGACCAGTTGCACATTTTCACCATTGAACGTCTCAACCTATAAATTAAATGCAATATTAATTTTCTTTTTATTAATTCAAAAACAAGATTAATCAAAATAAATCAGTGTCTGACCAAGAGTGTTATTAGTGCAACGTTTAGCACTTTCGAAAATTTAGCTATTTTGTTAGCTGGCTTCAAAATTAGCACTGCGGTACTTGGACCGTTTAGAAGGGTAATTGTCTGTTTCAAGTGGCAAAATAATTGACGTCAAGCCGCGGCAAAATCTATTTCTCTCGGGCTGTGGGCTTCTTTCCAAAACAAAGCAAAAGAGAATCGGATGGACGAGAGGAGTGTGCGCGCGGAGATAATCGCAACGAGAGAACTCGGCCAGGTGCAAACACCGAATTAATTGTGCTGATTAATTGGGACATCGCGATAAGAAGCACTTCCTGCGCTTCTAATTATCGACGGCTCCCTAGAAATTCGCAATGAATAATTTCCATTGAGAAACGAAGCCGGAAGCAAATGGCAAAAATTTATTTTCAATCTTCGGAAGCGTGAAGACTGGGTGGTGCTCATTGCAAGAAAGGAAATCCACCTTGCGAAAATTATCAATTCGCTGCGCACGAGCAGCTCCTCTTGCAAAACACACATTTTAACAATTCACGCCGTGGAAAAAGTAAAAACAAAATGCAATTGGCCAACGGCGGTGATCGCAATTAGCAGTCAAGGAAGCAGGCGAGTGAGCGACGACGAGTTCCTTTTTCGGCGACACTCGTGCTCATTTGATTGGACACCGTCTCCGGCGGGTGTCTCGAGCCCGAAAAGGAAGTTCAATTGCGCCTTGCATGTAAATTCCATGCGTTGGAAAGAAAGAATGAGAGGAAGAGAACTTGGAAGGTTTCTCCTTTGGTATGCACTTCTCGCGAGATCATATTGTCAGACGCAAAATTCATCTGATGGATGATGCGGGAATAAAAGTTGGTTTATAAGCAGGCCATTAACCTGGTACTCCTCTGAGCGCCAGGAAAAGGGGAGAAGTATAATCATGAAATGCATTAACCTCTCTTCCTCCATATAACAACACACATCAGCCAAGCGGCGGCGGCGCATTGTGCTTTTGAATTATTCACTTGTGTTTTGACTTTCCAGGCACTTTGTAAGCGTTTGAATTATAATCGCGGTGATACTTTAGGTGAAGATCCTGCGGGTAAATTGATTTTGATGCAACTTAGAAGAGATTATGGAAACGGAATTTTTATTTATAATAAAATGTTCCCAAACCTACTTCAAAATAATGAAGGAAACGCCCTTGAAATTAATAACGTGAGAAAAAATTTTAGAATTATCTTTTAATGTTGAGTTTGTTTTACAAAAAAAAATTACAAAATAAATTTAAAAACTGAAGGATAGAAAATTTTAGAACAATGAATTTTCGATAGCTTTTTTTTAGATTCTGTAAACAGAAAAAGATTTCTAATTTAAAATTATCGATGATATTGATGGTATAAAAAATACAATTCATCTCCCTGGTAATGAAAGTAACAAAATTAAAATCTTGGCGATATAAGAAAGCTAGTATTTTCATCAGGCTGATCTTCCAATTATTGTCACTTTTGGATAAAAACTCTAATTTGCTGCGAAAATTCTTGAGAAAGTTGCGTGTACAATTAAAGCAAAATCCGGTGCGCAAAAAGTGCGTAATGAAACCACACGCACACGAAACTCATCAACGAGCTGTTTCGAGAGCAGATGCGCTTTATTATTTTTTGTGCCATGCTTTCTTTCGTTCTCTTTCTGCTCGTCAAGGCAACCGCACCTAAATACAAATTAATCAAACCAGTAGCACTTTCGGCAGGCGCCAAACGTGCAATTATCCAGAATCTCAACGCCCATAAATCAAACCGATCATCCCAAAACGCAAAACAAACAACATCGAGGTCATTGCCTTTTCTATTCTATTTTTTTTCTATTTTCAAATTCTTCACACTTGGTGATCTCAGCGCACCTTGCAGTTTCGCGGTGCGATATGCATCGCAAACTAACGAAAGTTGCTCCAAAAAAACACACACTAACGGTTCCCATTTACGACAACACTGTTTTTTTTTCACACTCGAAAACTCACCCTGTCCAAGGCGTAGAGGCGGTAGTTGGTCCCGATCTGGATGCCGTTGGCCAGCTTCTCGAGGTGCCTGATCTGCGGATAAGAAAGACACATCCATCAGTTATAAACCTTAAAATTCCATATCAGAGAGCGGTCATCAGGCCAAAAATGGACTAATCTAGGACGTGCAGCGCCGTCATGGGCAATTAACTTCCAACAAATCGCAGGCGCTAATATTCATTTTTAGATGTGCATTTTGAGGCTTTGATGCGGAGGGAAATGAGCCGGTGATCAGCAGGAAGCCGTAGGCAATTCAGTTCTCAAGATAGTTCTATATTTCATAAATTTTACGCTATAAATTTTTGTTTGTTAATCGACAATTTTTTGTTTCACACTTAATTTTATTTATTACAGACGCTTGTCATTAAAAAAAAAATTAATATTCCATTATCTTAAGAGATAAATTTTGTAACAAAAGTTTTGTTTTCATTTGTAGAACATTTAAAATTTCTATCTTCTAAATATTGAGTTGAATATTAACTGAACAGGCTCCAAAGAAACGGTTTGATGCATCAATCTAAGTCACGCAAAGATCATAACATTCGATACGGCTGTGATTGTCAATAAATTTCAACTTCTGGCCAACAAAGGAGGACGTTGTTGTGGGGCACACATGCAAATGACGCCACACGCTATCTACTTTTTATTCAATTAATTATCGGCTCGGATTTTACCTGCGGTGACTGGGTGCCGTTAATTGGCGCGGCTGGGTGTACTGTACAGGTGATTATGGAGGTCATCTCCAAAAGGGTGGCCAGCAGGCGGCCACACGTGGTCGGGTCGTGTCTGATGGCGACGCTCTCGGTGATGCCGCCGGTCAGGTCGGCCAAACCGTCCAAGAGGGAGCCGTACTTGAGGGCCTCATACGATCCGTGAAGCCTGAAAAATAAATGAGACATGCGAAAAATTTAGTTTATTGAAATTATTAGGAAAATTAAAACGTCAATCGCGGATTCATTCAAATTTCAGTAAATGAAATATAATCAAAATTAATTTAAAATGCCCCTTTTTTAATTAATTTACACGTGAACTAAATGCAATTAATTATTGAAGTAGACTGAAGCAAAATGAAAAAAATTGTTATCAGTCATACTTTATACTAATTGCTTGTTTGGAATCTAACCTCTGATTTAAAATTGCAATTTTGCTAATGGCTTAACTCGTCAAGCAAATGTTACCGCACCTTTATTCTCTGTACTTTTAAAAACCAGTAGCAGTGCCATTATTGATACAATTAAATTTGCCATACCTCGCATCTTTGGTGTAAAAAAAACTGGGCGACAACGCGCCGAATAATAAAAATTCCTAAGTGTCCATCAAAACAACATCGGCGAGAGACCCACTTAAGGTCTGCTCCGTTCGCGTACGCAATAACGGTGATTTTGTTTCTCTCTCTCGCTCTCTTGCTCACTCTTTCACTCGAATGATGTATCTCTTCTCGCCGCCGGTTGGTTTCTCCTGCTCGGCGCACAGCAGCCTCCGCGTATGTGTTTTTGTGTGCAAAAAAAGGAAACATTGTCTAGCCAAGCGATGACGCCAGCTGAGATAAAAATGCTGTAAAAGAGGGACGCACACAATAACGGCGTTGGCGAATTTTGACAGGAAGAATTAACCTGCCTCGGTCGTAGGTCGTTAAGTATCAACCTTTGGCCTCATCAGCGAGAAGAACTGAATTCACTCCGGCTTTTGAAACTCGAGTTGGAATATTGTAACGCGACTCTTTGTTTTGTAAACACCCTAGATTTTCTCGCAATGAAGCTAACGTAAGATAGGGTCGGTTTACGGAGATTTATGGTCAACTTGCCTTGAGCTGCGCGAATTCAAAACCCCGATCAAAACAAGGGCGGTTTCTTTTTTAATGGAGCACACCCGCGCTTTCACGCACCATCGGACAAGATATTTCGACCATCGTAAATCAATAAGTAGAAAACGAAGAGCAGATTAAAGAAGCAGACTGTGAAAAATCGCTCATTAGTGATCAGCTAGAGAGAAACGAACAACAATTTTTCTCTGACCGGCGAACGAGCCGGAAAGATTTTAAATCAAGTTAAAAAGAAAATACGAGGGAAACTTATCTTGTGCTAATATTTTAAAAAGAGGCCCGAAATTTAGTACAATATTTCTTCTACAAGGGAAACAAAATTTATCCTTGTAACAGATTTTGACTTTTGTTGCAAACATTGATTAAATTTAGATATAATTTATGTTTAGCAACCCACATATATTATTCCTTCCATTTAAATATAAAATTTACCAAATATTTTAATTGCCACAAAAAGTAGCTGAATTTTTTAATTCCGTCTATAAATAAAAAAGGGAACAAAGAGTCTATTTTTGATGATACTCACTTGGCGTAAGCCTTTTCGAGCAGGCCGGGCCAAAACTGGTCCGAGAGTGAGGCCTGCAGGAATGCCAGCTTTCCATGGACGGTGGGCAAGCGGTCGTCGACCAGCACCTCGGTCCACTCGCCGCACCACCAAAGACGGAAGCGGAACACGCCCCCGTGTTGGTCAAAGCCCTGGTCGGCGGGCACCACGCGGTAGAAGAGACCTTTGCTCAGGTACAGCACGCCCAGGCACGCCACCAACCATTTGTCACCTGGGGAAAAAAACAAAGGAAAATTTATTTTCAATTTGAAAATACTTATTGTGTATACAGAATATTTAATTTAATTTCGGCTTCTATAAAAATTTGGTGAAATCTCAAGATCATAAAATAAAATGAGCAGGTTGAATATCACAAAAAAATCACTGATCATAATTTGTTAGAAGAATTTTCTCCAATCAAAATTTACTTTCTTATCTTTCTTAATAGAGAGGACGAGAATTTCTAAACCTGAGCCTGTGGTCAATTAGTCTCAGTCCTTCCTCTCCACCTCGCCATTTCTCAAAACAAAGGCTTGTTATTGTGGAGAAATGATGGGGCATAACAAAACAGGTATTAATGCGACTGCCGAGCCCAAAACGAACGTGGATTCTTATCTGCATACGCAACCTGGCCAAAATACCATAATTTGGCCCCACGACGGCGCTCACTTTTTGCGAGTTTTTGTGTGCTAGCAACGGTATGCGTTTATTTTTTTCCTACATGTTTGCATGAGCGCGGTAAAAATCGCGATAAGACGAGGTACTTATAGTGCTGGGAATTTCTAGCACGAGCCAGAGGCCGTCTCACTATTGAAGAGATCTTTCTGCAGGTCGCGATGACCTCAAATTCAAAATCCATTCAGATTGGTGCGCACCAGCCACCAATATTCTAATGGCCGCGACCTTGATTTGTTGACTCAAAATAAACAGGCTCCCGCGTGTCAACTCATACCTTTTCTCACTGGGCTTGGGTCCAATTAAGGGATCATTGAAATTATAGTAGAGGTTCTCTGCCATAATTACACAATTATGTCGGTTCAGACTGGCAGAGAGGCGGTCACAGCCAGAGAAAAAAAATGAAAGTTCAAAATGGTCTAAGGTTGAAAAGGAGTAATTAAAGTAAACAACTCTGATATCCCAAAATTGACTCATCAAACAGTTTGTAGAAGAGAAAAAACAAATATATTTATGTTTAATTGGAGCTTCTGGGAATTTTTTCTACTATCAAGTAAATATTGGCTGCCCCGTGTGGACATAACAAACCTAATTTTGAACTAAATGCCATAGTAAAAAATTTCAAAATATATAGAGATATTTAAAAAAAAAAATTTAAAAAAAATCATCTATAGTAAAAAAGAAAATAGCATACAATAGGAAAAAAATTGTGTTTAATTTATTTGGTTAGAAAATAATGAATGTTAATTAAAGGTGTGATTTTTTTAAGAATTCAACTTGACGTCTTTGTCGCTGGCAATCCATCAGCTTCTGGGCGGCAGCAAATAAATAGCCACTCTACGCGACGTGCGAGGTTTATTTTCTGACCGCAGCCCTCTGACAGGCAAGCGCTTTTGGCTAGTGCGGCAATTTTCATCCGATCGGCCCACTTCTTGTGAATTGAATTTAATTACTTTCATTATTTATCAAGGGTGTCGAATTAATGAGAAAAAGGAAGCACGCGCACCTTTTGTTTTGAAAAAACGTCGCACACATTTGAGATTGTTTTGCAACGAGAGAGGCTGACCCAGAACACAAGCGAGGAACGCCTCACATTGTTATCAATGAAATCGGCCCTACGTATAAAAAAAAGACACGCGTATATGCAGATTCTGGGACACGTCGCCAAAAAAGTGGCGGCAGGAGTGTCCGTCAGAGAAAGGACCACTACATGTAAGGCACGCGAGACTTGGCACGTTGATTGATTTAGGTTGAAGCCTAGATTTTGGCGTTTTTTTTTTAAATTTATATCAAATGCGGTGAATCAGTGAATGTAATAATTGATCGTCTTAATAAATTAGGACGCCTTAAAAATTAAGATGCAAATTGTCGGCGGTATATTCACTAAAAAGAAAAAAAAATGTATAATTTGAATATCCTTTAAATATTTCAATTACAATTTAAATTAAATATTATTTTATTTATTATCCATTTAATTTTAAGTTAAGTTATAACAGTTATCTAAGGCATTATTAATAGTAGATGGAGATGATTTATAATTTCTTTCTTACCCATTTTGCCAGGAACGATGTCAAACTGGGAGGGGGCATCGTGGACGAAGAGCGGTCTGCTGCACAATTCCTGCAGAACAAAAACATGAAGCGCCGATGAGAACCACTATATACTGAACGCCCAATTAAAACAATATACGTTTCAATTAGCTTGCGATTATTATCTCACAGCACACACTGCATGCATGCAACTGACCTACTTGTCCGCCACTCGATACGCTCGGCTTGTAAAAATCGACTGCGTTTTCAAGGCAACGCAGGCATTCAAGTACAATCGATTGGCTATCAACGCAGATCTTTCTATAATAATAATGCGTGCACTCAATTTTCAATTTAAAAGTGATAATTTGTGTCTTTTTAGGTTTGATGAATAATAATTCTCTAATTGCACTTCTTGTGCTACATAGTCCATGACCATTAAAATAATTTTTATATGACTAGAGTCATTCAGGTGACAATAAGATCAGAATTTAGATTTCTAATCTAGGATTCAGGATATGGAAAGAATGATTGGAAAATTTCCAAATCCTTTGTACATGAGGTTCAATACAGCACGCGAAAGGCACCAAATCACGCTCATAAGTGCACATTAAACTAGCGCGCGGCACAAGTCGTCCTCCCACATGCGCCGCCAACTCTACGTGTCGGTCGGTGCAAGGACTGGCCTAACCTGATCTTGTGTTCTGCTATATGAAAAACGCAGACCTACACGGAGAGTGCACCGTATCCTTGGCAACAGCGAAAGTGTTTTTTCCAGGCAGACAAAGAGAGAAAGAGTGAAATATTTTTTGCTGAATGTCTGGCCCAATTCAATGAAAATGCGAAAAAAAATCACCCTGGAGCATAGTACTATAATGTAAGCTACAAAATATAGGAAACCACAGAGACCACAGAAGGACTTTGTAAAACGTTCGAAAGGAAGTCATAAATAATTTTATTTTTAACTTTAAAGTTCTTCATTAAGCAATTAATTTTTCTCTAATTGACTTTTTATTGAACTATCGATTTTATTTCTCCAACTAATAAATTTTCTAATTTTTTATTAAGTTCAATAAAATGATATTGATAATTTTCTTGGAATCAAATATGAAACAGCAGGAAAGAAAAAGTCCATTCGGTCTTGCGTGGGCGTTTATATGGAAGTCGGAGAAGTAAATTACACACCGACAGACACTGGCAATAAAACAAAATAAAGAGAATCGCGTGCTGCACCCGTCTGACTCGCTCCACCAAGAACTGGTCGCTGCCCCTCGGACTAGAAGAGAGCAAAAAGAGAAGTTGCAAAAGTAAATGGCGCATGCATATGAGCATCAGAGCGTTGTTTTAGAGTGCCAAGCAGCTGCGAACATAATTCCATATTTTATTTTACACGCCTCCTTTCATTTGCTTTTTGTATTTTATCAAAATATAAATTCATCTGACTGATTGTGAGGAAAGAAGGAGCAAAAATCAGTCGGGGCCAGTCACCAAGTTCGCTGCTGGGAGCAAGAAGAGAAAAGTGTGAATTCGCCTCGCACCTGCTTAAAAATCTTGCACTTGAATGATTTCTGTTCTTCGTACGCCCATGTTTTCAATTTTTCACGCATCAAGAGTCGCAGACCCCGATTTGCCTTGAAAGGTCTAATACGATCAACGACATTATCATAGATTATAGTGACAAATTCTTAAAAGTTTTAAATTAAAAGAGCTGCTTGTGATAACCTTTTAATGGCTAAGATACAAAATTTTGTAATTTCAATTGATCTCTAGATTAGAAAAATAATTACAATTATCAATCTTTTGAGCTCGATTCTGAATGAAAGAAGTTTCACGGTCGTATAATAAGTAAGTTGTTTCCTTGTTAATTAGCATATTTCCCAGGACACATGCAACCCACCAATATATAAAAGTTCAGCTCCCTAAGGAGCGTGAGAAATAAGAGTTGAAAACGGAACCAAACGGCTAAAGAGATAAAAACGGTGCGGGGACATTATGGGACCTTAAAACGTTCAGGCCTGGTTATTTTTAATCCGCAGGTGCAGCAACAAAAAGATTGCAATTTGAGCTACCTTCAATCACAGATTTTTTACAAAATATTATTTTTTAAATTTAATTGATTTATGTCAATTATAATGACTTTTTATAAAGAGGTGGACCAAATGCGTGGAAAAATTGGATGATGAGCTTATTTTTACAAATAAATTAAAATTCCTAGTAAACGTCTGCATTTTTCAGAATTGCCGAGGGGAACGTGCTGAGAATTGTTTACTACCGCAAAATTTAATTATGATGCGTCAGAAAGTGAAACAATAAAGCCGCGAGGCGATTTGAATGCACGATAAGGCCAAAAACAAAATTCTCCAGCGGAGGAATCTCCAAGCAGCATTCAAAGGCACGGCGGAGCTTTCCACGACGTGACACTTTTATAAAAGCTGCTAATTATATTCCATAACATGGCATAACGAGCCAAGAGGAAGAAAGTAGTGGCGTTTCCGGCGGCGTGGATGAAATATGAAATTTTTTGCCCCAGGTAATGTTTCTTTATTTGCGTGGAAAGTGTTTTTTCTTCGTCTTCAGAAACCGTTTCATGTCACGTCCAAATTTCTCTTAAACAAAACAAAAACGGGTATGGACGGTGGCTAGCAGTGCTTAGGGGTCATTAGATGTTTAGGTTTCTCTGGTCTACGTCACCAGAGCACGCATATTTATTTGCACCACACCCAACTTCTCTCTACTCCCCACCCTCTCAAGGTTCGCCAATTATTGTTCGCTAATCGAGGACCACATGCCGTAAAAGGCATACTTTTGAACTACGGAGAAATTTCAATAGCGGTTTCTGAACCTGAAGAAGCTTATACAATTATAACAAGCGATTCAAGATAATTTAGAAGTAATAACAGAAATTTTGGAGAGTGATTCATGCAGCCTCATGAATATAAATTGCCCAAATTTTGTGTTGTGAATAATAATAATACATTGCTATTTTTGTATTTTCATCAAATTCTTATTTTTATAAAGATCAGTTTTTTTCTAATTCATTTATAAAATAAGACAAATTTACGTGACTGTGAATTTGAGAACGACAGTTTTAAAAGTATTAACATATAATTAAGCTTGATTTTTTTTATGCGAACATCTTCATTTGTTTTCAACCATATTTGCCAAATAAAATTTATCAATAAATAAACCTTAAAAGAATTTGCAGTCGAGTCGTGTGTTTTTGATTTTTAATTTATTTTTGGTGAGAAAGAAATTGTGATGAGGCAAAGATCAAAAGCTTAAGTTAGTACATGAAGCTGACAAAGATGCATTATTTGAAATGTGCATCACACTATAGCTGTACATGTGAAGAAGAGAGGACTTGCGTGCCCTGCGCCGCTCTTTGGAGAATTAGCAATCGCTGAGCTACTGACGTTCTTGCCGGCTCTTCTCACGGCACAACAATGATTATGATAATAGAAATACGCAGTGCGCAGTCAGAGTGTATTAACATCCATCCTCTGCCTAATTTTATTGCCATTATTCCTGCTGCACTCGCTATAGAGCTCGCTGCCGTCGGTTCAATTACCTTTTCCGTAACCGGCATCAACGGGAATGTGTACTCCTTGAGACCGTTGAATCTAAAACTAGACGCATCATATACACGCCGGGCAATAATCCATAAAAATATGTCTTTTTTCGAGTTTTGTTTAAAATTTTAAGGAGTTTCTGGGTGTGGGAAATTTTAAGTTTCAGGTTCAATACTACATGGAAAACGGTTTTAATTAGATTCTGATGAGTTCAATAAATAATATTAAACAATTATGAAGGGAGATTTGAAAGGAAATTTCATATTTTTATCTTCTCCATCATCTTGTCTTGAGATTCATCAATTAGAAAATCAAATTTCGTGTGAATTGATCGCAGTCCTGTTATCGACCCGCGGATATGGGATCAAAGATCATTTAATTCCGCAGGTGTCAGCAATAAACAAGCGACAAAATCGGAATTTAGGCGGCGCAAATCAGGGTCAAGAGCGTCGCCATCAATTACTTCTCTTCGTTTAGTTCTAGGCTGTAAAATTAACGCGGCGGATTCCTTTGGTTCGGCGAGAGTGAGCAAATTTGCACTGCTCGCGTGTACGCCGTGTGATTCGTCCGCGTCCGAATGAGAATAAAAATAATGAAAAAATTCATACGTCGCTCGCAACAATGCGCGGCGAGCAGACGAATGTGGGTTAGCAGGTTCCCGGAGAGGAAAACGTGCTCCAGCCGCGGTGCCGCGATGAGAAGAGGAAAAATTCCTCCCACCTGAGACAGACGCATCATGCATTATGGAAAAAAATAATGTGTAATTTAAAGAAAGAAAGACGGTTCGAGAGGAGACTTTTGTTTGTGCTTCGGTTGTTTTATTTTTCGGATCGTCATGTGGAGGAAAGTCTCAGACAAGTCCAGCATGCGTGGCGGCATTAGGAGAAATCACAGGACGATTGAAACAAAACTAATGTGTCGCTTTCTTGCTTGAAATTAGCTCACACTATCCGTAAAGTAGTGAAGCTCTTGAAAGCGACGACACCTTGCAGATAATACAATTGCAATAGGAGCAGAAAATATTTTTACTTATTTAAAATTATTCCTCTTGGTATTTCTATCGTTTTAATTAATTTTATTTCAAACGTTCACAATTGAGGCGGATTTCATGTTTAATTGAATTGAAACTTTTAAAAATGAATTACTTGCTTCGTTAAAAATAATTATGTTTTAATTTTATAAATAAAAAAAATTATACATCAGATTAATTGTATCTAAAAATGTAATAAAGGATAAATTATTGTTTTTTTTCTTTAACTAAATACCAGAAGAAAAAAACGCAATCTTACACAAGTCACTGAGAAATATATCTGATTGTGAGCTTCACTTCTAAAAAGAGGAATTAATTATGCTTTAATAAATCCAGCTTGAATACAAAGTTTTTTAAAATTAGTTATAAAAATTTTAATTTTACGATAAGGATTTTCAAACTGAAGAGTAACAAAATATTAAAAAAAAAAGTTATGAATTTTCAAAATAACATTTTTAAATCAAATTCAAAAAGCTTTTAACCCCCAAAATTACCATGTTAAATTAAAAAAATAATTACTGCAACGAAATCTGCTATATTATGCCAATTTGAAAAAAAAAAATAATAATAATGAGTACCTTGAACGAAAAGAAAAAACAAAGTCACTAGCTACATAAACCCTCTCTGCGTGAGGACAGACGACATTTAAGTCTGGGCCAGACGAAAAGAAGCTCCCCAAAACGAAAAAATCTGAATCGGTGCCAAAAAGTTGTCGCGCGTCTGCCTTTTACGTGAGGCAGATAAAAAAGAGGTGAGAGATATCTCAAATCAGAGCTATTATTTATACAATTTGTTACAAAACGTGATATTTTGACATTTGGACGCCGGCGCCACCAAGGATCAATCACCGCTTGACTGATGGCATTTTTATTTTTGTCTTGATCGTCTCGAGGGGAGGATTGCACGCGTGAATTGCACACAGGCACTTTTATTATTTCGGCCTCTGGCATTTTGAAAGGATTTGTCGCGCCGCAGAAATAGTAATAGCAACGGTCGACGTTTTCGTCAAGTGGTGCAGATTGATGAATAAAAAAATAAAAACAGCAATTGCAAATCAATGATAATGCCAAAAATGTCTGAAAACTTTAAGAAAAAGAAACTATTAACAAAAATTTATCAGAAAATATATATATTCTATAAAAAAATTTGATGAAATATTCTTTTCCTTTTTATTTGTAATTTCAATAGTGTTTGAAATTTAAATTTATAAATTATGTATTTTGGCAATAATTGTCTGATGATATAACAAAAAAATATAAATAACAAATTTCTCACTTCCAATGGACAACCAATCCAGAATTAATAACTATTCAACAACAAATAAAAGAACCCTGAGCTTTTTACCCGCATCGTGTGTTGAGTTAATTGAGCGATAATTACTGAACAGTTCAAGCGACTCATTGTCATGAGCAGACGATCCTGTTTTGATTTCTGCAGGCGGCAGGTGAACGCGATTATTTAATTCCTGCTCTCAGGTGCATTTTGTGGGGCAGCCAGGTTACAATGCAGCAATCTAGGCAACGGCTGGCGCGGAAGGATAGGTGCGTAATTAAGATTCCTTGCGGTCAGCCGCACCTCAGGGGAACCCTCGGCTCTTCTATCTTGTGCGAGTGAAATATTTGAGCCTTCAGTTTTAGCCCACCTGCACGAAGGCGCGGACAAATTTTCATTTTTTTATTACCCTTTCATCAAAAATGACAATAACCACCCATTTTTTAGGCTATTCATAATGCAGGTCAAAATTTGTCTTATTGTAGCACAAATAAAGTTTTTATTTTTTGCTGAATATGCAATAAATAAATTAGGGCACCAAATAATTCAAAAATTTAGAAGACTAGGAATTTGTAAATTTATCATTTTCTAAGATTGATATTTCATTTGGAATTGAAAAATGTGTTTAATTTAAAAAAAAAACCAAATAATTCAGTTTTGGAATCGTGATCCGATTAAGAACTTTCTTTTTATGTTTCTGTTGTTATAAAATATAAAATGGTATTCAAAATAAAATGAAACGTTTGGAAATTCTTAAAAAAAAAATCTGTTGGAATTGATTGGATTGGTCGAGATATAATTTATAATTTGCTTTATTCATAGAAATTCTTGGTATAGACGTAAATCGTGTGTTTGTTGTACAAAAGCTGTCATCGAGCCAAAACAAGAGCCGGTTTTTGATCTCAAACCCAAAACTTGCCTGACCGAGACGATTCTCCTGCTTGCGTCAGAGTCACCGGAACACAAATTATAACCAAATTAAATTTAGCTCGAATAATTAATCATAACGAGCTAATTCGAGTATATGGACTTAACGCTTTAATCTAAAAAGTTTTGCCCGTGCCAAAAATTATAAATACAAATTTGGTACTCACGTGAGGCCTCTTCCACACGAATTGAAAGGGTGGTGTTTGGTGGTAGAAGACGGAGGACTGGGTTGCCGGAAAGTCGGGGTCCTCCCACAACTCGCCGCGTTTCACACACGCCCGTCGTATTCTCTCAAACTCCGACATTGTCATTCAACACCTGTTGTGCACAATGATTGAAAAAATTAGTTGCGAAAGTGAAAATTGAATTAATACCGAAAGATGAAAAAAAAAATTAAATTCAGAATTTCTAGGAAAACATTGAAAGAAGATTTATTTTTAACTAGCGATTTTCATTTTTAATTATAGCAAAAAAATGAGATAAAAGGAAGGAATCATAAAATTAACAAGGCGGAAATTCAATTTTAAAAACTTCTAGTGCACAAAAATAAGATGATGAAATGTAATGATAAAATAAGGCTCACTGCGGTGGATGGGGTCTTTTTGATCTCGGAAGTTTTAACAAAACTCTTGTTAGTGGTGGTGCCTTTTTGTCCAACAATTACTTTTTTTCTCACAAATAAAAGTTTTCAAAACAATGTGGTGTAACAATTTGGACAAATAAACAACGTTAATAATTAAATAACTAGGGGGAAATTCATAGAATATAAGAACCAATAAAAATTTAAAGCGGTCCATACGCATTTTGAAAGAAAATTTCTGGGGTCTGTAAAATTGAAAGTTAAATTAATATTGAACAAAAAATTTTAGAGGCTGACAGATTTATTAATCATTGTTACTAACAAACAAAATCATACAAATATAATTGATTTTTAAATGAAAAATAAAGCAAAATTTGAGATGAAAGAGAGAGAAATTCAACTTATTTTGAAGCGTAAATATTTCCATAATACTTTCGATGCAGGATGAAATTGTTTGTCATGATTCGTGGCAAATTTCATGCTGTATGAGACGATTCGCAGATTGCGAGTGCGAGAGATGCTGCAGAGAGAAAGAGCAAAGAGGTGTAATGACCTTGGAAGTGACCACACCGATCAGGGAGGGTCATTGCCTGCACTCGCCTATGTATGTTCACTTCGTACCGATTCTCTCTGCATTATAAATTGCAAAAATCTGGAGAGCAACTTTGATTTACTAAAAAATGATGAGGGCATAATCATCAGATGTGAACTTTTAATGAAAGCAAAAATAAATCAATGTTCAAAATAATAATTAAAAATCAAAAAAATAATAATGCTGTTGAAAATGACAGGTTTTTTGCAATTAAAAACAAAAATGAACTTTATCAAATCAAAAAAATACAATTAATACAAAAATTTCGACAAATTTAATTAATTAATTAATTTAGCAAAATGAGTTTCAGAATTTTTATATGCAATGGCAAAATTAGTGCTAATAAGAATTTAATTTCAATTTTTTTCTCTTCACTTATTGACTTAAAAAAAGGTAAAAAAAGAGATAAATAGAAAGCCTACGACAGATGCATAATATTTTTTCATTTAAGCTGGACAAAAAAATTTGCAACTTCTTTTGATTTGATGTCGAGATTTGAAAAGAGCCCCGACGACAGTTTGATTTCGCGGACGGATTTCGGTACAAAAGATGAGAAAAAGAAAGAAGAGCGAGTTGTTTTGCGAGTGTCAGTCAACCCACTTCCAGGAAAAGCGAGATCGAAAGCAACCGAGAATTGAAAAAAAAAAACAGAAACTCTCACCTCGAGACACAAATCCAGGCTGGAAATCGCAAAATCCACAGGTGTGCCGATTGTCTGGTCCAGCAGCGGACACACAGTTAGAGTCGCATGGTTCGGACAGCGAGATTCGGCATTCGCGGGCGCCGACCTGAGCACCAACAGCACCAACCGACCAACTGACTGCCGGAGAGAAATCCCAGCCCGACGGCGAAAGAAAGAAATCTCGGCTGCTTGGTTCACGTGGGGAGAGCAAAACTCGACTCGCTTCCAACCTGTCACATTCCGAACGAAAACATTGCGTGTTCGTGCATGCCAACGGCACCGTGCGGCAACCAGGTGAATCGTTTCCATCCGGCAATTAAATTGCAGAGCTTGAAAAGAAGGACCGAGGGAAACGTGTGCGGATACTGCAGATAACATCCTATTATATCAATATTCTTGTAAAATACATTATATGCCTGCAGATTTCTTGAATATTCAATTATTTCAATTAAATTTGTATCGCTTTCCATTTTAAGATTATTTTAACGTTACACGTATTTTATTACATTAAAACAAACTTATTAAACTTTCAAAAGAATTATCAAATTAAAAAGAAGTAAATTTTTTTTTTATTAAATTTAATTTTTTTGTTTTTTAACTGTATACTGCGTACTTGAGGCATACTTGTCGCAAAATTTATGATGATAATTGAAAATAAAAATAAGGCAAGCAAAGCTCACTCTCAGCGGCAGATGGGGATTTTTATATCGCAAAATTTAGCAAAATTCTTCCTGGTGGTGATAGTGCCTTATTGTTCAACAATTCCACTTTTTAAACAAAACGAAGGTTAATGTGATGTAACAATTTGGCACATTAGAAACAAAAATATTAATTATATTTTTAATAAAAGAAATTTATTTTGAATTTTCAAAGTAGATCAATTTTAAACTAATGGAATTTACTATTGCAAAAATTTACATCGTTGTTGTATCTTTTAAAAACTCTCTCTCATGGTTTATTTTTTTGCCAATAAAAAGAACACTTTATTCTAAAAATCTTTTGAAAGTGAGCATTGAATTTCAATTTTTTTCATCCTCTACACAATTTGTTTGTTAAAAATCTACACACGGAAAAAATTTCAATTGATAAAAAATAATTTACATAATCGCTAATGTTGTGAATGCACGCCACACAATAAAACTGTTGTCATTTTAGGAAATTCTCAAATATCTTGGAATGATAGGAGAGTTAGCAATGTAAGTATCAACTGAATTAAAATTTTAGAAAGAAATATTTATAAAACTACATTTTCTTATATTAAAACTGTATTTTTAAATTTTCAACTAGAGAAAATTTTATTCTTATGGTGTTAAGCAGATTTACTAAAAATTAAATAAAACAACATTCCTTTGAAAATATTTCTCTCTTTATAAGCTCAAGCAAGTTTGGCATCAATCAAGAAAGAGGTTTTTGGGTTTATCAAAAACTTTTTATTTTGGGTCAACAGATTTCATACCCTTGTTATCAGTCTGAAGAAACAAGATTTTGTGCTGCAAAATTTACAAAAATAGCAACATTACATTTCTACATTTTGGCACGAACGTGATCAGATCTCAAACAATGCAACTATAAAGCACAATAAATTTTCTTAACCAATACAACATTTAATTGAAATATTAAGTTAAGCACGCCACCACAGAAGGAGAGGGCTTGCACCTGGAGGAACCTTAAGAACAGCACAGAAACACAGACTGTACAAACAAAATGCATCTCTGAACTCATCGAAATGAGTATTGAAGAAAAGAAAAATGTACAAAACCAACCGCGCTCGAAAACTCTGAAAGACCAGAGAGCCAGAGGGTCGCTTTCGATTGACCTCCTATGAAGGAGATATAATTTCCCTCTTGCATTTATTAATTTATTTTTCAATAAAATGCACCGAATTGGTCACCGCGGAGGCTGGAGCTCAAGAGACGGAGCCGGTGAGCAGCACTTGGGCGTTCTTGTTCAACTTGCGGTTCCTGCGCTTCTGGTCGACGGTGCGGTAGAAGCGGTCAGCTTGGCAGTCTGCACAGAACGCACTTACGAGCTGCTGCATGGGCTGCAGAAGACAGGGCAGGTGGCGGCGTCGAGCACCCTTGCGCACCAGCCGGTGGTGCCAGCAGTGCAGCAGCACCTCGCTCAAGAAGCACGCGGCCACTGTGACAGAGGGAAAGACAATCAGTGCGACGCCGACGCACGCTAAGTACGCCCGGTACCGGCCGTCCTCCAACGGCGCCGCGTCCTCCTCGGCCAGCAGCGAGCGCGGTACGTGGAACGTGTGCGTCCCGCAGCCCGACGACGGCGCCGCCCGCGAAGCGTTCCGCCACTCGCGCTCCCCCGTCTCCGCGTCCGTCGCCAC
Organism: Neocloeon triangulifer; assembly: GCF_031216515.1. Classification (NCBI taxonomy): domain Eukaryota; kingdom Metazoa; phylum Arthropoda; class Insecta; order Ephemeroptera; family Baetidae; genus Neocloeon; species Neocloeon triangulifer. The sequence continues at coordinate 11,097,518 of NW_026775554.1, read as the reverse complement.
TAGCACCTGCCGAGTAAAAATGTCAACATTATAATTTGTTTATTCTACTTAAAAAATTACAAAAGGAAAGGAGGAGAGTGATCAAAATAACATAGTAAAATTTTATACAATATAGAGATTTTTGTAATTTGGCAGTTAAATCTATTGACAATTTAATAAATTTAATGATGTTGAACAAGCATCAATTTATTAAATTATCTTTTTAAAGAGGTTTTTACATGGTTTTACTGAAACTGTGCGAGAAAAAACTTGGCTTTAAAGAATAGAATATGTACCAAATCTTGTTTTAGATTTAAGTTTTCAAAAGCAGTTTTAATTCGTTTTACAAGGACTCATGATGAAAAATTAATCAAAGGATTGGTTTTTATTTATAAATTTTCAAGTATATGAAAATATTCTTTCTCGTGTGTGTTTATGTTAAATGTTTCTCTCTTTTTTTCTTTAGATATATAAACAAATCACCCTTATACACCTCAATAAACTTATAACGATGCATTAAATTAAGGATTACACTGATGAAACATTAATAAAAAAAAAATATATAAACTGATTTATAATTTTTTTCAAGACATGTAAATAGTCGCTCTTATTTAATAACGAGCGTTGAGTGCCGTTATTACTCAATGCTATTACGCAAAAAAGATAATTTATCTTGATAAGATCAAATCAATCGAGTGATGCAAACAAAAAATCTACGCAACCGACACTTCATTACTTACATTTTCTTTACTAATTTATGCAAAATATCGGCAGTGCCTTGCGTGTTGCATACATTAAAGCGAGAATCTTTAATATTTAAGATATTTCATAATTATGATGGAAGGTTTTGATGGAAAAAAAAAAAGAAATTGAGGAATAAATCGCAGCGAATCTCGTGCTTCCAAGGTCAAAGGAGAAAAACACACACAACTGCACACAACATAGTACAATACATTAAGAGTTGCTCACCTGATTAGACGTGAAGGCAGCGCAGTGCTCGCCCGTTTCATGGTCGAGGCATTGTTCGCCCGTCTCACAATCCTCTGTCATTTTTCTGCTGCTACAAACAGAAAATGACAGGTATAATTAAAGGACATCTTATAATCATTTTTAATGACGAAAATAAAATTATTAAAGTAACTTTAATATAGCGGAAAACCTACACAAACATTTCAGTTAATTTTATAATTGCTGACAATTTTTTTGATTTTTTTTTTTAAAGTAAGTCAAAACGCAACAAAAACCAAGGTGCATTGCTTTCTATTTCTTTTATTCTATTGACATTAATTTGATGTGCATTTTTTGTGTGCTCGGCAGCTGCAGTCCGATTGAGCTTTTGAGGTCATTGAATGTCAGGCCGGCCATATGTGTAGCAGCTCGTTAGTAATTATGATTATGCATGCTCAAGTCACTCAGTCAACACGTTTTTTGCCCGACAACCTGCACCGCGCAACTTTGATGGAGCAATGTTTGATCTCCAACAGTGGCAATTATTACTATTATTTAAGCACTGTGGACCTCTCCTGTTTGCTCGCACATTAACTCTTTTTATTTTATAAATAATGTTCTTGCAAAGGACTCCTTACAATTAGTTCTTTTCTTTTGTAGTGAAATATTTGAATTTAAAGAAAGAGCGGCAGATGGTTGGTCGGATGTTTATTTTTGAGCCGGTTGTGAAAAAAGAGACAAAGCAGGGGGTTTGGAGCAGGGGGACGAATACACATATATAGTTTTTGCAGTTGAGCCAGGTCAGTAACACGCGCAGGCATATTATGGTGTGGCGCAATTAGCGTGTGTTGCTGGGTTGTTTGGGCGTTGGGCAAAAAGCGGCGCTTGAAGGGCAAGTCTACTCTGTTTTGCACTCCCACGAGAGCAGAAGAGTAAAGAGGCGAATAAATGACGTTGTCTGACTCAAGAGTAACTCCCCTGAATCTCGCACGTCGCCCGAAATAACGCCGTGAACCGCGCAGAAATACTGCCCATCCGCAAGGGCCAACACGTGAAACGCGTACTTTTCGACGCCGGCAGTTAGTTTCTCCATGCTTTTGCGAAACAAGTTGGTGTCAAAATATTATTGCGAGCCTACTGAAATCTTCATTTGAATTTTCAGTGACGCGCACGTGTTTTTGAAATGAAATTGGGACATTGAGGACACACTAGAGAATTATTTTCCTTGTGAACCAAGGCGGTGTTGACGTCTGTTCTGAGAACTACAAAAGATTTAATCACTTTCCAACAATTATTTCTTTAGAGAAGGAGTAAAATTTGCACAGATTTTTTAAAGGTTCTGGCCTTGGTCGGCGTTTTCTTGTTTTTAATAAGTTCGCGAATCATTATTTTTATAATCAAGGATAAAAAAATAAAATTTAAGATATTGCAAAAATATAATATATAACTTAAAAAATAAGTTTATTTTTTAAATTTAAAAAAAATCTTGGTCGCTTTGAAATTTTGAGAGTTTGAGGATGTCTGGAGCTCCAGCCCCATTAAAAATGACAATTTAAATCTTACCAGTTTTAGGTTAAAAAAGTTACATTGTAAATAGAAAAAAATTACCCTAGCAAATTTAGTGAAATTTATAATTCGCTTATCAATCTGCGTTTGATCACAACAGGAAGCGGTTTTATTTTACTCGAATCATCAGAGCGGTCAACTTATGATGCGTTTAAAAGTTTTAGCTATCAATATCAACAACTACAGCCAAAATATTTAATGTATACAGCAGCTAGCAACCGTAAATTAATATTTTCCATCTTCAATAAATGAGTTTAAAAAAACGGGTGTAGTGGAGTGTGCAAATGTTCAAGTTGCAAATGACTAAATTGCACAGAATGAAAGCGTTTTCTGGGCAATTTGCGAAAAAAGAAGTAGCAAAGCACGGTGTCTCGTCTCTTGTAATATTTTGTCGTTTTTTGTGTGAGAATTTCGTGCGGCGTCTTTCAGTTTACACACAAGTTGGCCTTCGAAGCGTAGTGCCATTATCATTAAAGAATGCTTGCTTACTTCTAGGCAAAAAGCGGCTTTAAATGAAATTATATTTTTCTTTGTTCTGTCCGAGCATTTGTTGCAAAAAAATGAGTCTTTTTGTAAGCACGTTAGCGGTCGAGCACAATATCCTGGTGCTGTCTTTTATTCGGAAGATCACAGAGGACCATCGCAGTTGTGTGTACGTCAACGACGACGATGCTGTCGAATGTGACGAATCATCTTGAATAATTATCCTGCTTCTTTCGCATGCATTTTCAACTGTTTGCCCAGGATGCGGCGCGAACATCATTTTTTTACATGGGGAGATTTATGGTTATTGTGCGAGTGTGTGAAAAGCTGCACGAACGGTACTCTTGAGCATTGTTAAATAAATATTTAATGACGATAGAGATTGTCCTTTTGGGTAAAGCTTGGACCGAAATTATTGCGTCATAATAAAATATTTTTTTGCACACTGCCGAGCATTTGATTTGGACAAAACGAATGAATAATATGGCCCATTTGTGTCCCTCTTGCAATCATCATCATTTATTGTGATTCGGCAAGGCTATAATCTTTGTTGAGCCCATTTCTTACTTTTTTTTTACCCAATTCATAAAAAATTTCATCTTCTAATACTTTTTAATTTTCATGTGTGTGTCGCAAGAGTGAAGGTAATATAAATATAATTTAAGAAAGGCAGCAAATGCCTTTGTGATAGATCAATAAACACAATTTGCATCTAAGATTTTATTTTGAGCATAAGTACAACATTCAATTAAGCTTAAAAGTTTCAAAGTAAATAAAAATTATTAAAATAAATCTGCAAAAATTATTTTTAGCCTTCATGCAAAAAAGGAAGACGACAAAGGGATAGAGTTTTCTTTATTTTTTTATGTGGTTAAATTTTACGATGAAAATTTAATTCGAGCTCAAATGAATTTGACTTTTCTTCGATTGGTTTTTTAAGACGTTTGTTGTTAAACAAAAAAAAAAAATAATAAAAATAAACGACTAAAAAAAACCCCCATTGAGGAGAAGCCGACTTAATTCAAATCACAAAAATTTCAAGATTTTAAGCATGAAATTTGTCAGCGTAAAACGCGAAAATAAATCGTATTCTGCGATGATTGTGGTATACTCGCCAAGCGGTTATCATTATTATTGGAGTATGTATTATGAGAACTAGGAGAAATACTCTCCTCTATGTGCTGGATGTTTTATGATGCATTTACAAGCCTATTTTCCAGTACACAACTTGAGAGGCCACGCACCAGCGAGTTGAGAGTTGTGTAAGAATTTAATTCCATTTGGTTCAACAGGTAAAACCATGTTTCTGTTCCATTACAATTAGAGAAATCTGACCTGAGAGAGCATGATCAAGATTCTCTAAAAGGCGCAAGGCCTGCAGCAAAACATAGAAAATAGGTTGACAGTTTAGTATTTAAACAAATCAAGCATCTGAACGGAGAAATGACCAAACACGGTAAAAAACACGAGGAATTTGCACTTTGAATGCTCACCTCATCTACTCGCACAATCATGCCTTTTTATCTTCCTGACCCCAAGAAAATATACCCAAGCATTTTAAAATTATATTTATACGGATGGCGTGTTTTTATCTTGATAAGTTAATTCTGCCAGCAAATAGCTTGAATTTTTTTAGAAGTGCTTCGGCTCTCAGCAAATTCGTTTGGAGACTCTTCTCGAGCGCGGCGAGAAGCACAAAGCGTGTCAAACTGCGACTTAATCAACGAATCGAACGTCAAAACAAAGGAGGCCCAACGATAATGTAAAGCTCCCATGCTCCCAAAAATTAAGTCGATTCGTTTTCCCTGCTCTGAAAAGAGCTAGACGACGAGCAGCTGAAAGAATACGTGTATATCATACAGTGCCACGCATAATCGCATTGAAATAATTGAATGACCAATGTCCCGATCGGCGCGCGTGTATTTGTTCTCATTTCCCACATTAAAAATGCACATGTTAAAACGGACAGACCAGCAGAGGGCTATTATAATTCATCGAGAGAGCTATTTTCAAAACGCCCTTATATAAAACGTGCTCAGCAGTGCTCACGTTATCAGACATACGAGAGCTGATAATAAAAAATAAAAATATGAAGTTCGCCATACCCACTCGGGGACGAGCATCTCTCGATATTAGTCACTCTCGAGTGCGCTGCGCATAATGATGAAATACTCGCACCTGCATTTTGGACGCGCGTTACTCGGTGCACGCCAAGTTCATTAACACACGCACGTTATAAATAATTCTTATGTAAAGGAGAAAATGAGAGAGGTGCAAATTTAGCTGCGCGGTGAGTTCAGGCGTCGAGAGTTGTTTATAGTGGACATGAAAATTCTGAGGAAAATTCTAAAAATAAACTATGGAAAGTGTCTTTTTCTCTAAAAGAAATAGATTGCAATTTCTGGACATACTTAAAGTAAATTTTTGTTTATAAGCAGATTAAAAAAAATGGATCCTCAGCAAATACACAAAAAATATTTAAAAGAAATTTAAATGTATATATATGTTTTAAATACAATTATCTCTTTAATACTATTTTCCTATTTTTGTTGCGTCAAAATTGAAGGAATTTTTTTTCCTAGACTTTAATTTTAAAAATAATACTGATTTCATTTTAAATAAATTTAAAGTCCTACTGCAGTATAGAATCAGCTCATCGCGTATATTCTCCTAGCAAGAAGGGCAAATGTGCACGTGCATAATTAAATTAAACGAACACTAACCTGTCAGAGACAAATAGGGAACAACCAAGTAAGAGCAACAGGTTTCTCCAAAGACGACACTCGACTTGAAAGAGGCACCGCGTACCAAACACGCCTGCTCGTTCGCCGAATCACTTGTGCCCACGACGGGAGGCGCGCTGGTACTGTCGGAACGCACGCCGCGGCGCAGGCAGAGAGGGAAGGCTCTGCTGCAGCGACCTCGTAGTGTGCGTCTCTGTGCCAATTAACTCGCGCGGTGTATCTTTTTTTTGCGGCGCTGCTCTTTCTTTAGCTGCATTTCATATATTCCCTCGCAAGACGCAATTGCCGAGGCAATAGGATTTAGTGGGAAGAAAAAATAGATGCAGGAGTGAAATACTCAAGTTTGGTGCTCAGTAGATATTCAATTTATCAAGCCGAGTATAACGACAAGAGCTATTTTTTTCTTCTCATGGTTTAAAATTCTTTGATGTCGTTGTTGAGCAGGCCAGTTTGGCCCAGGGCCAGCTTAGCCGCTATTGCACCAGTGCAAATTTTGTTTTGAAATAAATTAAGGTCAAAAGGCGCCGCAGTTCCCTTCAATCACTGACGCTTAAAAATCCAGTTGCATGTACTACCTACTCTGTTGCAAAGGCCAGTACATTGACAGAATTTAGATTTACAGTGGTTGTCAATATTGCAATAAATAATAGTTTGAAATAATTAATAAGTGGCGCACGATTGCGTTTCTTTTTTATTCAAATCTGTCAGGATGAAAATATTGGCAATTAAAAATCATACACTTCGACTAAAATAAAATTTCTCCAACAGTTTTTTGTTATTCACAATATCAAATATTCATCAAACAATAATGACACAAAACTACACGAACATGAAACGTTGATTTAAAACTTCTCTGAAATGAAGGGGTGGGTCAATGCTGCATTAATGGAGCACCGTTTGCTCGAGTCGAGCATCAGGATTTTGTCCAGCAGATCTCGAAGCTGAGACACTTTCTTGAATTGGTCCTCGGGCAGGCTCTGGTTGTTGATCAACTCGCTGGCCAGATCTCTGGTTGGCTGGATGGTGGACATGACAACAGTCTTCTCCCGCTCCGTCACTTTGTCAATTTCGTGCGACAGGAAATTGCAATTGGCGTCAAAATGCTTCTCCTTGAATGCGCCTTTTCTGATCAGTTTGTTCGGGAATTTGCCCTTCAAGTCCATAAAGTACTTCAGCATCTGGTTGTTGGAATTGCCGGAGAACATGATTTTGCCAGTATAGAGCTCGTAAATGGTGCAACCAGCGGACCACATGTCGATGCCAAAATCATAAGGAATGCCGAGAACTGGAGGAAAAAATTACATCAATTGTTAAGGCCAAATTTACCAATTCAGAACTCACTGATTTCGGGTGCTCTGTAGAATCTGCTGACCAGGTACGGAGTGATTTCATTCTCATTTGCATATGATGCAGAACCAAAATCGCAGAGCTTCAACACCAGTTTGCTTTCATTTACCTACAATTATGACAACAATTAGAGTATATTAGGTGATTTTTATCATTATATTACCAAAATGTTGTCTGGCTTTATATCTGCATGAAGAATGTGACACTTCTTCAAAAGTCGCAAGGCAAGAAAGAGTTGCTGGCAGTAGGAGCGAACGGCCTTGATGTGAAGACCAACATCTTTACCGTACTTCTTAAGGACCTCCCTCAGATTCATGGACAGCGGTTCGAACACCATGCACAAATGCTGCTTGTGGAAGAAGTGTCGGAAGAGTCGCACACAGTGGTAACGGTCTTCAGGGTCGGCGTCATTCATCTTCTTCAAAATCTCAAGCTCTTTCAAGCCAGATTTGTGCCTGGAAGCAAAGAACAGGGCGCCAAAGGCATTTAATCAACAAAACACAGGGCAAGACGATGAAGGGCAGATTGATTTTTAAGTTAAGTGCGCGAAAGAAAGGCAAAATTTAGCCCTGGAATCGCTTTTATCTTTGAATTGGCCTGCATCATGCAAATTTAAATAGCCCTCGATGGCGACACAAGTGTCGCCCCAATTCCACTTATCTTGTGGTCAACTGGAGGCTGGTTGAACTGCCGGACACGATCTCCACTCCTGGAAACAACACAAAGTCTGACAACTCTGCATTGCAAGTCCCCAGTAAACTCAAAATAGAATTTTATGGTTTCTACGCTACAGCAGCTAAGAGGTAATTTTCATAAACCCGTCCAAAAGTAGTCAAGTATTGAAAAAATTCCAAAAATTGGTTTTAAGTGCTCATTTAAAATTCCTGATTGGTGAAAAAGATTTGAACCAAAATTGTGTCCCATTACTTGTGGTAGGTTCTTTCTTCCAAGCATGACAATAAGATCCCTTTAATGCCAGCAGGCGAGCAATTTGCTCGTCAAGCGACACATTCTACTGTACCTGCCACCAGGGGCATTCGTTTTGCTAGGGTGGGTAATTTCCGGGCAGAAACCGGCCAGCAAGGACTGCCGCCTCGTCTGTAAAGACCAATGTCGCAGTTAAAATCTGGGGACAACGGGCTTAAATCGTGAAAGAGAGGCGAGGCCAATTCTTACCGAGGCATTGCAGAGCTCTTCTTTTGCCCCCCTATCCCAATATCTTACATGATTTCATTGTTCCTGATAATTTTTACTGCTACGTCCTGATTTGCCCTGGCTGCGTCTCTTGCTCGAACCACATTGCTGAACACACCCTGTCCAGTGTATCCGTACACAGCGTAACGAGTGTCCATCGTCTCCCCAATTCTCACTCTGTAATATCCCTCGGCATCGTCCCAATTGTCCGTCAGACTAGGATTCTCCATTCCTTCCTCAACAACACCAGGTTTCTGCAATTCAATAATTAATTTAAAATAACTATAAAAACACAGAAAAATTCTATACGTAAACTGCTAATTCATCACTTACATTAAACGACTGTCCAAAAGTGTCAGTTTCAGCAAACATGTCCCATTCTTTCTTTTTGGGTTTTTCATTTTTATCATTCTCTGTAGTTGTTTCTTCCTCCTTTGCTGGTGGCGGCGCATCCTCAAATTTCCTCTTCTTCCTCGGTGGTGGTTGCTGAACCTCTGGCTCCTTTACTGGCTCAGGTGGAGGTGGTGTTGGTTCCTTAGGAGGCAGTGGGCTGTTGACTGCGCTGCTTGGCGCAGAATCACTTGCTCCCAGACGCTTCAGCAACTCCTCTCGCTGCTTCCGCCTTCTCTCAATAATAGCCTCTTCGTCCTCTTCTTCGTCCTCCAGCTTTAAATTGGACAGCTCTTCATCTTCCGACGAGGAGTCATCCACTTTCAGTCCTTCAGACAAACTTCCTTTGAACTTATCATTTTTCTCAGACCTGCGACCCCGGTCATCCCGACCATGACGACCTCTGGGAGAGCGGGACCGCCTGTACCTGTCTCTACCGCCATCTCGACGGGGGCTACCTCGTCTCTGAGGCGGCGACCTTCGCCTCCGATCAGCATCCCTTGGGTCTCTTTCTCTGACATCTCTCATCCGCCTATCATCTCTGAACCGCCGCTCGTCATCTCTTCTTGCATCTCTCGCATCTGGATAAGAATAATAAAAATCATCTACAGAAGTACAGGAAAAATGGAAAATCATACTTTCAAAATTTCTGCGGCCTCCTTGATCTAGCCTGCGATCCCTGTTTCGCTCTGGGGTGCGTTCACGTTCCCTTCGCCTATCAGGCCTCTCCTCACGAGGCCTTTCTGAAACAATCCTCTCATTCCTCTCCTTCCTTGGCGTAGGTTTTGCTTCTTTTTTTTCCTCTTCGTCATCAAACAAAGTGATGACCTGAGGCTCCGGTTTTTCTTCTTCACTTTCCACTTCTTCCGACTCGTAGGCACCAAGTCGAGCTTGCAGCAATTCCTTAAATCAGGAAAGAAAATTAATTAATTTCATTTAAATTAATTATGAACAAGGGAAAGAGATATTTAAGTGAGGTTATTATGTAGAAAAAAAACTAACTTTTTGCCTCATTAGCTCTTCCAAGTTCATATCATCTTCAATTATTCCAACATCCACTTCTTCCGAGTCGCTATTTGGCCTTGGAACGCCGACATCACTTTCCTCATCCTCAGAGATAATGACGGGCTCCATAACAGTAGTGGTGCCGTTTCCATTGATGATGGGCTGAACTTTGACCGGTACCACTATTTGCTCTACTTCTTTAACCGCAACCACAGCGGGTACCACGATCTTTTCAGGCTTTGAAGACTTACCGTGCTTCGACTTATGCTTGTGTTTGCTTTTCTTGTGCGCTTTCTTTTCGACCTTTTCAGGCGTGTGATGCTTCTTACTTTTATGACCACTTTTGTGTTTGTGGTGCTTGTGTTTTTTCTTCTTCGTCTTGTCGATTGAGCCCATTACGACCTCTGGGTCCGAATCGATGCTGGAACAAAGGCGGAAAATTAGGCCAAGTTGTTGCTTTCGCTACATACATAATAATAACACTCGAACAGTGACATACTTAGTATTTCCGCAATGATTAAAGTTTTGCGATCGAACACGGAACTTACCCCATTTTTTCTGGAACCAGCGTTGGCAGCGTTTAAGCGATGAGATCCAGGTGCGCTCGTGGGTTTTATGGTAGATTGAGAGGATTTTCACTTTCTACTCAGCAGAATTATCAAATATGCGCAAACAATTAGTTGGTTGACGCAACGAAGTAAACGAATGCAATGAAACAATCTCCCACTTTTTGCAACTAGTTTACGTTACGTTTTGCAAAACTCACAAGTATGGCGGACGATCAATTTGAAGTTAACCATTCTACCAACTTAAAATTATTAGTGTTTATAAAAGATTTCATTATAAAGATTATGATGATGCAAGTTTCAATAATAAAAAAACTATATTTTATTATTTTCGATTTAAAATAAAATAGAATTAGTTATATACCTTCAACTTTATGGATATTATTTAATCAAATTAAGTTTTGTAACGTTGGTGCTTCTCTCTTGGGCTATTTTTCGAGTCGGAGCTTGTAGTAAAACAGGCTGAGTGAGCCAACTTCTGACAGTCGGGTTATCGCAGCCAATAGGCGCTTGGCAACATGAGCAGTGGGGTTTGTTTTGGTAAGCCGGTGCTGCCACCTGCAAGGATTATTTGACGGATCTGTAAAATGGCGAGGAATGGAAAAGTCGATGTCGAAGGGTTGTGAGACTGTCAGTGGAAATTATCAGTGAAATTGTGCGAAAGCAAGCATGGCCGAGTCCACCGTAGACATATCAACGCTGCCCGAGGATGTGCGCGACAAACTGGCTGAGCTTGACCTGGAGCTGTCCGAAGGTAGGCCAAAACACCGCAGCCGCCGCGGCTCGCCACTAACTTCAATTGATTTTGTTTTCAAGCCCAAATTTTGACCAAGGGCGTAATTAACTCTAGTTCTGTCGTTCCCATTCATGAACTAAAATTTATAAAAATTATTTTGGTCCAGATTTACGGGAAGAAAATTTTCGGCCACGGAAGGACGTGTTTTCGGAAAGCAGGGGGAGCAGCGTCTGTGCGGAAAAAATTTCCACCCCCACTGCCGCATTAAATATTTTTTGCTTGCCCCAGACAGAGATTTTCATTCTGCTGCATTTAATTGCAAAATTAACAGATATAAAACATATTTGTTGTGGCTGAATATTTTTTTCTCAAAACCCCGCACGTCGCTTCTCTCTGCAGAGATTCAACTCCCCTAGTAGAATGAAGTTGAGATTATTTATGAGCCCGTATGAGCCTAAATATTTATTTATAAAATTCCTATTTTCATTTCTCGGCCAACTTGTCACCTTTGAGGTGTATCTTGGCTTACTGATCGAGTGAGTCATCAGGATGATGAGAAAACGTTAGAGCTCAGGGATAAATATACTGTGTGTTATGTACTTTGGTACATAAGGAGTGTGTTAAGCGGCAGGCCATCATCTTTATTATTAAACGCACAGGCCGACGACGGCGAACGAACGTTATTTGGTTGTTGCGTCACTGCTGGACAAACAGTTTGACCCGGCCTCTCTACTTATTTCTCTAGACCTTTTCCAGAGTGGTCAAATAGAAGAAGCTCAGAAGGACTGCTCGAAAAACAACAAGCTGGAGTCTGTCTATGCGGAAGAGGTCAAATAATAATACTGCGTTTATTTTTAACCTCCTTATCTATTTCTGATGAAGTAATGTTAGTAGTTTAAAATTTCTTTCTCATAAGAATTGTTTGGACTGCCTTGAGCTGGGCTAAAATAAGTTGAAAGTTTTTTAAAATTTTTCTCAAAATATACAAAAATTTTAGAGTTTTAAATTATTTTTATATATTCTAAATTTATGATGGTATTTGAAATTTCTCTTCCAGGAAAAATTTTGTTACCTTTGGAATACTCTTAATTATTAAAGTAATACAAATTTGCAAGAAGATCCTTCATTTATGAACATGAAAATAGTTTCTTGATTTTAAATTTTGTAACCGATCATTTTTTCAGTCAAATATTGCCAGTTTTGTATTAAAGCAGCAAAAATAGCAAGGGTGTTTTTGGCATTTTGAACCACCAACAGAAAACAAAGTGTTAATTATTCGCGTAGAAGAAGAGCCCTTGAGAAATCTAAGCACGCCGTGGCGGCATTGAATTATTCAGTCGCAGACGAGCTTCGTCCTACTCACGATTCAACTGGCCGGACAGACGAGAGCTAGATTTAGGAGGAGTCGCACTCACCAACACCAAGGGAACCTTGCCAATTTGAGAGAATCTGAGAAAAGCTTGAAAATTTAATAATCGATCATAAATATTTTATTGTAGTTTATTTGTCTATATTGTTACGTTCAATTTGATTATTAAAACAAAGTTTGTTTGGAAGGAAATGAATTTTTGGACTAAATAGCACCACCACATTTTAAATATTTAAAGCAATTTAATATCTCGTTTTTTATTTTATTTTAATTTTATATTGCATACGACAATTCTTTGCGTTTAAATTTAATCAAGCAAGCTAGTGGTGGTGCTGTTTTGTCCAACAGTTCCTTTTTTTAAATCAATTGTTTTCAACAAGTAATTGTAATCAATGTTTTGTAAAAATGTGGACGAATAAACAATAATAATAAAAATTGGCAACAATTTTCTATCTCTAATTAATAAAAAAAGATAAAAGAAACTTTCCGAATAATAATTCAACAATTCCGTGCTTTTATAAAAGTTAAATTTTAATAAGAAACAAAATGTATAAATATTGGTACAGCCAGTTCCCTTTCTACTTTCTGAACAAGTCTCTCAATTCTCATTGCCAAATGATTCTTGTGCCCAAGTACAAAGCACTAGTTTATTTAACTCGTTGGTCGGTGGGCGGCTGAGCAGCTTTGTAGTGGAGAGAAAATTTTGGTCAGGATTAAATCTTTCCGGTAGGCCGCGGGAAATAGTGGAGCCATTCCGAGTTCTAATGGGCAGCGAGCGGTGCGGAATTGGCACCTGCCTTGTTATGTAGTATTATCACCTGTGCGCGGCCGCCGCGTCATAAAAGTGCAGCTGCCTGTGAGCCCGTTTCGGTGTACACGCATTATTCAAGGCATTCCGCCTCTCCTACGCAGCCAGCAATTGCTGCTCCATACCTTGCACGGCAATGACTCGCGAAATAAAAGCATAAAGAAATAGAAAAATAAATATATAGAGCCACCTCGTTTGTCATGGAGACGCACAGCTTCCCTTTGCCGTCGCAGAAAATTGGTTGACAGGCATTCAAGTACATAAGTCTTGTTTACTTTGCGGGTCAAAAATTTATCTGATAAAAATGTTTTGGAAATTCATCAAGGAATTTCAGATATTAGGAATGATAAATTCTATTAACACTAAAATTGAGATTCCTTATTTATCGTGAAATTTTTTTAAAATTTATATTAGTTTAATCCAACTTAAATATGCTTAAATAGTTATTATATGTAAGATGTGCATGTACTGAATTAAAAATTTTAATACATCGTCAATTGAAAAGAGTGCAATAAGTTTTCAGAATTTATATTATTCTCTTTTTGTTTTGTTTTTTCACTAAAATAACAATTTTTCAGACTGAAGTATTTATTTATTTATTATTTTTTTTTTTAATGGAAATATTTAAGTTAACTTTTTACCGAAACTTTTGGCCTAATTAAAAAAATCGCCCAATCTAAATAGCCCCAAGCGGCGGCCCTTCCTCTTTTTTTGGTGTTAATATCTGGCCAGTGGAGTGTATCACATAGCAAGGCCAAAATAAAATATTTTGTTTCCTCCTATCCTATGCGGGCAAATGTTTGCTCAATATCATCGCAGAGAACTTTTATCGCCACAGGGAAAGTGCGATTAGATAGCCGCGGGGGAATGACTCACAATTTACCGGCAAAGGAAGCAAGTAAAAATTATTAATTTTCTTTCACCACCACATTGCCATTTATTTAAGTAAAGGGAAATAAATTTCCGTCCTTCTGACAAGGAACTTCTCAACCTTGAGATTTGCCCATGCAGCAAAAAGTAATTAGCTTCGTGTCGACTGACTTTTCTGTCTTTTGTTTCTTAAACTTGAGGCGCGTGGTCTTAAAAACACACAGTCTTTTCCGTCCTTTCTGCGCTCCCCTACCATCTAGCTTTTGAGGTCGTAAAAACCGTAAAAATGTTTTCGTGCAGTAACTGCATGCAGACCCGACTACTCGTAATTTGTTTTCAAGAAATATGGCTCGCCAGAATAATTGGCCGAGATGTTTTCTCATTTTCCTTTGGTCTGCAGCCAAGTTGAATAAGAAAGAAAAAAATTCTTTGCTTCTGAACATATTCGAAAAACTCAAGCCAAACAGCAGATTTATTGTTATTTCTTCTTTAGCTTGTAATTTTTATAATTCTGTAATTCTAATTCAGTTCCTCGATAAACCTAGGATAAACTCTAATCAGTTTTGAAACAATGTTTCCTGCTTGTCAAAGCCACAATCAGCTGGCAAGGAAGTAAAATGCTTTAATGAAAAACGGTGAAAGAAATGAGTAGTTTGAACGAAATTATTTTATTTTTAATGAAAGTTGCAAGTTAAAATACGAATAAAGTTAGAAAAAATAAATGAAGAACAAGTTACTGATAGTTCCTGATTTATAATTTGTGCTTAAAATTAAGCAGGCAATAAAATATTAAGATCAAATTAGGATAATTGCTCACTTTTGAGGGTGTTAAGCCATTCAAAATTATAATTAATTGTCAGAAGGAGATCTTCCAGAAACTTTGAAAACCCAGAAATTAATTAATCAATCCTTAAATTTTAGTTTGTGAGATGTATTTTTCTGCAATTATCTAATTTGTATAATAATATATCAATGCAAAAACGATAACTTTTCAATTAAATGAAGCATCATATAAAGCATTCCTTGCTTTTTATGTATGGTTCACTTGAATTGAAACAAGAGAATATTAGAAGGCTTCTGACGAAAAGAACATGAAAGTGAAGCTTGTTTTGAATTTGTCTCCATGCGGCCTGTCGTTAAAGCGGTGCACGAATTTATTTGAGACGCATCAACTTTAAGAGGATTTCAAAGGCCGGTCCCCGCCGCGTGTGTGATGCTGGGGTTGTTGGCGAACAGGGGCTGCGCGTGGGTCGATACCAGAGCGGTCTTGGTGGTGCCCCCTCCGCTCCCCAATTCCGAGGAGACTCCTCGCTGCCAGTGCGGCTCCACAACAGATTATGTAGGGCTTTGAAAATGGGCCAAATGTTTGCTTAATTCCGGCCGAGCCGAGCTCAATGGGCCCGGATTATCCTCAACTCGAATGGTTGTTTGATTCGGTGCATGATTTCATTTGGTGGCGTTTATCATTTTTAATGGTGCATTCAGCGAGGCTAAGCAAACAGAGCGACGCACGGCAGGAGGAAGGGCGTCGTTTTATTGCCTGTCAAAACACGTCCCCGTGTGTTCGTTCCAAGCCTGGAGATTACTCGGCTCTTTTTTTGCAATCGCTCTGCAACTCAAATCGCATTACGACTCCATAGCGGCGGGAGGTCCTACAAGTGCGCTCCTTGTGTTTTGCACTTCCAGTCAAAGCCGTAGGCCGCCCAGTTCAAATTTATTTTTACTGCTTCCACTTGTAAACAAGTCTGGCTTAGCGAAAAGTGCGAACTAACTTTGAAGTTTGATGCCTTGCTAAGAGAAAACCTCCAACTTGCTAAAAAAAGAAGTTATAAACAATGCAACTTTAAATGCCTCTTGAAATTTCTCCTTAAAATCCCAAAAATATTATACTGTGGTGATCTATTAAAATTGTCCCCCTAAATTTGACCCGCCAATTCATTTTAAATTAGGGTAGGATCAGGGTGAAAAAATTTATTAATTAATTTATTTATCTTTATAATTTTCTTTTAATTGAAAATAAAATCATATTATTTAGACAAATACAATTTGAATTTTAAATGCCCTAAAATCAAAATTTTTTCATCACAATCATAATTTCAAATTCTATAACCCCTGAATTTAAATTTCCCAATTTTTTTTAGCATTTAGTATTTTGGATCAGAAGTAAAGTAATTATTTAATATTAAAAAATCCACTAACAAAAAAATATATGAGAGTTGAACTGATATAGCTTCTTCAAATAAAAATTTCCTCCTCTCTAATCAATTTGGCAGAGGTCAATTGAAAAGAAGTTTCAAAAGCCTTTTGAGCCGAAAAAAACCATCCCTTTCAAAGATGGATGTTTTCGACCTTTTCCGATTGCCCCATTTTCCTTTGCCACCTTTGTCACCCCGAGCTGCTGACAGCTCTGGTTTTTTCCGAGGAATGTGGAACAAGCGAATTTCGGTAACAGAGCTTTTCACAGAAAGAAGAGTCGAGAGAGCCATCCGTCCCGCTGCTCTCTCGCCCATTTATTCCGGAGGCATGGCGAATTGCCGTGGCGCCAGACGCCGAGTAGCACTATTTTATGGCATCCCCCTGTCATGTACATGAAAATTGACAATAACACGGCTGCACTCAACTTTGTTCGATCGCGACGGCGTTGAAAATTTTCTTGATAAAAAAATCTTGCTGGAGTCTCTCATTTTCCCCGACTATTTTTTCATTAACACTCAAGCAGTTGCACAGGGGCGAAAAGTTCCAATTTTCAATTGGCGGCTGCCGGTGAAACTCTTGAGCAGAAAGATCGTTTTGTGGCTAAAGTGCCCTCAGCACGCTCTGCCCATAGACCGCAATTTAGGAAGTATGGTGAACGATTTCCTCTCTTATATTAGCACAGTATTCTTGCCAGAAATCGTCTATAAACCTCTCGTGATTGTGATAAATTTTCAATTCGTGCATTCACTCTGTTGACAAAGTTTTAAATTTTCCAGACGAGATTTTAAAGAATGTAAAGTTTTGGCTGCACAAAATTTTTTTAATAAAATAAAATGAGGCCTTAAAATCAAACTATTGCAGAGCTATTTTTTAAAGGCCTTTTATTTTATTTTATCAAACATTTATCGCTGTAAAAAGAAGATTATTTCAATCATTAAACTTTTTTCCTCTCAAATTATTCATAAATGTTTCCTTCTGAGCAATAAGTTAAGAGTTGTTATATGCAAAATTATCTAGAAAATTTTAATAAAAATCTCACAAAATTCTTTTGAATAATATAATTAATATTTCATAATTTGTATCTGCTATAGAATCACAATATTGGTGCTTTGCCAAACAAACCACGGACCAACTGCTGCTGGAAAACAGACCACAAATCCAATCACAATAATACAACACGTGACGGTACACAGACAGAGGGCCAAGGTGCCTGCCATAGATATAATGCAACGCAGCCTCATTATTACCGCTCGCGCGCATTGTTTTCCCGCATTCCATCGAGCCTCTCTGCTCACAATGAAGGGTGTGTTTGTCTCTCGCTCGCGCAATATTAAAAGCAATGGAGCGACGTGTGTGTGCACTCCGGCATTCAATCTGATAAGCGCATATGCATGCTCATCATTGTTTCAAGAACCCTTTCCCCGGCGGCGGCGGCACATCCTATGAAAGTCACCCCCTATCGAGAGCAATTTTTTGCGTCGGGACGACGGCGGGCTTCGTTGAATATTCACGCAAGTCGTGCGCACGGGAGATCACGTGGCGGGGTCACACAACTGTGACGGGGAACATGACACGTCTCGTTTCAAAGCAAGGGTCAAACAATGATCTATCTGTCTGTGATTGAGTTCAGACTTTTTTTATTGCACTTGGAGGGTGAGAAATTATGGACGATTCTCTCATTTATATTTAATAAAAGAAAGTATTCACAATTAGCCTCACGATTAATATGTGATATTCTTATAGCAAATTTTTAAAGTTTCCTAGGAAAAATGGAGTTAACTTTCGGCTTCAACCGCATGTTTAGGAAAACTTTTACATCTCCTCTTTTTGTTTTGGTAAATTTAAACATGGGCTCGTTGCTCGGCGGCTGAGCGCAAAATATGGTTAAAAATACCACGAGTGCAAGAAGCTTTAAATTTAGCTTTATGGGTATATGAGCCAAGAATTTTAAGAGCTTTTTACGCCGGAACACTGTCTGCCTGTTATAGTGGAAAAGTGCAAAAGCATGATTAAATTCATATCACCTGAGAGTACAAAGCTTAATTTATTTGAAAGGTAATTAACAGTTTACACAAATGAAACTTGCTGAATATGATAAAATTTAAAATTATAATTTGTACGTATAGCGGTACGTAGAAGAATTTTAAAGAATTATATTTACAATCTAAGTCAAAATCTGCTGCATATAAATATTATAATAATTAATTATAAAAAAATTCATATTCTTAATAATTAAAAGTTTCATATTAACGTGGAATTAATGTTTCAATTGAAATGTATTTTTTTATGCCACATAATTTTTCTCACGAAACCAGAATACAAATAACTCTTATTTAAACACATCCAAACCGTTTTTTTATAGTACAATTTTATATTTCACCACAAAGCCCACCCTCCGACAATCGCCAAGCAAGTCGGCTAAACTATTATACAATTATTCTCCAGAAGCTGACACGCGATCGCGACATTTATTAGATTCTACGTCGGCGTTTCAAAAGAACTTGCGACGTTTTATCGCGAACTTTGGCCCTTACCGTGGTCGGATAACAAAACAAATTTGTCCGCCGTCCATTGGTGAAAGCTGCTGACCGTTTGCAGCAAAACCGGAGATTTATGTGCAGATAGATTGCCTCCCTATTTAGTTTCGCCGCCGTTTGTCAAGTGGCCCCTTCGCAAATTCTTACATCAGCCCTTGATATTGTTTCACTCTTGTTTTTTTCTTCTTCCCTCGCTCTGCAACATGCATCACGTGCGACCGAGAAAGTGCCTGCCTGATGCTGAACATGTAATTTTTCCGCACCCGTACCCTGGAAATTAATCGTCGCCATCGCTTCTTTCTTTCTTTCGCAGGCAGGCGGTGCTCCTTTGTTCGCCCGAAATTGCGCAATTCATCTCATGTTTTTGCTGCCGCGAGAGAGGTGTCGTGTTATATGGAGATCTGATGGTTTTATTTCGCATTTACGAAAGTGAATTTTCCCCAAGCCTCGAAACGACACATGAAAACAAATTTCATTTCATAATATAATTTTATGCATTTTTCTTACCTAGTGTGTCAAACAAATTTCTTAAATATATATTTTGCATTATGATTATTTCGCTTGCATAAATTTATTTTAAAATGAAATCTGCACTGAAATCAAAAGCAACGTTTGAGCAATTCTCTAATCAAATTCTAAACTTTTGGTCCCGACTAGATTCGTTTGCTGGGCTTCATGTTTGCTTGTGAAATTTTAAGTAAGCGGCGTGTGGAGCACAAAGTGCGCTGATCAAACATTCATGAAGAGCCGAGTAGACTTGATCTGATTATAACGTTGGGAGAGACATTAGCGAAGCTTTCGTGTTGCGTTTTGCGTCCACCAGTTCTTGCAGAGCAGCATGAAAATCTGCTGGCCCATCGCGTGCTTCCAAAGAGAGTGCGTTTGTTCCCAGCCGAAGAAAAATAAATCTGGGAATCGATGCGTCCTTATTATTAATTCACGGGTGAACAAACAAAACCCTAATAAAAGAAAGACGCTCGTTTTGTTTGGAAAAAAGAAGAAGAAGAAAAAACTATGATCGCCGGCCGAAATAATTCTCCTCGCCTCCCACCGCGTGCGTTATCTGGCTCGTCACGTGACGCACACAAGTCTTTGTTGTGGCAAGCAGCGCAGTGTTAATGAACTGCGAGATAAAGTAGAAAAATAATGAAATTCCTCTCTGGAGAGAGATGATAATTGAACGGGCACACACACACTCGAATCCCGGCACCTCCACCTGCACACTTGGCTGCGCGTCTTGCAGAGTGCGAGATGAATAAAATAAAGAGCTTGCGACGAAGGATGCGTGCAGGATGCGTGCGTATAATATTTCTTTTGATGTCAACGCAAAACAAAAAGGGTCAGAGGGAAGGAAGGATTTCTTGCTGGAAATGTGTACACACACAACAAAATATAATATGATATGAAAAGAACAAATCAAATAACAGAATGAATTTTGTACTTATTTGCCGTTGTATCAAAGAATTATAAATAATAATTGGGAAATGAAAGGCTAAGAGAAGAAAAACAATCAAACTCTGAACTTTTAATTATTTTTTTTTATTAGAAAAAAAACTACTAGAAATAAAAAATATTTTATGTTCTGAAAACTTTTCTTTCAAAATCTTTCATTGGCAGCAAAAATTTACATTAATTAGGCTTTTAAATTAGTTAAGTTAGTACAGAGTGTGTGAGTAGAATTAGTGCTTTCAAAATGAAGGAACTTGTTAGAGCAAAATTTATAATTTAGACAAAGTTTTGTATAATCAATTATTATGTAATACTACGTCCATTACCGTTGTTTGTTTTTACATCCCAAAAGCCGCACCCCTCATGTTATCTTTAAGCTAAAAGCGAATTGCTGCGTTTTTGAAACCGGGGATCGTTTGCATATCGGGAGGCGCCTTTTATTAGCATACTTACTTGCAAAAGCACAACAAGCGTGGCTAAATAGACCTATTTGCATAATAAATAAATTTAGCCCGTAGAATTGTAATTCGACCGTGCGGTAGCAAAATTTGCGGGCGAGACGATGATTAATTCCTCGGTAAACACTATTGGCACCCACTTGAGAGTGCGAGCAGAGGAAAGGGCCAAAGAAAGGCTTTGGCGCGGTGTGAGGGATCAATAGCGGAAAAGGGCTGCGAGCGAGCGAGCGCAAAAACGTTGAATTCGAGTTCTATTCCGCGTGTATTGAGAGCAAAAACGGAAGAGAAAACGTTCGTCTTCATCTTCAGAAATGAAGAGACACGCACGCAGCAAAAGAGGATGATGCACTCTTGGCGGCGAATTCGAGCACAAAGTCTCTCTTTTGCCAGGCGGATATCATTTTGCTGCGTGCAGGGATGAAGAAGAAGAAGAAGTTTTTAATGAAAAACGAGGACGTCGGTTCTTTAGTAAAAAAAGAAACTGCTGGGAATGAAATCGGAGCATGACGGGTTGGCACAAAGAGAGAAAAAAGATAAAAAAAAATGTTACCAAAGAAATTAAATTTTGTAGTATCTGAAGGCCTTACAAAAAGTATGAAGAATGAAATTTAAGGCAGATATTGCATGTTTTAAAAATTTCCACACTGATAAATATAATGTTTAAAAAATTAACCAAAATTAAATATTTGCAAAATCGTTAAGCTATAAAATCAATAAACTTATTTTGTGGACATGGACAAAATATTGAAAAGAAAAAAAAGTTTTTTTTCAATCTGATATTTTTTGAATCTCTGAGAAAGCCAGTTCTCTATAGATTTTCAACACAATTTCAGAATTCCCACCCTTTCTGCTGTTTGGTGGGAAAGGTTTAAAGCTCAGCAGAAACGTGCAGTGCTTTCTGCGTCGATTTGTCTTTTGAGGGCTGCAATCAAGCGATTTTCAGAGCAAGTCCCGCATCATCAATCTCCATTTTATCAGGGCGACGACTCCCTTTGCTTTCTTTGATTCAGCCCTATTATTGTGCGCTCGCCGGTGCGCCGTTTTATCTCTGGTCGACATCCGACGTAGCTCTCTTCATCCCCATTTCGAGCCGCTGGCCTGCCACGGATTACTTTTCACGCTGAATAAAAACGAGTTTTTTTTTACCTCGCGTGCGTTATTTGAATGAGAAAAAGCGAGAGAAGTGGACGAAAGAAAATAAGTTGCAACTGCCTGCCAAGAGGCTCCAGCGAGAGGAGCACTCGGATGTTTACTGGGGGAAGAAAATTCATTTCCCTGCCCGGCAACCGAGTCCTCTCGCTAATTGGATCCAGCAGGTAGAAGGTGGAAAAGTGCCTGGGCGCGGAAAATAAAGAAGAAAAAATGCGCCAGAGGATGAGTCACGTTTTTTCACTTTCCTTTTCGCACGCCTTGCAGTGGCACAACTTTTATGGTCGTCCAGCGCAGCTGACTAAACAAAGAAAAGAAAACAAGATGAAAAAAAATGCTGTTTTTCCGTAGTATTGATTTTGTGTCAAACTTTATTATCCCGTCTCTCGAGATAACCACTTTATGAAAAAGTACTGTCGGCAATAAATCGATTTGGGAAAAGATGATACTCTCGTGTTTATTGAGTTTGGCGTCGTTGTGAGCGGAATATAAATCTATGCGGAAAATCAACTTTAGGTTGATGGAGGAAAACTGTTTTGCGATAAGATTAGTCCTGCCAAGTTCTGGATGCTAATGAGAATAATTTCTCTCGCGAACGAGCATCAGCGGGGCGGCGTATTTAATTACGATGCAAATGCGCGACGCCTTTCACGCTATATCTGGATCTGGGTTAGAAACTGCACACGGTGTTATGTGTTTCGCCTCATGTCAGCCATGAGACGCGTCAGCGAGCCGTGCTGCGTTTGCAAAAAATAACTGACTAATTTGCTTTGTTATAGTATGCGAGTTTGCACACACTGAAAATTTAACTATTTTTTTAGTATAATTTTGAATTAAGGGAATTACTATTCTTTAATGATCAAGTTTGTATGTTTGAAAAAACAAATCGTCAGTGTTCAGTACAATTGTTTTGCAGAAATTTTTTAAGCAAATTTTAAAATGTGATAAAGTTGATATTTTTATAGTAGAAGAATATTGCTTTTTATTTCTCTTTTTAGTTATAACCTGGTCTGTATATTGATAAAAATTTAATTAATTAATAAAAAAAAGTTTGGTAACAGAAATAATTTTTTAGAAATTCTCGTTTTTAATAAATGAAAATTTTGTTGTATGCTGGTGTAATATTAATTTCCCTCCAAATGTGCGGTCTAATTTTTCATTTGCTTCCGTTTTAAATGCCTAAAATGCGTCCTCCAGGTCGCAAAGCACGCGTTTAAAAATATAATTTTCTCATTTTGGCATCGCTCTCGGAAAAAACTCATTAAGCGAAACCAGTGCGGCTGTTGAAAACATCAGCGTCCCATGGTGAGGCTCGGTCAGGATGGAATGAAAAAAAAACAACACGGAGCGTTTAATTTATTATTTCCCGCACACGCGCTCGTCTCGCATTTGCATATTGGCCCGCTAATTGCGCTTGTACCACGCTTGACATGCGGTGCGCGATGGCGCTCACCAGTAGCATCAAAATTTATCATTTTATCATCCTTTCCACTTGAGGGATAAACTCACTTCTTGGAGAAAGATGCTCTCCAGACCTCGACCGGATTGTTCTTTGCCGGTTGATCTCTGGTCTCTTTCGAATGGAGTGTTGGAGATTTATTCCAGCTGAGAATTGGTCGGAAGGGGAAGTCGAGTGGCTGCGCCGACTACCCCTGTGTGGAGTAGTAAGCGATCTGAATGCACCCTTGAAGGGATTCGGATCACACCGCCGTTTTCTGTCGCCGCCGCGAAATGAAAACTGAAGCCGGGCAAGTTTTTGCCGAGTGTTAAAGTCGACGGCGCGAATCCGTGTGCGGCTAAGTGGTTGCATGTGTTTCCAATTCAATTCCCTTCAAGAGGATTTATAATTCGTTATTGGAATAAAGCTGTCAGCCTTTATTAAAAGAGGAATTTTGATTGATGAACTATGGAGGAAGATGTGAAAAGGAAAAAAAAAATATATATTATAAGGAAAAGTAGCGCATGAAGGAAATTTTGAAAGAATTATCTGAAAAATAGGAGAAAATTATTTATCTGGTAAAAATAAAAGTGTCTAATGTAAGTAAGAAAATGAATTAAACTAAATATTAGCAGAAATAAATTAAAAGTTAAGTATTAATGAATAAATAAAATATATTCGTGTTTAATAAATTAAAGAAATTTTCAAATATTACTTATTAATTTATATATGTGTTATGTAGTTATATTTATTTTTAGTATTATAAATTTATCTTGATTTATCAATTTCATTTTGTTTTGTCAGTCACAGTCCGTTGGAGAATATTTATGAAAAAGATTATATTGAAATCTGCCGTTTTCATAATACCATTCCGAGTGTATAACTTGAGCTGCTAAAAGTCCACATCAAACAATTTAAAAGCAGCCAACTTTGCAGCGGCGAAACCACAGAGCTTGCATCGCCTGGCGAGCGCGGTTTACGAGGATTAAGAGCCGACGGCATTTTCCAAATTTATCCGCGCATAATTTTGCGAAAAGCTCGGCCTTTTGTTGTTTACGGCGACCACAATAAATTGAACCGGGCCAGCAACAACAGCTCACCAACCGTCGGATTAAACCGACCGTACTGTGCTGGTCGCAGGTGATACTGCAGATTTCTCTGCTGCTTCGAAAAAATAACTTGGCAATTGAAATCGTAACCAATAAAATAAGCTATAGAGCCGAGTTTCTCGCCCTCTGCCGTAGAATGGTTTGTTGCTGGGCGCGATTGCGGAAGTCCTCATTGAACGAGGCTCATCAGGGACCCTTATAATGCCGTTGAATTGTGAATCTCATGAATCATGGCCAGCTTAATGCAACCGACAATTCCACACTGCAGGAAAGCGTGGCTGGCAGAGTTCTGACGAATAAATAAATAAAAGCTCAACCAATTTACAGAACATGTTGGTGCATTTTTGATTTATTAAGGAATACATAAAATACTTAAAAAAAATTGAATAAATTTACAACTATGAGAAGATTTTTAGTGGTGTCGCAAAAGAAAACCTAGTAAAACAAATAAAAGATTTAACAATATTGAATGAATTGAATTCCTAAGAAAAAAAATCACCTTTTTATTTATAATAGTAAGAAAATAGATAATTGAGGATATTCAAATGCTAAGTTAGTGCCAGCAATTCCTATAAGCTAACTTAGCATGTGAATATCCCCAATATAATTTAAAATTTTTGTTTTATATTTTCTTTGTTAAAAAAATTCTTCCTTGCAGCAATGGAATTTAATTTTAAAAAATAATTTTTTTGTTTTGAATTGACTTTTAGCTGTAGTTAATTTTTTATTTTTCACTTTAAACAATTTTATTTCAAATTAACGGAAAATAAATTTATTTTTATTCGTCTACCAATGCCCTGTTTTAGTGTGGTCAAGCTCAAGAGCCCACTTTAATAGAGCTGTGCCCATTTTTATGTTCATAAGCGATTATATCGCCGATCAGGGCGTCACATGTGTATAAAAAAGTGAGTAAACATCCATGCAGAGGTGACGGGCATTTATTTAAATTCCATCGCTTCAAAAATCGACTCTGCATCAAGCGCGAGAGCAGATAATTGCCTGAAAGCCCGTGGCGGTGTGTGATTATTTTGTTTACCAATCACGAGAGCCGCGTGGAATTTATATTGCATTTCGTCGCGCCACGCGAGAGAGAAAATAAATTCGACAGGCGCGCGGGGATGAGCGTCCTGATCGATACTTATTGACGCCGAAAGTTGGCGCGTTCTTGTTGATGCACGCCGGGGTAATCGGATTTGCAATAAAATTGGCGCCGCCGATCGCCTCGCAGCTCCGTTCTGCCTCCCCGATCCGCGGATTGTTTAAGGTGATTCTTCTACGGGGTTTTGGCCAAAACTAGAAATGCTGCAATGGATTCCAAATGACTCAGATTATAAGATTTGAACTATTGTGTGTTAATGTTTCAAGTATAAAAATGATTTATTTTCGCCCCATCGCTTCTTTACAGGGGGCCAAAGTAATGTCCGAAGGTCGAAAACGGGTAAAAATCCACGTTTTTCTACCTTCTCATACTCGTAACTTTTCATTTTGCAAAGTAAACTATAATTTTTTAGATAGCTTTCGATTCGCAAGAAGTTGAAGTATCCAAAAAAATCAAAAAAATTATACCTCTTCTGTCATTTTATCACCCCCTGAGAAATCAAATTTTTTTAATTTTAACGGGCCATTTATAAATGCTATTTCTCAGGGGGTGATAAAATGACAGAAGAGTTATAATTTTTTTGCTTTTTTTGGATACTTTAACATCTTGCGAATCGAAAGCTATCTAGAAAATTATAGTTCACTTTGCAAAATGGAAAGTTACGAGCATAAGAAGGTAGAGATACATGGATTTTTACCCGTTTTCGACCTTCGGACATTACTTTGGCCCCTTGTAATGAAGCGATGGGGCGTAAATAAATCATTTTTATATTTGAAACATTAACACACAATAGTTCAAATCTTATAATCTGAATCATTTGAAATCCATTTCAGCATTTCTAGTTTTGGCCAAAACCCCGTAGAAGAATCACCTTAATTCGCCGTGCGCTCCAGGCAGGTGAAAAATTGCCGCTCCCGGGCGTTTTGCAAATTTACACCGATATAGGGCAATGCCAGAAATTTGTGAAATTGAAATTCACAGGGACATTTCAAATGATTTTTTTTCATAAAAAATATATTAATATAATTAGATACATTTAATTAGCACAACTCTTACTTAAACAAAATCAATACATCAAAATCAATATGAAAATTGAATATAAAATTTCTTTATTAAAATTATTGACATACTTTATTTAATCTTATTCAATAATTTGGTGTATTAATCTGATTTAAGACTTGTAATCTTTATGTATGTATATGGAGAAAAAAATTAAATAAAGAAGCAATTTTCAGGCCAAGGCAATTTTTTTCAGCCTGTGCCCTATATTTTTGTGTTTTTTTTATACCTAAAATTTTAAATTTTAGTTTTAGATAAGAGTAATTAAAAAAAAAAATTACCAAAAATTTTCAATCTCTTTTTAAAACTAATGCCATGAAATTTTTTGTTTTAGGTAAGTGACGTGTTTCTCTTTCTTGGTGGGCGACGTTTCATTTCCTTGGCGTGACAAACCTAGACGGCGCGAGGTAAGAATCAGACATACCATTGTACGCGAGAACCATTTTATGGCTTTTGTTTGGATTGCCCGCCGAGCTTAGAAACACCAAAGTCAAGGCACCACCAGCGAATAGTTGTTTCTCACGAAAACTTAGCGTTCTAATAATAAAATTATAATCCCGGTCTAGACAAAAGTATGTGAATTTTTCGATTAGTCTAAATTTATTTATGTTTTCTGAGGATAACTTTTGCACAAAAGTAATGAAATTTTTGACCGCAACTCCCCAAATGAAATTTTTATTTGCAGGTAAAAAATTCATTAAATCGCGTCTGGGACCGAATTTTAAGCCAAGAGCATGAATTTTTGAGAGGAATTGAAACCGGGCTTTGCCTCTTTGAATATTTAAACGCGAGAAGAGGCAAAAATACGCAGACAACAATAGACCTTATGAAACTTTTGCAGTCCGGCTGACGGAGCGAAATAGAAGGAAAAAGAAAAGGCACGGCTGTACAAAGCGTTTGCATTTCTCTGGCTCGTTCAGGTGCGGTTGAATAAATTGCTGCTCGCGGTGACTCATCCTTCCCTGTTGAGATCACTCACTGTGGCGCGCGTCCTCCGGTGACGTGTTGCACTAATTGCAAGGACTTTCGGTTCTGGCGATTAAGGGCCCTACGGTGGAATAAATTCATTTCATCCCAAAAACTTTCTATTGTCCTCGTATACAAAACTAGAACGATTGATATAATCTAGATTTGAATAATTATCTCCGTTTGATGGAAAACTTTTCAAGTGTTTTTCTTTTATGTAATTTTTGTAGTAAATTTGTGAGAGTGAAATGAAATTCGCTGCAATCAATTTCATAGTGTTTCGCAACAACAATATCGTTACTAAGAATATACAAACTTGATTGTAAAAAATAAAATCATATTTCCAACACGAACGAAACTTGTTGAGTTGCGCGATTCCAGTTTGAAGCGGGTGCAATTATGCGCAATGGCCCTCGATGACATAATTGGCTCGCGAGTTTTATTGCCGGCTGCTGTCATTGAACCGCGAGTGAATTCAATCGCGTATTGTGTGCGGGGCCCTATCAATCTTTTGCAACTTTGCAACCAAATAACTAAAAAAAACCAGACGCTGCGATACGGCCTCGGACTTGATTGTTGATTGTTGCACTTCTTGACGCCGCCGGTTTTATTTAAGTTTTTGCTCGATTCTGGCGGCAACTCGTGGCGCAGTCAAAAGTAAAAACGGCAACATTTTGCGCAATGTCGCGAATGGTGGAATTGCAGCAGTCGGTCGCCGGCGTCGCTCCAGCCAGCCGTTTCTGCCTCGACTCGACAGATGGCAAACGCTGGAGCATTTCGAGACCGACTGAGCGCCTGGTGGACCAACGATAGGCAACTCGCTCCTCTCAAAAGCTCTGCGGGTTGCATAACTATTTGGTTATGAGATGAAGCAATACTTCTAGGGAAAAAGAGAAAAAATTGTTAAATTAACTGTTGAAGTTAATTTTCTCTCGCTGCAAAGATTCTATTTTCATTCATTTTTTTAAAGCATCCTGGAGCAGTGGAAAAATATTAAAAATATGAAATAAAATGATATTTAAAAAGATTGTGAATTTGTAACGTAATATAATATTAAATTATTCAAATAATTTTTTTTTGTGAATTTTCATTTAAATTTTATTTCTAAAAATCTCAATATTTATTGCAATATTATGAAGTTTTTTAATCTAAAGAAGCCCGCGCTTGATTTATTATTAATTAACAAAAGAATTGCAATATCCAGAATTCATACTACAGTCCTTCTGCCATGAGTTCCCTGCATAAAGATTTTTCCAATCAGGAAAATGGAAGGCAACCACGTGAAATATATCGGTTTCGTTTTTGCGATTTACGGAAGAGTGAAAACGCAGATTTCGCGTGAGAGTCTGAGGTAAGAGGTGAGCGATGTTGGTCGCGTGCCCCTTTGACAGGCCATATACCACTACCGTGTTGCAAAGTTCACTCTCGCGGCAGCCACAAAACCAGACCTCCATTTCACGAAGTGCAATAAAAAAAGGAGCCGCTATCGAAGAAATGGATCTTGATTGCAACTCCCCGCGCAGAAAATTTCCAAGGAAATTTGTTGCAAACGCAAAGCGAGTTTCCATTAAAGTGGGTGATGCCCAAATTCGATTGGCAATAATTATTACTGAAGTTGTTGAAGTTACGTTTGATCGAGAAGGTCTTTTTCACTCTCTCGCATGTTCCCTTTCCTTTCAGCCCACGCGGTAATAACAATAAAATGCTGCGAGTATACAAGGCGACGTCCGTGTCTCGCAAAGCCTCCATTTCATATCATTCGCATGCACAAAAGGCCGAAACTTATCACGGGTTCCATATTTACTACCATTTTATATAGTTAATCAAAACACTGCAAAATAATTAAAACGGAAACGACGCAAATTAATTTAATTGTCCTCCGCAATTAAAGTTTTACTGTTTCGTTTGTCTTGATGAGGGACTGCACAGAACAGATCTCAATCTGACGAAGGGACTCGGAATAATTACGACGACTGTCCGTGTGTTTTACGACTCGTCAACGTGTGCTCTAGCAGTGCACGATTGTATATTTCTTCACACTTGATTTCCCTCCAGAATTACATGTCTCCCGCTCGGATCTTGATCTTCAGAACAGCGACTAACATTTAAAGATCCGCTTTTCTTATCTAATTGTCAACGCTTTACATCATGCCATACTATACAGTTATAAAGTGAAGTAAGAATGGGGGCTATTCAAACTCCCATTACAATACTGCACCATTTTCGAGGCAGCTTTAAAATCCCTTTATGGATGATTTTTTTTAAAATTAAATATCTCTAATGGAAAATCCTGTAAAATTAAAATTGTTTTTCAGCAAAGCCTCTTTTTTTATGTGGAGTGAAAAATAAAATAAAATCACCTGTCGGCGAACACAAGTTCAAATTCAATCAGGCAGCCATCCGAGGCAATGAGCTGGCGTTAGCTGCTGAAGGCTCATCCAATCAGTTAGTTGGTTTTTCAGCCCAAGGTCGCTTCGGCAGAGTATAATATGAAAATTTAATTAAACTTCGCCAGCGCAGTGTTGATAAAATTATCACACGACGAAGTTTTAATTGGCGCATTGATTCAGAGGGGAGCCTAGCGTCCCCCTATGGCGGCAGCTTTTTGTGTTCTTTGTTTGTTTGTTTGCGCGCCACACACCGAGCAGAGAGAGAGACTTGTTCTTTTGTATTAATTAGAATCGATATGCTTGTGTATGTGCAACAATGTATGGGAGGAGGCAAGAAAAAAGATAGAGCGTCTCGGAATGACGTCACCGGTGTGTTCAATTGCGAATCAGCAGCGACACCCCAGCTCGCCTCGAGACTTCGCTCCTCTCTCGGCACAATAGAAAAAGAAGCCGTGCAAGAGCGAGGCGTGTCGCCGCCGACCGGCTCATTTGCTGTGGCCTTTGGTCGGGGCGAAAATAAATTTTGCACCTTCATTGGGAAAATGACTTTTACGACGTGGTGTGTGTTGTCGTGTTTGGTAATTTTTACAAGAAAAGTCAGTCATGCACACTCACGAGGTGAACTCTCGCAGTCTCAAGCGTACGTGGCGTGTCCGGTTCCCAACTCATAAATATTTCATTCAAAAATTTCTCAGTAAAGCAAGTGTTATAAAATGTGCGTCCGATTTATTTTAAACCTATAACAATTAAAAAAAAATTAAATTATTGAAAAAAAATTTTATTTAATGCCCTTTAAATGTTTGATCAACAACTATATGAAAGAGATACTTAAATTTGGTTTATAACGATTAATTGGCAGTTAGGATATTGCAGAATTTATTACACACACATTTTTTTATTTTTTTGCAAAATCTATTTCTTTTTTTATACATTTTTTTTAATTTCACTTTCCTTTCCTTCACCCTTTAAAATAAAATTGTACGTCGCCGGACAAGACCAGAGGCGGCGAGGGAGCTGCGAGAGTGAAAGTGAGTGTGCTCGCCTGCAAGTGCACTTTGCACCTTGCACGTGACGGGTGCCGGAAGGTGGGAGGCACCGCGGTGCTTTCCGCAGAAAGCGGTCGGAGTCAGTGGCCCAAAACCAATCAAGGGCGACGCACTTGCCGTTGCGGTGTGCGTTCGCCAAAACGATCGGCCGAGTGCCGAAATCGGATCCGAACGAGTGTCGTGGACACAAAGTAAAACGTGAGTTTTATTAGCAAATTTTTAAACCCCATTTGGGCCTTTGTCCGGTGGACTTCCGAGCCACCCTATTTTTCCCTTCGGGTTCACTGACACGACGCTTTCGACCTTTCAGGCGCCCCTCGGGGCCGTTTGGTGTCTAGGAACGGCTTCGTGGAGCCAACCGGGGCGTCATTCCGGACGGCGGCTCAAACACCACCCTGAGCTTGCCGAATGACCTCGTCAATTGGGTCACTGCACGAGCCACTCACATTTCACGTTTCACCCTTCGGGTTTGAGAGAGTCAACGAGCAGCAAGAGAGAACGACTCATCAAATGGACATCGACGAATAAGTACCATTTTTGAAAGTGCACTTTTGATATTGTATCCAATTCCTTTTCCTACCCTTTTTTTATATTGATACACTAATTTCATTACATTCATACTAATTAATTATCATCAAAATTTTACAATAAAAGTTTTGCAAATTTTACTACCTGCAAAATTAATTGTAACTTTGGTCTTTTTTTTATTGCGATACGAATCTCCAAATTATTTTCAACAGTTCAGTCAGTTTGCACATTTCAGGAGCCACCAGAAAACGAACCCTGGTTTAGGTTTTTTTATTTTGAATGTTGAGAATTTAATTGAGCATAATGTGTAGCAGCATTTAAATCTGTTACTGGCATCCCAACATATAAGAAGTTTCCAGAAAGAACTAAGTAACGTTATATGGCATCCCTTTTAAATTTTCTGCGTGGCTAGTCGAGTAGTCGGAATTTATTCGGTCGTCTTGCGTGCGCGGGGCGTGTTGACGTGCGAGTCTCGAACCGGAGGGCCGTTATTGTTTCGGTATTTTGTGTTTTTCGGTCGGCGTTTGCTAAGCGAGCGACATCGCGATCGGGCCGCTTGAGCGTTATTTGGATTCCGTAGTGCATTCGTGGCTAGCGTGAAATTCTAAATTCCTCTTGCGTGTATTGCATTGTAAATTTTTATTTATTTTCTTGTTGCGTTTGAAATATTTAGTTTTTTTTTTGTGTGTTGATTTTTATTGTTAAAATGGATAATTTCAAGATCGAATTTGATCGTTTGAACGAAGAGTTTGTGCGGCATGAGTGCGTGGCGTTAGGCATAGAGATTGGCGAGAAAAATATCACAGCCTTGCGAGCTGAATTAAAAGCAGCACACGACGCGTTTGCGAGTGGGGCCCGCGAGAGGCCGGTGATTGTGGAAACTCCAGCCGTCGTGGAGGAGCTGAATTTCATTTCCGTTCAAGTCGGGACAGTAAAGGCAAGGGTGCAGGACGTCGCCAACGCAAAGTCCGCCACTGAGGCTCGGAAGGTGCGAGCGCAGATTGCATATTTGCGCGAGTGTCTTTTGAGACTGAAGCCAGCGGAGGGCGCGGAGCGTTGCAAGGGCTTAGTTTCGACTTTGTGGGAGCACTTGCGTGCGGCCTTTAATGTTTTGAGGGGCGTACGCGAGGAGGACCCTGAGCAGGTCGGAGGTGAGCAGGCGCAGGCGAACGCGGCTCTCTTTGATGAGCTAAACGAGACTGTGGCCGCGCTGGGTGACGTTGCCCAGCCGGAAATTGACCTTGACCAGGGGGGAGGGGGGTTGCGTGCCCAATCCACCCCGAGGCCACAGCCGTCGTGGTTTGATGACGTACTATTGTATTTGCCAATGCGTTTTGACGCGCAGAGAAATGAACCGGTGCCACTTCTTGCAGATGCGGCAGCCGGCGGACTTCGCTCTTTTCCCGAGCCACGGAGAGCTGGAAAAGTGATTCCAGTGGCGGACTGGAAAATTCAGTTCTCCGGCGAGGCGAAAGAGAAAGTGTCGTTTGCTGACTTTTTGTTTGAAGTGTCGCTGAAAAGAGAGGAGTGCAATTTGTCCGAGAGCGAGTTTTGGCGCGGCGCGCACAATTTGTTCACGGGCCCGGCGAAAACGTGGTTTATTGCGAATCGCGGAAAATGGGCGTCGTGGAGTGAATTTGAGCCGGAATTTTTGCAGAATTTCAAACCCGCCAATTTTGATTCACGACTGTGGCAGCAGCTTCGATTGAGAACGCAGGGGAGAGAAGAGCGATTAAATCTTTATGTGGCGGAAATGCAGAGGAGCTTTTCTCTTCTTGAATTTCCACCACATGAGGCGGAGCGTTTGTCTTTCCTCAAGGAGCGGCTTAATCCGTTTTTGTTAAAAAACCTGCCACTGTCAAAAATCAAAACGTTGGACGAGTTGGTGGCTGAAGGCCTGAAATTAGAGTCGGTTCAGTCGCTCATTGACAATTATCGCGAACCAGTGGCACCAGATAACCCAGTGCAGCCGAGCCTGGTGTATAAAAAGCCAAATTCAGGGGCCGCGGATTCGGGCAAGGCGAGTGCCGCGAAGGCATCGCAATCGAGTGACAGTCAGCCGAGGGCGCGCGCTGCAACTGTAGCAGTTGATGGGACGGTGGCGAAGGGAGACAATCGGCCGAATTGGACCCAGGGTGGGGCTAAGGGGTCGAATTTTGTCCCCGGCTCAAAGCAGCCACATCCAGCTTTTGCGCGAGCAAATTCTGACCCCGGGCGTGCCAGGAGGTGTTGGAATTGTGCTCAGCCGGGGCACACTTACGTCTACTGCCCCTCAAAAGTTGTGAATTTCTTTTGTTGGGGATGTGGTGCTCAGGGTGTGTCCCGCAAGACGTGCAAGAATGAGAAATGCCGCCGTGCAAAAAACGTGCAGGAGGGCCCTGCTGGAGGCAACACGCAGCCGAGCAGGCCCGCAAACAGTGCAGACGGACCGGCTGCGAGTGGAGCCGCTTCGTAGGAAAGATCCGTATTGATACCGTGCGTGCAAAAATTGATTCAATTAAGCGAAATTTGAAGTCAAAGTTAGAGAGAAAATTTACGTCTGTAGACGAGGATGATCGTTTGTTTTTAGATGTGCAAATAGTGGGCCGTAAAGTAACGGCGTTGCTTGATTGTGGGGCCTCAATGTGTGTTTTGGGGGGGCCGGGAGAGTATTTGATTAAGGAGCTCAATTTGCACATCCGAAAAACAATGATTAAAAATGTTGAGTTGGCTGACGGCAGTCACAATTTGGTGGGCGGTTGCGTTGATTTGCCAATTACGTTGGACGGTAAAACATTTTTAATACCCGCATTAATCGTTCCCAAGGTGGATCAGGCTTTAATTCTCGGTTTGAATTTTTGGGTTCGGACAGGTTTTGTCCCGGACGTTTTAAATGGGACTTGGCATTTCACTTCTCAAAATGCGAGCGAGGCGCCGCGGCCGCCTGAGAGAATTTCATCGGCGAGGGCGGACGGCGACGCTTTGAATGAAAAGCAAAGAAAGGAATTGCTCGGTTTCATTGAAAACGTTAAGAAAGATTTTCCAAAGAAATTAGGCCGAGTTAAAACTGAATACCACATTGATACGGGCGATGCGAGGCCAATTAAATGCAAACAATTTTACATTGCGCCGCCGATGTTGGAGTTAATGCACAAGAACATAGACGAGATGTTAGAGCTAGGCGTCATTGAATATGCCCAGAGCCCTTGGTGCTCGCCGGTGTTTTTTGTGCGTAATGACGAGAAAGGAAAAGAGCCGCGTTTAGTTCTTGATATGCGCGAGGTTAATAAAGTAACTGTTGAAGATGCGTATGCAGTGCCAATTTTGTCATCAATATTAGATAATTTGGGAGATTTTCGATTCATTAGCTCTGTTGATTTTAAAAAGAGTTATTGGCAAGTGCCACTTGACGCAGAGAGCCGGCCAAAAACCGCTTTTTTTGTTCCAGGGAGGGGATTATTACAATTTTGTGTCATTCCATTTGGCGCTATTAATAGCGGTCCCGGTTTTATGCGCGTGTTTGACGGAGTTCTTGCAAATTCTTGGATTAGGAAATATATAAAAAATTATATTGATGATGTCTTTATTGGTACTCCAACGCTTGAGTTGCATTTTGAGGTTTTGAAAGAATTTTTCCGATTGATGAAAGAGGCTAATTTGACACCTAATTGGGATAAATGTCATTTTCTTCGAAGCTCAATTAAAATATTGGGGTATATTTTTGATAGTGCAGGTTTGCATCCGGATCCAGAAAAAATCAGTGCCATTTTGCAATTAAAACGGCCGGAGAACGTTAAGGAGGTGAAAATGCTCCTTGGCGCCGTTTCCTATTACCGCCGGTTAATTGACAATTTTAGCACTATTGTGGAGCCGATGACACGCCTCACTCGCAAAAAGAGCTCTTTTGTTTGGACGGACGAGCAAGAAAATGCATTTACTTCCATGAGGGAGGCTCTAATTAGTGACCCCGTGGTCCGATTGCCTGATTTTTCGCGTCAATTTATTTTGTCAACGGACGCGTCAGATGTAGGAATTTCGGGGGTACTCACACAGATTTTTGAGGATGGGAAGGAACACCCGGTGTTTTATGTGAGCAGAGTTTTGAGCGAGGCCGAGCAAAAATATCCAACTATCCATAAGGAGGCATTAGCGATTTTGTGGTCAATCGAGCGCCTTGAGGGTTATTTAGCGTATAAAAAATTTCTGTTGTACACAGATAATAGGCCATTAAAGTTTTTGCGCGACGTTAAAAATCCGAAGGGGAGGCTGGCGAATTGGGTCGACAAGTTGCAAAAATACGATTTTGAAGTTTTCCACAAGCCGGGAAAATTAAACGTAGTGCCAGATTTGCTCTCCCGTTCATTCTCAGCGCCAATTAAAGTTGCACCAATTAATGTCCCAGAACGGACCAATGACCGATGGTATATTGATTTGATGGAAAATGTTCAGCGTGAACCAGGGAAATTTCCACTTTTCAAGGTTGAGGGAGGGAGACTCTTTAAACTTGTTAAGGGTTGGAATCCGTGGGATATTTCCGATTACAAGCAGGTGGTCCCGCGAGATCAGAGATTAAAGGTTATTCGCTTGAATCACTGCCCGCCGGAGGCAGGTCACTTTGGTTTTTTCAAAACATTTCACCGAGTATCTGAAAATTTTTATTGGCCTAAAATGCGATATGACATTAAAAAGTTTATTTCAAACTGCCGCACATGTGTCGAGCAAAAACCTAGTCAATCTGCGCCAGCAGGATTTATGGCCTCTCACCAAGTAGAAAGGCCTTGGCAGGTAGTTTGTTCTGATATTGTGGGCGAGTTTCCGCGTAGTTCTTTGGGAAATAAAGTAATTTTGTCAGTCGTTGATTTTTTTACAAAGTTTGTCATTCTTGTGCCACTCCGGGAGGCAAGCGCCAATGCGTTGTGTGCCGCTCTCGAGAAAATAATTTTCACTTACGGTGCGCCAGAATTATTAATTCAAGATAATGCAAAAATTTATAACAGCAGGGTTTTTAAAGATCTCGGGAAAAGATTTAATATTGACCTCCAGTATACCCCACGTTATCATCCGCAAGCAAATCCAGTGGAAAGGGTTAATAGAGTGTTTGAAACAGTTATACGCTGCCACGTTTCCGATAATCACAAAGATTGGGATAAATTTTTGCCGCAGGTGGCCTTTGCTATTAATTCAAGTGTGCATGAGACGACAAAATTTTCACCTTTTTTTCTAACTTTTGGTCGTCAACTTTCATTGTATAATCAACCAGCGCCGGAAGCTGAGCGCGATCAGGCGGTGCGCGATCCGATCTCCGAGTATGCCAAACGATTTCCGAAACTACAAAAAATATTTGAAACCGTTCGTGAAAATATGAGGGCGTCCGGGGAGAAGAACGCACGTCATTATAATCTGCGCCGACGGCCGGGTGATTTGCGAGTAGGCGATTCTGTCATGAAAAGAAATTTTGTTTTGTCCAATAAAGGAGCAGGGTTCTCAGCTAAATTAGTCCCATCATTTGTTGGCCCGTATACAATTGTTGAGCAGAAGGCTCCTAATATGTTCACTCTGGCAGATGATCAACGAAAAATAATTGGAGATTTTGATTGCAAGGATTTGAAGAAAACTGCGCTCATGAATTAATTTCCACTTCGTGAAAATTAATTTTGTGACGGGGGGAGGTATAACGATTAATTGGCAGTTAGGATATTGCAGAATTTATTACACACACATTTTTTTATTTTTTTGCAAAATCTATTTCTTTTTTTATACATTTTTTTTAATTTCACTTTCCTTTCCTTCACCCTTTAAAATAAAATTGTACGTCGCCGGACAAGACCAGAGGCGGCGAGGGAGCTGCGAGAGTGAAAGTGAGTGTGCTCGCCTGCAAGTGCACTTTGCACCTTGCACGTGACGGGTGCCGGAAGGTGGGAGGCACCGCGGTGCTTTCCGCAGAAAGCGGTCGGAGTCAGTGGCCCAAAACCAATCAAGGGCGACGCACTTGCCGTTGCGGTGTGCGTTCGCCAAAACGATCGGCCGAGTGCCGAAATCGGATCCGAACGAGTGTCGTGGACACAAAGTAAAACGTGAGTTTTATTAGCAAATTTTTAAACCCCATTTGGGCCTTTGTCCGGTGGACTTCCGAGCCACCCTATTTTTCCCTTCGGGTTCACTGACACGACGCTTTCGACCTTTCAGGCGCCCCTCGGGGCCGTTTGGTGTCTAGGAACGGCTTCGTGGAGCCAACCGGGGCGTCATTCCGGACGGCGGCTCAAACACCACCCTGAGCTTGCCGAATGACCTCGTCAATTGGGTCACTGCACTGCCAATTCCCAAACATTTGGTTCATTAGTTTCTGATACTTAATTTATCAGGGTATTTTTTATGACAAAGAAAGTATTTTTTTCTCAATATTTTCCTTTTGTCTTTCCGATACGATCAGACCGCATGCAGCTTTTCAAAGTGGCGCTGCACTCGCACAAGCCGCGTACTTATTTTTCTCCGTCAAACTCACTCGGTGATAATAATTCAAAGCGGCGACCAATAAAGCCAGGAATTTATGATAAAGAGTGCCGGTGAAAAATGTATAATGCTTTCCCGCTGAGCGTCCTTAGGTAATTAATGGCCTCGGCACGGAGGACAACACCATTATGACAAAAAGGGTCAGTGACTTTGTGTGTGTTGCATCTCTTTCTTTCTTTCTTTCTATCTCTTGCTGGTCGCCGCCCCAGCAGCGCTCGAAAGGAAAACGAGTTGCTTTTTCTTTCTCTCCGCAGCCTTTTCTCGTCTTCGTGTCAGAGAGGACGTGTTGCCGGGGTCATTCACGACCAGTCCGTGATCACAAATGAATGCTCGGTTCGCTCTGCGGATTCCTCCCGCACACCAATGAAACGGCTCGTTAGCCGCACTGAGAGAGGAACGGCCGCCGAGGACCAATTTTGAAGTTCACTCTTGAGCACCTCAGTCAGTGCGGCACCTGCAAATAGAATACGTCAAGGTCACACCCTTAGGCAAAGAATCAAATCAAGTCGAAATAATGAAGAGATCAGAGCTAAAAATAACAAATATTTTTTTCCTACTGAAAAAATTTATTTGATTTAAAAATAAAAAGCTACGATTAAGTTTTTTTTAACATGCCCATTTTTTTAATAATTTAATTTGAGATAATTTTGTGTTTATTTTCAACAATTTTAAAGAAGAGCTTGCAATATCTACAATGAAATCAAATTTTCTGAACTTTTTTTCATTAGATCAATGCAAATTTTTTATGTCGACTGACCATTGATTTTATTTTTCCATCTTGGTTGGGCTGTTATGAATGTAGCTTTGTGAAATTATTATCAATTTTGGGCGGGCCAATTTCTGGAAAAAAAATCATTTTAGAAAATAAGAAACAATGATAAATTTAAAAAATTTAGCTCTCCCACTGACTTCAATTTTTCTTACTTTGTTTCCTTGGAACTAACATCTACAAAAAATGCTAAATACTAATGTAAAAAGAAAAATTATTATTTAAATTAATCGGACCGTTTTTTTAGTAAAAGCTTATTCGTAATAAGATCAAATGTGAAGCAAAATTTTGTATTTTGTCATTTGAAAATGATTCTATTTAGAAAAGTATCTCACAACCAAAACCACGTTATGCAATTGATACGTTTTGTTTCAAATTTGCTTGATCAAGCGTAGCCTGTAAAATGAATCCGCCCAAGCAGCATCAAATTTCTCGCCTCCAGCCCTCAAAATTGACTCATCCGCGCCCTGAATTCGCACTCAGCCGGCCGAAGACGAAATAATCAACAGAACGGCGTGCACAAGTAAATAAATCGGACGAAAGTGGCCCTTCTCGCGAGTGGGCGGCGAATTGTGGTTCTGATGCCCGTTTCAAGGTCGCGTGACATCTGTTAATTCATCGTTAGGACGGAAAGAAAAAAGTCTAATCGGATCGGCGCTCGTAAAAATGCAGATCGACACGCGTGTCAGACACGAAAACGAATCGCTTTCGATTCTATGCAGAGTGGCGCCAGGCGACGCCTTTTTATATTAATCGTCGCGCGCGGACAAAGTGCTGGTGCGCAATTTAAATTGCTGCTCCAGAACAATGCTCCAAATAAAATGCCCCGGTGACCATTTTATTGTACAATGGCGAAACACCCACCTCGTCGCGACTATATTTGGCCAGCTTGGGCGGACACCAAAAGCGGACTTGGCCGGTCGCGAGCGAGCGAGAAAGAGAGACCAGACTTATTTTAATATCTCGGCGGAAAAAGCAACCAACGCATGAACATGCAAGCAAGCAGTGAATATAAGACCTCTGCCTTTTTCTCTCCCTGACTTCATCTGCAGGGACAATAATTTTTGTTTTACGTTAGCGCTGCCTCTCGTAAAACATCTCGCTGGCATCTCTTATTAAGACTGCGCTGGACGTTGCCACTTTATTTGTCTCGTAAAAGAAAGAAGGGTGCTCTTTTTTATATTCCTAAAGTCGTTTGATTAAGTCCGTTAAAAATAAGAAAATAATAAACGATCAGAAGGTCAGGGTTAAAGGTTTATCACTCCGTGCTGGCTCAAATTCACACAATTCTCTAAAAATGAAAAATATACATATTCGGTCAAAGGAATGGAATATTTGTAACTTTTAGAAGAAAAATAAATTAAGACTAATTAATTAATTAATTTGTAAAACAGATTTATCACATTAAATTAGCGAGTAGAAACTTTGCTCCCAGCAGACGAGCCGAAGGGAACAAAAATTTCACATCCGCAACAGTTTTGCATTTTACAGCCGCTGCGAATTTGGGACAAACAAGTGAAAAAAGAAGTGTTTTAGCCGGTTGTCATTTCTCCAGATTTCTTCCCATTTTATCGCCACCGTGTAAGTTAGAGAAAGCACGGCTGATAAAAGTAAGACCGCAGCACACTCCCACACAGTCGCACGCTTTTCAGGTCAAAACGCACAACAATGACTAGAACTAAAACAAATTTCTTCGCCAGCAGCCGTTCTTCAGTATAACCGAATTACTTTTATTTATTTTCCAGCTTAAAATCGTCTTGTGTGGACTAAGAGCTACTCTATAAGAAAATGCACCTTCCATAATAAAAGCAGTTAAAGAGCAGTTGTCGGTCGGTCGATGCGTTTCCTGGTGGCACCACACAGCGTTATCATTTGGAAATAATTACAGTCCTTGGCGTCGCTGCTGGCCGTAATCAGGGTACCGTTTTAATACTTTTAGTGCGCGCTACGATTATTCAAACAAGAAAGAAGGAGAGCGCACCAGTTTGCTGTTGATTTTTTGCCATCATTTGTGCACATGCATGCGGTGGTCGTTGCGGGAAAAACGTGTGCATTCCCACGAATTTGTGTTTGCTCGTTGGTGCTCCGTGGCGCGGAAAAATCACTCGCCAAGGCAATGTCAGTCAGTAACGCACCTGCCGATTGAATTTCGTTTTTTCAAAAGAATTATCGAGCGAGGCTGAGCTCATTGCTGCTGACAATCACCATTATTATTGACGGACGTAATTGGGAGGATCTTTTGATGCTCTC
Organism: Neocloeon triangulifer; assembly: GCF_031216515.1. Lineage (NCBI taxonomy): Eukaryota > Metazoa > Arthropoda > Insecta > Ephemeroptera > Baetidae > Neocloeon > Neocloeon triangulifer. Next base: position 11,056,581 of record NW_026775554.1, on the reverse strand, counting down.
AGGATCTGATTTCAGCGCCAATTTGTTAGAGTAGGGCCGGTTAAAAGCTTCTTCAAATTGAGATTGTAAAATGACGTAAGCTAGCAATTTTAGGAAATAGAGACGTCTTATTTTTTTCTTATAATTTGGGAGCTTTCAGCTTTGGAAAGAGAAAAGAGTCAATATATAGCCAGAGACAATAAATCCTAATTTCTCAGATTTCAAGTTGTGAATCTTTTTTAGCTTTCAGCTATTTCTGAAAGCAAAATAATTAAAATTTATGGATCTTCAAATGAACCTTTTATTTTATTAAAAACCCAATATAGCTAATAGATTATTATTATTTTAATTTTGATTAAAACCAAATGCAAATATTTTACATTCGGGGCCAAGCCGGATGCTCCAAACGCGACCATCGAATTTTTCCTGCGCATTCATGGTAATTGTCTATTATGCACCGCGGTGGATCCTGTATATGCCGAGAGTGACCTCAGTCAGCGTTGCATGAATGTCGTGGTTGATAATTCTGCACGACTCAGCGGTCACCACCGCACCGCTCACATAATAAAACACCGCGTGGAAGCCCAGGGGTCAACAGTCAGTAGACATGTATGAAAACGGTGCTGTTGCCCTTGCTCGTTCATTTTCGTGATGCGGCGTTTGATAATCAGCCGGCTCCAATCACGCAACCACTCGCTAATGGGACAAGGACGCTTTTGATTTTTTGATCCCATTCATCCGGATGAGCGTGAGATATTCGCCCGCCCGCCCGCCGATTTGGATCTGCCAGGCTAATTCTCATGCTTTCACTTTTGCACTTTGCTCAACGCTTTGTCGCCTCCAAGCGCGTGAAAATTTTCTTTCTTATGGAGCATACAAATTATCTTGATGGAAATTAATTTAATTTATTTCACAATCATTAAGATTTTTATGAAAATTTTCTTTTTGGTTTTTATGTACTTTGCAATTTATAAAAAAGGTGCTTATTTCAAATTACGCTTGTCTTTCCAATCCTCATCTTCTAACGAGCGGCATATCAAGAAGTGGCTGATTGCTCTTCAGACAAGTTGGTGTGGTTTAATGGCGCAGAGATATAATTGCAAAAGAAAAAAAGAAAGAAAGTAATTTCGCCGCCTTTTTACCGCTCTGTGAGATGAACTTGCTTAGTTAGTAGCAGATCTACTTTTACCCGCGGCGTCTGTGGGTTATCCTGATTCGCAATTAGGCTCAGCAGGTCGTACTTACAATTAAGTACTTTATTAAACAATAATGAGAAAACTTGTCTCCTCTCTCGCGTGCTAGAGTTATCTGCCATTATTCGCAATGCATATATAAATTTATTCGCACCAAAGTTCTACTTTCGAGTTGAAAACAAACTCACCTTCCTACTGTGAAAAGGTTTTGAAATTCAAATTTTGCCTTGATTCTTTATGAATAAATCTGCTGACAATCTTGATTATTATTCATTTTGGCAGTCAATCAGCAACTTTTCGGCGGCTCGGCCTCTTTAAGAAAAAATAGGCCTTCGTTAATATCTTTTTTTTTTGCCCACGAGATGTGGTCTTTGGAAAACTAGAGTCCTTGAGCCGATCGCAATCAACTGGTTGAATGGGCCGATTCCGCACGGACAACACCCAGCGTTGAAATCACTCGTCAAGCAGAAAAACAATCAGCTGCTACGAGGATAAAAAACGCTGAAGACGAAACAAGGCCACGGAGAGAGACGCGCAGGCAGAACTGATCGATTAACTTCGCTGATCTATTTAGTTAGTTTAGGTGACAAACTAATCAGCGGGCCAGAAAGAAGAAGTGACAGATCACTCGTGCCACTCGCTTTCTCATTGTACTATTTTATATCGGACGAGCACGTCGCTGATAATTTATTGCGCGTTTCTTTCGCCCGCGCCAGCCCAGCAGAAAAGACAAAAGCACGACTTTTTAGAAAGGTGAAACGGTGCGCGTATAGAAAAATTATTCCGAGCGAAGAAGAAGAAATTGTTTTGCTGTGTGCGTGACTCTGTGGGAAAGGCCGTCGCAGGGTCTTTTTTGTATTCGGCTCTCTTGTGATTTTCGTTGGGACATAAAAAGCGACATTTTTAATATCCAAAAGTTTATTTAAGTCGCTTTCACATACACATTTACCTGTTTTCTCAAAATTTATATGAATGTATGTATAATTAATTGATGAATAAAACATGGATTATCCAAATTTTAAATAAAAAAAAATTAAAAGAAAATATAAACAATAACTTGATGAGTTTTAAATTTAAAATGGTAAAAAAATGACAGGCAATCTTATGGTTTTAAAGTAAAATATCCGATATATTTGCTTTGAAAATATAAAAATAAATATGCGCCCATAGTTTATTTTTTATTGGAATCCATCACTCAGGTATTTAACCCTTACCCTAGACGCAGAGTCCTCGTGGCATTAAAATAATAATAATACAAGTTTTTGTAATCCGCTGCGCCCTTGCTACCCTAATCAACATGACTGCTTGTGGTAATCACGGCAACCATCGCAAGTCAAATTACACGCGGGCTGCCGATGCAGGTGTAGGGTTTCGTGCGAGCACCATCATTCAACTCGTTACATCATCATCCAGAATAGACCAAGTTTGAACCGAAACGGATCCGAACAAAATTTCCTCTCCTACCGCCGTGCGAAAAATTAATTAAATTACGCGAATTTAATTGCTAATTGAAAACCAGCAAAGAAGCTACCGCGCTTGTGTGTGGTTTCGGCGTTCAGGTTTTATTGAACCTCTCCTCTATACCTCTCAATTTATCGGCAGAGAGCCCGAGAGCGTTTGCTGCAGCCTCTGCTTTTCATTTTATCGTCTCGCCGAGGAGGATAACCAACCCGAGAGAGCGAGAGAGATGCTGTGCGAGAGTGCTTTGATCCCGCAGCGCGCGCGGCGGCATCTTCGCTCTCGCCCGCCCGTTGCCATTGAACTTGAAACAACACCAAAAGCTCTGCAAATAGACCAGCGTTTGCTTTTGCTCCATTTTCGCCGCCCGATTAAAAAGGCAGCCTCTTATATTTGCACTCGGCCGCCCAAAGTCAAACAAAGAATCCGCCGAGATGAAAATAAAATTTTATTTTTCCTTCCTCCAGCCGATTTTTCTTTTCATTTGAAATTTATTTGCATGATAAGTCGTCCGTCGTTAGTGGTCACGACGGTGTAAAAATCCTGTCCGATTGGAATTTCCTCTCGGATTTTTACACATGGAGCTTCCCTCAAGAAGCGGCTTGCTCGTTGGCTTGGTGCGGCGAGGCTTGGCCAGCCGGTGGTGACCTTGTGAGGCATGCCTGCGGGGTCCATGGTAGCAGCGGTTATGGCAACTCTGCCGCCGCTCACGGCCCCTCGGAGTAAAACACGACGCGATGGCACCCAAGAAAATCGCCAAGCAACATTTAATACATTTATAAATAAAAAACTTCCCTTGCTCGGTTCATTTAATTATTTGTTTTTATATAAAATAAAAATATCTGATTTTATTTTAATCAGACAAAACCGTTTCCTTTTATTTTATTATATTTTTTGTGTGACGGTTATAATTTACAAATTTTAATCCCAAACTTTACGGCCGGCCATAAAGTCTCTTTTGTTTTACGATCGCAATTATAAAGTAACATTTTTTGATTCCATTGAGGTGAAATTGTAGCCGCAGGTGCGACAAGCCCGAAAATTTAATTATCCCGGGAGAAATATTATACGTCGGCAGCCCCCTAGAGCCAAGCACCGAGCAGCTTTGCATGTCGTGCGGCTGCGAAAATTCCTTTGGTCACCCAAACGAACGAGGCAACCTTTTTTGCGCCGAGGATGCTGGAGGTGCGGCCGTGCAGTAGTAGTGGTGGCGCTGGCTGCTCCTCTCCTGCCTGCCAGCCAGGTTCTCTCACTTTCTCCCTCAGTTACTGCCGTGCCGGAGACCTGAACGCAGCTCCGTGAGTGCCCCACCACGATGCCAGTGACAGTGCTGTGAGAGAAGTGCTTGTTTTTTCCTTCGGAAATGTTTGACAAAATCCGCCGCTTCATGGGCGGCGGGCGCAAGAAAAAGAGCGAAGCGCCGTTCAAACGCAGCGACTCCTTCCGCCGAATTTCCATCAAAAGACACTACCTGGAGCGCGGACATGCCAAAATCCAGCCCAAGGCGTCCACCAGCGGCAGCAGCGCCTCCGTCTGCAAAGCGCCGCTGCCGCCGGACGACGAGCTGGTCATCGACTACGGCCAGTGGCTGCTCAAGTCGGACGAAAAAAAGTCGCCGGCCAAAACGCAAAACGTGCAGAGTGTCCAGATCACCCCGTTGGAACACTCACCCCGAGTCACGGCGCACCGCCACCGCATCCACGTGAGCGCCCGACCCTCCCCGGCGACCTCTCTGGACTCGGACCTTCCCCTCACCCCCAAGGACGCCAGTCTCGCACCCATCTGGATCGACCCTCCTCCCCCGGTATCCAGAACGCCCCGAAGTCTTGAACTACCCCCCGTCTCAGCCAGGAGGCTCGATATGCCCGGCTGCTCGGGGGTTGAACGTCGAGCGCACCGCTCTTTGGAGAGCGGGTTGAAGTGCGTGCGGCGGGAGGAACCACCCCCGCTGCCCACCGGCTCCACGAAAACGGTATCCTCTGAGTCAAAGGACTCTGGCTTTTCCTTTTCCATCCCCAGATTGAATCCAACCAAGGGATTCTTCAGACGGAAGCCTCCTAAGCCCCGTCTCAGCGTCAGCAGGGATGGCTACTTCAAACGAACCAGCGAGGCCAGAAAGTCGCAGGAGGCCAAACGGAGTCGCGGTCGGGCGGCCGGCAAGCGTCTGGCCGCCTCGGCCGCCTCAACCAACACCCTGGACCTTTACCAAGTGCTACGTCCTCGTTCTCTCAAGTCTTTGAAGATGGACCCCATGTTCTTTGTGCCTCCGGAGAAGCGTCGGCAGCAAAGTGGCCGGCGGTACGCTGTGTCTGAGATCAGACACCCGGACAGTGCGACGTACGCGGGCAACGAGGCCCGCAAGGACGCTCAGCAAGCCGAGGACGATGACACGACCTACGAACGACTCGGTGGTGAATCTTCAGATGAAGAGGAGGAGAACCGGTGTTACGTGCCGCTGGGAGTGTCGCCGGTGCCCAGACGTCGGCCGGTGGTGCGCAGGAAGAAGTCGGCCGTGCGTCTCAAGTACGTAGCGCGCCCGCACGTAGCACGCAGGGCACCCTCAACGCTGCGGAGGAGGAAAAGTACAAAGAAAAGTGAGTGCCCTTTGCTAAAAACGAGTATTGCGTCATCCGGACGAAATTGCGAGGCTCATTGAAAGAATGAAACACGCCCGCTCGGTCGTTTTTGCACCTCGGCGGCAAATTGCCGATGAGCTATGAGCGCTCTTCAATTAGTGGCCCCAAGGGTCACTAAACACACGTTGAAAGCCGGCCTGTCAATTTTTTATCTTTCCCGTCTTAAAGGCGGGGTGATGAATTCTTGCACTGGCAGAAAACGATTTGTAAATTGCAACTCTCTTAATTCAATTTTAAGTAGCACAAAAGTCGCTTCGTAGTTGGAGCTGTCTTCATTTTCTACTGTTATACGCTCTAAATTAAAAAACCACTTTGGAAACAGACCCGGTGAATATTCAAATCTAAACGTTTCTGCTAAATTTGTAAATTAATGATAATGTTTTAGGTATTAAAAAAAACCAATAATTACCTTAAAAATGGTAAGAACCATATTTTAAAAGAATTTACATATAATTATTATTTATTATAATATAATTTTTTAAATTATCAACATTAAAATATCAAATAATAAATAAAATTTAGTAAGAAAACAAATAAGTAGCCTACATAACCCTAAATAACAATATGAACAATAAAGTTTTATTATATAATATTGTTACTCTTTTAACATTTCTCTATAAAAGGTATTTTAAATATTATTTTAAAAATTATCCATAATATTTTAATATTAACTATTATCAAGGGGCATTGCTGCTTTTATTTAAGTTATTTAGTATAATTAATCTCGATCCATAATAGAGATCTAACAATTTTAATTAAATAATGTTATTATAAAAGATTGTGAATTAATACTTTTTAATTCCTTAAAAGTGTAGCAGACTATTTGTTTTAAAAAATAATTTTTCACCATCTGAAACTTTATTTTTAAAATTTCATTATACAAAGCTAATTTTATTTACAGTCCACTGGAACTGGTTTCTCGTTATTGGCTCTGAGATTTTTACATTGATGATAATTCCAAAGTTGAGGCGTCAATAATTTTGCGTTGATCATCATGAAAATGGCTAACGTTTGTTGACGGGCTGTCGACCGGTTGAGTTATCTGCATAATAATCAGAAGGAACTCCAAATCAGCCGGCAGCGGTATCGATTGAGCCATTGGTTGGTCCGTCGCCGAAGCCAGGGTGAGTGACCCTGAGCCGCGCGTTCGCCAAGCTCACTGCAATTAAAATGTAATCATGCTAACCGGCGAGTCGATTATTATATTCAAATGCTGCCTGCGACAACACGCCGAGCGGTTTTTTAAAAAGAGTAAATTGAAATAATAGTGCGCGCACACCGGTTACCGCCGCGTTATGGATGGAATGATTCGGTTGCTGCATCACGTTTCTTGGTAAACCATGTAACTGGCCGTGAAAAATAATACAAATCCCATTCGCAGCCGCAGCGCGAGAATTATTATTTGGTTATATCTCGCGAACGCATGCGGTGTCAATGCGCCCGAAACTTCTTTTGTCCGTCGAGCATTCATCATTTTCGCACCAATCGATTCCAACTAACTTTTATTTATTTATTTATTCGGCTGCGTGGGATTTTCGAGTGTGCGTTGACGCGGCCATAAATTAATAACAAAACAATGTCGATTGCCGAGGCCCATTATCGTGATTATGATGCACAAAACGAACAAACCTCCCCGAAGCATGAAATTAAACTGCCCCGCCGACCATAAATCACCGTGTCTGCGCGTATTACCAGGGCCCAAGGGTGGAGGGTTGCTATTAACATATATTAAAATAATTCTCCTTTGAAATTGCTTCTTGGAACTCCCCCGCCGGTGATAGTATATAAACGCATCCGAAATCCATTTCAATGCCCCCTTCGAACCCGAACCGATTACGATGCACGCGGACACTCCTTTGTACTCGAGACCGTGACGGCATTTTGTTCCTTTCGATATCAATCCTGGCGACTTTTTAATATGCAAAACGCGGCCCGACCCAATCAGACGGTCTATGAGCGTGATGACTTTTCGAATGACTAATAAAGTTACCTAACATGCCTTGTGCGAATAAGTTTGCATGCCAAGAAGAAGGACAGGTGGAATGAGTGAAAATAAATTAATATATTATAATTCAAGGGAATACCGAAACTTTTCCTCCAAAAAATGTAATATTAAGTTAGGGAAATATTGAGTAAATTTATAATATTAAATAAGTTAGCCAATTATTATTAATTTATATATTTTTGGTAAATTCTTTTTGTTCTTAATAAATGATTAAACTTTTATTTAAAAAATTTATTAAATTGAATTTTCTTTTATTCAATATTTATAAAAATGTTTTCATATTTGAAGAAAATATTGTTGTACTATTGTTGTACCCATTCTTAAATTCACCACCAACGTGCTTGAACTTTTATTATCAAACTAATTTTTCTCCTATTCAAAATTTATAGAAATATTTTCATATTTTGAAGAAAATATTATTTCACCCGTTCTTAAATTCACCACCAACAATTATGGGAGTTTTGGATTCTAGAAAATCCGCATCCGTTTGCCGCAATTTTGACCGCGAATCGTGACTCACGTCTCTATATCTTGCCTCTTTTTCTTCTCTCCCAACACGTAAGGTCGAGATAAGTTTTTTACCTGGCACCTTCATTTCTTACATAAAAAAGTGAACCGGCGTGAACTTGCGCGCACTCGTGTAATTACATCCACATTTGTTTTTACTTTTTAAGGTTAAGCGCAAGCTCGACACGCGCGAAAATTGCCTCGCGCACATAAATCGCCACACATCACCTGACGTAATTGAGTTTTCTCTTTTTTTACTCTGAGTAAAGAGCAAATGAAAAAAAGGCGACGAGAGGAATAGATTTTTAGCTGAACAGTTAGCGAACGAGAAAATAATCCCAGCAGCAACAAAACACATCCTCTCGCTGACAAAAGACGAGTTCAGTTATGTACGTTGCATCATCGCCATATGCTGCATGAAATGGCTCTTTTCTCGCGTAAGGGCAATTAAATTAAACGCGAGAGTTAGTCGGAGCAAATCAAACTGTTGGGCACCAAGGCTGTCCGAGCGATGATTTGCGGCGTTTCACCCCGATTAGTGTTTTAACGCTCTTTCTTTTCTCGGGCGGCGCGAGCGTGGGCGTAATGATCGCGGAATGGAAGGCCGCGCTCATAAAGGTCGGGCTTTTTTCAGCTGCCACGCAATAAATTTCAAGAGGCTGACTGATAATTTACTATTAAGGTATACAAGTTGGAGGTGCATTGAGATTTACAGCACAAATTGCACTTCTCGGGATGCACGTAAATAAATCTCGTGGGATAAAAATTATTTGATTTTTGTCTAGCTTTATTCCTATAACAACTGAAGTATTTCCTGGTGCAGTAAAACACGTCGGTGTGTTATTTTTGTTCATTGTAATGAATAAAGTCAAATGAAAAAAAGCGGTCTGATTAGTGAAGCATTGTCGATGGGAATAAAAGAAAACAAGAGCGGTTATCCTTGTTGCCGTGCAGACGCGCTCTCGCCAGCCTTTATTTGGCCAATTCGAACGGAAGCACCGTTGACCATGGATTGTTATGTGCTCTGCCCTTTTGCAGTTCCTTATGATCCCGCCGACGCTTTTGAATGCTCCGGCGATAATCAACTAGTTTATTTTCTATTTACTTGTATAATGCGCGCTTCCACGTGACTCTATTCGCGATTTGCATTTTATCTTAATTACTCATTAAGAGACAGAGAACACGGAGCTCTGTCACTAATGACGACAAGTTTCTTTTCCTTGATTGCTGTGACAGGCAGGAGTACGTCTTATTAAATGATGATTCGCTGACGGATCGTTCAGCAAGAAAAATTTTATGATCGTCATGAGAAGGAGTTGCTAATTAATGAATTAAACGAGAGTTCTAGAAATGCGATAAAAACTGTCGAACGCAATTTGCATATTGTTTTGGATTTATTTGTGAAACTTCTTGTAATTTTCAATTTCATAATTCAATTAATCAAAAACCCACGTTAACTTTGTTATGTGGATAAAATATTTATGACATCTTTGGGTGTAGCCAATGTTAATTTTCTCTTTCTATTCTACTTTACTTAAGTACTCTAATTAATTGTTAAATAATTTATTTTAAAATTATCTATAATATATTTTTAAATTATCATAGAGATTGAGGCAAGTGTGGGTAAATTTTTTTAGCTTAACATGCTTGGAAATATTATTTTACTATTGTTGTTTATTTGTCCACATACATTGTTACAAATACATTTTTTACATTAAAATATTGAATTTTTTAATGGACAAAACCAGGACAAAACGACACCACGACTAGGAATAATTATTTATTAATTTTTTTTCAAATATCAACATTTTTAGTGGTAAGATTTGGTTTTTTCTTTTATTATTTTGTTTTAAATTGCCCATTATTACCGATTACATTTTTAAATCCCCGAAAAATAAACATCATGTATAAATTCCGTCGTGATTTTTTCTAAACTATTCCCAAAACTTGTTACTTTGCGCAGCGAACAGAACTGCTTGCTCATTATAACTGACTCTTCTGAGGAGCAATAATAGCTGATGTAAATTGCCAAAACCGGACGAGCCCATTATGTCATAAACCGTATCAGGAGAGGCCTTTCGGAAAACATCGTGCGTCGAACTTGAGGCTGATCGATCTCTAGCTCATCTCTGCTCTTTTGTTTTTGTTTGCCAGCCGAACATTAAGCCATTATCGACTCTCTCGAGATTGAGCGAGAGCAGGGTTCTTATGCCCATTTGAAAACAAAGCCGTAATAATCGCCAATAAATAAATATTTATCTGACGAAGGTCTCGCCGCTTTTCCCTCTCCTTATACCTGCAAGGGCTCCCACCGATGTTTTGTGTGATTGATCGCGTCAATCAGTACAAAAAAGTCTCGCGATTCAGGTTTCAGCAGTTTCCTGGTCCTTCATACAACAAACTTTTTATTGGGTTGCCGCCGTATCATTTTCCGCGCCAAACGAACCGAACACAATACATAAAGAGATTTTCGCCGGCGATACCAACTTTTGCATCGAAAGCATTATTCTCCCTCGTGTATTTTTTCTTCTTCCCCCAGCAAATAATATACTAACGAAGCAAAATCTTTTTCTGTTCTAGGTAAGTGGCTGAGACGTCCATATTCGCAATTCTATGTCGGTCCGCTGGTGAGTGAAATTTTCGTGCTTCGCATTCAGAAAAGTTCCCATGATGATCTAGAGCGCACCCAATTAATTTCATTAGCATGCGTTTGCCAACATTTTAAGCTAATGAAAGTAAGCGCCTCTTGGGATGCTGCAATTGCGCAAGTTTCCGAGAGAGCGCGAGAACAAAGTTGCAATTACCGCATACTCTCCCAGCAGCATCTCGGCGCAAAAAATTCTGATCTCGGTGGCACAAAAGCTCATGATTCCCATGGCGGATTTTTGTCTAATTTCTTCATTCAGGCCGACCAGAGTGAAGCAACGCGGAAACTGCGATTCATATCATTATTGTTTTGCGACCGACGCGCCTCATTGGCTTTCAATTTGTTTCTTTTTGTTCAAAATTAGACACGGTGGAAGTTGGTCATTTTTTTCGTGAAACGTTTGTTTGGGTCTTTCTATAGTAAATTCTGTGTATAGAAAGTGTGAGTTTAGTTGCCTAAAAAACCAGAATCAAATCATAACAAAAGCTAAAAAGTGTTATTGACTAACAAATTAATTGTCTAAATGAAATTACGACTGAATTATAGCCACATTTTTTGTTGTTGCAATTTTGCTTCTTGCAAAAAAAAAATACTTTTTCGCATTATCTTTTACTGAAATATATCAAGATAGATTTATTTAAAAATACATAACTCAAATTCCTGGCAATTTTTAAAAGTAAGAGGGACTGAAATATCAAATTGGAATATAAGTAAAATAATTATATTATAACTCAAAACTTTCATCTCAACCACAAATTCTTGAGATAATTAATTTTTTCTTTACAAATTGAAGATTGTAACGGACTCAATGTGATTTTTTATATAAATTAGGTTAATATAACGAATATAACCATAAAAATAAATTGAGGGCCAGTTTTTTTGTAAACCAAACAAGTTCACCGTTGTGACAAGCTCAACAGCTGCTGGTTGGAATTCAAAATAATTACGGAACACTCCGAATGCAATATAATAATTATTTCCTTCTTAAGAGTTAATTCATCAGAGCTCGGCGTTTAATGTATAAGTTTAATTCCATGACGGCAAACAATTTACATTTCCCAGGATGTATTAATTAATCATGAAAGGTTAGTGGATCACTCGTTTATTCAAGTGCAGTTATTTCCCGCTACCTGAATGTCCCACCGCGGCCGATAAAACTTAAAAAGCTGCGGCTCGCTCGTGCGCGATAAAACACAAAGCATTTTCACTTCCTCTCTTTGACTTCAGATTTCCCAGCTGAAAAATAAAACCGCGATAAAAGGTAAACAGTGGCTGGATAAATATTCAATGTTCGTGCCGGTTTTATTTGGAAGACGATTCGTGACCGTGGCCATTATCAGCCAGCATAATGAGCGTTGCTCTAATCAATTGCACCGGCGAAAGTGGTAGCCGCGAATTAGCACGTGTGGTCCTGCAAGCGCGATCCCTTTCTCTGCTACCAGCGATTCTCGCACACAATGCGTCTATCCATTTTGCTACACCATTTAGATATTTGCCCGAGTGAAAACCGATTGACGGACCGCCGAATTTATTTTTTATTCTCGCTCGACCGCACGTGTTGCGCACAAAGCGAGTAAATGCTTCGGGCGGGTTTGCTGGATGGGCTTCATTGTTACAAGAACGATCTGCAGCTCATTATTCTCCCACTTCTCGACCAGTAAAAAATGAAAGTTTGTTATTTTCGAAAAATCCAAACTCGGCAGATCGCAATCGCTCGTTAATTTGGAACTTTATCACCAAGACCGCCGGCGTCGGTTTTCTTTCTTTTATATTTATTCCATCGAATTATTTTGCCTTTGTTTATTACCTCATATTGAAAAACCGCCGCTGGGCTCGGACCTATATATAATTTGCTGATTAGTTACCGTTTTATTGGTTTTCGCCGGCCAAGGCATAATATTTTGCTGCCGTCCAAACCGCACAGCGTTGCATTAATAAAACAAACGTGAAATAGTGTGGAACAAAAATTGATTGTAATAAATTTCGAACAAAGAGGTCTGTGTGGCCGGCGGTTTTTTGCGCAACGCGGGCATATCAAGTTACCTGCTCTGAATTCGAGTGAGTGAACATAACAATGCATTCACAACAAAGCACAACAGAGAGAGCATTGCAATGTTTCTCCATCGAAAAGAGAGCAAAGGAATCTAAAATTGAATGAATATCGCATTATTCAGCGCTTATAGCTGCGACTAAAACAGCTCTTGAAAGTAGCTGAAAAAAGTATATAAAAAAAGAAAACACTGTCATAAAACTTAAAAATTAACAATTTTTCTTAACTGAGAAATTGATTTTAATATAATAAAAGAAAAAATTTAAATTATTCCACAAAATGTATTATGTAAGAATCTTTAAATTCTAAAGGTTCGGCTGGTTTAAATTTCATTGTAGGAAACTATATTATGATTTTTGCTTATGAGTTATGACTGTTAGATCTTATATCATTTTCTCACTCGATAGTAAAATATTTTTTCAATAGTGAAGCACTGCTTGATTTTGTTTGTTGTGATCTGTTCCACTTGCCATGAGCTCTCCATTTGACTTTCAAACTCGCAGCAACCGCGTTACTCGATAAACGATCTCAGCCTGTCACGTTGTTTGAATACCTTTGAGACGCTTTTTTATTTGTTTCCGTGCATGTGCACATCAAGAGCATTAAATTCGGCTGTCAAGAGTGAAATCGGTCTCAATCTGCGCCAATCGCTTGCGCATCCTTTCCGCTGGTGCAACTCGATCGTTTTTACGACAATCGGCTGTGCATGCGCTTTATATTCTTTATTATGCTAGATTGCTCGCCGCTTTTTTATATCTTATTCTCCCACGAACCAGGGCAGCAGCGGAGTTTCACTTTCTTTATTTCTCTTCTCGGGCGTAATCGCCGAGCGCGCATCCGTCCGCCTCCCTCTTCTTTCGCGCTCAGGAGATGCCCTTCGTCGCGAATTCGCGCGCGGGCAGCGGCGCCCACGCTCCAGTTTTATTTTTTTCCGCAAAGGCCGCACCGCCTGCAGATTTTTCGGCTTTGTTTTGAAGCCGCCGGTGCAGCAGTACAGTGCACGCGCCAGCAAGGCCGGACGATTATCTCGTCATTCACGGCTACTTGCCAATTGGACGGATGGATCAGCGATGGGCCCACGCATCACACTTAAATGCAATTATTGCTCCTGCCGCCGAGAAAGAGTGAAAGACAAGGACGAGGAAGCTGAGATTCGGGGGCGAGTCAAATTTCGCAAATATTTGACTTGCAAATTATGGCGACTTTGTATCAGCTGGTCGAATTGTGAAATGATTTTTTTTAAGCAATACTAGAAAATAATAAATTAGTATTTTTCCAAAAAATTCAAATTTAATTTATTCTTTCATTTGAAGTGAGCTGAGGTTGATTATAATAGAAACAATAATCAAATTAAAAATTTCCTTCGTTCAAATTACTGAGACGTTTAGCAATCTATTAAAAACACTAATTAAAGCTTTTCTCGCCAAAGAAGAAAGCTTAACGGATCGTTTAGCCAATTCACCTAACCAGAAGAGTTAAATGTCTCATTTGCAGGCGAGAGGCCGAAAGTTCATCCTTCTCAAATCTTGATAGAGTTCACTCACGGCCATTATTATTGTGCGTGGAGAATCCTTTTCGATTTCCATAGCCTCGAAGGAAAGCAAAGAAAGCGCCTTTATTCACAATCCAGATTATAAAAAACGGTCCGTCGCGACCTTTGGTGGCCTTTTTATGAGACCAGGAAATAAAAAGTGAACGCGCGCGCTGCGAGAATGAGGCGCTTGTAATAACAAAACGGCGAGTACATGAAATGAAAAGCGCGCCACTGCATGTACCTGTGTGAGCATTTATTTTCTCGTCCTTCTCTTTTATTGTTCAGAGGTGACTTATTATTATAGCACCGCGCTCCGATTGAAATTTGCTTTCGATCCGAACGGTGAGATGGTGTGTTAGAGCGTCAAGCTTAATAAATTACGACGGGTTGTTGCATGGATTGAAATGTTAATTTCTGCTGATGTCACCCCGCGTTTATTCAAAACTGCAGCGAGTGAGACAAGTGTGAAATCGTGACCCAAAGGGAGCTTGCGTTCAACATTCGTTTCATAGAGATAGAATGTCTTAATTTATTAACTTCGAGTGACTCTTCTTTTTCTATGCCGCTTTTTAAGGAATAATAGAAGTAATCTGCATGCGTGCACAAACACAGTGACTTCGAATTTCCATCGTGACAAGCCAAACATTTCGTCAGAAATTTAAATTGATAAAACTGCCCGACCGTGAAAATGAAATGGGAGATTTTGACATAGAAAAAAAAATGTAACAGGCCCACGGTGTAATGTAACGGGACGGCAGAATTGGATTAAAAACTGACTGTATTCATAATGGAACACTTCCATCTGTCGGTGTTATTTTCTAATTAGTATATTATGGCCGCTTTGGGAAACCGCAATCGAATTACAGAGTGGCTCATCTTCATATGGTGGAGTGAAAAAAAAAATGGAAATCGCCGCTCAGAGGAAGTAAACAAACGCCCGCTCGAAGCGATTACGAAATGACAGAGTTCCTATCTCCGTTTCGCGGCTAATTATTTAATAACTAGTCCGCCGTTAGATATTATGTATAGAGAAAGAAGCGGCGTTTCGCAACTCAGCCAGCCAGCCGGCTGCCTTTTCTGGCCCAACGTAATAAATCTGATCTGTATAATTATACAGTGTATATGTATTATGCGATTCTGAAAACAGGCCGAAAATGGAGAAAAGCACTAACGGCCGTGCGAGGACTGCGTTTAACGAAGACGATTTATTGGCATTTTGACACGCAAAGCTCGGCGGAATAGTGAAACTCGAGACGTGACTGTATTTTCATGCATTTTGATTCACGAAAAAGGGCACTTACTTTTAATTTAAGTGTCATTTATCAACAAATAAAGTAAAAACAGAATTGAATCTCTTAGAGGGTTTTTGAAAGTACAAATTAAATTCCTTTTTTCGTAGAAAGAAATTTCTAGAACCTTTATAGCCAGAGAACTGTAAAATTTTAAATAAATTTCAGTAGCCTTTATCTGATTTAAAGTTGTTCAACCTAAGTAACCGCCTAAAAAGGCAAGAGTCAATAATAGAAAGGCTTCTTCTGCAAATATGAGAGGGGAAATTCTTTCATCACATAATTTAAAAAATATAGTGGTCGAAGGTGTGTTGGGCAGAAATCGATTCCATATGACATAAAAGCTTTCCAATGATTCATTTTTAAGTGGCAGATTCGTTTGAAAAGTTTAATTCCCACAAAAAAAATGTACCCTGCCAGAAAGATTTTTTTTTTGGTAGCGAAATCTGCACAAATTTCATAATGATCGTCCTCGAAGCAAAGTCCGCTGGAAACAATTTGCTAATTGCACCCGGTGGTTTGCCCCAAAATAGCCAGGCCTTTGAAGTGCTAAGTGATTGCTCGCGGTCTAATCATCCGCTCTCGTTGGCTTTCGCGCCAATCACGCGCCATTGTTATAATGCGCGCATTATTTGCCTCCGTTAATTTGATTAAATCTGCCGCGGCCAAGAGCACGGCCAGCCACGCCTGTTGGTTATTGCAATAGAGTGAAAGTGCGGGCCGTACCAGGTGTTCTGTTAAAAATGCACTCATCTTCTAATGAGCTTGGTCGAGTTGGGGGAGGAGAACTCGAGAGATATAATATACAAGTTTAGTGTTGTTATTTTTTGTAATTTATATTGGCTGGCAGAGAAAGGTGCCTGCAGGGCGTGTTTGTGTTATATTGGTATCTGTCGGTGCGAATAAACGGGCCGGGAGAAAATGTGCGAGTTTAATCTTTCTCGCTGCTGAACTCTTTTGTTGGAGCCAGCGCCTAATTGAAAGGCCTCAGGGTAAAATATTTTTGCAACCGATTTGCCGCTCCAGGAAACATGAATTCAATTCCTGCCAAAATTTCATAATCTTTCTAGGAGGAATCGGAAAGTATGCGGAATTGATTGATTTTACTGACACATTTTTCATGTTTCTTAAGTAGAAATATAATATTTGAAAATTAATTTTAATTTTGATTTGAGTTGACTCAAATAGCAACGGGGGAGAAGAAACTCAATCAGTTTGTATGGTGAATGCTTAAATTATTTTATATTGTTACATCTGAGCATTGGTGCGGTATCGTAAAATTCAAATGAAGCCAAGCCTTGAGGAAGCACAGAGAGGTCGGATGGGGGCAAAATTACCATATGAACTTGAATGGCAATTTTCCCGCTTTTTTCCCCGAGAAGTGTGAGAAATTCCGTCTTTTATTGCACGCAATTCATTAACAGGTTAAAGCCATAAAAAATCATAAGGTTTTATTCCGTGATTTAAAAATAAATCCAATCTTTTCGAGCACTTTCAAAGTACTTAAATGATCATGAACCATAAAAAATTTATTTGTCTTTATAAAAATATGATTATATAATTTTATTCATATAAATTTTTAGTTTTCACTTTTAATTTGATTTTTAAATAATAAAAAAGGGACCCCCTCCCCCTATTAAAATGCATTTTTTGGCCATGGTTCATTTCCAAGGCCAGAGAAAAGTATTAAACTTGAGTATAATTGGATGAGATATTTAATTTAAGAAAAATCTCATTACCCTCTCAATCATCCGAGCAAAAGTAATTTGCTGTTAAGCGGCATAGCTTCATGTTCATAAGTGGTAAAGGTGCATAATGCAGAGTCGCATCTTCAGGTGTGCACACGTCTCCAGCGAACAAACAATAAAAACGACCATAAATAATCCCTAGCCTTGATGCACCGCGCGCCAATCGCCGTTTGTCTGCCTATATGACTGGACCATCTTTTCTTCTCGCTTTTGTCTGCGAGGCAAACAGCCTTGACTGTGGATCGTCTTGCGAAAATTGGAAAACGCTGGATAATGAACGGTGCATGTTTTATAGTTTGAGCATTGTGCGCATGTGGTTGTAAAAGTGGTCGTACGTCGATTATAGAGTTGCAAAACACGCCGTATATGGCCCGATCGGCCTCTCTCGACCATCGTAACAAATAAATATCACTTTCCTCGCTCGACCTGAAACTCTTCGTTTTTGGCCAAAAATCAAACATGTGATTTTTTGCTCGCGCGAGAAGGAAAATTTCTCTGCTCCGTTCAGGGGTGTGTCGTACCGGCGTTTGCTCGCTCTCTGGTGGATTTAATGTTTTGATAAAAGGAGTTATTGTCGTGTAAGCAGATTATTTATGGCCCCGGCCAAGTGCTGCAATATAATACTGCGGCAAGAAAAGGCACCAAGGTGATTGCTCCCTGCGAGAGAGCTATCCAGCTGGAATTTTAATTAACTCGCCCGACGCTTTTGTGCGACGCCAAATTTTTTTCG
This sequence comes from Neocloeon triangulifer, assembly GCF_031216515.1. Taxonomy (NCBI): domain Eukaryota; kingdom Metazoa; phylum Arthropoda; class Insecta; order Ephemeroptera; family Baetidae; genus Neocloeon; species Neocloeon triangulifer. Next base: position 11,038,805 of record NW_026775554.1, on the reverse strand, counting down.
CTCGCCGCCCCTAAAATGATTCTTTTAATTAAGAGAATTAGCTTGCTTTGCGTGCGCTCGCGAAAATTAAAAAAGAAAAGACGAGATGGCACTCCTGGTCGTTATGATTAAATACAAAATATTTCTCCCATGATGAAAAAATCAACAATTTTGTTTTTAAGTTTGCTTTTTGTCTTCTTTTGTGATGTGACTTAAAAAAATTTGTTCTTCTATTATTAACAAGTCTTTTGTCTTTTTAAAAAAAGGAAATTTTCGCTTGATTAAAGGAGAGGTAATTAAATGGAATAATAAGCTCTTTGTAACTGGCGCTTCTAATTTTTTATTTTGAGAAAAGGTTATTAAATAATTGAATTAATTACAATATAAATATCGTATTGACTGAATTGAAAAGTTTTATCACATTCCTATTTCAATGTCATGTAAAATGAATGAAATTGAAATATTTCAACGGAAAACTGAAATTCTCAGCCAGACATTTGAATTTCTAAATTGCTGCAGTCGGTATAATAAATTTAACGACGTCTAATGCGCACCTCTCCGCCCCCGTCGCAATATTAATTACACGTACATAAGCACACACCTAAGCTCTAAGTGCGTCTGGATGGCAGCCCTTTTTGCTTCATTCCCGGCGTTTTGTTGAGCAAGAAATTGCGTTGAGGTGCCCATGGCGAGATGCGCTCCTCAGTCGGAGCGGCCTTCTCTGTGGTGCAAGAAAAACGCACTCCCCTCGTTGTTCGCCCAGGCACCGCGCCCTCCGTGTCGCGCACTTTTTATGCTCGGTATGCCACATTATTCTGCCGCGTGGGCCGGGCAGGGAAAAATTATGTGCCGTCCGTATCAGTGTCGCAACGCGAAAAAGATCTCGTTCCCTTTTATCAACCGAGCCGTCCGCGAATTAAGTGCTTCTTGTCGGCTGGAAATTATTATTCAGTTGGATTTGCAGAGCAGCTGTAGCTCTTTCAAGTATCACATTTTTATAATAGTGTTTAAAAATATTATTTAAAAAATAAATACTGTTTTGATATTTTTCTTAAATTTTTAAATAATTTATAATTATGATTTATTTAGTTAAAAATTTATTTTTCATGTTTTTGTTTAATTTTATTTTTTACAATTCCCTTTTTATTTTTGCCAAGTATTTGAGCCAAAATATTATGATTGTTTAAGTAATCATTCATGCTTGGATACTTTAAATCTTGCAAAAGTAACTTTTTGACTAATGTCGCGCGTGCGCTTGATTTGTGTTAAATTATTATCCGTTATTATCCATTCAATACATTTATTTGTCAAGTACATCAATCAAGAGCTGGAACAAAATTATGAAATAAAGAAAATTATTAACTAAAATCCAAATTTTAAAACCACAGTCGTAGCTGGTAAATTTTTTTGATTTGCTTTAGTTGAATTGCAACGTTTTTACCTATCAAAAGTAAACATGATCCAGGAACGTTTGAAGTAAAGTTGACGTCACTCTATAAGAATTGATTTCTGCGTTTCACTCTGACCTTTTCTTGGCAGAGAGCTCTTGAATTTGCGCATATTTTCAAATGCCGCGGTGATCATTAGCGACGCACATATTACGTTAATAGATCATCATTCCAAACAAGGCCGGTTGTCGGGACAGAAACAACCGTCACGCGAACGCACGGAGATGAATTGCTGCGACCTCGACAGTGCATCAATTTCGTCAATACAGAATAACGGGTCGTCAATTTGGTACGCTCATCAAATACAAAATGTGCCACATCGGACATTAATCTGACAAGTTTTTGAAAATATCCACGTTTCCGGCAGCAAGACTTTAATTTGCTCTTTACTAAATGGTTCACAAAAAGCCTGAAAGTCCCGTTTGCATTTCTGCATCGACAGAGTGCAAGCGAGTGCATTAAAGTGCTTCTCGGAAAATTGAGCAAAGGCGAGTTAGTCGCCCTGGTCATAATTCCGCAGTTGGACGCAGCACTCGACTCTTTCGATTTCAAGCTCCACTTTTGAGACGTGGGCAGCCGGCAAGGTCGACCGCTACCCACCGTAATTATGATTTAATAGACACCTCCTAACCGCAGGGGATGCCGGCCGTTTTTCTCTCTTCTTGAGATAATTATTTTATCATCCTCGCCTGATAAGCTTAAAAAAGAAATTTGACCGTTGGTGGTTTTCTTTGTAATTCGAAAGAAGATCCAGATTATTATTATTATTATTTTATTAATTCGTGCGTGTTTGATTTTCTCAGAAGAACGGAGGAAACTCAAAAGGGGCAACTTCTTATTAGATTAAATTAAAGGAGGGAAGAAATAATTGAAATGAGGAAAGGTTGCGTGGGAGAGGGAAATTTTTGTTTTCACTTCGCTGCCTACCGGGCTCATAAATTCCTCAACCAAGCGTGAAAAATCGCTAATTTGTTATGTAAGTCTTACGAACTTGCTGGAGGAGAATTATAAACTTGATATTATGCCTTTTCTTCTCAGTAGGAAATCAATTATGAAAATTATGACAGGACACAAAAAAACTTGTGCATAATTAATCCAATAACTTTGCAGCACTTAAAAATTCGCACACAGAAATAAATCAATGCCAAGCAAATATTACGCAAGTGATAAATGAAAAGCCATTCATAATACAACCAGCTGCTTTGATGTCTCACTCCTCTTGAATATATTCAAGTTATTTGTTTTAAAAAAATGGCAGCGGCTCATTACTTTTCGGCCCTCGCGCGCCATCGTCAGTCATTCTTTACATTCGAACGAAAGTCCCGGTGCGGCGCGAGTGCAGACAAAACAACTGCCAATGTTTTTTTTTTTGCACAATAATTAGTGATTCAGCAAAAGCTCTTTCTGATTAGCCGCCGATTGTTTCTCGTGCCGGATCATATTGGCTCGCGCGAGAGAGTGAACCCATTTCCCAGCATCATCCGCTTAATTAATTTCGCGACCTGATTGCGACGACGATCGATCAGTGGCGGAAAACAACACGCACCAATTAGCCGCTGTGCCAAATAGACGAGAGCTCGAATTAATCAACAAACAAATTGTCAATGATCTTTTGGATTAATTTGGTAATGAAAATTTGTTTGCCAAAAAATTGCATAGTAAATTTTTTAATAACTAAAAAAAGCTACCCTTAATATTTTTCATGACTTTGATGTTTTAAAAAAACGATTATTAAATTAATGCTGTCAGAGATTCTCTCGTATATTTTCCAAATATTAATAAAAATCCTCCACATCACGTTAATACAAGGTATTTAATCAAAATAATAAAAAAAAGCCATAGTGGTTTTTCATGTCATCCCTGGCAGCAAGTTAGTTAAACTTTCCCATCACGCGCAACACCAGTCAAGGTTGGTCTGCTTTTCAATCAATATTTGAGAGAAAAAGTGGCATTCATTGTCCGACGGCCAAAATATGCGCGTGGAAGCAACTTTTTGTGTTTGGAAACGCGGGGTATTTTTATATTTTTTTAGCCGCCACTCGAGAGGACAAAAAAATCAACTTGTTTTCAGTATGGTAGTGCGTCGTGTTCCGACTGTGTGCTCCATTTGAGGCTGCGATAGCATTTTTTTTACGCGGCTGGAATTCAAAATAAGCAGCACTTTTGTATGGTCAGCCCAACGTTGTAGCGCATTTTACGCGTGCTTTCATTGTCCCGCAACTTTTTTTCAATTGCAGCTGCCAACTCGAAAATATAAAAAGAGAAAAAGTGACCATAAAATTCACAGAACCCGCTGAATGAAATTCGATCGGCATTTTTAATTCGCAACACTTCGAATTTCACAAATGAAAAAATCACATTTTTTGCATTTTCCATTAATCTTCACTCACTTATTGTTAAAAATCATACACATAAAATTTTCAGTCATTTATCAATGAGAAAAGTTTTTTATTGGAAAAATGTTTCACTGTAAATTTTATTTTTGTTTGATTTTTATTTCATTTAAATAAGGAAGTTTTATATATTTAGTGATGGTTCGATGGTTTCGCATTGTCAAACTGACTTCTTTCAATTATTATTAAATGAAGGGTCCATGCCCTACATTCTCTTGACAGATCGCAAACTTCAGATTCAGGCACTCCTCCAAAACATTCATTTCATTAAAAACACAATCCAACGGCTGCCGTTCCTTTTCTTTCACTCCTTGAGAAAAATCAACATGCGCCTCAAAATTTACAATTCAAAATATGTGTAACCGGAGCGACCACTATTCTTATTTCTTAATGGATTCAGTATTAATTTTAATTGGGCGAACTTTTCTTCCATATTTGGCGGCGCGAAGCTGTTTCATTAAAGCAACCACACGCGCCGCTGTCACATATTTTGGGCCAATTTATCATCTCGCGGAATGAATAATATAATTTTTGAATTAGACGCGGTGTCGACTTTCAGAAGCGGTTTCGGTCGCACGTTGCATTTGTTTTCGTGACCTTAATTTGTTTCATTCTCGTTCTTTCTTTTTTTATGTTTGCTTTCTATAATACGCCGTTTAATTGTCAGGTCTCCTGCTGGCACTCAATGGAGTTATTTTTATTTGGCAAAGGCCAGCAGAACGGTGTAAACCGCAACATTTTCACCGCCGTGTCATTATGTCAGGAGGTCCCACTCGAAAATTGAAGTGAGTGGCTGGTTTGTTCCGAGAAAAACTGTACGTGTTCGGCTTATTTTGGTCTAATGTGCGGGCAGTGCCACTTTTTCAGCTGCTCGAGTGGCCTACCTTTGTAAAGCACTTCAAGATGAGAAAATCACTTATTTGCTTTTGTACAGCTTTCGATTGTGAAAATGCAAATAGTTGCTGATTTATTAATTTTCTGATTTTACTATAGAAATTTGATTTAAAATTTGTCATTGGTTGCAAAAGTTTGTAAAAAATGAGTGAACAATTGTAATTATATTTTTTTCTTTACTTGAAATTTAAAAATATTCGAAATGACACAAAATGTCAAAGTAAAATCTATATTTATAAGAGCATAAATTAATTTCTTATTTTCCATTTTATTATTTGTATAAATTCCTTGTAATTCTCCTCCATATTCATGCGAGAAAAAGATTAAACTCCTTTTCCAGTTGTTGAATTATTCTAATTGACAACCAAAGGCTCATTATCATAAAAAAACACGCCGTACTTCAGCTTCGAAACAAGTAAACAGCGATTTCTGTGAAGGACGCGACTGGAATCAACTTGCCCAATTAACCCCACGATTTACCTTCACAACATTGTAACAGCGAAATCCTGTTTCAATTCCATTTTACTTTGCCACAAGTATCAACGCCGTTTCAGTCCCACCTTTTTTAAATATTAAAAAAAAATGTGAAACGGGGCATTTTTCATTTTGAGGCGAGACTTGCGCCGATTTTCACGCTCTTGATGGAATGGGTGTCGCCGAGAGGTGTTTGTCGCATATTTTTCCTCACACTGTGTCGCCGAGATGTTGGCAAAGAGACGTGAATATTAATTAGGAATTTACATATGAGTCAGCGAGCATAGAGTCTGCGAGAGGAGGGACCTATGTACATAATAAAAACAGAAAGTCGCCTCGGTACATGCTCATTGTCACTCTCAGTGCCCGCTAAGCTTTATTACACGTCGATCAATAATAAAGTGTTGCACTCGCTTGTCATTAAACGATGAGCATTCAATCTTTTAATCTGCGCTCGCCATCTGCGTGCGTTTGCGACTCACGCTTTCTTGTAAGGAGGATTAGCTGCATTGTGTGGATTTCAAACGCCATCGGCCATTGGACTGGACGACGAAGGAATTCGTTTGGAAATAATCCCCAGGAGCTGCAATGATCATGGATATCATTTCCATAGACAATGTCAGTCCTTCATTGAAGGATAGTGTGAACTGTGATTTTGAAGAAAGATGTTGAATTTAAATCTTAATTTAAAATTTATCCACATATCACATTACTGGACACTGAAATAATATAATTTGTTATCACCAATTTAGTTTTGTTTGAAAGGGTAACAAAAATTAATAAATTTTATCTTTTATTTTGAACTAAAATATTTTTAGTAAAGCTTTGCATCAAAAACTTAAAAAAATTTCAAACTTTATTTATAAGAAATTAAAAATAGTTATAATATACATTTAATATTTTTTATATTTGTAAATAAAATAATATAAATAAAATATAAAACTTAGCATTAAAAAACTTTTTTAATATAATGTTTTTTATTATTTAATAACTGAAGCTTATTGATTTTTTTTCTTCAATTTTCTCGGGAAATAAGCTCCATCCTGTGGTTGTACGAAGCTTTTGAAATTAAAAAGTTAACGGAGCATGAGATACACACAAGAGGCAGGCGGAAAGAAGGTGTTGATATTCTCGCGTTCAGCAAGGCACTCTCTTATTACACAGCTCATGAAGCAGGCGTCGGAAAACGGCCGCAGAATTGAGGCAATAACACACTGTACAGGAGAGAGACGAGTGGTTTATAAATTTGATTTCTATCTGCCACCGCTGCATGGCGAGCGACTACTCTTTTATTATTCCAGAATTGCATTTCGCTTCTCGTGACAAAAGCAGGCGAGAGATTTTCTGACTTGGTGTGACTTGCGAAAGAGTGAAAGAAATAGATGTGTCAAAAAGATTGTCCCCTGCTGTCGGCGCGCAAGACTGGCCGGCAAATGAGGCGAGAAAACGAAAAGATCGCCGATCTGGCAAAGTGCTTGCTGCAGAGGTTTTTGAACTTGCGGCAAAGTTTAGTCCAAGACCAAACCAAAAGATTGTAAAAATTGACCAAAATAATTTTAGCTATTATAATAAAATTTCCGAATCTATATAAAACGCACTTAATTTTTAATAAAATATGCACAAATATTAATTTTATTCGTTGCTAAATAATTTTGCGCATTTTTTTTTTATTTTGAAGGCCTGATGGCGAGATAAATTTAATTGATCATAGATAACGTTAAACGATGTCGTTTTTTGGCGTCTCATTGAAAATTTGCGCAACAATTGCGCGAAAGTGGAGCGTGAAATGCACCAACGCGAATTTCTCTCGCGAGACGGGGGTGGCCCTATCGAAGAGCAAACCACCTTGACTCGCGCCGACAGTGACCTTTTGCGGTGGTGACAGTGCCTTGTAATTTTAAACGGCTGTGAAAATGGGACGAGAAGTAATGATTTTTCAATTGCATTCAAGTGTTCATGATGCAAGAGAAAAATATCAGCGGCGACCATCTGCAGCGGTGGCGTCCGACTCAAAAGACATTTATTATTTCCATTACGCGACGCCACTTTATGACTTTCTGACTATAGCGCTGAAAGACAGACCTTTCCAGTCGGCTTCGTCAATTCTTTGATAATTTTCCTCGGCGAGCGACATTCCTCGGCAAACAAAACAGCTCCGAGAAAGATGCGCTGTTTGTTTAGATCATGTGTCCAGTCATGCTGCCGTTCGATTTTTCTTTCCCAGCAGCACCACTTTTTTTCTAATGACAATAATGTCCCGCGAGATTCAAAAGCTATTATCCGCAGTGATTGGAGAGAATCTCTCCTTCCGTCACGCACCACAGGATCAAACCTTTTATTTCCCCAAGTGCCATCGGAGCTTTTTCCAGTCGGACGGAATATAAATGAACGGGGGCTGTTGAGATAGGCAACCTGCTCGACCAAAACGTTAAGATGGTTGCACAAATCTCAAAATTTATGCAGTTTTTAATTCGGAAAAAGCGATTGCAACAAAAATAAATTAATAATTTTTTTTTTGTAAATATTTAAATAACAAAAAAATGTAGCCAATAAATGGAATAAATTTTAACTGACGGTCTCATCCGGAAACAGAGATGAGTAAAAAGTAAATAATGCAATTATTATAAGCTTTTAGAGAGGTTTTTTACATGGTTTTACTGAAACTTTGCAAGAAAAACTAGACTGGAATGTACAGAATAAATACCATTTTTTTTACTTTAAATTAATTAAGTTTCAACTGCTTTTAACTCAACACAAATAAAATACTTCTCCACATTTGACTACGCTGATAGGAACAAAATTTACAAAAATGTTTATCAATAATTGGAGAAATTAATTTCCATTTCAAAAGATATATTTTAAAATATCAAATCATTCTAAATTAATAAAATTCAAGTAAACTTGCTAAATTTTCTGGTGTAAATATTACTGTTTGAATTAAAATAATTTTTTTTTGCAAATCATGAGCGATGAGACTAATTAGATATTCCAAATCTCCTCAGCTGAAACGAGCCTCCTGCCTACAAACAAATAAGCGGCTGTTTGCCCTGGTCATTAGCGCACCCTTTGGCCTGCCTGGCAGATTAGCTTTGGCCGAACGCGTTTGTTTGCACTTCTTGGTCAGCCATGGGAAAGGCGACGAAACGAGCGACACGTGTGTTAATGAACAAAACGAGCGCCCCCTCGTCCTCCCACGTTGTTTGTCTAGTGTCTGTCTATGCACGCTCGGTGGAAATGGCAGAGATTTTTCTGCCGCGGCGGTTTTTCCACTGCAACTATTTTTCTACTCTCGATTACATCTACCTACGTGAGGCTGCATTAAATTATTTATATTTGCACCGCTTTTTATCTAGTTAGCAGTCGTGCGGCTAATTAATATGCCGACCAGGCGTAATCAACCATGAATATGCATGCAGATCGGCTTATTTATTATTTGCGTTGCACTGCCGTAGGTTTAATTCATTAAATTTATCGCGTCGTTTAACGTGGAATAGGCGATTAGCTCTAGTTGTTATTTTGTTTCCTGCATAACGAAGGACGGAATCGCGCGCATTTGTTTTAATTAGTGCAAAAGTGGCTTGATAAATGGCACGAAAAACAAAAGGAGCGCCTTTTCTCTGCGGAATTCGCAGAGTCAAGCGCGTTTGTTTCAAATGAAGCTCAACAAATTTAAGGTAATTTATTTGCCTTTATCTGGGGTAAAAGCATCGCTAAAAAATTTCTATGTCCATCCCATAATTCTGATAGAATTAAAAGGTTTTTATTTGTTTGTAGACAAATTGAGGAAATAATTAAACTTTAATTTTCATGCCGAAAATATCCACTTATGCAAGAAATGAAAAAAAAGTTATGAAAGATTTTTTTTCTTATTTGTTTAAAGAAGAAAAATTTGAAAAATTTTAAATTTAATTATTTATACTCTTTTCTATTAAAATATAATGCAAAAATAAAAATGAAATACATCATAAATCAATTATTACAAAACGCTATTTCACGCTATTCGTAAAATTAATAAAAAAAAAAATATAATAGTTTATAAATAAACTGATGAATGTTCTCTTTGTTTGATCAGAACTTTCAATTTGATTATTTTCCGCACCACTGGAAAAAGTTTTGAAATTCCTTGACCAAAACATTCCACATGTGGCTCGGAAAGAATTTTACAAAATTTCATCTCTACATAAACTCTCATCCCCGGTTACTGTGGTTATCTCATATTGGAATTCTGCTGCCCCATGTTACAAATTCATGTTGCTGCGGCGTGTCTCTCTTTCCAACCGTTGTTGCTACTGCATATTTTCGCTGGGCGTGTTTTAATTATCCAGCGGAAGGAATTTCGCTGACTGAGAGCTTTGAGAGGGACTATTAATTATAAATTTTGTTTAATATAATGAAAAACATTTGGAAAAAATGTAAAATAAATTTCCATTTGGGGAACAACAAAGGTGCGGCGCAAGAAAAATATAAAAAATAAATAATGCTCCATTGTGTTGAGGCCGACGAGCAAAATCAATTTTCATCTGGTGCATGCTTCGGCCGTAAAAACGTTAATTTGTCCATTTCATTAAACAAGCGCGATGAAAGTAGGCACTCTTTGGTAACGCGCGTGAATAGCCGGTCATATGTAAGTATAAACATACGATTCAGAAAAATCAATTATAATTTGTTACTGTCGCTAACGTGAATTACCAATAGGCAGACACTTATTTATTTCCATACTGATTTTCGCCGGTGGGCGGCGGCGTCGGCTACACATTTCATTACGTGTGTATTGAGAGCTACAATAATAAAGTGCACACGTGACAATGGGAGAGAGTCGCCGCGTACGGCACACTCGAGCGAACAAACGAAAGAGAAGTTTATTGTTGCTGATAGCGATCGCGTTGCGTAACTCCATTAAGAACCGCATGACAGCGCCGACATTTTTATTGCTCCTTATTACACACCCCGCTCATTGTGAAATTGGAAACTGCGGCAGACGAAAGAGAGGAATCGATGAATGAAAACGAAGAAACGTTGCGCCTATTACACACGTCACTTTAATTAAATCAGATCCGAACTCTGCTGAAATAACCTCAAGTGGCGCAGACAAAAGGAATTTCTTTATTGCTCCTTTGTTTTTTTATTTTTAATTTTGCCTTTTGGGAAGATGGATTTACATACATGGGCAGAGCGCACTTTGCGCTCTGCGATCTGCGCTCGCGCTCTGCGCTCATGAGCGCGAGCGCAGAGCGCGATCGCACGATTTTCAAAATCGTGAGCGCGAGCGCAGAGCGCGAGCGCATTGGTCGCTGAGCGCAGCGCTCAATTGCGCTCATTTTGCGCTCAAACCAAGAGTAAAAATTCCCGAATTTGATCAAAAATTGTAATGAAAAACAGTGTTTTTATACCAAAAACTTAAAACTGATCCCAATTTTGGTGATTTAACTTCAACTTTATCATTTCCAATTGCCGATGTATTTTTTGTTATATTAAAAAATTGTCTAAAAAGTCGCACTTTTTCCTCGGATAAAAATATTTTTGAGCGCAACGCGTGAGCGCAAGACTTGTTAAAAATTTGAGCGCGAGCGCAGAGCGCGAGCGCAACATTTTCAAAATCTTGATCGCGAGCGCAGAGCGCGAGCGCACTGTTGCCAGTGATCGCGAGCGCGAGCGCGAGCGCAAAATTGTTGAGCGCACCCATGTATGTGGATTTATTCAAATGAGGCAAGGTTTCATCTCCTACTTCCATGTTTCAATTTGGAGGTATTTGCAAATTGCAAATGAACCCAAATTCTGGGTTGATTGTTCTCCATCCCTTTGGAATTTGCAAATTGCGGATTTCTTCTTTTGTGAGAACCGATGACGTAATTATCAGGGCTGACTGACGTCCGGGGGGAAAAAGACTGCAATCAAAGAGCATAATTGAAATCTGTGTCAGTTGCTGATTATAATGAAAGCACCCATCCGTGCAATTAATCATGCTTGCTGCTGCCTCAATCTTTTTACATCAAACGAGAGGAAAATTAAAAAAAAAAGTTCTTCATCTCATTACGAAAGATTGGCACAATCTTTTTCCTAATTTTTTATTAGGAAAAAAATCCCCTTTTTGTTATCCAGAATTGTAATTTTTGTTGCAAATCGATAAGAAATAATGGTATGGAAATATTTTTAACTCATATATATCTTTTTTAGATTTTAATGTGGTTAGGTTTTCAACAGGATGCTTAAAAATTATTCTTAATTTGTCCGAATTTCAAGGGGAGCTAATTAATTTTTATTGTACGTGTTAATTCAGCACAATGCAATTATTTACCAGTAATTTTAGCTAATGGTAAGCGTTTTCCACCTGAGCACATCAGAATGGAGTTTAGAGCGGGAAATCTGCATAATGCACTGACTGATAATCATCTGGCTCGTATCTTGAACAGGTCTACACGGATGCGCACGCAATTCCATTAGTAACTTTAGAGTTGATGCGCCAGGCGCTTAATTAGATTAATTGTGTTTGCCCCATCTTGCATGCGCCACTTCACAGACCTCCCACAACACCCGCTGACGTCACAATGAAAGCGCGGATTATCTCATGAACGTGCACAATGGACTGCTCTGTGATTCTCTATGGAAATAAAAAAAATTATTCATTCCCAGTCACACACTTTTGTTATTTGTTTGTCAAAGAATCAACTCGCATTCAAATGCAACGTTTCATTGTTCCCCGGCAACAATCACGTTGCGAAATATTTTTGCCTAAAAATATTTTCATACGGTTCGCAGCCTTGAAAAAGGTGCCGCTCCTTTCATAGCGCTAATTAATCGGCCGGTTTGATTGATTGATCCAATTCCATTATGAAGCGGCGCCCACGCGCCGATCAATCGACCCTTTAGCCGTGAATTATTAAGCGGTACATGCGCCCTTTTTTAATTTAATAATTTCCATCTATCAACTTTTGACATCACGAGTTTTCCCTACTTGGACGCGTCGTGATCAGAAAAGATTTTATCCGCGCCGGTGAAAACGAAAGCATTCAAGATTTTTCTCGCACCGAACAAAAGTGACAACCTCATGACCTGCTTCTTCGAAAGTATGACTTTTATAAATTGATGGAAAGTTACATGTGCACCAAGAACACGTGGATTAATAATTGTTGCAATTAAAGTGCGTTTGATCGGTGCAATTGATCGACTGCCCATATTTGTTCTTGTCCACCTAAAGAATAGTTAATGGCAACAAAATCGTAATGGAAAGCAAAAGTCACTTGACGAAAAAGTGATGATGCGTGCAAAATTAGTAATTACTTTAATCGACTTGTGTTGCAAGAGAAAAAAAAATAACTCAAAAATTCCAGCCCGCTGGACAATTGCAAGCGAAAGTGACACTTTTCGTGCATCAACATGCAGCAGTGTCATCACCTGCTGTCCTCACGATCTGCGAAAGTGAATGCGACAACAATGACAAAGGACCTTTTTTAAATTATTCAGACAGATGAATTTGTGCGTCAACTTTTAATCTCAAATTAATTTTGCTGATGGTTTTAATTAATTAATCCTCTTTGTAGAGTTTTGTAGTAGAAATTCACGATCGAGGGTGATTTTAATTTAAAGTCGGCTTTCCTCGATGGGTTTTGTGAGTTGTTTATTGTTTAAGAAATAAAAATCACAATAGCCATCGAGGAAAAGCTGACTTGAAATTAAAATCACTCTTTGTAGAGATTAGCTTTTTACCATGCTGCATCAATTTTTAATCAGTGAGAAATTAATTATTTCTCGATGGCCTATTTTCGCATTGATTTATCACGGCAGGCGCGTAATTCCGCCAGGGACATTTAATTATTTTCTCACTGGAAAGATATAAACTTGATTCATGCCGCGATTTGCACGTCTTGTTCGTGTATTTAAGCCCATAGTAAGGTACAGAATGTTCATTCATAATACCATAAATTATTCACGGTTTGAGAAAACTTCAAACTAAATTTGGTCTTTTGTGAAAATGAAATCATGAAATAAATGCAGATGTTGATATTATTGAGTCAGATTGCCCTGGCCAAAAATATTTTAATAAACATAAACAAATAAAATAAAATCCCTTGTCAATTTTTACTAAAGTCCTATAAAAATTCATGTTTATATTCAAATTATTCTCCATCGATTTCCTCTCAAACTTTCATTTCCTCTAGGCAAAATTTTGGATCCTTGGCGCTCTGAAGGCAATTTCCCTCTAACAGTTACGCTGGCACTTCTTCTTCTTCCAATAAATAAAAATCAATCCGTCGCTGCGAGAGTTGACTTTTAGCGCTGCCCGAACTGATTTCCAGAAAAGATTACACCTCTCGCTCCAGTCGAGACGTGTTATTATTATAAATATCCCCATCCGAATCGAACTCCGTGTGAAGAACGAATCTCGAGCCACATATTTTTATTATTATTTATTTCTCTCCGACACGATGATTTATCACCAGAGCAGACTCTGCACCGATCTCCCCCTTCAAACAGCAGATGCAATAATGAATGCTTCATTAGTGATCTCCTTCACTGGAGGAATTTTTAATTTGGTCTTGTGCGTGACTGCGCAAGTGTTGGGAAAATCATCCGTCTCTATCCTCGCGCGTAATGACATTATTTGTTTGCCTTTTCTTATTCAGTCTAATTAAAACGCACGATCGATCGACGGCACTCGGCTGGAAAATTTCAGATAAATTAAATTGAGGCAATAAACGCGGGCATACGCTAGTGTTTGTCTTCGTTCGAGCTTGCTCGTTTGCTTTCAATGTCAATTTGTCGCAGTGTGAGAGCAGAGCACAATTATTTCGAGCTCCCGGCTTGTGCAAACGGTTGCGTATTTCGGGATAAATCATTTCTGTGCGCGCTCAGGCTTGAAGTTCCCTAGCTTGGAAATTGAAACCGAATTGATTGAGCCCAAGTTTGCTCTTGTTTCAATAATACCGTTCCAAAAAGTTTGCTATGAAGGAAAATTAATATTACAAAATAAATTGGTTCTAAATTATTATCTCGGCAATAAAAAAAATCAGCTCAACCGTTAAAAATAAAAAAGCTAAAACTGTTAAGAGAGGAATGATAAAAGTTGAATAGTAAGTTTAAAATGTTTCATGGAGAAACATAACCATTTTTTATATTTAAAAATATAGATTTTTTTAGATTTATTTAATTAATTTGGAAAGGAAAAGAAATTTATTAGGAAACAAATTTATGGTGCTATTATAAAAATTGGCGTCTTTCTCACATTAAGTTGATGAATGAATCAAAATGAGCGTTTTTGCCAATATAAATTTCAAATTAAAACTGTTATTCCGGAACTCTTGTGGCATAACAAAAGAATTTTAATGTTTTTGGTCATTCACAGATTGCAAATTAGTGAAGAAGTAAAGATTAATAAAATAAAACACATAACTCGGCTGTTGCTTGAGAGTGTATAAATTGCCGAAAAATCTCATTCCGTGTCATTAAGGAAAGATAAAATGCTGAAATATTGGCCAACACGTTGGTCATTAAAATCGAAATACCCACGATCGGTTGGATCCACTTCGTTTAAATTATAAAAATTCATTAGCCTTTAAGTCATCCGCAGTGCGTTGATCTCTCGCAGAGCAAGTTGAAAACAAGCTTTGGTGTTTTTCCAACCACTAATAATTAGGACCGAGCGGATTTCTTACCGCTTTTATTTACACACGCTGCTGCTGGAAACGAGTTTTCAGGAGGAAAGAGTGAAACCATTGGGTTTATTGCTTGCTTCTTCTTCTTCTCGCTCTTCGGCACCAGCCTTCAGGATACATTGATCCATAAAAGATGAGCTTCTCTGTCGCGGTTCAACGAACCTAACTCTGGAAGCTCCTTGGTGTTCCGGGCTGCGGCCATTTGACTTGTTAATTTATCGTCCGGACGGACAGTTTCTATGCCATTTTCCATTTATATACTGACCGCCTGTTGGTCACTGGCATGCATAATATCGGACAAATCAGTGAGTCTCCACTAAGACTGTGCACGTGGATTTGTAAAGACGTTTCCCATTGTTAGAAACAGTTAAAAGGAATTTTAATTTCTCTCAAGAGAACGCTACTCGCGGCGGTGAATTTACTTTGTGAATTTATAAACTGTACGAAATTTTTGGAAACGGTTCCTTTATCCATAAATTAATTTTTTTATCAACAATTGTTAGATGTGAAGAGGTTGCAGTTTGAAGGGAATTTGTAAAATCTTAAATTCTTATGCTCAATATTTTATTTTAATGAACTAAATTAAAATTATCAATCGAATCTTCTCTTGTGGAATTATCGTTCCATTTATATATATTTATTATTCAAGTGAAATGATAAATTAAACTTGCACCGGAAAAATTATTTTCTTCATCTCTATACCCACCAAAAACAGCAAAATAAAAAACTTTATTGTCCACCAAAGCTAACATATGTCTTCCCCTGGGTAATTTTTAAGTAAAAATAAAATATTCTTTTTTATGTTCTTTCCTGAGGAAAAAATTTAAATAAAAGATGAAAATTTAACGAGACTCCCATTTAAAAGGATGAAATGCGGAATCCTTTCTTGGCTTGGACAGAAAAACGCCCGTTCTGCAAACAGCGCGTTTAGAAATTTGGTGTGCGATTTTTCACGCGCCCCATGCTGCGTTTGCTGTTTGCTCGTGTCCCGCAGCCCACGCAAAACGGGCCCCTGTTTGCTCGTATTCGCGCGACTACTAATGACGCGAATTTATTTATCAACGCGCGAGCCCATTTGTCACGCGAATAAAAGCGGCTCGAAATAAATTTCCTTCGTGATTGTTGTTTAGCGAACTCTAACGGGCGCCTCTTCAAGTTCCGACACGGCGATCACCATCTGCCGCCGCCGACTAAAGAATGAGCCCCAACTTTTCCAATTTGTTTTATGGAGATCGCCGACTTTTCTGAATTGCAAATTCTCCAGACGTAAAATCATAATATTTTCGCTCACCTTCAATAATTTTTTGCTGAATTTTTATCAATCAAAACTTACGTATTTTTTGTCTGTTCCAGGTAAGCTTCTTATCCTCGCCTGACGTCACCAAGTACATTGGCCTGCAACAATAAGTACCATTTCGTTATTTCGCAGCATTCCGAACCGGCACCCACGCTCACGTTGCGAAAATTATATTCTAGCGTAGCGAAAAACATTATTTTCAACCACGCTCATATATTTATAAATGTGCGTTGACAGATGCTTAATAAATGCGATTCGCGAGAGCTAACCGCGGCACGCGGGCAAACCGCACAGCAGCAGCATCGGCGCGCCCTGATAAATTGCAGATAATTCAGTTTGCCGGCCGTGCTTGGCTCCAGTTACATTTCGCAATTCAAAGCCTAGTGGCCTGCAAACGCCTGATTAACCGGGGATGTTCGTCACTAATTTATCTCCCTGTCATTTCGTTTCATTCTTGTTATTTATAAATGTGCAGCTCCCTCAGATTGGAATTAAAATTGTGTTACAACGTTGAAAGCTTTAATAATTCACAGCATTTTTTTCCATTGAGAGTAAAATATATATAATTTCACCTATATCTTTTTTTACAAAATTTTCAACAAAAATTGTAGTTTTAGGAACAAATTATGGGTACCTTTTAGAAAAATAGCTGAGATTGGTGTGGTTAAATTTATGCTTATATCTGACGAATAATGAAAATAATTTGTGAAAAGAAAGTGTTATCTTTGGCCCCTTAGAATTTTATAAGTAAATTATTTCACCTCTCAAAAAAATCAAAACTCGTTAATAATGAACAAGATTAATATTTTCAAAACAAAATTTTAATTTCAAGATTAATTTTTTTACTTCAAAACTCCCTGTTATAATTTCACTATAAGAAAGATGAAAGTAAAAGCATTTTAACTTTGATTATACAATACAACTTTTAGTTTCAATTTTTTTATTGTTGCAAAACCTATAAATTACAACGTGAATTTGGACAATAAAAGTAGAGTGCAATTGCACGGTATGGTAAACTGCCATTTTACGGCTGTCCAGTGTAAATTCCAGTGCTGCGGTTAAAATTAATCAACTTTTATGGCGCGGCCACACTAGCGTCAAACCCGCCAATCAAACGAAAAACCAATTTTCTCCTTAATCGCAATTACGCTGCCACTTTTTCGCGGACCAGTTTTGCGTCATTGTCCAATTTATTTATAATCAGCGGCGCAATAAAACAAACTTTCGTGTCGAAAGTTGCGAAAGTCTCCGACTCGAATGTAATGTGAATCTGAGCAATTAGCCGAGTGCAAATACGCGCACGGTGCGACTCGCAAAGTGCAGCCGACTGCGAGCGGCAGCTGTTTATCAAATCAGGCAATTAAAAGTCGCAGGTCAGTGGGCAATCGACTCACAAAGGCGCCCACGCGCGTTCGTACTTTCCCACTCGCAATGCAATCTGGCAATACCCAGAGAGTTTAAAAATAATTTTCGCCTGGACCGGCGAAAAGTGTTGATGCAAAAATGAGGAGAGAAAAAGTCGATTGGCAACGAACCAGGCGGCTCGTGACAACAATTAATGGCATTAAAAGTGGAGACGAACAATTCGCGACCGAGCCATTAGGAGAGAAAACCCCTTTTTATGTCTTGTTCCAGAAATAGATTTATTTTGCGAAGTGGGAGAAGTTCCTCCGCGCCAGAAAGAAGTGCAAACGTGGGCGATGAACATAATTGAAAATATGCTTGCGAGCAGTTGCGAAAACAAATTCGCTCTGGGTGATCCCTGAAGTGCTTGAGGACAGGCTCGGCGAAATTTGCATATACATTGAAAATTTGGTTAAAGAAACCGAAAAAAACTTACTTGCTGGAAAAAAGTTGTATTTCACTCGATGAAAACAAAATGAAGATTTTAAATTTTAAATAATTCATTACAATTTACCTTTTTTTATCTCTGGGTTTTTTTTATATTGATTTAGCAAAATCTATTTTTTCATCTCTCATTTTCAGTTTGAATTTCTTATTCGTAGGATTCAAAAGAGTAAAAACCGACTGAATATTTAAAAAAAATGTATATGCCCCAATTAGGAAATATCTACTAGCAAAAATATGAAAAAGATTTAAGACTCTATTAATTCAATTTTAAATACATCTTCAGTGAATTAAATTTAAAATCTCAATCTTCATTTAAGAGGAATTTAAAGCTGTAATTGTAATTTTAAGTACAATTCTGTGCAGCAGCAATTAGTGTGATAAAAAATAGGTGTGACGAATTTGCACTCCAGTTCATAAATCACAATGCTAGAGCAGTGACAAACAAATAAATGGAATTCGGAGTTGGGCAGATGCTGCAAGTTTGGCGGCGTGGGCGACCCCATTGTCAGGATCGAGGACTGCTCGCATTGATGGATAGATAGGAATGGCCCGCAGTCCATCCGCCGCCGGTGACGCGTTGAAATTTGAATGCCGGCTCGACTGCATTCGTCCATTAGCCGCCGTGTCAAAACAGAGCCAGCACTCGAGCGTCACCGTGTTGTGCCCGCGGCTGCAGCGCACCTGCGTTATTATTTTATCGTAATGCTTGCTGGATCAAACGAGATTAGACAGATCACGGCCTATTGGGTTACCAATTGTCTGTGTGAGAGATCGAAATACACACACACTGACTGGCACTTCCGGCGGCGAGGAAAAATTAAAAATTTATCCCACTGCCAGACAAAACACAAATTGATGATAATTACGGTCTGGCGAGTGTTTTTAATTCGGTGCTGCTGATGTAAGTGAATTTTTCTGCCAATGAGTCATTCTGCGAGCAGGAAAACTGGTTGCGATCTTCAGAGGCTGTTGGGTTAATTCATTAATTTCACGCTCACGTTGGTAAGAACTGAGCAAAACGTTGTTGGCCGAATAAAAAAATTGATTAATTTAATTAAATTCAATTAATATGAAAGCGAGCCTCGGGAAACGTTTGAAAATTTATTAATGAATTTCGTCCTGGAATTCTAAAACTGAAGAAGACAAATCAGTGCCCTGAATCTGAATATAAACGCTGAATTCCAACTCTTAATTAGAACTTCCAATTGCATCAAAAAAATTAATGAAAAAAAGACAGATTTCTTTGACTTTCAATGTAACTATGGACATGATTTTGCTAATTACAAGCTCATTTCTAAGTATTTTCGCTCAAAATTACACAAAGAAAATAGTAATTACCAATATTTAAATTAAGTTTATTTTATTAAATTGTAAAAATAAAAAATATAAACCAAATGGCAGACACTAAACTGGGATTTAAATTTTAAAATGAATCATGAGCAAAATACAACATTCCAAGCAGATAAATTTCAATTTTGCCTCACGCACAACTCAAATAAAAACAAAGCTTTGGACTGATTGGACGAGGCGCTCTCTGGACCAACTTATGAAATTGCAAAGCCGAAACTGAGAGGATTAACCCGAGTCATGGGATCAGAGTCATTAAACGCGGCTGCAAAACAAAAGTTGCTCGCGCCGGTACTTTCGAGTTGGGCCTCGTCAGACAATAAAACGACGCGGATCAGCGTAATCCGAGAGCAAACAGCCGGCAAAAACGAATAACGCAGTCAGCAGCTCTTCATTAAAACTCTCCCCGGCCGAATATGCAATTTGCCAAGCGCAGCTGTCGTGCGGGAAGCATACATACCCACCAGACACACTCGCCATCCGCGCGCTTCAACAATAATTTTTCTCCAGTGCTCTTACCCTTTTTCGAGTGGTCTGCAAAATTTTCCAAAAATAAAAGAGATCGGCCTCATTGAGAATGTGAAACTTCATCTATATTTTAGATTTCATTTATTTTCACAGTAGATGGGATGGTTCAAAAGTGAGTTGGTAACAAACCGAGCGAGGTGCTGAGTAAGCCTGTTGGCCTTGTTGTATCTTTTTTTCCCACTGACAATCAGGTGGGAGGCGGCGGCAGGTAATCACGGGGTAGCTCTCTCGCCTGCGGTCACAGTTTGCCTCTCATGCACGCGAT
Organism: Neocloeon triangulifer; assembly: GCF_031216515.1. Classification (NCBI taxonomy): domain Eukaryota; kingdom Metazoa; phylum Arthropoda; class Insecta; order Ephemeroptera; family Baetidae; genus Neocloeon; species Neocloeon triangulifer. Next base: position 11,018,679 of record NW_026775554.1, on the reverse strand, counting down.
CCAGTCTGGCTCTTTTTCTTTACTGCCCCCGGGGGTCGGTCGGGGGCCAGGATGACATCAGGGCCCGCGGCGGCCATTTTGCAGCCATTCACTTGCGCCTCCATTGAGCCATAAAATCGACGCCGGAATGCAAAGTCAGCAGCAGCAGTCTGCCTGTTTGCATAATTTACTCTCATTTCCTCGCCGAAATGAGCTTGGATAATCGATTCGGATTGGGAATCAAATGCTCTCGGTTGCGGTTGACCCATTTGACCCTCGGCCCAACTTGATTATACTCAGAAATTCAAAAACCTTTTTCCTTTCTATATATTATGAGCTTTTGTTCATTCGCAAACAAACTTTTAGCTAACCCTTCCGTCAGATTAATCTCAGTTTTTATTCGCAAAGTTGGTCTTGGCTCTCGCCAGCAAACAAACAAATAAAAAAACTTGGTGCGGTCAAAAGTGGCGCGTTATTGATTCTCAGATTCTCTCCGCTGCTGCTTTTAAATTGTAAGTGGCCCACAACTTATTTTTATTTCTCTTTTTTAGAGACTGACCAGCCAAAGATTTTTTTCCGACGTAATTGAGTAAAATGGACTGGAAGGAATTTGGGATATTTATTCCAATTCACTTGTTTATTGAATTTGAAGAGCCGGCTTGAAAGGCATCTAATTAGTGGTCCATTTAAAAGCAGTCATTGGAAAGGAAAGGATATTCCCGAAAATTGAAGTAATTGGAAAGCGGCTTGCACTAATTGGGCTCTTGATGAGATCTGATTAATGAGAGCCTAACAAGACTTAAGGGTTTGGCCTCAAAAGAGGCAAGAGGCGGTTAGACGACAACACCTCAAACTGAAAAGAAGTTAAATAAAAAAAAATTTTAAAGTATTATTAAATGAAGGGGTTTTTGAATCAGATGAAAATCTCTGGCTCCATTTTTAACTTGATAAAAATTGTTTCATCATCTTTTAGTAAAAAATCAACCGAATCAAGCTGATTTCATGATTTTTTTGAATCGGTCATTTTACTTCTAAAGAAAATTTTTAAAAGTCTTTAAGGTTTGTTAAAATTGAATGCATATTACTGTGAAAATAACAAAGCAACAAAATTATTGAAATGAGAGGCAATAAGATCAAAGTAATTTCAAAAATCCACTTTAAACTCTCATTTTTCATAATTTATCTTTCTTTGGTTTCAAATCTTCATATTATTATTAAATTGTAATTAAAAAAAAAAAAACTTCGCACTTTAGGGATTTTTAAAAAAATTATTAGAAGGATAAATTTATCAAAACAATTGCTTTTTGTATATGGAAATTAATTTCTACAAATTTTAAATAGAAAAAGTCTCAAATGATAGTCAGGAAGGAAAATGAGCATTTAAATATGAACATTATGCTTAAGTTGATTGGGATGTGGCTGCAATTCAACTCATTACCAGGAAGCACAACTGGAATAATGAAGCACTTGGTTCCCCGAAACGCCTTTAGTACTTTTTCTCTCTCCATTTTTCTCTCTCTCGCTGCTCAGGACATAAATTAAAAGTGCGTGGACGGGACGGTCGGTCTCTGGCTTGGTGCGTCTGTGCACTGGCTGGGCAACGTGGTTGGGTGCGCCACCATCTCGGCAGGCGCAGCTGAAGCTCCTCTCTCGCTAGCTCGCTCCTCGCTCAGCCAGTCGGGCAGTCAGTCAGTCAGTGGCGGTTGCGGTGATCGTGGGAGCTCCGTGTGCTTCGCTGATGGGGAGCGACAATGGACAGCAAAGATCCGCCGCTCGAGAGCGTCGTCGACCTCGAGGAGCTCTACGTGTGGCTGCAGCAGTTCGAGGACCCGCCGAAACCCAGAACCAGCCACCAACACCACTATCAGCACAGGCAGCCGCCCCAGCCGCAAGCCTACTGTACGGCTAGTTCAATTTTCATTTTCATTAAATTCTCATAGTGCTTGAATTTTATTCCAAGCATAATTCGAATAATTATTAAAATTTTAAAATAGTTTAAAAATTTTCACACTACATAAAAAAAATAATAAATTCCCGTATTTTTTATTTTATTTGAAGTTTAATGGCATGAAACAGGAAACATAAAAGTTGGAATTTATTAATCTGAAATTCATTAGCCTTTTGATTTTTTTTTAATAAATTTGTTTGTTTTTTGAATTTTTGATTCTTAAATGTTGAATATATCCTCCGAAAGGGGAAACCGTGTCGGAGTTTGTTTGAAGTCGCATCCCAGGAAATTGGTGCCGTTACCGAAGCCATGAAGTTATTATTTGAATTTGCGGTTTTCCAAATAGCCCTTAACTTTTCTAACAGTTTGCCGACGCGTTTCCTGCTATAAATTGTTGCCTCTTTTTTGGTAAAGAACGGAAGAAATCGTTGTCGAAAGCAATTCCGAAAGAAATCGGTCGTTAAATAATTCAACGAGCGGAATCGTTTCCATATCAGAAACTTTGCACTACGGCTTCCTGAAGGTGCAAAAAAGAGCCAGTGGCGTCCGGCGCTAACAAGCACGTCTTATTATAAACGCAACGAGCAGGAAAGGGCCTGTTTTTAAGAACGCCCGCGCGCGAGGAAGAGTATAAAATTTAATGCTTGACAAACTCGGCAGCAGGTTATTCTCGATCTGGAAAGGTATTATTTAAAATCTCTCGCTCTCTCACACGTATATTATTATTATTTGATATAATGCGTGCTCGGTGCGATTATGGAAATGAGGAGAAGAATGGGTGCCATTCACGGGCACACAGGATGTGGCCACCAAAATTCAAATGAGCAGCTAAGCGTTCAGCGGCCTTCTGACCTCCGAGCGCATAGTCTTGCTGGAATGGCAGACGACAGATGCTGGCCAAAGAAAATCGCCTCTTGCAAAAATCTGACCACACTAAAAACCACTCTCAGAAAGATAAAAATTAATGGTTCGAAATGTATCGTGAAAAGTGCACTCTTGAAGCGGTACAGGGAAAAATTACAAAACTCTGTTTATTTATTCCAGCAACAAATTTTCACACACTTTCAATCTCAATCATAAAGTGGACGTTTGATTCGCGTCCTCTCTCGAGTAACCCTATCCTCGCAGCTGCAGGTGCCACTTGATATCCAACGTTGGCAAAGAAAGGATTTTTCATCCGATATATACCGCGGATTGAACACCGATTGTTGCGCATTTTCAAAAGTCCCTGATCGGCTTGATTACACAAGGCTGAAATTAATAAACTCATGATATAAAACTAATGCGAGGCGAAAACTGTAATTTCCAGATTGAATTCGTGTGGCACGCGCGATAAAAGCATCTAGAGAGAGTTTTGAATTGCATTCCGCCAGCAGCTGAGAACGTCACTTTAATCTCGGCGTTTTATCGTACGCAGCAGCCGCCGTGTAATAAAGCAAATCATATCCGTCAAACCGAAGCAGGCTCGTATCTCCGCACACAACTGTTTTTCAATCGGATTTGCGAGATGTTCCAATTCCGCGAACGCTCTTGTTGCACTCGCGAGCAATATTCCTTTCTTGAGATGAGGAAAAGAAATAAGTTTTGCTGGGAAAAGCTCATTTGCCACGTGATGCAGGGAAATTTTTCTTTATTTACTTAAGTGCCATTGCAGCACCGAGACGACGAACAATCGACTGAACTACTTCAAAGATATTGAAGGGAGAAACTCTATTATAAAATATACAGTAGAAGTGATTTTTCCTACATTGATGTAATCGAGTCCATTTGAAAAACTCGCCTCTAACTACATTTCATTCCAAACCAACAAGGATATTTCAAACCAAGATTTATTCTTAAATAAATCATTTTTTTTTACCACGTGGAATTTAAAAAAAAAAAAATCTGGTTCAACAACAATTAATTGAAGCCTATTATCCCACTTCATAGAAAGATATCACAGCTAAAAGAGTACTAAAAAAATCTTAGTGAATTCAACATCATTTTAAGTGAGAGAAGAAAAATACCACGTCCAGCTCATTTCCGTTGAGGCCGCATCTCCCTTCAAGATCTTTAAAACTAACTGCTGCGGTCTCAGTCTTTTCGCTCTCTGCTTCAGACAGGACAGAGAGAAAAAGCATATCATAAAATATGTACGGCTCGTGTGTGTGTAAAAGTGTTCAAGGCGAAGAGTCAATTAACTCGGAGAAGCGTTTGAACTCGACCGGAGCAAAACACACACACAAGTTGCGAAACTGACGTGAAAGGCGCCCGAGTGTGAATGTTCGGTTGCAACTTACTCGATTTGCATGCAGCTGTTGGCCTGATTTGGACATGTCTTCGGCCGGCGCCACAAAACTCAACACACCCTTATGCAAAACTCGTTTTCTTTTTTTTTAGAATTCTCAACTGTGTGTCGCGGGGCCACTCGAAAATAATACGTGTGTGCCCGAGTGTGGCACAGACATCAAGTTGCTCGTTACCGTGCCGGTTTAATTTGAAATTTGGAGAGGTGCTGCTTTATGGCACGGAATTATACGAATGCGCCCTTCTAACAGTCGTAAAGTGCCGTCCTGCCAGGCTTGAAATTAACCGACCTCCTTTTTTTCATTTTGCTTAAACAGGGGAAACAGGGGGTAGCTTTTGCTCGCTGCCCCAGTGGGTTGGAAATTTTGAATGTGCACTTTCATGCTGGAGCACAGTTTTATATATCGACCGTTCACCTGCCTCCTCAACTCTGCGTAAATTGCGCAAAGAGTAAATATAAAAAAATACATCTCTAAAATTAATCATTTGTATATTTCACCTCAATATCATGGTCAAAGGAAGTCAAAAAGTGTAAACTAAAATTCAATGTGTGCTTATATTTTTGTTTAACAATAAGAGAAATAAACAAATTTTAAACGGCACAATAATTTAATTGATCAAATTATAATAATAGTAAAAATTCTATCATTCACACCAAAATTTAAATTTAAGTTAAATCGAATCATAAATTTATTCCATAATAAGCAATATGACTGTTATTCAATCCAATCTTGGGAAAATTTGCTTGGTTCAAGTTTTTTATTTTATTTAACCGAAATTCACCTCATTCATACAAAATTCTTATTAACACAATTTCTTTTTAGAGAATCTAGCAAAACTTAAAATGTCAGCTATCCCCAGTTATCCTTGACCAAAAATAGGCTAATGGATTGTTCAAGTTGAATTTAGATCAGAATATTGTCAGTACCAAATGTTTATAATAAAAATTCTCCCGGCGCTTGAATGAGCCTTGTTGTGAAATGAAGGCACCGAAAACCATAAAAACCAGCAGCAGGTCTTTCTTTTAACAGAGGAGTTTGAGAATCGTGTGAGCTTTATGGCACGCCGGCCCACGATATTTACAAACTCGCATGCAACTACCCATAGCATACACATGCAACATTGGAGGGAGCATCTGCGACACACAAATCCAAACCAGACGCGCAACACAACTCGTTCCAGCAGCAGGCGTATATTTCGAACAACAATTTACACGCCGCGCCAACATCAAAAGTAAAAGAAAAAAACGCAGTCAATTTCCTCGAGCAGCGGCCGAGACGACTGAAGACAAGTGTTGTTAATTAAGGGCGCCGCACACGTGTTTGGAGAGGTCCTTGCTTGGTCACTACTTTGACCCCGAGTCGGCTGCCCCGAGAGTGATAAAAAATTCAAGAGGCCGCTTTTTGTGCTGCGACCGGGGTGGTTGGAAATAATAACAGCTGCCGAGACCTCTTTCATGCGCTGCTGCTGTCTTGTGCGTCATGCAAACAAAAAAGCTTATTTCCAGCCCAGCCTAATTATCCCCACGACGATTATCCTCCCGGGCGAGACTCGGGTGAGAAAAGAGAATCGGGGGAATCAGTGCGGGGTTAACTGTTTAAAGAGGAGTCAACCGCAGCGCACGCAAATTTGCACCAGCAGACGATTAGGGGCGCTTATTCCAACCCTCGTGCTAATTAATCCCGGGGAGCTCCCGTTTTGAAAGAGAGAGTAAATTTTTCAGGCTTTGATTAATGAAGCTGCGAGAGGAATTAATTAGGAAACAGGTTTCGTGTGCTAGGAGGGAAAATGATAACGCGTCGGACGCAAAATATGCTAATTTTCAAAGAGCAAGCAAGACGTCAAGGCGCTTCGATAAAAATTCGAGATTGCTGCGGGCTTATTAATTTTTTACGATTTAATTTAGCCCTCGTGGGAATAGAAGATCGTGTTGATTTCAGTCACTCCGGCAGATGCAGGTTTGGTGGGCAAAAAACGATTACCATTCGCAAGCAGGTAATTACGGGGCTCTCAAGGTCAACAATGGTCATAGCCAAGTTTTGCCTAATCGCACCCCCAGTTCCACCTGCTAAATAATGACTTGAAATTATAATCACAAATAATTGACAAAAATTTATTATTTTGAACAATAATTAGAAAAAAATTAGAAATTAATTCAAACAAATGATGAAGAATTTTAATGTTTTATCATAAATTTTCTTTTTTATGAAAAATGAGCACTGAGCTTGTATGTATTATGAAGACGCAGTAAAATATGAATTTTAATTCAGAGAAAGTTTCTGAAAGCTTTCATTATTTGAGCTGCAAGTTCACACTGACAAAGCGCTCTTTTATCACCCTGGCCGCTCAGGTTGCTGTAATTCAGTCGCACCTTTTGCATGGCAGAGGAATTCCGAGGCATCTCTTCAGCGCCGGGCAGCTGCTGCTTCTCAGCTCGTTGAAAGTGTGTGGTAGAAAAAAGTGGGCGCGGCGTTGCCAGCTTCCGAGCGACGAAAGGCGAAGAAAATGAGTTTCTTTTTGCCCCTCACGCATCGGCACGACAGGTCCTTTGCTTTGATGTGTGATTAATTGCACTACAATGTTGTTATTAACAGAAGCGGAGCTCCTCACAGTTAATGATGGTTTTTTTCTCGTCCACACAAACTTTGAAAAAAAAAAAAATCTTATTCCACATCTCTAGAGAAAAATTGTATCTTTATGTAAATAGCCTGTGAACCAAAAAATTCTGGGCAGATTAAATCGTGCGCTTCATTGTTGCACTTTTCTCGCACATTAATTTTGTATGCTAATTGGGACGCAGCGAAAAAGCGAAACTCGTGTCACGCGGGACTAAATTTATCGCAAAATTTCAGCCGGCGCTAAAGTGCCCCCGATAAATTTATGGCGCCGCTTAAGCGCCATTCATTAAAAAGGCGCTGGGAAGTTTTCGCGAAACAAGACCATTCTCAAGAAAGTTGAGCGGAGTAATGAAAAAATTTCACCCGCGGAGAGCAGCTGAGCATAAATAATCGCAATTAACAGAGTGAAAAGGCTGTTGGGTGAGACAGCGATTTTCAATTAGCACGCCAGCCGGACGGAAATCAGCCGCAGCCAGCAAGGGAAATAATCAGAAGCATTTGGTACCGACGTGCCCTTTCCTCCAGCGGTGGGTGCTGCAGAGATGAATCTTGTATTCCGCTTGTCACTGCGATTGCGGTCGCCCGAGCCAGACCGACCCACAGCCATGGTGAAACTCGAGAACGCCGGGAATCGTCTCAGCAGCGAGCTTGTCATGTGTGCGAAAAATCAGCACCTCGTTGCCTCCGCTGATTGAATTAAGTTTGTACTTGCAGGGGCGGGATTTTCAGCAAATGTTTGCTCTGATAAATTAATTTTTCAGCGCGGCCGAGTTTGACTTCTGAGAGCGAGCGCAGCTTCCAAAGTTTTCTTTCAAACAAAAATTGGTTATTCATTTAAGAGCTGCTCAAAAGCAAGGGGTTGAGAAGTGGGAAAAGAGAATTTGCTACAGAGACTCATTTAGAAGCGAAAAACAAGTATAAAATATTTAAATGATTTTCTATCACTGAAAATTATTTTATCGTTTTAGAAGAAAAGACTCATTTTTTACTAATAAAAGCCTGATGTTTGTATTTCCTGTATTTGAATTGAAATTTTTAATTAACTGAAAAAAAAAATTATTAGAAACTTATTCTATTATTATTTTATTTTGAAAATTTATTTCTTGATAAGGAAATCATTTTATTTTTAAATAATATTGAAAAAAATTGTAAACGTGTTACAAAATAATTTTCTTGAAATTATTTTATAAAAGTTAAATTTTTTTCAATATATTTCAAAAGCTTCAATATAAGCCATTCTAAATTTAACTGGGTTAAAAAATGTTACCAGGCATTTTCAATGTTGTGTGTTTTAAAGGATGGGCGCTGCCTTTACTCTTTCCAAACAAAGGATCAATGGATGAGCGCAGTTAATCAACTGCGAGGGTCGTTTTCGTGCAGCCTACCGAAAATTTTCGTCGCCCGTTTTCAAGTATCCAATTTCCGAAACTTCCTCACCGCACCCCGTTAATCATATAAAAATGGAACCAGCGTGCAGAGAAAAATTAGCCCCCGGTCCTAGCGAAGGACCACCCTAGGAGGGCGGTTTCGCACGGTGCTATGATTTTGATTAAAGACTGTTGATTACGGCATGGTGGCTGCAGTTGAAGTGTGTATCACGACCCCGAACGGACGGACGGGCTGCCCTCATATCCGGTCTCATGTTTCCTTTTAGCCTGCGTGAGGGCATTTTAATTGCCAGGACCCCAGATAGACGAGTCCATTATGTGCGCCGCAATGTGACAATAAGCCTTCCTGGCATGCAAATGAATTATTTCGTCGTTCGTTAGCCTTTGCGGTACCCAAACTTCAAAAGTTGTGCCGTTGGACGGACCGTGGGCTTTGCCGATAAATTACGCACTTACTAAGCAGGCGCCTTAACACGGAAAGAGAGGCGAGAAATCCTCTTAGGAGAGGCTTTCAGTGAAAAGTGTCGGAGCGAGCAATCGACGCGTTTGATTTATGGATTTGATCAAAAACTTTGTTGGTCTCCGAAAGGAAATTCCTGCAGCTTTTCTCTATTTCATCCTCTTTTCTTATATTAAAATCACTCACTTCTTTGGAGATAATGGAACAATGCAACAATCGTAGGCGGGTTGCGTTCCACTTTTTTTTTTTTATCTTCGGAAATTGAATGAAAAATTGTGGGCTTGTCGCGCATTCACCAATTGCGCTGCCGCCGCGCCCGACGGTGTCATGCAGTGATCATTTTTCAAGAGAAGCTCCAACCGCATTATACCAAGAAGTGGTAAAACGACATCCGCACCAAGATATTTCGCATGCAGCCCCAGCCGTGCTTTCCTCTTTGCATTAGAAGTTGGCAGATTTAAAATTAAACAGCAATTTAAAGTAATCGAAAGCCGGCCCTCCAAGCAAGTGTCTCCTAAGAAAATTCCACATGCAGTAATGAATTTGACTTTTAGTTAAAAAAAAAAATACAAATAAATATTCTGAAAAATCAAATTAATTATTTGATTTATATAATTATTAAATTTTGTTCTTTTTAATTGTTTTAAGTTATAAAATGCCAATAGTTATCATAATTTTAGAAATTGTTAAATAAATTGAAGAATTCCTGAATTTTAATAAAATTTTATAAATAAATTTTCTAATTATTGTAAATAATGAATTGAAGCATCTAGAATGGGCGTTGCTGAACTTCCATGTCTTGTGCAATTCCAACATTTTCAAATCGAGTCAATTCGTAGATCAATTCACCAATAAAAATGCCCATAATCCACGTGACAAGTCGCGCTTCTTCTTCCTAACAATAAGTGACTCCTGCGCTGTGGTACTCGAGCCGCTAACAAGCGCCTGCAGCAGCCCGAGCGTTGATTGACCTCTCAATAGAGTCATAAATAAATCAGACACAATTCACAATAAAAATTGCCGTCTCAAGAGAGAGCATAGAGAGAATTGTCTCCAGCTGAATAGATTACGGCCAAGGGGATCGTGACTCTTTGCCGCTGCTGAATACGAGATTCCGGCGAGGCCACCGCATCTCATTTGACGCCGTGATTATTTCACATTTATTTTTATAATGATGCGGGAGTCCATATAATATATCCAGCACCGCGCGACAACAGGCCGCGCATGTAAATGCACTCTCGGCGGCGCTATTGGTTAATCGAAGTCATTAAACGGTACATTATATGCATCTCGTGCGCGGCGCTGGAGCGACCGAGAGAGAAAAGGGACTCTTTATGTGCGGTCGGAGTAGTTTGTAATCACTATTGTGTCTCTCCTTGCTTTTTTGTGTCCAGACGGAGCAGCAGCAGCAGCCAGACGGGGAAAAACGAGTGACGGAAAAGATGAGGCGGGTCCCTATTCATACTGCCAACCAGTCGATACTTTGCACTTTTGTGTTCGACAGATACTTCACGGCTTGCTTCTCCGAATAATAAAAATAGAGCAAAATGTGTCACCGCCATAACAATGAACCAGACGGTTGCATTTTCAATTTTCCTCCAGTCTCTAGCGCGCGATAGAAATTTGAATTCATTTCATAATTATTCGTTCATCAGTCTAGTTCTCCTCACTCAGTTTAAATTTTGTGTCAGGGCCCCCATTGATTGCCTCCGTTTGCCGAGTTTATTTTGGAACGCGGCGGCGGCTCCATTTGTCAGAGGCGCGATTCCGCTCTTGTCGGCTATAGATATACGAGCCAGAGCAGACAGACAGACGTACAGAAACGTTGCTGCTGGCTTTATCAAAATGTTTTGGACAAATAAATACATGCGACCGCAACTACTGTGACTGCAATACAAGTTCTCGCCCGATGCACCATATAAACTCAAAGCTGACAGCGGTTTTATGCGTTTTGTGGGAATTCAGGGTCGGAAACTGAACGCCCAACAAGATAACGCAATACGGAATTTGATTGACGTTTCCTTATTTAATTTATCACAACAACTATGGTGATTTGATTTTTTACTTGTGCATTTGAAGTATTTAATACTTAAAAATAATATCTTGAAATCATTAAAACTCATAAATTTTGTAATGGGAAAACGCTTTAAAAAATTTCTCACATTTGAAAAAAGAATAAATAGATGTTTTATCATAGGCTTGTTATCATTCTTTAACTTTTCATTCAGTATACCATAACAAGAAGAAACTTTAAATATTTTGTCCAGATTTTAAACCGACTTTCGTGCACAGTTATTTTTCATTGTTGCGAAATACAAACTGAGGCCAACAATCCAAAAGGAAACTCATGAAATAAATCAGTTTGAATTGCTTTGTTGCAAATTTGGATTGTTGAATTTTTTAAATCGCACACAATTCTTACACTGACCTAATTTGAACCTTTCGTCACCTTAAAGATGATTTTGAACGCCCTCCCGTGCACCACCCGGGTAGATAACAGTAGTGAGTTCAAAATATCCATCAAATTCGACATTTCTATTTTTTAATTTTTATTGTCAGTGACAATCCGTTGCTCACCTCGCTCCCTGGCTCTCTGCTTTCCCGGACGTAGAATGTCGTCCCCAACCTTGTTCGCCCGCGCTTCTTTAGGCCACAGGTCCTGCGTGGTCAACATGAGGCCCCAAGACTCCCTGGAAGAATTAGACGCGTCGCTCACCAACACTGTAGGCGACATTTTGCAAGCCCAAGGAGGAGATGAGGTGGACGTTGCAGCGCTGCCTCCAGGCTTTGTTCGGCCGCTCACCTTCGCGCGCATCGAGTGCAGCAACCCAAGAGTTGGACTTGCCACAGCTATTAGGCTCGTCTGTTCTTTAAGAGTGGTGGAAAAGGGTGGCAGATACAAGATAGTCGACCCGGAGGCGGAGCAACAGCCTCGTCAAGAAGTTATCCTCACGGTGCAGACCTGCGGCCCCACACGAGTCGGATTTTTTACCGAGAAAACTGTGATCAACTGGTTTAATTAAACGCAGGCTTTCAATGTTTAAAATTGTTCGTTCATTTTATTTATGATAAGATACTAATTATTCTCATTAATTTTTGTAACTTGACATTTATAAAGTAACTTAACTAATAGATTCAATAAATATTTTTTGGATAAAATTTTTTAAATAATATGGTGTAGCATCACAGTGATTAAACATGCGAGTAACTGCAAAAATAATGCATAGAGTCGATTATATGCTTCACTTTTGCAAAGCTGCAAATCAATTATCCTCCGGCTTCTTGCAGTTGGAGATCGAAGCTCGAATGGAAGACGAAATCTTCACACCGAGACATTATTATTTTACCAAGTTAAATAGAGTAAAAAAAGCTATGAATTGTCAGAAAAGTTCTCTTTGAAAAGCAAATTCAAGGGTTGGTTTGTTTTCTGGGTTAATTTGAAGAATTTAATTGCTACCGCGCTTCAGAATTTTTAGCATTTTTTTTTTCTTTTTGAAAAGCAGCACTCGTGCATTATTCCCTCGGCGCAGCACAATTACCAGGATAAACTTTTCAACTTTTTTCATTCCCAACATCGTGTCACATTTCTTGATAACAAGCGAAAAAAGTTCCCAGCGCAGTGTCTCGTTAGACTGCACACTTGCATCTCTCCGAAGCATTAATCTCCCAAACAACAACACAAAACTCCCCGTCGCTCATACATAATAACTTTTTATCTCAAGACCTCATTAGCCTCGGCATTCCTAAGCGGGGCGTGAGGAAAAAATTAATTATTTATACTGTCGAGCCTATAAATAATTCTGGAGATGCATGTTTTTGACTGCACGCGTGACACGAATACGGCACATCTCTCCGAACTTGCTGGCAGGAGGAAGAAATTTCGTTCTATTCGAGTACATATGTGCAGCGAACGCGCCCCCCGCGGATATGAAAAAAAACGTCCGCGGCCCCGGGGGTCTAAAATTAAAAAAAAAAGTCAGAGAGGCGCCACGTTGAATTTGAAACGGCGGAGGAGAGAATCGTAAAACCGTGAAAACAGTCGCGGTTTGTTTACGAAATAATTAAAAAAAAAAGTGAAGTCAGAAAAAAACGGTGCGGGAGGATTGAGACAAATCTGTGCGCTTTTGAGGGTAAAGCCGCCGCCATTTGTCATCGCCCAAGGACATAAATCTCAATTTCGCTAAAAAAGCGGAGGAAATAAAGAAAAAGTGTGCGGATTATTATTGAGCGGGCGGCGGCGCTGTTCATTCTCATTTGGCCGGCGCGGTCCGTGGGCTGAGAAAATATATAGAAGTTGCGGTGTAAACAACGGGGCGCTGTTTACGTTCGCGCACGTCAACACGTGTGCAGACGGAAAGTGACCGGCTCTTGGGAAAAGAGCAATGCTTATCTGCCGCTGCTCGACGGCGCCTTCGGAAATCGCTGACACGTGCAGTGAATTATTGAGCAGACGCACGTCGAGGGCCTGAATTAAGGGTCCGTCGAGTTTTGGGCACCCGTCGAACCGAGCGAAAAATTGCACTGGAGAACGGAACGTGCTAAAGGGCTGTCGGCAATTCGCAAGGGGCTACATAAAGCTGCCCGGACGAGGAAAAAACATTGTGGTCATTTTTCAGTGGTTCAACTTTTTAGTTTAAATAATCCATAATTAGAACATTTATGGTTTTAATTTAATTAATATTGTTATTAACTATTTACATTTTATTATTGCAATGCAAGAAAAATTGCAATCCAGTTTCTGGATCGATCGATTAGAGTTTTCCGAACCACGCCGTGACCCAAAAACCGCGGTGACCTGGACGCTGTTGCCATCCAGCAAGAAAAGCAGCCCGAAATGAAAGCACCCCAGACACCAAACACACCCTTCTAATTTCCTGCCGGTCCGTTTGATCCTCGCTCGGTATCACCAGACATCACAGACAACAAACTTCCATCAACGAAACACTGCGACAACAATTGCGAAACGACAATTCTGACCCAAATGTTTGCAAATCCGTCCGACCGCAACGTGTCCCACGAACTTTTGATAAAGCCCATTTACGCTGAAGTTTCAAAAAGTTCCATTAATCAGATCCTGCGATAGCCTTTACTGAAAATGAGTAAAACGTCAATATTATTAGAAAAACTTTTATTTTATTTATTTTTTTGTAGAAAATTTTTGACTTCTATTTTGTATTTTGCAATTACATTTCACATAAATCATTGCAATCATTTTGTTGAGGTCAATGTGAAAATGAAATAAATGAATTTTTTATGAATTTTTAAGCCCCTCTGAATGCTCCATTATCTTTCTCTGCTATGCATTTCATTCTGCGCTGATAGACGTGCAGAATTATGTCGACTCTTTGAATTATTATCGGAGCAATTTTAATGTCATGACGTCAGTAAGGTCAGTCAGCCGGTCATGAAGTCATTGAGAGGCAACCACTGGAATTGAGCGCAGGGGGCCCACGCGAATTACGAATTTAGTGGCCGTTTTGCCGCATTGTGAGGTGCACAAGTGGCTCGTTTGTCCGACCAAACGAACAGACGGGGTGAGCAGTTTTGGGTTCTTGCGCATTCTGAATACCCTTGACCTTTTAGGGGTAATTAACGTCAAGTGTAATTTAACCTCAATTGCATAACCAACGCACGACTGAATTGAAGACTGGCATAAAAGTGAATATTTTATGACAGCATGCAGTTTTTGAAAATCTTCAATCAAATTACAACAGAAGAGGAAGATTTTGTACTTAGAACAATGTGCAAAACCAGAAAAATTTATTCAATTTAAATATTAGAAAAAAAAAATAAATAATCTGTTTTAACATATAAAAATTTAATAATCTCTTTGTTTGTTTTATTGCAATTATCGGAAGTAAAAATCTACAATCTTATTTTTTTTTTTTTTTTTTTTTTTTTTTTTGAAGCAATTATTAAAGTTTAATTTGCCTATCTTTAAATAACACCCTATTCTTTGATTACCGTTCGCAATCATATTTGCATGTCACGGTGCAGTGTGTCTAGAAATTGTTCATTTCCCCGCGCAACTCCCTATTTGGGCTCAGAGAGCACCCAAGCGAGCGGATGGCCAATTTCTAATGGTATTCCAAGCAGGCACACTCGGCGCCGCTAATATAAATTTCCTCCAGAGAGAGCTTCCGCGTGTTTCTTCTTCTGCTTCAAGTGGGTTTGCTGATGCCGTCTGGCTCGCTCGGCTTGACCGCAGCGCGAAAATTACACTCGTTGTGGACGAGCATGCGACCGGCGTCCACTTGTAAAATTGCCCTCGGGAAAATTGGTCGCACATTTCTGCTGTGCAGAAGAAGTTTTCTGCGGTGACCATCTCAAAGCTGTGAACTCAAAAGAAATTGCAATTAAAGTTTCTTGACTAGTTTTTAGTTGAAAAAGTAAAATAAAAATATTTGTGTGTTTTAATGCAATCTTCATATTATATTGATTTTGAATCTTTCAATTTTAAAATTTTTGGAGAAAATGGTAAAATATTAAATATTTCTGAATAAAATATTTATTTATACAGAAATAAAATTAAGTTCAATTCATAGCGAATGATAATTAAAATCGCTCTGTTTTCAAACCAATTTTTTTTTTTAATTATAGTACAATATTAATTACAAAATAATTCAATTTTATGGCTACACTAAAAAATAACAAACAATTTTTCAAATTGCGTGAATTTTCGCGTCGCTCGCTGTTTTGCATGCCAGCGACGTGCTGCACGTCGCCATGAGCGAATTCCGGCGGCGCTCGCACATATTTTGCCGGCCAAGGTGAATATGGAAAATTTGAATAACGAGCAGATGCGGTAATGAGCGCCGTTTCAAGACTCGCGTTCACATTTCGTGATTACATTTCCCCTTGGAAATAAATTGTACTGCCTTTCGCAATTTCATAAATGTGCATATCACTAATTTGCTTCTTTCATCTGTTCCAGGCGACATCACACAGAAGGGATATGAAAAGAAACGATCTCGGCTCTTGGCGCCTTATGCTCCGAAACAAGCACAACGTGAGTACATTCGCTCATTTGCAGGCTTTTCTGCTGCTTATTTTATTTTTCTGGTGCTGATTATGCATTTCCAGCCCTTTGCTGCCGGCTTTTAATTTTCCTGCTAAGGGTGAAATTAATGTATGTAGGTCAAGCTCCTCCGTTCTGCGCTGCAAGGACAGGAAAATCACGCTAATTATTTTTCTCTGCACTGCCGGCTGTAATTTAAAACCTTTGAAAAGTCGCGTTAATCCGGCTGCTCACAAAGCTAGTGGCGCTTTTCAAATTAATATGATCAGTGGATTTTTCTTTGAATTTCACTAACATTAGCTGTAATGCCTCTTTTGTATTGAATATTCAAAGGGAAATTATACTAGGAATTCGCTACAGCTGAGCTCGGATGAAATTATATTCGTTCTTTTTAAATCAATACCTAAAATTGATTAATGATTATATCAAATTCACTTAATATTTAATTATAAGTAGTTTGGTAATATTTAAAAATGTAAAATATGACATGAATTGTTTGAATTGATTTTTAAGTTCTAATTTACTATCAATATATACTAAATTAAAGTATTAAATAAAATGCATAAAAGAAAAGGCTTCTATTCAATTTTCCCCCCACATTGTTCAACACACGACGAAGAACCGGGATTGTGTATAGGATTTTTAATTAAACCGTGAAACATTTTACGAGAGCCCAGCAGAGTAGAAATGCGCTCCCGAACGGGAGTGATGCGATGCCTTCCTTTCCAGAGTGAATCGCGTTTTTTTACCTGCGCGCCGCCGCCAGTTTTACGAGCCACCTCTTTATTGGACTGCCAAATGAAAATCCTGCCTCTACTTTTTGTTTGTCTCGAACGCGAGCAGTCTTCTTTAGTGGACCGTCTCGCTCTTTACTCTTTCCTCGCCCGCCCGCCCCAAGCTCTTTCCGCCATTCGTAATCACTGCCTCGAATTTTCGCTCCGAAACAGTGCAACCGTAAATAAACGCTGCCACTCCCGATATTGGATTCCCATTTGTTGCCTTTCTGCCGGCATCTTCCCAAACTCTTTTTTCGGGGCCAATATCGTTTTCGGCTCGCAAAGTTTTTATTTACGTGCCGGCGGAAAACTTCAATTTCATATGTGTGCATGCCTAGGGCCACTTTTTGCCAAAGGGGAGTTTTTGCTACTTGGACTTTTTACCTGATAAAATTTTTTGTTTGAAATTTCCTTTAGATTTGTTTACTTCGAAGAAAACTTGTATCAAAAGCAGCGCAGAATTTTTCGCTACGAGCAAAATTTGTTTTTAAAGTAACATTTAATTTGTTTTAATTATATTCTTAGTAAAATAATTAACATATTATGTACATTAATAGGGCTAGGGTATTCAAAAGAGTTTTAAAACTAGTCAACAAAGATAATGAGATCTGGAAATGATTTTTATTTTGAAAATTTTAGTGAAATTTTATAGTGTATTTTATTTTTTACGTTGCCATGAATCAATTTTAAATAATGTAATAGAAAATGATTTAAAAGAACCACAAAATAAATTATCAGAATTACGATTTAAATTCAATTTAAATTTTCTTTTAAATATAAAAAAATGTTAATTATTAATTTTTTTCTTTCGCTTTTGCAGCACCCCCAGCCGCCAGTTCCGGGGGCGGAGGAGGTGTGGGCGGCGGTGGTGGAGGCGGAGGCGGAAGAGCACACCCACCTGCCGGAGGGCAACGCGCCCGCAGGACGCAGCGCCGAGTCACGCACAACGAGAAGCGCTACCACTCAGGTGAGTCTCGAGTAAACAACTCGTAAGTCAACCCTCGAGGGTGCTTAATTAATTTGGCGGCTCCGGCGCAAGAAGAACCTCCGAGCAGCTCTCGACGGGATCAATTAGTTCGACTCGGCACGCACGCCTATCACTTGCTACAGGCGACGGACAAAACGAATCGGGCGTGAAATAGTTCTTACCGTAGCACCCGCCGACCTTAATCAATCTGGCGACGACCTGCATTATTTACAAGCGCCATTCTTAAAAACGTCACTTGAAAGTAGTTTCATGAACTGAAAGATTTTTATTGTTCGATGAGTTTTAAAAGTTGAAAAAAAATTGTTGAAATACCAAAGTAATTAAATTTATTTCTGTTTATTTATTTATTCTTACTATTGACAACAAAAGCTTATATAAATGTTAAATTAAAAACAATTCAAATTTTGAAACTTGGTGAAAGTAAAACTGGTCATTGTGGAAAAAACACATTCCTGACCAAAGTTTTCAAATGTTCCATAAATTCAAGGTAATCGGCATTAGGAAGTTGATATATATGCGTCATTATTTTGCATTTTGCATCACAAATAGCTTGGCAACAAAACCGTTTGCAAAAAGCTGTACATTATTTGCCAGACGTGCGTGAATCTAATTTTGCAAAGTGATCCGCAAGATTGCGTTCTGATGATTTTTCCAATATCCCCATTTCTTTTATCTCCGTTGGAAAAAAAATGCAGCTGCGGAAGAAAACATCTCGCTTCCTCCTGAAATTGAATTTCCTTTAAAAAAGTGAGCGCCTCGCATTTATTCCGTTTGGTACGTGCAGCATTATTTTTGCGATGCTAAATGGCGCGCGTCCTTCCTCCTTTCGGGTGCGCCGGGCCGGAAAATCATTTTCGCGAACGCGAGTTTCTTCTTCTTTTTTTGTGTGTATTTCTGACTGAGCGACAGACGGAGGAAAAATTAAATAATTTAATTTGCCGGGCTTTGTGAGTGTTGATATTAATTTCGTCTTCTTTGTCGGATTGCACGACTGCTATTCCCATCGCAGCCCGTCGTCGTTTGTTCTTTCCTCGAGTGTCTGCGAGGCATACGAGGACTGAATGCGGAATTAGTCGCCGCTAACGCGCTCGGAATAAATCAGACAATGAAATCCAATTCCCGGTACACACACACCACGCTCATTATTCGTCTCCTTTATCTGCGGGCGCTTTTCTTCGCGGCACCCCTCCTTAGTGCTGCCCGAGATGAAGTAATTATCACGCGCGCCAAGTGCACAAACTTTTGCCAATCTTCCTTCTTCCAGCCATAAGTTAGTCCACACTCAGGTGTTAACACTCTTTTTCAATTAATATTTAATTAAAATTCTTAAAAAAAAAAGTGCAAAAAAACTTTTTAGTTCATTATGATGTGAATGCAAAAAATTAAATAAATGTTTAAATAAATTAAATTTTCATAAATTACTCTCCGAAATCTCGAGTTAAGATAACCTAATGCATAAAATTAATTGCATGCAGGAAATCCAGTAATTCCAACACATTTCAACCTTCAGGTCTGCTTCAGATGACAATGGAATAGAATCATACAAAAAACCTGCGGCTTCTATTTTTAGTTTCATTGAACTTCAGTAATGGCAAACGAAAATTGATCGTTTATTTTAAACTTTCTGAAAACCTGTCTTAATCCCGCAGAGTATTTATTTATCTTTAAACACTTCTTTCTTCTCTGAATCCTTCGCACTCGCAGACTGAATTGTGCGTAGGAAGCTTGGCAATGAAGCAACAACGTCTGTTCTAAATAAATATTATTTCAAATATTTAAAATTGCCCAGCTGCAGCGGTTTAGCAAATCGCTCCCTGTTGAGCGATAGTCGAGTTTAATTTGAACGACATTGAAATAAGACGCACTTAAAAGAGAGTCATGCAGCTGCATCCCGGAGACCAAAAAGAAAAGTAGTGCGTTTTGCATTTTATGCTTCGGTCGGGCAGTGAGCCAAAGACAGTGGAGGCAAAAGAATGATGAGCGGAATGAAAACAGCAGAAATTTATTCCTAGCAGTGACTAAACTGTTGAAAATTGACTGTTTAAAACTTCCAGCCGTTCAAGAGCTTTTATACTGATGCAGAAAAATCTGGCTCATTTACCAAATAATTTTTATTCTCACCATAATTTTTTTAACATTCACAACGGAATAATTGTTTTTTTTTTTTTTAACTAGAATTCCACATCAAAATATAATACAAACTGAAATTTTTGGCTATGGAATCATTATTGGTTCAGTCAAATTAAGTTTTTACAACAATAAGAGCACTTTTTGGAAATTATTGGGAATTTAATCCACCATTGTTGTAATTTCCTTAATTTTTAGTTTTATCAGAATAATAGGTAATTTAAAAAAAAATATTTTTTTCTAATAATTTGTACTTTAAATACCTTATTATTTTTAAGCAAATCAAAATTACCGTTTTTGTTAGTCGGATCAACAGTTATTCTTTCTCTTCTAATATCGCGACCTGCTGTTTTTATTCCGCAAATCATCAAGTGCAATTTGGATACAAAAGGTGCCCATTTGGGAGTGAAATTGCGCGGAGCCGCCGGTGCGGCATTAGCCGAACAAAACGGCGCAACTTCACGCTCGAGAGCGTTGGTCCAACGGGCGCGCCCTCAGGAAGCGCTGCTGTTTCTGGAATAGACGTCGATTAGGGCCGAATCGGCAGAGCAAACTGGCCCTTTGCCCTCCATTTGTGTTTTGAGTCATTCCGGTGGAAAATAATTAGTTTGTAGTAGAAAAAGAGAGTTTGGTTGGTTACGCGGTAAGTTGCGTCAGCGTGACGGTGACTGACCCACCGACTCTGACTCATACTCCGGCCAATACAAGCGAGCAGACACTGCAAGCAAGACCTGTTTTCAAGACTTTTCAGTACTCTCGCGCTTGTCTGGCTGGAGTGACACGGAGGAGGATGCTCCTCAGACACAAGGCGCCGTATGGAGCCAAAATCGCCCGTTTCCCAGGTCTGTCTTCGAATTTCTCGCTTCCAAAACGCGCCATTCGTATCTAGCAGGACGAAATATTTAATTTGGCGCTTTTCTGTTCGAAAATCTTCTGAATTCACCGTTTGCCGCTCAAATGGCTTGAGGACATTATTTATTATTGGAGATGTTTATTGCCGAGTCGTAAGAACTTTCCAATGTTTCGCACATAGGTGTCCTTAATTGTAAATACCAAACGTGTATCAATTTTATTTAAGCAAACATACAAGTAAAATAGTGGAAATTCGTTAATTGAACAGAGATAATTGATATTTTTTTGTATAGAGCATCAATTTTTAATTTTAATTTCAAATGTTTTATATTTATCCTGCAGCTTTCAAACTCAGAAATATATTTTGTATATTATTAGTAAGGAAAATAATATTAATAATCATAAAATCAATGATTTAAAAATATTTCCAAGAAAACGATATAAAATTAAGCTTTTGAATTAAAGTGAAGCAAATAACTACAATCTTATTGAAGAGATCGTTTTATATTTAATTTTCTTCATTTTTAAAATTGATTATCTACATGTCAAATATTGGAAAGACCAATTAATTTCCACCATTGAACGGGTGTACAAGTTGAAGAACAGCAAACAACCCAACAATACCGTACAATACTTTGAACCAGAATCAGTTGTTTCTGGGTCCCGTTAATTGCTCGATATTAATTGTCGCGGGTCAGCTGCGGGGTTTTCTTCTCGCCACGTCCGTTTCCTTTCATATTTTCCTCGTCGTCTGTGTCGCGTGCCTAGCGAGTGTTGCAATTTAATAATTACGTGTACTTCTAAAAATTGACTGCTTGACTAACTGAAATAACCGAGCCTTTTCTGATTGCAGAAGTGCGGCAGGAAGCGGTGCAGCAGGCTCTGGCTGCCATGCAGAGCAGGCCCAAACCGTCGCTGCCGATGCCGTCGAAACGAACCTCCGTCATGGCCAAGTCGCCCGACAGGGACAGAAGGGACTCAGGTGAGTGATTTTGTTCATTAATTTCCCTTCAATATTTAATTTTTATCTTTTAATTGAATTATTTTTAGAATTGAAATCATGGATAAGGCTTTGTTGAACAAAATATACAGTTATGAAAATTTAAAAATCAATCTTTGAGAAAACTAAAAATTTCAACAAACATTTTAAAATTTCATATTTTTTTTTTTGCAAAACGAAGAAGAAAACATGCTTTTCGTGCCCTTTCGTCGCTCAAGTTTATCATTTGCACCAGATTTGAGCTTAACGCGGAAATTTGATATCGGGCGAGTCCACCGGGGCGAGTAATTTTTCATCGAGCGACGACTCATTTTCATTCCACCCGATCCGATCAGCCGCCAGTCTGCTCCCTTTTTTCTCTTTCTCTCTGAGCGGCAGTTTGATCGAGAAAAGATTCTACACGTAGCTTTAATAAGCCGACGGGGATGAAGCGCCGCTTTATCGCACAATTTTTCTACACAAATTGCGGAGCGAAAGGAAGAAGAGGCTTTGCTGATGGGGAAAAAGAACAATCTTTCTTTGTTCGCGCCGCGCGATATTGCTCTCGATTTTGCATATACGCGCGCGCGACTCTTTCTCTCTCAATAAAAGTGTGCGCTGCCTCTAGTGTGGTTTATTGTCGCGCGTCCTACTTTGAAAATAGAATTCCTCCCTGCATGCATACATCTCCGTCGCACACATTCCTGCGATTCTCCTGTCAGATGGATGGCATCAACAAGGCCGGCATCAAAGGGATAAAAAATAAAGTGAGCTCCCTTGCTGCAGAATCCAGCCAACACTCTGCACGTGCGAAATGAGACGAGTACGCTCGCGTTATGATAATCTATGTCCCGTCGCAATAAATCACCCCTTGCTTTCGCTGCTCCTGAAGGACACGTTCAAAGTGGGTCGTGGAAAACTGCAGAAATGGAAAAATACTACGTGCTAGCAAACACATTTTGCCACAAATTTTCTTTTCTCAAAATTCACCTGTGGCAAGATTTAAAATAAAACTCGCTTGTTTCAAATTACCTTTATTTATTAAATGAAACATTTTTAATATTTTTATGGAACCGTTTCTAAAAATTTATTTGAATATTTTGTCAACACTGACTTGCTGTCAGAATTCAATTACAAATGTGAACTTTTATCGGATTAAAACTAGCCATTTTATAACTTTCTCGGAGAACATGGTTGTTGTGCGAAATTAGCTTCTTTTGCAGTTTCCATCTACTGTATTTTCAAAATCATCTCTTTCAGCAATTCTCTTTGTCACATTCTTCCCCTTTTATTTCAGATTTTCTCGTTGTTAGTTTTGTCTCAAAGAAATTTGAGCATAAAAAAAAATTCTTTCATCTTTTGTAGCCGAGTCGAGTTCTGACGACGACAGCATGGTGAACGAGGGTGGCGAAGAGCAGAGCACCCCTGAGAGGGAGAGAGCGCGCATCCCGACGGCCCAGCAGCCCTTGATTGCGCACTCGGACACAAGCAGCACCGGCTCGGCCAGAGAAACGCCACCCCAGCAACGTCTCGCCCGCCCCTCGCACCAACAACACCATCAAACCAGGTAAATTATCAATTTACTTATTAATCAAATAATACATCTTGTTAAACTAATGTCAAATAATTCCAAAAGTTGTTAAAACTGTTTTAAACTTTAAGATAATTTTGAAATTTTGTTCTAGGCTGCCAAATGGATGGGAAGAGCGGCCAGAACCGCGAGACAAGAGAAGCAAAGAAATTACCGATCTCTCTGAAGTCATGCACAACCTTAGGCCATGTAAGTTTTATTTTTTAATTGTATCTAGTTACTTTTTTAGTTATGCTTTGTTTAAATTAATTAACTTTTTTATTCTTGAATTGAAGTTTTTAATCAAAATTTTTTTTTAACAGTTTGAAATTTTTAATCCACTTAAAATAAGGTTTCAAAATTTTATGTTTAATTACTTGCAGTTGACGTGAGATCCAAAATTTTAATTAATTTCCTCTTTGCAGATTCTCAACCCCCTGATGTAACGCACAACACAGCTCAGTCAAGGCGGCCAACAGCCGCGGCCGACCGGGTTGGCCGTTACCACCAATCCTCTCGCCAGTCAACCCTCTCAGACGACAGCATGGGCACAGGCACTGGCCGCTGGAAAGTGTCTGCCAAAATCCAGCAGCTCCTAAACACCCTGAAGCGGCCAAAGCGACGGCCACTGCCCGAGTTTTACGAAGACGACGACATTGAACTCGAGATTGCCGCCAACCCCAAAGACCCGAACGCGCCCAAGCCTGAGGGCAGCGCCATGACCCCGGCCATGGGCGAGCAGCTGGTGGTGCCCTCTGGGCTACCACGCAACCTGGAAGCTGCCATCCAAAGATATGGATCAGGCACTTACAAGGCGCCCGTCGCCACGGTCCTCGACCCGAACGGCAAACTCAGCATCACCCTCACCTATGGTAAGTGACAGAATTTGAAATGATTCAAAGAAATATTTCAATTAATTATTTGTTAGATTTTATTGACACAATAAAATCATCATTTTACAAGTATCTAATATTTATTGATCAATTACATAATTAAATATAATACTTTGATGGTTGAAAATATTTTCCAGTTGTATTTATTATTTTAATTCACTTTTCAGGCAAGCTGCTGAGTCGATCTCAGAAAATCGCATACACCCTTCTGAACAAGACTTTCAGTAAGGGCGACACGTTTCTCAAAACAGGTGATAGGATAGCCCTGGTCTACCCCAACAACGACCCAATCAACTTTTTGTGCGCCTTCTACGGGTGCCTGCAAGCCGGCATCGTGCCCGTGCCCATCGAGGTGCCTCTCACCAGGCGGGTCAGTATTCAAAATGATTTTTTTTCTCATCAGAATTTAAATAAATATTTGGCGTTTGATAGGACGCTGGATCTCAGCAAATTGGCTTTCTGCTGGGCAGCTGTGGAGTGCAGGTTGCACTCACTTCAGAGGCATGCTTGAAGGGTCTGCCCAAAACGGCTGCAGGTGAAGTCGTAGCCTTCAAAGGGTGGCCTAAATTGCAGTGGTTTGTCACGGAGCACCTGGCAAAAGCTCCAAAAGAGTGGCTCCCGCCACCGCGGTTGACGGATGACACTCCAGCCTACATTGAGGTGAGCAGAGTTAAAAATTTAACATTGGAAATTAATAACTTTTTAAATGGGTTTTTAATTCATGAACAAAATTTCCTATTAATCTTTTTCAGTATACAACGGACAAAGATGGGTCAGTCATGGGTGTGACTGTGACCAGAGCTGCAATGCTGTCTCACTGCCGCACACTAACAATGGCCTGCAACTACACTGAAGGCGAAGTGGCCGTCTGTGTGCTTGACTTCAAGCGTGAGGTTGGTCTGTGGCACTCGGTGCTGGGCGCCGTCCTCAACGGCATGCACGTCGTCTACATCCCGTACGCCCTGATGAAGGTCAACCCAGCCTCGTGGATGCAGATGATCACCAAGTACAGGGCCAGTGTGGCCGTAGTCAAGTCGCGCGACCTCCACTGGGGCCTGCTGGCCACCAAAGATCACAAGGACATCAGCCTCTCTTCTCTGAGGTAATTAAAAAAATTGCACAAATTTTTTCTAACCTCAAATATAAATTGTAATTTAGCATTTTCAATTTATTTTTAATTATTGGGATAAATACTCAAAATTTTGCATTACTTAATTCTCAGGTTGCTGCTGGTGGCTGACGGCGCCAACCCGTGGTCCTTGTCCTCGTGCGACCAGTTCCTCAGCGTGTTCCAGTCCAAGGGTCTCCGACCTGACGCCATTTGTCCTTGCGCCAGCTCGAGCGAGGCACTCACTGTGTCCGTCAGGAGACCAGGTCGCGCCGGGGTCAACGCCACTGGGCGCGGCGTCCTTTCCATGTCCGGCCTCAGCTACGGCGTGGTGCGCGTTGACCAGGAGAACTCGCTCACCTCTCTGACACTACAAGACTGCGGACAAGTCATGCCTGGTTGTAAGTGACATTTTATGCTATTTTCCTAATTACAACATTAATTATTCAAACCCCTCATCTGCTTTGAGAAATTTTAATTTTATTTACTTTTTTCAGGTATGATTGTTGTTGTAAAAATGGAAGGGCCTCCGTACCTGTGCAAGACAGACGAGGTGGGAGAGATTTGTGTCAGCTCTGGGGCAACTGGAAGCCAGTACTGGGGACTTTCTGGTCTCACCAATAGTTCGTTCAAAGTGCAGCCTCTTCACTCAGACTCGAGGACTCTGAGCGAAGCTGAATTCACTCGAAGCGGCCTCCTTGGATTCCTTGGACCCGTAATTATAATTTTCATTTAAAAAAAAATGTTTTAGATGTATTCAACTTTATTAAAAAATAAATTTCTTGCAGGGTGGTCTTGTATTTGTTTGTGGCTCGAGGGATGGTCTAATGACCGTAACTGGAAGAAAGCACAATGCTGACGACCTAATTGCCACCGTTCTGGCTGTGGAACCAATGAAATTCATTTATAGAGGCAGAATCGCTGTCTTCAGCATAAGGGTTTTGCGAGATGAGCGAATCTGTGTCATTGCTGAGCAAAGGCCAGACTGCAGCGAGGAAGAGGTTGGAATTTATAATTAATGAATTCCTTCAGAATTGCCAATTAACATATATTAAAAATTTTGCAGAGTTTTCAATGGATGTCTCGAGTTCTGCAAGCAGTCGACTCGATCCACCAAGTCGGCATTTACTGTCTGGCCCTGGTGCCACCCAATTACCTTCCGAAGACGCCTCTCGGCGGCATCCACCTGTCCGAGACCAAGCGGCGTTTTCTCGAAGGCACCCTGCACCCAGCCAATGTGCTCCTCTGCCCACACACCTGCGTCACCAACTTGCCAAAACCACGCGAGATTCACTCAGGTGAGCAAGCGAACACAGCAAGTATTTGAAAATTAAAAAGTAACTCAGAGGTGGCATGCAGTTTTGGAGGGCAGAAAAGGCTCACCAAGTCAATGTGAACTCACTTTCATTCTTGTTGGGATAAAACTGATTTCTGGATGATTGTGGTGTGACTTGTGCCTCCTGCTGCCTGCTGTTTGTCAGTTTTGAGACAGCTTACTTGGTGCCCATTGTATGGGTCTACCCACAAAACTCCCCTCCTGTGTAACAACCACTGTCAGTTAAACAGTTTATTTTCACTAAAACAGCAAAATTCATCAGCTTCTTTTGATTTTATTTTGACTTATTTCTTATTTTATTTTTTTAAAAGGAATTCAAAACATTACTCCACCTTGCATTCATTCACCTTTGCATGCCGTAGTCTAAAATGAAAATGATCAAAAATCCAATCGAGTGACCGATCAATGAGTTTTTGTGATTTGAACCAAATTCACCTGAGCTTCTTTTTGAACCCATCACCGATGGATTCACCTCTGATTAATTTTAACCCCCACTCGTGTTGCCCGAAACACTTAAGCTGTGTTCAAAAGCTAAGTAAGTCTCTGCTGGTCGACTGGCCTGCTGGTGCATCCAACAGTCACACCCACTGTTTGCCTCCCCGGACACTTGGTGGTGGTTGGCGGATTTCGTGAATGGCTCCCAGTCACCAACAGTGGCTCTTTCTCTCATTTTGTTTTGCATGTCTTGACTGTTTTGTTTGGTTGGCGGTGTTGACCACAATAGTTTGTTTTGTAATGTGGCTCCCTAGCTACGCGTGTCACCGTTCCAGACGTGGGTCCTGCGTCCGTCATGGTCGGCAACATTGTGCAGGGCAACAGGCTGGCGTCTGCCCAGGGCAGGGACATGGGCGCAATGGACGAAGAGTCAGATCTGGCTAGAAAGGTATTTTGGCAGATCTTTAGGACGATTTTCTAAATTTCCAAGTTTTGACGAAAATTAATAAATTTGTATCATTCTTCAGCATCAGTTCATTTCGGAGATTCTCCGATGGCGCTCGACGACGACGCCAGACCACATCATCTTCACGCTGCTCAACTCAAAGGGAGGAGTGGCAACAACCCTTTCCTGCTCGCAGCTGCACAAAAGGGCCGAAAGGGTTGGCGTCCTGCTGCTGGAGAAGGCCAGGATCAACACTGGAGATCACGTCGCCCTCATCTACCCTCCAGGATTGGATCTTATCTGCGCTTTCTATGGCTGCCTCTATGTTGGTAAGTTGAGAAAAAAAAAATAAATAAAATCTGAGAACTAAAGTTAATTAAACAATTATAAGTAAAAATGAATTAATTTTAAAATCTAAACACAATTTCTTTTCAGGCGCCGTTCCTGTGACCATCAGGCCACCGCACCCGCAGAACCTGCAGACCACCCTTCCGACAGTCCGCATGATTGTTGACGTCAGCAAGTCTGTGCTGGTGCTGTCGAACCAAAACGTGATCAAACTTTTGAAGAGCAAGGAGGCGAGCAACGTCGTCGACATCAAGTCATGGCCAGTGACCCTGGACACAGATGACATGCCCAAGAAGAAGCTGGCCGCCCTCTATAGGGCGCCAACGGCTGAAATGCTGGCCTACCTGGACTTCAGTGTGTCAACGACTGGCATGCTGGCCGGCATCAAAATGTCACATGCCGCTGTGACCTCAATGTGCCGCTCTATGAAGCTGGCTTGCGAGTTGTATCCTTCGAGACACATTGCTCTCTGCCTCGACCCTTACTGCGGCCTTGGATTTGCCCTCTGGTGCCTGAGCTCCATCTACTCGGGTCACCACTCCATCCTTATTCCACCTTCAGAGGTTGAACTCAACCCAGCCCTGTGGTTGTCAGCTGTCAGTCAGTACAGGGTCAGGGACACTTTCTGTTCGTACGGAGTCATGGAGCTGTGCACCAAAGGACTCGGTTCTTCGGTAAATACAAAACTTCAATTTTATATATATATTTTTTTTTTTAAATTACATCATATAAATTATTTATAATAATATTTTACTTTTATGAAATTATTAAACTTTATAAAAATTCAGGTCAATCAATTGAAGCAACGAGGCGTGTCTTTGGCTTGTGTACGAACGTGTGTCGTGGTTGCCGAAGAGCGGCCACGAATTGCCCTGAGCTCGTCATTCTCCAAACTTTTCTCTGCCCTCGGCTTGAGTCCACGCGCGGTTTCTACTTCATTTGGCTGCAGAGTCAACGTGGCCATTTGCTTGCAAGGCGCTTCCAGTCCAGAGCCCTCAACTGTTTACGTAGACCTGAGGGCACTCAGAAACGACAGGGTGTCCCTTGTGGAAAGAGGCAGCCCGCACTCGCTGTGTCTCATGGAGTCTGGAAAACTCCTACCTGGAGTTAAGGTCAGTGTCAATGACATTTTGGTTTATTTTGCTCCTATACATTCTCATTACTATTCATAAATTATTGTTTGAAAATTGTACAATTATGTTATTAAGATCTGTATAAAATTGATTAAAAACAAAAAATTTAACTCTGTCCTAATATGGTTAATTTTTGTACATTCAGGTGATCATTGCTGATCCGGAGACAAAAGGCCAGTGTGGGGACTCGCATTTGGGAGAAATCTGGGTGCAGTCTCCGCACAACGCCAGCGGCTACTTCACCATCTACGGAGACGAGTCCGACTATGCTGACCACTTCAGCGCCCGTCTTGTCACAGGAAACACTGGTGAGGTTTACGCCAGAACAGGTTACCTTGGGTTCCTGAGGAGAACTGAGGCTGTGCCAGCCACCGTCGACCCACTTGACGACAATGGAGAACTGCTGCCAGGGCAGGTTCCACCACCTGTTCCACCTCCTGGTTTGCAGGGCAATGAACCACCAGGTGCGTTAAACTATTCACTAAAGATAGTTTGATTACAATAATAATTAAAAAAAAAAATTAGAATCAATGTAAAAAAATTTGCTGTAAATTTTAAAATCTTATTTGCAGAACTGCATGATGCGGTGTTTGTTGTTGGTGCTCTCGACGAAACCATCATGCTGCGAGGGATGAGATATCACCCCATTGATATTGAAAACAGCGTTCTTAGGTGCCATAAGAAGATTGCTGAATGGTAAGTTCCCATAAAAAATATCACAATAAAATTAAAAGAAATTCACAGAGAAACAAGTGAATGTTTTCAATATTTCATTTAATCTTTCCAGAAGTTTTTGGTGTTTTACAAAATTATGAAATGAATTTTTCTTTTCAGTGCCGTCTTCACATGGACGAACCTGTTGGTGGTTGTGGCCGAGCTGGACGGCAATGAGAGTGAAGCGTTGGACCTGGTGCCACTGGTGACCAACACTGTTCTCGAGGAGCACCACCTGGTGGTTGGGGTGGTGGTGGTTGTCGACCCAGGGGTGGTGCCGATAAACTCGAGGGGCGAGAAGCAGCGCATGCACCTGCGGGACGGCTTCCTGGCCGACCAACTCGACCCCATCTACGTGGCGTACAACATGTAAAAAGAAAAAAAAACCACCACTGTCTCAGCACTCAGCAGCAGCAGTCTCTCCGACCCTGCCGGCCCCTGCTCAATTTTGTTTGTTCGTAAATATTTATGTATCGAATTAGTTCGTTCATTTGTGCTGTGTCTTAATTGTTTATTGAATTAATTATTTTTTTTAATACCGCGTTGTTGGGCCGCCCAGCTCGAGAGTGACAGACAATAATCGTTGGTTCGCAGTGTGCCAAACCGCTTGCTTGTTCGAGCCCAAGACATTCCAGTCATTTAAGTCATAGTTTGTGTGCTCAACTCACAGCCGGCAGCTCTCCCTTCTTGGTTCATCGATCGATCGACCCCGTCTTTCAGCCCCGCCTGGCTTGCAGTTTTCTGTTTCTGAGAAAATGTGTTTCTCGCAGTAAAATATTTAATATTAATGCACGCGGCTTCGAGACGGACAAGTGGTTCCAGAGAGAGCATCACATTCACACATACATAGGCATGTCAGTCATTATTTAATGTGTATAGATAATTAGGCGCTGTAATTGTGCGCCGAGGACAAAAATTTTGTTAGTTGATTCCTTAATAATATAAATACTATGAATTGTATAATCATTTTTTTGTGATTTTTCTAATGCGAGCAGAGTGTTGCGATCAAGAGCAATTTTTTATTCTCACAATAATAATTATTAATAAAAAAAGATGATAAAGAAACAGCTGTAGACATACGACTCGACAAAAGCAAAGCAAAATGCGCAAAAAATTTAAAAAAATCTATTATACATGATATGAAGGCATTTACACTCTATTACAGCTATTACGACTTTTTATCTGTAATATTATATTGCAAGATTGAAAAGTTAACAAAAATAAAAATGAGATAGTTAATGCACAATACATAATTATTATACGATGGTAATAATCATTTTTAATTTAAGTATTAGAGGTCTGATTAATCCTTCTTGATATTTGTAACTCCCTCCCCACACTTGACCAAGAGTGATAGAAAAATAAACCGTTAATGTAACGTGTACATTTTCCACATAATGCGTTTCATTTACTTTTCAAAAAAAGGGAAAAAAATTCATTTGTCGCGACTTCCGCCGGTTTTCTCCTTATTAACAAAAAAGGTATTCCATGAGGTGACCCAACTGGCCTGTGAAAAATTTACCGCATTGCTCCAGAATTAAAAAGCGCTTTGTAATAAAACGCTTTTGTTTACAACGTGGGATTCATAGTGCACAACTGCACACCCTTCTCAAGAGTAGTGAATTTTAAAATCTTATTCCTTGCGGCCAAAGACCTGTCATTTTTTCAGTAGAAGTAAATTTTAAAATCTTATTCCTTGCGGCCAAAGACCTGTCATTCATTTCATTAGTAGTGAATTTTAAAATCTTATTCCTTGCGGCCAAAGAAATTTAATCCTTATAATTTTGAAGATCGGCTTGACGTATAATTTTAAAAAGCGAATTTTGAGAATTTTATTTTTCTTGACAAAATCACAAACAATGGCAGGTAAATTTTATATCTTTATTATCTTTAGGTATATAAATAAAATGGATAAAACTGGACAAAACTATATAATATAAATGCAGAATGTTTGCAGATCAGTACAGGAGATTTTTTAAATTTTATTAACATTGATTTGTATCTAAAAAAAAAAGAAAAAAATCAGTTAGTCATAGTTTCCTGATGAGACCCCTCCTAAGTAAGTCATTCTGCTGAGTTTTAATGAAATAAGCCAGCAATGCCGTTTTGCCGTTTATAGTATGAAAATATAATTCCTCTCATAGAATGTTTACTCATTTCATTCATTAGAAATATTAATATATTTTTAATTGTAAAGCCTTAAATTTATAATGAGAATTAAACTTTACTTTACTTTGTTGACAAATTGTTCCACTTAATTATTCACACACATAAATGAATTTATGATAAATCGTGATAAGTATGCTTTGAATTGAAACATATTGTTCATTAAATTATTTTCAGGCAAATGACCAAAAAATATACATAATATTTGGATGTCTTTTTTTCCTGATAAATAAGGGGTTCCCCTTCTGCTGGTACTGCTGCAGCCTGGCTAAGGTGAACACGCGTCTAATTTTACGTCTATAGCTAGAAACAAAATATTAGTGGAAAATTTTTGGTAGTGTTATTTAATTAGAAAATATGGAAAATATTTACTAAAAATTGTCTTTCGGCCTTCACAAATAATTATTTTTTAATTTGGTTGCCGCTTAAAATTTTTATAAATAAACATTTGGTTCTAGGCATAAAATAAGACGTAGGATCGGATTGCCTATGTTAAAATTTTTTTATAAAATTTATAATAAAAAATAATAAATTTTAATTTAGAACCACTTTTTGATAAGTATAAAAACTCTGGCATCAAAAATATTTACTAAAAATAGAAAGTAAATTTCTTTTGCTACAACCCTCTAATTTTAATTTTTATTTCATTTATTTATTTTTTTCTTAAAAATCACCCTGCGCGTTGCAGTTTTGATTCAGCAGACCCTTATAGTAATAGTAAGTACCGGTAAGTTCTCAACATGGGAATTTAATTAATGGCATACCATACAAAGAAAAATATTGCTCAATTCTTCTACTCACCTTGAGGAAATTTTCATACGTGATTTAAAACGTGATACAATTAATTATTTTATCGAATTTTTAAGCAAAAGCATTTCTAGCCAGACAGACCGACGGGACACCTCACGAGCAACTCACGAACTACACCAGCGACTGGTGACTTGACTGGTGACCTGTGCCGCCTGTGCCACCCGCCGAGACAACGAGCAACAACGCCATCTAGGGACCGTCGTAAGAACTCGGTGCAATACAGGAACCAATCATTCTCCACAAATCTGTCCACGAGATTGAATCGGTCGAATTGTCTTATTGGTCGAATTCAAACAAACTGGAACACGCACAGACCTAAGGAGACTCTCCTTACACAGACCGGTTAGCTTTTTTGATGCTTCTACGGCTCGCTTGCAGCTCTTAATCCTGAGCGGCCCGTAAATAAGCCATTTTGAAACAATAGTTTTGCGTAATTTGTTGTGTTTTGTCTAATTGTCTATGCCATACTTGCCAACGCTCTTCGTTCCAAGAGCTAAAAACCACAAGGTAAGTTTTTTTTCGTTTTAATATGAAAATTATTAGACCACATCAAAATTCTCAATGGAAATGATTTGATGAATGAAAATTTGGAAAATTTATAATTCTTTCTTCTATTTTACAGCATCAAGGGGATAGCAGAAGTGAAGCAGAACTCCACACAAAACACTAGGGGTGGGTCCGAATATCAGAGAAACGATTCTAGAAACAATTCTTGAGAAACGTTTCTCGAGAAATGATTCTGGAGAAACGTCTCTCGAGAAACGTTTCTCGAGAAATGATTCTAGAGAAACGTTTCTCGAGAAAAGATTCTCGCGCAAGGATTCTCAAGGATCGATTCTTTAGTTGAGTTTTAAAGGCAGAAACGATCCTGGAGAATCTTTGCGCGAGAATCTTTTCTCGAGAAACGTTTCTCTAGAATCATTTCTCGAGAAACGTTTCTCGAGAAACGTTTCTCCAGAATCATTTCTCGAGAAACGTTTCTCAAGAATCGTTTCTAGAATCGTTTCTCTGATATTCGGACCCACCCTAGCTCGATTTGCTTTTTGACAAGGGTAATCGCAGCAAAAATTTTGAGCAGAAAAGGAACCGTAGAAGAAAAATAATCCATCTACTATGGCTAATCAAATCCTGTGAGCTAATTTTCGTTCTTTGAAAAATGTATTTAAAAACTAGGATGTGTCATAATTATAGCGTGCGTGCATTAACTTAAATATATTATTCATCCTCGTTAAATGTAAGGGTGTGGCTGAGTCTGCGATCAAATTTTTGGCACATACTGGAATTCAGCCATCCAAAAATCTTTTTAACGATTGAAAACGAGTGGGAATTAACACAAAATAATTTCTCAAAAAATTTCAGAGATGCCGTTTCCTACAAACAAAAGTACCCAAGGTGTGTGGCTTTGTCGGCAGCAATTATGTCTCGATTCAATCTGACGACACCATTGCTGGACTTGGCAAATGAGCTACATCAACGCCCAACGTTGAGATCTATGTTAAATTTTGATGAGCTGCAAGACCTGATGCGCCAAATGAAATTCGATACAGATCTCGCCAAAGCCAGACGCATCATTGACAGATTGAAACAAGCAACCCCAACGTTTGATATAGTCACTCTAGATGGTGTGTGAATAGATTATAGTTTATGTTATCGCATATTCATTTAATTTCTTGACGAAAATAATAATCTAGGACGCATGGAGCTGGAGTGGACTAATACAAAATTTGCGTGGTTTGTCCAACATTATGTCAGAGGAATTTTCATGCCTAAAATGGTCCCAAATGATCAAAATGATCCCAACTCTCTGCCCTCGGAAATCTTTGGAACATGTCTGAGTGAGTATAAAATTTCAGTATGAATTTATTGACTTAAGTTCTTCAATTTACTTGCTCCAAAAATATAAATTTATGCCTTTTATAGAGGCTTCAATTTAACAATTTTTTGCTAATAAAATTAATTTTTTAGTTGTTTTTGGGCCTCCTGTATTGGACCATGAATACAAATTCTTCAAGAGTACTAGTAAGTTTATATGAGATTTTTAATTACGGATTTTTAAACAACAATACGTTTTTTCTTAATTTTAGAATGCCTCATTGGAGACAGAACGCAAACCTTTTTTAAGGTGAAATGTTCTCAACTCCCTGGTCTTCTGTCTCCCAGTGAAGAGATCTTAAGCAAAGAATGCTCAAGCTTGAATTGTTTTTTGAACGCATTTCTTCTGCTCGCTCGCCGTGAGGTATAATAAATTATTTTAAACATTTCCTGTCAGTTAACTGCATTTAATATTTCTTTATAAATTTATTTATTTGGTGCTTCAGATAGGGGTTGTTTTGATCAAAATCAATGAGGGAGGGTATACTAATGCTAATAGTTGTTAAAGATAGGAATTTAATTTGAAAACACTTACATAATTATTATTAAATTTTTTTCTTTTCTTAATTTGCAGTACACCAAAGCATGTTACCAGTTGCTCAAAAACTGCAAGGGTGGGCCCCTGAAGGACCTTCTGTATGAGCTTAACGTTAATAGAGGCACCTACAGCCTTGAAATAGAATCAAAGTGGCAGGAAAGTATTGTAAAATAGTAAGTGCAAAGATTATTAAAGAATTTTATAATTTGAATTATATTTCTTCTTTCTTCCAATTTGTAATTTGTTAATAACTTCAATTTTTTGCAGCCTTATGAGGATTTTGGATCACAACTGGAACACTGTTGCTCAGTGGTTTATGGAGATCATAAGGGTGGAGACCGTGTTTCAGAGATTAGCTGAGTGCAGGAATGAGAACTGTGATGTCAAGGATGTCAACTTGACACTGCCACCTAACCTGGTGAGCTCTGATATTGACCATCTGATTGGGATCAGGATGTTTCATGAGAGGAGGTGCTTCCAGGTAAGAAGATTTCAAATCCAATCTCTCTTTGATAATTAATAGTTTTTTTTTAAATATAGTGCAACGGAACGCTGATCGAAAAAATGCTAATCAGTCCTCATCTCCTAGTCGTTGACTATTCCACTCGTGGCGTGGCCCGGTGCCAGGAAGACTTTGATACTATCCGCAATAGTGGATCATTGCCGCCAACGATCGACTTGGCGGGCATTAGATTTGAATTGTTCGGAGTCTGTAAGTTGAATTCCTTTAAATTTTTTAAATTGATAAATTAATCTTTTTGCTGCAAGAGCTATCATTTGAACAAATTTTAAATTAATACCTTTTGGAATGTTTCTTCTTCTTCTGGCAAACTATTCCAAAACTTTAAATGATACTTAAAAACCTAATTATAATTTAAATGTGTGCATGCGTTTCATAATTTAATTGCTAATACCAATATTGATTATTTTCAGTTGTCACCAAAGTGAGAAGCATGAAGACCTCCAACATGTTCTTAGAACATTGTGATTCTAGATGGTGGCAAACATGTGACCGGCCGACAAAACCCTTGAACCATAGGGTTCCCTTCGTGCCTCAAATAGACTCTTTTGATTACCTTGTTGATTTTGCCATGTATGTTCCTGATAATCCTTAGGTCCTGTTTGACCTCCATATTTTTGTACTCTCTCTCTCTCACACACACACACACACACAGTCACAAATTGAAGTCCAGTTATTTAACTGACAATCTAACAACTTTCATTAATGACTAGATTTTGTTCTATTATCCGCTATCATCACAATGTTCTTATTCATTAATATTTATTATTAAACTGCTGCTGCTGTGACTTCTGTTTTTAAAAAGACAAGTATTCTGAGCACTCATGAGTGGTCCAGTAGGCTCTATAAAAAAAAAATAGCAACCTATATAGTTTTAATGATAGAAAAGATATGCCCAGTGCTTGTCTTACAAAGTCACGCAAAGTTCACTTCTCGTAACCATGTAACCTTCAGATTTTATTTCTTTTAATTTTGAAAATTATCATAATAAAAGGAAAATTAAGAACTACTTCCTTGTTCAGTAGAACGTGTTCTTTTTTTTCGACCCGTTCGCTTTCCCGGTTCGCTAGTTTCGAATCAAAAGCCACTTCACGCTCATTGGCTCTCCTTTGGCTGGGCGCTGGTAGTTGTCCAGCTGACAACGAACACAAAAGTCATGAAAAGGGCGTATTAATATATATATCGTAATTCTTAATCGTAAACCAACAAGGCTTTGTTTACTTTTTACAACTACGGCAGTAACTTCAAAATACCAGAATTTGAGCTTAAAATTAATTCGCCATAATGTCTTTCATGGAGGTGAGCTAGTGTTTTAACTAATTTTGCCTTTAAATTCATGTAAATAAATACGTTTATGTAACCGTTGACTGTGGAAGCAATTTTTTCATACAAATACATATCTTATATGTATATTAAAAAATCCGAAGTTTGCAATTGCTTTTATTGTTTAATAAAATTCTAGTGGAGGCGTTTCAACTTTTTTGATCTGAGCAAAAACGTCGACGAGGGAAAAATCCAGGAAGCTCTTAAGGTTTGAAATCATATTTTTTTTCTCTCCACCATAAATATAAATTTTTTTCAGGGCTCTCAGGTGACCGCCTCGTCCAGTGGCCACAGTCACCTGGTCTTTGGAGACTCCGATGGCTTCGTCCACCTGGTCAACAGGTCCTTTGAAGCGACCACCTACAGGGCGCACGAAGGCCGCGTCGGTTTGGTGCACAATATTCAAAACTCGTCCCTCCTCATCACAATCGGAGTAAAATAATTTTTAATTGAACATTTCCTAGATATTTAGCCTTAATTCAAACAGGAGGACGAGGGCGGAAGTACCATTCTGAAGGTGTGGGACACTGAAAAGAAGGACAAACAGGGCTCGCCGATATGTCTTCGATCTTCGCGGCTCCATTCTGCCACCAAGGGGGCCGCGGCCACTGCTCTGGCTGTCCACCAAAATCATCTGCTGGCGGTTGGATTCTCAGACGGGACGGTTTTGCTGCAGAGGGGAGAAGTCGGACGAGAAAGGTCTTTGAAGCAGGTGGTTCTCCGCGACGGCGCCAACAGCGTCTCCGGATTGGCGTTTCGCATCACGGCCAGAGCGCCGTTTCTCTTTGTGGCCACCACGGTTAGCGTCCTTCTCTACAACATTGCCAACAAGGATAAAGAGCAACGAGTATGATTTTGAAATTATTCAGTAATTATTTATTTCATGTACATAATTATTTTCATTTAATTCATGATGAACTGTTAAAATTTTCAAAGTCTTCTCTTATTTTAAAAATCAATTTTTCAGATACAGCTGGACAGCGCTGGTTGCGAATTGAGTTGCTGTGTTGCTACCGACTGCATTCCCGAGTGCAACTTTATAATTGGCCGATCAGATGTAATATGTAAATCATTTTCAAAATGGGTTTTTCTAATGTGGTGACATTACAGGCAATTTATTGCTACACAACAGAAGGCAGAGGTCCTTGCTACGCAATCGAGGGCAAAAAGAAACTCTTGCAAATTTCCAGAACATATCTTGTGGTTGTTGCCGAGGACAAGAACAAGGCAGTCGGCAGTTCCAGTGATGAAAATGCAATTTCTTGGTAATTTATGACATATTATTAAAATAAAAATAGATAAGAATAAATTGAAAATTTATCCAGTGAGACGGTGACCGTACTAGACTTGCAAAACAAATTCCTTGTTTTCACGGCGCCTGCTCGTGAAGTGCAAGCCGTTCTGAGCGAGTGGGGCTACTTCCTTGTCCTCACAGCTGGAAACAATTTGCTCGGTCTTATGGAGAAGGATGTGCAGTCAAAGCTGGCAATGCTCTTCAAAAAGAATCTCTATGACGTAGCTATCAGGCAAGTCATTAAAATTCTAGTCTTCTTTTAAAATTTTATAAAATATCAAATTTTTGAGTGTTATTTTTATTTTTGGGAATTTTAGAATTGCAAAAAGCCATCATTATGGTCCAGATGGTTTGAGTGACATCTTCAGGCAGTTTGGCGACCACCTTTATAACAAAGGTGACCACTCTGGCGCCATCGAACAGTACATCAAGACAATCGATAAACTTGAACCTTCGTACATTATCAGAAAAGTGAGACATTTGCTAACAAATATACACAATAAAATTTAACCAAGTAACATCAGTATTTAGATTCGCAACTAATCGAGCACCTCACCACCTACTTGCAAGCCCTTCACAAGCACGGCTTGGCCGGTGAAGACCACACAACTCTGCTGCTCAACTGCTACACTAAGTTGAACCGGACTGATAAACTCAGAGAATTTTTGCTGGCAAGTTGATGAGGTTGATTGAAAATGACATTTTGATTAATTTCCTTCATAGACTAAGGATAGAGATTTGGACTTTGATGTGGACACCGCCATCAAGGTGTGTCGGCAAGTGTCCTCTGAAGATGCATTGACCTTGGCCAAAAAGCATGGCAGGCACGAATGGTACCTGAAGATCCAGCTGGAGGACAAGCACGAGTACGACAAGGTCCTTGAATACCTGGCGCAGCTTCCTTTCAACGAGGCTGAAGCCAATATTAAGCGCTACGGCTCTTTGCTTATTCAGCATGTACCTCAAGAAACAACCGACTTTTTGAAGAGACTGTGCACAGATTTCAGACCAAATGGTCAGCCTGCAATTGATCGAGTAAGTCAAGCTCAAATAAAAATATGTTTTCCCTTTTGTTTCAGGCTTTTTTCCTTTTTTTTTTTTTTAAATAACGTATCATTGATGAAATTACTTATTATAATTTATTATGAAAGTAACTTTACTGTTTGCAGCTGAAAAATTCTGAGTTTTTTTAAACATTCAATTAATCTTTTTAGCGTGAAAGTGACAGACACGAAGAAGACAAAGCCTGCCCAGAAGATTTTATCCACTTGTTCTTGGAAAACTCTGAGATGCTGATACAGTTTCTAGAGAATATGGTTCAAGTGGACCCCCACGCAAGTAGTCTGGTTTACAACACGCTGCTTGAGCATTACCTGCAAGTGTGGGAAGCATCAAAAGGAGATGAGAAAAAGCAGCTTGGAGAAAAGGTGCTGCGCCTGCTGCAGAATTCCGACGCCAACTACGACCGGGCGCAAACTCTGATTCTCTGCCAACTGCATCATTTTTCACAAGGTGAGATATATAAAATTAGAAAAATATGCTTTATTTTATCATTTCATAAAAATCAAGGTTTGCTCTTTTTGTACGAGGAGGCTAAAATGTATCAGCACATGATGCGCTACCACTCGGTTAATAAAGACTACGAAGGTCTGTTGGCGTGCTGTCGAAAATTCGGTGCCCAAGATCCTGGTCTTTGGATAGAAGCCTTGTCGACCTGCACTAAAGACCACAGCACACCATCAAAAGTTCTGTCAGAAGTTTTACAAGTCATTGGTAAACGAATTAAATATTCATAGGAATATTTTATTATATGTCTGGAAAAAAAACCAAAGCCTGTAGTTTTGAATTTTGCAATTACTTTTATATAAATTTTATTTTTTAGAGCGAGAACGTCTGCTGCCCCCATTGATGGTCATCGATGCTCTAGCCGAGAGCAATGCTCTTTTGGGTGACGTCCGTTCCTACCTTGTTGGAGTGTTAAAAGCTGAAGAAGAATTGACCAAACAGGAGGAGGCCCTGATCGAGAAATACACAAACGAAACAAAAGCCATTCGGCAGCAGATCAGGGCAATAGAAACGAGCAATGTAATATTCAGAGCTAATTTGTGTAACGCTTGTAACCAGCACCTGGAACTGCCCTCCGTTCACTTCCTATGTCAACACTCTTTCCACCAACAGTTCGTATAATCCATGAACACATAGTTGGTTAATAAATTGGATAAATTGTTTCTTTACAGTTGTTTTGAGAGTTGCTCCGAAAGTGACCACGAGTGTCCTGTGTGCTTGCCTAACAATAAGAAAATCATGGATATCATAAAATCCCAGGTTTGGATTTTTTTCTTTATTTTTCAAAATAATCTTATTATTCTTCCTTAGGATCAATCTCGATCTCTTCATGAGTCATTCCACAGTCAGCTCGAACGGGCCCAAGATGGATTTTCCTTAGTGGCAGATTACTTTGGCCGTGGAGTTTTCAATCCACCTCCCTCTGCTGACGCTCCAAGTAAATATTTTAACCTCACATCATCAAATAATTTAACCAATTATATTTTTGCTTTCCAAGGTGTAACACAAAAGAAGTTTTCTGAGCCGCCGAAGGACAATCTGGGAACTGAGGCGCGACTTCGCTTGATGGAAGGAGGAGGAGGTAGTTTTGAATGAGTCGCTAAGAAAAAAAATTGTATGATGGAAAATATTTTTTTTAGCACCAAAGAATATTGTTTGCTCTTCGTCGGATCGCTATGACTCTTGGTCGTCAAAGAAATCCGCTCCTGAGGCACCTGTTTTGTCTTCGTCTCAGCGTTTTGAGTCTTGGTCGGGCCCGCCAGCTAAGAAATCACCACAGCCGGCAACCAGACAAGCCAACAGAAGTCCTCAGCCACCAGCAAAAAACCCCTTTGACGATTCGCCTGAATATGATGATGCCAAGAATCCGTTTGCTGACGAAGATGCGGCCCCAAGAGAAACAACCCCAAAGAAATCCACTCCCAAGCACGTTAACCCATTCGAGGAGGAGGAGGACGATGATTATGACAAAAATTTAAATCCTTTCGGAGAGGATTAGTCATTTTGGCCTTTTCCAACTTCAGTGCCACAACTTATTTTCCTGATTTATAAATAAACTTTTTAATTCAAAATGTAATACCCAAGCTTGCTTCCAAAATTAATAACTTTTGAGAAGACTGCCTAATTTTTTTTTCATTGTGTAAGGTATTAAAAATGTATTTAATTCCCATCAATCCCCTCACAATAATCAGTTTAGAATATTATGTGATTTCGCATGCTGTTGTATTGAATGGTATATGATATTATCATATTCAGTCATATTATGATAGCTATATAATTATGCTCTATAAAAGATTAAATGAAATAATACCCAATAGTTATAGCTTGTAGCTTCTTTAAATTTTTTTTAATAACCCTAGTCAAACAAAAATTAATGAAGAGAGAGTGAACAAATATATAATTGTCAAATATAATGAAATTTAAACAGGTTTTTTGAGAGAATTTAAATTATTATCCTATCTTAAACGGTAATTTATTAAATAATTTGTGCACAAATGATTTTCCCATGTGTCACTTTGTATACTCTTTGGTGTGAATATGTCAAGAGCGGTCTAGGTTGGCTTTTAATTAAAGCCTAAATTAAGCGACGAGTTGACCTTCGCGTGACGGCGTGACCCAAAATGAGGAAAACACTTCTAGCATAGGCGCCTCCTAAATACTTTCACCTCCTGCTGCAGCAGACGGAGGAAGCAGAAAAAGAAAGCCCCTTCTCTGTCGTTTTTGTACATGATTCAGAGATAGAGATGCCCCTCCACCGCGCGCGATTCTTTCTACTGCCGAAGGAGCAGGTTTTCTGAGTGGTGCGTGAATAGTCGAACGGTCGAGATCTACGAGAGAGGTCTCTCTGACGAAGAGACACGGAGTGCGAGGGGTCGGCTTAGTTGAAGCGATTTTTCAAAGGGAGACAATGACTGCCCCTTTGGAATCGAGCCCCATGTCAGGGCTGCTAGGGGCTGTCCTGTCCGACACACCAATTCCGTACGTCGCTGGCCCCAATGTCTTGGCGGCGAACGCCTCGAATGCCACCATCCTCCTCGCCTCCGGAGAATGCATACCAGACATGATACCCTCAGTACCAGAGTACTTGTCAGGTATAAATTTTTTCAATTTAATTCTATCTCTAATTTATTGTTTTTAAAATTTCCGTTTAATTTAATTTTGTTTAACACACTCAAAATTTAACGCACAAATTAAGAATATATTTCCGTATTATTTCAATGGCTTTCAACAATACCTTCACAGCTTCACTGTTTATTACCGCTTTCTCAATATTACTGTAAATGTAAAATATAGTTAAATATAAAATATGCTCGTGTTTAGGAATAAAATAATATTTGAGGTATATTTTCATTTCAATTTTTTTAAACTAATAATTAAATAGATTATTTGTAACTCATTTTTTATTAAAATATGAAAAATATTATTTAAAATCTCTTAAATAGTATAACATATGTACATTATAATAAAAAATTTATAATTATTTAAAAAAAAGTGGTGAAATGAAAAGAAAAAAGGAAACTTTGGTTAAAACTTCGTGAAAGTGGAAAAAGTGCCCTTTTGATAACCTAGTTCGTTTGCTTTTTATCTTTTTCAAGTGGTCATTAAACTAAAAATTTAACGTTCCTTGATTTGAAGTAAATGTCTATGCATGTCCTTCCTTTCCTTTTTGCATTCTTCACGCTTTGCTCTTTCTTGATATTCTCATCAACGTTTAAAATAAATCAGACGC
Source organism: Neocloeon triangulifer (assembly GCF_031216515.1). Lineage (NCBI taxonomy): Eukaryota > Metazoa > Arthropoda > Insecta > Ephemeroptera > Baetidae > Neocloeon > Neocloeon triangulifer. Next base: position 10,975,960 of record NW_026775554.1, on the reverse strand, counting down.
ATATTAAGACTTGGGCAATTACTTAAAACCTTGAGGAAAGGGCAGAAAATTATTTACAGCAGCTCACTCTTTTCACTTTAAAAGCACCAACCATAGCAATTTGAGCGATGGTATGAAAGTCTTGAAAAAAAAAACTGGTCAAGCAAGAATTCATTATTTTTTAACTTCGTTAGTGAAATGATTTAAAGAAGATTGACGTGCCAATTACCTTCCTTTTTTATCTTAAAATATTATTCATGGAATTATGAATTTTAATTTTGGCTCCAATTGAATTGAATAACTTTTAAAGATAAATCTGGACATATCAAATTTCTAGTATGATTAATTTCTGGTGAATGAACTTGTGGTCAATATTACGTCATCAAATTCCGTCTAATCTTTTTAAAGCCACCATCAATGTCAATATCAAAGATTAATACAGAAAAGTGGAAAGTTCATAAATAAACACCAAGCTCTTTGTGATCTTGCGTTGTTCACATGTTTTTTATGTTAAAAAAAAATGAATTAAAAAGAGCAGTGTTTAATTTTTTAATTAATTATTTTGAATTACTTAGATATAGAGATTATGTCCAAATATTTTATTAATTTATTATGAAAATATTATCAAATTTTTTCCTATTAAGAGTTTTGAAAAGGTGTTAAAGATAAAATTTATTCTTTTTATTTTGTATTATTTCCTGTTTGATGATGCCAGATAAGAAAAATACACTGCGTTTTCCCGGTTGATTGGAACGACCATGAAGAATCAAGAAAGAGGAACATTTTGCAAGGCAGCAAAAAGTATTTTTTTTCCCTTTTTTTTCATTGGTAAAACCTTTTATTGGCTTTATCGCTCCGTGGGAAGCAGGATACAGTGCGCGCTCTGGAGAGCAAAGATAGTCAGGGCGGTCCATCCAGGCGTAACCAACAAAGAGATCGTAAAAAATCTCTGCAATTTAGAACTGAATTAGGGCCTTGAACTTGTTATTTGACTTCTTCTTCCCTTTCATCGCTCGTAACAAACCCTTTAAATTAGTCGTAATAAAAATTGATGATCTTATTTTTAACTGAACAAATAAAAACAGAAAAATTGCAGATGCTTGATAAATATTTTATCTTATATCCATTATCTGTACTTGTGTTTTAAAATTTAAATAACAAAATCACCTACATCAAATTATTAATTAAAGCTTCTAAAATTCACTTATACTTATCAAACGTCAAATTTCTTAATTCCTGATACATATTTTCAAAAATTAATCTTGAAGAAATTTTACCTGCAAACTTTTCTATATCATCCTGTTTATATATTTTTCAATTATGATTGCAATCCCTTTATGTTCAAGTACCCCCATTATATAGAAATTCCGTTTTCAATTGATTGCTATTTTTGTGTGTGATGAGATACAGAGAAACCAGTTTGTAAATTTAAAAAAATCCCAAGCCTCAATGGAATTCACCTTGGTAATTGGCAAAGGGAACTACCTGCAATATTTATTTGTCTGGGAATTCCCAACCTGCAAGATCGGGTTCTCCAAACCACATAATCGCAATTCTCGCTAAGCATTTCTGACGTGCTAAAAGGATCTGTTGTCTTTTCTGTCCTCTCGTCTATCTGAACGACCAGGAAGGAAAAATGATCTGCCTTTGCTTCAAACCTGCTTTTTACAAGGTGTGAATTCCCCAAAATAAGTTATCTCTCCAGGCAAAAAAAGCAAAAACTACATAAGGTATAATATGATTGAAAAGAATTAGAGATTTATCCGTCGCTTTTTGCCTCCTTTTGTTTGCCAACAAAAAGTGTTCTCACTGCTCGCGCTTGCCTAATCTCTGTTTTTGAAATTGGCATTTTATTCAAAACTTTTGTCACGGTTCTCGCGCATTGCACCTGCACTCCGCAAAGCTTTTCTTCGTTGAGGAAGTCGAGTGTAAAAATATAAAAAGGAAACTCTTTTTTTTGCGCGCTGAGGAGTCTGCAAAAGTCTGCTCATTATATCAATCGCCAATTTTAGAAAGAGGAGCTCATATTGTGTTCTCACTTTCCCCAAGACAAACAGCGTTTGCTTTCGGCCGCAGAAACTAATTTATGACATGAGACCGCAAACATGTAACTAAACACATAGTCACATAATATAAAGAATTTCATTAGCAACAAGGTGCCTTTGCACAAAAGTTAGTAATTAGAACTAGACAAAATTAGAATGAATTTAATTTGAATGATTAAATATCTATTACGGAAACATTTTATTGAAACGATGTAAAGCTATTTTAATATTAACTTAACATTGGCTAGGATGGAAAAAGTTGTTTATTATTACTTTTTTTCCTTGTGCTCTATATAAAGGTCTCTATGAAGTCTCATTGCAAATATCTGCAAAAATATGATTTGGTTAAAAAAAGCATCCTCACATTAATTAATTTTTAAATGAGCTTCAATTTTTAAAATCTTAATTTATTTAATTTTTACTTATTAGTTTTACATTCGTTGAACTGAACTCTTCCTGATGCAATTCAAATATTTATAGATGCCTATGTTTGCTCTAAAAGTTCTATTTTTTTTTTTTGCTTTTAAATATTTGAGGCTCTTTCGGGAGACGTAAATGCGCATGTAAATGTTTTTGAAGGCTACTAGGAGTCATTGGTTGAGTTTTATTCTACTTTAAAATATGCATATGCATTATAATACCGTTTTCATGATAAAAAATGTGATAATACATTAGTCAACTCTTTCTTTAAATAATTATTTGTGCTGAATGTTATATTTGACCTGGTGGAATGCTGCCCAAAAAGGACCAGACAGAAAATGGAGCAGAAAAGTCTCGACAGCAAACTTCAGACTAAATACTGGACATGATGTCCTGCAGCACCACCTAAATCGTTTTAACATCGTAAAAGAGCCAGCAACATGCAAACTTTGTAGATTAGAAAAGCAAGACAAGGAGCACCTCTTTAGGTGCCCTAAACTCAAAGAAGATCTAGACGCGATACCTGACCATTGGAGCAGGATAGAAAAAGAAGCCCACTTGTATTGGATAGCTAGAAAGAAGAATGACTTAACAATCACCACTTCGGCATAAGAAGAAAAAAAAAAAAAAATATTTGACGTTTCTCTTCTTTTTTCCTTTCAGCAATAGATTTTGGAGGAGTTTTGATACTTTGCCTGGGTTTGGTGGCGACAGTTTGCATTTTCGTCCTATTCGGAGACTGCGTGGCTCACATCTTGCGTCACGGCCTGCCCAGAGCCAAGTCGAGCACCATCCTCGTCATCTCGGTCTACCCAGTAAGTGAGACCTTGACCATAACAAGTTCAGTTTTTTTCCAACGAAAGTTCTCGATTTTTTAGATGGTGGCCGTGGCTGTGATGATCGCGTCGATCTGCCCGCGCGCCCAGTTGGTGGCTGAGGCGACCACGCAACTGGCCTTCACCACCTCCTGGTACAATTTCTTTTGCCTGCTGCTGGACTACAGCGGCGGCAAAACGGCCATCCTCAGCTCTCAAAAGCCACAAAGTCTCACCCTGACTCCCAGGGTGCCGCCGCTGTGCTGCTTCTGGTGCTGCATGCCGCAAAAAGTAACCATCAACAGGTGCATAAAGAACAAAAATAAAAATTTTTAATAAAAAAAAATTAATAAATAAATGAAAAGAAGTTAAAAAAAAACAAAAGAAATTTGGTACTGTGAATTTAAAGCTAAAAGATTTATTTTTCTATTTTTTTCTCATTTTGATGAATGGAATAATTAAGAAGCCCTATTTTGGTCAAATTTCTCTGCAATGTTTTGAATATTTAATTTTTCTTTTATAATCTTTGTTCAAGCTTGAAAAGTTTTTATGAAACAATATTTGCTAGTTTTAAAGCAATAATTAAAAATATTTTCCTACAAAAAAATTGATATTTAATTATTAAAATCTTATTTACAGTCGCACTTTGGCATTTATGCGATGTCTGGTGCTGCAACTGCCTGTGGTCCAAGGTCTGATTTACCTGGTGCTCTTGGTTATGGCTGCCGAGAGTTTGTCAGTCGCCTCAGCTCAGCACGCATTGTATGCAGCCCCGGTCATGTTTGTCTCAATATTCACTGCACTGTGGGGAATGGGTAAGTGACTTACTATTATTTATTATTTGAAAATTATCATTGTTTTTTAAATTTATTAACAAATATTTTTGCAGGTATGTTTGCCCGGTTTTTGGGACCTGGGCTTTTGGAAGGGTTTTTCGTCAAGCATAAAATGCTGTCGCTGCAGTTTGTCCTCATTTTCTCAAAGCTACAAGGACTGGGAATTAGGATTGCTGGCTGGGCCGGCCTCTTCCCCTGCCACCCCGCTCTTCCGCCTACAGTTTTCGCAAATTGTAAGAAAATTTATTTAAATTCTAGATTTTTATTATTAGTAGCTCTTCATTCTTGTCCTTCATTAATTTTGTTAGTAGATTTCTTTTTATATCAATTTTTACTTATTTTTTCTTTATTATATTTTTATTTTTTATAGTTTATTGTATTGAACGCTCCTGGTGTGCCGCAACTGAACAATAAACTTAAATAATGAATATTTATCCTTGATTACCTTAACTTTTATTTTAAATTATCTATTATTTTTCTTAAAAGATTTGATCATTGTCATTTTTATCAATAAAAACTAGAAAAATACATTCTTATGGTTATCCTTATTATTTTTTAACTTCAATTAATTTAATCGTCTGCTTTTTTCAGTGGTGTACAACACTTTGATGATGACGGAATTGGTTGTGCTGATGGTGATTGCCTGGCGCCTTTACAAACGCCCCCTGCCCCTCAAGTTGGCCGCGCTGCCCTATGAATCTCAGCCCGCCTCAAAAATGCCGTCCATCAGCAGTGTCGTTTCAGAGAGGGCTCGCTCGTAAACTTGGCAGTGAATCATTTAAGAGCTGGATCTCTTTCGCAGTCTTACCTGGAGCCTTTTGTCAGATTATTTTTTAAGTATTTATTCGCGTGCAATCTTCAGTCCTCTCGTCGTCTCAAAAACGTGTGTGACATATTTAGTCACAAATTCTTAACAATAAAAAAGATGAATTTTTTATTTAAAAATATATTATTATTAATTTAAATTAAATTTCCAACAATAGCTATATTATTGTGGCTTCATGATATTTTTATTGCTTGATTTAAGGCTCGCACGTTGCTGTCCCGCAAAAAAGGATTTTGTATTAAACGCTTTTGCGTACAACTAGACACACCGTTTCAGTGTTTTCCCGCAGCAACTGCATCAAACAACCCTTTCCCGCTGGCCTCTTTTAAACCGTGTGCTTGCAAATACCCGCCCTTATTCAACACACCGCATGCTCCCGTCGAGAGTCTGACATTGAGAAATATTCGCCACAAGAGTATATGTGTACGTTCGCCGAGTGTATTGATCTTGGGTGCGCCTCTATCTCCTTGCGGGTAAACGTTCCGCTCACAGCACTCGCCACCGCATCCACAATTCCACATCGCAGCACTTGGCTTTCATGAAAAGAAATGCCAGGGGTGGTATTTTAAATCAAAGAAAGAACGATTTTCTCACTTTTTGAAACCGACCAGGAATTTTATTCTAAAATTCCCAATTATCAAAAAGGTTGATTTCCACCTTAATCGAGTCTGCAAGAAAAATTATTTCTTTTTATCCGCTTTCTAAATTTTATTTCTCCCTCTGGTTGCGTTTCAACTCTATTTATCAATTCCATCCGGGGCTATACAAAATAGGAATTGGCACAGTGTTCATCAATTGCAATCTCAAATGCCTCCCTGCGGACTCTCCACAAATGAGCTCGGACTCCCTATCACATTTCTGGCGCAACCAAATATTAGAAAAGTGTTGACGTGCACGCAATTCAATATAATATTTTACAATTTTTCCCGTGATAAACATCTAAATTGATATTTCTTTTTACTTATTGGACTCGAAGAAGAGACACAAGAAATGCTTAAATTTAACACATAACAAGTGAGGGAAGACCACTTTCGTATAATAGGGCAAAGAGGAAACAGTTTCCGAAAAGAGACGATATTTACAGTAATTTTGTTTCAAGCCTTATTAAATAATTCAGCAACATCCACCTATATTTTTTTCACTAAACCCTCTGAACAGCAAATGAGTGCCTGAAGAAGCAGCAGGCTCGTTGGGAAATTGAATTTCGTTTCTTCAGACACACTGATTATACTTTCAATTTTAACACAGTATCTTGTCTAGAATCTTTCTCTTATTGTTACAAGGAATAGATTGTCAACCTACCCTTTCAAATTGAAGCAATAAGGGCTGTGTGCGTTAAGCGTATTTCTACAAGTCGCAAAGAGGAAAAACAATAAATATCAACATCAGCGAAAATTTTAGCGCTTTTCTTAATATTAACAATTATAATTTGTGTCTGCATTCAATCGGCTATGTGGCTGAGATACGCACATCACAAGTGGGGACCTCGAAAAAATTCGACCCTTTTGGTGTAATTTAAATAATAAATTTTCTGGCAAATAAATATTAAAATTTTATAAACAATTGAATAAAATTATACTTCTAAAAGAAAACAAGATATAAATATTTCTTTATACTTGGTCTCGGACCACAATTTTCTATATCACAATGAGGTAAATAATGAATTCCAAGCGCTTACAAACCAAATGACAAATATTATATTGAGCGTATTTTTACTTATAAATTAAACGCGTCAAGGAAATTACTGCAAAAAAATCATTGAATGGAATTAACCACCCTTATCAAAGCTTTTTTGCCAACTTAAAATTAAAATAATTCTTTTTAATAATTAGCTTAAATATTTTTTTCTATTATTTAATACTACAAACTTTGATTTCTGGAATGCAGGGATAAAAAAAAAAGTGTGTAACAATTATAATAATATTGACTCCGCCATGCAAAAAGATTGGGTCAAAAATTTTACCATCAATAGCTGCCTAGATTGAAAGCCCGTGGCAGACCCTGATTGAGACCTTTTCCCTGCTCTCTCTCCTCAAGCCTCCCGCAAAAAATGTATCAAAACCCTGTACTCAAGTGTGTGTCTCACTCGTCCTGGCCGACGACATCCGTGAGCACGCCCTCCTCATAAAGATCGCGCAGGACGTGCAGCAGGCGGCGTTCGGTGCGTTCATCTCCAAGGGCGACGTCGACCGAGCCGACGCAGAGCAGCAGCGCAAGCAGCTGCGAGCGCTTGAAATCGGCGTGCAGCATCTGGTTGGTGTAGCCGAGGGCGTCGATGGAGACGCCAAGGGGCGCGCAAAGACGCTCCAGACTGGCCAGGTACCAGTCGAGCAGCTCGAGCGCGTGCTGACGCCGCGGCACCGCGTCCAGCGAGCTGACCAGCAGCAGCGCCAGGTCGTTGGCCGGGTGCGAATAGGCCACCATCTGCCAGTCGAGCACCGCGCACTGCAGTCGACCGTCGTCCGAGTCGCGGAACAGCAGGTTGCTGCACCAGAAGTCTGTGTGCGTGATCAGCGCCAGCGGCTCGCGCGGCGCCAGAAGCGACGCGATCACGCTGCGTGTCCTGGGACGCAGGGCCGACAGCGCCTCCAAGATGTGCGTGAAGTCCTCTGGGAATATCAAATCACAGGTTTTAATCATTTTAATTTTGTTAACACTGCAAGGAAAATTCAGAAACTGTAAAAGAAATTAGTAATAAAAAACGGGTTCAAAAGTAAAATTAGCTATATCAGTTTAATAGAATTTAGTAAAAGAAATAGGAAAAAAATACAGGAAAAATGGGGAGATCAAGGAGAAATAGGATCTAATATTTAGCATAAAAGCATGTTAATTATATTAAAAAAATTTGTGCAATTTTTTTTTTAATTCTCCTTTTTAGCCATGAAAATCATAAAATAAAGCTGAAACTGATAGTGTATTCAAAATAACTGAAAACTTGTAAAAACAATTTTAAATTAATCAACTTTTAAAATACCCATAAAGAGTTTTAAAGAAAACTGATTAATGTTTTAATTTTATTATTATCATAACCTTGTTCCGGATGCTCATCCGCCTGTCGTTGCAAAAAGCGAGCCAGCTGCGGCAACCCTCTTTCCACGAGTTGCTGATAAGAGTCGGTGGCGGCCGCAGTTTTGAACAAGAAAGGGTAGCGCTGCTGCAAATCCGAGCCCTCACGCACCTATACATCAATATCAATCAATTTTCACGGTTATAGAATATTTATTTTCGGTGTTGCTTGTTGCAGACCGATCGATGCTGGATTAATAATATACCTTTAGGACGAGCGAGAGCGAGTGCATCCGCGCCAGTGCCTCCAGAGCGGCTTTAGCTTGATCCAGAGTGAGTCCCTCGGCGAAATCGGCGCTCCGGTAGCCCTCGGCTTTTAGGTTCTCCAGCACGAGCACCGAGTGGTGCGGTGAAGTGCGGTAGGTGGCATGCAGGCAATGTGGAATAGGCAACCAGTTCGACTCAAGGGTGTCACCGCCGGCGGCTAACAAGTCGGGCACAACCTGTCGATTTAAATATTGTTATTATTAAGTGAATAAAAAAATCCAAAAAATATTTTTCTATATGAAAAAATCTCAAAAATGAAGAAAACATCGGAAAACATAACAAATTTATGAAAATGAAAATAAATATACAAATATTTATTTGAAATTTATTTTATTAAACATTAATTAGTATTCAATAAACCAAACTATATATTATAAATATTAAATTAGAATATTAATTTTAGAAAAAAATTATATTTAATGGATTTAAAATATTTTTAACTAAATATGTGCATAAAAAATATAAAAATATGATTTTAATTTGAAATACATTATTACCATTATTATATGTTCAATGAGAAAGATATAAAATTGTTGAGCACATTTTTACCTGGGTATAAAAATTGATCTCCCTCAGGTCAAACTGTGCTTCGGAGACGAAGAATCTGCTGACAGGATCTCTGGGGGGCAATTTGAGCACCAGGTGCACCGCTCCGGAGCTCGTTTGACCCCGTGGCCCCGCGGCGGTGTACTGCACGTGCAGCGAGAGCACTTCACTCAAGGCAGAGTCTCCGACGACTCCCGGGGGCGGTGGCGGCCCCTCGAGCGGCTCGCTGCCGGACTTGGCCGCAAAGTGCACCACCTCAAAGGGCCGGCCCGGCGCGAGAGCGGCACCCAACACCTCCTGTAGCCAGCTCTTGCTGATGCTGAAGGGCGGCGGCCGTGGCGGCGGTTCCAGGCCTTCGGACTCTTCCGAATCGGTATCTCCGGTGCCGCCGGGCGCCTCCTCTTCCTCCTGTGATGACATCTCGTCTGCCGCCCTCCTGCTCTGGAGCAGATAGAGATAGATGGGTCGGCCGAGCGACCAGAGAGAAGCGCCGACGCGATCGATCCGACTGATATGAGGACCGCGCCGTGTGCTCTGGCTGCCGCCGTCGCGCGTATCCCTGTCAATTACACGGGAAAACCTGGTGCGCTGCGCTCGCGCACTCCCTCGCAGATTTTACTCTTTAAATTATTTAATATTAAGATTGACACGATTTGTGGTAAGATTGATTTGATAAATAATTCATACCGCCGATTTTGATCAGAGCAGGCTAATAATAATAAATTTTGAGAAGTAGAAATTCAACTTTCAAATGAAATTCCAATCTACTTTGGTTGAATAAAATTTATTCAGACATCTGAAGTGTACATTTACAGGTGATTGATTTGTGGTTTAAAAGCAATAATGCAGAATAAGACAAAAACTCATATCATGTGTGATCACACCAAATCATCCTTGTGAAGACTTTTTACAAAAGAGATCGCTTACAACTAACACTAGGCAATAATCCAAAGATATACACAATAAAATGTCTCTGTGATTTTACTCATTGATGGTTTCTAAAAGTTTCAAAGACTCTTTGGACTCCAAATCGCCTGTTGACTCTTCTTCTTCATCCTCGTCATCGTCCTAATATTATTTCAGAAAATAAAATTTGCTTCAATTTTAAATTGGACAAAAAACTTACATCAAATCCAAAGCAGTTTTCCATGTCTTTCTGGGTTTCTAGCTTTTTCTTGATGGCTTGGGCATCCCTCTTCGTCAACTTTCTTGTTTTCAGTGTCTGAATAATTCTCGGCTCTCCTGAGAAAAGATATTATGACATTAACAAAGTTTGAGACTTCAAAATTTGAAAATAGTTTGTACCTGCAGAGCCATCAGAGGTGCCTTCAATTGAAGTTGTGAGAGTTTCTGTGGCCTCTGGTCCAGAGACAACAATGTTTTCATCGACTACTGCCATTGCGTCGCTTCCATCTTGCAACTGGATGACTTCAAGTACAACATATTGCTGGCCGTCCTGTCCCTCGACAGCCATGACATCTCCATCCTCATCCTCCTCATCTTCGTCCTCCTCTTCCTCATCACTTTCAGTGGGCATGACCTCGACTTGCTGTCCATCGATAATCTGTAAAAGGCACATTCAAAATAAAAATAATAATACAGTTAATCACTTAAGATTTTGATCTCACCTGGATTTTCTTTTGTCTACCCAACTTGAGAGCGAGTGCCTTCTCCTGTGCGGAGGACTCAGGGTCGTGGACGGCCATATGTCTGATAAGGTTCCCTTTGTGCCTGAATGCACGGCCACACTCCGGACACTCGTGGGTCTTCTCTTTGGGAGTTGGCGGTACATAGTTGGGGTTGTGGTACAAATTCTGGTGGCGTTTTAGCAACTGCTTCTGGCGGAAGGCCTAAGGGCCAAAAATGAAGGTCCATTAGTAATGAGAAAAAGAATTCCAGGTCGAATGTCATACCTGATCGCATTGGTCACACTGGTAGGGCTTTTGGTCAGTGTGTATAAGCATGTGAGACTCCAGATGTCTTTGAGAAATAGAGGCGTACGGACACAAGTCGCACTTAAAGCACTTCTCCCCTTCATGGGTTTTGTTGTGAACCTAATATTTGATAAATTAATAACTTCATTAAATTTTCAAACTGCATGCTCACCTTGAAGGTGTATCTATCAGGGTAAGACTTTCCGCAGCGCTTGCACTTCAGAGGCTTGTCAGAAGTGTGCAGCTTTTGGACGTGAATCCTGAGGTCGGTTTTGCGACCGCAAGTGGTTGGACACAACTCGCACTGAAACACGGGCTTGTCTCCAGCCGTGTGAATGAGTCTGTGTGCCTTAAGGCTGTTGCTCTGGGTGAAGCGGGCGTGGCACACGTCACACTCGTATGGCTTTTCTCCAGTGTGGATTCGCAAGTGGCGTTTCAGCTTGAAGGTGTCTGGACTGGCGTATGTACAGTGTGGACACTGAAATAACAGTAAGACATAAAAATTGGCAAAAATTGAAATTTTGAATGTTTAATTTAATTACCTGATACGGTCGCTCTCCAGTGTGGCACCTCATGTGACGCTTCAGCTTGCTAAGCTCCACACTGGAGTAGTCGCACTCAGTGCAGTGGTGAGGCTTCTCATGTGTGTGCTTGTACCTGACGTGTCTAACCAATTCACCTGAAGTCAAAATTCTAATAACTGTCTGAAAATTTTAACGTTCTTTTGGAACAGACCTGAGGTGGTGAAGGCACTGTCACAAAACTTGCACCGGTGTGGTTTGGTGCCGGTGTGAGTGTTCACATGATTCTGCAATGAGGCCAGAGTCTTGAAACCTCTTTCGCAGACACTGCACTTGTGAGGCCGCTCCTCAGAGTGAGACTTCATGTGTCTCGAAAGCAGATAGCGCTTCGGACTGGTGTAATTACAGTAGTTGCACATGTGTGCTTGGGTCACTGTTTGACTCTTCTTTGGCACGATTTTGATGATCTTGGTCTTGTCCTCATCCTCTCCCGATTCCTGTCAATTTCAATTGATATCCAATGAAGAATTTATCAAATTTCAACTTACAGCAGGGGCTCCTTCTTCACCCTCATCAAAATCATAGACGTTACTTAAATCAGCATCTTCGCTGTCCTTGTCCTTTCCATCCTCCGGTTGTTGCACAATAAGCACATAACTGACCTCCCCAGATCCTGTTTCACTTGGTACAATTGTGACTGTTTGGTATCCGTCACCAGCATTCAATATGACCTGAAAACAGTTTTTCAAATGATGTTCACATTTATTTTTAAAATATTTACATCTTCTGTAGTCTCCATGGCAATGGTGCCATCCTGGCCATCAGCCCTTGGCATTGTGATGTATGTGGCCTCTCCAGAATTAGCTTCCCCTCCCTCCTCAATTGAGGCGGGAATGGATATGGCAATGCTCTCACCTTGACCATCCTCTCCGTCAGCTGGAGAAAATTTATAAGTCCAGCAATTTAATAATTTACAAACATTTCCTTACCAGCAACGACAGTCATAACTTGCTGTTGTTCCCCATTGGCTGATGTGTAAAAGTAGTGGCTATTTCCTGACTGGTCAATGAAAAAGCCTCCCTCTGTCGCAGCCTGAGCATTGACTTGAGTGCCATCTAAAAAATTAATTTTTCAATTTAATCTCATTGGCCCCTTAATTCAATAACTCATTTAAAGTAATAATGCTTCTTAGTTATACCTTGTATTTCCTTGTTAAAGGTTTCCAAATAATTTTGGATGTCAGTGATGGTCTCCCCATCTTGGCCTTCCAGCTTCACATTAGCCTCAGCTAGAAATTTTAAATTTAATTGATAATATTATATCTATTTAAGTATTTCAATTTATTGTATAACAATTACCTTCTTTTTTCTTTACCACCTCGGCACTCATGGCTCAATGGCCCTAAAGAATTTCTGATCTGAAATAAAAAAGAAAGGGATTTTTTTCAACTAATCCTAATCAATTAATGTTTTCTTTAATTAAACGACTTTATTGGAACTCATTTTTTATGATTACTGCAAAACGCCCTTTAAGAATATTTATAAAATGGTTTTATATTAAAAATTTATACATTTTGATCATTATGAATAACCTCACTTTATATTGCTGCAATTTACAAGTAAAATAAATACACCGGAAACTCATTATCAGTTATGAATATTACAGCAGTGTACATATATATTATTTATGGTCGGAAAGTATTTAAAATCAAATTTACACTCAATAGTAGCCGGGTAAATTTCAGGCCAATTGCTATAGTAAGTTTAACGAATTAATAAGTAAATCAATCCAATCATAAACAAAAGCGAGTGTAGCACCAATATTGACCCAATAAAGCTTGCAGTCGTTGAAATTTAAAATAGCATTCTAAGCCCCCTCCCTCCCGCCAAAATCTTGGAAAGGCAAAATAAAATTTATTTTTAACCAGAGTCAAATTTTTGGCCCGGAATTTATTTCAATTAATTTTTAATCAATCGAAAGACCCGGGGGCAGATTCGGAGGCGGGACGGCCCCCTCACTGCCCCCGATCATCGGCCGATCCGCCATCTTGGCGAAACTATAGATAAATTTGGGTCGAATATTTTTATTGGGGACTCTGTCGAAAAGACCCCAAGAGCACGGGGGCGGCAGTTTGGGGGCAAGAAGGAGTTGGAGGCGGTTAAACCTGAGCCAGGGTCTAGATGACCTGCCTCGCATTCTATCCCGTGTAAATCGGTAGCCAAAGGCCGTTGGGGACCCCAAAGTGAGATCGGCGGACTTTTGGGCCGCGACCGGCCCCCGGGGGCGGCACGCGATCTGTCGGCATGAAATAGAGAATTGAGTGGTTTGCGATTCGGGCACAGGGGGCATTATTTGGGTGAATTCTGTAAATCGGCACGGCTGGCGCTGTCGGCAAGATGGACGCCCTCTAAAGGCAGACCCCAGCGCCGCCTCTATTTTGGCAGCCCCCGGGCCCTTACCCAACGTCCCCCGATGAACAAAACCGGGTCTGGCGTACAATTTAGAAGCCGGTGTGTTGCGTGAGAATAAAAATTGGGCGAAAAGCATCAGATTCGGGCCAAAAGCATCTATGAAAAAACTCACCAACTGTAACTCCAAATTCCACAAGCTGAGGGCGTTGAATATGGCGATCGAAGCGACGCACTCGCGTCGGGTAGCCGCTACTCCTGCGCGCTGCCATATTTTCAAAGTCTGCGCATTTACCAACAGAACAAAAATCAATTCATGATAAAATTTATAAAATAATTGATGAAAAATGAAAGCTTTAGGTAAAAATTGCCCTTAAAATTATAACATGCAGTCAAAAATAATATTTTACACAAAAAAGTTCCGTAATAGTTTTTTTTTTTAAGAATATAAATATTTCAATATCAGCAAAATGTTACGAATCCGGATATGTTGGTAGAAGAGAAGTGGGGGTTTTGTCGTCATCTCTATAGGCAACCTGATTTACTGCACTGTCGAGCGGGATATCGTCTTCTGAATATCAGGCGTACACAGAAAAGACACTGATTTGAAATTTTGATGGATGCAGATTATTTCAGTTTCAAATAATTATCCCTCTTTGTTTAATCAAACCTCAATAAAATTGTAACATAAAATATCAAGTTATTAATTTAATTGATAATTTAAATTAATAAAAATTTATGTTTGTTCATTAGTTAGTTTAGAGTTTTTTTGGGTATGTTTTTAGTGTAGAGTTGTGTCATGTTTGTGTTTGCGTTGTTAATTGTATTCCAGTTTTCGTTATAATAGTTCAAAAGAAATTTAAGGTAAATTAATAGTAAAATTTTAAATTTGCAGTGAAAAATAATAAAGATACACTTTAAATATTTAACTAAAACTTCCTTTTTATCCATTTCCTTTCATTAATAAAATAATGAATTTCCTTGCTGAGCCAATCGTTTTATTACTTTGATTGCAGCAGAGCAATTTTAGCAGCTTGTCGCCGCCTGAGCGAGGCTGGTCAATTTAATGGCTCAATATTACATCAAAGTCTCAAAACTCTTGAGTGAAATGGTTTGATTCTTAAAATAATAAACTGAAGTTTTCATATAATAAATTTAATATAATTAAATCAGATTATTTGCAAATAAAATGGAATATGAGTTTTTCGAGGTGTATTTTCAAAAGTCAGAAATCCATAAGGCAAAGACGATCTGATCAAGTCTTTTGTGGAGGAAGACAGAGGAGGAGGGTAATTGAATTTTTTTCCCTGGCCGGCAATTCATCGTGCCGCAGTTGCGTGTTGTTTTATTAATAAATTCGGCCAATATTGATAAGCCCTCGCTTTTGTGTGTGAGTTTTACTCTCGCAGGTGAAGGTGGATTGCCAAAACGCACACACGCGCAGGGTCCCAGGGATGATTTTTGTTTCGCGCTCGCATGATTTCCCCCAGGTGAAATAATTGATTCGATTTATCGGCCTGAGAGCTGTGTGCAGTGCAACGCGCGAGCCGCTACAGCGTATGATAAATTACACCAAGAGCAAAGAGCGCACGTCAGTGCATGAATAAATAAATATTTGCACTTGCAGCAGCACTCCTTGTACATATGTCGTACTTGCGGCAGGCACAAAACACCAATTGCATTTGTGCGGTAAAGGGAAAATTGCACAGAGAAAATAAATCATAAACTACTGCTTGCTCAAGACATTGCGTTTTTCTTTCTTTGATTGTTTGGCACCAAAAATTTAATTCAACTGTTAAACTGTTAACTAATTAAATGTTAAAAAACGCAAATTGATTTTAAAAAAAATAATATACGTTTTTTAAATAAATTTCTACCACCATGAGTTTGGAAGTAATATATTAAAATGATTTTTGATTACTTGCTCGAAACATATTAAATATTTTATACGATTTGAGTTAAAATTTTTCATTTTCTAATCAAGCACTTTAATTTCTATCTCTTCTTTACAATTGATTAAGTGCCCTTTTTTCGTTTTAATACAATGAAAATTGATGTAAGATGCTAAAAAATCTAATCGCTCTTCATATCTCATTTTAATCATGAACTTATTTTTCATCTTCGATTTTGGTGTTATTAATTACTGTTCAATTGAGCCCCGGAATTTCGTTGGGATTGCTCTATATAGGCAAAGCACGCCATTAGATACGAGTATTTAAATCGCTTTTTGGATTGATTGACAGTTTGGACAGGTGCATTTCAATCGCAGATGAGGCAGACAACAAAGCAAGATCGCGTAAAACGACACGCGCGCGGCCGCCTTTCACTCGCAAACACAACGACCGCTAAACTGTCGCTCACACGGCGCGTCACTTTTTCAATTGTTGGAGCAGCGAGAGAGATATGGGAAAACTCACTCTAATTTTATTGATGGAGATTCCAAGCCTTTATCTTGTTGCCTGACACAAAAAATTCCACCCTCGACAGGTATACGGAGACATCAAAATAACTCAATTCTGTAAAAAACTTGGCTTTTTAAATTGAATAGCGATATTTTTAAGGATTTGATGTAATTTAAAAAGATATCTTTGAAAATTATTTGTTTTTTAATAATATTTAATATAAACATTTTAAAATAAAAGTAAAGAAACATAATTTATTATGATTTATCTGCAACTACAATAGTTTTTATTTATTATTATTAGTGCCAGCGAAGCTCTAAGTTGATTAATAACCATTTCTGTGCGGTAAGGTATTCAATTAAAGCACAGGCCGCACAGGTCGGCGTTCTGTTTCATCGGCACGAAATGGCGCGTCTGCGACTAACTAAATGGCACAATATATGTCCCATCAAAGTTGGCTTATTTAGGTTTGCTGACCCATCTCGCTGCTGCTTTGACTGCGCTGCACTGGCTTGATAATTTTTGGCCGCCATGCAAATATATACGCGCCACTTGCATCAAACTAACGGAGGCGCTTTGATGTTTTCCTGTCCGCCACAAATTGGCTTAGCCCCGTGTAATCGACATGTAGACCACAAACTCACTCACTGTGCACTCTGTATGTTTGCGTTTGGTGCCTTCATTTAATAACTCATCTGCTAGATAAATAAGTTAGGGGTAGTTGCGCTTGAAAAATTAATCAAAAACGCCTGCTGGCAAAAAAAAAAATAATAAAATAAAATGGAATTAGTCTATATAGTGCTTTCAGCAAGTTTAAAAATCGTAAAAACTTGTAAAAACAAAGTTATTGATTTAGGAATTAAAGAATAAATGGATAGTTTATTTCTTAAATAAATTTATTCCTAGTTTAACATCAAACGAAAAAATCATTGAAAAAAGTTTACACTCCAAATTTGTACTTTTTTTACTCATGAAATAGGATACCAAAAATTAGTTTAAAGCGCTTAATAATCAATAAGCAATACATAAACAAGGATAACCTTTGTACTCATTATCAATCTTATAATACTATTAAGATGAGAGCTACACCGTTAATACCAAATTAAAGGTATATTAATCTTTTGCAGCTGATACTTGTGGTTGAATGCAGCAATAAATATCAAATATCCCACTTAAATCCTTGAATCAGTAATAATGCCTGTATTTTGTATGTTATTATTGTACCTATTAACACGAATATTATATTAAAAGCAAACTGTACGAAGTTTTAGCAAAAAATAAATATGCCATAAAAGTTATAAAATATTATCCTTTACTTTTTTCTGAATACCTGCTGAATAAATAAGTATTTTAAGTTAATTAACATTTCATAAAATCCAATAAGTGAAGTTAATTTTTTTACAATGCAAAATTTGAGGTCCATACGTTTTGCGCCCAGTTTGATTGATCGTATATTCACCAACAACGAAATTTCATACGCCAAGCCACACATTTATTTCCCTTGAGGGCCAGTAATGGAATAATGTATCGGTCCTCTTGCAAACTTTGGCACCAACTTTTAACTTATGGAAAATGCTCCCGTTCCCTATTTCACACGCAGCCAACGGAATAAAATAGACACAGGGCCACGAATAAATACAAGAAAAAACTTTTTGATCGAGGACCCAATGCGCGAACTTTGGCCCTGATTCCATTATCAACAGCATAAGAAAAGTCGCGACCGGCGGGGCCAACCACAAGTGAAAACTCTCTTATCTCTCTTAAAATGCTTTCGGCTTTTGCGAGAGAGTTTTTATAAATGCACTCCACTGTTGAGAACTTTTTACTTTTGGCGCGGCTGGAAATTAGATTTTTAGCCGCTCGGAAAAATGAGCTCTCCAGACGCCGCTCCAGCGAGAGAGAAGATGTTCGAGATGCGGTGAAATATGAAGACGGATGCAGTCTCTCGGGAGTTGCAGCCTCTCTTGGGAGCGAAATTCACTTACCAAGCAACATCGACTGTTGCCCGCAACAATACATCATAACAATACATCATCCACGCAATCGCCACTTCTGAGTTCAAAGGAGTCGGGGCCGACCTCTTTGCCTTTTTTCGTTCTTGAATAAGAAAAACAGCATTGGTGATTCGTTTGGCGCTGAAAATGGATGATTTCTATTGGAACAGAGGCGGCGTATAATATGTAGGTTGCGAGCAAATCCACTTCTGGAGGGTTCTTCTAATGCATCCGAGAAGTGCAATGCGTTCCATTGTTTTTATGTATGTGTCTGGCGCGGAGCGACGTAAAAGACGTGACACGAAAGCAGCCTCTCAAGAGTTTAATCTCGCCAAGAGCCTAGCTTGAGAACTATAAAACGAGCTGCGAGCACATTTTTATTAAATTAGCGTTATTGAATCGTTGGAAATTTTTTCTCTCTCGCTTTGTCTGATATTGAAATAATTAAAACAAACTGCTACTAAAGGTATTACTTATGCGCAGTTTATCGTTTTTTGGGTCAATTTTTATCCTTGGATAGCCTTGGAGCTGAGCTGGAAAGCTGAATTATTTATTATTCTCTCACTGCGAAAGAGAAAAATCGCGTCGCTCTGCACAGCAGCTGATTTTTCTTGCGCAGCGCCGGAAAATTGCTGGATTTGTGAGATTTATGCAGCCGTATCGGCTTGCGAGTCGAGCCGGTTGCCTAAATGCCGCGCTTCAAAGTTCCATTTTGAGATTTTTCAAATCTGTTTGGTGCTGGTCGCGCGCATCGGCCCCGTGTTATTACGAGGGCGGCTTTGATTGGCATCGCGCAAATTGAGTGGACAAGCACTCTTGCCACTCAATTAGCCTGTCAAACGCACACATTTTTCTGAAAAAATAATTGGCAGCGAATAACTATTGGGCTCTACCTCAGCTTTGTTCAAATCTCTGCTAACAACATAAAAATTTTATTTATTACATTGAATTTTAATAAAATTATAGAATTAAAATCATTTAAATTTAAAATAATTATGTATGTTACATTTATTAAATTTACATTTTTACTATTGTTTTGAAAATAATAAAATTTCAAGTTGATACAATGTTTATTTTTTCTTAAAATTAAATTGACTACTGGGAATCGCATATTTCTTAAAATATGCCACCGTTTTTAGATTATGCTGTTTTCTGTTATTGCAGAATATAACTTATATTTGGGTCTATTTTAAACTTTAATGACGTTATCTCTCTTCAAGCAAATGATTCTGAAGCAATAAGAGATTTTTATTGTTAGCAGTGGAATTTATGAAGCTTAATTTGAAAATTCCTACTTTATTGTTTTGTAATTCAAAAAGAAAAAATGAGAGAGACTGATAAAATTTCACTAGGATAATTCGAGTAAAAAGTTAAAATTCGAGAAGGAATAGAAAAGCTCAGATTTGCGGTGACGTCGTCATCAATTACTAAAATGACAGTGAACAAGTGGAAAAAGTGTAAGGCGCCAGTATAACGCTCTGCTGGTGCTTCGTCAGATAAAACACTTTGGCAAATTCAACGGCCTGTCACGCGCATTGTTCCGCGCCCGTTTAAAACGCGCGACCCATTAATCATCGCACACACTCAGAAATATTACAGGCTTGGCACACTCATATTGGCAATTAAACGATCGTTTGTTTAGCCACCGACGCGAAGCTTTACATACAGAAATACATGCATTATGTACTTTGCGTGGTGGTACATGGGCCAATGCTGTACGCGGACGGTTTCATCAGACGCCTCTGTTCTCATTCTGCACCATCCATCATGCAAATGCACCCTCTCCAGCTCATCCGTGCATACATAATTTATTCTGATTTTTTCCTGTATAATAGAAGAAAGCTGCAGTGAAGTTTTTTGTTAAGCTACAAGTGTCCGGAAGTGTAATAGTTTCTCTAATTACTTTAGCAGAAACTATTAGAAGGAACAAAAAATGATGTAGGCTTGAAACATTGGATTTATTTTTATTTTTTAATTTAAAGTCAGGAAAGCTTTTGGTGTTTAATTTAAACAAAATTATACTTTTTTTTAAAGTAAATGAAATATTTTAACGATGTCAAAATGGACATTTATTTGCAAAATATATCAATGGAAAAAAAATTGGTCTTTAAAATATGTTTGAAAAAGAAAAATTATGTAAATAAAAAATATATTTTTACTTGGAAATAACTACTTAAAATTCACATTAAATTTTGTAGCATTTTCGTCGACTCCATTTTGCACTAGTTGTGTGCGCATATTTCAATGGAGTCCCTGCGGCATTGCGAAATTTTGCCCTCACATACACTCCAAATTGACTCGAAAGCACTTAAAGGGAGCGAGAGGAAGCAGTTTAGTGGCGGCGGTGGCAAAATACAAAATAGACGCAACCTCCAGGCATTCCCGTCGCTGAATGGAATCTTATTTTACTTATTCGCCGTTCTCAGCCGACGCAACAGATAAATAAATAATATCCCCTTGCTGAAAAGGAGCACCAATAAAATTATCTATCGATTTCCTCCTTCAGCACTCGCCAGCAGGATGGATTACTTTTCATAAATTGCGCCAGAGTATAATAAATTTCTCTCTGAAAAAATTTCAAGTTTTATTTAAAAAAGTTACTCTATTGTTGTCCTTTTAATCGTTTTCGTCTTGAGAAGAGATTAACACATTTTCGCTCCCACAAAACGAACGATAAACATTCTTCAGCAGCAAGGCGATACTTCTTTTCAAGAAAAAGGGACACAAAAAATAACGCTCCGACTACTTTTTCTGCGACGCTTGGAACAGGGCCATACACTCGCGCGCGAGAGAGCCGGAATTCATGCAGACAGAAATGTATAAAAGTGATCATGCCAAGTGACATCTCGCACCCAACAAAAATGACGAAAATAAACTCTCTTACCAAAAGACCACCAGGGCCGCCGCCGCGTTTCTCTTTTCACTTTATTATTCGCGCCCTTCAAGCAAGATAAGCGAAAACGCACAAATTTTTCCTTCCCGCTGAAATTTTCATTGCGAAGGAAACTGAGTTTTTGCTATTAAAGTTTGCAAGTAGTGCAAAACGTACTAGCTCATCTGGGGGCAAAATTGAGAGCTGCAGTTTGTTTTTAATTTGGCCGGTTGCGCCGTAATTAGATAGAGTGTTTGCTCTGACCGACCTCGAATGCATAATTATACATGGGTGTACGTAGGTTGAACCAGAGGCGGTGTACATGCATAAATACATTTTCGCCCATCCGCTCTTTCTTGGCTAATTGAGTGATTAATTAATAACGAGGTGGCAAAGTGCGGACCTAGACTTTGCTGACTGACGGCGTTGAATAACTGAAGTACGATTAATTGGAAAAGCAACTCAAACTCAGCTGCCAACTTGGATAAATTATTGCTCCACAACCTCACCTGGCAAAAGTGATGAGCTGTAAATTTCTGATAATGATAATAAGCTTCATTTATAATAAAAGTGTTAAATAAAAATTTAAAAGCAGGTCAATTATTGAATTGTTTCTAATGAATAAATACTTAAGAGTTTATATACATTTCTTGTTTGTGCAAAATTTAATAATGCGTTCATTAGGCTTTTATAAAATTGCAATAATACTTAAAAAAACAAATAAAACAAGAATTAACGTTAAAATGCAAATAATTATTTTTATGTTAATGTATTATAAAATAAAATTTTTTACAATCAAAATTAAATATAAAAACAACAAGAGCTACAGAAGTTAATCTGCAGTGATTTGATTACGCAGTTTTAATAGCTTTCAAACTTTGTTTATGGACATAGAAAGTGTACTTTGGTAGGTGCTTTAAACAGGATCAATTGAAGTATATAGTTATGGTTCTACGTTGACCGTTGGAAAGGGTGGCCTTTGTCGATTAGGTCGTCTGCGTAAGTTTGAAATGCAAAAAGGAACACAAGGAGTGCTGCGTGCGCGTACTAGTGTGGGACGGCAAGTGGGAATAAAACAGGGAAGAGCAGCGTGCGACTGCAGCGCGGGCAATAAAAATAAAAAGTGCGGCTGGCCTAGCTGCTGTGCTGATGAAAGTGGCGCAGAGTTAATTTTCAAAATTGCCTCCTCGGCAAATAATAATCCAATTACCGAGGAGCATTAGCCCTCTCGTAAAGTGTTCAACTGTTCACAAAATTAATTCCGTCACTCGGCTCTCTTTTATTCGCCGCGCCCTTACTTTTTGTGTCAGCTGGGCGCCCTTTCACCACAAGGGCTGCTTAAGGGCTGATTAATTTCCTGCCGCGATTAATTTTGTCATCAATTCCACCCGTACGTTGTTATGGCCCGAGGAAACGGCGTTAATTTGTCTTCAAAGAAACAAGTGAATATGAAATTTTACTTAAAAATTTCAGTTTAATAATTAATGTGTAATACTTTTCTCATTTAAAAGTTTCTCAAATAAATAAATTTTATTTTGTGATAATTTCGCATCGAATGATTAAAATTATCCCAAAAGTCAGGGTCAGCATTCAGAATGGTCAAAACCCCACTGAGGCCGTCATGTGAATTCGTTTTTTCCAATTAAATTAACCATCCACACCATCTGCTGATTAAAAGAGGACACCGCCAACTGAAATGAAATGAAAAAAACCGGCTTGGTTCTTTCTCTCACGAATTCTGCGCTCTGCTAATTAGACTAGCAGCCGAATTGCTTTCGAGTGAAATTGGCCAGACCATCATCGATTTCTTCATTACTTAAGTTACTGGTCGCTTTCGTCACGTTTTTTTACGCGCGTTCCTTTACATTTTCACCTTTTTTTATCGTAAACGCCGCTCTGCTGGTTCCAGTCCCCAATAAAGGAGGGCGGCTTTATTAAGCACGGACGCATTAAGGGTGCTATTGGGGCTGGCTTTTTATCATCAGTCGGTTGGTCAATATCCTCTGCTGATGTTCTCATTGTCGGCGTCGCACGAGACGAAATTGCACTTTGGCACACATTATAAATTTCCACCTCTGTGCTAAAATGAAAAAGGCTTTTGCAGCAAAAACGCAAAATTTTAATTAAATCTTCCTTTCGGAAAAATCAAACCCTGCTGCTGTGACCAAACGACTTTTTTATGATTTATATATGGTGGTCTGGAAGTGCGTAACACATGCTTTTAGCAGCACAAGTGTCGCGCGGTTGAGCGTGTAAATTTTCGCGAGACTGGCTGGTCATAAAAACGTGAAGGGTGTCATAAATTTTGCTGTGATTATTCAGCCAATTAGTGAGGCGGACTCGCGAATCCATGAATTAGGCCAAATGTATTAAAATCAAGATTTATTTCTTCAATTTTCAAAACACGATGTACAGGAAATTCAACATTTAGAGTTAAGTGCAAACAGTACTTCATCAATGTTTCGTTAGAGCAAAATACAGAATTCACAAATCAGCCAAAAGTACCTTCATTAGGAAGACATTTAAAATAGCTCTCAAGCAGAAAATTTTTAAGATAAAACTGTTCTTGAGTAAAACAACTATTTTTTTGAAAATTTATAAATTTGGTAAAGAGCAAAGTTCATAATAAATGTAAAAATTGATTGCCCGAAAAGCTCTCACTCCAGCTCTGCTTCGCCTTCAATTTGTCAGCAGGGGTGTTAATTGAGTGAGTGGTAATTGGCCTGAATTGCACCCCGCAGACATTTAGCGAGATGGACCACCCTTTGTGCTCTCGCCACCAAAGCCTCTCCACCCCACATCCAACAAGCACTCTGGTGCGTCCCGCAATTCCTAGAGAACGGCTGCAACAGATCTGCCACCAAAAATCATTCCGCACAGCCCACACGCTCCGACGGCACTTTTCACGCCGCTCATGAAAGTTAAACGACCTGTTTATTTAGCACTGCGAACAACCCTTCCAAAAATAATCAAACTCTCACGTGTAGACTAAAATTAAACGTTTTGCTGATGCCAAAAAATCCCAACGAAAAAATTATCGTTTTAGTGGTTGTTTACTATCAATGATATAAAATTGAGTTTAAGTACAAATGCGTAATTTAATTTTATATTATTTATTGCTCTTAATCTGATTCCGTACCTCATAATTTTCACATAAAATTTAAACTGACTTCAATTAAAAAATTTTACATTCTTAAAATTTTGAAATCTAGTGGGGTTTTTTATCTGGTTAAATTAGGAAAATTATAAGTAGTGTTGTGTGGAAAAGCAATTTTTGTAAGTAGTTGCGCAACGGCTGGCTTTGCAAACGCGCTGCGCGGGTCATTAATTGAATTATCCGGCAATTGGCTCGTTGGGCAAATTGATATTGGGCCGCAAACACACAAAGCCATTAAATTTCACACCCTCTTAATGTCTGATGCGGCAAAGCATTATTGCAGCAGCGAGCCAGGAGTGCACTAGCGGCGTTTTACTAAAAATTCAAAATTCGAATGCGGAGATTTTCGTCAAAAAGAGAAAATTTATTATTTCACCAAGATTTTTTTCAGCGACATCTGCCTGGGCGTGATTAATGATTTTAATGAGTTGTTGAGACGAATTCAAAGCGAAGTGATAAATATAAACAGCGAGAGCGAGCGCGGTGGCTTCTTTCAAGTTGATTAATTGGAGCGTGAGTCGAGGGGGCATTAGTCAAATTATTTGGACGCTAATGGACTGAAAAACCGAGTGGCGATCTTCAATTAACGGGTACCTCATTGAATCCGACTTGGGTCTCTCACTCATTCTGGCACTCTCTTTCGAAGCAAAAGATTCTGATTAAATCTTGCGCTAAATTTATTTATTTTTTCTTTGCAAAAATTTATTGCAGCGAGCTGTTTTAATTTCAGTGACACGTCTGTCGCATATGTTTCTGCACTAACGCGTATGAAACGCATACCATTTTTAATTTGAAGCAAAGTGGTGTGCTGATTTTCATTTCACACAACACCTGTGTTGTACGTCTCTCTTTCATTGCTGGCTGGCATTTTGGACCGTGGCATTTGCACCACCGTAATTATGACTGGTCGCAGTCAAGCTGACCTTTGCTTGGCATTTCGCAGATGAGCTTGGTGCTCGCTTTTTTCACCCCCTGCCTAAAAATGAAACTCGAAACTCCCTCCTTCTTCTTGGCATCCACTAATGAAGAGAGAAGCGTGGTGTATTATTTTTTATACATCAAGTCAATTTACGATAGAAGCCCCGAAAATGTAGGACGATGCTCGAAGCGTGTCAGAAACGTGGTTGAAGGGTTTCCGATGCCAATCAAATGGGGTATGAGTGTCCACAATTGTTCATCAAAGTGGAAAACTTGTCGTTTCAAGAGTTTTTTTAATCTAACGTGTGCTAACGTGTACTTGGATTGGATTATACCTTTTCATGCCATAAAATTCGTTTTTTTTTCAATTGTTTTGAGTAAAATTAATTTTGTATAACAAAAACTAAGGAAATTTCTTTTAAGCTCTTTCATTAAAATTTAAAAAATATGCATTATGTTTTAAAATTATGTATATTATAAATCATATCTCTTTATGGACATGAATGTACCACTAAACTTTAAATTTAAAAGAATGCAAAGAATGTAAAATTAAATTCTTTGGAACTTATATAGTTTCTTTAACAAATTTGTATTGGTGAAATAATAATTTTATGAAATAAATTTACCAATTTGAACAAAATTCGCAATTCAATATAAAATAAACTCTTATAGCCTACAAAATGAGAAATTAAAGAAGATCACTTTATTTTTCTGCTTTTATGAAACCAACCCTCCGATTTTTGTGTGCATTTTTCGGCGTGGACAAAAACCATCGGCACAAACGGGCCATTTAGCCATGCGTGCGTGAGTTCTCCGCAGCATAATAACACCAGCAGGCAAGCATATGTAAATGGAAAGGGGCTGTGAAAACGTTCGTATATTGTGCGCGGATGATGATATCCAGCAAATAGTGATATTTGCGGCGGTGCAGGTGTTTGCTCTGCTGTATTTTGCGGCGGATACGACCCATTTGTTTTTACTCATATTTCCCTGTGCCTGGAAAATATTGCTATCGAACCCGGCTGGCTGCATCCACACATGTAAAATTCACGGCTCGCAATGTTTTGAGGCGCCTCAGGTGGAAAAATGATTCCTAGACAAACATCAAATGATATTTTACGCGCGACCGAAGCCCGCCCGAGACTGAAGTATGGATCGTAAAGTTGGCATTTCACCATTATACGGCGTGTATGGGGAGCAAGATAGATTTTTCTTCAAGGACCAAACTGAAGATGGAAACAAATTTTTGTTCATTAAAAAATTTTGCAGACAGTGCATTAAAAACACGCATATATTCAAAGCAAAATTTTTCATACTTTAATTAAAATAAAAATAATTGAATCATGATACATAACACAAACAATACTTCAAAATTACTAAAGAAATTTTAAAATTAAAATAAATTTGTTATTTAATACATTGTGAATTTTTGAATGTACTTATATATAATTTTGCATCATTTCTCTAAGTGAAAAATGGGAAAAATGTTTGATATCAGCAACCCGCAACACAACAAAATACTCATTTTCGACGAAAAATTCATCAACGAGAGCTGGGAGCTTGGATTTGCAGCGCGGATTACGCAATTCGTATTAAGAACCACCCACGCGTGTAATTGGAAAAAATAAAGTCGCATCTCAGTCGGTAGTGTTAATATACTCTCCGCCACTCTCCGCATTTACACCTCCAAACAAGCCTTGCTCATTTTGTTCCCAGAGAGATTTTTCACACTTCGATTACAAGTCCGAGATTTGAATAGAGGGTGGCGCCGAGGGTGGAATATAGGATTAGAGACGCAACGGGGGTGGCATTTATATTCAGTCTCCTGCCGGAAATAAATTTTCAAAGGTCAAACTTTCGTTGAACTTGTGTGACAGAAAATTCAAAAATTGACGAATTTGATGGCGAATTTCCCCTTGGCAAACGGCGCCATAATTGCATGACGCGTAATTGCAGAGGGCACATCCTAGGGTGGTGCAGCATAGTATAAAGCAAGGGGGTGCAGAGAGGGATGATATTTTGTTTTATGTATAATAGATGATGTTTGTGCCTGCTGCTGCGGGGTTTTAATTAGGAACGCTAGTTGTGCTGGCGAGTCACGCGATTCACTGAACTACCTGACTGAATAAATGAGACAAACGTCAACATTAAGTCCTACAAGGACATGCACACAGGCGAGTATTGCTCAAACACTCTCAACAAATTTACGACTTTGAAAACAAAGGGCCAGAATTTTGCCTCCCTGCGCATAAATTTGGCAGCGCTGACATGATCTTTTATTGTTTTATGGTCGTCGCAATAAATTCAACTTTCATTGCTTTCACATTATTTGTCAAAACTGCTTTCCTCCGTGGATAAAAAAAACTTTTGTCTGCTCCCTTGAGAATTTTTTAGAGAAATTTTAAGATTTTATTTAATTTGTTCTAAAAATATGATACTTTTTTCTGCCCGCATCTGTCAGCAATTTGTCCGAATTTCAGCGGGCCAATAAATAATTTCAGGCCAGAATAATTTGCGTGAGGAGCGGACCAGAAAGATTTGGAAATATGAAAGGCGCACACGAGTCGGCAGAAATAAAAAATGAGGATCTCTTCCGCCGCCGCGAGCTTGAAAGGCCTTGAAAAAGAAGGATGGATGTTTATCTGCGAGGAAGCCGCAGCTCAAAGTCGCATCTGATAAACTCTGAAACCAATATCATCCCTCTTCTTCAAGCAGAATAAATTCATCATCGCCGCTCGAAATCAAAATTTTCTGCCCAAGCCCCAGCAACTAGACTCTAGGGAAAATTAATTTTCCGCGTGGCCTCCGTTTGTGACATAATCTCTAGCATCGCATGTGGATGCTGCGCATAATTAAGAGGATTCCTTATGCTTCATAACAGGCGAAGCAACAGGATTCTACAGAGGTCATAACAAAATATCTATGCAAAAGATTTTTTCAAAATATTTTAAGTGTATTAGAGCTTAAAATAAGTGGATGAAGAGTAAAGTTTGAATTTTAGTAGATATTGATTTATTTTTATATAAACTTGAAATTTTAAAAAGTGTTAACTTGATTTAAATTTATAGTAAATAATTAAATAAATACTAATAAAATAACATACAATAACGCCAATTAGTAAATTAAAATTGTATTCAAAATGTGTTCTCAGAATGCAAGTAAATGGCAGACTGGACTGAAGCAAAATTTTCTCTCATTGCAATGAGGACATTTGCCGCAGGGTAGACATATAAATTCTATTTCAACATGAAATAAAGTGTGATTTTTATTTCAATAGCGCTGATTTACAATTTGCCTCGCCGACAATACCTGTAGCAATTTTAAACAATCACAATAGTATGTCAATTGAATGTGTAATTACCAGCCCATTTCTCGATATGCTGTGCGTTTAGAGAGCGTTCAGAAAATAGGAGATAGGCGCGCAGACGAGCCGTGGACCAAATGCAATTACTTTCTGCTATTCAACAGAGTTGTCTGTTGTAGAAATAATTGCGTTCCATCGACTCATGGCAACAACAAGAGTTCCACAAATAAATTAACAAGAGAAGGCGGTGGTGGGATGCTCGACAATATGCTGATGGGGTATCTCAAATGTGTCTTATTGTGGATACTAGAGGGGAATATTATGCAAATTTGCTTCGTTGTCGTCGTCGCGCGCATTTATCGCTGCGGGCCTGTTTGGCGATATTATTAATTGCGTGCAGTTGATAATTTGTAATCCGAACAACAATGAATATTCATCGGCATCTCCGCTCTTGTAATGAATAATTATCCTCTCGTGATTATTAATTCCAGGTATTAATTACATACCACTGTCTAGCTGCAACAAGAAACCTCGGCGACTGAGCAATTGACATTTTTTTTTAATTTCTTCAGTCTGAGCGATTTTCTTGCTTTTTGTATTCAGACGCACTCAAGTGGAAAATTCAATAAATTCAATAAGTGAGCATCTTCTTGCGAAACGAGAAATGAATTTTGTGATTTACAGGCGAAGAGTGTGATTTGAATAACGGACGCTGCGTTATCTATCGCCTGCTCGGGAAGGAAGCCGTGCATTTTTGTCGAAAGAAGTGAGAAATCTCCGAATTAATAGTTTTTTTTTCACTTTCTTTTATTTTCCCGAGCGCAGACGTATATGCAAGAATTATTCACAGAGACATCTCTTATTCTGCCATTTTTCGGCGCCGCTCGTGCGAAAGTTGATTAAAAAATTTAATCCTGCAGTGAGGGATGAAGAGAGCAAATTCATTTCCTCGCCAGCCAGCGGCAAGGAAAGAATGAGAAAATGCATGCAGAAATATTCCTTGAGGACACCGTCGAGAGATGTAACGTTTGCTCTCGAGCTCGCATTTTAATGCATACCTAAGTGAGGCCCGCACCTTTGCAAAGTGTGCATTTACAGCCCCATCCTTTTACATTTCTATGAACTTTTACGAGACGTGTTCTTCGCAGTGTTTCTCAGCAAGCTGCAACCCCAGATGTAAAGAGATGTGAGCTAAAACTGTCATTGCCCGAAAAAAATTTATGGCTAGTAAAATTAGTGTATAAGTATATTATAATTATACATATATGACGTTTTCATAATAAAATATATAAAATCATCTGTGATGAATATTTAGTAATGGGGGATTTCAATTTGATAATGCATCAGTAATAAATTTGAATTAAAATTAAAATTATCTATTATCTGCAAACACTAAATTCCTGTTGACTTCAAAATCTGATGGAATAAAAATAAATTTTGTTTAAGTTAATTATTTGATTAAGTATTCATTTTTAATTTCCTAGCCTTCAAGTAAAATAAATTGCTTTTATAATTGAAGAGCGATTGAGCCTAATAGTAAATTTTTAAAAATTTATAGATGTCTTTTATGTATTTTGCTATTACTCGTAGTGAATGTTTCTAGACGTAAAGATTTTGATATTGCTAAAATAATGTTTTGATGATTAATAAACTGTTTGATTTTAACATTTTTTTTTTTAATTGTCAGATATTTATTTGAAATTAGCAGAAATTGATTAAAAAAAATGCAAAGCAAGATCAAAACATCATTTAATTTTATTATTATTATTTTAAATGTTAATGTGAGTAATAACATTTTTAAAACTTTTAAACTTTTGATAAGATTATGGCATTGAAAAACGTTTTAACGAATACCAGCTTTCATGGTATTTAGTTGCAAAATGATATAATACATGATAGTATTGTTCTAATACAGAGGCAAAGACTAGAGATATCATTTTGTCAGTTGATTAGAGTTTAGTTTGATAGAGAGAAGAACACGAAAATTACAGAATATTTAAACATCACAACTTTATATGATAATAATAACCCAGTTGGGAAAACGAAATTCATAATTTTAACAATTTAGAATTGAAAGTTGAAGGCACTTTTTCGTAATCCGAAACTGTTCGAAAACGAGGCACCGGTCATGCAGTTGTCCTCTCGCTATAGAAAATTACAGGCGTGTACCTTTAGAGGCCGATCTGAAATTCCCTTTGAACTTTCGGGCCAATTGTGCTGCCGGGAAAGCCGCCCGCTATTTTTCCTCGCATACAAATACTAGGGGCATAATGCAAACACGTGTTCACTCATTCCGTCTCTTATACCGGTGTATTGTGCGACTGTATAGAGTGGCTGTGTGCGCGAAACGGGCCTGACACTTTTAATAAAACAGCTTGTTAGTCGGCTGCGCGCGAGTTGTTTAATTCCCATCAGTGCCAATTCTCGATTCGTTCTTGCAAATTTCAGCAGACGCAGCCAGACACACGCACAAAGAGAGAGACACGCACATTGAAGCTTTTTTCCCTCTCGCTCCTCTTTGGCGCACAAACAAACAACTAGGCCCATTGGCGCGCACTCAAAACATTTCCATTTATTATTTCGCGAGTGTCGCCCGCTCGCAAATTGCAGATGAAAAACGCGTAAATATTTGCAGCGCGCCCAAAAGAGCTGCCCCCGTTTTTGTTTTTATTTTCACCCTTGTTGTTGTTGTTGTTTCTGGTGCTGGATTGAATGTTTATTTATGCGTTCTGCTGGACCTGTTGATGGTGCAGGCGGAAAAAACTCAGGCGCGGGACAATCAAATGAATGAATTGCAAGCTCATGCATTTATTTATGAGTCGTAGGCTCTTTTTCCACCAAAGGGAAGGGCGGAAAAAACGCTCTCAAGAGTTTGTGGGGATGCTGGAATTGGAAATTGCTCCAAGTTTAGCAAACATTAGATATCTTTCTGCAAGGAAATGGTGTGGCGAGGCGGGTAACTGGAAAATTTATCAGGAGAGAGGACAACGAGCTCGATAGTTTACATCTATTAAAACACATAATAGGCGTCCTTCAGCGCTGAGTTACACTTCAAACATTTATTTCAATTCTAATTTCAATCGATGCAAAAATAAATTATTCATTTCACGCTCTAGAATGTTTAAATATTTTTTAAATATTTTGCTTGCAAATTATTACATATCATACATCACAATTAACTATTTCATCAACATAGGACCCATAGCAGTATAAGATATATATCTTTTTACTTGTAGAATACATGCTATCTTACATTATGTAGTAAATTTTATTTTTAAAATAGGTATAAATAAAAACTTATTTGCATCAAATTTTATATAATAAAGTTGGTGAATAACAAATATATTTATATTTAATGATTAAAGAAAAAATTAATAAATTTATTAAAGTTTCAAATTAAAATTAATAAAAAAATTAATAAAAAATAAATTAGCATTTTAACAATTAACAAATTTTATTATATTGTTTAAAAAATTCCTTTAAATATGTAAATTTACTACAACTTTTATAAAAATATATAATTTTTTTTGTAAATGGATTTTAAAGCGTTGTTGAGTTGGGCCAAGTGCACTACTTGTTGGTGAAACTTGACATATTTTTATTTTAACTACTAACAATTAAGATTATGTAAATAATGAATGGTTTGTCACAATTTTTTTGCTGCTGGCAAAGTCAAATTAAAAATCAGACTCCAGCTATTTTTATTCTTATTGTTAGAATGCGCTTTTTTTTAAATACTGATTTTAATATTTTTTTATTATTAGTCATTAAAAACTATAACTTAACTGCTAAGAACCCATATAATCTATAATAACAGGATAATTACGCCGCATTTCAATTCATAGGTTGTGTGGCGAAATTGTGTGAATCGACAAAATTAGTTTCATCATTTTCTAAATAATGCGCGGCCAAAGAAATGTGTCGCGCGGGTGAGTCACTTGAAGCTGCCGAGCTGACTCGGGCGGACGAGAGCACGAGTGAATCATCTTTTTGTAAAGGGTTCGGCTTATTTGTTGTGTATTCACTCGCGCGGAGTCTATTTCGGAGCGCAGGTGAGCTCGAAAATCCGCAAAATTTATCATGTGCTGGCAGCTAGGGTGGTTGCGACACGCGACTCTCTCTAAAATTTGTTAGATCATCTCTTGAAGCAGACGCTGAGAATAAATAGGGCCACTGTTCGAGCAAACTATTATTTCAAGTACCAACTGGAAATCAAAATAGGTGCCAATTCCCAGAGCAGCTTTTTTATATTCAATTACACTTGCATGCAGAAAATGTAATTCTGCAGCGTTTTTGTGCTGACGTCAATTTGCGAACATTTATCTGCATTCTAGCCGGGCTCATTTGCATGTCTTGTTAGTAACACAAGATACGGCCCATGTGAGAATTGTATTGCAAATTGGACGTCTTCGCGAGATATGAGCTGCGCTGGAGCATCTCTTATTTGCATCCCGTGCCATTTTTATTGTGCGCCCCCGTTCGTCCTCCTCTGCTAGAATATAATGCGCCTTGGAAGTGTCACTCCGCTTCCCTATGGAGATAAATAATTCTAAAAAAAAAACTCTCAAGCTAAGCTTTAGCTCTGATCTCTGATTCAAGTTTAAACTCGATATTTCTATTTTCTGTTATGTCGTTGTCAATCTGACTACATAATCCAATAATTGGTCAGAGATGTTTTTCGTCTTGTGTTAATAAATCAATAATCCAACATAATTTGGTGTCCTTAGAAACACCTAATATGCCAATAGTAATGGTTATAGGTCTTGCTCTAAAGAAATACTGCTCTCACATTTCAATCCACATTAATTCCTTTATTCACTCACAAGTCGCGCAAAAATTTTCGGGGGACTTTTTAATTTTGTTTGTAATTATATAAAAAATATCTCCAAAATTATTCCTACATTCGTTTAAAACTTTAAATATACTTGCTTGAATATTTCTGACTTTTAATTTCTTTTATTAACTCGTCTCATGTTTTCGTACATATATAAATAATAAAAAAGCGATCTAAATTGGATAAAAATTCTGTCAAACCAAACGCCAAGCTCAAAGAAAAGGATTTTTGTATGCGGAAAATTTTTTTATGCTGATATTATGAGGGTTTCTTATAATATATGCTTTTGATAAAGTTCAGTACTTTTTTAAGTCATGATTTAATAATGAATATATTGAATGACGAATAATAATAAAATTTATTAAAAAAATTTTAATTAATGATTGAAAAAAAATTTGTGAAGTATCAACAAGTTTCTTAATGAGCTTTAAAATGATATTTTTTGTCACCTTTTGTTGAGCTTGGCGTTTGGTTTGACAGAATTTTTAGCCAATTTAGATCGCTTTTTTATTATTTATATATGTACGAAAACATGAGACGAGTTAATACATTAAGCGCCGTGCATTAAACGCTTTATGGCCGCATCATAAACTGCTCGTCTCGTTATCACCACGCAGATTATCTTAGGTGCTTTTGCAGGGTCAAAGGTTACACCAGGTCAAAGTCGCCGCTGGTGTGCAGAGCTTCGCCCACTTGCCGTCCGCGGCTAGCAGACACTGAGGCACCGCCTCTAGCTGAGACGGTGAAAGGCGCCTTCGCCAGGTACGGAAGAGAAAGCACCTTTTGACGTCACCAAGGAGGTCAATCCAGCGGTATGTATTCTACGCTTACATTACTTTTAATATCGGCGGCTCGGTGGTCTAGGGGTATGATTCTCGCTTAGGGTGCGAGAGGTCCCGGGTTCAAATCCCGGCCGAGCCCATCATCTTTTTACTCTCATCAAACAGTTTGAATAAATGGTAGCTCCATGTCTATTTAAACAAAATTATTTTTTTAAAAACTTGCATTGGTTAATTTATAATAATTTATTTTTAATTTTATTTAACAACAGTTATTTTAAAAGTGATAATTTATTTAACAAAATTTAATTTTTTATATCAAATAAATTAAAATTTAATGTATAAAATTATAAATATTTTAATAAATCATGCATTTTATAAAGTAGATTAAAGTTTTATTTAAAATAGTAGTTAAAGTATTTTTAATTTAATCAAAAATCTTAGGAAAAAATATAATATACACAGCAATGGGCAGAAGTTGAAACTGTGGAAATGAATGAAATGCTTGCAGATTTGAAATTAAAATTTGATCAACATGTACTCTAAATTTTTCTGTTTAACATCATGGTTGAGTGTTTCGTCCACGTTAGTCGCACAAAAGCAAAAATTCCATTTCCCCTTTCTCACTAAACTTTTTCCGCTTTTGTGCAACTGCAATGAAAACAAACAAGCACTCGCCCACAAAAGATCGATTTAAATATTAATGAGAGGCGAAAATTAAATTCATACAGGTATAGAGAGCAGCGCTCTCTGTGCATTTTAATTAATTCCGTCCTCAGGTGCTCAGGCGATATTAATTTAAATTGCTCGTGCAATTTCGCCTCCCCCTAAATAAAAAGCAAAAATCCCACTGCCATCCCCGAAAATAAAATTCGTTTGCGCAATTCCGCAGCTAATCTGCACGTAGGAAATTTGCATACATTTGACCCCTCCACGCTCATCATTTTTGGCTCGATTCGCACAAATGAAATAAAAAACTGGCACGGGTCAAAAAGCAGCACAAAAAAAGTGTAATAAAAGCAACATTGCAAAAGGAAACGGAATAAAAATATAGAGTTTGTTGTAAAAAAATCAAAATACACACAAGTGTGTACGGTCGTTTTGTTCTCGCTCCAGAAATGCTGGTCCCCTGGAGTGAGAGCAAGAGCGAAAGATGATTGAGAGCCGGAATTCAAAACAAAGGCGGGCAATAATCTCTTGATAGCGAGAGGAAAAACACGCAGAGTACAATGCGGGCAGAGTCGGAGAGTTGGAAGCTGAAAATTTAAATTTATTTATTCGGCGGTCCGACTGCGCGCGTCTGCATTGCTGTATTTTTTATTTTTTTATTCCCAGCGTATACTCTTGCGGGTACCACACACTGCTGCACATTTTAATGGCTATGTACCGCTTTTTCTCCTCTTTCGATACACACACGTCTTTTTTGTACATCTCACTGATACATGGGAGCAGCACTGTTGGCAGCAGCGACCATTGAATCGCGGCCAAATCTCGGCACAAAGTAGATCCTAGACAGTTTGCGCTTTGAAATTTGGTTTTTGAGAGGCTTAACGGTTCAGAGAAAAGGGACGAGAGCTGTAAATCTTATGCACGTATAGGCACACATTGTTTGAGGCGCAGAAAAACATAGGTTTAATTGCGATGACGGATTTTCAAAGGGCTTTCACGGCTGAAAAATAATGTTCTCATCAACTAAACTTGAACCTCGTCAAATTTAAAATGTATGCATATGCTCATTCTGAGAGGCTGACGAAACCTTATTTTTTGATCCAGTAAAAAAAAATTATCAATTTAAGTATTTAAAGAAAGGAGAAAGATTAAAAATTAAAATATAAAATAGATTTAATCAGATTTTTGAACTGCAATATTCATTCCACACAAGATTTAATATAAAATCTATTATTTACTTTCTTACGCTATTGGAATTGGAAGTGTTTGAGATGGACTAATTTCTCTGGTAATTTTTATTTATTCATTCTTTACATGATTAATTATTATTTTGTTAATAAATATAAACGATAATGTTATATTTAAATAAAAAATAATTATTGTTGCGTAAATGAATTTTCATATTGCACTATATTTTGGCTGGTTTCCAATTCGCCATTACGTTATTCGTTTACGCATTACGTTGTTCGTTTTGCCAAGGAAATCGTATAAGCCGTTTCCAATTCACCAAAACGATACACGTAAACGGAATCCGAGTACAGCAAAACGTAAAAGCGGTTTCCGATTCGCCAAAACGTACTCCGTAAACGTATTACGAGTGCCGACAGTGGTTTCCAATTCTCCAAAACGTAGTACGTTTACGTGCAACTCGTTACGAGCACCAAACGTGCTTCATACGTGATACGAACGTCGTTTTAATAAAAGTGCCACTTTTTGTTTCCGCTTCTGAATCATTATAATTGGTGCTTGTAATGAATTCTTAATTATCTCATCCATTTGAGTATAAAGTCCTTCAATTAGAGTTAATTTTCCACCAATCAAGTTAATTCGGTTATGGGGGTGAGCGGGGGTGAGTTGAAGGAAATTAGTTTTATGTCAAGTGCGTAACATGATTATAGGCTAAAATTTTGTGAGGAAATCAATGGTGTATTTGATTTTAATGAAAAATGTTAATTTCAACCCTTAATTAGCAATTAACTCAAAAACAAACAAATTGAAGTGCAATACATGACTTTATAGGGTAAAATTTGAAGCCCAAGCGATTGCCAGCATCAATTTTGCGCTATCAATTTAATTTCATCCCCTAAATTGAAATATAATGATGTTCACACAAATTTTAGAGCGAGACATGTTTAAATGGTAAAATTTGACACCAAATCGTTTGCCAGAAGTTATTTTGCTCTAAAAAAATAATTTCAACCCCTAATTTGAGATTATGTGAAGTAAACAACAATTTCAGAGCGAGACATGTATAAATGGTAAAATTTGACGCCAGATCGTTTGCCAGAAGTTATTTTGCTCTAAAAATTTAATTTCAACCCCTAATTTGAAATTACTCAAAATTAACAACAATTTCAGAGCGAGACATTTTTTATTGGTAGATTTCAAAGCCAGGCCGATTGCCAGGGAAAATTTGGAAAATTCTACTTACTTAATAAAATTTCATCCCCTTATTCGTAATATTATGGAATTAACAACAATTTAAGAGATATAGTTGCTTTATGTATGTAATTTTAATGCTAGATCGATTTTCAAATGTTATTTTGCACTTAATTTGCTTACAATTTTAATTTCAACCCCTGATTTCCTTATTTATTAACTTATGTTTGATTTTTTTAGTTAAGTATGGCAATCAATGTGGCTCTAAATTCGCTAAATTCAACTCATATCAACAAGTCTCGCTCTTAAGTTGTTGTTAATTTCATATAATTTCAAATTAGGGGTTAAAATTATTTTTTAGAGCAAAATAACTTCTGGCAAACGATCTGGCGTCAAATTTTACCATTTAAACATGTCTCGCTCTGAAATTGTTGTTAATTTCGTGACATTTCAAATTAGGGGTTGAAATTAAATTTTTAGAGCAAAATAACTTCTGGCAAACGATCTGGCGTCAAATTTTACCATTTATACATGTCTCGCTCTGAAATTGTTGTTTATTTCACATAATTTCAAATTAGGGGTTGAAATTATTTTTTTAGAGCAAAATAACTTCTGGCAAACGATTTGGTGTCAAATTTTACCATTTAAACATGTCTCGCTCTAAAATTTGTGTGAACATCATTATATTTCAATTTAGGGGATGAAATTAAATTGATAGCGCAAAATTGATGCTGGCAATCGCTTGGGCTTCAAATTTTACCCTAAAGTCATGTATTGCACTTCAATTTGTTTGTTTTTGAGTTAATTGCTAATTAAGGGTTGAAATTAACATTTTTCATTAAAATCAAATACACCATTGATTTCCTCACAAAATTTTAGCCTATAATCATGTTACGCACTTGACATAAAACTAATTTCCTTCAACTCACCCCCGCTCACCCCCATAACCGAATTAACTTGATTGGTGGAAAATTAACTCTAATTGAAGGACTTTATACTCAAATGGATGAGATAATTAAGAATTCATTACAAGCACCAATTATAATGATTCAGAAGCGGAAACAAAAAGTGGCACTTTTATTAAAACGACGTTCGTATCACGTATGAAGCACGTTTGGTGCTCGTAACGAGTTGCACGTAAACGTACTACGTTTTGGAGAATTGGAAACCACTGTCGGCACTCGTAATACGTTTACGGAGTACGTTTTGGCGAATCGGAAACCGCTTTTACGTTTTGCTGTACTCGGATTCCGTTTACGTGTATCGTTTTGGTGAATTGGAAACGGCTTATACGATTTCCTTGGCAAAACGAACAACGTAATGCGTAAACGAATAACGTAATGGCGAATTGGAAACCAGCCTTTATCGACTTGCAATGTACCTACATATGAAGTTTGCATCTGCTTTACTTTGCTTTATTCCCATTGTTACTTTTACAAAAACTAGACGTTCGCCCTGCAAATATATAATACTATTTTCACCCCAGGAATTTCACCCCTTCTGACTCGACTCGTTCGCTCTTCCGGTCGGCCCCCTGCCGATCAGCTTTATTTTTCCGATTTTCTTTCTTGCTCTCTCCCATGTGCCATTTCTTTCAATATTTTTTTTCTCTTTCTCGGCGCGACACGAGAAGTTGCAGTTGGAAAATAATAATTGGCAAGTCGAAGAGCCGTTCGGCGGCGGCGACCGCCTCCGAGGGCCGCCCCCGGGGACGGTGGTCCACCTGTGATCGTGCAATTTGTGCCATTCAAGGCAAAAGTCGTCTTGCCTCCCGTGGGAAAGACGGCGGAAAATAATCAGTCCAACAGAGGAGAAAAATCCACTCCAAAAAAAGAACTGCTAAATCTCCTGGTTTGTTCCCCGGCTCCACGTAAGTAAATTTGTCAAGCCGGAGATCAAGCTTGACAAATTAAAAAGAAAGAAATGTCCACTGGATCGCACCAGAGAGAAAACTTTTCTTATATAAAAACTGCGCGTTCAATTCAGTGTTGTTTATTTCAAGCAATCAAAAGTAATTTCGTTAATCCTGCTAATTATCAGTTAGTGGGTGTTGGTTGCAATCAGCGTTGAAAGGGCGCGTGTTTTTGTTTTGCGGTGCTGCAGCAGGGAGGAATTTATGGGGTTGAAAGTGTCCTCCGGATGGTGCATTTTCAATTTAGATAAAAGCCCGGCGCGGCTGCTGCTGTGTATTTGTAAGTACGGTTGCGCTCATGTCTCGGCGCGCAGTCACCTTTATTGGCCGCTGATTTAATTTTATTGCCCATCTGCTGCTGCGGCTAGCAGGTATTTGCACTTTCCAACGTGCACAACCGATCGCCGTCGCGGAATATCGCGTGGAGTTATGCGCCATTTGCATAAAACACAATGGAATTCCAAAACGAATGCATCAATTGAGTCTGGAAATCGATTGAAACGGCGTCGTCTGCAAAGGTCCAATAATTCCTGAAGGGGCAGAATTTTTTGTTTGGAAAAATGCAAAAATAAAAATCATGATTTCCATGATTGTTATTTTTCTATGAAAATCATAAATACACAATAAAAGCATTCTTATTTTTTAGTTTAATTTCATAATCCTTTTAAAACCATTTCCTCTAAAAAAGTTTGCAAGTGATCACTGAAGGAATTGACCGTCAGCTTATTTTCTCTGATTCTGCACTTTATACGGTTTTTACCTTTTGATCGAATAGACCAATCACGCCCCTAATTTTTCAGCATTCAAGTGACCAGAAGTTCTCTCAAGCAGAGAAACATTTCGTCTTTCTTCGTTTTTTTTTTTTGCGTCCCCCTGATGAGTGCCTCTCTGCAAGGTGTGCGAGTGAGTTAGTGCTAGTGTGGCGCAGTGTGATGAATTATAAATAATTGCCGCGTCGGAGGCTCTGCCGGTCAGTGGAATTATTTTTCTTCCTTCAAGCCGCTTTTATAAACTGACCGCGCGTGAAATAAAACCGACCCTGATCGAACGTGACCCCCCGTGCGACGCCACGTCAAATGGGCGCCCCTAATTCGCCCCATACACGCCGAGCACACGTGACCGAATTTCGTTTAATATGTGTCTATTTCTGCCTCAACGTGCGTCCAAGTGAAAATTGCAACCCTTGGCATTTATCAATTTATTCCACTGCAGCAAATTTACTCTCTTAGTTCACAATGATGAATTTACCAGAATTTTCTTCAAAATTTTTCTCGTGGTACAAACATTTGTTTTAAAGTGGCATATAGTTGAAAAAGTTTTGATACCATTTTATTGTATTTAAAATTTAAATTAACCTTATTAAAAAAGAAAATGAATTTTACTATCAGAAGTAAATTTAATATATTTAACATTAAACCTCATTTGTTAAAAACAATAATTAATATGATCGTGTCAAAACCAAAAGGGTTCTGTATTTAAAGTTTTAAAAAGTTGTTTGGCTTTGATAATGCAAAAGGAATAATTGATTTTTATTACTTTTAATATGTCTTCAGTATAGTAACTTTTTATATTTTTAATATTCGTTTTTAAAAAATTCATTTTTTTATCGTTCATGTTTAATTTCATTTTTACCTTCTCAAATAAATTAGATGTGTTGATTTTTATTAAGTGAGAGTGGAAATTTACATATACTGTAGTTGCCAGGAACGTCAACCTTCTCAAGAACGCACAAGACCTTTTCGATCGGAGGCTAATGACAATTTGTAGAAGACTGATTGTGCCAATTGACAGCACCGGCAGGCAGGCAGGCAGGGATGATAAAAGACTCGGCACAAAGTATGTGCTGAGAGGTAGCGCGTGATTGGAATGGCGTTTTAATTAGCGACTGTTTTATTGGAAATGTCTCTCGGGGATGTTTTCGAATGTTTAAATGCGCGCGGCCCTCCTTCTGCTTCTTCGGCAGCCGACGAATAAATAGATGAGGCACAAAAGACGCTCGAGAGCATCATTCTTCATCTGCTCATCAGCCCCTTCCCATAGCGTACAAGTTAAATCAGTGCTTCATCTTGAGAAAAGAGAAAATCTGGCAAGACTGCAATCAATTCTTCCGATCGCTCTTGTAAAATCAGTTTAAAAGTAAAAGCGAAAGAAAACATGAATGAAGTGATGGTCGAACGGAACACGAATGTTTGAAAATGCTTTTTGTGGGCAAAATTTTATGTAATTATCTTATATAGGGTAATTAACAAATTTTAAATTTCATTTTATTGCGTTTATTGAATAATATGAACAATTATTATCATTGTTTGCAATAATAAATTTGTGTTGTTATTTTTTTTAATATTATTAATAATTGTTTAATAATACAGTTTTACTTTTTAAAAATCATTAAAAATTATTAAGAAACTATAAATTTGGAAAATAATAATTAATTCATAATCAATTAAAAATGATTCATTTTATAAAAATTATATTTTTTTTTCTAAATTACATATGTTTTTTTCTATTTTTTTACAATTTATTTTTCTTAAAGATTGTAAAAAAATTGCTTAAATTTATATAAAAATCATTGCAGTGTACCTGCTTCTAATTGTACAATGTATTTTCAAAATAAACAAAAGTTATTTCTTAGTATTTGTATACAGCAATTTTGACCCTTCAAGTCATAAATGAGGATCGACTAAATCAATGATGCATCACGCATCACGTGCTCACGGACTGTGATTATGTGTTAAATTTTGCTAATTAAATACGTTCCAGGTATTTTTTTTTTATACATACGATGGTTTTCATTTGCTTTTAACTTCATAAAACTTGAAGGTTTTTCCGCATCAATCAATATTTTTTTGTCGAAACATAATTTTAAATTAATTAAAATTTTTTTAATTTCTCATATTTCTTTTACTGATGATGATACAACATTTACTATCAATAATTGACTGACGCCAGAAACGTATTCTTGCCACTATTAACCTTCAGTTTCAAATTCAAATTTGCAACTTTATTTTCATTTTATTTTAAACGGTGATGGCACATTATGTTCTAGGTGTTGCCCGTCGGGGTTAGGCCGGCCGCTCCAGAACAAGGCAAGAGCCGAATTCGCAAATTGGCGTCAAGATTGTTGGCCATCAAGGTGGTGCTCTCAACAATGGGGCGTGCGCTCACCAACGAGAGCACCGGAATGCGCGCGGCTGGGTGGGGAGCGGCGGCGCTGCGGTCGTCGAGGCCACCCCTCCGGGCGCCGAGGGTGCGTTTGGTGTGTCAGTGCGACACTCACCCCCTGACAAGGAGCACCTCTCTCGCCGGCGCGCCGCTCCGACAAGCACGAGACTCCGCTCTTCACTCGCGCAGCAGCTAACAGGTATGTCTGCGTTGTCTGCTATTTTCTCGCCACTGACTCACCACCCGCCAGGTGAATCACACCATTGTCTTCTTTCGCTTCACGCAATTCTGTCCGTCCGAGATGCAAATGAACCAGTACTTGGCAAAAACAAACTTTTAACACAACCGCGTCAACGGATTGCGATTGTTTGAATTGAACCGAATTTAGATTTTTAAACAGGTTCCGAGTTTAAATTAATGTTCTTGTTAAAATAAATCACGTTGGAAATAAAAGAAGCAAGGAAGAATCTAAAAATAGATGCTTCAGATTTTATATGGCTCATTTCCAGCGTGTCCGTTTACAAACTGCTTATAAAAAGTTGTTGAAAATTATAAGTATTATTATACAGTTAAAAAACTCTTTAATGCCAATTTCTGGTTA
Organism: Neocloeon triangulifer; assembly: GCF_031216515.1. Taxonomy (NCBI): domain Eukaryota; kingdom Metazoa; phylum Arthropoda; class Insecta; order Ephemeroptera; family Baetidae; genus Neocloeon; species Neocloeon triangulifer. The sequence goes on along the minus strand of NW_026775554.1, from coordinate 10,933,314 downwards.
ATTTTAAGTCATTTACTCGAGTTAAGAATTTAAAATGTAATTATATCAAATTTTACATTAATTTTATTTCCACTATTAGTATTTTTCAAATATCAATCGTTTTTAATTTAAATTCTAAAATTGTCTGATTTCCTGATTTTGTTCTAATTTAATGTACTTGCCATTTTGTAGTGAGTTTACTTATGCCAACTTTGATCATCAACATGACTTTTTTTCAGTTTGAATTTTAAGGAATTCTACAAAAGGAAGTTAGGTCAGAATTAATTAAATTTAGGATTTAGGACCAAGCTGCATTTGAAATAAATAAAATAATGAAAAATGTTAAAAAGTCTTAAAAGACTTGTCTCTCTACAAAAATCTTAAAAAATCCGGGCTTACTTTTTTTTGATTGGTTGAAAAAAAAATGATGTAAATATTGTCTGATATAGATTCTAAAAATAAAATAAAATTTCTATATTAACTACAATTCAGTTTTGAGGTAAACTTTTTGAAAAGAAATTAAGAAATTTGTAATCGATTTTCTTGCCATAATTACCTCAAAGTTATCGGATCAGATTTGTGGGGCGGAGAAAGAGGAACCTGTTGTAAAGGGGTTGATGATGACGACGCTTTTTGCCCCGGGGTGAATTTGATAAGGAGACAAAGGCCGGGTTGAAGACATTTGTAATAAATCTTGCACGCCGTGTCATCATCTCTTGAACCAACTACCAAGGTTCGTTGTCTCCCATCATTTGCAAATGCAAATTAATTAATTTCAATGCAAATCGATTTCAGAAGAAGACGGTGGAGCGAAATTACATTTTTACACTGTGCGAGACTTTGAAACAAATTTTTCTCTCGTCTCCATCGCACAGCCGGTCTTTTTCTTCTCGCGCCCTCGCCAAGTGGCAGAGATCATAACACACCGCCGCGCGATCGGTCCGAGCAAAGGAATATAAAACAACAAAAGACGTGTCTCTTTGAAATATCGGCTATTTTAAATTCCTCTCTCGGCTGATTGATGTTTATCGTGCGCTTTGTTTCTGCGGGAAAGTGAGCTTTTTTGGCTGAAGACCGCAGTGAGCGTAAATTACGCTTGATATAATAAAATGAAAAACTGAAATATTCTACAAATAACGTTAAGAATTAATAGCTTCTAATTTCAGCAGTGGGAACAGATTACTTTTTTTAAACTGGAGTTTTTACTCCATTACGTAGCTGTTAAGTTATTAATCAATATCATATCTATAAAATTATTACACCTGCATCAAACATGTTAAACAAAATTAGGAATTATTATCACATTTCATGATTATTTCATAGATCTTCGTGTCCCCTGAACAAATTTATATAAAATTTTGGTGCGCTGATCATAATTAAAATTTGTATACTGAGTTATGCGATGCCATACACAGGGATTAAAAACATTATTTCTGAAAATTATAATAATATTTTATATAAATAATCATATTATAAGATCTGGTAAATCTGGTAAATAAAAAAATAATAATAATATAATTATGTAAACACTTAATTATTTAAAAACTTAACTATATGTAAAAATAATTTTTTTACCATTAAAATATTGCCTTAAGCTTTTCCCAATAGATATGTGGAAATGCCGTCATGCTTACCATTTTCTATCTGCCTAAATCACAAGAAATCAGCTCAAATTGCAAAATAACTCGCGAGAAAAGCATAATATCTATTGTTTAAGGCATGAGCTAGAAACGTCTGAACAATGGCAAAATAGCAATAAAATTATTATATTGTATATTTTAGAAACAATAATTGGCGAGTTTTAATGATTATTTCTTAACAATTTTTTTCCATGGTATATTGGATTTGAAGTTGAGTAAATTACATCTGCATTAGGAAGTTGCATTTTCTAATTGGACAGGTGCCTGCAAAAAGTGTGCCAATCAAAGTGGTCAGTGGTGCGGTTGCCACTCGGACTGGCCGGTGCGGCTGTGATAAATCCATCGCAGCAGTGCCTGCGCCCGACAAATTAATGCAAACGCCTCGGATGCAATGCGTATGTAACCGCGACAATTATGCAGCTTCGGGATGTCAGGGGTGTTAAGTGGCCATCAGGGGTGTGACCGGCGGACGTCGTCGGCGAGAGAGAGAGACACTGACGCGGGATTTGTAATTTGTCAGCGGCGATGGTGCTGCGACAAAATAATGCCCAGCAAAGACAATGACGAGAGCTTTTATACTTTTTGCCTTTATTGCCGAGAAACGCCAAAAACACGCCCGTCCTCTCGTCCAATATATAAACACACACAGGCTTTTTTTATCCGCTCTCTCGGCCTAATGACCACACGAAGGAGAAGTAGTGAAATATGAAAGAATGCCGGGAAGAGCCGGCGCTCTCGGGCACAATGCAATAACTCAAAATAAACGCCGCGCGTTATATTCTTGTTGGCGAAATGGCTGTTTGCGCCGGCTGAAAAATTGCGTTTTAGTTACTAGAGGCCCCTTTCCGAATTGCGCAATGAGTCTGCTCGGGGAGTTTGAAAGTGCGCCGTGGTGATTTATTTAGCGCACTTTCTTTCCTTCGATTGCGAAAGTTTGTGAAAAATCGTGGACTAGCTCAGAAAACTACGGTCAAACTGAACAAGGAAATCTTTTGTTTATTTCTTGTTATTTCATCAAATGAACAATCGCAGTAAAATAGGCTATTGTTCCGAAAAATCCTCAAATAAATAAAATTAAAAAGATGCACTTGTCTAATACATTGTTCAATTTATTTATATTAGTTTTTATTTTACTTACATATTATATCACTATTTATTATTTTACTCTAAAAGATTGCTGGAATTGCAATAAATCAGGAATACTAAAGCCGGAGAACAGAATGGGGAAAATGCGGTAAAAATTATCTAATTCAATTGTTGAAGCTGCTGAATGATAGTTGATAAAAACTTGAAATGCATCGAAAAGTAATTTAAATTTCCTTAAAGTATCTAATTTTTTCATTTAATTGTAGGTGCAAAACATGATTAAAAATTCTTTGATTAGTCGTTTAGAATTCCCAATCAATAAACAGCTAAAAATTAGCACAATTTTTATTTCTCGAGTTAAAAAGCAAAATTGTTTTCAAATGAAATTTATGGAACCTCCAAGAGTATTAATTATGTATTTTAAATTTGTACGATCTGGGCGGAGATTGCCTTGTGGTAAACTTTATAAATTTCACTTGCAACTAAATCTCTAAGAAACGGCAGAGAATTTAACATAATATATCAAAAAATAGTTTTAACTTCTGTAAGTGATAAAAAATGTATAATATGAAAGCAATAAAAAATGATAAAATTTTCAGCTCTAAAGTTGCTTGTGACCTACCTATATGCCGTTTTAAGCCTTTTAATGGGCCACTGTGATATTCCATATCATCATCCACACCTTTACCAGCCACTCATGCATGAAAATGCCCGTCTGAATTTTAAAACATCCTGCGTGAAAAATAAAAACGCGCGTATATTATAGCGTGGCTGTTGAGCGGCGGACCAAAATTTTTACGGTCCCTCCGCGTCGTCAAGAGCGAGAGGCCATCGAATTCATTAATCTCTTTCGCATGCATGATGGTGTCAAAATTGATGGCGCCTTTGATGCGAGATAAAATTAATGCACCCATTCATTTTGGCGAGCAAAATATTCAGCAATGCATTTTTTGCGAGGCGAACAATATAATGGGGCCTCGGCGCGCTGCAAGAGAGAGAAGAGAAGAGATCTGTGCTCTCTTCTCCGGCATGCATGTACACCCCACGTATATAATGGGTACATACGCGGCGGTATTGATCGCAAATGGAGCATAATAAATAAAATATTTAAGGCCGTCCTATCTGTGGCAAAAATAAAATACAAGCCAGGCGGCAGCCACAAAAGGCCCTTCGCACCTTTATCTCCAGAGTAGCCCAAATGTGGCGGCGAACTACTTTTTTCGCATTCCTCCGGCGCACACACCGGTGGAAAGGTTTCCGTTTCCATTCTACGGTTCTCCTTCAAAATATTTATGACCATGCAAATGTGCCCAATAAGCGAAAATAGCTTTGTTTGTTTTTATGTGGAACCGTCGGAACGGATTTTTTTATGTATCTTGGTTTGAATAATAATTTTTCTAGTGAATTTTAACACTAGTATATTAGAAAAGTTATTTTTTATTTTACATTTTAGTCGGACCTCGGGAGTTCTAGAAACAAGTGAAACTCATGCTTCTGTTAAGAATTGGCTCGTGATTCTAAACTGAGGATGAAAATAAAAATTGGATCAACGCATCGTGTGCCAGGAAGCATAAACGTCCCCTATATTTTAATAAAACTGAGCGCAGAACAAATTTCTAGGATTTGTTTTGAGCTCTTGGATTGGCCGCGTGAAATTTCACCCGTTTTCAAGAGGCCGTCGCATTCTCTTCACTCACTACGGCCGCGTCGCAAAATAAACCCCAACTGGCTGGAACAATAAAAGAGAATTTATTTGAACAGTTGGTGGCGGGCCAGAAATAAAAAATCGCTCTCGGCCCGTATTTTTTGGGGGAATTCTTTGAAAATATAAAACACGTCGTGAGTCGTGACGAAAGAGAAAAATAATTTGCATCTGTCAAAAGTGAAGGATGCAGCAGTCAGTCCGCCTCGAAGATCGAATCTGAACGAGGACGTGAGTGAAAATGAAGCTCTGTCTCTTGGTGACACAATTCAAACGGAAAATTTTCACTTTCCACAAAAAGGTTTGAGAAAACGGGTCAATTTCGCCGCCGGAGCTGGAGTTTAATTAAATTGGAGAGCATGAATTTGAAGACGGGCAAAGTGTCCGCACCATTTCACTCTCATCCTGCGGCTCTGTACGTGAAACCACTGACCTATTTTGCCGTGAACGAGAGCAAGAGAGAAAACGACTGCCGTTTGCAATGGCCAACTCGTTGCGACTGTTTTAAATTGTAGATCACCTCTATTTGCTGGAGCAAAGTGCAAATTTGAACACACATTGTGGGTAGGAAATTGACATTGTTAAGTTAGACACGAGGTTACAAAAGGTTTAAAGTTAATTTAGTTTTAAAGTAAAATAAAGTTTTATACATATTAAAAATTTTAACTTTTTTTTAAATTACATATGGTTATTTTTTTAATCATATAAAGTCGTTCAATCATCTAAAATTATAAAAATTTAAAACCAAAAGGGAGTTCCTTTAAATTTATTATTTATATTATATATATATTTTATTTTGTAATTGGGCTTGGTATATAGGGTGACGTATTTAGGTGTCAAAAAATTAAGTTTTCAACTTTGGAAAAAAACCATAAAATTTTTATATTTAAATATATTATACCGGCAAGATTCCTAAGGTCACACCTCACTTTATACTTTTTTAGAGAGAAAGGAATCCAAAAATAGTCCATTCCTAAGCGGTAATTCAGCCAGAGCGCGTAATAAAATAACACAAGAAGAGAGCGGCTCGCCTTATGGTGCGCAGGGGTGCATTATATCATGAGCGTTGCTCTGGCAAAAAAGCGATGAAAAATTCAGCAGCAGGAATTGTCACGTATCTGCTGTGGTGGGCCCGTTTGTCATTAAAGCAGATGCATCCCCTAAATTTCAAGCTCCGTGGCTTTTTTCTACATGCGCCTGTTGAATAATTCCAACGTGATTTATCGCGTCGCGCCCACACATTCGCTGATCATTGGCGATTAATCGCGAACGAAATGACGAATTATTATGGGCTTGATCCGTGCAGATCGGCCGCGCTAATTATTATTCAGCCATCAATTATTCATTGCACGCCACCGGTTGCGAGAAACAAGGTAGAACCCAAATCAGTTCCAAATTAATTGCGCTTGTGTTTATTATGGGTGCTTTTTCATTTTCAGCTGTTATGCAACCGGGACGGCATGTGTGTCGAGCGGATTGCTTTAAATATCTCCATCAGGCGTCCGAAGTGAGATCTTGAAACCAGAACTATTAATATTCATATCACTATTATAATATTATAATTTTAAGTTCTAATGATATCATTTAGGCTATTTGACCGTGACGAATAATACTGTCCAAATTTATAATTTTCACACTTACCTAATGAAACAAAAAGTGTCATTAAAATTAAATGCATTAAATTGATTTAAATATTAAATAATTAATTTTTTTAAATATCACCTATCTGGACACTTCGACTTAAAAATTTTTTGTATTTTTTTATTTCTTGGAAATTGTAAATGAAATATTTATGAATTTATTTTTTTCTAATCTTTTAACTTCTTTTGTAAAAATTTCACCTTTCATTGTTAATCATGTATTCCCGCGAGTGCCCTGAATCTTAGGTCTCTACGTTTTCATCTTTCTAGGTTTTACAATCCAGCTCCTCTGATGGAATTAATGCCTCTGGCGCACATACAAAATTTAGTGCCGAATCATTAATTTTAGCGTACCTGATCCACCGGCTAATTAAAAAACGGGTAACTTGGTTTGCACTTGTGCCTGGGTAATCCGGGCGCAATTAATTTTTTGACAGACTTCACCTCCGGGGGCCACGATCCGACCTTGTTGTTTCGCAGTTGATCAAATTAAAATTCGCACTTTACGACGACGCCGCCGTAAAATATTTTACACGCGCGGCCGTAAAATCAGTCAAGAAAACCAACCGACTCGACCAAAATAAAGCTGGTGCCGCAAGATGAAGTGAAAAAATTTGCTGACGGAAAAGATTTTCTGTGATGGCTCTTGAATTGGAATTGGAAAGAGAGCTAGATGAAGATGATGCAGAATTCGCTGATAATGAGGAGTATGCGTATCACAAGAGTGCGCTACTTTCGGAAATAATGCAGTAAATAATAAAAAAATAATAAAATACATTCATTCTTATTAATTAGAACTCAAGCAAAAGCCTTTAACACTAGAAATTTTATACTTTAAAAGCTAAAATTAGATTTTACAAAATATTGTTTTACCTTTATTATTTAATAAATAATAATTTTTTTTAATATTTAATTATTCATGTTTTTTTATTTTAAAAATTAGCAAAATTAGTAAATGTTAATATTTTTAAAGCCGAATTTGATTTTATTACTAGACATACAAAAACTATTGATATTTTTTTTTATTATATAAAATGACTGCTTTTACCAGCAAATAAATTCTCAAAAGATGATCGCAAAGTTCCATTTTTAAATTGTTTTCCTTCTGCATTTTATTAAAAGAATAAGTAGGTAGATTATAATTATTATACTATAAATCAAGTAATCGAATTAAACAAATAAATTAAATTTCAACTAATTATGTTTTCTGGTTCAAAGGAGAGGCTGGTCGCAGGTCAGAGTGAACTCACGTGGCGGCGAGTTTGCCGCATGAGTGACACAATTAGGGTGAAAAATGTGGTGGTGTTGCCGAGAGTGCGCGTTGATTTACTGTCGCCTTGCGCCTCTCTCGCGGAGGTGCAAATAAAAATAGCCACTCTTCTGCGAATCAGCTGCCGAGTCACTCCGCAAGCGTCCAGACCGCGAGGGAAAACAATTCGAAATAATTTCGATATGAACGTTTCGGGGCAGCAGCAGCAGTTAATCCGGCAACAAATGGGAGCGGATCGCGGCGCCGATAATGACGGTGCCTCGCCGAGTGTGAAATCGCATTCCAATTTGCATCAAAACGCGTCTGCTGCCTCCGACGGAGGGTCTTATTTGCAGGGCCAAACTCGACTGATTAACGCCCAATTCAATCAAACTCGCTCTCGCCATCGAGAGACGAATGCTTGTGCGCCTCTCTCTATCTCTTCGCAAGATTTCACAATGTGAATCGATGATTGCGAGAGGGCGCCCCCTTCTTTCGTGTGCGCTTTCTTTCCGCCGGATTACGTTATACAATTATCCCCGCGATGGCACTTCATTATTCACGATATCCCGCCGTAATATATTTCCTCGTCTTGTGCAGCAAAAATAATTTCCGTTTCACAACTACTGCCAACTGACGCAGCCAAAAACACTTTCTCGACGACGTAACCCTCCAAATTGAAATTTAATTTTACGAGGGTGCTCAGTTTAATTCACGAGCATGCTAGCTTTCAAATGAGCACGTAATTTTATTAGAAAAATGTAAATCTCTTTCAAATTTTTGTCCAGCTACTATTCACGAGTTTAATTTTTAAATGTTTTATATAATTTTAAGTTAACTGTAAAATGAGTAATAGTGGCTGTAATTTTTTTTCATTTTTTTTTTTTTTAAATATGGAGGAAAAAACCATTTTAATAATTTTAACAATTAAAATTATTTGTTTGAAGAAGTTGACACTCGAGAGATGATCATGGAAATGAAAAAGTTGTAACAACGAGGACAAGCCTGACTTCTTCATTTCCAATAAAAATTTTATTGAGGAATAAATTAAACAGCAACAAATACAACTAAGAAAAAAAATGTGTACTAGCTTTCACCACGTGTCTGTAATAACCCTAGCAGCAATAAAATCACAATCTTCTCATCATGGAAGAGCTGAGTTAAATTAAATTCAACCAACGCAACTACATTGTTAACTTCTTCAACAAATAAACAAAAATTTCCTATTAATGACATGGAAAAAATACATAAACATACCTATCTGAAGAAGATGAAAAATATTAACATTGAACGAGTCAATCCAAAGATCATTTGCCTTAGTATGAAACATAAATAAAGTGTAAAAAAATTAAAGTGTTCTTTGTAAATGGAAACAAATGTAATAAAAAATACATAATATATAATAAATGTTAAAATATTTGAATTTATATAAAAAATAAAATATTAGATGTGTTATATTAATTAAAACTTAAAAATTAATCAGTTACGTTAATCATTTGTTTATTATTTTTAATTGCAATTTTATTTCAACTATTTTATTTATTATATACATATAAAAACAAATTTTAAAAGCATTTTTACTTTTTTTTAAAAGTGCCTCCTTTTTCCTAGCGGGTCGAAGAATTCATGAGTGACAATTATTATGCCAATTATTTTTATCACTAAACGATAAAAATATTTTATTTAACGAAAAAAAGTAGCCCAAAATATGTGAAAAATGGCTATCAACATCTTCTTAACGAAAAGTAGGAGTCCTTTCAAATTTAAATTTTCAATTCAGACAAAAATAGGGTGTTAATTATTGTAATTGAACTGCCAATGCTGTTTTTCCTATTTTTGAGAGCTTACAGGAGTGGTATGAACATTTACCAGAGAAAATAATATTTTTGCTCTAATGTTGAACTTGAAACTCAAGAGTACCATCTTGGGTCGCAAACGAATTTTGTTATTAGCTCATGAAAGTTGGGCGTCGAGTGTGTAGGTGCGAATGGCACTTGTGTCAGCCTGACAGATTGGCGTGGTAATGATTTGTTGGTGTCAGTCACTCGCCCGGCCAGCGAGGAATTTCCAATACGGAGCGGCAATAATTGCCGGTTATTAATAGCACTTGGGCAGCCGCGCGCAATAATGAATGACGTTTCGGGGGCTCTGCGGCTCTTCCAACTTATTTTCCACCAGCGAATTCACGCGATACCCCATGTTCCGGCTCTTTTTCGTATTTATTTATGCAGCCAGTCGTGCACGTTCTACACGGCCCCTCGCGCCGTCCGCCCGCGCTCACGCACCCCTCACATAAATATTTAAATATCCGCCTGCTTTGTTTGGGATTTCGCCGACAATCAGACTTTTTACGTCGTCAATCGATTCGAATTCATTTGCAACCGACTTAAATCAGCAGGCTTTACGACTGTTGACGGACGGCAACCATATCTTAAATTACTCGTTGAGGGCGAACGTAAAATTACTGTTTATTTTCGATAATTTTAATGCTGCTTTTATTTATTCCTTTTATCGTGTGCTAATATTTTTCCTAATTTAATCAACTGAATTGATTGTTTTGCAACATTTAAATATTTTACTACACTTAAAATAAGAATTGAGAATTAAACTGCTCTTTAATTGATCTGAAAAACATATTAAATTAAATTTCATGGAAGGCTTCAAGAAAAATCCGGAAAAATCAATATTCTTAATTAATTTCAATATTGTTAACTAATTCTTTCTGTATAAAATAAAAATTAAAATGAACTTTTGCAAAAACTCCCATCTTTGCCATCGAAATGTTTTTAAATCTAAAAAACTTTGAAGCAGGGGTTTTATGGGCCAATTTTAAGTCACTTTTAATTATGGAAATATAATATATATAATAAATTAAGTAATTAAATGTTAAAGGGAAAATGTAGCTTCAACCTTTCAAAAACTTAGGAAAATAAAACATTCCTCAGAAAAAAATTAAGTCATCCAAGTTGTAAAGGAAATTTTCAGAGTCTGTGCGTGCCCCAAGTGCGATTAGATTTCGCGGCGCGCAGAGACAAAAGGCAAGCAAATCTGGCGAATTCCGAACAAGGCGCGCGCGTGTCTGCTGCGCCGGTCTGACAGATTGAATTTTATTTATGTTGAGAGTCTCGAGGGAGTTTTTCGGCAACACAAAATCAAATTTCGCCGCCCCGTGCCTTCGTAGCACAATGATAAAAATACGTTCCTCTTCTGCAGACGGGCGGGCTAGGAAAATAAAATCATATTTCGTGGCCACTTCTGCGGACCTGCGATAAAAATGGGGGTTTATTCTTTTCGAGAGGGAGAAGCCTGAGGAAAACTGCGATTTGGTGCTGATGATCAAAACAGCTTTAGGGTGAGGGAGGTTCAGATTTTTGGAGGGGACCAGTTGAATCTACCATAAAAAGGAAAATCGCAAAATAATAATCTCGTTCGACATTCAATATATTTCATAAATTTATTGTTGATGGGAATTTGTGTTATCTTTTAATTTTTGAAAATACAAATTACGAGTTTAGATAGTTAAGAACTCGAAATAAGAACGTTCGTGGAAAACTAAAATCTACTTTATTCATCTTGTAAGGATTCATGGTGCCAAAAGTTAATAATCTCATGCTTTGATAATTAATTAATCTCCCATCAAGGGCCCCGTTTAATATGACACGCACTTTTACCATCCCTTTGACTATTAACTTGCAAAAGGGCCCATCAAAAATGATGCAATTAAAATCCGACAGAGGCGACGAGGCGAGAAAAGAGTTCAAAGGGCGGATATACTCGCTCGTCCCTGAGAGATAAGCAGCTAGGTTTGGCAATTACGGGCCGGAAAGTGATTTTCAGGCGCTATCACGCCGTGAGTGCATTAATTAGGCGCGATAATTAGCCTGCAGTGCGACACCATTTTTGTACTTTTTACGGCGATGGATGAATAAATTTTTTACGATCCGGCCGCCTAATTAGCAGGGGTGCTCGTAAAATATTGCACTTTCACATGCGAGCCTCCGTGGAAAATAAAGAAAAAAGGATCCCTCCTGGCTCGTAATGTGCTGTACGGTACACACCGGTCGCCCGCCTGAATTATTGCCGCATCAATCATTTATGCAAATCTGACCTCAAAGCAGTGCAAGTGCCGTTGGATTTCCTTTTCGCTCCACCGACGCGGAGAGTCTAGGCCATATAACTTTTTATTGTAGGTGGAAAAGGTCGAAAAACATTCTAAAAATAAGAAGAAAAATATTTTTAAATTAAATATGATTATTTATAAAATGTAAATTGAATAATTTTATTTCATCGATCAGATAACAAATTGAATTAAAATAATTATTAGAAAAGAAAAGATTTTAAAATGGATAAAAGATATAATTTTTGTCTCATAAAACATAAACCCTTTTGTTTGTTTGGTGGTTGCATTTCTGATCTTTAATTCAATTTAATTTTCTTATTATTGTTAATTAATTTTACAAAATGGTACTTTAAAATATGAATAGAGAAGAATTATTTTAATAAATAAATGCATTTTCTATAGAACTAGAAAACAATAGCATTCTTCTTCTCAGAATCATGTAATACATTGTCCCTTAACCCTGCAATTTCGGCCCCTTCTCTTCTGCGGAGGACAGCATAAGATTTTTCTCTCATAGCTCTCGTCAGTGCCGTTCCCAAGCGCTGCCCATCACTCCGGCACTGAATAATTAAATGAGATTCTCTCTCGCCGACCATGCTTTCCCTCTGAAGCTCCTCTCGCCAGCCACAAGCCACAAACATAAATTGTTGTTGCCTTTGAGTTTTGCCCGGCATGAACGGGCAAATAAATGTGCACATTTGCCGCGCGCTCGGCCCGCCCCGAAACGCGGAGAAGCAGACGAGAGAGGTCTTCTTTGATGGTGTGCGAATTATGGTGCAGTGCCTCGGGCCAGGTGTAACTGAGTTATCATTTAAGACGCGGCGATCCGGCATGACTTGGCCCCGGGCCGGCTCATCCCCATCCGCCCCTTTGCGCGCTTGCAAAGCAGAAAATTCCACTTGTTCCAAAGTTTGCGAGGAAGAGTTTTGATTGAAAAATTTTTACCAACTATTGTTAGCATGTATTTCATTTTTACTATTTACCTTCGAAATTAACTACAGAGAAAAATAATTTTCCAGAGGTAAAATTAGGCTGGATTTGATTACAAATACTTTTGATTGAAATAAAATAAAAGTATGCATGTAAATGTAAAATAATATGTCAAAAAATTATAAAAAAGGAGTTCTAGATAAACTTTCATTCCCCCCTTTATCTTTTATGAAAATCTAAGTCAAAATGTCTAAATTTTTGCAAATTGAAAACCTAGAGATTTAGGAAAAATTTATAAACAAGTACTCAGTAGACTGGAACGACGGAGAATTGAATTTAATTAAGAGGTATTAATGTTCTTCTCCATTCAAAAGATGAAAAGAGTAGAATATTTGATAAAAATTAAAAAGGCAATCTGCAAAAAGTTTTCTCGGTGAAAGTTTTCCTTTCAGAAATCTTTGAAGAGATGAGCAAAAATGATAATCAAATTTTCGCAACACACGATTTTTCGGTTCACTTGGAACCGCCCACTCAAAGCAAGGAGGCGGCGAGATCAAAGAAAGACGAGGGATGAGTGATTTATTTTGCCGAATCCACCGCGGCGCATCATATTTCTCTCGGTCGAGTTGAAAGAGAGCTCGCAGTCAGTTATAGGAGGCGCATCTCGCACATAACACAAGTTGCGAGCGTTTAAGTGTGTATTTATAAACAGACAAGAGAGAAAGAGCAGAAAGGGCTGCGCGATTCATACCTCGCTACACACAAGTGGCGCGTAAGAATGTATTTATTTTGGTCGCTCGCCTGAGAATGAGAAAATAAGAGGCTCTTTTGTGGGCCCATATTTTGTCTGGCGACGTTCTAAATTCGTCTAATGAGCTCTGCTGCTGGACGCTCGCGCGACCTGCTAAGTGCACCCGAAATACATTTAATTAGGCTGCACCCCAAAAATAATATTCACTTCATGCAGCAACAGCACCGGATTATTAATAATTGTTGAAACGCTCGGCAACAAAATGCTCTTGAGATTTATATCTGCTGCCTGGTCGCAATATTTCATCTTGGCAACTAATTTCAGTCTTTCATCAATTGCCAAAATGACAAACTGCAGCCTAGAATATGTAAAATTTTCCACCTAATTTATGGTAGAAACCCTCATATTTTACTTTCTATTTTGACAAATTTGTTTCTCTATTTGTCAAAATGGACTTAAACTATTTCAATGCTAAAAATAAAAACAAAAGTCATTTGAGAGATGGTTTTTTTTAGAGCACTAAATTGAGGAAGAAAACGATAATAATTCGGAAGGGCCACAATTTTTTTCAGGCTCAATTGAAAAGTTAAAAAGAGCTGATTTGGCTCAACGGTTCAGTGAAGTATCTCGCAGACGCACTGAAAGGTGAAAATTTTAAGCTTCTCCAGCCGTTTTCGGGCGAACGGAGAGTAGAATTTCCGCGAGTGCTCGCGGCTCCATTTTTTAAGCCGCTTTGCCGCCGCCAAATCCTCGCTGGAATTAAAATACCGAAGGTGCCTTGGAGGAATTTTCGCCCCAAAATAATAAAAAAGAGCGTGGTGCGGAGATGGATACGCGAGTTTTTTTCCCATTCTGATTCCGACGCGTCCGGCCACTGCTGGAATTGCGTCCTATTGTCAGCCCTGGCTTTTTTTATGCCAATGCTGATACGCAGGACGATAAATTGTTCATCACAGACGTTGCTGCTGCTTCGATTCGCCATCAAAACAAACACACGCGCGTCGACCTTTTTCGAATCTTCCTCTCTTTGTTTGTTTATTTATTTATTTGTCTGCACCTCTGCGAAATGATTCAAAACATCCACTAACTCTCAGCCGATGGACGGATACGGACCCAGTTGTTTTCCATTCTCTCGCACACCTGATGCTGATCAAATGCAGCAAAGAAAAAGCAAAAGCTGATGCAAAATTGAATGGCAATAAAATGACATTCACTTTCCATCGTTGTAGATACCCAAATTTAAGGAAAAAGTAGAAAAATTGTATTTTTCGTTCACTCATTTTTATAAAGCCTGCAATAATCTTTATTTTAGTCTTGTTTAGTATTGTCCTCTATTAAGTTTCCAAACATTTCTATTATAATTGTATTTAAAATTGGCATACAAAATCGATAATATGTGTTCACGCAATTTCGGTTCCTGATAATTGATTTTTATTAATATAATAAAACTATGTTTAATGATATGATGGTTTTTTTGTATATAATTGGTAAACTAATTTAAAATAATTATGCAAAATCTATTTAAAAATAAGAAAATATTTTATAAATCACATCAAATTTTAAACTGCATAAAATAATTTATTGAATTATTATTTTTTTTTAAATAATAACATACTTACCAATATTTAAAATACAAACTTTTGTGCATGCAAAAATTAATTTTTTTAATTTGTAATAATAACTAACTTTGTCTACAATGTTACTATTATTCAAATAAGCAATAATAATAATAAAAATTTCTAGTAATTTTGCTCTCAAGCAATGCAATCTGTGTTAATATCAATAAACATTATTTGCAACTAATATAAGTCATGTTGTTAATTTGTTAATATGTTTTTTTATATTTTTTTTCAATACACATATTGAGTAGTTCAACATGAAGAAAATTCTGAGTAAAAATCTAAACTGATTCTTTTGCTTTTTTTTTGCAATAAACACCAACTTCTCACCTAATTTATTTTAATGTTGGCAAATAAGCGAAACTTGGTGATTAAATTTTGGTTTCGAGAACTTTGCAATGCACTTAGCTCCCAGTTGAGCAGATTTTTTGGCTAGAACGGCGACGATCGATAAAAGGAGAGTGTAAGCCGGAAAGCCAGCATGGCAGTTTTGCATGCGAGAGATATGAAATACACGCAAGACAAACACACACGCGCCCGTCCGAGAGTAATCCAATTTGAGAGGCAGAGCAAGGAATGATGCAGCAGCAGCTCTGCTCACATCTCCCTCGAGTGTCGCGCGTGTGTTGTTTCGCTCACAATTGTAATTTGGCCGGCATTAAGCGCAATTTCGGCGCCTCTAATTAGACCTGTTGAGCGCAAACGGCAGAAACGGCGCGAGTTGCTAACCCAGAGCAGTAAGAAAGCCAACTCGGTCGCCCCATGCATATACAAGAGGGAGGAAGGTGTGCACGGCAAAAATTTCCGCGGCAACTGCAAAAGTTTCGAATCCGCTTTTTCCAAAGCGGCTTTGTTCGCTGCGCTGCTGCCAGCAAGAGGGAAAACTTTCTTTTCTTTCTCCTGCAGCGGCAGCAGTCAAGGAAGACACAATGTAAACAAAAGCAACTCACCTGACTCAATTATAAAATACAATTTCTGCCAAAGTTTGCGCCGCGAGTGAGGAGATTCCTATCCGCTGAATTTCACAAAAACAAGTGAAATTCATCTCTTCGTCTTGTTCCTGTTTTGCTTATTCCTGATATTCTTCAAAATATCTTGAAAAACAAATGTAGGTTGATTTAAATTTTCCACAGGTATAAGTTCAGAATAAAATTTTTAAAGGTATTTAATATTTGACATTTTGAAAATTAAATATATGAATTAGAAATTTCCACATTACGTTGGTTATTTTATTAAGGCAAGTACAGAATATATGTACATATTTTAAGGATTGTTAATAGACATAATCGATTCAAGTTTTTAGAACAATGGTGTGATAGAAATTTCCAAATGTCTTCCAATATTTGCTAAAAATAGCTCACATTTTTTAAAAGACTTTTATTTGAATATGCCAATAAGGACTCCTGAAAAGCAACAACAAGAAGAAAAAAAAACGATTTTCTTACATAATATTTAATCCTTTGTTTTTTTTTTCAAATGAACAAAGAATGAAACTAGAATTTCATGATAGAATATAAATTTTTTGCGGAATCTAAAGCAAAACGGGCGTGTAAAGCTTCTAAAACATCCTCTCTCGTAATGATATTGACATCAAAGAAATTATTTTTTTATTCGTCTCGCATAAAAGTAAGGTGCATAAAAATGATATCTCTGCCTCTCTGGTTGTTTATTACTTTCGTCTCCGCGCGCTGCTGATTCTCTCGTAAAAAATAAAAGGCACAATTTGTGCGGCCGTATACGACACGCAGTTTCACTTTCTTTCTGTGCAAGAGAGCGCAGAAGCTCGGCAGAGAGGAGATCCAAGCCCAGATTGGGCCACTTGGCTCTCTCTTTCTCTCTCTCTTGCACGAGTAATGACGAGCACTTTGTTATCAGCGTGCGCGATACATAAACATGCGCGCACCCGAAATAATAAACCGCCCGCATCACCGAATATCACATTTCTCTCTCTTCTCGGCATCTGGTTCTCTTTGGGTGCGGGCAGATGATGTTCAATTTCAGGAGAGCGAAAACAAGAAAAGCTTTCGGGAGAAAACACGTAATTTGAGAGCTAAATTAAATTGTATGAAATCAGAAAATCACAATGATCCAGGTGATCATTGCCAGAGAAATCACAGTATTTGGATTAAAAAAGCTAACTGACAAAAAGCATATGGAGAAAAAAAATACACGCTTCTGGATAGGAGAGCGATCAAAAATTTCCTCTTAAAAAGTAAACAAGGAAGTCAATCATGGGGTCAAAAGTTATTATTGACAAAAACTTGTACAAAAATAACGTTTTATGTTTTGTGCCAACAATCACACCGTGGCCATCAGTGATTCAAAGATGCTTTCCTATTCCAATTAAGAATATCTCATAATCGTAATACTGCACTGGAGTCGGATTTTTGGAAGGATATAATTATAAATGGACTTATTATTATTATTGTTGTTATTGTTATTGATTTGTTACATCACATTGTTTACTTGTTTTACTTAATTCTTTACATATTTTGAAATAGAAAAACTGACAGTAAAATTATACATATTGTATTGAACTTTAAATCAAGTGTTTATAAATCACTCTAATTTTTTTACTTTTGATTGATATAAACCAAATTTCAAAATACAAAACAATGCAGTTAGCTCCACACGTAACTCTTCGTTTAATTCAGGGAGTGGCGCAGGACGGTCCTGTTGTTTGCGTTCCGGCTAATTTGAAGGCGGCGTGCTTTCTCTCTGCCCGGCCGGTGCGGTTTGAGGGTCAGTTTAGTTTCTTTGTGCCTGCGAGATGAATAAAAATAATGTCCCGGCCCATTAATTACACGCAGGCAGTTTGTTTGCGGGCGCTGCGCTTTTATTTTTATTTGCCGCGTTGAGCAGCGGCGTGCGGTCGTCGGCCGCTCCGTTGGTGTGTAATTCGAGACACTGGCCCGAGCTAATACCCGGCATTAATCCATGCCAAATAGGAATTTGGTCGCTGCCTGTGTCGGCGTCGCCACGGGACAACACTCTCATCTCCCGGCTCACGGCACTCGTCAAAACTAAAACTTTGCTCTGCCTGCACGCAAATGAGTTTTGGATTTCGGCCTCGTCGCGTTTCCGACCCAGCTGTTTTGACGACGGCCGCCCTGCGTGCCTACGATTTGCCTATTAGAAAAGGCAAGATTACTTTCATGCTCATTTTCTATTAAATTTCATCCGAGAATTAGCTACTCTGATTTCAGTCTTTGAGTATGAACATGGTGTTGGTAATGAAATACGTGATTTTTTTGTTTCTTGTAAAAATTCATCTGCTAAAATTTCATCAGGTATACAAACGCAAATAAAGAAAAGAAAATGACAAGAAAATAAAATCAAATTTATGTTTAACATTCTTTGAATATGACAAAAATTAAGTAAAAAGCTATGTTGTTGCTTTCAAGATCGTTCGATTGAAAATTTACCAAAATTAATAATAAAATTGTGAAATAAAGCAGCCTTACGTAATTTCAAGACTATTAATTCAAACACACAAAAAAAAATTCCATTTTTATGTGATTTAACTGCATTAAAAACTATAAATTTCTCTACAAACAAATAAAAATAGTTCGAATAGTCTGAAGCATTATTGTTAGGTCACGAAAAATAATATTAGTTTTAAGATTGAGAGGCTCATGAACGTGACCTGCCCTCTGACAATGAGAAACTTAATTTGACAAAAAAATTCTAGTTTGGAAGAATGCATATATGTGCACCAAAATGGTTCTTATAACACCTATGGAACCAAAGTCGATTATTACTACATTTCCGGTAGAGCGACTCCAGAGACGAGATGTCGAATTGTCTGCGCCACGCACTTGGCAAAACTCGGCTAATGCACTCAATTAATCAGACTGACAGGCTAGAAATGAATGGAGGGCGTGTGGGTGCGGCTGAGTGCGTACCCGTGAGCCGGCGAAAACACCCTTTAATTAATCCGCCTAATTAGGCCCTCGGATCGTTTCTCCGCACAAATTCCTCACCTCTCTGTTCTCGCACCCAACTCACAAGTTCACTTCATTTGTTCCCACACCTCCCACCCATTGTCAAAACGGGTAGGCGCAAATAATAGGAGAACATTACAAAGTTATGGAAATTCAACTGACTTTATTACGATTTTTTAAACTTTATTGTGGAGCAAAACAAAAACTGCTCATTACACAGATTCATCACGATGAAAGGAATAAAATTGAATGCTCTGTATCATCAGCGGAATGAAACAAACAGCATTATAAAGTTATTCTTTTCCTAGTCGCCGAGCAAACACCAATCAGTCATCCGAGTGAACAGGGGCTTACTGAACTTTATTAAATTTTCTATTTGCACAAAAGCAGGGCGTCATTATTACGACCCTAGCCGAGGATCGATAAAACATATCAAATAAGTACACAGAGCATATGCAACCCGCCCGTCACTCACGCCGGTCGCTTGCATAATTGCCAATATCGCCGGCCAATATTATCCCGCCGGCAGCTAAGCCTCGGTGCAGTCGTGGAATTAAAGCTGACGCGAAATCAGGGCTTAATTTCGGGCCAGGGGTCAAATCCAATTAGGGCGCGACGAAATTGTCAGCAAATTGACAATCAACATTCGAGAGCGGGCCGCAGATCAGCTGCGCTCGAAAGGGTCGCCGGCAAAACTGCAGGGGGCGTGTGAATTTTGCATGCACTCGGTAGCCAACTTTTTAATGGGATTTCTGTAAACGCGTGAAATTTTGATGCGCAATTGTGCGAGTCTGGCAATCTCTCGCCACCGGCCCTTTAAAATTGCACGCCTTCATCAAATTTGGACGCGGCGCCGCTCCTGAGAATTTGCCTCATGAGATTTCCCTAAAGTCAAGGCAGAGCAACAGTTTTATTATTCGGATTTTTCTCCGCGCTTTGAATAAATTTTTGAGGTTTGTGTGAAAATTATTGAACCAGTTCATTTATGTTATTTTTAAATTCACATTTTCAATTTAGTTTGTTTTTATCAATTATTTGTGTCTTATACATGAACTATAGACTGGATTTGATGCTTTAATTTTTATTTTGTTTGAAGGGGGTCCTTTGATTTTCCTTATTACATAATATTATGTACATCTAATTTAGTACGAAGCGGAGACAACTTCCTCTAAAAATAAAATTAAGTTCAACACAAAAGGAATTATAGTTTCAAATTATGTAATATGTTTATTGTACAGTAGGGTAGCTCATCATATGTGATAAGAACCATCAAATCAAAATTGAAATAAGCTAGCTTAAAAAATTATTTTAACAACTTTATTTAAAATATTAAAAATTTTTAATATAAACATATTTATATTAATGATTGTTTAAATACTATTTAAAGTTTTTAAATAATTATATAACAAATAAAATATAATTGTTGAAATTAATTTATTTAAATACACATTATTATATGTTTTTATTTAAATTGCGTTTATTTTTTATTTTTATATATTTTGGTTTGCAACTCGCATACGTCCAATTTATAAATTATACATTTTAATATATTTTGCTTTGATGGCGCAGTTTTAATTTTAAATTTCAATTGGGTTAAGTTAAAACCATCAGCTTATTTGTTGGCATTCCTCTGCTACATCAGTCCTTTGTTTAACATGGAGTGTGTCCGACATAGATGCGCTTTATTCGCGACTTTTGATAGCGTCCATCCAGTCTGATAATTGGAAAGTGAAAAGAGAACTGCGCTGGGTGCCGTCCCTGCATTATTTCACTCTCTCTTTCTCCCTCTCTCAGTTGGGCATATTTTCCAGCCGTGTAGTTTCTGTGAGCGGCTTTTATGTTTGCATTGAGAAAAATTTATAGCCCTTTGTGTGCGTGTGTCAGGCCCAGTTACACTCTCTGTACGCTTAAAATTCAGCGCTCGCTGCGCAAATGTCGATGCGTAAAAAGGAAAGCCGTTGGCCGGCCACTTTTCTCTCTCCGAGAGGGCACTTGTCGCGCGGCCCTTGTCTCTAATCTCTGCGGCTGCACGGCCGATTTTTCAATTAATTTCCTCCCCGTTCAACAGCTATACTCGAGCTCTCCGTCGCACCCTTTTGGCACAGAAATTCTTGGTAGTATAAATTTTGATTAAAAAAGACTAGACCTATCAATTGCTACTATTTATTTAGCAATTTATACGTCATATTAAATTTTCATAATCTCTTAATTCATTAAAATTTGAAGAGATTTCAATTGAAAAAATTCTTTAAGCCAGTTAAAAAACAAAATTGGCAAAAATAAGCACATCTTGTATATTTTC
This sequence comes from Neocloeon triangulifer, assembly GCF_031216515.1. Taxonomy (NCBI): domain Eukaryota; kingdom Metazoa; phylum Arthropoda; class Insecta; order Ephemeroptera; family Baetidae; genus Neocloeon; species Neocloeon triangulifer. The sequence continues at coordinate 10,912,352 of NW_026775554.1, read as the reverse complement.
ATCCGAAATTTTCATAATTTTTGCTAGCACAAAACAGCACAAAAATTAATTTTTTTTAAATTGACTGAAATAAATTAATTTAAACCTCGCTTGAATTAGAAATGCAGTTTTTTTTTCATTTATATCAGTTTGACGAACTGATAATATTTTGTTGTTTTACTTAAATTTATTTGTAATAATTTTTCTTCCCTTGCAACGTTCTTTTGATAATTTTTAGTACTGGTTTTATTATTTTGTTGATTTTGTATCCGTTTTTACTTGATTAAAGTGGTGCAAGTGCAAATAATGTCAATGCATGGATTACACGGATTAATTATTGGTCGTGATGCCGCTTTTACTATACAAACATTGAGCACGTCGGTCAAGTTGGTTTCGACAGAACTCAACCCTAGAGCTCCGATGTCGGACGCATGCATCGCCACGCCGGCCACACACTCTTTGTCCCCGCGTCAATGAAAACAAAGCAGTTCTGGTTGCATACGTTGCAGGCGGCTAATTGGCGCAACCGGGACAATAATCAAACGAGGCCAAATGGCCAATTAAAAGTTGTTGAGCGCGTTTTAATTAAAAAAGTTGAGCGCGTACGTGTGTGTGTCAGTGCGATGGAGATGAAAGGAGCCAAGGCATTAACACAAAGCGCCGCGCACACACCAGACGCACGCAGAAATAAAAAATCTTCTTCCTTCTGCTCTCCCTGTCTCACCTGCAAACTTTTCAAATTAGCTGTCACGCGTTTTAATTTGCAGCTTTGTTTATTGCTGGGGTGCGCGCGAAACTCCTCTCACTTTTCTTTCTCTCTTTCTTTCTTATTTCGCACCCCCTTCTTGACAGACCACCTGTCTGAATGGGCCTCGAAATTTAAATCTCCTGGCTGCGCGAAGATGCAAACCAAGAGAAAAAGGTCCTTTTCAGGCAGCACAGCAGAGCGGATTTGGGAAATCTGACGCGTATTTCCTTGTGTGTCACTCTGGGGTGCAAAACGAGCACTTTTTAAGCAACAGGATTTAAAGAATTCCGTCTTTTCTTCCCTTCATTTTGACCCAAATAAATCGGAGAATTTTTGCGGAGAAAAAAGTTATCTTTTTTAACTGCAAAAATTTCTGTTTCCTTCATCCTTAAGGCGCTTACGTTTAGCACACACACACACACACGCACACACTTGCTGATCATAAAAAGTTTGTACAGTTTTTGTTATGACTGCTTGTAGACTCTCTCTTTCTCGCTGTACAAAGTGGCTGCTAAAGAAAAGAGCCTTTTCAAAACACGCTTGTCACAACATTTGTGCCGATCTTTTGTTTGAATTGCCACGCCTAGAGCTGTCTCAAATTTCTTCTCGTGGATTTGCCAATTAGTTGTTGCTAGAGGATTGAAAGAGGAAGAGCGAGCAGAAATACAATATTTATATTACAATATTTAATTGTTTCTTATTTTGCATAGACGGATAGTCTTTATTTGGCTCTGTTTACAAATAATATATATTGGGGGATATTAACATGCTAACAATAAGCTAGTTTATTGGAATTGCTGGTGCTCTTTTAGCGTGTAAAATATGTGAATATCGCACATTTTATTCATTCAACTATACCCCACGAGTTTTATTTAAATCAAAACTTTTTTTAATTTTGCAAACTAAATCTTATATCTTTATAGATTCTGAACCAATTATTATTTATTTCCGAATTTTTCAGGATAAACGGTTAAAAAATACAAATCAATGAAGTTATTTCATTTTCTCGAGCAGAAAGGTAAAAAAAGATGCCAATTTTCAAACTTAGTAGTTTTAACCACAAAGAAAAAAGGATATTAAATGTATAATTTAATTCTCGAACCAACTTCAATATCATTTTTAAATAAACAAATCAAGAACATTCAGCTTTAGTCGGTGCTTCAGTTTTTTGGGATGGTACTTGACAAACACAAATGTTTGCTTTTGAATCGCAAAGGTTTCCCGTTCTGCTCTCCTCTCTCTCTGGTTGAAGCCAAATCAAAGTTTGAAGAGCAACTCGCGCGTGGTCGCAAAAGGATTGTATTGTTGATGTTTTGGTAAACGCGAGTTTTGCTGTGTGATGTGCATCGGAAGAATTTGCCGATGCGAGTTTCGGCGAAAATTAAAACGTTCGTCGGCCGCTTGGCCTGGCTTGGCCGGGGAAAAATGCGAGGAATGGGCCTGGCCGCCGGCATTCGGAATGTATTGATCTGCAATAATGACATCAGCGGCGCGTTATTACGGGCATATTTCACGCATGCACAATGAAGGGATTAAAGTGCTCGTCGAAATAATAATGCCGCTCGCCCTCCACCCATACACATGCAGACGCGTGTAATTCCCTTTGTCGGCTGTTTTATCGCGCGCTGGCTGCTGGTTGGTTGGGCGCTCGTGGCCGCTCTGAGTGACTGCAAAATAAACCGCCACTTCTGGCCTTTGCACCCCATTTCGCAGCCCTTAAATCACCCCCGCCGCTCACACCCCCGAATATGAAAAACACGCTGCCTCTCTGTTTTTTATGCGATTTTTTTAACATTTTTTTGTTTGGTGCTTTTTCTCTGGCGCGTTGAATTGAATTAAATTGACTAGCGGGACTCAAAACGCAAAAGCCACGGTTTTTGCAAGCCAAATCAACAACTTTTTTTTATTTTATTATTTCTTTGATCCCATTTCTTCTTTCATTAAAGTCGCTAACTAATATAAAGTTTAAAAACATCATAATCTTTACTCTCTGCGTGTGCTGCTATTTAAAAAAATCATATTTAACTCATTTTAACATTGGCTGAAAATGGTAATTATCAGTGGAATAATTTGTTTTACGCAACTCATTTTTGATCTACCAAAAACTTAGCTTCATTTTTTTTAAAAATTTAAATTACAAAAAATTAAATTATTGAATTGTTTACATACAACAATGAAAAATTTGAGCTATATTTTTCACTTAATGTGATTAAATTTTTCAAACATAATTTTTCTTCTCGAAATTATCATTGTGCAAATTTTATTTTTATCATATAGCTTCAAGTAAACTGATAAATAATTGCAGTTCGTGTCTTAATAATTTTAATTGTGTTCCATTTTCCATATATCCCTGTTGTCACGCTTAACTATATCATCTAATAAATAATCTTTGTATTAATTGTAAATTTTAATTTAAGTTGAAACAAAGAGAAAAATATTTAGAAATATTTGGAAATCCTTAGCATCCAAGATTAAATAGAAATGATCAGAATAAAAATGAAATTATTGTAATTTCTATAAACTGTTTAGTGCTGTTTAGTTACCATAAGAAAAAAACTTTTTTTTAGCAAAATATGGACATTTTGAAATATTTTTACTGATTTATTGAATTATTTAATTAATTTACAAGTGAATTATTTTACCTCTCAAACTTTGCAAAATATTTAGTTCTTCACACTTACGTCACTAAGCAGTTCGCATTTGCAACAATGAGAACAACAATGCGTTCCTCGGTGCGGAACAGTGGTCTGATCTGGCACAGGTGGGCCCACTCAAGAAAATTATTCTGCTCTCCATCGCTCTCCTGTAAGCCGCTTACTCTCAATTCCACTTTTGTGAGGAGCAATTTTAGAGATGGATCTCTCGCTCGGTCGACCGCCGCGCGCCAGACGAGTGTTTTTACCAATTGTCGTCCAATTTGGAATATATCACTCGCACAACCATGCACGCTTTCAATTTCGCAGAAGAGAATTTGCTGCTTTTTCAACCCCGCCGGCACTCGTCGTCGGCGAAATGAGGCGTGGGTATTATTTTAATTATTCGCCCACCACCGCAGCGATGGGAAGCACAATGCGTCTCCGCTTTTCTTTTGGCAAGGCCACGTGTCCTCCTGTGCGAAATTTTGCGTGAAAAAGCTCTTTCGATTGTTCACTGACGACTGTGTAGGTTGAGCTTCTTGAAACAGAATCCTCAGAGTTGAAGTGAAGGAAATTTCCGTTGGGTGTCTTTTTAAAGTTATATATATAAATAATTTCTTTGAAGAAATTGACACTCGAGGAGATGATCATGGCAGTGTAGAGATCGGGCCTTTTTCCTTATTGTGAAAATTTTGTATTCAAAAACAACTTTTACTACAATAAATTATTACAGCTATTGTTAATTGTTAAAATTTTTTAATTGACACTTAATTGCATGAGATTTTTTTATTTTTGTAGAAAATTTAAAACTTTCCACATTTTAATTTTATAACAAGAATTTTATTATTTAATAAAGAAATAACTTCTTTTTAAATTTTAAACCTTGAAACATTAAACTTCAACTTGAGTCTTTATCAAAATGCTTTTGAACTCACTTTTTAAGTCATTCCTTTTATGATAAGTAATCAAAACTTCTTACTTTTAAAATAATCAGCTTCATCTAAAATTGCTGTCAAACGGTTAAATTTATTATTATTATTTATTTTTTTACTCATTTGGATGAGTTCATAAATAAAATAAATCAAGACTAACTATGTCAATTCAATCATCAATAACTTTTATTATTTTAAATTATGATTTTTTTGCATTCATACCAAGAGACTAGTTTATCTTTTGGACCGAAATTAGAAAAAAAAATCATGAAGCTGAGGTCTTGCAAGTTTAATGTTAGTGTTAAAAATAGTTGAAAATAAAAATCAGTAGCTATAAAAAGCAATTTCCTCTTTGCTGCGTTTATAAAGCAGTTTAAAGAAAGGGCTGCACGTTTTCGCGCCCCTCGCGCGAATTTCGGTGTGCTCGCCCGAAGCCATTGGCACGTTCGCCTGCTTGGTAATCAAAGCAGGTGTGCGAACGGGCGAGATCGAACAGGTGCAATTAAATCGAGCGATAAACCGTCCGGTCAGCTGGAATAAACGCGCGGCACACGTTTGTTAAACGCCGCTCATAAAACAAAACACGGCGCGTCCCTTCCATACAAAATAGAATACACCGCTTACTTTTGCCGCATCGCGCGCTCCGAGACTTTTCAGCGCGCAGGGCCAGATTTAAACTATATGTAAAACAACACAAGCCATAAAAACGGCCGGGCGAGCCGATCCAGCACAAATCCGAGCGCGTGAAATAACAATCGGCGTGATTTACGAACATGTGCTGAGGCATGCACGGCGCTGGGTGCTTTGCGTCCATCGGTCGCCGGATCATTTGCATAAAAAACACGCGCACAATGGCCAATTGATTGCATTGTGTCGAGATCGAATTATTTAACGCAATCACGCCGGATTATTGAGCCGAGCGATGCGTGATTTCGAGTACAACGGTCTGTCAAACGTCATTAAAGCGCGCATCGACTTGCTGGCGAGGGATTTTATTGCATTAAATAAATCGTACAAAATATTATGTTCAACATGAATGGATATTCAGTTTTATGAAATTTTCAAATTTTAGTTATTATTCAAAATGATTTTCCGGAGTGTTCTGCGGAAATTATTTTTCAAGCACTAAGAGATAGTCCTTGCATGCGCGCCTCAATTTTTCAAGTTTTCTATTATAATTTAAGTACTAAAAATAGTATTTATTAAATGTAATTAAAAAAAAATAATCTTTTCTAACAGTTACGACAATTAATTCCATATTATTCTAATCTTAAATTTTGGAAAAAAAAACATTTCAATTTGGGATAACATCAAAACATACACTTATTTGAGTGAAATGGTTGCAGACAAGGTAATTCCTTAAAAATATTATTGCAAACAATTTAAATTTAATGTATTTCAATTATTTATAATTTTCTAAATTTTTGCTACATTTAAATTATTTTACTTGCATTTAATATTTAAATTTTTTTATAATAAAATATTTTTGTTTATTAACAAGAACCATTTGTTATTAAAGACCAATTGTTCTCAGAATAATTAATTTATTTATTCTTATTTGCTTAAATAAATATATATTCCTGACAACAATCCCATTGTAAAACCAAACCCTGCTCATCAGCTCTGTTATGTTGGCCAAAAAAAAAGATGTCTACCTCCCAGAGCCATAAGGCCCCATGTCTCTGACGGCTGCTGTGTACCAACATAATTTCGGGACAAGCAGGGTTTGTGTAAAACGATTGATGTATTCATTTCTTCACGAGCGACCAGTTATATTTCATACATTGAATCATTCAACAACGTTATATAATAATAAATTATCATTAGGAAATAATTACCTCCATAAAATTTGCTATGCTCATATGCTCAGTACCAGGTAACTCCACATATATTATGTTGAATACAAATTTAAAGTCATATCATGGTTTTATAGTTATTTTGCAAATATATTTTTGTGCTATTTTATTAGTCTTCAATGGCAAAACAAAGAAAAATATCGTTTTTTGGCATTCTCTTCAAAATTTACAGAAAAATCTTTCTCCGGTTCAGTCTTGTAAAATTATTCAATATATTTGGTAATTTTGAGAATTTAAATTCATATTTCAATGTTTGAAATCATCTACATATCAATCTTAATGAAACCATAACTGCTGCGACTCGGATATTTGTGTTGCATCTCTAGCTTTGCAATTAGCGTTGCCATCCGTTTATTACAAATGTGTTGTTGAAAAGCGACGGACGGACAGACAAAAGACGAAGCAACCGGTGTGCTTGGTTGGTTTCTGCTCCTACCTTTCCAGCCGCGCAGAGTTGAAGTGACTATTGTGTATAACAACTGTTTTGGTTTTGCTGTTGACAGGTTGGCGGGGGCAGGGTGCGTGGGGGCCCTGCTGGAGGCCACCATGAAGATGAGCAAGGTAGGCAACCAGACCAACAGCCAAGACCCTCAGGCGGTCAACTCGAGGGTCTTCGTCGGCAACCTCAACACATTCCAGTGCAGCAAGACCGACGTCGAGAGGATGTTCCAGAGATACGGACGCATTGCAGGTGAGAAAATAGGACAAAAATTGTTTAAAAATTTAATTTTGGTTAAAAATCCAACATTACAAGTTACAATGTGACTCTTGAGGTTAAATTTGTTTATTTGTTTTCGTCTATTCCATAATTCCATTGATATAAAAGAGTGTTTTATGGTCAAATATTTTTAGGGCTGTATTCCGTGCAATGATTCTATTTTAGTACCTTTCTGAGCAGCATGTGTTGCATTTTACTTAATTTTTATTTGGATGATCTCATTCACTCCTATATACTTAAGAGTTCAAGTAAACTGGCATTTTGCTGTCAGTCAATCGTAAGGCATGAGATATTTGAGCATTGTAATCTCTGAAAATGAGTGTTGAGAATTCTTGAATGCGAGCCAGGAGTGGAACTCGTGTCGATGCAGATCATTTAAAAGGGCCGCAGGGCTTTCAGAACGTATTAATTAGAGCGAACGAGACTTTCGCCTCCTTTTGTTATTGCAAAGTTTGATAGTTAATTAGGTCTATGATATACTTCCAAGCGGAAAAGTTACAAAAGTTAGGAAAACTCAATGACGCAGGAATACAAATAAATTTGGTTTCTTTACTCAATTTTAGTGATCAAAATATGTTTTCAACTGTAAATAATGTTGCTATAAATTTTACTTAAGAAAAGAACTAGGCCACAAATAGAGAATTAGTTCTCTTCCGTTTTTTCTTTTTTTTGCACTCGCCATTTTCCGCAGTCATTTATTAGTTCCCATAAGCCGCATGTGATAATAAGTGCAGCGCACATGCTGGTTAGAGGAGACTATAGAGGAGACGGACGAGTATGCGAAGAGAGCCGGTTTTAATAATAAAAATTTATCGATTCAGGACTGATAAGCAGGCGGCGGGATTTTTGAGCCGTTTTAATTAAAAGGGGCAGGAAAGTATAAGCAGCTTAGAGCATTGTTTGAAATTGGCTGGCTGATTGAAAGCGCCGAGCTAGGTACGTAAATATATTGTATATACACGCATAATAAATACACGGGCGCATACGGTAGGGATTAGCGGCGGGAAATTGAAAGTGCAAGGTGAAATTCGAAAACACGGCCAGGGCAAACAGATACACCCGGGAGAGCACGCCAATATTGGCTGAGCAAATTTTATTAACCGCGCGGTGGCGGGCGAGAAAGTGCAAACACTCGCTCAGATTATCTCGGCTCAAACACACACACCAAGCCATTTGTCACACCCCGCGCGCGCACTTAACCCGGCAGCCCCCGAAACCAACCCCTTTGGCTTCTTCGGCAGGCGTTCGCAGCCGACGCGCGTGAATTGACAAGACAAACCGCAGACACGCTGTCTTACGCCGTTCGCCGCCAGAATGAGCCTAACTCGCCCTTTGAACTGTCAAACTCGCAGGGCCGACCCTTAGCACGCGGTGAAAAGTTGGAAAGTAAATTTCGCGCGAGACGAACCAAATGCTCGAGCTTCCCGTTTTAATTAGTTTTTGCTAACATTACTTTGCAGAAACTTGACTCTAAAATTTTAGTTGCTTTTGCGTTATGAGTTACTAGGTGGTCTGAGATTATCATTATCAGCTTTTTTTAAACAATTAAAATTTTCTAGGTCTTTTCAACGCGACATTGTGTTAAGTAATCAGAAACAAAATTTTATTCAAGAAATGATTAAGGATGTAAATAAATTAATGTTCAGGAATTGATATATTAACTTTTTTTTTAGACAATCAATTTCCTAATATTTAATTTTTGGACATTTCAATGTGCGAACCAATTTGAGACGCTCGATAGCTATAGCTCTAAAAGTTTAGTTAATGTTGATAGTTATTTTTTATTTTCAAACGAGTATTAATTTGTTTGTAAACGAATCGATTGAGTAACTTCAAGTAAGGAAAGAAATAAGGCTGACGCACAATATATGACAATAAAGTCAATACAAAAACTAAAGTGAAATGATTCGATGGTTTTTAGTTTGTTCCTTTAAAACAGATCATCAGATGTAAATGATTTAGGGAAATACAATGGAAATTGATATAATCATCATCGTCATTTTTGAAAGCTTCAAATCGTTTGGAAAAGCCGGAAAAGCATTTGTATGCTTTAATAAAAAAGGCAGCAAGATGGAAAAGCGACCAGATTTAACAAGATTTTATAAAAAATAAATAACTTTTTTTGTTAAATTTAATAAAATTTATTTTCTCTTTTCTATTCAGATTAATCTTAAAGCCTTACAATTAATGTTTTATAATTATGTATCTATTTATTCATTTTTAAATTTAGTGAAGTAATTTAATATTTATTTTATTTTAGTTAATTTATTTGCAACCATAACATATTTATATTTAGGCTTTTTTTCAATTAATTAATAATTCTAAGCCATACTGGTGAGAGACTAAATGTTAATTTTGTTTAAACTGATTCCACATGGGTGAAAAATGAGTTTATTACTATTAAGTCAATAAGAATATGTTTAAGCATACAGTCTAAAATGTTAACAGCATGTACTCAACTGTATTTTTTTTTTCTGCGTAAAATCGACCATAGTTACAATCAGTAAACACCACGTTGGATTCTCTTGCAGCGCGTGGCTGCCGCTGGCATATGTGTTGATAAAAAAAGACATTTATCAGCTCGCAAATTGAGGGAGCTGGAATCAATACGACGGAGATATTTGTTGAGCCGCCGAGATGTGATTTGTCGATACGGCGAAATTGAATCCAGCAGCCCTGCATCACTCACTCTCCAGCTCTCGGCGCAGGATTTGATTATTTGATTCGCCTCTCTCCTCCCATATGCATTACGCGCGTGTGTGCGCCTGACTCTTTGTTTGAATGATTTGCATAATAATCCAAATGCAGCAGCCAGATTGATCGCCTCTCGGCACCAGGTGATTAATTTCACTGGCTGCGCTGGAGTGAAAAAATAAATTTTTCTCGTCCTTGGAACGCGCGGTGAAATGCTCAGCCTCAATCAGTGGAGCGAAAGATGGGTGGCCTTTCATTCATCCCTGCGTGTCCTGCGAGGATTACGACCTATCGCACCCTCAGACTCTTTCGCTAACAAGTATCTCTCGCTTCTGCACCAATCGTATTTCTATGGCCACATACAGACGAGCACAAGTTGCTCGCTCTCATTCCTGACGCCGCTTCAAAAACTCCCGCACCGATTTATCAATCACCCTCGAACACCAAAGATTGGAGGTGGCGAGATTTTTGGGAAAGAAAGTGTCATGGGAAGGTCATTGAATTTGGGAATTTCTCACTTTGATTGGGAGGTGAATTAAATATTAAATTAATGGGCTGAAGACATTACACAAATTTGGGATCAAAAGTTTTTGATTAAAAGATTTCTTACATGCAAAAGAAATTTAGAACAATTTCAACTAAAGACACAATACATGCCTTCTGAATAATTAACTAATATTCTAATAAAATGCGATGAAGAAAAATGAAATAAAAATCACTCAAAATTATATTTATTTACATCTAAATTTTTTTTAAATGATGACGACGAAATTAAATAACTTAAACGATTTTCTGATAAAAGTTTCCATTTCTTTGACTTTGATTTTATTACTGCTGTTAATTTTCAATTTCCAGAATAAAAAATTATGATCAGAATTTAAAAAATTCTAGTAAAAGAATGAATTTTTTTATATGTATTTCTCACTAATTTTCTTTTATTTTATAAATTGAAGTTTGGATTCACAAGGAGATCGATCTTCTTCGTTTTCCGAATGTCTGAAAATCTCTACCATGTCCCTCTATGCTGAAGTTTGGATCCGGCAACATTAAAATGAATTTTATATCTCTAGGAAATTGATAAGAAGGGGATGAAAAAAATCTGTCGCAAATCGTTCTTATTATTGCGAAGCTCATTTCGCCGAGATCAGCGAAAACGCGCTCTTTCTCGTTTTGCACACACAAAAAGTAATTTCGCGTGTTGCGGTTTTTTTAATCTGCAAGTGCCATATAAATTTCTGAACTCTCTGCTCTCTCTCAGTGGCGAGAAGAAGTGTCAATATGTGCGCTCGGGAGGGAAAAGTCTTCGCTCGCGCTTCTTCTTGTTCGTCGTCGGCGGCTCGACGCTATTTGGTTATTTCCTGCTCGCTCGCGCTGGCAGGTTTCTCATTTTAATATTTGGCCCGCCGCTATATGCTCGGTGTGTCTTATTAAAGCGAGTGAGGAAATTGAGTGCGCCTTATCTCACTCACTGCATGCTAAACATACACTTGACTTCACTTAGTCCCCTGGAATTATGCAAACCAGTGATTGGCACACTGGCGTATGGTCGGGGCGCCGCCACTCACCACTCGCTCTCCATCCCCAGTCGCCGGTTTTAACCCTCGACACGAAAATGAGAGAACGTGCGCGACGCTGCGGCAGCCAAATTGGAGCGGATGAATTTTGGAATAAATTTGTTAGCATTAGTCAACGCTATTTTTTTTCTTTCTGCATTCAAACGCTAGAATTTAAGTTTTACGAGAAACTGTAAAATTCTAATTTGTTCTTTTTTACTTTTTTTTTAAACATTTATTCAAAGAAATTTCTTTATTTTCATGAATTTATCCTAAGTGCTAACGATTTTATTATTCGGATTAGCTAAAAAGTTTCTTTTTTAAATTTAGTCCCAGTTTTCTGCTTCTTTGAGATGATGCCTTTAGTTTCGGCATATCATGGATGTTAATAAAATTATTTGAAAATTTGAAACTAATTTTGAGATATGTTATTTTATAATCAAGAATAAAATCTATTACGCATGCTCGTGACATTGCTGAATTTATAGTATACTGATGGCTAGAAATAAGTGGTAAATTGTTACACAGACACATTTCTGAAAAATAACAGGAAGAATTAACCAAAAATGAATATAAAAGTTTAAATTTTTGATTGACATCTTTTTGTCGTGCCGTCAGCTTAAAATTAAATGAAAATATAAGTTTTGCATTGATTAAAATTTTAAATATATTTAAAAAATAACTTTAATTAATTTTACCAAATAATTTTTACTTTTAATTTAAATTCATTACAAGATTTTAAAAATTAATAAATACATATAAATATTATTTTTTTATTTCATAATTTGCCTACCCTTGTGAGCAGAATAAACAACAACAGTAATAAGAATGAAAATTTGTTTATAAATCTTACGCGAGACATTATGAAATTATTGAAATATATTTAAAATAATAATCGACGGTCTTGGCACAGGAGGTTGTACCTGGGTATCACGTATTTATATCAAATATTTGTTTTGATAATTATCCACTTGAAGATAAAAAAAAATGCGATGATTAAATATATGTGACTATAAATAGTACGCATAATTATGTATATAGGGTAGTGTGATTTGTATTTTACATTAAAAAAAATTTTTACAACATGATGCATTTTGATAAATATTATATTTTATTTATAATAAATAGGATGCGAGATTTTTTTATCACACTGCATAGCTTATAATTTAAATTCAAACAATTTTAAACAAATTACAAATTAATCAATAAGGTGCCCAAATAATTCGTAGAATTATTCTTTGTTATGACCTGTTCGGACGAACAATGTCGCCACACCATAAAATATGAATGTCAGGTGCATCTTATTAGGATAAGCGGCTCTGTTCTGAGCAACAAGCCTGGCGGAACAAACCATTACACTAATCCGCGTTTTAAGAACTTGCAATGCCAACCTTCCAAGCCCCTGCCTGCACCTCGGAGCGGCCAAAAGAAACAAACAGCCCCTCATCGAGGGCCCTAGTAAAACATAACTCTCTCGCTTCACCTATAAATAAAAGCCGGGACTGATTGAAAAATAAATCGTACAACGCTTTTGGCGCGCGGTGTTTGCAATAAACGGGTCTGCATTACTCAGCGGATTGAATCACAGCCGGTGATAAATGCGCCGGCAGTGTGTTTGAGCGCAATAAAACAGCGAAAACGCGGCCGACTGCCCGCGGCCGCCTGCAAGAAACGGCTGCATTAGCCCTGTAATAATGCTAATAATAACCCTGGTAATAATAATAGTCGAGCAGAGCAGCCACGACGAACCGAGAGAGTAACAATAACTGGCGCGCGCCGAACACCAAGCCATAAAATATCCAGCAGGACAATTGTCGGGCCGGATCATTTGCAGAGATTGATGTGCAAAATCACCCTCCGAGCTCTGCTGCAGTGCATGCGTATCTACGTACATGGGTGGTGTACATACGCCTCCCGTTCTGCCAGCGCCAATCGATAAATATACTTGCAATTAGGCTGCGAGAGAGATGTGTGCGAATGTCGTCACCCAATTCACACGCCAAAATATGCTGCAGGCAACTTTGCGAATAAATTTGAAACATTATTGAACGATAGAAAACTATAATTGCATTTAAATTTTTTCACCAAAATTTTGAAAGATGAGGTTTTTTTATTTATGATATTTTTTAATCGTCTAATTTCGGTTCGGATCATATTGTTAAAATTGAAAACACGCGCAATTGAATTCAAAACTATAACATCTGCCGATATCTGCTAAAAGGAAACTCTTAACAATAAGCAGAAAAGTTCATAATAATAAAAATATATTCAAAGAATAAAACTAAAAAATGCTGTCAAAACTTTAGTTTATACGCTCACTAACAATATTACAAAATATTTTTATGTTGTCGAAACTCACATCTATTATTTATATTTTATTTTAATTTTTTTCTTTTAAAATATTTTTAAATTTTATTATAGATACTATATTAATAAAATAATAGCTTTTTAATATTTTTTATTGATTTCATTTTTATCATACATAAATTAAAACAAAAGTTATAACAAATTATAACTTTTCCTATGCTGCTTTTCAGATATATTTAAATTAGCTTATTAAGGGCAATTTTTGGTAGACAACATGTTGAGGGAGCAGGGTTGTTCAAATCAAATATCAAATTGCTCACATGTAATTTAATTTTTTAATAATGACAGTTCATGCGAATTACACTGATTCAAAACTTGACCACAACAATTGGTGTAGTTATCTTAAAATTGAATTGAAATCCGTAAATTTTAATTAAATTCATGAATTTAAAAAATTTTTGTTAACGATTCCTTTTGTTTAAAATGATTGGGTTTCTCGATTTGATAATTTTGTAATCATTGCTGGTTTGGAGAATAATAAAGACATAAATTGTTTGCTCAAACACACATGCTCAACAAAATTAATTTTGAAACCTTATAGGAGATGTATTGATTGTTTTCACGCCACAGGCCGACAAGACTTTGTCTTGGCCTGACCCTAAGAAAAATAATAATAATAAAATAAATAAAATACGGTTGGGGAAAAATCAAGCTAGAAATACTATAAATTATGTGCAAAATCATTTTAAAATGTTTCCCTATTTTATTTTCAGGCATTTCGATGCACAAGGGCTATGCTTTCGTCCAATTCACAAACCCTTTCGACGCTCGCAGTGCCTGCCTGGGCGAAGATGGACGGACAGTTCTCGGACAGATTCTCGGTAAGTTCTGTTTCATTATTTCCTTTTCATCAAAACTCATTTGTTTGCCCCTGTTTCTTTTTTCAGTGCCAAAACTTTTCTGTTTTTTTTTCTCTCTCTTCCATTCTTTCTTTTACTTTGCCCTCTCTCGCCGAAGTTTGGCGAAAGAATTTTTAATTTGGCATTAAAATATTTGCAGCAATAAAAATTCCTCGGGTCATGCCAGTCTCTCTCTCGGCCATGCTGCAGTCGAGTGTTAGTTGTGCGGAGAAAAGCAAGGGGTGTTCGTTCATCGGGGCTCTTCGCCCTTACTTAACCCTGTTCTGCACGCCAGACTCCGCCAGGCACCCCCTCCGCCTTATTGCCGCCCCCAATTAACGGCGGCGAACACACAAACTTTGCTTTCGCTGCTCATAAAAACGGGGAACATCATTTTTATTTTAAAATTATTTGCAAGAAAAAAAGTAAAAGTCTGCATGTTACTATCTTGAATGCTAAAAAATTACAGATTTTAATTTAATTGAAAAGTAAAATTCTTTACAAATTCTTATCCAAACGTTTTTTACTTTTTTTTTAATCACAAGTGTGGAAGTGAAGAAGTCAGTTTTTATTTAATTTCAGCCACTTCATTACCTCATTTATGGCTTGAACTGCCTTTTTTATCGGTGCTTAATTTGTCCAATCACCCGCGAAAATCGCTCGATCTCGTTGATGCGGAAAGTTCCCATAGTCGAGACAATAATTTGGCCCCTTCGCAGCACGGCTCGCCCCTGAGACGATCAGACTCCATTAATTTGAGTTTTCCGACTTGTAATATTGGATACGTGCCCCGACTGCACGCGGAGTAAAAAGCGTGCGCACTCCCCTTAAATTATCAACACATAGAGTAGTTGTGCCGCAGACCGGGGTGGGGGTGCTCGAGGGATGATACTCGGCCGGCCCTTTTACGAGGCACGCAGCCCGCAACACACAAATATAATATTTTCCCATTTCTCGACGGCGCGCCCCGCCGCCGACATAAAATCGAGAGAGCATTTTTGCCACCCTTCTCGCCTTTATGTGCTCGAGATGCCTTTTAAATGGGCTCCTCCGCTGCCTTTAATGGAAACTGACTTATTTAATAAGGGGAAAACATTCTTCTTACTTAATTATTATTATGATTTGCGTATAAAAGTGTGCTTCCTTTTTTTGTTATAATTTTGATACGTTTCTGATTAAATCGCGCTTTGACGGGAGCAGGATGAGTTTTGGAACAAAGAGAAGTTCACTCCACTCGAAATCGTATTCACGCGTTGAAATAAATGGAAATTCTCCGGCGGGCGTTTTGAATAATTAATTCGCTCCGTGTTCTTGCATGGCAAGTCTCGCGGGAAAAATTAAACGCGGCCTTTCTCCACGCGAATGGGCGTTTTGGGGCGAATTTGCATGTGGAGAAAAGGCAGCCCTTGACCGCTCGGTTAGCGCTTTGATCTCGGACCGACCAAAGTATTGGCCGCATTTATTCCTTGTCAGAACGAGGCGGTTGCGCTTTTGTTCTTTAGCAAAAAGACGTGCTCATATATTTAGGTCTCACTGCTTCTAACTGCGGAATGCGTTAGATGATTTGCGCAGTATTGAAATTAAATGTTGGGAAGATGAGTATGTAAAAAATATCGAATTATATTATTTTAATAATTATTGGAAGAAGAATTAGGGTCAATGTTAAATATAAAACTGCAGATTTAAAAAAAAAACAGTCAGCATGTTTAATATTATAAGTATTTTATTAATGAACACACAATATAAGAAAATATTTTTTTTTCGCATAAAATGAAAATATGTAATTGTTTATTTACCACAAGTGTAACGGCAAGAATTTTCTTTTCTAGCATAATTTTTTTCGAAAAT
Organism: Neocloeon triangulifer; assembly: GCF_031216515.1. Taxonomy (NCBI): domain Eukaryota; kingdom Metazoa; phylum Arthropoda; class Insecta; order Ephemeroptera; family Baetidae; genus Neocloeon; species Neocloeon triangulifer. The sequence continues at coordinate 10,896,182 of NW_026775554.1, read as the reverse complement.
ATTTCAATTTAAACACAATAAGTCTGCTACATGGGGTCAACAAACCACTTAAAGAGATTTTAGTTTTAAAGATTGAAAAAATCAATATCCATATCATATTTTAGGTAAAAGAGATGATTATAATTTATTATAAATGTTTATTAAATAATTATTTTTTTCTATACTATATTTTCATTCAAACAGGGCAGAGAATCGCATTTGTTTAATATTTAATTAAGTAATAAAAATTGATATTTCTTGCTGCTGATGCTACTGTTAGAACCCATCACCGTCACTGAAATTGACTTCAATTGCATTCGTCTTGGTTGCATATATTAAGTTAATTGGTCTACCACAAGGAAATATTCTAAATGTAGTTATGTAAGTAAATATTAAAAAATCATGTACGTACAAAACTAGAAACATTTTATTGAAAATGATTCATTAATTTTTTTAAAGGCTTGCTATAAAAAGAAATTAATTTTACACAATATTTGTGAGATCCTAAATTTTAATTTTGAAATTAATTTATATCAAAATTAATTTAATGCAGGCATCGGTTTCGCTATTGAAAGAGAAGTCATTAGAGATGCTAGAATTTTTTGAATGGACTGATTTTTGTGTGCATCGCCTCCTCTCTGTCTGCACAAAGCATTCAAAGCATTTTTTCGCATCAACGGTGGTGTAAGTTATGCAACCTGTTCGTGTGCATTGATTTCCAGCTTGATACAAAAGCACTCTCTGGACGCGCGAGCAAAAAGGAAAAATATACCGCGCCGCGATCGAGCGTTGCAAAACGTGCACGAATATTTATTTCACCCCATTCAATTGCGGGACTGAAATCTTTCCATCAGATTTCCCTCCATTTTCATTTCTTGCTGCGTTTTTTCCTCCATCCCTGCCGGTCTCTTTTCTCCCATATTTTAACGTTCGCTGCTGCTTTTGTGCTGCGTTTGATTCAAATTCCGCGGAAAGAGAGTGAAAAGAAAGAAAGACCGACCGACGAATTCCTTTTCTTCGCCGCCTTTGTTCCACCGCACCCGATGAACACTGTGAATAACAACTCGGCGCACTTATTCATATTGAAGGAACACGCAGAAATTTTCACCAAAGAGAGAAAGAATGGAAAAAAGGGAGTGCGTGCGTATGTCCTCTCGTGACCGGTGCAATTCACATAATTATTATTCGCCTCCTCTGCGTTCCATATATAGAAGAACTAAAATTCTGATCGTAAAGTATCGGTATATAAAACTAAATTAAATTTTTCAGAAAGTTTTAGATTTAAAAGTTTTATTATAGCTGAATTAAACAATGTCTTTCGAAAAATAAATTAATAACAATTAATTTGATTGAAATATTTCACACTAACCGATCTCGAGGTTCAATGTTTCCTATGTTATGAAGCGTATTTAAAATTATTTTGACAAAGTGTAAATATTGTAGTATGCTTCATAGTAGTAAATAAATTTTTACTACTTTTAATTTTATATAAACTGTTAAAATTAAATTAAAATAAAAAAATATATTAAATATAAATAACATCAAATTATTTTATTTATTTATATTTTAATTTTAAAGATTAACATATTATAATATTTATTTAATTTTTTTTTTATGAAATTCTAATATGATAATGATAAAACAAAAAATAATCAATAATTAAGTAATTATTTATATAAATATATGGTTATCAATACACTGAATGGTAACTTCAATGCCATTAACAAATAAATTTTGTTTTCTAAAAATAAAGAAGGAAGAACTAGAAATTTAAGTAATGAATTATAATGCCTACACTAAAAAAAAAAAAATAAATAAATAAAATAAAATAAGTAGAAAGTGATAAAAATGAATGAAGCAGCGTCAAGCTGTTCAACCACACAGAGACGCAAAATTTTTTTGCCCATTATCCAGACTGTGGCGGAAGGAGCATAATAAACAGGGCATGCATTTAATTATTCAGCCCATGTGGTGCACATTCGCTCTTGAGCAGTTACAAACCAGCTTGCTCTCTCTCGGTTTGTGTGTGTTTACAAGGAGTGAAATATCTCAGGCCGGGTGGGCCTTAAGGTAACAAAGTGCGGCAGCCGAGAGCTCGGTGCGTGCGAGTATATTTATGCCCTGTTGGTATGCTGTAAGGTTGGGCCGTAAAAGTGATGCTAATTAAGCTGCATGCGCCAAGAAAGAGAGGCCAAGATTTTGAGCCTGCAGTGGAGAGTGAATTTCATTATTATTAGCATTACTGTTATTATTATACCGGCAGCACACGCGCCGCGCCTCAGCGGAGAAGCGAGACCGCAAAACACAAAGGTGAAATACGGCCAGACATCTCTGCGCGCTGCTTTCTTACCTGCGGGCCAAAAGCTGGTCGAATTCCTTGCTCTCGTTCTCCATCCTATGCTAAGTACACACACGCAGACAGACTTTATTTAAATATATAAACTGCGTGGCCGCGGGCTTTCATTATTTCTGGACCACCCTCGAGAGGAGCCTCATCGTTTGCGTTGCGTGAAAAATGATGGGATTTTCCTAGCCGGGCAACTTTCGCTGAAATTTTAATTAGGTTTGCCTTGCTTCATACTACGCATAAACCGCTCTCTGCCGGCTGTTTACTCAAAAGGAGCCGCAGCAATTTCTAATCCACCGCACTTTTGCAAGGAGTAAATTCTGTTTCGCAGGCAGTTTAATGAGCTCAAGCTGCCGTTAAGAACTATAAATTTTAAATGATTTTCTTTTTAAATTTTTTCATCAATTACTCAGTACTTAAATCGTCTATATTGTCTTTAATTAATATAACATTTTATCAATTTAAAAAATCTAATTTTTTGAAATTTAATCCTGTGAAATTTTCAAGAAGTGGGTGAACGCAATTAATTATTAAAATCGAGGCGGATGGGGTCTTTTTGATCTCACCATCAGAAGTTTAAGCAAAATACGCTCAATCAAAGCATATTTCCAAAAGTTCTTAACGTACATTATGTCTTTTTGAAAATTTCCCTTAAATTAAATTCAAATAAATAATAAAAGAAAAATTTATGAAGCCATTTGATATCATGTGAATAAACAACCTGAGCTGTGTGAATCAGTACAAGTCAGCTAATTTGCCACTTAAGATCGCCGTTGCGCTTTCCTTGTTCAGAAACAGGCGGCACCCGCTTTTAAATTTGCGCAACATTTTAAGGGCTCCCTGGCGCTCTCACATTATTCCGAGAGCGTCGTTATGCTCTCGCGAAGAGAAGCCACGATTGTGCTCTTGAGATAGCAAATTAGGTGCAGAACTGTTCTCGGCAGCCAGAGGGTGATCTATTTATTTATTTGTTATCAGATGTTGGCACAGTCTGCCTCCTCTTTCTTCTTCTTCTGCCGCTTCTCTCAAACGCTCTATCTTTGAATACTTGAGAGCAGCGGCGAAGAACACAAGATGACGCACGTACCGGTTTGCTAGAGCTGCTCAAAAAGATGCTGTGTGTGTTTTGTTGGCTCAGTTCTTTTCACACGCCGTCGCTCAAAAGAAGCAAACGAAAGCAAATTCAATCTGCAAACGATACACAGCCTGCTAATTGCTTTTGCAACAAAGTCAATTTCAATTTAAATGCTTCGCTGCGAAATGAGAGAAGCTCTCTAGCTTTTGTTATCATCAATGGAATCAATTAAACTAAAAAACTTTATCTATATAGGTGGTAAATAGATTAAAATTGAAATAGATGAATGAAATTATATTTTTAATCAAATAAACTGGCAAATTATTGTGACAAAAAAAATTTAAAATTCGGCATTCATAAAATGAATTTGTTTTCATTTTGCTTCTATTTCACTGGGACCTCCAAATTATAAAAGAACGTAATATATTGTTGATTTTCGTGATACAAACGTAAAAATTATATGATTATTTTTATATTACCAAAGGATTTTAATTCTGAAATCGCTTACAAGTTTAAGTTTCTTAACAAGTAAGATAATCGAGGCACCAAACAAACCGCAAAATTATCGGAAAAGTATCGCCTTATTGAACTCTGATATCTTTCCTTGCCATAATTCAGAGGAAGATGCAGTTCATCCTGGCAGAGACCGTTCGTGCGAGCGGTTGCACACGTACGTTGTAAAAGACCTACCAAGTTGGAGGTCCGGGGAGGAAGCCGAGAAAATAGCAATTATTGTTGTTGGCAGGCTTGAATGTGAAATATTCGCCAAGTTTGCCCCCGAGATGCTCTTTCGCTCTCGCTTCGTCCGACTTCCAAAACTTTGACTCTCCGCCTGACTGGACGGCAAAACGCCGCCGCACATTTCATTACATTAGGCTGCACACGACTTGTCCCGCCGCCTTTATTGTAATTGCCACACACGGCCGACAACACATTTTATGGTAATTTCCTACACCTAATTTTGCCGCCGTGTTTATCCCCTGCGGGCGTTGCTGCGCTGATTCCAAATTTAATCGCCTCGTAAAGTGCTGTTGGACGCACATTGACTTAAATTTCCGCTTTCCTTCAATTTTCCTTTTGGTTATTATCAAAATTGTAGATTTTAGCTGAGGTTCAAATTTTACTTTGAGCAGTTATTGTATACAGTGTTCTGATTTCATAACTAAATTTATTAAAAAATAAAAGTGATCAAATATATATATTTTTTTAAATAATTTAAAGTTAAATGACTTTAATAAGAAGAAAAATTTGAAAGTAGATAAATTTGAGCACAAACATTAAAATTTGAGTTTTGCCGCTAAAATGGCTTACTTATCTCAATTTATTTAATGCCATAATATTTTGTGTTTAATAAATGAGCTATCTTTCTCGGCAGGCAAGGATTTTTTTCTTTAGTCGATAGATTATGTGCGACAGCGAAAATCAGTCAGGCGCTGATTTATACGCGTGGCGTTCTCGCCCGCCACCGCGCTGCAGTCATAAATAGTCATTTTTATGTGACTTGTGTGTCTGCCAAATAAATATTGCTGCTTCTCGCCCAGGTGTAAAAAGCCCCTCCTTATGCTTGTTTATTTACTCCTGCTATTCTCTAGAAAAAAATTTATCACAAAGCCGATTTATAAAACAAAGTTGGCTAATGTGTTCCCTCGGCTGGCAGCGCGTCTGTCGCTCACTTTTTTAGTATATGTCGTCAACTCAATTAAAGTCGACCGAAGGGATTTGCGCGGTGAGCAGTCTTTTTTAATGAGCGCCGCACCTACTGGGTGTCGATGACCTCACGCGTCGACCTAAAAGTGCAACAAGCGGCTAGACTGGCGCAGAATTTTCTCTCCAAAGTGATTAAAATTTGTTGCGAGTGCAATTTTTATACACCTTTAAATTTTAATTTGGGTATTTATCACAAAATATTTTAAAATTGATAAAAATAATAATAAGTACGTTTATACTTCTTATTATCTTGGAAACATCTCTAGAATTAATGTAATTTTGTGATGTTTACTGAATATTTAGTTATTGGCAAGGTTTTAGACAGTTTTAGTTATCATTAAAATTCCTAATCACTCTTTTTAAGATGCTTTAAATATTTCCTAAAACGAACAGTTTTTAAAGAGGAATATCAGAGGCCAGGAATGCTGCATAAATAAGAAGGCAGGCGCGAAGAGCCGCATGTTTATTTATTAGCCGCGGAATAGAGGAATGTTGGTCGTCTGCCAGCCTGGCTAGTCTGTCCCTCTTTCTGGTGCAGCGTTCGCTCCTTTCGGAAAAGAAACACCCATTGATCAGCTGCACTCTCTCACTCATTCATCCGTCCATTTATTTATTTGCTCATTTGTCCGGCCATTTATTTATCCCGGGGCCGCCGTAAAAAGGGACACGACTCGAGCATTAGCCCAATCAATTAGACCCGGCCCGCGATGACGTGGCTCGCATTGTTTTATTCCTTTCGCTCTCTCACTCTAGTTCGATTAATCGGACCGCCACCGTAAAAGCAGCAGTGCAGATTCGAGAGAGAGATATAAAATGTAGGCAAGGGACGTAAAAATAAAATAAACCACCCGCAGCAAGCACGGCCCGACAATAAAAAATGCGCTCAAAAGCCACGGTGCCGGCGAAATACCGAAAATATCCTCTCTCTCTCATCCTGTTTGCCCTCGCGCTGGTTTGGCTTTCTTTGTTTCGACCCTGCAGGCTGAAAATCTGGATTTGTGACGCCGAATTTGCGGCGCGCCTGCCTTTTTTGTTTAATGTATAATGAGGTCGGAATCGATCTTTTGCGCGCGGAAAAAATGCGAAGCATGTGAAACTAGAAAATAAAAATGCTTTTCGGCGATTTATGCGCCAAACAGTGAGGTTTGTCAAACAATACTATTTATAACTGCTCAAAATATCTATATATTTGTTGTTTTAAATTTGTATTTAATTATTAAAATATTCAGTCCTAATACTTTTTGCATTTTTACATGCGAATAAAAATTATATCTAAAAATAAAAAATATAAATATTTTTGTGCAGACAAATGATTTGATTTAAGTTTTATATTATATAAAAATATTTAACTAGAGAAAATTAATCAATAGTATATTAGTTTTCTGATGGTCAGTTTCTACATTTTTGATACCAGTTTGCAAAATTTAAGCGTTCCCCAAAACCGGAAGTTTCTTTTCACCTCAGCAGAGCAATAAACTTGGCCATCTCACTGGAATCTGTCTGCCGAGAGCCCGACGGCACCAGGATGCACTGACGGTGTGTGCCAAGGGAACTAACTACTTATGTAGAATAGCATTCTCACCTCGACAGATGCACTTCGGGACGACGGCACCAAAACAAACAAATCCGAAAATAAAACATCCTTGACGCCAAGTGCCTTCCAGTCACGAAATTGTTTTAAATAGCTGAACAACGCCTCTTTTAATTTTGGTTTGGCGAGAGCGACATTAACATTGTGACGTGCGCCTGGCGCATTGCCGCTTATGCAACCCGCTGAGTGCATACGCCGAGCGGGCTGCATACAACCAAACGCCGCTGGTCTTCCCCCATCGCCAGTCAGGGCTATCGATTTTTCTGCAACGCAACGAACGTGCAGACGAGCATAAAATAATAAAAAGCATCACCATAATCATAAAAGCTGATGTCAAAGTTCTTTAAAAGAACTATTGATATTTAAAGACTTATCTTTTTTGTAATGAAAAAGAAGGCTAAGAAATACAAACAAAAATGTTGGTAAAAAACACATATTTACATTTGAAAATTATTATACAAATTTGCAATATTTCTTTTGCTTTAAAATAAACATGCTGCTATTTTAGTTCTTATAATTTTATTCAAATCTTTAAATGGGAAATTCAACTTGTATTCATAAAAAATAACAACATGTTAATAATGAAATTGTAGATAAGCAAAAGCGGTGAAATGATTCCAATATTTGATTTTCTAAACTGAAAACAAGGAACTAAAAGTCCTGGGTGAATTATGCCCATGTCGATTATTGCGAGGTGTCAAAGTTGTCCTTATTTCTCAAATAAAAGTCGTTCTCAAGGAAAAGAACAACAAGTCCAATATCAATTTTTTTCTCCGCAAAACTTGGTACGTGAGTGCGAGAGGACACGGCAGAACGTGACGAGATCAAAACGGACAGATCCTTTTTATATTTCCTCGGCTCTCCTCTGCTCCGGCCGGTTAACGCGAGTTGTAAAGTTGGCCGCGTGCTAATAGCAGGTTTTATTCGGGCCATCACGTCTAATTTCCAGCCTCGTTTTATCTGTCTCGGCTGAATTGCCGATAATTGGGCAATAAAAATTAGGAGCACACACAACTCGGCAGCAGCATTTCTCGGGGACGGGCTGTAAAGTTGGCCGGTCCTGTTCGAAAAAGCTATCCATCGGCTTGGTCGGACCTCCCAGGGGCCCCCAAAGGAAAAAAAAGAGCGCGTACAAGTTTAATTGGCCTGCAGCTCAAGGCCAAATTAATAATATCGGGCCACCTGCAAAAAGTTTTTCAATTTCTCGCAGCCGAGTTGTGTGTTTATGACGCATCAGAAACTAATTTAAGTTTTAAATAACTGCGACTACTTGATTACGCGCCGACGAGTGCCGGCCTCGCCCTGCCACCCCCTTGTTTTCGCTGCTGCGAAAACTTTTTTATGTGGCTCGCCCGCTTACTCGCTCGCTTCATTCGCCGGCGAAACACCAGCAAAAATCCGAAACGACAAAAACACACGCCGGAATTATGAGAACGGAGGCGTCTTTTCCCGCTTTGCGACTTTTAATGTCGCTCGAACTGACACAAATTTATGCGGAAAATTGCCCGGCGCGCGTCCAATTCCGACGGCGAATTTACTAACTCCGTGCACGATCTCCCTCCCTTTTCATACCATCCGCCTTAAAAAATCATTATGGCGTGTATGATAAATTTCATGTTTTATAATGATTTAAAACTTTATAGTTCTCTTCTTCTCACAAAATGCCGTAACAAATTTCAATTTTAAATTAACGAGATGTAAATTATTTGTTCTGTAAAATATAATAAAATTTCATTATTTGTAAATTTTATTATATTTGATATGATATATATCATATCATAATTATAAAATTGTTTATTTCAGTTTTTTAGTAATTGTAGAATGTGTAAAAATGTTATTCTTCTTTCTAATTGGTATTGGCACGCGTCATTAAGCTTAACCTAGTAAGCTGTTTGTCGTTTCACTCCTTTTTTTATTTCCGACGAGAAGCCAAAGAAGTAGAATTTGCTCTTCTCATTACGGCTGGGGTGTCATCCGGATTGCGGCTGCTGCGGCTAACCGGAGGCTGCTCAAGGCTGGCTAATTACGCGAGCAGCTGCTGCTTAATTGTGCTGCTGCAGTCGCGCAATTTCGCAACTGCAGGATTAACAGTTCCGCACGAGAGACTTAAAAGGGATTAAATTTGTCGCCGTACACGTAAATCACACCGCGGGTTCAATATCCGTCTTCAGTTTTAACGAACCAAAAGCTCGGGGTCTCTAATTAAAGCTACCACCCGGAATAATGTTTGACTTTCGAATGCGAGTGGAGAGAATATTTTCATTTTCCGACAAGCGGCAAATCGCATGTTGTGACGCTAATTGAATAAATTGCTGCTCTGCGGATAACAACCCGCGTACACGCCCGTGCCTTTTTTCACAGGGAACACCTGAAGATTTTCCGAATGCAAATCATTCCGAGTTTGTCGCGCAAATTGGAGACCGTCTTGGAATTAATTTCAGGTTGCAGTACGGAGTACTTCTTGCTTTTAAAGTGGATTGCAGATAATGCGGCAGTTAGAATATTGTGAATCTCTCCGTAATTTATTTGAATTATTTATAAAACAAAATCTACATATTCTTTGATACAAAGTTTACTTGTTTATATCTCAAATTTTTAAAAATTTCTCACGAATTGGTGGTTTATGCACTTTTGGTGAAGAATTCATCTTGAGTTGATAAGTTGAATCCGCTTTAAAGATTGCACGTCTTGGTACTCTGACAAGCAGTAATAACGGTACTTGGAGCTGGTGCGTTCTTCCCACGATAATGACACACGACAGTATATTTTTCTTGAGGGGGCGATAATGGGAGAACTGGAGCGAATCGATTGGATATAAATTGAGCCAATCCAAGAGCTGAGGACAATTAAGCAAATGACTAAAGATTCGTCTTTAATGCGACATGAACGGGTCATTAATTTTGAATTTTGTGCTCCATTCCGTATCATTAGAAATAATTATCTCTAGCTGAAACAACAGCTATTAGGAACTTATTTTACTAATGCATTATTATTATTAAGGAAGATATGGATTATTAGGTTTTGACGATATGTTTGATTTAATTTGATTTTGAACAATAATGTATTTTCTCTTACACACAGCATGCCATTCTTCAAGACCTCTTATCAGATTGTAGTCTTTTATTATTATATATAAGATATCAAATGCACAAAGTTATAATTATTTGTTTTTATTTATTGTGCTTAACTAGTTACACTGAAACAGAGTTTTAATATAACAACTAAAATTTTTATCTTTAGTTTAATAAGATTCTGAAAAAATATAATAAATAATGCAAATTATGTTAATTAAAATATTAAAATTATTAAAACATTAAAAAAAAGGTAAAAATTTATTATTAATATTTTATTTTGTGTTGTTAGTATATAAAAACTTTAAATGTAGAAGTAAAACATGACATCAAAAGAAAAATTTCTAGTCAAATTGTGAATTACTTTTCCATATTGAGTGAAATTAACCTAGATTCTTCTTTACCTAAAAATAATTGTGCTTCAATTTATATAAAATAAATGAAATAAAAATCCAACACTCTCCCTCTCATTTTAAACACCTGCAAGAGATAGGAAGTTATTTTCCATCCACTATTGACTCTGGCAGTGAAAGTCTCACAGCCATGTCGAAACATCAGTCCACGCACGCCGAGCAAACATTAAACTACGAAAGCAGCACTTAAACAAAACTTGATAGAGATCGATGAGCCCCACTTACGTGCATGCGATATCTCCGGTCGAAAAAGAAGATAGTCAGAAAGAAGGTGCCAGTGAAATTCGAGAGTTGCATGGTCGGCCATTAATTTTTACAGCGGCGGGCGAGAGGGCATAAATTACAAGTGCGTCAGTTCCGATGATTTTCGGGTTATCTGCCCGTGGCCTTGATTAGGCCCAGACATGCGAACAGCCCAACTGTGGGAGCATTTGCATAGGTCTCTGGCTGATAACACACTGCTCTCGCAGGAAGTTGTAAATTGCAAGGGGAGCACACCATACACACGTATCTAATTACAAGATAAAAACATACGCTAGAGAGGGGAGAAGAACCCTCTCATTACTCTTACTGGCGAACGCTCGTCTATGTGTTTATGTTTGCATTAAATTTGTGCTCGCGCAAGATGCACACCTTTATCTTTTGGCTTTACGGCTGCGATCTGTTTTCACGTCACCCCTTCGCTGCACACGACGATGCGAGGTGTAATTGATAATTTGCAGGTGGTGATTCAAATCGATCAGGAGTAGAAATGTGCTGCTTTAAATGTTTTAGTTTGATAGATTGACAAACATGAAACATCACAAGTTGTTAAAAATTGAATATTAATTCTCCTGAAATTATTAATTAATTTTATTTCCTTGTAGAACGTTAAAAAAATTTGCTCATTTTATTTGTTTTCCTTTTTTAATTTTAGGATATTTTCCATTTTCTATATATTAATTTTAGGACACCTTCTTCCTTACCAATTAATTCAATCTGTTGATATTGTTTAAATCGTTTGGACTTGAAAGTGGAAAAGTGTTAATTTTTCCCTTTTTTATTGTTTTATAATCACTGCCCAGTTTAGATTTTGGCGTTTTATTATTTTTACTTGGAGAAACTTAGAAGAATATTTTCCAATGGAGCTATTGAAGAAGCTCTGCAAAATAAATAATTTGTAATTCTCTTACAATTTAAAAAAAAAAGATAATTTATTAATTAAACTGGAAGTTGTCTTATGGTGGTTGTTAAAAGTCAATAAGTTGTGTCAAATTGGATGAAATAAATTCTTCGAATGAAGCCATTCATCGCCTTCGCTGAATCATCTTCCCAATAACCGTTTGTGTGGTTTCCTCCTTCTCCCCACAAATTTATTCCTGACGCTGTTTCTGTTTCTTATGTATTTTCGGCGCTGAACACAAAAACGACGCCTCGGCCTTAATGCGGCATAAGTGCGCACATAATTCGCTTTCCTCCGCGCTGCTGAAGCCGAGCCAAGCCGAAAATAATTTTCCCATTGTCTTATCTATCACTCTTCCGTAAGCACGTTTTGGCTCCGTATTCCCTCTGCGCGTTGTGTGTGTTTTGTTTTAGTGGCTCCACTTTTTACAATTTTGCGGTATCAGCAGCACCGCCATCGCTGCTGCCGCTGATTTTATTTATGCGCTCATTTTTCTATCTGATCCGCAGCCGCTGCCAAATAACAATAAAATAAAAACTTACTTACTTTGCAGCCTGCGAAATATATTAAAAAATGAGGCGCTGGCTCCCATTTGGGAGGAAAAACTTCTCACTCGTCTCTCTGCGTTATTTTTATTCGAGCAGCCATCTGCTCGCTCTGCGGGAAGACGTCGCTCCGCGCAGATGAGAAAAATAATTCGCCGCTTGCACTCAATGTGGCTTATCTTAAAAAATTAGCCTCATATTTTAACGCGCCGGCAGCAAAAGGGAAACGCGAGATCTAGTGGTGGTGGATTTTTTTTTCGGAGCGCCGCCATATCCTTTTCGTCGCGGACTGAGTGACAAGTCCAAATTTAGACGACACAACACCTCATAAAGCCGCTCATTAATTATCAAGCCAACTACACTCGCTCACCTAAATAAATTTATTGCTCCTCGGCCAACTCGAAAATAGCACATTACTAATCTGCCCGTCTCAAATGCATGACTTCGGGCAGAAAAAAATAAATTCATATTCGAGCAAATGAAATAAATTGAGAAGATGGACGTTCTTCCGTTCAGAGTTTAGAATGGTGAAAAGTTTTCTGGGGCGCATTTGAATCGCTCTTGCTCTACTTGGCATGATTCCGTACTTCCCCTGTAAGCTTCGACCAACCGAGATCAGACCGGAATAATATTGTTTTGCCGCATCAAACTGACTCTGTTGTGCAGCAATAGAAACTTGTACTAACATTTTTATTAGACTTTTTCAAGAGCTTAAAATTACTGGAAAGTTTAGATTTTTCCAAATGAATAGTTAAAGTTACCTAAATAATATAATATTAAAGTCCCTGTATAAATTTAAATAATCTAGAATGCACTTAGCAACAAATAATTTTATATATTTAAATTTTCTTGTCTTTAAACTGACGCTACTTATATTTCCTTATGAAAAAAAATTGAGTGTGAATTTTTTTTTAACATCACTACTCATTTTATTCTTAGTGGATAGGAAATTTTGTTTTAACAATTTGCTTTCAGTTTTAAAGTGAAGAGTAATGTTTTTAAAAGGCTCGGTTAAGCTAAAATGCAAATTCACCCCTATAACCTCTTTTTGTACACGGTTTGTCTGCTTTGGGTCCTCTTGAGAAGGAGTTTGGAGTTAGGAAAAACGCTGCAGCTCCACTTGTGTTTCCTCCGTTATATTTTTTGCGAGCTGACAATTGTCTAAATTGTGTCACACAGCCAGCTCTCCGGCAATAAAATTTAAATGCAAATGCGCGCCGCTACTTTCTTTCCCTCGCGTTTTCCTTCTTCTCAGACGCTCGGTGTGTTTGTGCAGCCGGAACGTTGTTTTGGTTTTAGTGTTATTATCATAATAACAGCTCGCTCGCCCGCTTCCCAAATTTATTTATTTGTCAGCCAGCGCAGCGGTGCAAAATTGAATTCCAAATTGCGCCGCAAAATGCCCTTCTTTAATCCCAGGTAAAGTCTTGGGGAAATGGAGCTTTTCCTCTTAAATCTCTTCGCAAAGTCCCGGGGCATAAAAAGTCAGCACGCCGAAGCCGTCACCACCACTAGTGCTGCATTTATTTTCAACTCTGGCTGGCCCACAAAATCAAAACAGCAGAACAAACACCATCATCTAGACCGAGCAGGCACTTCTTTCTTAATAAATCCTCGACGAAAGCCACCGGCGACGAAGGAGACGCACGCTCCAGCTTTTCTCTAATTCGTTCGAAAACAGAAAAAAATACCATGAGCTTTCTCGTTAAAACAAATCATGCTTTTTCTTACTTCGAGACTCAAGAGCGGAGATTCTTATTTAAACGGGTTTTTTTTCTATTCAACAACCCACATCATAAATACACATGTTTCATTGCTGATTTTGGGGATTCTTTAAGTTTAATTCCTGAGTTTTGTAATTATTACTCATTTAGCTAAAAAAAAAAAAAAAAAAACGGAGAATTTAGAATAAGAATGTAATTTTAGTTTCAAAGTGCGACATGTTTTAATTTATATGTACATACTAATACTAGAGCAACAGCGAGTTAAATTTATAAATGCTTAAAAAGAAATAACATTGCATTGCATCACACAATATGACATTTTGAATAAATATTTGAATAAAAACAAATAATTTCAATAATCTAAAAAAATTAATAATGTTACAAAATATTTTTTAAAGTATAAACCGGTTTAAACTATTGTTTTAAATTTATGTTTTAAATGATATAAGTAATGAATATAAATAAAATATCTTATACTACAAAATTTGAATTGACTAGCACAATAAAAATACATTTATGTTGTGTTAATTTTTGTTTCAGATGTGAACATGGTGGCTGAGCCCAAGGCGCACCAGACCGGCCGCAAGAGGCAAAACAACGCCAAAACGGGCAACGACTGGTGAGTTTTGGCCCTGAATAAATGATGCTGTTTGCCGTAGTTGATTCCTTATTCTTAACCACAACAATGGCTGAGCAGTGAACGCGCGCAACAAAAGAGCCCGCTCGAGTAGCGGCTGCATTGAAATATGCAAAAGAGCGGCGCTCATGAATAAAACTGGCGCCGCAACAAAGCCCCCGAGTAGCATTGTTGCCGCACACAAAGCCGCGCTCATTGTTATTTTGACCCCATCCGCCAAATTTGTTCGTTCGCCGTGTGTATGTGAGTTTTCTCTTTATTTTCTCTCGAAATATCAACTTACCTTCGCCGCCTTCACGGCAGCATGGCCCCATTAAACATTCACCACGTATGCTCGCAATTTTCTGCAGCAACAGTTGGTTTTATTTGTTGCGATTTTTATGAGTTCCAAGAAAAGGGATAAACAATCAAATGTATTTTCCACCGTCGGTACAAAGAACCAACAAAACGTGATAATGGGATTTATTCGTTTTATGAGTAAAAAAAATTGTATAGAAAATTTAAGAAATTTTAAAAGAATAAATGATAAATTAATTTTGAAAATTCACACAACTAATTAATTGGGGCAACCTGTTAAAACATGCGTTTAAATTAATGGAGATGAGATAACATTTTATTTAAAATAGCGATAAGTGATAACAACATCTACTTTTGAATAATATTGAATAAGTAAAGATGCTAAATATTTTTATTCATTTTGGCATAGAAATACGGTTTCCATACATGGGTGATTTTGTAGGTAATCAAATAAATTCTGAAGAATTTTAAATCTATTATAATCAATAATTTTTATGTTGGATATTGATTTTATATTCTTCTGATTGTTTTGTATTCAATTTTTGAAAACAATTTATTTGAAAAAAAAAAAAAAAATTGTTGGAAGAAACAGCAAACAGCACCACCAGCAATAATTTTGAAAAATTTCAAGATCATGAAGACCCATCCTCCGCCTCGGTTGACTTAGGTTGATTGCAATAAATTTTTGTGCATCAATTTTTACTGTCTTTAAAAATCCATAATATCAACGTTTTATAAAAACTAAAACTTAAAATCGTTAATACCTTCAACCTGTGTATGACGCTGATGAAACGTGACCTCAATTTTGAAGAAAACCATTACGCTTTTCATTGTTTAAAAAACAAATTCATGCATTGGTATTAAAATATTAACAATTTTTAAACAGAATTTTGGTCCTAAAATTTTGTACCAGCCTATATTTGGATTATCATATATTTCGCACAATTTTTACTATTTTTCTGAGGCAACACACTCATTTCACCTCCGCACCTTTCCTTTTCCTCTGCGTGTTTGACTTTGGTATCACCTCGCTGCGTACACACGTTTGCCATTGATTCCGAATCGACCGAGGCCAGCGTGCCGAAATGAATATGTAGTGCGAGAGCACAGGTGCGCAAATCACACCTGACAAGGTATGCTCCCGAGATGACACACGCCGATTTTGTTGAAAGTTGGTATGCAACTTGCACTACCCTTGGGTGTTCTGGAATGGCTATCAAAAGTTGCCCAATTTCACAAGGGAGGGTAGTTTACATTAAAACGCATGTTAAAAACTATCAAATGTAGGCAACAAAAGCGTCCTCTGTGTATATAATTTGCCTACATCTGATTTCTCCAATGTAATTCAAATTACATGGAGTTTAAATGGCAAAAATTAAACAAGGAAAATTGGGCAAAAATTAATGACCGTTCTGGGGTACCAATGGGTAGTAGAAGTTGTACACCAATTTTCATTGAAATCGGGGTGTGTCATCTCGGGAGCATACCTTGTGAGCATAAATCTCGCCGAGATCAACTGCTCACCAGCAGCAGCCGCCCATTCTTTTTCGTCATTCCGCTATCGCGAGCGGAAAATTCACTCTCATGGAGAACTTTTGACTCCTTCCAAATGTTGTACTTCTTTCTTCCCTTTCCTCGTCCGGAAATTTTTTCTTTTCAATTTATATTTCGCAAGTAAGGAAATTCTTAGGCGGCGTCTCATTTTTTTTTCTCTTTTGTCACGTGTACTGCAGAAAAGGGGAGCGATTGGAAAATTATTGATCACCAGAGCTGTGTGTTTACTTTCAATTAGCCGAATAATTGAATCCATTTCGTCGGTGCAGCGCAGAACTAACAAAAATTCAGTGCTCGCTAAAATCACAGCCGCTCTTCTCCAAGCTTGCTTTTCTTTTTTAAATTTCAGATATATATTTCTCGGATATTTTACTCCTGTGACAAATTGATATGGCGACGCAAACACAAACATTTGACAAGACACGCGAGCTAGCAATATTTCAAGCGGCTGCTTTTGTGGGTTTATGAAGCTTTCAATGCCACTTTTCAAAGTTCGGGAAAACAAAAATCCAAGGGTTGTTTGATTAGTCATTTCGCTTTGTCTCTTTCTCCTCGGCGATCGGAGCAACAGTTCCGTCGCTGGCTGAGCCTCGTGCATATTTACTTTTTACACTTTAGTGCCTGTTTTCACGCATGATACGCTTCGAGCCTGACTGAGAGAGTCAATATGCAATTGATTTTCATCGAGTGCCACCACCCGAGTGGAAAAAGGAGAGAGAGAAAAAGCGCAGGGTGTGCTTTTACCCCGTGTTAACACCACCCCATTCACCCCTAATCGAGCCATTTTCGCAGCCATTCATTCTCGCTCTCACACTCTGCTGCTGCAGAGATTCAAACGACGAATAGCATGCACGCCCAGCTAGAGAGTGAGGCACTCAAAATCGCCTTTTATTCATCGTAATGCGGCGGCGAAATTCAAAACGATATCGTTTCGTTCAACGAAACTAATTTTATGTCAGCAAATCTTTCCCTTTTTAATATTCTAATAAAATATATAAATGTGTTTTGAGAATTAATAAAAAAAAAATCATGATTGAAAGTTGATAAGCTAAAAACTTTTTTTTAAATTAATCCCTTAATATTTGCCTTATAAAACTGATTATAATAGAATGCGTAATTAGGACATAAATAATGCTTGAATTAAAATATTGTTGCAAAAGGACACACAGTTTAATGATATCAGATAGAGTATATTGTTATTAAAAATAAATTGATTTTAAATTAATTCAGTACATTCAAATATTTGTTAAAATGATCTTCAATATTTTAATATCATTCTTTTCAACTTACGCATAAAACACAGTTTTTTGCGGTTGGATTACGAAATTCTAGGGTTTTTTGTTAAAAGTTGTATTGTGTTTTAGTTTTGAATTTAATTGTAAGATGATGATGTTTCGGTTGATTAATTCCAGTTGGCTGCGAGCGAGAATAAAAGTTGGCAGCGGGAACACGCGACGCGAGTTGTGTTTGTTACATAACCTCGCTACACATAATATAAATATTCGTACACTTTTGATGCGGCGCGAGGGTGGACGAGTGAATGGGCTGCGCCGAGAATGAAACGAATAAAGTGCCGGCAGCGGTGGAAATAAAATGGATGAGCCACTTTTATGGCAGTGTTGCGCGCAGCTCGAAAATTAAAACTCATTGTTTGTTAAATAAGCAAATAAATAAGAAAAGTGGAGAGTGGGCTCTGCAGGAGATAAGCGTTGTGCAGCAGAAGGAAAAGTAAAACAGGCTTCTTTTGCACCTCGTTTTATTCGCGTTTGTTATCATCTCTTCTCTTTTAATGTTTATACTTGCACGTGCTGAGATTTGTCACTAGAGTGTGTATTTTCTGCAGCATTGGCCGCTAAATTGCAAAATTCCGGACATGAATTTTCATTATTTTATAAGACCCCATCAGCTTTTTTACTGAAAGTAGACATAATTTAAAAGACCTTTTAATCGTGATAAAAAAAAACACAAATTGGACTCCTAAACTTCGAGCCGAGAAATGCACCTTTGCCCGCCAAATGAGACAAAACCTGAAGATGATCGGAATTTGGTTAAAGCAGTAACTTTTGGTTAAAAATATTGAAAATGGTGGAAAACCGATACTCAATTTAAACGGGTGTGATTTTAAATCACAAATTTGTCAACTTTAATTCACATTGAAGAACAGTAAAAATTTGAAGGTGTGATTTTTTTAATAGCTGAAAAGAATAAAATTTCTATGATGAAGATGAAAAATTAATTTCCTTTTGAAATGTAAAATATGATACTTAAAAATAATTTAATGAATAAAAAGTTTCTTTCACATCTCCACACAATAAGAATATGTAATCTAATTGAATCGTTTCAGCTTTCAATAAATAATCTATTTATGTTGTATTTTTGGTATTATAAAATATTCCTTTCTCATCATAATACCTTTAATAATTTGTTTTCCTTCCCTTTCCTTTATGTATTATTTTCGTGTCCCTATGTTGTGTCTTCGGCGCTGCTTGACCAGCCAAGAAAGCACTGGAGCGCGGTGAATAATTGATGGCGCGGCTGCTCAGCTTTCTGGTCATGCCGCCGCACCCCAAGGTGTTTGCGCCGCCACTGATTTCGCTGGCCATAAAAACTGCTTGCTTTGTATCACCCTCTGCTCCGCTGATAATTGTGATTCGGGGCAGGCTGCACTTCAGAAAAGAGCAAACACGCCGCGATTCAGTTTGTGTAATTGCCGCGACGTGTCCTGGAATAATAATATATGAATAATTATCATTTCATTCTCGCTGCGAGCGACCAAACAGAACGAAATAATGATGCCGCAAGTTTACTGAACATTGTCTGCTTTTTCTGTTGCAGGGACTACTATTACGACAGGTGAGTGCCTTTTTGACACGATTTGAGCACGTCGGTGAGTAATTAAAAAAATTGTCTGCAAACGGATGCGACGGATGCAATTAAAATTTCCGTTCGTTTAATGTGTGTTCGTCAAATGCGAAAGCATTTTGAATGCTTTTATAGGAAAGTATGAAAGAAAAAACTCCAATTAATACTAATTAAGTATGGATTAAATTCAAAACTTAATACATGCCAAATTCAAATCAAAATAATTGCTGATGATTTAAGATCTAGCTTTTTCAGAAAAAATAAACGGCACAAAATAATCTTTTCTAAATTCAGTAAGTGCAGTAAATATAAGTAAATAATATTTATTTCGTTCATTTATTTCACTCTAACAAAAAATTGATCGTAAATTTAAAATAATTGAATTATTGAACTTGAAAATGATAATAAAATCGTTATATTTGTTGTTTCTTAAATAAAATTAAATAGAATTGAAATTTTCACTGAATACAAAATTAGTTTTGAAAGTGCAAAATTTTCACTCTCATAATTCATATTTTGTACAATTTGAGTAGATTGTAATCAAGGCAACGTCACTTTCCAACAAGAGGGCGTTAATGAAATGAGCGTTGATTAAAGTGGACGCGGCCGGCGCCGACCACCAGATTATCGCGCGCGGATCATTCCTTCACACTGCGTGGAGATGAATCTCACGCGTTCGTACACACAAATCTCGGCGGCCTGCTTATTAATTACTTGATAATATAATTAGCGGAGCCGCCGGCGTGTTTAATTAAAACGCGGCGGTGGCCACCGCCATCAACCTACACGGACTCTCACATAGCACAGGGATAATTAAAATTCCATCCATTAATAATTATTAGGGCGTGCATGAAATGTTGCACGTGGTGCGAAAATCCGGAATTATTAGTTGTGTCCCCAACCGCGATTATCATCAATCTTGGCACTGGCAGAAGGAAGAGAAGCAGATACATAGCGGATTTGGCACTTCTGTCGTGATATCACGGTGGTCTTTCATAACATTCGTAAATCTTAATTAAGATCATTTAATTTTTTATTTCAAGTAGTTTGATTTATTTTTACAAGGGGAAACTAAGAGTGTAGAATAAACGTAAGAAAATATTGCTATTCTCAAGCGAATAATTATTAATTTTTGTTCATAGCTCTGATAGAATTGGTTAGTAATACAAGTAAAAATTTGTAATTTAGATAATTATCACAAACATATTTTAATATTATATTTTAATTTGATTTCTTAAATTATTTAATTAAAATATTTTTAATTATGTTTTAAATTTTAAATAGTTATTAAATTCTATATTTCTACATTTTATTTTGGCACATTTTTTTTTTAAATTTTGCATTCAATCAAATATAGATGAAATAATAAGTAAAAGCCGAGATTGATTATGATTATTTATAATGTGAGTAGAAGCTCTCATTGCACAGAAGTAATATCTTATATTTCACTGACTAGAATGATTTTATTAAGAAAAATGAGACTGCAAATTAATTCAACTAAAATCTGAAGTAAATTTCTTTTGTTTAATTAACCATGTGGGCTTTTAAAAAGTTGGAGGAACATGGCAAGAAAGAAAATTTGTAGTGAAAGAGAAATTGTATGTATAGTCGGTAGCAGGTTGGTAGTACATAAAGCGAGAGTCTATTCTATGTTCCAAGTTACAAATTAAATTTACGAGCTACATCATCTGCGACCGGTCGGCGCAGACAGGCAGCGACGGCGAATAATTCGAAGAGACCGAGAGTCACAGCGCGTTAGTTGTTGATCCCAAATTGGACATGAGCGATTGCACGCGCCGCCAAGTGCGAGAGAGAGAAAGAGCTTTTCGGTGCGAACAGGGTGGGCCAACGAAAATAGTGCATCGCGGTGATTGATGGCCGGTGTTTATTAAATGACACGTGAAATTCGTGGCTGTCGCGATCAATAATTAAGCACGCACTTCTGCAAGTACACCTATGTGGCTGAGCATACGTTCGTGCGAGGGACGGCACACGGGAAATGACTAGGCGTGCAGCGAGAGAGGGTGCGTCGCGCCAAATTTCCATGCAGATGACGTCATATTTACATACATATGAGCCAGAGACGTGCACGCTCGTTTAATGGCACTTATCGTTGCCGTCGTTCTAGATCAATGCGAGGGAGAGTTCCCTACAATTCCTGACACAAGAAAGAAACTTTATTAAAAGTTGAATATTCAGAAATATTTTTTATATCCAATAAACTTTCGTTGTTTAATAAGCCACAAAGGTATAAATTGTTATTAATTAATATTAAAAAATAAAGAGGCAAACTGAATTTACTTTAATTTATCATATTTAGAAAAGAATACTGAAATGAAGCAGTTTCTTTTTTTTATTGAAATTTATTTTTTTAATAAAAGATAATATAGAAGATTTTGAATTGAAATGTAATACTAATATTCTTTAACACGGTTTAGAAGCAAATTATTGTAAAATTGTTCAGAAAAAAAATGATATTAGAGAATCTACTGTTGAAGGGGGAAAAGTTAACTTTTATTTTTTTATAGACTTATGAGCATTTTCCACTTTCCAACGGATGTAAAATGCATATTGTTTTTCACTCTTTCCTTCATTTGGCGAAAAATTCCAGCGTCAACGAAAGCCAATGAGGAATGCACGCTACAAATGGATAAAAAAATCACAAACACGCGCAGCGCCTTTAATCCAGCCGAGAGCGATTTGCCTCTCAAAGAACCGCCCCCGCCGCATGCACATACTGTCCGTGGCTGGGAGCCGAGCGAGAGAGAGAGAGCAATAAATAATCAATGTGTCTGTACCTGTTGCTGGGAGCCATTGAGATGAGTATTTGTGCTGCTGGATGGATCTGCTACCTACGGTGAGCCGAATATCGCCCGCAAAACCGCACAAACACACGCCACAATGCCGCTCTCGCTCGCCACTCAATCACGCTGATTTGATTTTAATTGACCCCATCGCTAATTGCACTTTGATTAAAATTCGCAAATCGAAATTGCCGAATCGCTCGGCCTCCCGATTTGATCGCGCAAATTAACGTGAGTGTGATGGCCGTTGGAAATTGCTTGCGTTAGCAAAACTCATCAGTCTCATCTATTTTTAGCAAATCCACAAGCACATATTTGAGAAAATGAGTAATTACCACAATTAAATTGTTATCCCTCAATTACTTATAATTGCATAGATTATTGACCTATTATGAGAATTTCTATTCACTTTAAATACATCAATAACGTTTATGAAGCAATTCCATTTAAATAAATAATAAATTAAT
The DNA here is from genome assembly GCF_031216515.1 of Neocloeon triangulifer. NCBI lineage: Eukaryota > Metazoa > Arthropoda > Insecta > Ephemeroptera > Baetidae > Neocloeon > Neocloeon triangulifer. The sequence goes on along the minus strand of NW_026775554.1, from coordinate 10,873,947 downwards.
AATAATTGAATGTTTTAATTTTTTGTATATCGAACGAGTGCTATGCAACCAGCAAGGCAGCATAGATTTGCAAGTTGCCTATAGTTTGAAAATTCAGGTGCCAGAAATGCGTGTCATTAAATTCATCTATTCTAAGATGATAAAAAGCACTTTGATATTTAAATTATTTGTATTAATTATTTATTTTCGTGATTTTGAAAATTCATTTTTATTCAGAAAATTTGCTGCATTATTTTAAATTTAATTCGATTAACTTAAATTTACTCATCATTAGCTGTGATAAGTTTAATTGATTACAAAATTAAATTATTAACTTTTTGAATGACAATTTAAAAATTTCTAAGAGACATTGTCATTCATTTTCTTGGTTCATATGAAAGTAAGAAGAATTCACTTTGCTGCAAATGTGCAATTGTGTCCATTATACCCAGTGCTGCAGCTGTCACTGAGATAGGCAATTTGCTTGACGTAGATGAACTTCTCGGTTGCGTTCACCCCTTTCATTTTATATCCCGTGCGTTTTCGTTCGACAGCCCGGAAAAAGCCAATCATTCAATTTGCCGGCGATTTGCGGGCGGAATCGGTGAGTTATGTTATTAGGAACGAATTGCTGATTTGCCCAACTGCTGCACACGTTATTGAGATTTACGGCCGCCGAGCGAGTGTGTTACTTATTGCTTATTTATTTATTTATTTGTCCGTTGCAGAATAAAAAGGGCTCAGTTTGTCTTGCCGAGAAGCCAATAATGCTCCGGGCTGGCAAATAAATTTCAAACGGTCCTGCATTTCTCAATCGTCCCTCGGCGGAGAGCTAGAGGCGCATCCTGCCTTGGGTGCACCAAATGACTTGGGGGAAATATTTTTTACGAAAAATCTGAAATATTCAAAAGCAATGAAATCCATTTGGTAATTCAATTATTATTATTATTTAAAGAGACAATTTAAATTATTCCTAAATTTAATTTGATAAATACGTGTTAAAATTTCTAAAAATACAATACAAATATGATTTTATATTCTTCTCAACTTTCAATTACTAAACAGTAGTTTTTTCAACTTTGAAGATCTATAAAAAAAAGTCTGATACTCAAAATCCATACCCTTCAAATTTATCCTCAAAAGTAGATTCCTATCACCTTCCCTTGATATTAAAATTGCACAAAACAACTAAATTTAGACAAAAGCCAATGTGATGCAAAGGTTAAATAGTACTCGTTTGATCATGCATTGTGCTCAGAACGAGCCGCAAACCAAGACAAACAAACACCCCATCGGAGCGCAACAATGATAAATGGTGATTCGGAAATGCGATTCGTCTGTAAGTAGTGTGCAGGTGTAGCGCCCCCACCTCTGGCGTATCCGAGTGTAATCAAGTAATGGGGAGTGTAATTGTGATTTGTAAATGCGGTGGAGGCAGCCGGCGCGCATTTAATTAGGCGCTACATGGATTTTGAATCACCAGAGGAGCCCCCGCGCGCAGTAATTAAATTCACGCAGGCAGCAGCGCAGACCGGCTCATTTGCGCTCGGCGAGGGCGGAATAATAGGCCATATTGTTCGGTGAGGGAGACCCTTCAAAATCAGAGCCAGTTTGACTCCTGCCACTTAGGCAGCAGCCTGCGCTTTTTTGCTCGCTGGCTCATCGATTCATCACTGGGCGGCAAGAAGTGCGCCCGAATATATTCAGCACACCGATTAATTTTGAGTGATTAATTGAACGCAGGCAAGCCGCCGTTGTACTTACAAATTGTCAGAGAGAACTATCAATTAGTCAAACATAGCTTCGGCAATGAGGTAGCTTTTTGCTCCTGCGAGAGGAAGAAGACTTTTTTGCACCACTCATGTTTGGCAACTTAGCTGAAGAATAATTCTTTTCAAAGATAATTGAATGTTGAACTAGTGTTTCAAATACCTGACAATAATCGGATTTATCATAAGATGTATGAATGAAAATAAATATATTTTCAAAACCCAATAATTTTATAAAGAAAAATTATTATTCTTCTTAGAATTGTTCAATAATTTTAATACAATAAGATTCTTAAATGCTAAAAAAACTAAATTAAAAGTTAATAATTAAATCTAAATATATATAATTCTGTAAATTAAAAAAAAAATTAAACTATAATATTTTATTTCGTCTTAAAATGTTGTACTACTAAAAACATAATTAAAAATATTATTTTTAGTAAATACTTTATTTTTATATTAGACGTGTCAAAAAAGATTAAGATTCTTAATTTAATAATATATTATGGGATATAGAAATCTGTTTAGCTTTAATCTACTTCCATTTTATGGTTGAAACACTGACAAAATAATTTCATTCTATAGATAGTTGTTCTCTCCTTATTTCAATAAAAAAAATGCATTAATTTTCATTTGAACGAGAAAACTGCAATTTCAGATGCTATTATTCGCATTGTAAGGAAATTGAGCTGCATTCTGGATTGAATTTGTTATGAATGGAGAATAAATAAATTAGTATTTTTTTATACAGACTAAAGTGCCTCCAAGAACTGGATGCATGGCTTGTTCAGAGCGATTTCTATTCTCTGCTGCAGCAGAGTATCAAGAAAATGCAATTTTTCTCCATCACTCCCGTTGTAGTTTCGCGAACGTTGCACTCTCTTGGTGCAGGAAATGGACCATTTTGCTCCGAGTCGTAAATAATGCAGCTTTTCGCCACCAATCCGATTGGTCAATTTGCGGTGGTGCATCAGGTGCAATTACCAAGCAATTAGGACCACAATTACTCAGCCAATTACGCTCATTGTTGCCTCTCGCAGAACTCAATTAGAGCACCAATCGTTCCGAGCAATTAGGCCACGCGGCGGTCGAACACGTTTGGTCCGTTTGTTTGCTTGACTCTTCAGCACAGCGCACTCGTTAATGGCACGCTTCACGGATTATTATCTCTTAAAACCCGCCGTCTCAAACAATCAGCAATGGAGGTGATTATCTCCCAAGAGCTCAGGAGCAAAATAATGGCGAGGGCGAACCATTAATTTATCTACAGATGACTGTCGAAAAAAAATGATTGAATTCAAACTATTTAATATTATATTGATCTTGAAATTTAGTAGATGTGCTAATTAAAGAATTTTTTCAATTCAAACTATTCAAACGTTAATTGTAACGTCTGAAAGCTGATAATTCGATAAAACGTATGTTTAATTGATTTTTATAAAATTTATTTTTTTCTTAAACCTACTTCAAAAATTTCACTTGAATTAAAACTTGTGTCGATTCAAAAGAAATTGAAGCAGAGGAAAAAATTAAATTGATAAATATTTCTTTTTTCTTTTTTTATAAAGCAATATTTTGCCAATGCAATTTATTATTAATAAACAATTATTTTTAACATTAACATTTAACAATCTTATTGTTTTAACAATTTCTTGCACCTCTCTAACGTTTTTTTTTCTCTTGGAGGAGTAAACTCGAGTTGTCCGATATCGTATTTTTAATGACACATATGCATCAAAATTTCACTTGCAAAGCAGCGGCTCTTTCATTCCTCCATCCGTCCGTCCGCCGCCGGAGTCGGAAAAACAAAACCAGAGCGGGGCCATTAATAATTCAGTGCAAAAAGTGCATCGGTGGCTTTGGCGCATGCATGCATATGCATGCAGTGCGGTACGTGCGGAGGTGGGCGCGAGAATTTGAGCGTTTCATTTGCATGGCCGCGACACAGAGCCGTGTGTGGAAAAAAGCAGACGCTGATTAGGAGGGCATGCATAAAAGATGAAATCAGCGTTGGCTCGGCTCGCCAGCGGAGAGTAATGAGGTTTGCTATTTCAGCACCTGCCCTCTCACGTTAATCAGGCTGCAATCACACATGTGTCAGGTCAAAGGAGTAACGAGTGGCGCGTTCTTCTTTGTTGTCTCAAAATTTCCGTTTGTTTATCATTATGCTGGGTGGGCTGCAGGTGATTATGTCGAGTGCAAAACACACAATCATGCAGCTCAGTTAACGACCCTTTCGGCGCAAAAAGCCCCGAGAATTGGCCTCGTCTCTTTTTCTCTCCCTTTCTTCCCTTTTTCGTTTCTTTTCTCTCTTTCTTTTGCCCCCGGCCTTGGCTCTTGAGCACTCTTAGCTGAAAAATACTCTCGGCAATACGTACACTTTTACTCTATATACGTGACTGTCTTGCAGTTGCTCCAACTCGAGTGGAGTTGTGAAACACTCGCCGTCTCACCTTCCGTCTGTATATAGTCCGAGGCGATGAAGAGTTAAGCAGTTTTGCAAGTGGTCCTTTAAAAATAGAGCTCTCTGCTCAACCAAGTGAAAAAATACACAGTTGTTGCAACCGTCATTAGCAGCAAAATTGAAAATTTGAGTTGATTTTCTGTGGAAGGCAGTACCAGATATATATTTTATAGCAAATATCACCTTTCAAAACTAATGTGTATATTTCTAAAAGAAAAATTAATTAATGTAAAATCATTATCAATTGCTCTGCAATTTTGATTCAGGAATGGCAAGATTTCATGTAAAGTGTAAAGGATCATAATTTCGGCCTTGATTTGACAGTGAAAGCGAATAATAATATATTAACCATTAACTAAACATCAGCTATAATTACACATAAAAATTTTAAGTCATCTAAAAAGACTAAAACAAAAAGTTTCAACTCTCTTTTGTTAAAGTATATACAATAAAATTTAAAAACAAAACAAGAGGGTATAAATTATAATTTTTTTTAATTAACTTAAATTTAGTTATTATTCAAGTATTTTTATATTAATTAATATATTTGTTGATGTACTTAATTCTTTTGTAATGTACGTTTAAAGAAGTTCAGAAAAATCTAATTTAAAAATTGTTAATGGAACATAAATTTGTATACTCACTTGCTCAGATCATCTATGAACATTTCTTAATAAATAAATACAGTACACTGACCCATGTAATGACATTAAGATTTTGGTAAGGTTATTGATTGTAATCATTATAACATATAAATATAATAAAAATGATTAATATAATTAAGGTTATTTAATAGTAAACAATTTTAATTGAAAAGAATAGGAATTTTTAGAAAAAACGGCACCACCACTAACAAGAATTTTGCTTAAACTTCCGAGATCAAATAGATAGCTTGGATGACTTTTATTCATAAATTACTTTTTATAAATCTTGAAAAGTTTAAAAATTTTGAAGAGCAAGTATCACCCACACTTGCGCAGACCTCACGTGTATTTTTTACCAAGAACTTGGTGTGCCCAAGTTGCTGGATTTTCTATTTCATACATACAAGTTGTGTTTGTTTTTCCATCTGCAATGAGGCGTGCAGGTGAAGATGAACAACACGCAGTACAAACAAAGCACACTGTGCGCAGACTGGCAGTTTGCGGCACAAAAACAAATTGCTCCAGCTGGAATGCGTAATGGGCGGTGCGGGCCAGGAATTTTGATTCACTCCGTTTTCGTCCCGGCTCCTCTCTCTGTAATTGCAGTGCATAATGAGCCAGGAAGCGTGCTGTGCACTCTCCTCGATTTAACGAGTCATTTGCACTCGGCGCTCATCAACTCGCCGCTCAAAAATGAAGTCACGTCCGCCTGCCACTCTCGCTCCAGTTTCAATTTCGCCGGCGACTTCAAACAAATGAGCCTTAACTGCTGCTAAAGAAAAAAACTTTTTACTTTCTTTGTCAGCGGCTGAAACAATTGCAGGCCCTCAACTCCAAAGGCCCTTTTCCCGAGTTCTCTCTCGCAATCAGTAGCGTTTCTTCCGCCACTAATTGCGCAACGTGACACTAATTGCGCTGCAATAACAATTGCAGTTTGTTTCCTTACTACATTCTCTGTTTATTTTGTAGAATTCATGCTGTTGTTTCGTTTTTCTTCTTTGTTTGCAGCGGGTTTGCATTGCAGTTTTTTATTTTTAGATTTATAAGTGCTGAAAACTAGTAAAGAGTATGGCAAGGCAGCTTTTCTATAATAAATTGTTTTAGTGATGCTTATAAGATTTTTCTTTTATTCTTTTCTGGAAAGTAAATAAATACTATATTTGGTGCCTGCTTGTTTATGGATTTAAGTGAATTTTTATTGATACGTCTCGCTATGGGTAGTGGTTGCTTTTGTTTTGTACAGTATTAATAATATTATTTTTGCAACTAAATTTTTTTGCAGAAAGAAAAGATTCAATTCAATACTTATCAGGGTTATTCCATGTTCCCTGAAATTTTAACCCACTTTTTATTTCATAAGATACTTTTAATTATTTTATTTAATCATCCATCTATTTCTACAGACTAATTCTGTAAAATATTTCCTAAATCAAGGGAGAGATTGAAATTTATAAAAATTTATTTACGATTAGAGATAAGGATAACACATGTATGGCCTGTTTAGTGTGTTTCACAAAATTTATTTAAATAAATTATTTTATACGTTTTTAAAATCCAAAATTCATTAAATTTTAAATTATGGAAATAATAAATTTTTTAGGACTAAAAGTAAAAAAAATTATGAATCAATAGTTTTCTATCCTTACCATTGCCTAGTATGTTGATAAAAGTGTTAATCAGAGATTATATTACCAAGCCTGAGTTCTGGCCTTGAGATTTAAATGTACATTCAGGCTGTGACAACTTTTTGCCTCGTGCAGGAGCAACAGATGGGGGCTGCTGGTCGCGCGCAATCAAATTAGTGTGCGGCGGATGTGTCGCGCGGGAAAGAATGAGTGTCGGTGGACATGAAAGGCAGCACTTAGGGCAATCTTCAGGGACGAATCGCAGGATAAACATATGCACTTAAGGCGTCCTCGAGGGACGCGCCGGCCGCTGTCTCATTATTGATCACGTTGGCCGGCAATCGCAATTCCGTCCACCTCCCTTGCTCGCGTCCAGGGAATTCTCTCTCTGCTCGCGCACTTGACGGAGCTGCGCCTAAATAAAAAGACAAAACAAAAAATACACACGCTTTGTTCGAAAAGTTTGAGGAAAATTTTGTTCTAAAATCTCCTCTCCACCACCTGCTTCTATTTGTATACCGAAGTGGAAATTCGTGCCCTCTGGTTCTCCGACTTGCCATTTGTGGATTTTGTTTGCTGCTAGTTTTGTTTTCGAGAATTTATGTCGGCTGAGGTGAGGCAGTTTGCAAGTGTTCAGCCCCTGGGGGTGACTTTTGCCTGAGTTTTGCACCACCTGCGACCGAACCGCCGGCCCTTGCTCTCTGCCGGGCCGGGGCGGAATCGTAGGCAATTAGACTCGGATCGAGGCTCAATAACCGCAAATGACGAAAGTCCTTAATGACGACTTAAAATGAGTTAGTGCGTCTGCCGTGGAACTGATAAAGTACACGCACGCACTTCGCCCACCCGCAGAGCTCGAGGGCCAGGAACCAGAATCACTTTATTTTGAGCTGGTCATTCTGCAGAATGGGCTCGGAAACATTTCATACAAAATTTTCATTGCGAAACTCGTTCAATTTTGGGTAATCAGCTTTACTTAAGTTCAATTTAATGCCAAAAATAAATATTCAAAGGAGACAACAAATTTTTTATTGTGTATTAGTGTTTTATTCATCACCTAGCTGAATAAATTTTCCTACAATAAAACTTTGAGGATTTATTTTATCAGCAACCAAAATACTTTTCAAGCGAATTTTAGAGGCTTAAATCTTTTAGGAAATTTGACTTCTTTATGAAATTTTTGAAGATCAAAATATCAATTTGGATTGGAACATAAATTCCTTTCAAAGAATCGTCTTGATTTATTCATAATTTTCCAATTCTTTGGAGGAAAAAAATGATTCCACATTTCTACGATTTTGTTTGGTAATGTGACGAGCATAGTTACCAATATTTATGACGCATTTTAGGCCAGTATTTTAATTTTTCGGTAGTTAGTGCTGTAGTACTTTATTTTGCATTTTGCTAAACAGATTTTGAATTTTGACCTTTTTGTTTCAGCTACTACGCGAGCGCCGCGTTTGGTTCAGCGGCGCCCGGGGGCGGCACGCGGCTCGTGCCCCCACTCAAACGCCCCCGACTGATGGTGCCCCCCGGGGCCAGGCCCATCTTGAAAGCGGCAGTTTCCGCGCAGAAGGCCCCCGCGTCGGCCTCCGTCGGACAACTTAAAACTTACAGTCAGTATTTTTTTTCGTTGATTTGAAAGATTTTTGTTCTGCAAAATCAGAAACAAAAGCAGAAGTTTATTTCGAGACATTTGAGAGTGCAAAGTAAAACGTGATTGATGTTGCGCCGCCAACAGCACTCGCTGAATATCACAACAGAGAGTTAGTCTGAGCGAAATAATAATAATATCTTGCATCGGCAGCAACGCAGCAGGCTCAATTAATTAACTTGTCAGGCTTATCTCTTTGTAATTTAAATCAGCGGCTGGCGTTTTGTTAATGCAATTTTTTATGCGCCCCTCGCGTTTCACGGCCAGCTAATTAATTGATCGCTGGCTGGCGTGTCGCACGAAACGATATAAACAATAGACTCCTCTTTCTCTCTCTCAACTTCTTTGAACTTCTGATGTCAAGTGTTATTCAAAACTTTTTTCGGGCCTCTCACGATATTTGGTCGTTTTCGCAGGCAACCCAGACATCCTGATCTGCGGAAATTGCAGGGAGATGTTCACCGAGTTGCAGGAGTTGCTTGAGCACAAGAAGACCTACTGCAAGCTACGGTTCACTTGCAAGTGCAGCCTAATTAATGGACTTAAGCCAGGTAATTGTCAAAAAGAATTCAAATTACGTCTTATTATTAATCAAAATAAAAAAAATTTAAAATATTTTATTTAGATTGTTCAGAAATCAGATTGATTTATTTTTCTTTCCGATTGCAAAATTATTTAGATAATTTTTAATTGGGATATTTTTACTGCAGCTGGCGAGTTGTTCAATGGGGCAAGTGAGACAGAAGGGTCAGGGGTGGCGTGTCTGTTGTGTGTGCAGTGCAAGGACGCGTTCCACAGTCCCTGGGACCTGATGGTGCACGTCCAGGCCGCGCACATGCTCAACATCTACGAGCTTGGTGTGCCTAACCGAAAGGAGTCTTCAACCTCGCCCCCGCCTCTCCAGGAAACGCCGCCCCCACCGACCGCCGCCGTCTGCCCTTTGGAAACACTCAATGATGATATGGTGAGCAAAAATATTATTTTAAGACAATATTTAATTGTTGCATTTACATAATTAAATTAGATAGACCGTTTCAGTGTAAAATAATTATTTAATTTTCACAGAATCCAAATTTTTTTAAATTTTTGTTTTTCTACAATATAGCAAAAAAAAATGCCAGTTTTCTGGTTGAAAATTTGATAACTAGTCTCGATTAAGAAATTATGAAGTAATTTTAAATATCAATTATATAAAAAGTGTGGATCTTATTGTTAATACCACTAGAAAAATTTCCATTACACTCTTGCCACGCCAGAAGTAATTTTGCGTTGTGCAGGTCTTGCTTATGCGCTCTCTCACAAATTGAAAAACTAAACATAAGAATAAGAAAGGTGTGTGCAGTAATGAAACGGCAGGTGCTGCGCGCAGTCGGTTGTTTGCGCCTGCTGGGGGTGTAATATAGTTTGCACACACACATACACATGACAAGAACGATTTCACCCGAGTGATTTACCTTCATTATTTCCTACTCCGTCAAAGCGAGTGTAATTAAAATGCGTTCTCCTCCGATCTGATCTTTCCTTCAGTCGCTGATTCGCGATTAACGATGATGAATAGATTGGACGAGTGATAGAGAAAAATTGATTAAATTAAAACTGCGAGCGCCACGCCCCGGATTAATCAATCAATCATCGGAGGTGTGGCAGGGGTTCGCGCACTACGGATATGTACATACTGATATTATTCCATGTAATGTCAGCAACTTATCGCATCACTCATCCATCAACACGTGTTCAAACCCATGTGACTTTTTGACGAATCGACTCCTCAAATTTCAAAATTTCTTACCATCAGGAAAAACTGACAATGTGATCCCATCTACAATCTAGTACAAAATTTTTTGGTGTGAAAAATCGGGAAAAAAATTGATGTGAAAATTTGCATAATCTCTGATATCATTCAAATCAAAATCATAGAGATCATCTTCGTGCGTGTTTGTGCGTAAAACCTTCTTCAATAAATTTTTTGCTCATTATTTTAGTTCTTCAGAGTAATTTTATATTTATTGCAAATATAATAGGCAACACATTAAACCAAATTTTTAAGATTATTTCCCTTTTAGTTAAATAAATTTTAGCTAAATTAAAAATTTAATTAAACCGCTAATTAATTTCATTCTTTTAAAGCAAAGTCATATATCAACCATAAAAAAAAACTACTGAAACAATGCTTTTGTGTGCTCCGAGGTGCACTGTGCCAGTAAAGGTATTAAGATATTTTCAATTTTATTTACAATATCAACTCCCTCTCCGGTTTATGAGGATTCGATCTCTGGCCATCTGCCCACCAAGTAAAAGAGTAAATAATTCATTTCGCACTGGCACGCCGCGAGGTCTTTTTCTTTTCTCTTTCCGCCTGACGTGAGCGGAATTTCGCGAGTGCAGCTGCAGCATCTCGGTCGGAATATAAAAATGAAATATACAAAAACGCACACACATGTGTGTTTTCTCCGTGTAAATATGAGTGTGCAATCGTGCTCGCCCGGAGGCGGGGGTGGCCGGGGGCGGCCGGGCTCTTTAATTAAAGACAACGACGGGCTGCATTTGCAATTTAAACCACCATTATCGCCAACTGCCGCCGCCGCCACCGCCCTGTGCGCACCAACAATATAAATGAATACTGCCTGCATGCTTACACACGCTCATTGACTTTGGTGTGCAGCGGGATGACGGCGACGGTGCTCTCTGCTGGTGCCGGGGGCGGCAAAAAGTCGGAAATGGGCTTCTCCAGCGGGAATCTCTCGCTGATGAGAAAAGCGGGCTGAAAATGCTTGACAATCGTTCCAACCTCGTTTCAGATTTTTTTCACTCAAAAAGGGGAGGAATGTTAAATAACTTTTTGGGTGAGAGCACAATATGGAAAAATGGAAAAGACACAAGTGGTTATTCGATTCAATTTTTATGCCAATTGATTTTATTCTGAACAAATTTCTACTGTAAAAAGGGATTTAAAACTTTTCAAATACTTGGAATTCTTTTTTCTTAATTTCTAAATAAAATCAATAATTTTGTAAAATTTCAAATTTGTCTCTTCTTAAGAGAATTTTTTTTCCTTATTATCAAAATAGATTTAGAATAATATTGTTTTTGGAAATCAAATATTTTTAAAGACCTAGAACAATAAGTAACTATTTTTACGGTCTCTAGATTTTAAAAGAAATTTGAGGATTTTCCCCTCTAGAAGATACTGTGCGTGTTTCAGGAGGGAGGTTCTCCAAGGGCTGCGGCCGAGGAGGCGGCCACCCCGCCCGAGGGCGCGACCGTGGCCACAAGCATTGAAGACTTGGACGACGACGACGACGAGATGGAAGAGGAACTGCTGAACGATTTGCACCCTAGGCGCACCAACAACAACATAATCGATCCGAAAGGGACCCTCGAACCCAAAGGACAGCTGGAACAGGCCCACAAGCAGGCCCAGCAGCAGAACTGCATAGTCAGGGCCGTTCGCCTGGTAAGCAACAAGTTTTTCTTTGCCTTTTATTATTTACATTTGAAATTTAAAACCTGCTGAATTTTCTAATTTCATTAGGTATTTTTTTTTTTTAAATTTTAAATACAACTTTGTGGCGGTTAATAATTATATTAATTCAACATTTTCTCTAGAAAATTATATATTAAATTTATTCTTTGATTTGACCAATTTATTTACCAAAGAGTCTTCTTTTTGTGTTATAGAATGTGAATTTGTCCGAGGCACTGAAGTCCGAGCCCACTCTGGTGGCCGTGGGAGAGCAGGAGTGATGGCCTGAGGCCGTCGCTGCGGCCGCCCACACATATCGGCCGGTGCGTGAGCGAATCGAGACATTCGCTGTGTGATACTGCCAACCCACCAGGCGGCCAGAAGGCGGCCATCGAAGGCGGCCACTCCACTCAGTTGTTGCTTCTTTTCTGAATAGCGCGTCCTTATTTGGTCATTTCTGTTTTCTCTGTTTGTTTTTTGTTACCCTCCGTGGATGAGAATATAAATAAGTATAGCGGGCGAGGGTGTATTTCTGTCTCATTCGCCGCCGCCCGCCCATAATTAATAAATATATTATCTCTCTTGCTATTGTTTACCTTTGTACACTTTAATTAACCGAGCAGCTTCTTCTGTATTCGATTAATATCATTATTGACTATGTATTAATCTGTATCTTGTTATTGAGTCTCTCCGCAGTTGATTAATTTACCTTTCGATAATTATTACGGAATTGGATACCTTGGTCAGTGTACAGATCTGTAGTCTTTAATCAATGTTACCGACAAAATCTACTCTAATTATAAACTGCAATAAAACTACACCAGAACTGCATTTTATTCAAGATGACACTCCTAAATTTTCTAATCAAATGATTTTCCATGTCTTGTTAAATAAACAAGAACTTATTTGTACATAATTGAAAATCAAATTATTCATAAATATTTCAATTTTTTTAAATTTTCTTTGAAAAAATCAGAAATTTTTCACCAGAATTTTCTTGATAAATTATAGAAATGCAATATTAAAAAAAAAAGATTTTTCCGTTCAACTCTTTTTGGAAATTTTACCAAATAAATGACTATTAACCTAAATTGTATATTATCAATTAACTTTTATTATGAATTATTATGAAATTATTGTTACATTTTTTTTAACAAGTCAATTTAAACTGAAGGTTACTAGCTATAATTAGATTCACAATCAGATCAGCTGGCAATAAGTCGAAGCACAACGCCATTCTCACAGAATAATGGGTCGTTTCGTTCAGCATACGAGGGCACAAAGCTCGTCATTTTCAAATCACGACGTGCGAGTTAATTGCCAGTTTAATACTGCCAGCCGAGTCGAGAGATATAAAAAGAGAATTGTGTGAGAACTGAGTGCAGTGCGCGCCCATACCATATCCAGCAAGGGCAAATTCAAACGTAAGAAGAGGCAATTAATGGGGTCGAGCCCTCGGTGGTGCAAAACTGGCGTGACACGTCGAAAAGCCACCCCCATAAATAACCCGTCGCTCGTCTCCTTTGAGCAGAGGGGCGACTTCGGGACACCGGCCGGAGAGCGCGCCGCCGAGAAGTGTGCCGGGCCCTCGGCAATATTTTGCCAACTTTCAACTTGCAGGATGAATATATGGCGAACCCGGACTGAATTATGGAGGGACGACAGAAAGGCATTATTATTCATTCCTGCTGCTTAAATGAACTTTAAATTAATAAAGGTCTATATAAATAAACGTATTTTTATAATTATTTATTACTGTATTTATAAAAGTTTTTTTTGTTTAATAAAACTTTATACGAATATTTTAAATTTATTTATTAATTATAAATTTTTATGTATAGTTATTTCTGTTTATTTATAACTATGTATCAGATGGAGATTTAATAAATATATATTCCTAAAATTTTTTTAAATGTATAATTTTAGTTCTTGAAATTTGTTTCATTATATTCTCTGACAACTGACATGTAATATCTTTACAGCACTTCCAGGAAGTTTTTCACGGCTAATTATGAAATAATTAAATATTAATAATATGAAATATGAACAGAATAATTACACTTGAATTTTATTTTTGATATTTTTGATTGGAAACAATAAAGTCAAATTCAAAATAATTATATTTAACCACGCGAATTAATTGTGTAAATCTTACTAAAGTTCCTAAATGGCCTTTTTAATTGTAAATTGCGTTTACTGCGGTCGAGTAATAAAATAAACGTTGCGAGACGAAATTCTAAAAATTGCGTCTGCCCACCCCGCTCGCGCTGTGACTTTTTATGTCTTCATGCACGCGCAGTTTTGTAGGACAATATTTCAAGGGCGTCGCTCGCACGTTCGCAATTATATGCATAAAAATGAGGAGCAAACAATGGAAGGGCATTTTATTATTCGCACCCGGGATCATTTTTATCGCTTTCGGCACATTGTGTTAAAATTCACGCCAACACTTCATGCAAAGCCACAAAAGTAGTGGTGAACATTTATTTATTGGCCACAATTGCGGCCCATCAGCCACTTTCAGTCAATTTGCACTTCAAACAAAATGCGGCCGCCGACTCACAAAGAGCACAAGCAAAAGAGCACCCCTGCCTCTGCGGTTTTTATATTTAATGCAATCATTTCGGTGTTGGCGCTGCTCGGTTTTCACACTTCATTAAGCACCAGCAACTAAAAAAACTCTACCAATTTAGAAGCAAATAAAAATGTGAAATCAACAAAGCAAACTGAATTTTTTTTACATATTTTTATTTGTGTCTGCGCTTTGAAGGTTGAGAACTTTGTTATAATTTTTTTTTCTCCAATGAATGTGAATAATTTGAAAATGTTATTGAATTTTTCGAAGATAAAAGTTAATGCAATAAAACTGAACTTTTTAAATGTAATTCTTCATAAGTATATCTTAATCAGGAACATATCAAATGAATTTTAGAGACTAAAAATGATCTTTGTGAAATTGATTCTTCTGTTTATGATTGTCGCAGAAATTATTGAAAATTATATCAAAAATTCAATAATTACTTAGAACATAAACCTGCCAAAAACTCTTTCACAATCTTGAAGTACCTTCCATGGCTCGCTTTAAATTAATTACGATCTACTGTATTAATTGAAAGATACCTTCAAACTGTAAGAAAGGTATATTCGCCACAAGGGTAATCAGTAATCTGCATGCGTTGATTGCATTGCAGTCAAGGACCAGAGGAGCTCTTGTCTTGTTTTGAACACATCCCCAAGGAGCAGCCGCAGGGGTGTTTGCAGGGCGATATTATTTATTCAGGCGGTCATGCATCGGCCATTCGGCGCCAAGACAAGACACAAGTCATTTCCAGCCGACGTGCACCGCCGTATCGGCTGCTGCGACTCGATAAATTGTCCCGGCAGGGCGTCCCGAGGACACGACTCAATTAAACCGGCGGCCCACACGTTCTGTACCCCGTGCAATTTACGACCTCTCAATAACGACGACCCGCGTTTACTTATTCACAACTCCTTGCGCTAATTAATTGCTTCTCAACTTCATTACTGCTCTTGCTGCTGGACCGACACGCAACTTTTCGGACACATTTCGGCCTGCCCGATATAATTTATTCAAATTTTACGATTCCATAATAAAGAGGAAGGTAAATTATGAGTCTGGTAACGTATGGGATTTTGTAAAGAAGAAAACTAGGGGAGAGGAAGTTATTTGGTCTTTAATCTCTAATATGAGTCATATTTACACCCAGAGACGTGGTAATAAATCCTCAGAAAAATACTCACACATGTAATAGAAAAGCAAGAATTTATGTAACCCTTTTCATCTGATACTCTTGGTCAAATGGCTTGATTTCTTTTATATATTCAAAGTGTCTTTATTAATTTATCGGAAGGCAATTACTGCCCAAATACATTTAAAAAATAATCAATTGAAATCATGGGAAATTCATTATTATCCAGGTCAATTATTTTTTTAGAAATCTACTTTAATAAACTGACGTTATCCACAGAGATGAACTGAAACAAAATCATCAAATTTCCGAAACAGCCAATTTCCGGTTTGGCAAATTGGAAAATAATTGAACGGCCACGCATGCACCCCTTGCTTTTAATTCTGGCCGCGCGATAACGAGCGATCGCATTTCCGTACTGAGAATTGCGCCCTCGCTTCATTGTACTCCTCAAAATGGACAATTTCCTGTTTTCCAAACAGTACGAACCCGGCGCCGGTCAGAAGTGAGAATGGGAAAGGAGCGTGTTGGCCGGGGACTGACGTGCCAAAGCGGAATTAAGTACAGATTTGTGGGAGAGCGACAGTTGCTGCCGGCCTGATTACAATTATTATCTCTCTCACAGTCAGTTGGCACCGCCAGTCGCCGCCGTACCAAATTTCCGTCCGCTCACAAAAAGTACAAGAAGGAAAAGAGGCACATAATGCAATTAAAAGCGTGCTTGATAAATAAAAGCGCGAGATTTGAAAGGCGAGAAGAAAGAGAAAAGCCGTCGTCAAGTCCGTGTTGTTTTTGCCGCGTTTTATTGCGACGGCCCTTGAGGCGCAATATGTCTCTTGTTTCTCGCGCCGAGGCTCAAATTGGAAATGCGACACCACCCTTTGACGAATCAAATGCGATCTCGCATCCACTTACCATCCAGAGACAAAGAAAGAAAGAGAGAGACATAATTTATTTGGGCTTGTGTAAACGGCAGGCGCGAGTGAGCGAAGGCTTTGATGCAATTTCGCGTTTGGTATCCGAGAACCATGTTGGTGTTGAATTTCAATTTTGACTTTTTACATTTTCCAGAAATTGAGACATTTGATATTGAAAAGTAAATTTGGATTTGTTGGAAACATTGCAAATTTAGTGATGCTATTGAAAAAGAGGGGGGGGGCTTATTTGAGCTAATTTAAAGTTTAAGAAAATATTTGAATCAGAAAAGACCTTCACGGGGGGGGGGGGGGGGAGGGGGTCATAGAAGTTTCCTCGTTGATGAAATTGGTTTTAATTATTATGAAAATGAAAAAAAAAACAGTAAAGCTTTTTTAGTTATGAAACAGAGAGACTGTCGCTCAAAAGACCTTTCTTTAACAACTTTTTATTTTAGTAGAGAAAATGTCCCGCACGTGCCCTCTTTTATACAAATTTTTAAAAGAAAATGTCACGCACAAGACCTCTCTTTTAAAACTTGTTATTTTTGTTAAAAATATTTTTATTTATTATTTTTAACGTTATTTTTCATATTGTGTTTTTACTGTTTGAAAAAAAATACATATTATAATTTAATATAAATGAATAAATATAATTTAGTTTTCATATTACATATCACATTATGGTGTAGTATCGTTTAAATTATTAATCTTTAAAAATTCTTAAAGCAAAGTTTGATTCAGAAATTGTAGATCTTACTCTAAATGAATGAAATAAATATTTTCTCCGTGCAATGTAGTTAACTGTATTTTATTTCATAAAATCAGTTTATAATGCAACTGATGTTCTTTATTTTGTAAACTTTCCACCACTAACTGAAATAATGGAAAGGGGGAAAGATGAAAGATCTTTAAAATAAATCCACCTTTTTATAAATTTCCTTGAATATTTTACGATTTCCCCTTTTATTTTGTGCCTTCCAATGTGCATTTTCCTTAATTCCAGGCAAGATTTTTGCTTCAAGAGGCAAGCAAATAAATTCCTTTCAGAGAAAAGTGAGTCTCGCGGCGGCAGTGGAGAGGCGAGTATTATGAAATATTCTTCACTGGCAATTCCAGGTCCACCCATAGATATAAATATCGCGTCCTGCGGAATTCGTCCCTTGAGCCCGCTGGAAAAATAAGTGACGACGAGCCAGAAGTCTTTTCGCGGCCAGTTTTCCTTCTCCCTTTTCTTATATTTATTTTTTTCCGGAGCTGTGAGTGTGTGTCGCACGCGGGAGCCTTTTTTATTTTTGAGCTGCTCTCTCCGCACAAATCTGGCACTTTTTCTTAAGCCAATCTGGCAAATGCCGAACAAATTGCTCGCCACAAATCTTCATCTTTCGGCAATCCCGGCCGCCGGCAATTCTTTCTCATTTGTCCGCGAAAGCAAACACAGGTGACCGAAGGGGTGGCTCTTGCTCTCCCACGACCCTACGGTCTCTCTGCTGTTTGACTTCTCCGCTTTGTGTATTTACATGTGTGCCGCCCTCGCCGCTTCTCGGAGGAACACAAAGGACGATGGGAAAGAATCAACATCAATACCTCTGCACCCCAATCATACGCACATCATCCCTTAAGGTCACCGAGTGGAACTTTCTTGGGCAATTTCTGTTCCTTTTGAATTAAATACTCTAAATTAAGTTCATTGCAGTTTCCATGGCCTAGCGATTTATCTGGACTTAAGGGGTCAATTTTACTGGGATGCAACCAATCCGTTATGAGTTCCTATCAGAATAAAAGAGGGTTAGAATAAAAGAATGAAAATGGAATTGAGAACTTCATGGAGATTTATTATAATCTGAACTGTCGATTGCCAATACGAAAGCCTGGATTGTGCTATAAAACGCTATCAAATATTTGCGAAGAGCATCCTTGTGATGGAAATTTGCAGTAAAAATGGAAATATTTTTCATCAAGGAACGCCAAATAATATAATTCAATTGTTTTTTTTTCTTTCTATCCACTTTCATCCTCCCAATTTTGATTTTCTTCTTATTGGTGACAATTTTATGATATCAAGATTCTTAATATAAACCCCATTTTTAGGCCACAGTGCAAACTAAACAGCTACCAACTCCCACGTTTTCTTTTTTTGTATTGATAATTATTTTTAAATTTGCGAGAAATTAAAAAAAAAACTGACAAAATGCATCTTTTCTGCAATTTGACCTTTCCACTGGAGTTTATTGTATTCTCACTGATTAAATTATTTGGAGCAAGATTTATGTTTTCATTTGCGAGGAGCGGCGTGTGCGTGCCGGGGTGTGATTAGGGCTGTGTTTTCCGAGCCACACCCTGTGTGACTCTGACTTGTCCGAACGCGGCCTCGAGTTCTACAAAAGCAGCCGGCTTGTAATGTAATAACGCTTCCTTCCGCGCACGGACACAGATATAGCAGGCCGGCCATCAGTCCGAATTAAATGCAGCCGTGCTGATAAATGTCAGGAGGCGGATCATCTCTTCTCTATTTCTCTCTTTGTTTTTTCGCTTTGCCTCGCCCTCGATATATCAGCGAATAAATATTGACTCTGGCCATTTGCGGGGAAAAATAACACACTCATCAAAGTAAGGCGGCACTCGCGACCGATCTCTTCGCCGGATAAAATTATATTTGATTGGGGAAGAGATCGACAGCAGCAGACTTCATCTTCTTCTATCTCTCTTTCACCGGCCGGAACTAACTCGCAGCGGGAGGGCAAACAAAAACATCGACTCTTGCTTTGACTTTTCAACTCTTCAACTTGACGCAAATTGATTGGCCGCTTTTAGCTCAAAAGAGAAAAAAAAGAGTCTTTGTTCCCGAAAGACGTTAGACTTTTTCCGTAAAAAAAAACACGAGGAAAACAATGAACCTTTCATTTTAATCGATCCCCTCCGCATTTGAAATTCTAATCACCTGCTTCATAATTAGATAATTATTTCATTTTAAATTTTCATTTTGTCGAGGAGAACAGTTTGTGGTCGAAAGCGGATTAGAATAATTATATTATGTAGAAAATTGAATATTAAATGTTTTGACTTTCAAAAAAATGTTTTTATTTTATTAAAATTGAATTAAATGATATTGAAGCGATCCTGAAATTATCTAAAATAGGCAACTTGCGCAACAATTCAACTGAACTTCTTCGGGGCTTATGAAGAAATTTTCCTTGTTATATTTTGATCTTTTGTCCCTGTGGTTGGTGCTATATTTGTAAAGAAGAGATCATAAAAAAACCAACCGTCTTTTTCTGCAGGAAGAAATTAAGAGGAGTGTCCTGTGAAAAATTGTTCGCTTGACTGCACCAGTTGAAAAATGGTGCCCGAGCTGCAAAAAAGCGATTCCCTGTGGGGGCCGTGTTCATGTATATTTTGTAAATGATAAATCACCAAAATCGTCTCCCGAGGGGGAAACTCGATCGCGTCATTTTTAATTAGATCGGGCCACGAAAAATAAAACCGCTCGAACTCTCGATGGGCTGCAATTCGAGCTGCCGGTTGCATGCGTGTCAATTAATGGCAAAGCAGGTCGACAGCCTTTTTAATTGAGCCTCAGAGAAAAAGACGGCAGCGGCCCTGAGAGGAAGCGCAAAATATTGGAGACATTCCTCACCACATTCCGATCGCAGATATGAAGCCATTGGAATTCGGCTGTTTATCAAATTTTATTTCACCTCTCACTGGCTCATTTTGCCGATGGATTTTTTCCAAGCAATAAAACAGACGTCTTAAATGAGAGTAGAGTGGCTAAAGTTCTTTTTTTTATTTAACTAAAAAATTGTTTGAACGCTTAATATTCAAAAACACAAGTATATAAATAGATAACCTGTCAAATGTATAAATATAATTTAGTGCTTTTTTCCGATTTAGTCTAATACAAGATTAAAATTTAAAAAGTTTATAAAAAAAAATTATAAAAATAAATTGCAATTTAAATAAAAAAATTTTGGAAAAAAAATATTTGAAATCTCACAAAATTTATTTCCAAAGAAATGTGACTGTAGCAGAATGTTAGTTAAAATACTGTTTTTAGTTACTCTATTTTGTCTTGGGAAATGGATGCTCTGTATTTGTCGGGGAGTAAATATCAAGTGAGAGCCGCTGGCGTGCCAGATAAAATTCCTGCTGGGTCCCTCGAGTAATTGGGAAATACCTTTTGCCAGCTGAGCCGAAGGGCGCGCGCGTATAAATAAAGTATTTGCCCCCGACAGAATCACTCAATTAATTTCAATGACCCAGAGACTCTGACGCCTCCCAAGGGAATCTCAAGTACTCAAATATCACGGCACACCGGCTTCATAAGCGAGTATTAACACTTGTGGAGTTCCACGGCAAGTCGCAAATCACCATGTAAGATAGTTAGTGAAAAAAATTAAAATCTTTATTGTTGTGAGCCCTCTAGCGGCAGACAAATAAATTACTTTAGTCTTGATTTTCCTGCAAGAACACGAGTTGTTTCACTTCAGAAGTCCGAGAGATTTTAGTGAAAAAGTCAGGGTAGAAACCCTCAGGGCCATTAAGTTAGGGCCAGAAGTCTTCGAGACTAAGTAAGAAACATTCAGGGCTGAACTACAGCAAAGTGGCGACGAGTCTAAGGGAGAAATAGCAAGAAAACTGAACCTCGTGTGGCCGCCATCATCGTTAGAGAGAATTCGCGTGTGTGGAAGCAGGATTTAATCGTTGAAAATCAAGAAAGCAAGCGGTCATCCGGGTTTTCCCAGGGTATTTATTGAATCCAACATGAGTGATAAAGCGAAAGTAATTGGTTCATTTGACCCCAAAGGGGTTCTGTCATTCAGCCAGTACCTGAGCAGGTGGAAGTTCCATTTCGCTGTGAAGAAGGTGACAGAGGACGCAGACAAGAAGAACATGTTCGTTGATCATCAAAGTGAAGAAGCGTTTGAGGTCTTCTGCAAGGTGAGTGACCCTGAAGGGATTGAGGCCATCACCTTTGCGAAGCTGACTGAGAGGTTGGCAGTTTATTATAGACAAACAGAGCCGCAGACTATTGTCTATAAAAATGAGTTTAACCAGAGAGTCCAAGGACCTGATGAATCAGCTGCAGTATACCTAGCTGAGCTGACTAGTTTGGCCAAGAAATGCAAATTCTCAAAAACGGATGAGTTGCTAGTGCCCAAGATCATTTCAGGGTTGCGAGACCTGCGGCTGAAGCAAACGCTGCTGGCTGAAGAGGATGCAAAGTTGACTCTAGATTTTGTAAAGACAAAGGTCCTCGCACATGAACGAGCTGAACTGACCGCAAAGGCTCTTGGGCTGAGTAGCTCGCAGGGTACAGTGAACAAAATTGGCCAAGAAAAAAAGTCCCAGTGGAAAAAAGGTCAAGGTCAGCAAGGTAGTGACCAAAAGCAGCATGGACAGGTCACCTGTTTCGCCTGTGGTAAAGACGGGCACAAATTCTTCAAATGCAAGGTCAGAGACAAATTAACCTGCAAGAAGTGCAAGAAAAAAGGGCACGTTGAGCAAGTGTGCAGAAGTTCTACTCAGAAGGCAGCGCACCATCTGGAGGACCAAGAAGAGGGAGAAGATGAGGCCAGTGGAAGCGATGGCCAAGAACAATTGCAGGCAGTGACAAATTACCTGCTAAGAGTGGAGTCCACAAGCAAGCCACCAGTTTCAGCAGACCAGAAGCTGATGTTGGAAATTCTGCTGAATGGCAAGCCCTTGATGTTGGAAGTGGACACTGGTGCGACATTTTCGCTCATTGGACTCTCCACTTATGATAAATATTTCCCAGACAGAAAAGCGTTGCTTCCAAGCAATGTGCGGATGAAGGCGTGGGGTCAGCAAGGGGAAATTAGGGCAGCAGGAAAAGTTCAGGTGAAAGTGACTCCAAAAGGTGGCAAGCCGGTGAACCTTGAACTGTTGGTCATGGAGCAGAGTGGACCTTCGTTGCTTGGGAGGAACTGGTTCAAGCAGCTAGGAATTGCAGTGGAGTTGCCCATTATTCTGAAGACAGTGGACCTGAAAAAGGAGCCACCTGACCCTGAAAGACTGCCGGAGATCTTCAAGATGACACAAGTGCCGCCAGAATTTGAAGATCTCAAAGAAGTTTTTGAACCGGTGCTGGGAAAATGGAAGGGAGAACCGGTTCACATTCCGCTCAAGAAAGGAGCTACACCGGTGCGGCACTCCGCCAGACGTGTGCCGTTCGGACTGCAGGAGAAAGCGAGTGCTGCAATTGATGAGTTAGAAAGAAGAAAAGTCATCGAAAAAGTGATGTTCAGCGAGTGGGCTACACCGGTAGTGTATGTGGAGAAGGGGGAGGGAGTGCGCCTGTGTGCTGATTACAGCGCCACCGTCAACCCTTTGTGCTCAGCAGCTGATTTTCCGCTACCCACTATTGACAAACTGCTCGCCGAGGTCAAGCCGGGGTGCTTCTTCACCAAAATTGACCTGGCAGACGCATACTTGCAGTTCCCTGTGGATGAAGCGTCATCGGAGGTGCTCGCAATTGCTACTCACAAAGGTACTTACAGATTTTTGAGATTGCCCCCAGGGCTCTCCGTGTGTCCCCCCATTTTTCAAAAGAAGATTTCGGGATTAGTTTGCAAAATCTCCGGAGTGATTGTGTATTTTGATGACCTCCTGATTTTTGCATTTACCAGAGCACAACTGATTCAGAAAACAAGAGCAGTCCTGAAAATTTTTATAGAAAATGGGCTGAAAGTGAAACTGACCAAGTGCTCATTTTGCGTTCCAGAGTTGGAGTACTTGGGATATTCCTTCACTCAAGAGGGGATCCAGCCCAAGAAGGACAAGCTGGAGGCGCTGGAGAAAATGCCACCACCACAAAGTATTGAAGACCTTCGAGCCTTGCTAGGGTATTTCAACTACTACGACAGATTTGTTCCAAACAAAGCTCAAATTCTTTTTCCGGTCTACAGGTTGTTGAAGAAGGGCGTTCCATTTGATTGGACCCCTGAGTGCCAGCAGTCTATGGACAAGATGACTAAGTTGCTGGTCAACTCATTCAGCTTGGCGTACTTCGACCCAAAGAAAAGAATTCGGTTGGCCTGCGACGCCAGCAGGAAGGGGCTGGGCGCCGTACTGAGCCAGCTGGAGGACAGAATGGTAGAGGTACCAGTTATGTTTGTGTCACGAGCACTGAAGAAAAGTGAATTAAATTATTCGCAGGTTGAGCTGGAAGCACTTGCGATTGTCTGGGCCGTGAAAAAGCTGAAGAATTACTTGTGGGGACAACAATTTGAAATTTTGACGGATCACAAGCCGCTGCTGGGGATTTTTGGCAAAGGAAAGTTAATGTCTGATGACCTCTCCAGCAAGCTGAAAAGGTATTGCTTGTTCCTGAGAGAATATAATTTTGAGCTGAAGTTTTGCCCTGGAAAAGAAAACTGCAATGCTGATTGTCTGTCTAGGCTGCCACTGCCCGTCCTTGAAGATGAAGAGGAGGAAGAGGAGGCTCGAGTAGCTTTCTTGCAGGCTATCGAGTTGCCGCAGAGCCACATTTCGCTGCAAGAGTTGCGAGAGTTCACTGAGAAGGACGAGCAGCTCAGACGTATTCAACAGAAAATCCTTCAAGGTACACATCCTGATAATTTAACAAGTGAAGATGGAGAATTTGGAAAAAGGTGGAGAGATTTGAAATCCACTAATGGTGTGATTACCTTTGTAGGAAGGGCAGTGATTCCCCGAGACTTGAGGAGCAAAGTCTTGGGACTTCTACATTTGAATCATTTTGGCCAGACGAGAATGAAGACTTTGGCCAGGACGTACTTTTGGTGGCCAAACATGGACGAGGAAATCGAGCAGGTTACGCTCTCGTGCATGCCTTGCGCCATCACCAACAGAGCGCCATCGAAGGCGCCCATCATTCCGTGGTCGGTGCCCCATCGTCCATGGAGCAGAGTGCATCTGGACTTCTTCGAAGTGGTGCATGGCAAAAGCTACATTGTTGCAGCTGATGGACTCTCCAACTGGATTGATGCCGAGAGAACGAACAACTTGGAGACTGAGACGGCTATCAAGTACTGCAGAAAGCTTTTCCGAGTGCAGGGCTTATGTGACATTTTGGTGTGTGACAATGGGCCTGCATTCCGAGCTGAAAAGTTTAAGAAGTTCTGTGAAATGAATGGAATTGAACTAATTTACTCTCCTCCGTACAGCCCCCAAACTAACGGACTTGCAGAGAAGACTGTGCAGACTGTGAAATATTTCTTGAAGAAAGTGCCTGAGAAAGAGTGGGAGCTAAGACTGGACAGTTTTCTGTTGGGACACAATTCAACTCCAAGTTCTGCACTGGGAGGAGTGTCACCTGCAGAGTTCAACCTGGGTCGACGACCGCACACCCTTCTGGACAAGACTCGTCCAGCGTCGGCTGTCGTAAACCAAAAGGCAGCTCGGGACAAGAAAGTGGCAGCTGCCGTGGCAGAAAAGCCTTTGAAGTTGGTGCCAGATGACCAGCCAGTGGTCCTCCGGAGCTACCGAAACCCTAAAGTGAAATGGGAAGCCGGAGCCGTGGTGACCCAGCTGGGTCCTCGACGAGTGCTGGTGGAGACAGAGGCAGGCTTGACTGAGCGACACACTGACCAGATCAAGAAAATCATCAGACCTGCCGAGACACCGCCAGAGCCACCTCAAGTGGTCCAAGAAGTGCCCAGAGTCCGCCCCGACGTGGCCCCTGATCCTGTCCTTGATTCGGAGCAGAAGGATGGACCGAATCAGGGCCCCCTGGGAAGTGGATTGGCGAAGAGCGAACCACCAGACAAATCACCAATGTCGGTGCCGAGTCCCACTCGAGTCCAACCAACTCCACCTAGGCGCTCTCAAAGAGCTGCCGGATTGCCTGCTAAATTCAAAGATTTCATTGTGACCAAGAAATAATTCAGTTAAGTGAAGTGAGAAATTAAATTTAATTTTGTAAAGCAAGAAACACATCAAGAAAATAATACTGTACAATTTCCTGTTCGAACTTCTAAAATTCGTCAATAACTTTTCAAGTAATTGAATTAAATTGATTTCCAATTTTTATTTCCATTCTCATTTGCATATTTGTTCAAATCTCAGGAGGGAGGTGTTGTGAGCCCTCTAGCGGCAGACAAATAAATTACTTTAGTCTTGATTTTCCTGCAAGAACACGAGTTGTTTCACTTCAGAAGTCCGAGAGATTTTAGTGAAAAAGTCAGGGTAGAAACCCTCAGGGCCATTAAGTTAGGGCCAGAAGTCTTCGAGACTAAGTAAGAAACATTCAGGGCTGAACTACAGCATTTATCACATTAATTTTTTTAGTTTTTAATTAAAAGTTATCAGATCAGATTCAACAAAAAGAGAATCTTATAAAAATATCATATAGTTTTATAATTCTTACAATTGGAGTTAGTATCATTTTCTAAGCCCTTTCATGTCCAGAAAATCAATAAGTCAAATCAAAGTTAGTTTGAGTGAGTGAGTCTCTTATTTTATTTCTCATCGGTGTTTGTAGAAACGAGTGGCCTGCAAATGGTATTGACTTTCACCCTCAACAATTGACGTTTCACCTACTTTGATCGGTCTCAGAATGTTTGACTTGGCCGACCAATTAGACGGACAAGAGTGGCCTCCTCTTTTTCTTTCGGCGCCACCCCTGTGCTTCTCTTCATTATTCATGGCTTTCTTTCGATTTTCTCGTCGGAATCCGGCTCAATTTAAGAATGCAAATCGGCTCGGAGGAATTATTTAATTTGATCCGCCTGCGGGGCAGAAAAAAAATGCAATCTTCCTTTCCTGCTCGCTCACGCGGCGGCGTTTTCTCTCTTTCTCTCCGTCTTATTTTTTCCCTCCTGCTCTCCGTTTCCTTTCGTGCAGCACCAGCAGCAGGATAATCCAATTCGGGAGGTGTGAATTTTAATAAACCTCTCTTCTGGGCGCTGAAATTGCAGACGCTTTGTTTTTCGCAATTTGTCTTGCGCCGCCGAGGCACTGCTGCTTTTTTGCGAGCGTACAACTCGCGGCCGTTTTGCAAAAACTCGGAATATTTTCTAGCGTTGGCAAATATTTTCAGCGAGAGAGTTGAGTGGAAAAAATATTTGAACAAACCCATGCAAATATCCGTTAAGCGCTGACTGTCAAAATATCGATGAAAATCAACTTTGATATGGATTTTTTTTATTATTCAAGAAAATCAGGGGTAAATATTTTTATCAAAGATTTTTGAGGATTTATTTTGTTTTATGTGATAAAATTTGGAAAACAATCAAGTGAGTTTATATCTGGAGTACTTAAAATTAATATAAAAATTTATGGAAAATTTTAATTTATATAAATTACAATTAATTTTCTTAATATTCCAAATAAAAATATCTAAAATCATAAAAAAAAATTAATTGCTTCAAGCCTAGAGAATTTTAAAAGCAAAAATATTTATTGCACAATCATTATGCAAAAATCAGATTTAAGAAAAAAATTGAACTTACATTGTATTATTTAAGAAATTTACATTTTATAATTATTTCAAAGAAAAAAAAAATTGTTGTTTTCCGTGCTCACTTAAATCAGCTTTGAAATCTGATGCGTAATTTTGTATTCATACTTGCACATTATTTTTATGGTGTTAATCGCAGGCCATTTGTCAAATTATTTGCAACTCCGCTGCACTACTTGTTTGCTTTCATGCGATCCCCTGCTAGCGCGCAAAGTTATGCAACCGGTGCGTTATCTGTGAGGAGAGGGTTGCATAAGGAGTTATTATTATGGACTCGGCGAGGCCGAATCGACCGTGCCTTATCTCTCGAAACGAAAAAAGCTGCGCACTCTTCGCGGTCTCTCTGCAAATTATGCTTCCGTCTCTCTTCGCTCCCGACGATCTGCAGCAATAATACTTATTCGCTGTGCAAAGAGCGTTAGTGGATGATTAATCACTGCGAAGTGCCACAGGATGGTTTTAACCTTTGAACACACACCATAAAGAACCACCACAAAACTCCAATTTCATCAAGTTTGCCGAGATTTGCTTTTTATTAAAAAGTATTTGAATATTTTGAAATTTAAATTCAAAGGTGAAAATAATTTGCAAGAAAAATTTGTTAAAAAAACCGTCTCCCTCCTACACTAGCTAAGATTGAGGATGCCTCCTTAAAAAGTCGCTGGCAAGATGCTGTGAGGTGTAATTAATTTGAGGGCAAATCCGTGCTGCTGCATTTCGAGCCGGAAAGGAGCGGCGCGAGAATTATTCAGCACCACGCCTGACTCATTAATCACGTCGAGCTAGCCGAGTTATATGCATAGTATGAGAATCGAGTCCTCGGCGGCCCAGATGGCGGGCCGAATCAAAATCACACTTGCCACTCAGGACAATCCGATTTGCCCTCTTGATGCCTCTCAATTCCACACGACGGGACACGCGAGAGCGCGCCGCTTTTCAACAGAGGCTAACTGAGTGCCTTTGAAATCGAATTTTCTTGTAATGCGACATGATTGGTTTTGTTTGTCCTCTGCAGTTTCAACTTTTAATTCATTTTGTATTTTACAAAAGGGCCAGAGAAAATCACGTAGAAAGCTTAATTCATTATCAGTAAATTTTAGTTGGAAAAAGTTTTTTCAACATCTACATACGCATTAAATACAATAAAAGTCAATAAATATCATTTACAAGGACTTCAAAACTGTATATAAAATTTTACAATTCACTGCTCAATTTTAAGATGAATATATCATATATTCACAACTTTGTAATTAGATAGCTTTTTCGTAATCAAATTTTTCATTACTGTATTCTAATTCACAAACTTTTCGGCACGACAAAAGGCGCGAATCGCATGCAACTGCTGAACGTTTAATTTACTCTACCGGCGCGTTTTAACTGCAGAGAGAGCATAATAAAATGGGGTTGCATGCGGACTTTTTGAGCAGCAGGAGAGAGAGAGAGGAAGGCATTTGAGTGATGTGTTTTGGCTGCATTGCCACGTATGCTGGCCGGGGCGTTAGTAGTTGTAATGAAACGAACGTGCAGAGTGTATTTTAGCGGAGCGAGAGAGAAGACATGGCATTATATTGTGTTTGGTATAGTGTTGCGACTTCCTGCTGCAGGCCCTAATAATATGTATGTGCAATAAGTCTGGTGCGTGACACCTCGCGTGACCTCACGCCACCGTTCCGTCCGGGCATTCACAGACAACCCTTTGGCATCACGAACACAATTATCGGCCAATCTGCGCCAAAAGACGCCCTCCTCGACATCTGAGGACACCGCTAAAGCACTTCCGGCCCCCTTTGTTAGGGGTGCAAAACACGCCCCCTTATCGCCGGCCACATCTACGCCAAACAAAATTAGCATTTTCTTTTCACGCTCTCGCCGCACATGCAGAGGTGTATCGGAGTTTTCATGTTAAGCATATACACACAATACGCGGAGCGGCTCAGCGGGAGATGCGGAGAAAAAGCAAAGAAACCCTCTATATCACGTCACTTCTTTAAAAATGATAATTAGGCCGCACTGACAGAGACAATCAATATTTTAACTATAGCTGAATATTATTTTTGTGTGTACTTAAATAAAAGGAAATAATAATTAAAGGATTGGACAAACTCTATGCTATTAACAATAAGAAGAGCAAAATTCAACAAGTAAAGGGAGCATAATTTTTATAGTTAAATTCTTCAAACAATTTTTCCAAACCAGGATCAACACTAAAACGCTTTTATATTTTTTCTTTCAAGATTTATTTAAAATATGCAACCTACACACCGTGTGTGTTAAGTGAAGATTGCCTAAATTACGATTTTTTATTAATTATATCTGATGTGAATCTCACTTGATTAGCGTGTTTCTAGCAGGCCATATCTTTCCCCAAAAGATTATCACCACCTTCAGCCATTCTCTCTGTTGGCTTGAGGCATAATTTTAATTTTTCTGAACTTCATTTTACATTCACATTTATTTGAATTTCGAAGCTTCTTCCAACTTGACAGCTTTCCAGTGAGCAATCTCTCTGTATTCTCCACACAAAGCGCCAGGCCAAGTCCTCTATACCTTCACATTATATTAAATTTAGCTCAACTTTGCTAAACAATAAGGCAAGCACCCCTAGCTTGAACCGGAAGACAACGATTCCTTGAGACGCAGATCGGCTTTGCGAGAGAGAAGTGAAGCACAATCACACTTGGTTCTCTTCTCTCCACAGGTGCCTTTTCTGGATTTCAGTCTAAAAGCATTTCCTGGTAATCCAGAGGCACACGCTTGACTTTTTCTCCCTCGTTTTTTTTTTTTTTTTGCTGCGGTTAGTTTTCGTCTTTTTCACTCCTTTCAGCAGTCAGACAGCGAATCGATCAGGCTAATTAGCGACGGACCTCCTTGAGGGTTCGGCAGCCTGCAGGTGCAAATCCTTTGTTTCCGCTCTCGTTCGCATTTAATTAGTGGTGCTTCGGCCACAGATTAAAAATGAAAAAGCAGCAGCAGAGATGAGAGGGAAAACGCGCGCGCGAGCCTGCCGGCGCAGAGATGACGTAAAAACCCGAAACAAAAGAATATTATTCATCAACCATCAACTCTCGTGCGGCGCTCTGCCGGATCAAAAATTACATTTCAAGAAATACAAAGGAGGGAAAGGGCTCGCACTTTGCCATCTCTCTTTCTCATCCCTCTCTCTTCCGCCGTTTATTTTGCTTTTCGCCGTCACGCTCGGATGAAAATTTACTCACCCGCCGGCGGCGCCGCGTTTGCACGCAGCCAAAACAAAATTATATATTCCTAAAGCATTCGGCATTCGCAAGTCTCTGGCAAAGTTTACCTGCCACAAAACTTCTGACCTGCCTATAGCATATTCTCTTTCAGGCTTAGTGATATTTAGTCTGAATTGGATTATTAACTGAGAATATTTTACCACTCACGAATGAAATAAAATACTCTAGCAATTTCCTCTGAGGTAAATCAATTAGGAAACATAATTTGAAAGGAAAGTGGTAAATTTTTTTTTTTTATAACAAAAAATACAATAAATTTTTGTTTTTAAAGTGTGGCTAGAATAATATATCTGTATTCATCTAATCTTGATTATTCTTACCTGGAATCATGAGTTTTATAAATGATTGCCACAATGTATCACGAAGGACTTAAAATAACTGAAAAAATCATATTTTCTTTCGTTTTTATTTGTTGTTGTTTGTCTTTTCTGACTTTATACCGTATTTATGCACTTAGTTTTGTGATTTACTTTAAGCAATGTGTAAAATAGAAAAATGTGGAACGAAGTCCGCAAAATATATATATTCATACCATGAGTGTCTTCGGCAAAAAATTTCAGCAGTCTTCAATTCCTCTCTGACTCTTGACCTTCTGACTAATGTAAGAAGCACACAGGGTAATGAAATTCCTCAGCAATAACAATTTATTGCCTTGGCCTTCCTACAGAGCGCTTAAGAGAGAGACAGATGGACGTATAGAAATATTTTCCAAAGCTGAATTTCGAGAGGAGCAGAACAAAGGCGGTCGGCAAATGCAATTTGGCCGTTGGCTGCGAAATAAATAAAGAGAGCCAGGGCCAAATCAGGTTAGGCGAATGCAATTTTCCATTTCATATCTTGGGCAGCCGGGCGTGATTAGATTAGATGCGGCGCGTGTGTGTGTGTGTATATGTGCCGCGGCGGGCCAAGCATACTATATAGGCGAATCCCCGCCCGCCTCTTTGTTTAATGGAATTTTTAACCTGCGTGCAGCCTCACCTGAGGGCCCACGCGCTGCCATATTTAATTCACCGACCCTCTAATTTATTGCCTCAACCGGCCTGACCTGATGCGACCCAAGATCGACTTCGGCGCAGAGATTTGGTTGTTACGCTCGGGAAAATTGCCGGCAAATCGAATCGAATTGCTGACGAGGAAAAGGTAAACCTTAGAATGAGTTTTCAAGATTTGATTTGGCACCCCATCGACAAAATTGCTTTTTCTTCCAAGGGTCAAAATGGTCAAAGTTGTAAATATTTAGAGGATGCTTAATTATTGTTTCAAAATCTGTATTTATAAATAAGAAATATATTATGAAATCAATTTCCAAGAAGCAAAAGAAAAATATAATAAAAAAAATACTATAAAAAGACGTAATTTCCTTATGCTTTAAAAATCGAGTAGACTAGGTATAGTTTTTGAGTTTATGACGGGCTCTAGTCAGTATTTACTCTGATTTCTCTCTTACTTTAATGAGTAAACAAAATCAATTAAAAAAAAATTCTTTTTACTATAGTAATTAATTAATTATAATTTTTGTCTCATGTAAGTAGCACTTTTTTTAATAAAAATTCTCATGTTATGAAAAAAAAACACAACTTTCACTCTCTTAACCCCCCTTTCCCCTCCATGACCTTTTTTGCTCATTTAGCTAAATTGAGTATGATTGCAGCGTCCTCAGTCTTTTAAAATGTTAGTTCATAGGTTGGCTTTTAAGAGAGCCGCCGCCTCTGATGTGGCTCTGAATAATTGATTGCGCTACAATATTCGCGGAATTAAAAACAAGCCTCTTCTTTTAACCTTTTATTGCGTTTTTTTTTCAATTTGCGTTCCCGGCGCTCTTTGTGTGCCGTTTGTTCTCTCAGCTTGCTGGTTGCTGCGAGGGAGAGCTAAAGTTGCTGTAAACAATTTGCATGTAATGCAAGCTGAATAAAACATAAGTCGGCTCTCCCGAGGACCATACAAAGAAATGTCCCCGGCATGCATTTCGCTGCTCATATTGTTTGTGTTCTTTTACACACCTCATGCTCTCGCGCTCGGCTAAAACGCCTCTCTAAATTTGTAATGCATCGTGTGCTCTTGCAACTGCCTGTGTGAGCAAAGGGAGAACACAATAAAAAGGAAAAACGCCGTCTCCAAATGCTTTACACTTCAATTGAGAGAAAAACAGATGCTGTTGATTCTCGATTAAAAGCGTTAAACTCTACTTTACTCGCTTGAATTCACCGCAACAGGTTCGATGACAAATAAATAAGTTCGATAATTGCACATGAAAAGGAGCAAATATTGCAATTTAATCAATACACTTCATTTTTCTTTCTTTATGCTAACGGTTATTACAAAATTGATGAAATGCAAACTGATGGATCCATAAAATTAGGTGGGAGCTTCTTGTCTGTCAACCTTCAGTCCGCGCCTACCTTCTGCTGTAGTATCTTTCGCGCTCATCGCGGCTGGCCCTCTCCCTCCTGTCCCTGTCACGCTCCCTTCTGTCCTCCCGGCGGTCAGAGGTTCTTCGAAGGAACTCGTCCACGCTTCGATCATACTAAAACAATGAGAAATTTCATTAAATACATTTCAAATTTAGTTAGACTGTCTTACAACATGTGAATCATAGTCAAGCCTTGAAGATCTTGAATAGTCTGGAGGGCTGTCGTAGTACCTCGGTGGAGGTTTGGGTGCAGATTCAAATGGCGGCTGAAAGAACAGTGAAATTCAATACCTGCTGAGATTTTCATTTCTAGCAAACTTACAGGAGCAGGATAGGGCAAAGGTGCAACTGGAGCTGATCTGTGAAGTTCTTGCATATAGTAAGAGTAAGGAGAAGGCTGGAAAAATAAAAGAAAATTATGTGAATTTATTGAAAGGTCAGGAAAATTCAAATTTTAATGGTAAATGTAGGAAATAAATTTTTCTAACAATTTTAATGTATTTGCAATACGAAAACTCACAGCTGTGTAAGATCTGTCTGAGAATCTAATTGGAGATCTGTCACGCATTTCTGCTAAGTCCACCACTGCCAAGTCTGGAAAACAAACAAGAGCTACAAAGTGTATCACTGCACAAACTAATCCCATCTCTCTTATAGTCTTGACTAATTCTTATGAAAATCAAATTAATACTTGCGACTTTTTTTAATATCATAAAGGCTTTATATAATATTTATATCACTAAACAAAATTTCTAAATATTTAACTTGCCAAAAAAACTTTCACTCTTTTTTCATGACTCATTTAGATCCGTAAATTACCTCGAGCACCTCTACGAGGTCTGTAATCATCATCGTCATACCTGCTGCCTCTGCGCGGCATCCTAAACACACAATAGAATGAAAATTGGGTCAAAGGGCACCAGGTGTGACAGAGAGAGATGGACAGAAGACTGCGGGAGGGCCAACCGGAGGCTTACCCTGCTTTCTGCGGGGTGCACCACACAACTCAAAATCCATATTTTCTTTCTCATATTTGAACAACTCAATAACATTCTAAGCACCACCAAGTCTTTTTCTTTTTGCCATAAAAGTCAATTTTTTCAAACCAGTTCTTAATTTGTTTGCACTGAGTCCGCACCTCCCAAACTCCGCAGGTCGGCCGCCGCCGCCGCGGCGCCGACCGAGACGGCTGCGCGGCGGTGCACGCCTCATCCGAGTTTCCAGCCGCCGAGTCTGCACTTCTACGCTGCCGCCAACACGTTTTGAAGCTGCTTTTGACTTGCGCAGGATCGGAGTCATGTCGATGTTGGGATCCTCTGGAAACAGCCGACAAAGCTCCTCAGCCACCCTTGGCTCAATTTCCTAGAGAGAAATGTCATATTTATTGCTTTATTCTTTAATAACATTTAAAAAAAAAATGGCATGGTAAAAAAATCTTGATTTAATAAATCAATAGCTACAAGACTAACAAAATAATCATGTGAACTATTGTCTTCCACCTACAAGTATATACTTAATAAATCAGAATTTTCCAAGGAAAATCTGGGAATTTAAATTGCAGTAAATTATTACCTGTCCATCTCTGCCAATTTTGACAGCCTTGCTATCATTCCAAGGGTTGTAAAGATGCAATGTTTTACTAAAAGGAAGCTCCTTCCTAAAATTTTAATTTTTAGGACCTTAAGCACCCTCCTGCACCGCTCTGAACAAGCAAAATACTTTACCTGCAAATCCAGTCCACATCAAAAACCCCTCCCAATGCCTTTGCTGAGAGCCCACTAGGTAGCACCCAAGAGACCGGAGCAACGTCTCTCTGTGATTCAGTGGCCAGTCGGGCAAAACCTTCAATGAAAAAGATGTAATATAATAATAAATAAAATTTAACTAAAAAAATCTCACCTGCAAATTTCCCCGATTCTTTGACGGAGTAAACAAGCAAGACATTCCTTGATTCTCGAAAAGCTTGATTAAGTTTAGTCTCGTTAATAGGTAGGGTGGACCAAACACCCTTGGCTTTGGACAGAGCAATGTTCTCTGCATTGTTGCTCTTCATCAAGAAAAATCTAGCACCTCTGAACAAGTAATTCAGCTTTGTGGCATAATCTAAAAATGAATTTAAAAAAAGAAAATTTAATATGACTGCAAACAAAATCTGATTAGCTACCATAGGATTTTGAAGAGACTGCTGTCCTTTTGGGCGAGGGGGTGCGCCTTGAATCAACCACTGTAAGTGATTTAAAATTGCTAAATTAAGTAAAAATGTTTGTCTTTACAATTTTTTTTACCTATGGGACTTCTTTTCTTTGATGGTGGAGGGCTGCCTTCCTTCTCGGAGAGGCCATTGTTTTTCCCAGACCGGAATGAACCTGCTTAGGGGTAAAATAAAATTATTGTTCAGCTAAAAATGTAACATATATTGTTTAGTTTAAAATATCATATATATTTAAAAAAGCAAATTATGTGTACCAGAAGAGAGTGAATGCTGAGATGCATTAGAAATTTCACTCCTCGTATCATAGTCTTTAAGAGTGTCCTCGTCCTTCAGGTCAAGGTGGTCGTTCGGAGACAGTTCTGCCTCCAAAGCAGCGTCAGCCGCCTCCTCATCCCCAAAAGAAGTAGCTTCTGCTAGGGAAAACTATGTCAATTTGTGAAAACCAATAATGAATTGGTGCGCACCATCGGCCTTATCGTTTTTCAACAACAGGTCCTCCTCCGAAGTATCCAGGTTCTCGGACACCGCCTCTAAGGCGACGTCCATGTCTGCTGATACTTCCTCTCCCTCCAGGTTGACAAAGTTTCGCAAATATTGTAGCAAAAATAGCCGAAAATCAGCTTTCGGTGTCACACAGTAAAATGTACGAAAAGTGCTTATAAACAAGACAAAGACAAACAACGCACGTAAATCGAAATGCAGACCAAATAACCGGTTGTACAATTGAAATCGGTTATGAACATTACAATTATTTATATATTTTTTCAAAATTTCCCCAATAATTTTAATTAATTTCAGTTAAATCGAAGCTATTTTGCCAATTTAATGATTTAAAAAAATCTTAGCTTCAAATAATCAGAAGGGAACAAAACGTGAGAACGCGTGAGAATAGTGAATTTGTAGAAACCGGTTTAAAAGTGCCACACCTCTACTTCATTTGTTCTCATATTTGAACAAAAAAGTGAAATTTGCGCGAAAATATCTGAACATTAAATATTTAAAATTTGACTTAAATCAAATAAATTTTTTTCAACTAAATACCATTAAAAACTAGATTTTCATTCTGCTTTTAGGATTATTGAAAAATGAAACTATAGAAGTCTGATTCTTTCTGTTTTCACATACCCCGCCCAAAGTTGAAGATATCATTATGAGATTTTCACCACTTCACCATCTTAGTTTGGAAGCGACTTTCCTAAATTTTTGACTGAAAATTTTCAAAATTGCGGGTTTTGCGGGACATTTTGGAAAAACAAAAAAACGTGATTATCTCAGCTTCTAGTGGTCGTAGAACAATTTTCCGGGTACGGCTGAACTCGTCTCAGCAAGATTTACAACTTTGATGTTGAGCGTAAATTTTTAGGTCAAAGGTCAAGGTCATTTTTGGTGACCCGAAATTTTCAAACTCAAATTTGGAAATGTGCTGCATGATGAAAATCATTTTTGAGATTGCCATTCGATTCATCATGAAATTTTACATAATATATGTCAAAATTGCGATGTTGATATTTTTAGTTTAATTTAAATAAAAATAAGAATATTAAAAAATGTGGTTTTTCGCACCTCGGCAGGCAGTGTCAACAATATAATCGTCTGTAACTTTTGTTCTGATGATTTTAGGTACAAAAGAGTAATGACCAATGTTAATCTCCACTTCAAGACCAATCGATTGGTGTGTATGTCAATGACCTTTGGTGACCTTGAGGTCAAAGGTCACTCAGGTCGGTGACCTGGGGTCACGCGACTTAAATGTGTGATACGTACTTAGAAAGGTCTTGTCAAGAGGATAATTTTAGTCACCAAATTTTTTACTTTACGTCTACTACAAATCGAATAATTATAATTTTTCCTAATTAAATGCAGTATTTTGCGTGAAATGTTTTGGAAATTAGAGATTACTTGCTTTATAGTAGACGTAAAGTAAAAAATTTGGTGACTAAAATTATCCTCTTGACAAGACCTTTCTAAGTACGTATCACACATTTAAGTCGCGTGACCCCAGGTCACCGACCTGAGTGACCTTTGACCTCAAGGTCACCAAAGGTCATTGACATACACACCAATCGATTGGTCTTGAAGTGGAGATTAACATTGGTCATTACTCTTTTGTACCTAAAATCATCAGAACAAAAGTTACAGACGATTATATTGTTGACACTGCCTGCCGAGGTGCGAAAAACCACATTTTTTAATATTCTTATTTTTATTTAAATTAAACTAAAAATATCAACATCGCAATTTTGACATATATTATGTAAAATTTCATGATGAATCGAATGGCAATCTCAAAAATGATTTTCATCATGCAGCACATTTCCAAATTTGAGTTTGAAAATTTCGGGTCACCAAAAATGACCTTGACCTTTGACCTAAAAATTTACGCTCAACATCAAAGTTGTAAATCTTGCTGAGACGAGTTCAGCCGTACCCGGAAAATTGTTCTACGACCACTAGAAGCTGAGATAATCACGTTTTTTTGTTTTTCCAAAATGTCCCGCAAAACCCGCAATTTTGAAAATTTTCAGTCAAAAATTTAGGAAAGTCGCTTCCAAACTAAGATGGTGAAGTGGTGAAAATCTCATAATGATATCTTCAACTTTGGGCGGGGTATGTGAAAACAGAAAGAATCAGACAGAATGCATTTTTGAATTTTAAGAAAACAATCATTTGCATTTTTTTTCCCATCCAACTCACTAAATTTAATATGGGCTTTCTCTGGAGTATTCCCACTTATGCTGCTTAAATTTTGCATGATTCATCACTCTCACTTAGTCAGAATCAGAAAAATTACTAGGATATCCAAGACAAAATAACACACAAAGTTTCATAATAATTTAGTTAATAATTCATTTTTAATCAGCTTTTAATTTAAGAATAAATAATTTAATCATTATTAGATCATTTAAGGCATATCCTGCAAAGTACAAAATTGACATAGCTCAAAAATTTAATGCATTTACAGATATTAAAGGTTCTAGATTAAATTTGGTCTGCAACTTTCAAAGCAAAGTGCAAGTCATCAGGGTTGACATTGAGAGATATCCTTTGCTTGAGTCCAGCTCTGTCTTGTGCAGCCAGGATTAAGCGGAATGATGCTAGACGTGCACAAATTTCCATTACTTTGCTGCTCGTAAAGTCAGTCACTCCTATCGGTGAAGCATTTTTAAAAATCTCAATCAACATCACTGAAGCGAATTACCATGAAATAGTCCTTGAGCTTTCATAGAGTTTTGTACCTCGGACAAGGTTGTTTCCTCCACTCCAGTTCTTTGAATTTCACTGGCTATACAGTTCAGGAACAATTTTTCCAAGGGGCCAAGAATCCTTTTAATAGTGAAAGTTTAAAACACAATATTTTAAACAGTGATGTTATTACTTTATAGCAAGAACAGTTGGTGTTTCCAGCATCTCTTTTAAAGCCTCCAAAACATGTGTCATTTTGACAGCGGAATTGTTGGCCAACTCAAGGGACCGGCGGCAAATTTCCAGAGCCCTTCTTGCATCACCGCTGAGTGAAGCCACTTTCCTAGTTTTAAAAAGATATTAACTCATATAAATAATACTCATTTTTGTTATGTAGGTACCTTGCTACTAGCTGCCTGGCATCACTTCCAAAGTCACCTGATTCTCCAAGTTTGACTTGAACTATTTTTTCCAATTGATCATAGGTGTAAGGGCGGAAGGTCAGGCGAGTCAACCCCTGATAGAAAAAATACACCATGATTTAAAGAAGAATAAACATTTTAATCAATTTACCATTCTGCTGGTGACTTTTCCCTGCAGAAGTCTTTCTGGAAGATCCATTGTGTTGGCAATCGTCAAAACTATAAGCCTGGACGTTGCTTTAGTTGGCCAGTCAAAGAGATGGTAGACAACATCTTGCTTTCGGGTGCACAGCATGTCCAACTGATAAGTTTTTGGTAAATAAGATCTATACTTGTAAAATAAGCCTTATTACCTCGTCAATTATTAAAATAGTAGGCGGCCGCTTCTTGTCTTTGTTGTTGAAATATTTGGTCAGACTGTCCAGGGCGATTGACGCAGTCATATTGCTCCGTTCAAGAAGAACTTCTGCCATGCGGCAAAACACCTGTTGTGGCTGAGTCAACTCCATGCCACTCACTTTGATCAGCTGGAATGGCATTTTATGATGAACAAAAACTAGAATTGCTTTATCAAAAATTACCTTGTAATCAAGTTCGCCGCTTTCCCTCCTTTTGGACAGATTTAGTAAAACTTGATTGACTGACGCTGTTTTTCCAGTGCCTGGAAGGCCACTAATGTACATGCACCTAAATGTAAAAGAAATACATGTTATTTGCAAGCAAGTTTTTGTTCATTACTACCCTCCGGTCAGATCTTCTATCCTGGACTCAATAAAGTCTTGTATATTAGCCATTTGTTCTTCCCTGCCAGGCATTTCTTGTTCTTCAATGGCAGTGCTTTCCTCTCCAACTTTCACATACTTAAAAATTTTCATTAAGCTTGCATTTGGTTTAAATTTTTTTTTTTTTTTTTATTAATTACCTTTCCTCTAGTTCTTTTAGGAGTTGCTGGAGCTTTGCTGGGAGTAGATCCAGACTTGCGGGTCCTTCCTCGGCTCACTTTGGGGGTCTGAATTGACGTCTTGAGAGCAGGTCTGAGCTGCTTCTTAGGGGTCTTCTTGGTTGTCTTCTTAGGTGTCTGGTCACTGCTGCTTGAATCGTCATAACAGACTGGTATTTTTGCTGAGCGACCTCGTCTTCCTGGAGTATCTGAAACAAATTTGCACAAAAAAAATCAATATTTTCTCAAAAGATTTTTTTATTTCCGGCTAGTGCTTCGTTTTTAAAAATAGTATAATATAATTTTTCCAGGAAGGAATTTCTCAAAGCCAAGGAAACAAACAGGTTATGAAAGTGAATAACAAGTATAACTTCTGAACAGAGGCAATTTTATTACCTGTTGTAGTTTTCTTTGTACTGCGCTTCACTTCTTCTTCACTGACCGCTTCAATCCGTGGTGCCATGGACACCCTCCTTTTACTTGGAGTCCTTTCCGGTCTAGCAATTTGCAGACTTTTTCTCCTGAGACTTTTGGATGGAGATCCTTCTGGTGATTCTGTTTTCTTGTTGGGAGTTGACTTTTTCTTCTGCGAACTTCCACGTTGTCTTGGTGTTGAAAATCCAGCTGTGGTTTTGGGACGACCTCTTTTGCCTGACAAAGGGGTTTTTGGTTCATTTTTCCTCGGAGATTTTGAATCAGCGGTTCTTGTTGATGTTGCAGCCACATTCTTCGGAGGCCTTCCTCTTCTGATTTTACTTGGCGTGTCTTCAACAGGAGTGTCTTTAGGTTTTTTGTTAGCAGTTGGAGTTTTAGGTTCCTCCTTTTCATCAGCTGATTTACTTGTTGTTGCCACTGCACTATTTCGGGGCCTTCCTCTTCCTCTTTTGCCCGGAGTGTCTTCAGATTGAATGTCTTTTCCAACTTTTTTTGGAGATGCTGTTGAGGCCATTCTTGAGCTTTTCTCTGGGGAGGAGAAAACTTTAACCCCTTTGTCTGGAGAACGAATTTTCATCCTCAGGCTGCCGTCCTTGGCGGGGCTTGCAACCAAAGGCCTTGTAAGTTTCCGACCATTTATTCGTATCTCGTCTATCACCTTTGGAACATGTTTCTCCTTTCTGCTCTTTTTCCCTGAGACTATTGGTGAGCTTGGCACAACTGGGGCATTCTCTGACATTTCTTTGCTCTTGGTACAAAGTATAGCAGGCACCACTTTTGTCTCTCCAGTTTCCTCGTCAGAATCTTCCACCTCACTGGCAGTCTGGTCGCTGTCATCGATTGCATCAAACAGGACACTAAGCTTTCTAGAAACTCTATCTTGAGCTGGTGTGAATTCTGAGGGCTGATCACAAAAGTCCATGGGAATTTCTTTGGCAGAAATTGATACATCAGGTGATTCATCGTCACTGCCATCTCTTGCGACTTCATTGAAAAGAGAGTCCATGCATTGGCAATCAATTCTTTCAAATTCAGCATCAACTTTCTTCATATAATAATCAATATGGAATTCATTGTCAGTAGCTGATGCCTGAGAAGCACTACGAGTTGTTACCTTTGAGCTACAATCTGCTGGCCAACTGTTCTTCCGTGGACTGGAAATAGAGTTTGAATGTTTTTCACTCTCTTTGGAATGTTCATTTTCAGCTTCCGCTTCCTCCTCTTCTGAAAATTCCATCTCCTCAGCCTGGTCTAATTTTTTGTCACGAACAGTTTTTCTCTCTTGAAATTTGTAGTGCTGCTCTTTGTAGTCAAACAGAGCTTCGGCCAACTGTGTGCTGAGGTCCAGTGAATTGTTTGAACTCTTTTCAGAAGGTTTAGATTTTACAGGTGACTCACACCCATGGAGTTCACGCATTTTTCTGAAGAGCGTCTGGTTCATTGACTGGAATGTTGTTTGTAGTAGACTCGGGCCTTGGCTTTCCTCCTGCTGAGATTCCACTTCTTGTGGACTGCCAAAGGGAGTTGCGTACTCTTCTGACGTAGCAGGTGACGGAACACTGTTTCCAGGTTTAATCACACGACATTTGGACCCAATAGGAGCTCCTGGAGGTCGAATTGTTGGTACAACAACCTTATCTGATGATGTTGATGATGCAGATTCTTTCTTGACTCTTTTTGGTGGCAGAGTCTGACTTACATCAGAAAAGACTTCTTCAATTGCAATGTCTTCCTCTGGAAGATAACAAGCAGACTTTGTATGGCTCTGAGAACCTGCTAACTTTATAGTTAGAAAATGCTAATTGCTAAGCCAAAAATAAACACACATAACTTATACTTTAATTTGTTATTAGTGTTTCTACAGTGTATATTAAAGAAGAGCTAGATTTAAAATTAACTCTTATATGGTTATTAAGTAAAAAAAACTTTGGTTACCTTCAGTGGTTCCATGGTTTGATTCAACTTCAGAGATGCGATTTTCTGCCTCTTTGTCATCCGTTGGTTGTCGGTGAACCATTAAGTTATCTTCCATTTGTAACAATGATTTAACTACTCCTTCCAACATAACCTTACGTCGATTGGTGCTAGAAGCGTCCTCATTCACTAGAAAATAGGTAATTAGAATTTTAATTGATGGTATATTGATTAAAAAATACCATGGACTTTTTTAGCATTATTGACAAGCAGGGTAGACTGTTTGCGCTGGTTAAGCTTCGAAGGAGTCTCTTTTTTATCTAATCTGAGACTTATCTTTCTAGCAGATCTTGAAGGGCTTTGAGCCTCCAGCCTGTTGCTAGGGCCATCTGAATCCGAATCAGACATAGTGAAGACATTCCTTCTGATTTCCAATTTTGGCCGCTTCACTTTCTTGCTAGCAAACTTTTGAATGTTCGATTCTTTCACAAATCCTTCAGAATCACTGCTTGAGAATGGGTTTGATGATCTCCTTTTAGTTGCTTTTGCCACTGGATTCAGAATTTTGGTTCCTTCTTCTTGGTCAAGGCTTGGCTTGGGTTTCTTTGCATTGGGCGAATTTTTGTTTGCCCTCGGTGACTGCGTTGAACTTCTAGAACTGAGGTGCTTACTTTGCTCCCTTACAGGTGTTGCAACTTTCATTGGAACTCTGTTCTCGGGTAAATTGCTGTCAGATTCATCATCAGATTCTGATCCGCTAGTCAGAATCTTAGTTGATATATTGATTAGCGATTTGTTCTCCTTTTTCTCTGCAATTTGGGCATCTTGACTGAATTCGAACAGCCCATCATCTTGAGATTTTGTTTGCATATACAGAATAGCAGCCTCTTTCACTTTCAACAACTTTGAGCGTGATTGAGCAAAAGGTTGTGTATCCTCATCCTCTTCAGACTCGGCAGGCACATTGGACAAAAGCACCGAGGTGGCTCTGGTTTTATCCTTTGTAGTAATGCCTCTGCTCATAGGCTCATGCAAATTTTCAGTATTATTTTTTTGGCTCCGGATACTGATGAAAGTGGAATTTTCAACGACCATATCTTTTCTAGTCTCTCCTTCGTCTTTACAAATGGAATCTAAAAAAGATACACGCAAATTAATAGAAAATAAAAAATGTTTGAATCGATACATGATTGGCCTTTGAACTCAGTTCTATTCATTGTTAAAAGTCAATAATTAAAATAATTAAGTGGGAGAAAAATTGAAATGTTGGTTCGATAAATTACCATTGACAAAACTAAAATAATCTAAATGATCCTTAAAAACTTTTCTTAACTTGAAACAAATTATTAATTCTTAAGACTATTACAAAATGATATCTTTAACATAAAACTAACCTGAGTGTGACGTAAGTTTCCTAGGATCATAGAGCTTCTTTTTCTTGGACTTTTTAGGCCAGAAGGCAGGATGATCAAAAGCGGTATTGCCCTCATGTTCAGACTCAGAGTTTCCTTTTTGGGTGGCTGGTTTCTTTTTGGGGTTTCTTTCAAGGGTGGATTTCTTCTGAACAGATGAGACATTCTTAGGATTTTCCTCCTCATCATCTTTTTCCGAAGACAAATCAAAATCTTTAGACGCTTTTTTTGGAAAAAATTGTGTCTTCTCAGACTTGTCCTTGTGATCAATTGTCTCACTAGTTGCCGCAGAAGCATTTTTGTTCACTTTAAATTCCTTCACAAATATCTCATCATCTTCACTGGATTCATCGGAATCAGGAGCTCTTGACGGTTTATTATTCACAGCAGGTTGATTCATCTTCGACTTACTAACACTTGACTTCTGACTCTGAGCCACACTTTTAGTTTGGGCTCTACTTTTTGAAAGCAACTTCAAAGACTTTGCGTCATCCTCCTTGGAATCATTTGAAATGGAAGGCTTTTCAGCATGTTTCTTCATTTCACGTTGATGTTTGTGATAGCTTCTTGTCTGGATAACGTTCTTTTGAAGTCTTGTCTCAAGGTTGTCCTCGTCTTCAATTAAGACAGGTGTTCTTGTATTGTTTGAAGTAGATGGTGCCAAGTTGTCCTTGTTTGTTAGTCTGTCACTGCTTTTCTGTCCAGTCACACTTGCTGATTTAGAGTCTATTGTTGAAGGTGGAACCGAGTCAGTTTCACACTTTTCCTGAAATATATTAAAATAGGTGCCTCAATAATAATCAAGAAACAAGCACTGTTTACCTTCAAGGTTTCATTGATTTTTGCTGCATCAACAGGGTAGACATCATTCTTCAGGTCAGTTTGTTTTAAACGAGGAATCAAGATTGTTTTATCATTTTTGTACACAACATCAAAGCGCTGGATGAACTCCATTCCAGACTCTTCCAGTATCTCCATTGGGTCATCACGAAAGTGGACTTTAACAAACTGGTGATAATAAGGAACCATTAAAAATTAAGTTAAACCAATTTAAGATTTTTCCAAACCGATCTGACAGCTGCAATTTGATGATAAGTCACTGCACCATAGATAACTGGAGATCTCCTATCCAAAATTACGTCCTTTGAGGAAAAATCTGGAAATCTGAAGATTCTGTCCTTGGGAGGAGCAATTGGTAATCTTTTGAATTCTTCACACATGGGGTGGAACCAAAATATCAAAAGATATGGTCCTTTTTCTATAAAAAAATAAATGCACGAGCCATTATTAAAGATCAATCTAAATTTCAAAAGGATTTTTACCAGTTTTTAAAATCCTGAAGATTTGGGCAAATTTAGGTGGAGGAAGATTATCCTCCGACCCAGGAACTTGAAGCCTTTCAACGTCTTGCAACTCAACAAATGAACCAATGGTAATCTTCATCTTTTTCAGAGTAAGAAACCTGCAAAAGTTTTGTTATTAAAACAAATGGAATTTAATATTACTTTATTACTTGTACTGCTGGAATTGTGCGAATGCATGATGGTACAACTTATCAGTGACGGGGACCTCTGAATGATAGCGATATGAAGGGCCATGCCAGCTGCTTGTTTTAGGCATTTTTGGGCTGGTTTCTTGTTTTTACTTTATGATCAAAAGCTAAACTAATAATTAATGGACGTTGACGATTTGTATTGAATGTTAAAGTTTGTGTATTTTCAATGGCAAACCTGTGTTGTGCAGTTGCTTTTAAGCAATTCTTTGCGCGCGCAAAGAA
Organism: Neocloeon triangulifer; assembly: GCF_031216515.1. Classification (NCBI taxonomy): domain Eukaryota; kingdom Metazoa; phylum Arthropoda; class Insecta; order Ephemeroptera; family Baetidae; genus Neocloeon; species Neocloeon triangulifer. Next base: position 10,829,301 of record NW_026775554.1, on the reverse strand, counting down.
GAGAATGCCGAATCGCCAAAGATTTTGTTTGATTGACTTTCCATCGTTTAGCAGATTTGCAGACCAATGCAGTTGAATTGAATGCCTTGCTCGCCCCTTTCGCTACTCAATCTTGAGGTAATTTCCAGCAATTTTAAGTTCTCAAAACTAAAACAGCGACAAAGCGCCCAAAGCGGGACGAGAAAAAATAACGGCGAGTTGAGTTCGTATGTGGTTGTGGTGTGGTGTGGGTTGTGGGAAAAAGTAAATGGGATGGGCCGAGAATCTCGGGAGGAGTGCACTGAGGAGTCACACTGTACTTTATTATGATGTTTATGTTTTGTAAGGAAACGATATTTTTTGTATAGGTTTAGTAAAGTTTTTAAATTTTATCGTTTTTAATTGAAGACTCTTTGGTAATTTTTTATTTAAAAACCGAGGGATTTTCAATTTCAAAACTTTAAATGGAAAAATACTTAACTCTTTTGTCAACACTCCTGTTAGGGCAGGAGAAAAATAATAAGAAAATTGATGATGGCCGCCCTACGAAATACAAGCCTCGTGCCGGTGAGGTTGATAAAACACGGATTATTCAGCCCTGTTGTGAGGAGAGCTCGGGCAAACACTTTCAGCTCGCTTGTCCAACGATGTCAGCCGACGTTCAGCTACCTTTCGTTCACAAATCACATCTCTTCAAAATTCTACAGCACCACCAAAGCCACCACCGATGCCAAAGGCCTTGCCGAAGAAATCCTCAAGTCCCGGCTGCAGGCCGATGGTGGCGGTGGAAAGGAGCAAAAAGACGAGCAGAAACAGGAGACCGAAGAGGAAAAGAAAAAGCGAGAGGCCGCCTGGAGGACTATGAAGTACACTTTTATCGCTTTCGGTGTCACATTCACCAGTCTCGGCATTTGGGTGTTAGTCGAGTGTGGTATGTTTGGAGCCCCAGTAAATTTTCTCTTTTATCTCAATTTTCAAACAAAACGTTTTAGGCGCCCCGTTAAAAGACCCTGATGGCAATGACATAGAAGACGAATACAGTGGCATGCCAGTCGTCCAGCAATATATTGCCCGATCGTGGAGAGAGTTGGTTTCATACAGAAAGGTTTGCATAATTTGTTAAGTTTCCTTAATATATCACTAAATATCTGAATTGCTGCAGATGATTCAAGAACCTTCAAGAGACAAACTGCTCCCCGACCCTTTAACTGAGCCCTATTATCAACCGCCATACACGCTAGTCCTTGAAATGACAGATGTTCTTGTCCATCCAGATTGGACAGTATGCTTGTTTTCTGTAGTAACTTGAATAATTTTAATAATGCCTAAATTTAGTACCAAACTGGCTGGAGGTTCAAGAAGAGGCCCGGCGTCGACTTTTTCCTTACCCAAGTTGCGCCTCCTTTATTTGAAGTTGTTATTTACACTGCTGAGCAGGGCTTTGTAAGTGATTCTGATTGTTATTTTGCAATGTGATACTGAATTTTTGTGTTTTACCCTCAAGACTGCATTTCCCATTCTTGACGCATTAGACCCACACGGTTGCATTTCCTACCGTCTGTTCAGAGATGCCACCAAGTATGTGGATGGACACCACATCAAAGACTTGGAGAGTTTGAACAGAGATCTGAGTAAGGTCATAGTTGTCGACTGGAACGACAAGTCCATCAAAGAAAACTACAGCAACGCCTTGCTGCTTCCTAGGTGGAAGGGAAATGACGATGACCAAACTCTCATTGAGCTTGCGGTCTTTTTGAAAAGTGAGCTGAATGCTTTTTTTCAATTTTGGTTTTGCTTATTAAAATTTAATCTTGCAGCAATTGCTACTTCGGAAGTTCAGGATGTCAGAGAAGTTTTGAATTACTATCACCAGTTTGATGATCCCTTGGAAGCTTTTAAAGAAAACTTGCAAAAACTCCAGGTATTATAAATTTGACGTAGTTATTATGTTCTGATTTTAATAAATACTTGTAGGCACAAGAGGTAGCAAAACAGCAGCAGCTAAGTGAAGAAAAAAAGAAGAGCCCGCTAGCAAATACTTTCCTGAAAAGAAGGTAGCACCAATGAAGTTTCCCGGAAATATAGACAAATGAACATACTGAAGCCTCACTTTTTCCATCTACTTAACTTCTCGACCTTGGCTTTCTCTGCAAATATGGCACCTTGGTCTGCAGCCTGTGATTGTAAGAGAAGGCAGGAATTGCTTTTGCTGCTGTGTGGCTGACTTTAACGTAATGCTTGGCAGCAAATTACAAATTTCAATTCACTGAAATATCCTGGAATTAAAAATAAAAATGCTCATTTCATTGACTCGCAATGAGCTTTAATGTTATTTATTTAAATTTTTTCCAACAGTAGAGGTGACCTTTCTTTACCAACAATGAACAACGTACATCAGTCATTTTTTTTTAAATTTGTACATTTTCTAGAGATTTTAGATACAGGATAATTATAATATATATTCACAGTTGACATGTAATAATGATAGTGAGTCTAACCGTGTACATACTAGTTGGAATGCAAGACATACGTTGAAAGTTTGAACAAACTGTCAAAGTGAATTTCCTTGACAGAGGTTTTATTTTATAAAAATGCTCTTTGCAAAGAGCTTGTGAATGTTTGCTGAACTTGCAACAACACTATAAATTTTTAATATCTCTGTTGTTCCATAAATGTAGAGGAAAATTGATTAACTCGCATATACCAGTGGGGACTTTGGTAGTTGATGTAAATAAGTGCTGATAAGACTTAGAGAGTGGGACATTTTAGAGCAGCCTTAGAGAAAATGTTGTAGAAATCAAAGCTGCCTTTTGCAATTTCAAATTCGCACACACATAAGTATTCTGGCCCTGAATCTAGAACATAGGGGCTGAAAAAAATTGTAATCCAAAAGAATCACTTTTTGGCTTGCGTGGGGTTCCTCAAAACTCCTGCTTGTGTCAGTTCAACTTGAAAGATTTGACAGCCGGTTTCGGATGCCACCTGAGGTGCGATAGTCTTTGAATGACCACTTTTTCCATTAGCAGCGACGCGGCCATCCACAAGGGGCCGTACTCAAGGGTAATGAGACCGTTGATGTTGTAATCGAACGCTGAGTAGTCCCACGGGCAGGCGTTGAGAGAGCGTAGGACAAAGCCGGACGAGTACTCCCAGCAGTAGATCCAAACTAGATAGACGAGGCCGCGCCATGGCCAGACCAGACCTCGGGAGAGCATTTTGTCGGCCAGGACTTCCATGACTAGACCGGAAATTCCGTAGATGGGAAGGGACCAAATGTTTGAACAGCCTGTTGATGAGAAAATTTACATAAGATTTTATTTGCGTGGATGACGAGTGTTGGGTAATATGATATACCTGCTAACGTCCATTTCTGCATCAAGACAAAGTCCCAAGTGGCCGAAAATAACACTTCAATAAGGAAGCCATGCAGAGCATAAACATACAGCCTGTCAGCCACTGTCAAAGGAGACCCCATCGCGACGCTCATCCTGAAATAAAAAGTAGTTCAGCCCTAATTAGATTTTTGTAAGGAAACTAATTGCCTAAAGTAATAAATTCTTGAACATTTTTTAGCAGATCTCTGCTAGTTGTTATACCCTTTTGCTCATTTTTTCCATTTAATTTTTTTTTATTAACTTCATTGATTCAAATAAACAATTATTTAATAAAATAATCTTAATTTTAAACAAATATCAACATAATTATTGAAGATCTGGAGCATCAAAAATGAAAATAGAGCCAATTATTGAGGCTTGCTTATGTTCACTTAAATTTTAGATTGCCATGATTGGATGTATAAGGGACTGTATTGAAACAGACAGTTGAAGAAGATTGGAGATTTAAGATCAATTTAGGCTATAATATGTTTATAATTACATTTATTTTTATTTTGGTAATAAATATTTTTATATCACGCGGCAACTAAAAGCAAAATCAGTGTTAACATTTATTATCAGCACCAGCAGTAGCAAACGATGAAAATGCGTGCATGCAAAAGCACTCTGCTGTTATTGCCTCTTTCATATTATTACATGTGTGCGGTCGTTCGCATTAATATTATCAATCGTCATATCCGTTGCATTAAACAAGCTTCATTTATATGTGCCTTGACATTTTTAACTTTACAATATATTGATCCTTGATCGATTGGAATTTTTTAACGTTAATTCTGCTTTTCAACAGGATCTCGTCTCTATTAGGGTTTTATTAAAATTTAAATTGAATTTTAATTTTCTTTTCTTCTCTTCCGCAGAACAAATTTAACAAATTAATATAATAAACGTGGTTGGGACAATGACTGCGGCTGCTGAATGATTCATTGTGACTTATTATTGCAACTAATGCAATGAAGCCACAATTGAATGCATTATCTTGTTGTCCCAATTATGTTTAGTTGCATGGTAGAGAAGCAGGCAAGTGCAGAGCGCAGTTTCAGAGGCGTATATAGCTGAGCGCAGCAAAAAGTTTAATCTCTCTACTGGAAATTAAAGACTTATCCGTTGGACTTTTGAATAGAAAAAAAATGAAGATGTCAGAAGACCAAGGGAAAATACCGTCTTTTAACGTTGCGCAACTATTGATACAAAAAATGTCGTATATTTTTATACACAGCTTGATTAAAGTCTACATCACTATTTTTTATGCACACTACACTCAGCTATTTATACAAATTTTGACGACTTTTGACGTCATATAACAGGTGCTGCTGAAATAAGTTCCTATAAATGTATTCCTACACTTTTAGCCTATGAATTTCTAGCGTGTCACATCCTTCGAGGGCGAAAATCGTGTAGATCTCTCACGAAGCACCCACCCCCAGACCGATCTATGAATTAGTTATAATAATATCATGGTATGGTGTGCACATAAAAAAACTAATAAAATTTTAACCCATCTTCTATGAATATCAAACCTTGGTACTGCCTTTTCTCTTTTGATGTGAAAAAACACTACTATTTTTAAATCAAATAGGAATAAAGGCTCAAAGATCAAAGACGAAACTTCAATAATTGTACTTTAGTTAATGATCAATTTAGACGCTGCAGTTTTTGCTTCTGTTTTGCGGTGAGCTAACTGATCATCTTCCGTTCGTCAAGTCTGCGTTTCGCAAGATATATATCATACGCACACTTGCTGGTCATTGCTCTGCGGTGTTTGCCCGCAGGTGCTCAAGTGCGTTTTTTTAAAACGGCTGACTACATATTATTATGCAGTACGCAGCACTTTTATAAGGATTGCTGAGATTTAAACAAATATAATACATTAATATGCGCTACGACTTGCGACTATGTTCAATTATAATCTGCGTGGAAATTTGTGATGAAATATTAAAAACAATTTCTTTTAAAAAAAAAATCATTATTATTAGAAATTTAGCATATTTATTTTTTTTAAATGTAGAAATTTTTTGCATTTTCCTCCTTTAATATTCTCAAATTAATTTGAATGTTTAATTGAATGAAAAAAAGCAAACTATATCTTTTGATTTATTTTAAATATAGCACAAAAATATATGGTGATGCAATGACGGAACATTTCATTGTTTGAAATTTCTGAGATATTTGAATGAATAAATGAATTAAATTTTTTCGTTAACTTTACTATCCTTTTTGTATGGTAGTTTATTACTCATTATTAATTATTATTATGGAATAAAATGAAATTTAAATCAAATTCTGATTTATTCGTCTTCTCACGGTTTTTCCAAGTGATGAAAATTTAACTTGCCGTGGCATTTTCTCTGATAAGATGTATGCAACCCGCTACAAATGCGAGATACGCGGGTTGCATCTATCGCTCGCAAGGGGTGCACGCGTCAAAACGACCTCGCAATAGACACACATGTGTGGCTGCAACTGTAAATGTTGCGAAATTGCGAATTGCGCACCCAGCAGGTCACCGCGTGTGACGCTGCAGCTGACTTGGTGCTTTTCTCTCTCAGCACAGCGTTCTAATTCGGTGATCAGCAGCCCTCGTCACATCTCCCTCTCGGCAAATCGATACCGACAGGGCTGCTCTGCTAGTTCCCGCATAAAATCCAAAGCGAAAAAAATTTCTGCACACGTACCTAAGTAATAAATTTGGCGCCGGAGGACACTCGCACGTTGGCTTGTTTTGGTGTCGTCTCGAGTTGGTGTGGTGCCGACCTAGGACAGCAGCTTTTATCGCGCAGTCGTTCGCCGGCCAGTGGCACCGCGAGCCGAGCGACTCCTCCGTCTCTCTCTCGCCCGCCGCTTTTCCGCCGCAAAAATCGTTCCGCCGCCGCTCTCGGCCTCGCGAGCCGCCGCGGCGCGAACGTCGCTGCACTTGCCGTCGCAGAGCCTAGATGGAGGATCGAGTATCTCGCTCGAACCATCTCTCCATCTCAATGTCGCACTTCAAAGCTCTGCTATCTCCATCTACCAGAACTCGCTTTCTTAAAAACCTGCTGCTGAATGAATAGATAATGAAAAGCAGGTTGAAATATTTTCTTAAGCAATCTTGAAAAGTGTAATATTTAAACGAAAAAAAAAATGAATTAATAATGAAAGCAAAGTTAATGTCACAAACAGAATAAAAAAAAAAAAAAAAAAAAAAAAAAAAAAATGAAAATTTCTGAACAACTTTTAAATTAGTAAATTGTGAACACTGCTGAAAGCTGAAAATATGTAGAAATGGTAATAAAATTAATTGGGATTTAGATAGTATAACAGAGCAAAAATTATCAAAAAGCTTATAAAAAAAACAATAATTATTCAAATAAAATACTGACTGCCGTAAATTGCTTATTTTACTTTGAAGTTTATGAAGAAAACAATTTGCAAATGAGTATGGTTTGCACTGGGCGATGCTACTCTTTATAAATAAGTTGTTTTGGAATAAAAAATTTAATTGATTTCAGTTATAAAAAAACGTAATGCATATTTGAATTATTACGAATTTTCTTTTAATCTAAATTTTAATTAAAATAGTTAAATGATAACAAAAATTCATCTACTATGTAGATAATGTACAAATTCTGCCCCATTTGTTCAAAATTACATTTTATTTTTTAATTTTTTCAATTTTATAAGACCAAACCTTGGCCTGAACAAAAATTATGAAAAATATTAAATTGAATGGTTGTTGACAAAATGTTGAAATTTTTTTTTTTTTTTTTTTTTTTAATATTGTAATCATAAATTTTTTATTATCAATGGGAAGAATTAAATTTTTTAAGTCGATCACACTTCAAAGTTGGATAAGCATAATAATGCTACCAGAGGGATTTGTTTTAATTTTTTTTTTAAATTAAATTTTTAATAAAATAATGAAATACCTGAATTTGAAACAAAACTGATGATTCTTTCAGTTTCTTTTATAAAAAGTTAACCAAAGATAAAATAAGTATAATAAGTAATAAGATAATTTAATAATTTTTTTCAGTCATGTGGTAGTTTAAAATTTCTGTGTGTGATTTATTTTTTATTTATCTTTGAAATTTATTCACGAAATTATTATTTTTAAACATCAAACAAAATAAAGCACTTAGAATGCCACTTCACGCATACAAGTTGCGACTTGCGACCGCCCTGGGCACTCAATAATTTGTTAACAATTGGAGCAAGTAGCGTGTTTTGTCACGCTGCAGCCACACTGTGTGCGCCTCTGATTATTGTGGTCTTGACGAGCACCAAAGTTTTGGCTCTCGATGTAAACATTTTTATTAAGCCGAGTTGACACTTGGCTCTTCTCACAATTCAACTCGCTGACACTTTGTTCATCGGCAAAACCCATCCGGAAACGAAACTGACGTGAATGCTTATTGCCAAATATTCAGCTTAAAAAAAACGCGACAACCAGCTAAAAGGAATTATTTGCTGTGAATAAAAAAATATAATATCATATGACTGCGACTATTTAATATTTAACGCCCACAAATTTTGGTCTCGGGGCTGACAAAGCCGACGGCCGTAGGATCCAAGTCTATGATGGTGAGGGTCACGACGACATCGCCCAACTCAAGTGTCCACGATGGAGTACCGCATGTCACGGGCGACTAGCTCGATTTTCTGGAGCAGGCGACCCGCTCGCTCGGGGTTGATGGCCTGGTCGCCGACTATCGTCAAGTACTTGAGTTTTTTGGCGAACCCGAGCCGTGTGGGCTGCACTCGGACCGACTGCCCGGTGTTGACGCGGAGTTTTTCCAGAATCCTGGGGTTCATAGCCGCTGCCAAAGGTCCTATGTTGTTGTCGCTGGTTTTGACCACGCAGTATTCGTGAAGTTGTGGGTTCTCCACTGAGTACACTTTCACCACAAATTCCTCGACATTACGGCGCCCAGGAAACAGTGCATTGCGATTTTCTACGGCAAGGAAAATGGAGCCTAAAAAAAATCAATTTTTAAAGATGTAAAATTATGATGTTCAGTTTTAGTTATTCACTTACTGCTCTGGTCGTGCAAATACTTTGATTTGATAGCGCACAGTTCCATTTTGAGAAATGTTTTAATCGTGTTCGTTTAGATTCCTCTGAATTTAAAATTTGAAAATAGCTTAACAATGCAAATTTACAACAAAGCACTTATCATGAGCTACACCTTTCAAATTGTTGGGCCTCTGTGTATGTCTTGCAAGAATCAAAAATATAATAGAATTCATAAACGCCCGTTGAAAAATCAGTTAGAATATTAAATGAAATAAATATATTTAAGACTCTGCGTTTAACAACTTGTTGGCCAGAGGTGCTGCCGTTTCTTCGCATTTTATATTTTTGATCCTTTCTCCTGACTTGATTTGTGATAAATGAACAATGATACTATATAGTTTAAGATTAAATTTAATTTTAAAATAAACATATTGATTCTAGAAATAAATGAGTAAACAAATGAATTAAATTTGAGAGTAATTTTAATTGGCATGCCCGCCAAATTAAGTAGAAAATTGCCAGTAGTTGCGAGACAAGAAAACAGCGGCCACGTCCGCGAAGAGGATGGTTCGCACACGGCAGCTCGACGACAAAGTCGGAGACTTCAAAATCAGCAGCATCATCAGTTCATCAGACAAAAAAAATTTGGTTCCCTTTATGAATACTATAAGGGTCTGCTGGATCAGACCTGACGTGCAGGGTGATTTTTTTAAGAAAGAAAATGTAAATTAGAAAGTTTTGCAGCAAAAGAAATTTACTTTCTTTTTGTAATTAGTCATTTTGATTCCATTATTTTTATACTTAATCAAAAAGTGGTTTAAAATTAAAATTTAGTGTTTTTAATAAGAAAATTTTTTTAGAATTTTTTCAATAAAGCCAATCGATTGTACGTCTAATTTTACTACTAGATCCAAATTTTTGTACAAAAATATTCAGCGGTTACAAAATAATCAGTTGCAAAGGTCATGAGCCTTAATGAAGGCCGAGCGGCACTTTTTGGTTAATATTTTCTAAATAAATAACCGCTGAACATTTTTCCACGAAAATTTGTTTCTAGACGTAAAATTAGACGTACAATCAATTGGCTATATTGAAAGAATTCTAAATTTAAATTTTTTTTATATAAAACACTAAATTTTAATTTTAAACCACTTTTTGATTTAGTATAAAATATTGGCAGCAAAATGACTAATTACAAAAAGAAAGTAAATTTCTTTTGCTACAACTTTCTAATTTACATTTTCTTTCTTAAAATATCACCCTGCACGTCAGGTCTGATCCAGCAGACCCTTATAGTATTCATAAAGGGAACCAAATTTTTTAATGGCATACTAAGAAAAATATTGCTCAATTCTTCTACTTTCGTTGTGGAAATTTCCATGGTCTAATTAAACGTGATATAATTATTTATCAAATTTGAGCATAAATATGCACCTCAGAACCGAGGCTATAAAGTGTGATGCTGCCGCCTCATCAACACGGGGGCGCCACTGTCGCCGAGCTACTCTTAATTGACGAAAGCGCCTCTAGTCAATTGAAAGTTTTTTAACAACAAGATTGTTATTCTACTCAGGTCATTAAAAAATATATTTTTTTTTTTTTTTTTTTTTTGTGAAAATTAGTAATAAAGACTAAGGTGAAAATTCTAAAAAGATGGGGCAGTAAAACAATAATTATACATTATCACCTTTATCTCCCAAGAATCGTTATCTCTCGCGGCAGCGATAATTTGCCACATTAAAATTTAATAAGAAAAGAGAAGTCCAATCGTGGTACGCGCAAGCAGCACGTGGTTTTCACAGATAGTGAAAAGGAACTTTAAATATCCTTACTCAAGAGATTGCGAATCAATAATTCACCGCAACAGGTAAAAATTTTAGTTGCCAAGCATATCAAATTTTATGATAAATCAGCAAGCAATCACATTATAAATTATAAATCAAGTTATTATTTTTCAATTCTCAAGAATCTTATAAAATTTCTTTACCTGTAAATAGTTTTTAATTAAGTAAAAATATTAACTTATTTCAGCTACGCAATGTAAATTTCGCCTTTGAGAAAGCTCATTGCTTTTCATTTACGTCAGAGTAGCGCACACAAAAGACGACGCCTCAAGTGCACTGCTAAGCCGAGCATTCTCAATAAACCTCACAATGTCATAACAATTAACATGCACACAAAATGAAGGGGTTTCCCAATCCCAATATAGAAAGAAGTAACGTCATAAAAGTTGAAAGTGCTCAAAACCGTGATGGACGTGATTTAACCGAAATTTGTTTTAAAACGAAATGCGTATGTAGCATTAAAACATTTATCTGATAACTTATTAGTATCATGAATTGTTTGTATATAAATTGACTTTTATATTTATAGCGCATTATTATTCCTTTATCAAATTTTGTGTGCAAATTAACAGGGTCGTGTTTATTTTACATGCATATAGCGCTGTCAAAATGAGGCAAGGACATTATGACTACCTTAATGTTCAATTGGCTCCATTGCTTTACTTTCGCGTGCGTCATATGTGCATACCTACAAGTAAATTTTGAGTTTAATTGATACCGAGTGTTGTTTTTGTCACTGTTATGCTCCCCTCCTCCGCCCGCGCTGTCCGCACTCGGTGCCTTTAGGATGATCGAAATGCATTTCATTTGTGTCATTCCCTAGAACCCCACATTTCGGTAGTCTTTCTCAAGTTGAGCAGCCGGACTCACCGAAATTCGTTGCGCTGCCTAAATTTCTTGCTGAAAAGGTAAGAAAGCTGTATCAGCCTGTGAATATTTAGCATTTTTATTATGGACACTATTTTAATTTCGGGTTTTTCAAATAATTTTTTTAATAACTTTAACTTTTTCAAGTAATACAAACTATTTTGTTGTTGTTTGTTAGATAACATAATTGCTGTGAGGCTTCTTGCGTTGCATTGTTAATTATATTTTATTTTCGGCAAGGTCACTGTTCACAAGTAAGAGTTTTGTAAGAATTTTGAAATAGAGGTAAATTAAATCTCATCTCCAATTATGTAACTATAACTTAACCAATTGTACTTTCATTTATTAGTGCAGAATTATATTGTTAATATGAAAAAAGGATACAATTAATTAGTAATATCTTGTTAAAAAAAAATAATACTAGAAACATTTAGAACTTATTCCTGCTTTTTAATTTTCTTTAGAAGAAAAAAAATTTAATGCTGAACTTAATATAAAAATTTATTATGTTATATTATCTTCTGTTTAAATAAACTTTGCAAGTAGTAAAAATTGGTAAATTAAATAATTCTCACCTCTTTAATATTTACCTCAGATTGCATCAGATTGTACTGGATCAACAAAATGGGCCAAAAATATAAAATTTCTCAAGAAACAGATTTAAAAATCGGGTATTATAAAAATTATTCTCTAATTATTTTGGATTTATAACATGATTTTCAATTATCCAGCAATTCCAAGCTCTCGGAAAGTCATTTAAAAATAATCGATGATTCTGATGATGAAAAATCAAAGAGTTTCTTTGTCAACTGGAGAAACTCAAAACTAGAATCATCCAACAAGAAAAAGAATAAGAAGGAAGGATCCCTTCCGCCAGTTTCCTACTTCAAACTGGTTTGATACGTTACAATTTTTTTAGACCCTTATTTTACTATAAAAATTAATTAGTTCCGATTTGCGTCCACTTGGGACTTACTGTGGATAGGGGTTGCCTTGGCGGCGGCAATGGCCACAGGCGCTCTCATGCCTCTCCTGATTGTCCTTTACGGCGAGTTCACCAACGTGCTGGTCGACGGAGCACTCGAAGCGTCGCCAAACGTCACCAGACAGTACAATTCCAACATTTTCATCACCTTCGACGAAAAAGGGGCGCCGTCTTCGGACGATCCTGATTTCATGACGGCGGTGGCTACGTTTGGTATCAGTTGCTGCGGCCTCGGCCTCTTGCAAATGATCCTCGACTACATTTTCGTCGCCTGCCTCAACTTTACATCAGAAAAACAGGCAAATATAACAAAATATTAATTAAAAATTTTCAAACAATTGAATGAAAAAATAGCACTTCCATAAAAAATTAAAGTATTGCAATTATTACAAATAAAAAAATTAAAATCCCTAGATTTTGAGTATCCGCCAGGCGTATTTGAGGGCCGTGCTGAGGCAGGACATTGGTTACTACGACACAAATCAGACCGGAGATTTCGCAAGCAGGCTGACTGAGTAAGTTACTCTCAGACTATTCACTAGAAAGACCCTCCTCAAGGGATCAATTCTATCCAGAGACCTAAAGAAACTGCAGGACGGAATCAACGAAAAGCTTGGAATGTTCATCTTCCAGTTGTTCTCGTTCATTTTTTCCATCGTCCTGGCGTTTCTCTTCGGATGGAAACTCACCCTTGTCGTTCTGAGCAGCATGCCACTGCTGATTGCCTCCACTGCTCTCGTAACAAAGGTATGCTTAAAATAATAAATAGGTAAACATGCTTTAAATTAATTATAAGATGCAAGCGTCTTTGACTGAAAGAGAGCTCAAAGCCTACGCGTCTGCCGGCGCCGTTTGTGAAGAGGTGCTGACAGCTGTCAGGACTGTGATGGCCTTTGGAGGAGAAGAAAAAGAAACTAAACGGTTTGTGCTATTTAATTAATTTTTCCTTCGTGTAATGAAATAATTCGCTGCCCATTATTATAAAATTATACGCTGGGAAAAAATGATTAAAATTTAAAAATAAATTTCATTGAAAAAATAAATATAAAATTATTTTTTATACATTTAGTTATGCCCAAAACTTAATTCCTGCTCGGAAAACGGCCATGAAGAGAGGCGTCTACACCGGAATAGGAAACGGCGTAATGTGGTGTGTCACTTTTGCCTCCTACGCCCTAGCCTTCTGGTACGGTGTAACTTTGGTCCTAGAGAGCAGATTAATGGAGGAACCAGAATACACTCCCGGCTCAATGGCTATAGTAAGATTAATTTTAATAAACTAGAAAAAAATTGATGCATTTTTTTAAATCAGGTATTCTTTTGCGTTTTGTATGCCGCCACAGTTATCGGCCAAGCCGCTCCATACCTGGAAGCATTTTCAATGGCCAGAGGAGCGGCGGCGATGATCTTTTCGGTCATCGACCGAACACCTCAGATCGACAGCCTCTCCGAAAAGGGCCTCAAACCGAGCAGCATCATGGGAGAGATCAAATTTCTAGGAGTCAACTTTAGCTACCCCTCGCGGAAGGAAGTGCCTGTGCTGAAAGGGCTCGACTTGAAAGTGAATCGCGGCGAAACAGTGGCGCTGGTTGGCACCTCTGGCTGTGGAAAGTCAACTTGCTTGCAACTGGTGCAGAGGTTTTATGATCCCGACGAGGGACTGGTATGATTTCTTTTTTAATTGATAGAAACCTATTTATTTATTTTTTTTTAAATCAGATTGAAGTTGATGAAGTGGACATAAAAGAATTGAACATAAGTTGGCTCAGGAGCAATATTGGAGTGGTCGGACAAGAGCCAGTTTTGTTTGATGCAACAATCGCTGAAAATATTAGATACGGAAATCCGAATGCTACTTTTGAGGAAATAAGATTCGCTGCAAAAGAATCCCAAGCTGATGACTTTATCATGAAGCTCCCAAGTGTAAAAATTCATTAAAAAATTAAATTTGGAATGTTAAAAATATTTTTATAGAAATATGACACGCTTGTTGGAGACAGAGGAGCTCAGCTGTCAGGAGGTCAAAAGCAAAGAATCGCCATTGCCAGAGCCCTTGTTAAAAAACCAGCGATTTTGCTCCTGGACGAGGCGACATCAGCCCTAGACACAAGCAGCGAAGCTCAAGTCCAGCAAGCTCTGGACCAGGTATTTTTAATTAAATCTTTTTATTTTGAAAATAAATTTTTTTAAGGCGAGCAATGGAAGAACCACAATTGTGGTGGCTCACAGATTGTCAACGGTGAAGGGAGTAGACCGGATTGTGGTCTTCGAAGGGGGCAAAGTGGTGGAGGAAGGCACCCATAATGATCTGATGGCCAAGGGTGGTGCCTATTACAACTTGGTCGCAACTCAAACTGAGCACCAAGCGTCAGACCAGAGTATTTTGTCAGAGGCAGTTAAACGAGGTATGTACCAAAAATAAAATTATAAATAAATGCGCTATATTTTTTTTTTATCCAGAGGAAAATGAGGTTGATGAAAAAGAGAGGAAGGCAATCGCATTTAGCAGACAGGAAAGTATCCTGGAAAATAATAAAGAGGAAGGCACATTAGGATACCCAATAGAGGTTTAATTTTCATGATAATTTTTAGAATATAAAAATAAATAAAAAAATCCAAATAGGGTGATCCTGAAGATGTAGAAGCACCAGTTTTGGCGATTTTAAAACTGAACAAACGCGAGTGGAAGGAAATAACTTTTGGTTGTATTGGAGCTTTCATCGTCGGGTGCAGCATGCCTGTTTTTGCAGTGCTTTTTGGAGATGTTTACGGAGTCCTTTCCCTCCCCAACCCCGAGGACGTCAGAGAGGGCACAGACTATTTTTCACTCATGTTCTTACTTGTTGGCGTTGTGACTGGTGTGGGAGCATATTTACAAGTAATCACAGATAATTAAACCGTTAGTAGTAAAATAATAATTAAATTCAAATTAAGATGGATATGCTGAATCGCGCTGGAGTGAAAATGACAATGAGACTTCGTGAAGAGTGTTTCGCAGCTATGCTGAGGCAGGAGATCGCGTGGTTCGATGACCCCAAAAACAGCACTGGTGCTCTTTGCGCGAGACTCTCTGGAGATGCTGCCAGTGTCCAAGGGGTACGCAAACTTGAAAATCTAGGAAAATTTTCTCATCAAATTTTATTTTAGGCAACTGGGTCTCGAGTTGGAACTGCCGTCCAAACATTCGCCACTTTGGCGTTAGGTCTTGGACTCGCTTTGTTTTTTTCCTGGAAATTGGGACTTGTGACCGCTGCTTTTGTGCCCATAGTTTTCTTCGCCGTTTATTTAGAAGCGAGGATTCTAAGAATGCAGAATGCCTTTGCCAAAACGTCTCTCGAGAGAGCCAGCAAGGTAACATTTTTTTATCTAAACTATTTTAGACCATTTAAAACCAATTTTAAACAATAAGATGATTACTCTCTAAATTATTATTTCATTAGAAAAAATTATTTATTTTGTTTTTTAAGCTTCTTTCGTGAAACAATCACATTTTTATAACTTCAGGTTGCAACCGAAGCGATTGGAAATATCAGGACGGTGGCAGGTTTGGTGAGAGAAAGAGCCGTGATTGAAGAGTATTCAAACCTTCTGAAGGCGCCTCACGCCAAAGCAATGCGAACTGCCCATATACGAGGCCTTGTTTTTGGATTTGGGCAAACCATGCCTTTCTTTGCTTATGGCATTAGTCTTTACTACGGCGGGTGGCTAGTCCACTACGAAAAACTCCCATACGAAAACATCATCAAGTGAGTAAATTGATATTAATAATTATTATTAAAATTTAAAACAGGCACACTTTTCACTATTAAGTTGAAAGTCTCAGAAAAATCATAACCCTTTGAAATAAACATTTTTCACAAAATTAATCATTTTTGTGAGCAAATTTTATACAGACGATTTTTTTCATTTGATAGAAAAATTAGAACAATCTATTTTAAATTTTTTAAACAGAGAAGAAACATCGAATTTGCTTCTTTTAAGCGCCTGCGATAATCCGATTATGCAGCCCGCGCGATAAACCTGCTTTACAGTATGCCTACTTTCCAGGGTGACAGAGGCACTTATTTACGGCACCATGATGCTCGGCCAGGCTCTCGCTTTCGCGCCCGACTTCAACCAAGCCAAAGTTGCTGCAAACAAAATCATGAGACTCTTGGCAAGACAGCCGAAAATTTTCCACACTTCGCATGATCCGCTCTCCGAAAAATCGGTTTGAAATAAAAATAAAACAAAATCTTAAATTTAACAAAAATAAATTCTAGGCTGCGATTGGTGACGTCAACTACAACAACGTTGAGTTTGCCTATCCCTCGAGACCGAACGTCAGAGTCCTTGGGGGAATGTCCTTGCAAGTGAAACCTGGCCAAACAGTGGCGCTTGTCGGCGCTTCCGGCTGTGGAAAATCAACCTGCCTGCAACTCCTGCAAAGACTTTACGATCCACTCTCAGGCACCATTGTATGAATTAAAAATTAATTTTATGTTTTTCCTTTTCCGAAACGCAAAATTTTAGAAACTGGATGAAATGGAGGTGAGCAATTTGCCTATTACTAGGCTGAGGGCCCAGCTCGGAGTGGTATCGCAAGAGCCAGTGCTGTTTGACAGGTCTTTGGCAGAAAACATCAAGTATGGGGACAACGCCAGGGAGGTCAGCATGGGCGAGGTCTTGGAGGCGGCCAAACAGGCCAACATTCACAATTTCATATCCAGTCTTCCAAACGTAGGGAAAAATTTAATACGACGACGAAATGAAATTTATTCTAAATAAATCAGGGATACGAGACTCGTTTGGGAGAAAGGGGTGCCCAGTTGTCCGGTGGCCAGAAGCAAAGAGTGGCCATCGCCAGGGCGCTCGTCCGCAACCCCAGGGTGTTGCTGTTGGACGAGGCCACTTCCGCCTTAGACGCTGAGAGTGAAAAGGTATTAATTTTATTTTTATTAATCTTATATAATTAATTATTTTTATTTAGGTGGTGCAGGCGACTTTGGACGATGCCCGCCGTGGCCGAACTTGCATCACCATCGCGCACAGATTGAGCACTATCAGAGATAGTGATATGATTTGTGTGGTTGAAAAGGGAAGGGTAGTTGAATCGGGAACTCACTCGCAACTGCTTGCCCTCAACGGTGCCTACAGACGGCTCCACGCCTTTCAAGAAGGATAAATAATTAAATCTATCATTTTACATACAAAAAAATAAATTTTTATTCTTGAACGCAGTTGTACATTTTTTTTAAATTCTTTCACCCTTTTCTTTTTATCATTGAGTAACTTTAATGATAACTTATAACTTAATTTAATGCACAATTTAATAATGTTTCAAATAACTGATATTACTTTTAAACAGTCTAAGATAGTATTAAAATATTTGCGCACGTGGCTAATTAGTATTTTTTTATTTTTTTATTTTTGTGTTTTGAGTTAAAGAAAGTCTTAGTAGGCGTAAGGAAGCATTTCCTGATGTGCACACGAACTGCAAATTTTCATCACAAAGCTTAATGTGAAAATAATTAACATGTTCTCTTTTCCCTGAAGGCTTTAAAGTTTGAGGAAGCTGACGTGGTTGCGTTCTAATCAATTTTTCATTATCCTGGTCAACCCAGCACCTCAGATTAATTATAGTACATACATTTAACCAAATCAAAAAGGCAACCAACATTTTCCTCGGTCACTTGTGATAACCGCAATCTTTTCCACATCAGTAATTAACAATAATTCAAAAACCATTACTTTCTTTAATTAATTAGCCGCAGCTCTCGACCGCGGGAAGTTCAGATAATAGTTTGATCTGACGTATCGCGGCTTTTAACCGATCAGATCAGCGTTTTCCCTATAATTAAAAGTAACTTGCTCCATCCCGTCGTCGTCAGTCAGGCTTTGACAACTACAGAGATGTTTTCTCGTCAGCGCCTTTTCCTGCTTGTAGCAGCGGCTGCCCAGATTGCTGTTGCGGCTGATCGTAGGTGAGTTATCTTTTAATTTCAAATTAAAAATAAAATATCAAATTCATTTATTCATGGTGATTTTTCTGTGCAGCCGACGAGGTTCACCATTTCAAACGGAGGTAGTCGACGCGTCCAATAAATGTTGCGAATCCTTGGTATGCCTCTTGAAAAGTTGTTAGACCCCTTTTTTTAATTAGAGCAAACTTAAATTATTAAGAAAAACGCCACTGACAATATGGATGCGTACCTTGACCAGCTATCAGGAACAGTGAAAGCCCAAAATAAAGTAATTCAGGTGAATTTCCATCTTCGTATTTTTTTTTTTAATTTAAATTTATATTCCTATCAAAAGGATCTGAAATCAAGTAATGATGGCACCATCTTGAAATTGGGCAAACTTGAGACGACCCTTGCTGCAGTTCGTCAAGACTCCGACCTGAAGAGTAAAAAATTCTTAGAAGAACTGAGCAAAATCGTTGCTAGTCTGCAGAAAAACGTAGTTTTTGAAAATAATTTAATGAAATTTGTTTTCAAATAAATTTTTTTAGGACGCCAATCTGTCCAAGGTGCCAGAACTGAGCGCAAAGTTGACAGAGCTTTTCAACAAACTTGAGCAAAAAACTAAAAGCGACGCGGAAAAATTCAGCAAAATTAAAAACGTAAGTAAAATTGTTCATATATATTTACAAAACTTTCAAAATTTTTGATTCTTAAGTCCCTGAAAAATGCTGAGGAAAACTTGAAAAATCAATTAACTACAGAAAAGCCGCAATTAAATCCGGTAAGAAATAATTATTTTAATGACACAATATACCTATTACAATAATATTATTCTTTAAAAACACTTTTATTTCAGACGGAGCCTAGTTTATTTGGTAAGTAATTAAAAGATTTGTGTTAAATTTGTCACAATCTAAGATGTAATAATTAAATGCAGATGAGTTTGAACGTATTAGGCTGAGCACTGGAGAGTACTTGTACAGTCACGGCGCGGTAAAAATTAAGAGGATCAAAATAATTAAAACCAATAACGGGGCATATTTTTAGGAAACCTGGGCTGATGCTCTCGCAATCTGCACAAAATTGAGCGCCCAGCTGCTGATTATCGAGTCCGAAGAGCAGATGAAAGAGGTTGCAAGGAACTGTCCTGAACGGAATTGTGAGGAAATCAGAGATGAAGTCAATTAAGTTTTAATAAATCCTCTAAAACAATGCAGCGGCCTATTGGGTTGGCGCCTCGGACATAGGAAAAAAATTCGGACAATTCACCTGGACCAACGGCAAAAAATTGCCTAAGTCGAGCAATCTCTGGGACAAGGTTTTGTTTGGTGGACAACCAAACAACATGCAAGAGGGGCAGGAAACTTGCGTCAGTGTTGAAGAGTTGGGCAAAAAACTAAACGACTACAAGTGCTCAACCACCAAGCGCTTTATTTGCAAATTATGAATATGATCATACTTGCCAATATATTTAAAATAAAAATTAATCAAAGTTTCACTGGTAGAATTTCAATAGTCAGCATAGTCAGCATAATTATTAAATTGAATTTTCTGTTTCCATCTTGTTTTTACAAATATTCGCTTCTCCTTGTTTTAAAAAAGCATTATAAACATTGTTCAATATTTTGATTATCAAAATAAAATGTTTTCTATTGAAATCTTTAATATTTTTGATCGAAATCTATGTTTTATTTCATGAACCTTGAAATTTATTAATTTTAGAGATAATATCATTTTAATGACATAATATTAAACTTGGCGAGAATAAAAAAAATCATAAGAGTTTAAAAACGTGGAAATTCTAGAACCTACAGACATTCCTAATATGCAAAAAAAAAACGTGTCATGTGCTGTATGACAAGGATGATTAATTAGTTTTTGGAAGTGTCCAGGATGATGGAAATCATTAATCAAGAGAAAAAACGGAAAAAAAACTATGGTTACCACTAAATTCAGCCAAAACGTATCCATCTATAAATATATAAAAAATTAAATTGATATAAAACACTAAATCAGTTTTCTTGACAAAATTTGATCTCTGTGAATTCGGTAAAGATTTATTCATGCGAAATAAGTGATTCGATTTTTCGCCGTTGAAGAGAATGGGGTGAGCACTTGGCAAAGGTCGGGCAAAATGAACCGCAGGACCGACCCTGCTTTTATCATAGGGAGCTGCATTTGAATAGCGGAAGAGCGCGGAGAGCGAGCGGCATTGTGGTTGAGAACAAAAATGAGTGCCCGGAACGGGAGGAGGTCGGGCGGGCGGGCGCGCCTCTTCCATTTTCCGTCGCTCTCTGCTGCAAGAGAGTGAGTGCCTAGCTGCGAAACACAATGCGTTGCGCGAATGATAAAAAACGAGCTGCGAGAGCGCAATAAAGAAAAGAAAAAGGCCAAAAGCGACGCCGAATAATTCACTCTGCTTTTACTCAAAACCACCCACTGCTTCCGCCCACGGACACATTTGCGCCCCCCTCAGATCCTCCCTCGTAATGCTGAATCGCAATTTGGCTGCGTCATTTTAAATATGAATTGATGGATGAGGTTTAACGTTATTTCCAGGGATGAAGAAAAATGAAACCAGCCGTGGAATTTTGTTTTACGAGATGTATAAAAATCCACGAAATACAATCTTGATTTATTATTCACTCTTTTAGTACATAGGCGGAGAACACACAATAGTAGCATTTTATTAAATCAGCATCATTAGTTAAATTTTTTAGTGGATTTGAACAGCAACTAAAAATACTGGCAATAGGTTTGCCAGCCTTAATATTTTGTTAAAAACAGAAAACAATGTGGAAGTTTGTTTAGGCCAATCAGATTTGTGTATAGCAAGATTGAAGAAAAATATTCTGTATAAGTACCTGAGGGCCTATTAGCTTTCAACCAGAAATATTTTTTAGCTGCCCTATGAATAAAATTATATTTGCACTTGGAATTAGTCAATGAAAAATGTAATTCAATTTTTAACTTAAACTTTTAAAATTGGGTTGCGCCGTTGATATCTAATTTAATTTCAATCCAAATGTGTTCAAATCCACTTTAAATACACTTGCATTAACCAACAAAGCATGCAGTTTAACAAACAGACTGAAAGACAGCCAGGCGCTCAGTTGTTTTCAATTTAACTATATGGATTTTCATTAGGTTGAAAATTGAAATAAATAAGGGGCATTATTACATTTACATGGCACAATACGTTTGGAGCCAAAAATACGTTGTTCTGGGGGTAGGCCTTGCTGTTTGCTCTGCTCCTTGTCGTATACAGTCTCCTTTGAACTACCATCTACAATTTCTTTCCTTTTAGACAGGCCCTATTTTTTGGTAAATTCCTTTTTAAGTATTAATATTAAGTATTTTTAACCAATTATTCATTGTTATGAAATTCTGTTACACTTTTTAAAGTCTTGTTGCACTCTTTTTTAACGAGTATATAGTATAATTATTATATAAATTCAAGCTTGCAAGAACAATTGGCCCATTTGACTAATTGGAACAAGCTGATGAATTTTAGTTTTTCTTTTCAATTTCACACTTACGATTCTGTAACAAAATTCAGATTCAAGTGATTTTTAAAATTCAATTAGATCAAATTAGGCCATTGATTACACAGTAATTGACAGTTGCACCATTTTAATTTGAATGTAAATTTTGAAGAATGCAAATTCTATGTCACGACATCTAGATGTTCCGGAAAGTCTACAACAACTACTATGACGGAGAGAGAAAGAGAAACACCGTAACAATTTACGTCATTTGAAATCTTTGACCAATATTGCAAAATCACGAATACATGTCTTGGTGGTTCACAAAGCCAAGCTGAATATTCAATATTATATTCATATTATTTACTCCAACTAGCGATTTCCCAACTCAAGGGCGGGTTTTGTTTGTTGTTTTTTCGTCTTCCAACATGAAATTGTTTATGCAACATTTTTGCAATGCAAATGAACAAACGAGGCCCGGTCAATAAAACAGGGTTGCGACGCGGCTCGGTACTGAAGTAATGGAAATGAGCGCATGTTTAGTGATTGTTTAATTAAGGCCCCGTCAAAAAGCAACGCATTCTTAATGTAAGGCCTGCCACGAAAATAAAATTCGATTTTAATGAGCCTCCGAGGACCGCGGTGAATAAATTATCATCTGCTTAAATGTCTCCTTCATTCTATGTCGGAACTAACAATAAACTCTATATTTAAAGGGTCCGAAATGTTATTCATCAGTTTTATTTTTAAGAGGAGTCAAACATATTCTAATATATTATCCTCAAATTTATTTATAAGCAAAAAATTATTTCAATTCTCCCGGAAATAGAATAAAGGTTCAACATAAAATTTTGATTTCATGATGGTTTTTGGACCCTTTTTGAGGAAAATTCATGGCACAAAATTACTTGGAAAAATGGGTTCCGGGCAAAAAGAAACCCAAATTTTTAAAGTTCAACAGGGGTTTGTTCGGACAACTATTTCAAAGCGCAATATGTTGACTTTTCTTTCGTCAACAACCGTAAATTTTTAGCAATCAATAAGTTTCAAAATTCGTGTGGCGGATTTTTCCGATGATCGAAATCGTCCTGCCTTTTTACAACGCTAACACAGCCGAGTCGAACGAATGAAGCTGCAAAAAATGTAATTTTTTTCTCTCTCTCATGAGTATAAAAAAGTAGAGGGTGTGTCTAACTGGCAAACTAGCGAAGCGCGAGTTGGTCCAACGTTATTTTGCAATGGAAATGGGCAAGATTAGGGGTTCACTCGTCCCAGAGGCAGAGCTGCTTCTGCCGGACGGGGTACTCGAACAGGCGGCACTTGCGACACGTCTTGATGCCGCACCGGTACGAAACCATCTTGCCGCTGCTGTCCTTGCTTTTGCAGAACTTGAGCCCGCACGGATACCAACCGATGCACAACTCGAGGTGGCAAGTGCAGTGCCGCTTAGTGTCCGACACGTGCGCGCACCTCGGCGCCCCCTCGGCCCCCTTTTTTGGCACCATCTTCAACAGCTGCGTTAGGTCCTTACCTGCGACAGAAAGGACAAAAAATGAATATCTTCAGGTCAACTTGAGGGTTTTTGCATGCTGCGTTAATGCAAAATTGAATGAAATATTGTAATAAATTTTGAATATGCATGGATAATTTAAAAATGTTGTGTTCTTTTAGAATTCTTTTTTTTTAGAACTCGAAACGAATAGGAAAATTGCATAATATATGGTTTATGTTTGCTGTCCAATTAAAATCACCTTAAGAAAATTAGTTGCAAATTGTGTTTATTGATCTATCACAAAGGCAATTGCTGCCCATAACGGGATACATCATTTATACATTAGTCTATGCTAATTATTTTTTAGATTTTTTAATTGTTGAAGATTTAAGGCAAGATTTTCAGTAACAAGCAATTGTTGGAAGAAGAACGTTAATTTTAAGAGGAAAAGAAGAATGGATAAAAATAAATAAAAAAGTACTAAAAACTGGTGCTTTCAAAAATTGAAAAATCTTCCTGAAATATTAGTAACTAATAAATAATATTATATTTTTTTCTTGAAACTATTAGTAATTTTTTTATTTTTTAGAATATACTCTGATGTACTCGTCAATGAAAGTAATTTTTATATTCATTGCAACTCCAGTAAAAAAAAAAAAATCGAAATATAACAATACATTTTCAATTTTTAATATTATTTCACAAATAGAAAAATTCAAATTTTTTCCAATTTTATGAAAAGAAACGCTATGAAAATCCAATCTGGAAGTCCAGAGGGTCAGTCAGGGCTATTCGTTCTGTATAATACAAAGTTTTAATTCTGTCGACATTTTTTTTTAAACACATTCAGTGGATGAATATTTTTTCCATTTAACTTTTAGGTCAATCATGAAATTCCACATTAGCCTAGATAAGAATGTAAAAAGAGAAGCTTGGAAATGCTATCAACGATATATTTTCATTTTTATCTGATGCATCAATCTCATAAAATTTGAATGAGCGTCGTTTGTTATTAAAAAAGGAACAAAAGAATCCTCCCTTCAGCGCACGTTTCATATTAAAAGTCAGCTTTTCCCGACGCCACAAATTTTCATTTTTCTGTTGATTTTTCCGGAATATTTTTTTTTATATATACCCAAATTACTTTCTGATATGCAAATCCCAGCTGAGGCAGCAAGTTTAACGAAAACAGCAGCCATCGGCATGCATATGCATGTTACTGCTCGGATTTACACAAGCACGTGTCCCAATTTGAGGAGATAAAGCCGGTCAATCTGACTGGCGGTGCATTTTGAGCCAGGATAATGAGCACGCACGTCTGCAAAAGGACGGCGGAGGAGCGCAGCCTAGACATCTGGGCGTCGTGCCACCCGGTGTGAGGCACGTCCAAACGAGCAAACGCTCCATTTCGCGAGAGGGCCGCCTCGTTGTGCGTGCTGATTAATTAACGAGACGCTAACAAATGACAAAAGCGGAAGGGTAAACAGCGTTAATGGAACGCGCACGGCGCATTCGCTCTGATGAATCGTTTTGCGGATAAACGGCTGCAGGGGTGGCTCTCATTCTCATGCCATCGTCCCACGCAATTTTCAGGCCCCATACCAGAACAAACAAACAACTCATAACTGAGCAAATAAAGTGGGCGCAGAGGGAACAAGGTATTTGTTGGAACCACAATTCATCCGAATATAAATGCACGAAAATAAATAAATCGTGGGCGTATTTATAGAACTGTTGAACAAAGGTAGATATCGATTCATTATACACCGAAAACTCTTAACTCTGCAAATTTTGAGTTCTGATTTCTGATAAATTGTTGTTTCTTAAATCTTAACTTTTTAATTTAACTCTTGGAAAAAATTCATTGGTTTATCGATTTTTTTTAATACAGTTTAGTCTCAGTTGCATTTTTTTTAAGCCATTGTTTAGTATTTTACTGAAATTTTTTAACATAACGCCACTGTTTACTTGTGGTAATGTGATACATATACTTATTATTTTACTCGATACTCTTCTCAAATTTTACCCAATATGTATCCCCATATAATATTTCTTTGTAAAAATTGACTAAATTATTTTTATAGTAGAATTTCACGATCGAGGGTTGACTTTAAATTCAAATCACCATTAAATATTATTGTATAATTCAAACTTGCGACTTCTGAGAAATCTCAACTTATGACCGAAAACAAAAAAATTGCTTAAAATTATTATTACCTTAAAATTAATAATAATAATGCAAAATAATTCTCTTTTATTTCAATAAATTAAAATTATTGATGTAATTGACTGATATGAGGAGAGCAATATTCAGACATAGAATTTTTCAAACTTATAGTTGGTTTTTTATCTCGTTTGGAAAAAAAATGAAAAATTTTTTTACCTGCAAGTTGGCTCCAGATGCGGAGGTCGGCAAGAGGCGCGTAGGTGGCGTCCTTGGCCTCGGCGCAGACGGAGGGCAGCAGTGCCGAAACGCTCTTGGCGCCGGCAAACAGATCAAGGAGGCCGTCCATGGACGTGTTGTGTCGGCCGCGGTCCTCCTCGGGGGTGCGCACCGTCGACGGGTTCTTCTGCCGCAACTTTGCCATCGCGTCGGGGGAGATGAAGCCCTCGGCCTTGTCAAAGTGCGACACAAAGCACATGACCTGGTACTGACTCTGGCCGCGCTCCTCCTCGCCCAAAATCAGCGCTTTCAAGATTTCCACTTGCTGCAAACAAATTTGTAAAGTTTCCATGTAAATATCTTATCCAAATGTATAGAAATTTAAGCCAATTTATAAAATCAATAAAACATGAAGTATTTTGAAATGAGGAGCTAAAATATAGAAAGAAGACTAACGTAAAATTTTTGCGAGACATTGAAACACAATGATTTTGAGCAGAACTGATTACCGTTCCTGAATTCTTGCATTTCATCACATTAAAAAAAATCCTCAAATAAAATTTTAAAATTCATTTTAAGATCCGTAACAAAATATTTCCCGCAAGAGATTGACAATTAATTTTTTAAATAATTTTTATAACTTAGGTGTTATTGTAGTAGTGTCCTGAAAAAATAAATTTGCACCTTCAAATTAAAACATTCTCATAAGATAATGTATTAAAATACAATTGAAGCAAATTTCAACTTTTCATCTTCTATTAGATGATATTTGTTAGAATTTCTTCATCCAATTTTTGTGCTTGAAGTATTAGCTCTACTTTTTCCGCAGTTCCGAATCCAATTTAGCGGGTGTCTGGGCAAGTCGCGAGTGCGCGTCTCTTTTATTTGCATTTGCACGTCAGCGCGGCTCAACAAAGAGTCGTGTGTGTGCAAAGCCTTTTGCTCCAGAGCAGCGACGGGCAGGCAGGCAGGCGAGGAAGGAAGGTTGAATCGATCCGCGCGTTCTTTGCTCGGCATGGAAATTTTTACGTCGGCCCTAAAAAACGGACGCGCAAAGTTTTCGGGGCGCAAAGTGTCGTCGCTCGTCTTTTCGCACTTAACGAACGAATAAAAAGGCTCAGCTCTCCAGCCGCACATGGGCCCGGTTGGCTTCGCAGGGCAGAAAGAAAGGCACGCAGGCAGCTTGCTTATTCAGCCCGTCGAGCACCTACGTGTTGCGGCTTGTCTGAGTAAACAAAATAAGAGACGCGCGCTTGTGAAATTGCCACCAGCAGGGCCGACGGGCATCTGCTGAATTTTTATAAGCCACACGCTCTTGCAAAGCAAGAAAAAGCAGCAGCCCGACTTTTCGCCATTCTGCGAGACACCGAGATTTACTTTCGGCCGCCGGCACGTCCTTTCGCCGTCGCTCAGCATGTGTAACCGCAACCCTTTCTAACCAGGGTCTGATGGCAAAAAATGTGTCTCTTTTTCGCACAAGATTTGCCATGCAAAACCTTGCAGATTCAACTGTCAGACTGTCAAGGAGCCACAAACATTTAACATTTATGTGAGCTTTTTTTATAAGTTGCACCTAAAGAGAAAATATTAATTTGAAAATCAATTAATTTAAAATTTACTCACTTTCCAATAACAAAAATTAGTTTTATTGTGAGTCTAAAAATCATGTTAATAAAAATAAGAGTTCAAAACTTGGACAAAATTAAAAACGTTTTATGTGAGGCAAAACAACAGGCATCAATTTAGGAGTAAAATGAGACAACAAATCTTCATTTTCGTGCTTAAAATTTTTTTTCTCATCCTATTAAGTTTAAAACAAATTTAAGTTTTTGCACAAATTTAAGGAATCTAAGGAACATGTTCAATTCAATAAACGACAGAAAATGAAATAGGAAGTCGGGAAAAATATCACTTTTTAAAATTATTTTGCCTAGTTTTTAAATGATACTAATTTCCAGGCATGGGAAAATCAATCGATCTATTTTTCAGGAAATCTGTGAAAGTTTCCATTGTGGACTTTGGTTCCAGGCTGAATCGTGAGGGGTCGCTCGTTCGTTGCACGCGCGTTGATTCTCAGCTTCTGATGGCTTTGTAAATTATTGAGAAAGCCCATGAGAGGGAGAAGAGCGAGCAACAAAGGCGGCGCCCTTTAATTCTTAATGGCCGTGTAGCTCTTCCATTTTACATCGACATAATGTCTTTCTCTCGTTCTACCCGCCCGCCGTTCTGCGAGAGGCCCAACAGCAAATACAAAGATATACCCACTTTTATCTGCCGCACCCCGAAGACAACTTCCTTCCTGTCCCTCTTCTTGACTTTTGCCATTCTCCTCAAACAGAGTGGTCGCCGGCGTCTTTTTGCGCCGCCGTGTTCATTACTTTTGCGCCGTCCAACTTTGATACGGCCTCCAGAGACTCTCAAAGTGCAAAGAGAAAAATAGATCCGCAGAGACGTAGGAAGTAAAAAAAGAAAGAAAGGGTACAGAAAACTTGCTTCTTCGGCTGCAGATCATAAATTTTTATTCGGCCCACTCGCATAAATCGACCAACCACCGCTCGTGGGAATACAATCTGTATCTGGTCAAATTTCAGGCACGTTTTCTGATCATCTAAAAGCAGCAATCTGATGCTGGCGTAGAATATGATATGAGGACTTTTGTCGTGTTTTTGATCAAACAGAATAAATCAATACTATTCTTTTCATTCTTTCATGGACTCCCAACATAAAACAATATTTTTTAAAGAAACAACTTTGAGCAAGAGTAAAAAAAATATAATGAATTATAATTTTTCAGATCTGTATATTGGTGAGTATTTCTATTCATAACTATGTTTTTGTACTTTTCAATGTTTTTAATTGGATTTCTATTGAGTTTATGCAAGATATTGTGTTATTTCAAATGTATTAGAATTGAAAATAAGTAAACAAAATTTCATTTGAGCACTGCCAAAATGAAAACAAGGTTTCCGAGAAAGAGGATGTTGTTTAAATAATTATCAACGCTCCCAAGAGGAAATTCCGCAATACCGCAGGAAGTCGCTGCGGAGAATTTAGGCGGGTTAATTTTTGCATAATTTTTCCGTAATGAAGTTGAGCGGAGGCTGGCGGGCGAGATGTTCGTGCGAAATTTCATTATTTCTCGATCAGATAGCGCGCGGCAGCAGCGCGCGGAGAGGCTCCTTGAACAAGGCCGAGCGATTTCACAGCGGCAGACACTCACTCGAGTGCTTGGGGAAGCAATTATAACTCGGCTAACGAGACGCTTTGAAAGCAGCCAGGGTCCCGTCGCGTTTTTTGTTCGCCACTTCATTTCCCGCCACCGCTTTCTTTTGCAAATAATTACAGCTCCGCGCCTCGTTAGCGTATCATAATAACGGGCCTCCCCACCACCACCAGCAGCAGCGGCTCCAATTACTATGGCATCCGGGGGGACGAATTTGCGGGCCGGAAAATGGCCTAATTGTCCAGCAGCGCAGCGAACCGACCGGAAAGCGAATATGAAAAGGGCTTTTCGTGGCGCGCGGCCCATTTGCCTAATCGGCTTTTAATTATGTCTGTGCGCGGTGGCGATCGACGGGGTGGGTGGTCGCCGCCCGTGAGAAATCTTCATTAGAGGGAATGGGCGTGGGCGCGGAAAAGCAAGCGCTGCCCGGGGAGTTTCGCACGCGCGCGACACAGCAATATCCAGATTAAATGGGCTCGCGAAAGCACTCGAATCGTTATTACGCTCCGTGAATTTTAACAGAATGAGATAAGAGAACGCTTTCAATTGCTCTCATGCAGAGAAGTGGAGTTTCGAAATAAATTGATGAAAAGGGGTAGGACAATGCTGTTCGAGTGGAAAAGCGGAGAAAAGTTTGCATTTTCCTCGCTATAACCTCCGGCATTCATTTCGCGAATCGTTTGAATTCAAAACGTGGCGGTTGTAGGAGAAAAGATGGTATAGAATTCAACAGACACGCACAGTTGAAAGAAAAAAATATATAATGATTTCGTATTTTTTCTCTTTCTAATTAGCGATTTGAACATTTTAAATCAGAAACTTTTCACCGTCTACGCAAGTTGAATAAAATATAAAAAGTTTTCAATGATGGCAAAGTTTGGAATTAATATTAAGATAAAAATACATTTTTTTATCTCTTGAATCTTTACATTGAAGACGCAGAAAAATATAAGTAAAAGGTGGTTTAATCAACTTTTAGAAACTTTTTAATTTCAACTCCGTTTAATTATTCATCACAGTTGGAGAGCAGAAGAGCTGGAGCAGAATTTTTAGTGAGCCAGGACGTGCGGGCTGCATAACCGCTCGAGTCTGCAGGCGTTCCCTGGTCGCAGCTTCCCACGCAGGATGGTTCTGAACGCGTTTGCAGCAACGCTCGCACAATTCTCTTTGAGCCGAGGTCGATGCTGGTCACGCAGGTCAAGCCGATTGCATACTCAATGACCATTGAAGGGCTTAACGTGCGGCCGTGTGTGAGCTTTATGTGAATATACAATTGGATGGCCTTTTTATAAAAATTCTGTTAGTGCTTTGCATACAGCCTGTACCAGGAAATTTTTCCATGTAATCAAATAAAAATATTTGTATATACTTATCTGCCAAAATTAAATCCTAATGAAAATTACAGCAATAAAATATTTAAGCTACCATCCAGTCTGTACAAAAATCCGCCGCAAAATCTGGTTTCTAAACCGCAGAGGGATTATATGTTTTTTGCGGCGTACGCTTGTTGGACTAATGAGCAGCAACAGAGGCAAATTTTTAAAACCCGGGGGGATGCGTGGTGGAGGAATGACCACTAATAAGCGATTCGTTTTGCTGAGTTGGTTTAATGAACACTGGAATCCCAGCAAATCTATTTTCAACCTAGTTCAATGGATGAATGACAAGTTGAATGGAACTTTGTTGGAAGTTTCTCACGCAGTTGTTTCTTGTCCTCGGAGCTTCAGTTCTAAAGTTAACTTAACAGCTTTAAAACAATTGAAATTTCTTTTCAATTTAATTTACTCTCATCTATTGAATAATTGGAGTAATTTGAAACATAAAAACTTGTTTTTTAATTTAAACGCAGCTTACACATATTTTATGGGTGATTTTTTTTTTATCCAAGATTGACATTTTACTTTTTGCCTCCATACCTAGAACGAAAAATTCGGCGAATCCATTAAAAGCTCAGCAGTTTTCCGTGACGGTGCAATCGCCTGTCAAAACGACGAGACGTGCAAATCTCGCCTGAAGCCCCAGTCAAAATTTACACCGTCGACTGGTCACGGTAACGATTCTAGGAGCGGCTGTTAATCGCGGCTTGAATGGAAACGGGAAATCCGGGCTGGCACCGGTCGGCCGGCCGGCAAGCAGGCAGGGTTGCTTGTCAGCGGGAATCAATTTGGCAGCGAGCGCTGTTCATTTCTTGCCGGTTTGGCTTGGCATGCGTTCAAACGGGCCGCCGCGCAAATTGAATGGATGCGCCCCGATCGGTTTTAATCAGCCGGATCAACAGAGCGCAAGTGGAACGAGGTGTTGCGGATTAGGGCGCGCGTTTCTCTCCAAACAGGTTGGTAGGTTGGTTGGCACGCGAATTATGGATGGCTGCAGGCGCTGCTTAAATGTTTGAAGACGCCGGTAGACTGGCCGGGGCTCAAAGGCACTCGCTCGAGTGCTGTTTGCTCACAACTTCTTTGATGCCATACCTTTCCGCCCTACCTGCATGCCATGCATAATTCACGCGCGCCCCACCGCTTGTTCAAACTTTTCCACTCAGACAGACAAGCGATCGGGATCTGCCGGCAGGCGCAGACCACCATCTCCAAATTAAAATTTTGACCTCGCGCCGCGTTTGTGACGGCAAACTTTTGCGGTCGGTTTGATTCGTGAGGTGCAACTTGCACGCTTGCGGCTGGGGATGATTGATTTTGAGGTTTGCCTTTGCAGATGTGGGTCACTGAGCAATAGTGACTGAATCTTCATCACTCACTAG
This sequence comes from Neocloeon triangulifer, assembly GCF_031216515.1. Classification (NCBI taxonomy): domain Eukaryota; kingdom Metazoa; phylum Arthropoda; class Insecta; order Ephemeroptera; family Baetidae; genus Neocloeon; species Neocloeon triangulifer. The sequence goes on along the minus strand of NW_026775554.1, from coordinate 10,797,958 downwards.
GAATTTCCTTACGAAACATTTCCTTATTTGTAATTATCTTGATTGTGTTGATTATTGAACTTTTTGAAGTTTTATACTCTTCTATTAAACAAGATTAATTCTAAGATTATTTTCAATTTATAAAAAAACATGATGATGTATTTGGGCAGAGAATGCCGGGTGAAACATTAATAAAGACAATTTGCAACTAAATAAATTGATTTTGAACTCAATCACTATTCAACTGAATTAATTTCAAAATAAATTTATTCAATTAAACACCGATTATAAATAATTGTGAATTTTTGAACAATCATAATTTGCATTTATTTGAAAAAAAATTATTATGATTACCTATCTAATCTAAAGTATAAATACATAAATAGTAGCTAGAAAAAAAAGAAAATAAGAACCCCGACAAAATAACTGATATTTAACTGGCCTAAATTACGTAGAAGAAAATCTACTAAAAGATGAGTTTATATATAATTTTGTGAAGTTACCATGCAAAAAGTTTCCTGTAATTTAACTTCCGCACGAAAACAAGGTAAGCGCCGGGAGCAGTTTTTGCTTCCGAAATTGAGTTTTTGCCCAATTGCATCAAGGTCTCAATTAAAGTCGGGCTTCCGTGCGGCAAAATTAAGTCATCTCACGTCAGAAAGCCGTAAAAAGGAAAGAAAACCGATCGGCCTCCTTTTCACTCGGCCGGCTCGTGGATAAAGCGGGGAAATATATCGAGGGCGCAATTTGATTGTGCGTCGAGCAAAAGTGCTTGCTTGCTTTCCAGCCGGGGAATAAAAGGGCTCGAGAGATCCAATTATTGGCAGAATTCTGCTCGGTGCAAATTCGTTTTATCCTCGAGCAGCGCGAAATTCGATCAAGTAATCCGAGGGCTGTTGCTTTTCTTTCTTTTCGTTCGACAGGGAACTGGAGGCGACTTTCGAGTCTTCGGGGAGAAGAAAAGAGACGGCGGCCTGTTGTTGGGCTGAAAAGTACATCTCAATGTGCAGTCAGTAGTGTGTGTTGGCATTGCCGAGTCAGTTCGCGTATATTTATCGATCGCGGGGCGCGCGGGCGCGGGCTCCACTCTGCTCCTCTTTCCCCAGACTGCCTTTTTCTGCGTGTAATCGCCCTCGCCTGCTCTCTAATAATATGACTACTGTTGGTTGCTCGTTCGTTCGTTCGCTAGCCCGTCCTTTCTCTTTCTTCTCCACTGTAATCGGCCGCCGGGGCAAATTGCGAACGTGCTGATAAAAAATTGCTCTCCTCCGCAACGTCGGCGAGGGAAAAAATTCCATATTAAAAATAACGCACGCTCATTTCTGCGCCTCACGGGAGCCAAAGTTTCATCTTCGCCGACAAGACGGGGAGGCCTCTTTAATATTTTACTTTGATAAAAGCGCCGGCCTTTTTCCCAAATCGCGACGTCTTTTCCTTGATAAATTATTCCGGAGCCCAAGGTGCTGCCAAAGTACGGAAATCTGTTTTCCTTTGTAGTCTCACGCTCGATCAGTCTCTTTGATCCGTCAAATCGTTGTTTTCCTACTGTTTCTTTGGGCGCCTGCCAGCCAGAAAATGGAAGTCTTAAAAGAACTAGCGGGCTACATCTCACAAACAATCTACAATTCTTGCTTTTTTTCCTTGGGAAGGAAACTTTTTATACTTTCTTGACTAGCAAAAGGACAGAAACACACATTTCATCAAAATTTTAATATTGTATGCGGGGAAAAAATTAGTGCCTGATATAAAAGAGATATTGAAAGGAAAAAAAGTAAAGTAATTATTTCCTCTAAAGATGTACTGATTTTAAAAAGCTTGTATGTTAAATTACATTTGTCTTACTAAAATATTATTTTCAAAATAAAAAACGGTCTCATATCAGTCCAATATACACAATTTTTTTAAGTAGCAACTTATTTAATTGGGAAAAAGAGCGAATTCATTGAGCCAGATATAAATTTTGATTAACAAGGGAACAAAAAGTATTAACCTTTCAATGAAATTAAAATATTTTTATATAAATCACTCCACTTAAAATTAAGACTTCAGCTTTTAACTAACAAGCTAAAATGAATGATCCTTGGAATGATTCATTCTTTTTATATTAAAATCAATATTTAATTAAGTGTGTATGTTTTCTTGAAGGTAGTAAATTTTCACAATAAAAGCGACCCAGCAGCACTTTTGTAGCCCATAAAGCATACAAAAAAGCCTTTAAATTTCGTAAAGTATTCCCCCCACGCAACTCACTTTTTGTTGTGTAAACAAAAAAATGGCATTGCCTTACAAAAGGAACTTCTCGATCGCGGTGTTTACGTTTCATCAGGATAATAAATCAAAACGAAATCTCAATTGGCGGTGGCGCGCCGGCAATTTAGCAATAATTTATTCCGAGATAATTTATTCACGGACAAAAATACCCATGTCGACGAGGTTTGATTGGATCGGGGCCGGCTGTGGAGGAAACGATAGCGCGTTTTCCAAGTGCTCTCGCCCCCGCCCGCGGCTAGGGTTGAGAAACGAGAGAAAAGTCGCGTGTCGAGCGTATTATAGCCAGCAGCACAAATAAGAGATTGGATCTGATCAAATCTCGCTTCCGTTGCAGCTAGCGAATAATTCGATTTGAGCGCAAAAACGCAATCAAATAAATAATAACACGGAACGCCGGGATAAACGGGTCGCGTGCACACTCGCTTTTTGCATGTGAAAGGAAAATGCCTGGACGCCCGCCCGCCGCTTTGCCGGCGAATATTAATAAAATATGAATGAATGAAAGAGCAACTTACGTTTTTGAAGTCGAGCATTTGGGTGACGAGGGTGCCGTCGGAGCGCTGGAACTCGAGGCTCACCCACTCCTCGCTCACGTTCGCAGCAATCGTCTCTTGCAAAACGTCGCCGCCCTGGAACAAAAGCAAAGAAGGAAACCATGAAACTTTTCGCACCAAAGTTTTTTTAAGAAAGGAAATATCAAACTTTTTTTGGATTTTCATATGGTATGCTCAAAATTTTTTCAACAATTCATCTTGATTCATCTTATGCAATGTAGTTTTTAAATATTCTTTACCTTAATTTTGGTTAGAACTCCGTGTCCGTGGCCAAAATTTCGTGTTATTTGAATTATCTCGGTCCATATTTTGTAATGCCTTCATTTTAACAAAAATATGTTCAAATTAAGATTTTGAAGAAATTCATTGTAAAATTTGACACAAGAAATTTTCATTTTGAATAAAAAGTTGAATAAACTAGCAAAATTTCTTACTATTGATGCAAAAATTCCAAAGTGTTTTTTATTATTATTTAATTTTTAACGACATTGTAAGAATTGTTGTTATTGTTATATATTTTTTTAAATGAATTATATAAAATTTGTCAATCGATAAAAAGAAGAGCAGTCCCAAAAATTAATCAATTTTCAAGAGATAAATTGAGTTTGTATTAATTTTTATAAATTAAAAATGGAATTATTTGAATATAACAAAAATATATTACATAAATCGAAGGAAATAAAATGTCCTTTTTTAGTAAAATCGTTATAGTTTTCGTCCTTCCCATGACAAATGTGTCACTCTCACGGCTTTATTACGATCAAGATAACGCAGAAATTTTGTGTTCATTTATATTCAGCGGGTGGAAAAGTGCTGGATGTTAACGTGCGCGTGGAACAAGCGAGCCGAGTTGTAATAACTTGATCGAGCAGGGAGGACAATGGGCGCCGTAAAACGAGCGGCGAGCAAGCAAGTGTTCCTTCTGATCCTCTTCTTTTTGCACTTTTCCTTCTTTTTCTCTTGGGCCCGAATTTACTGCCGTCGCTCGCTTTCCAGCTCCGCCGCGAAGAAAAGAAAAGAAGGAAGAGATAAAGAATGAAATTCAAGATCGTGACCGTATTTATTACTAGAGCGGCGCCATTCATCCTGCTGCTCAAAAAATGCAGAAATACATACATTGGTATAAAAAAGTGCTCAGCTGCTTGCCAGTGATGAATTTTATTCCGCTCGAGACGCATCAGCTCCGATTTTTATACGGCGAATAAGAAAATCTTTGGGCGATTCAGCAGTTTACGTTTCTCAATATTCTGGCCGATGTGGAGATAAAAAAAAGGAGAATCTTAAGGCTGAGCAAGAGGAAATTTATCAGGCTCACGTCAGCGTATAAACTTCCAAGGGTGAATTTGAATTTCTCCGTCTGCTTAGAGATTAACCTGGGACGAATCAATATGGATAAAAAAGTAGATTATGTCATTTAGAATTGAGTTACTGGAGTCATGAGATAATCTCAAAAACAAAAACTTATAATTTAATTATACGTAAATAATTAGGACAAAGTTTCAGGTGGTTTTATGATGCCTGTTCGATATTCATGCGGAAATGTTTGATCGACTCTGTTTGCAAGTTGCTGTTGGCCCTGTTGCAAATGTAATCCGCTGGAAAGTTGTTAGCGTGGAAATTCACCTCCGACGCAATTAGCTCAGGCAAGATCTGCTGCGAAGAAGTGCCGCCGCGTCGAGAGCAAAAAGGGATAATCCGGTTAATCTGCAACACAACTCGGAGCCCATGTACTTTTCTCGCGCCTCCCCGTCTACCTATGTAGTGATGTACATGGGGCGTACATGGCGCCCACGGACGAGCCGACGGTACATGCAAGTTTGTTGCGAGCATCCAATTGCATTAGGCGAGCTAATAAAATTAAGCGGGGCGACAGACGCTGAGCCAGAAAGTACTACATGTTGCAGCTCGTCGACCGGGGTGGGTGCCTGGGCAAACCAACGGTCGCTCCGACTTGCGAAGAGAAGCGCCGCCGGCTGGATTATGTACTTTTGTATAATATCCAACGTTATTTGCGCGTTACACCGTTTCATTGCGCCCATTAAAAATTATCAACCCGCCCGGGGCGAATGGGACATTACGCGAGCGCAAAATTATTTCTTGCCTCGCAATTAAATGATAACCATTATAATGAAAACAAAGTGCGATTACAACCACCACCGGCGATGGTTAGATATTTCTAAAAATACAACCGTGTAGATTCATGAAATTAAACTAGTACATTTTGTCTACTGTTCCATTGCATGATTTTTTTATGAATAAATGTTTTGTGTTAATAAAGAGTTCAATGAGCAAAAAAAAAGGGAAAGAATTGACTTTGATTGCCATCAGAGTGACATAAAGCAGCTTTTGTGCAAACATAACTTTTTTTTGTTGATTTTTTATTCCATTCAAGAAGCGCCATAAACGATTTAAAATAAATGGTATTCATTCAAAATCAGCAAATTTAAAATAAAAACTTCCAATCCAGGACCAACATTAATTGAAATCTTTTTTGACGCAATGCATAATTATAATTATTATTATATTAAGTACCAGTTAAATTGCATTTTAATAAATACAGGGAAATTAACACTACTTCACATTTCCATCTATGCGAAAATTTCCAAAACCAATCAAGCGATGCTCGAAAATCTGTTCAAAATTTTAATTTCTTGCAAAAAAAATTGAAAAAAATCGTAAAATTTGTTATATAGTTTTTTTTTTAATTTATATGTAACTAAAAAATATTAACGTCTCAAAACTACATTAAATAGATTAATTTGTATTTTCTCGCAGGGAAAATGTTTTTGTTTTGTTTTATAAAAATTGAAAATGATGTAAGCAAGTTAGTGGCAAATCAATTTGTAGCTGTTGAAAATTATTAATTTTTCCTTAATATATGTGAATTATGAATTGAATAATTTATCAAATATAAGAGAAATAATTATTCAATTAATTTTCACGACTTTCAAGACAAACTTCTGAATATTATTTATTGAAAATTTCGAGGTCAAAATACTTAATAATCAACTAAACAGTTACGAGCTCATGAAAAATTAAACAAAATCAGCAGGAGTAAATAAAGAGAATAATTCCGTGCAATGATTTCCCAATCGGAGCCTAATTTAATTAAAATCCGGCATTGGCACTGAGATTGTTGATAAAAATTAGCTGCCCATCCCATTGTTTGCTTTCTGAATCACCATCCGATTGCTCAATCAAATAAACTCAATAACACGGATCACGGCCAAACGTCGTGACCTGACCTGAGATTGAAGGTCACCGTTGCTGGACGGTCACCTGGAAGTCGTACGCACCTGGTTTTTCACGTTGATGAGCAGCTGGGGTGCGACACCCTGGCAAAGCGCCACCAGCAGCCCTGCCAGCAGCAGCCACCACGAGGGTCGCATTCTCGGGCCAGTCGGTCGTTCAAGCCTCGGACAAGCTTGCCATGGAGCCTTCTGGTTGCAGGAACGACTGCCACGGCCTGATCTCTCTGAGCTGTTCCGTACACCTTATGATTCTGCTCCGACCTGCTCCGACGGGAACGCTCGCTGATCGCTCACCAAAACTCTGAGCTCTGAGTGGCCTTGTCCGCTACTGCCATCTTCGGGGACGGCCGTGAAAAACTTTCCCCTTCGCCCGCAAAGAGGCGCCACCGACAATAATAAAGAAATCACGAAAATCATAAACGGCGAACACTACATTATTTATCAAGCGGAAAATCCATTTTAGCAAATTTATTTACATTTCTTGCACTTATTTTTCGTTGAACAAATTTTTGCGCCACTTGGTTAAAAAATGTTGGCCAATTCTCAGCGATTCCGAGTGGTAAAACTGCTTGCAAGTTATTCCTCCACTGATGCGGCAAACACAGGTTTGATTTAATTTTTATTTATTTTCATTTTCTAATATGAAATCACAGATTTCCGAGTCCTCGACCTGAGGAAAGGAGCCGGAGGCGATGGCTTGACGTCTAGAAGCAGATTTCAACGGCGTTCCGAGGTGGGACCGCAACTGCTGCCTCCTCGAGAAACCCGCATGCCCATTGACCAGGACTGGCCCAGTGTGTGGCCAGGACCGAGGTCATTCCACCCTGCCTCGGTGCCTCTGCCTGTGCGTCAGGGCTACCCTGCCAGGAGACTAGATGCTCCCCCAGGCAAATACGCCAACGCAGAGCTCATGAAAATTCCCAACTTCCTCCATCTCACACCGTTGGCTGTCCAAAGACACTGCCAAGCAATCAAAAGTAAAATTCTGTTGTTTGATACTTTTGTCAAATTAAATTTAACTCAAAAATTGTATTCAGAGTTCTGCACGCCGTGGCCAAAGGTGCTTGAAAATGACGATGCCTGCGAAAAACATTTTCCAATCGAAACAACAACCTCTGATTACTTACATTCATCTCCTAGCATTAGAGATCCCTTGGGAAGAATAGTCACGCTCCAGGTACTTTTAGAGTCTCAAAATGTGTTTTAAATTTAATTATTCCTCCTAATTAAATCAGGTCAAATTGTCGAGTATTCCTGTGGAAGGAAGAGCCAGAGACAAGTTTCTGCGGCTCATTAATGAACGATATGATCCAAAAACAGACTTGGTGACAATTGTAACTGACAGGTGCCCAACAAAGAAGCAAAATTTTGACTATGCTAATTTTCTGCTCACGGTCGTCTACCACGAGTCATTGGTAGGAGAAATTTCTTTTAGAAGTATATTCAATGACTAATTTTCAAAACCTTTTTCTGCAGAAAGAGGAGTCGTGGGAAAGTGAAAAGTGTACCTTGGACAACGAACTTTTTGATTGGCAGACTAGTGCATCTAGGGTGTCTATTGAGCAACTTTCTTCAAGAAACAAAAATCTGGAGCCTGAGCATGTTCAACTCTACTCGGAAGCGCTTACTAAATTGATGGACAAAGGTATGAATTTGAGAGTTAACAGATTTGAAGTCTTTAATCTGCTCACATCCAATGAGTATACAAATATACACTAACAGCTGATAATTAACTTATTCCAACTTGAAAATATAAATTCACATGAGACAACAAAAGGTACTTTTGAGAAAGGTTTGCACTAAATTAAAAAAATAAATTTAGGGAGCTTAATAGTTCAAGTCAGTTTCAACAGTCCAATCACAACTTTTGCTTCCTAGAATTCAGAGCAATATAAGAAAAGAAAAAAACTTTGAAGATCGTGTCTACGACAAAGTGATTCAATTATTTAAACCAGTTAGCCTGATCATCATAAAATTTGATTCATAAAAATTATCCTGGTGGATCTTTTCAGTTATTCACATTCAGTCATGGTTTTGCAGGTGAAGACCAGGAAACCTTGGCCGACTATAAGGAGCGCACGCTCCGCATGTTGGGTCACTCAAGAAACTGAGCAGAGACGTTCCGAGAGCACTCGCCCTTGCTGTTGAATGTGAATTTGTAGTAGCTACCATCGGCGCAGACCACTGGAAATAAAAAAAAATACAGTGTAGTGAATTTTACTTTTTCAACGGAAAAACGTCATTTTATTACCTATTACTGAGTTGGCCTCCGAGCCAAAGGCGCACATGCACTGAGTGCTGTTTGGCACCTGGAATTTGCAGAAACTCCAGCTCGAGCTGAAGTACTTTGGCAAGAATGTTGCTGACGCCAAACTGCAAAATCAAAAATATTTGGGTTTTTTTAATAGCAATTAGGCAGATAATTAAATCAATGATTTTGTCTCAATAGGAAATTTTTTAAACTGACCTAGAATGTTTATTCTGCTTTGGATCTTCCACTGCAAAAATGTGAACGGTGCCATGATCGCTTGCCACACAGATGAGACTCGAGTCTTTATTGAAATTGATACTAGAATACAATGAAACATTACTTAATTGAATATTCATACATGGAAAATAGAATATATTACCAATAAATATTTGCTGCGTTGGCCCCTCTCCGCAATTCATTGACCATTGTCCCTGTTGCTGTGTCAAAAACCCTGATCAAGGTTCCCTGGAAGAAATAAATTATTAGCCACTTTAAGCCCAGCTCAAAACATAATATCCTATGAATTACTTTTTCAAACCCAATTTTTTTAAGGTTATTTTGTTATATGGTTGTAAACTAGAAACCTGTTCAAAAATTGTTTTTTTATTTAAAAATAACCTTTTCTGAGGCTGTTGCTAGTCTGGTGCCTTGGAGATTAAGCGCGATGCAGCTGAGGGGCGTCTCGTGGGCCGAGATGTCCATTGGCGGACTGTCTGTGTTGGCAAGGTCAACCAATTGGACGTGGCCAGTTTTCCGACCAGGAAAAGCCAGAATGGAGTTGCTCGAACTTGGGCACAAAACGCAGAGACCACGAGGATTTGGACTCGTCTCAAAGACGTGGACCTGCTGCGGACTTTGGGTGAAGGTGTAGACTTTGATGACACCTTCGAGGACCACAACAATACGGTCTCGTCGGAGCCGGACACCTTTGACGGGCGCACTGAAATCCAGGGAGATGGCCGCCTCCTTTTTCAAATCGTCCCAAATTACCACTGCAAACAAATTATTGAGCAAAAATGTATTCATAATTTTGACATTGAGCGCATACCCCTATTAGGAGGGTACTTTGGTTGGAGGCCGCCACCGACCAGCGCCACGTAGTTGCATCTGAAGAGCATCTCGACGTGAGCGAGGCCGCCGTCGTCAAAGTCTTGTCTCTCTTTTTCCTTCAAAGGGTCGCAATTGAAGACCCTAAAGCCGTTCCGCATGCCGCACGCGAAGCAACCTGGGAATTGGATTGTTAAATTGGAGACTTCAGCAAACTTAACGGCAACTAACCTTGGTCCTGGTTGAAACCGGCAAACAACAACCCGGATACCCCCTCATCGACGACGTTCATCTCAATGAACCATCGGACGCAGAACTTCTTGGGAAATACGGTTTGTCCTCAAAGTCGAAGGTTCGGGACAGGTACGCGGAGTCGCGGAGACAGCAAGCCGGAACAGCTGGGCGAGAGAACCAAACACTTTTCGCAACACCCACTAAAGCTCCAATCAAATTCAATCTTGCCCCGGTAAAGCGCGGGTTAACTACAAACGTGGAGTGTTTTGCAACACGTGGTGCGGCTAATCGGCTATATATTATAAAAGTTATCCATTTTACTAAACTTTCCTTCTTTTATAATTTTAAAGAACAAAATTATACATTTCCTTGGTACGCGTTGTACCATCAATAATATAATTATTGAATTTTGAATCTATAAAATAATATAAAAGTTTTAGAAACAATAATTGTAATTAGATTATGGAGAGGAAATTGTGGGTAAATAATTTTAATATAACTAGTTTACAAATAAAGTGCACACAAGTAAGCTATTTTATTTTTCTGAAAATCCAATATAATAACGTAAAGTACGTAAAACAGGAAAAATTATTTAATGCAAATAAAGGATGCAAAAATGGAGAAAATTGCAGGTCAAGGTTAATTAACATATGAATACATAATCTTTTTTTTACTTTTCACAAATTAAGTTCTTGGTGGTATTGCAGCTGAAATCGTACAGTTTTGCAGTATCAATTTTCAATGCACCGCAAGTTTCCAATCCTTCGGCCGCATTATTTGGTTGCCCTCCGAAGAACACCTTGTCCCAAAAATCGCTGTCCTCGGCAGGGAGAGCACGTCCATTGAGCCAAGCAAAATCTCCAGTAGACCTGCCAATATCTGAGAGCCCAACCCAGTAATATTTGCCTTCTATTAAAAAAAGAAAATTTCAATTTATTTCTTTGATAAATACTATAAATAGTTAGAAAATATATATACTGTCATTCAAAAGTCCTGCTGATGACACATCTTTCAACTCATCAACATCCTCAAAAGTCGCGAGCGTGGCACCCAAATTGACGCAAGTTTGATTAGCTTCTTTCCATGTCACCTTTAATTTTTGAAGATAAAATATGGTAAAAAATTAAAAATAGCAGTCAGTAAAATTATTATAAATACCGGAAAATAGCTGAACATGTAATCACCCTTAGGCAATGAGATTACTTTGAATTCCTCTGAAATGACAAACGACTTTATTGATACTAAATTAAACAATAAAAAAAATTGTTCGATCTGCATAATTTTATTTACTTTCACACCTTCTGTTTTTGGATGAGAAGCATCCTCTTTGGTTGGCTCCTGTATAAAATTGAGTGTTAAGTTTTCTTTTTATTATTTTTCCTTACATCATTTTGAACAAACTCGGCATAATCGTACTCTCCTGGATTCTTAGACTGTTTTTTGTGTGTTGGAATTTTCAGAGCGTCAATCGCCTTTATTTAAAATATATTTTATTTGTAGAGCATTAATTTTAAATAACTTTTACAAACCTCTTCAATCTTCTGAAGATCATCTACAAGCAGATTGCTCTCATAAAACTTAAGTTCAAGTTCATTTAATTTCCCATTTGCTGCGTTAAACCACTGAAGAACTCTCTCCTATTTTTTCAATAATGCTTATAGATTTTTAATTTAAAATTGTAATTTTCGTCTAACCTGCTCTTTAGATTTTTGGAGGATTTGTTTCACGATTTTCTCGTAATTTTGATTGATAAAAGCAGATTCATTTCTCAGTTCTCCAACTCCTAATTCCAGTTTTTCAAGCGAATCTTTCGATTTTGTGTGAAAAATCCCCTAAAATAATTTGATAAAATATTTGTATAATTGTTTGAAACTACAAGGTTGTAAAAAGGACCTCGATGATGGATGTGTTGTTGCTGAACCTGAGCGCAAAGTCATCCAAAGCCATGGTGAAATTATTTGCCGCGCTTAACTATCAGAATAATAATATGACTTCGTAAATTTTTTTTATAAATTCACGCTAATAGCATCACCATTAATGAACAGCATGTTTTGACTTTTGCAGTGACATAATCGTACTCTCCTGTTGTTGACCCTTTTTTGTGAGCTTGTGTTTGAATTTTCAGAGCGTCAATTGCCTTTAATTAAATATATTTCATATTTTATTTGTGGAGCATTAATTTAAAATATCTGTTACAAACCTCTTCAATCTTCCGAAGATCATCTACAAGAAAATTGCTCCCATTAAACTTAAGTTCAAGCTCATTTAATTTCCCGTTTGCTTTGTTGAACCACTGAAGAACGCCCTCCTAGTTATTCAACGCTTAGAATTTTTAACAGAAAATTGTTATTTTAGTCTAACCTGCTCTTTAGATTTTTGGAGGATTTGTTTCAAGATTTGCTCGTAATTTTGATTGATCAAATCAGATTCATCTTTCAGCTTTCCAACCCCTACTTCTAGTTTTTCAAGCGAGTCTTTTGATTTTGTGGCAAAAACCCCCTGAAATAATTTGATTTTTAATTTTAATAATTGTTTCAAAATAAGAGGTTGAAAAAAGGACCTCAATGATGGATGTGTTGTTGCTGAACCTGAGCGCAAAGTCATCCAAAGCCATGGTGAAATTATTTGCCGCGCTTAGCTATCAGAATAATAAAATTTGGATTTGGTAAAATATTTTTTATAAATACGCTTTTATAATGTATCACCATTAATGAACAGCAATTTGTTTTGACTTTTGCAGTGACATTGTATTCATATATGATATCAACTGGCTCAATCTCGTCAAAAGGCGTATGCCTGAGAAACATAATATTTCTGTCAATCCAAAAATAAAATAGAACAAGAAAACTCACGTATAAACGTCCTCATAGATATCATCATAATAGTCCTGTTTTAAAAAAAAATGAGTATAAAAATATTAAATATGTGGAACCTAAAATAATTAATTGACCTCGGCAGTGCCAAAATGACTGGCCAGGAGCAGCAGGAACGAAAACGCCAAAAAATTTTGGAGCATGATTGATTGCGTACCAGCTACGAGCGACATTTTCCTGACACTAAGGAAACTATTAACAAAACTTCATCAGACTCATTATAACTTTCATCGGTTCTTTTATCTTGAACCTTTAACCTCACGTCAGAGTAACCACATCGCATAATTTTCCTCGGTCATTTACCGCATGAAAATGATTAAACGCACCATTTAATTAGAGGTTTTTCGGTTTAGTCTAATTACTTGGTGATAAGAGGCAGTCATTAAAATAAATCACAATCTTTTTTTTTGTATTATTATTCAACAGAAAAACTATTAAATACCATTAAAACATTCATGGTAAAGGTGTAAAATCACATTAAAATAGAGCAGGAACAGATCGGCTGAAGCGGCTCTTGACAAAACCACTACTCACTTATTTATCTGCAAATATGCAGTGCCCTTATCGAACAATTATCTAAATTTTAATTAAACATGCAACAGAGATCCCCGCGTTACAAAAGGGACACGTAGTGTTGATATTATGTTACAGTGGCAATTAATTTAATTGCAGTTGAGCTTAAATGTGGCCTCATATGGCATGTATATATTTTATTCGTTGTCCTACTGGTGCAATAAATGATTATTACGCAGTATATATAAATTCTTTGTTACATTTGTTATTAATTTCCCTCAAAAATGAAGACATTCATGAATGAAAAGTTGCATTAAGTAAGCTGCATTATTAAATTGGGAAAAATCTCAGTGCTCTAAAAAGATCATGTAATAGTTAAAAAATGTCTTCCAAGCCGAGAAGTATTATTGATTCCAGTATATGACTGCAAGCCAAAAACATTCCTAACTCCCCAATAAAAGAGAAAATATTTTTTTCTATGATTAAGTTTCAAGGAAGTGAAAGACCAGATGTTAAGCAGGGGACTAAATTTTGGGCAGCTTGGGCATCACTACCAGAGGGTTAGTCTGGCTGAGGTACTTGCGTCCGTCCGCTTTGTAGTCGAATGAGCAGTCGTGGGTCTCGGCGTAACGATGGGTGGCGCAAAACAGTCCCGAGCACCGGCACGTATGGCTATTTGTAATGTTGAGTCGGCGGCGACACACCTGAAATTTTAACAAAGAAAATTTTTTACGACTTAAAACTTTTTTCAAAAATACAAAATAACAAAACAAAAAAAAAGGTTTTTGCGTTCTCCTAAAAAGAAAAAAAAATTTTTTTAACGAGTTGAGCAAAGCTAATAGTCCTTTCAGACTATTATTAAAACATTTGCTCAAAAAAATTTTTTTTAAGTTTAAATTAGTTTAAATAATACTAATTTACTTTTCTATCCTTATAAAATAAAATGCAATTAAAATTATAGACACAATTTAATTATTTTTCATTTTATGTTGTATGCAAAGGTCCCTCCCTACCTTGCATCTCTTCTTAGCTGGTGGCGGTGCAAGGGAATTTGGCTCCTTGGTCACCTCTTTTGTCCATTGGCGACGTCGCACTTCTCCCAGAAGCCGGCACATATCTTTGGCCTCTTTCTGAACCGCCTGGTTCAGATTGTGGCCAACCACGTACAGCGTCTCAGGACTTGTTCTTGGCCTGTTGTCCAGAACGAAGTGGTTCAGGTGGATCTGCTTGACAAGCGACGGATTAGTTAAAGGGTCGGGGTTGGGAGTAGTGAGCTTCTGAGGGCCAATTGGCGGCAGCAGGGGTTTGTGATTGAAGTCGGACGAGGTTGCTGTTGGAGTTTCTGCTGGCGCCTCTAGCTGGCTATTTAGCTTCTTGAGCTGAAAGTTGAATTTCACAAGGATTGTGAATTAATCATAATATTTTGAATATCGTAGATAAAAACCTTCTTCTTTAGAGACAGCAGCTCAATTTTCTGTTTCAAATCCTCGATTTTGCTCTTTGTGATGGCGTTCTGCATTTCCCAAGAGTCAGTCGACAGGGCAGGCATGATCAAAGGCAAACGTTGGTCATCTCCGAAATCACTCGAATTACTTTCCCTGCAAAAATTGACAGATTTGAATATTGTTCCACTCTCAATTTTAATAGCCTTACATAAGCAGGTCAGGACTAGGCCAGTCTTCTTTCAGGGGAGAGAAGCTCCCGTCGTCATTTTTTACCATCTTCAGCAGGCTGAGGTACTCGCCCTCTTGCGTCAGCAAAACAATGTGGCTGCCCGAGGGGACTGGCTCAAAATCCCTTTTTAAAAAAAAAAATGGAAAATTTTACTTTCAATCTGCTTAAAACTTTGAAAAACCTACTGCTCAAAATCATCTCCGCTGCAGGCGAGTACTGGAAGTCTTTTAGTTGAGATAGGCCCTCCTCGCAATGACAAAACCAAACGCAATTTGGAACCATTTTTCAGACCGCACTCAGACAAAGTTGCAGTGTCGTTTTGCAGCTCTTTTAAATTGTAGATTAGGTGCTGGTGAGCCACTGGTATTCCTAAAAGGAAACAAAAAAATTGAACATTTTTAAACTTTTATACCATTTTCGGAATGACATTTATAATACTAAAAAATAAAAATCAAGAAGGATTTGTATAAATTTGAGGGAAATTTGACCTTTAAAATAGCCGCGAGCCAAAGATTTGAGGGTCAGATTGGCATAGGCCAAACACAATCGCGATTAATAGGTGGAAATAAAAATGAATGCCGAGAAATAAAAGCGAGATGTTTCGTGACTGCCCAATTATCGGTGGCGTGGAATAGTATTAAAGCGTGTCCTTGACCAAACGAAACGCACCCTCAACGTGTTGGATCTTCGATTTTATGGAAAGCAGCGTCTCAGAGGGCGAGGCGGTCATTTCGAAGGCCGTTCCTGACAGCGTCTCGACGATGATTTCGATTTGCTGGTGCTTGGAGGCACCAGGTGTGCCGGGACACCTGCTGGCCCGGTAGTTCAAAGGCTTCCTGCGGCTATTGCTTCTTGACATAATGTCCTCTCGCTCGCGACAAATTATAAAAAAAAAAACTGGTGTCCTTCGTTATTCAGACGAGCTCATCCTACCTCGGCTCGGCCCGTCAAACCTGCGATTATTTGCTGAAAAAAAGCAACGATCGAAACGAATTTATAGATTTGCAATCAGGAAAGAACCACGGATGGACGTTACCTAAGAGTGAAGGCGCCGTAATCAGGGGTGGTGGCGGTGGTGCTCGGCGAACGGCTCAATGCTAATGCATTTTGTGTTTTATTATTATTTTTCACACTCCCATATGATCGAGCGGGGTGCGGGTGGGGATGCGCAGGGGCCACGGCGCACGCGCTTTTGCCCGCGGCGCCCTTTAGGTACCTCATTAGTTCACCATAGCGGCGGGCACGTGGTCGTCCATTAATTTGTTTTTCAAATCAAGGAATTTCTAAAAATTTTCTGCAATAAATTCAGCGTGATTATTTTGAATTAAAAGCTCTTCTAATCTAAACTGTTCTATTTCTGTCTGCAAATTACCTTGAATTAAGTGTCCTAATATTTAACGAAAATTTAAAAGACGGCGTGAAGTCATAATATAAATTTTTTGGTTTTATTGGTGTTTAATTCTGTAATTAAATTTTTTATTTTTACAATTATCAAAATTTGAAATTTACTATGCTATATATTTTTCATTTTTCTTCACAAGGATGACTCTCGCAAATATAGAAATGCTGTACGTCACACTTATTATCGTTCCACAAATGGTTGTCTGCAGCCGAAATCTCTAAGCAATGCTCACTCCCAGATTGGGCGTTGTCTGGTTGACCTGGAGCCCAGTACTTGAAGCCGCTCACGGCAAGTCCCGTCGCCTCCCAGTAAAAATTACCCTCGTGTCCCAGGTCAGAGCCCGACGTCCAGAAAGAATCTCCAGGTCTTAAAACTATCATGAACCGATTCAATAATATCTCCAATTTCCTTTCATTATAAATTAATATGCGCACCGATTTGCTCCAGCATGGCATTGTTTTCCTCCGCACTTTCAATGCTCAGCAGCTTCATGCCTTTTGATCTGCAATCGTTTTTTGCTTGAACCCAGCCAGCCTTTAATAAAACATGTTATTAGGCACGTGCTATACAAAAAACTTTTACACGCACGTACCATACTAGTTGAAATCTCATAAGTTCCATTTCCAAAGGTAAATACTCTATTAGCTGCTCCTTCTAAACATTTTTAAATAGCACTATTTCAATTATTTTTATTTTGCATAGGAAATTCATCTTACTTGTCAATCCCCTAGTTTCAATCAAGCTCTAAAAATTCCAATAATCAAATTATCTCTCAATTATAGTAAGAATTAAAAATAGAAATACCGATTGGCCAGGTATGAGTGCACAGCTAATAGCAGCCAAGAAAAGAATTTGTGCTTGCGCCATTTTTTCCATTCGTGTCCCTATTAACACTCTCATATGCATCAGTTAGGTAGGAAGAGTAAAGTAAGATATTTTTTAGATAAGTGGTATTTGGCGAGAAAAATTGAGTGACACTTGAGAAAACTTTAAGATTATAATAGGGGACGTGTAAATAACATTATCAGCAGGATTGCTTTTTGTGAAAAATCGGTCAAGAGAAGAAGTGGCAATCAAAGCAGCTGAAATGTACTCTATAGTTAAATTTGCATTTCTGTTTGTAGCAGTTCAATCAGTGGTAATATTTAAATTTTTTTTCTTTGTTTTTTTCTTGTTAGCAGCTACGTAATTTAGCAAACATTAAGCATTTTGTTAAAAATTTCACATTTTTTTCAGGTATCTATACCAGCGAACGGCAAGTTTTAATTTTAAATGGAAATAAAATCAAAAAAATTCTAATAATATATTACAATTTTAGAAGATGAGAAGACATTGGATTTGCGTTTTGAGTATGGCAATGCCACTTACCTAATTTCGTCCATGCGAGTAAAATATTATTTGTTCTAAATTATGGATAATGCTGGGATAATGTTTTGCTTATGAATTTTAGCTTGACTGGTATCATGCCCGAAATTATTGCAAAGTTCAGGGAATGGATTTGGTAAGCATTGAGTCCGTCGGAGAGAACAGTGCCGTCATGAACGCAGTTAGTAAGTAATTAAAAATATGAGAAAAAAAGCTTTTCATCAAATGATTGCTGGGCATTCTTACTTTCAAAGGTGATATGTTGACTGAGTCATTTTGGATTTCCGGCTCTGATCTTTATCAGGAGGGTGCCTTTTACTGGGACTCGACGGGACGGGCCATTGGGCCCTTCCAAAATTGGGCCCCTAACGAGCCATCCGGCGATCGCAATGAGCACTGCGTCGAGCTTAACATCAACGTCAACCACTTGTGGAACGATGTTAATTGCGATCTGGAAAAGCTTTTCATTTGTGAGATGAACCCTTGCGTCTGATGATGATAAAAGCTTCAAGCTATAATAGAAAGAAAAAATAATATAATATATAAAAATATTTCCGTTTGTAAAAATAAATAAAGTCTTTTGCATTTCATTATGCCTATATTTTCAATATATATTATTTCCTTTTTTATTTTCAATAAGCAAGCAGGCATATTTTGGACAAGCTTAATTCCTCTATTAGAATCAATAAGATTTGCACTTAAATGCGACACATATTTGGGTCATAGTTCTTGACAAAAATGATTCTAAAAATTTCCAGGGCAAACAGTTGAAAAGTATTTAGTGCAGGAAGCATCGCAGTTTCCACCGCCATAATTTTACTTTTTGTATAATTTTTCCCTTTATTGTGTTAAGCGAGTCTCGCCCTCACATCTTGCACTAGCAAATCTTTATGTGACGTTAGATCTTTTTGATCAGTTAAGACTAAATTAATATTGATTACATGGAATATATATTTTCTCAAATTAAATGCACGGAGCTAATTAAGAAATTTTTCTGTGGATTATGGGGAATCCAATTAATAAAAAATATATTCATGCTCCTTGAAAACTTTCAATTGAGTAACAGATGGCAGAGTCGCTGTTAAACTGCACTTTGTTAGTGAGAACGCCAGCAGGTCAGTGACTTGGACTTCTAACTTGCGCGTCCAGACAAAGAGAATAATATGAGAGTGCACCGCTTTTCTTTTCTTTCGTTTTCTCTCTTTCTCTCTCTCGCTTGTCCGCGGAAGAGGCACGATTTTTACGTGCGAGGAGCGCAATACAGATCACAAGAGAGCATTGAACTAAACTTTACTTGCCGATCTGCACGACTTTTGTTTCATCCAAGAACCCCTACATCAAATTTCAAGCGTTTAAATCTCCAAAGGCGTTTTTGTTGTTTGCTTTTGATTAAATAATGAAATTCTTTGCTGTCATAAAAAGTCGAAATTGCGTGCTGCCTATTTCGGGTTTATTATCATTAGAGCGCCTGTGTGTCGGTGATTCACTCGCCCGCCTTGTGTGATGTGCAGATTGACGAGCATCCTCCCACTCTGATATTACGCGGCGCACAAAAAAGTCTCCGCGAACACAATCGCGATTTTTTGCTCTTCATAAGGATGCTGCGTACTCTGAAATTCTTATAATTTAAATTGCCACTGAAAGAACGAGAGCAGATGAAAAAGTGTAAATTAAATTTACTTGAAAATCGCATCAAAACTCAACGGCTTCATGATCAAGTGACTATTTTTTGCTCATCTTAAAACGTTCAAAATTAGTTACATAACAACATAACTCTGAACTACCAGCTTTTCCAGGAAGGAAGTAACTGAAGTACATATTTACAAAATTAATTTATTATTAAAAAAATCACATAAGATTAGAAATGATGCATATAAATAAAAAAAAATGAAATAAAATAATTAAAAAAATTTTTTTTCCTATTTTTAAACACTGTGGTAGTAAAAATTTTAATAAATAAATTTATGCAGTTGCTAATTTTTTTTCTTTACAATGCAATTGGAAAAACTGATAGCGCATATTTAGAGGGTGGGTGGTTGTCACGGTCTGCGGCTCCGCGACGCACACCTGCAATTCTGCCACTATACGTACCTTTGTAATATTTTGCTCACCGCCGCTTTTTAGCTTTTTTTATTCAGGGTGCTGTGCTGTTGAGCGTCACGAATTGCAACCGTGCGTCGGCGATGGAGCGGAGGGGTCCGCGGGGAGGGCCGGGTTTCCAGCCAACTTCCAGCGTTGCCGGCCGCCAAACAGCCGAGCCAGCGAACGCGAAACGCGAACAGTGTCGGTCTGCGCCTTGTTTGTGATACTCGCCCGCCAGCTGAAGCGCCGATCGCGGCTGGATTTTCGCGGAAAAGCGGCGAGAGCAGCTGATTTTCCACTGCCGGTGAGTTGATTTCGGTTCGCAAAAGATTCCTCTGCGTGATTTTTCAATAAGCCACTCGCAAATTTACCGCGTTTTAACACAAAGTCGCGCGATACTTCGAAAAAAACTTCTTTCGCTGCACGCCAGCTGATTCATCTACAGTGATACCGCCTTTTTCATATTTATTTACTTGCCTCCTCAACTCTTTAATTCCAGTGCTGATTCATAATAATTAATATTGAGGTATTTTTTATTTTATTGCGTTTGACTTTTCTACTCAATTCTATGATTAAATTAATTTTGTATTATATGTTTAATTTTCCATTGTCCTCAAGTACAAAAAAATATTTATAAATAAGCGTCTCAAGTTTAGCTAAAACATAATTAAACGCCGTCAATTCATATCAGTTTAATAGTTAATTTTGAATTATTTATGGAGCAAAATAGTATTTGTTTGAGACAAATTTTCTTCTACACATTAATTTCTGAACATATAATTTTGAAATTAATATGATAAATTATCAATGCTAAAAATGTTATTAAAAAAAATTGTTTTTGTCGGTTCAATATAAAATATTTATATTATTGGTACAACTAAAAATTATTTTTTTTTTAGCAAGAAAAACGGTATAAATTTGAAGTTGAGATTAGTGTATTTTTTTTTAAATTTTAATTCAAATTTTTAACAAGGAACAAATGTTGAATGAGAAACAACTTGTTAAATTTATAAATTTTAACAAATAAAGCAGCACACAATTGTGAGTTGTTTAATAAAGTGTGTAATGAAAATATTATTTTATTATTTTTAACTTTATTTTACTTTAAATTTGAAATGCAAAAGTGTTGCCATTAATTTAAATCAAACGTTAAAAGTACGCCTTTATTTTTATCGAAGTTAATAAAAGTGGTCGAAAAATTCGGATTAATCATCAAATTGATAAGTTTTGATTTCACGACTTCAATAAGCTTAAAATTTATCCCATGGTTTAATTTGGATGCTTCAGAATAATTAAAATTTAGCCTCCCATGGTGTTGATTAGCATCAACAATTACTGATTAGCATTGAATAGGGGCACTACTGGTAATCAGCAAGCAATTATCATCATACTCGGCTCTGCTCTTTTCATCTTTAATCAGGGGCCTTGAGGTGTCGATGAGTACGCGTCTGCGGAAAAATTCCCCTCGCAATTATGCAGAACCGACAAGTTTCCAATTCAACGCACACGCTGACAAATAACGAAAAGCAGAGTGCAATTACCGCTTACTTGTACCTAATAATAAGTATGCTAATTGCGCGTGAACCTCCGAAACAAGAGCAGCAGCTGCTCGGTCTCTTCCCTCTCAATGCAGATTTATTTCTCGGTCGAGGGCACGCGCGACTTACGAAATACCGATCTGAAAACGCGGAAGCGACACTTGCACGAAAAAAGTTAAATGCAATAACCCGTTACACTCCTTGCAACTCATTGCAAGGCAGGTAAAGATCTTCCGAAACCTGATTGCAACCGTATTATTTTCGAACTGGACTTTCCTCTTTTTTTAAATTCCGAAAAGGTCATCGATGTTCAGAATGTGCTGAGCACGGTTTATTTCCCTGGCAATGAATCTCTCGTCGGGGCGAGAAATTTTCATGAAAATCGGTGCCAGTCCTCGCGTTTCCGGTTTCGGCGCCGTTTCCGCTCCACGCCCCCGCTGCCGTGAAAACGAATCACCCTGACCGCTCCACCTGACCCTGAACACTTGGTCATCTCACTAGACTTAATTTTAGGGCAAGTTTTCAAACTCTCTTTTTGATCCTTGTTTAATAAAATTCATTAGATTATATTCTTTATGTACGATAATATAATATTGCTTAACATGGGATGAAAAACAAAAGTTATACATGCAACATTGGGTAGGAAAAAATGGTAAAATATAGGAAGTTGATATCATACTAAATAAATAGTAAAATCGGTTTCAAAACTCAGCAAAGTTCAGAAGGAATTTTTACTTTTATTTATCTTTTCAACTGTCGTCAGCTCCAACATGACTTTTTACACTCCTTTTTCTATTTCACACCTGAACAGTTTTTTGTGGAAAGGATTAGTCATGCACACACGGAATGCTGTTCGCACTCCATCCTGCTCGGTCAAATACTTTGTTTTTCATTTACAAATTTTTGTCACTCCGGGATTCCCATGCAGTGCATCAATCTCTCTGTATCTCCTTCTCACCGCCATTCGTCGAGTCAAAAAAGTATATAAAAAAAATTAGTGCGGCTCACTTTCTCCGGTCGGTAGCTCGGCGCCGACGAGAATGAAAAATTTGCACGCTGAGTTGGCCACGGCAACAATCCAAGCACATCAAACTGCCGCTTTTTACTTTTTCCTCGGCTGCATCAAAACGTATCTAGAAATGTTGAGAGACGCGTGAACTATTTCCAAAACCACTTCTATTGTTAGAATTTATTATTCCTTCGCACCTCAAATCGAACGGCCGTTAGATGCGTAAATTGCTGCTGGCTCATCATCGGTGATTGTGCCGTGCCGACTTCCCGCCGCAAGGGTAATGACGATCATTTCACTGTTTTCTTTTTCCTGCAATGCTCATTCTCACGTGGGACCCTGCACATATAAAAAAAAACTCCGCGGCCCCGTTTACACGAAACACATTTGAAAATTTTTACAGCGCCTTTCCTATATACTCGGCTCGATAATTGCTGGTGTGGAAAATTATGGCAGGCAAATCGCGGTACAAAGAGAGACGTCGGGACACACTTTTGATTTTGTAACCAATTCACACTTTGCACAATAATCTGCCCGCATAAGCCTCTGCAGTAATTCATGGGTGTCAGAATGGCCTGAATATTTTTATTCGATCAGATCATATTTACATTTAATTTAATTTTATTTCACTTTTTATTATTAATTTTATTCTAATTTCAACAGTAAATATTACTTCTTTCTAAGGAAGCATCTATTAAATTACACCTAAAAATATGTTTAACTATTTTGTTTCTTCTGAAAGTTATGTTTAATTATTAACTCTTCTTTCTTTCAGAAAAATTTTATTATATTTTTAAATCATTTTCAATCTATCCAAATTGTGTGTTTAAATTATAGGCCCAATGAAATAGAAACAAATTGCAAAAAATAAAATAATTGTCTATTAATTTTTTGTGCTCCTAATCTAGGCATATGGCAAGGATAGCTTAACAGCTTATGAAATGAAAAGCTCTGAAATAATTAATTATCTTTAGTTTTGAAGTGTGGTCCTGGGCGTCTTTTTACATTCCAATCAATCTGTCCTGATAAAAAAATGTCCTAATCAGTAGCTTTCAGATCAATTACGCGCGTGCGGTCCCCAATAAACGTTTAATGTCGTCACATTGCGATAACCATTTTTCTTTGAAATCCGCCTAAAAATTCTTCCCTCCCCAATATTCGGTTGACGCACACACGCCTTCTAATCAGCCATCGTGTGTACACTATTTTTACTGTTAATGACAGTGTCGGTGAATTCTTATGTTTTTACGCAAAAAGAAATTCCATTCCAATCTGATTTGCGGTTTTGTGGCGGCGCATCACTTTCTTCGGCCGAGTTTTGAAATGAGCTCTTATCATGAGAAGCACCTAAGATACATTATATTGTTATTAAACGCCATTTTCGCTTTTGAGAGGAAATTGAGCTGCATAAATATATCATCCGTTTAAGATAATGGGTTAATTTGGTTCCAAACGCTGCCCCTGCATTGCAGGATGCACGCTTTGCTGGAGAAATTTCTCGCTTGTACATTTCATATTAGAGGGGTCGTGTTATCAAGAATCAAATTTAATAGTCAGGTGCAGTGATCTTATTAAAAAAGAAAAGTGCAACTTATTTCTAAATGTAAATAATTTTGAACCGAAATATTGTGGAAACTTTAAATAATGTTCATTTAGAAATTGGTGAAAAATTAAATCTCAGAATGTTTTGCCTCAAATTTTGTTTATTTTTTAATTGAACTAAAAAAAATCTTTATTAACATTCTAGCTGTTTCTATATCCCCAAAACTGGAGAATGCATATTAGGCTGCAGAAAATTCCACACACTTGTAGAGTGAGCCGCGCTCGCGCCCTTTTTTGGACCAGATGAGTCACTTATTCAGGCTCCTGACTCCCATTCAGAAAAAAAATCGACCTCACATCAAGTTATCAGCATGGTCGTTGTTAATTTTGTTCTTGGAGTATAAAAAAAATCGCTGCGCCTGTTAAAAGTTCATTTCTCGCGCTTCGAACGTTCATTCCCGTCAAGTCACGAAAGGGAAGCCGCACAAGGTTTAACCTGATTAGCAGGGTGTTACGTGAGCGAGAAATGGAAATAACTGTTACGTTGGTTCATTCGCTTTTCAGCCCCGGCGTGACCACGCTTCGGCGTGTGATTTGTATTGTGTGAGCAGCAAATTTTCTTCTTTCTTCCGCTTTGTTCACCCAAGCGTTTCGCGTGCCGTTTTGGTAGAGTCAAATAAAAATACGCCGCTCAAAATGTTTATAAGCAGTTTCGAAAGTATAATTTTATCACTCGCACCTCCATGCCGTAATCAGACCGCTTTAATTAACTACAGTGGTTGACAAACTTGTTATTCGCGTGCTACAACAAATACAAATTACAGTCTGTCCGCGATATCCTACCGACTTTTCGTGTTTTTGGGGGAGGAGCCCAATTTTAGGAAGCTTCGCGCGGATGTGCAGCTGGAATGCATTCCAATGCAGTGAGGCCTGCACGCGTGTCTCCTTTTGCTACCTTGCTTTAGCCTCCTTGCTCAGGTAGGCCGAGCTAAACCGGCACTCTGTGAGATTTTGATAAATTTTAATTTCTAACTTTGGGTGAATAGATGATCACAAAACTACTATGGGTAAATATGTTTTTTCAAAATTTAAATAATGCGGTCTCACATACTTTTTTCAGAATTAAATTATTTTATTTTTTATTAATACTTGAAGGTATTTATTTTTTAATTTCCAGTTGTTGATTTCCATAAATATTAAAATTATTTTTATTTTATTATCTTTAAATGATGATTATAATTATTATGGTGCTGAACTGGTGCTGAAAAAAGGAAAATGAAGAAACTCAAATTAAAATAGGAGTTTATATCCATTTCTATTTTATCGTTATTAAAATGAAAAAAAGGAAAAAATTGTTTTTTTTTTCAAATTTTAATTAATTCTAAGGATAAAAGAAGTTTTAACTTAACAAAAATATCTACTTTGAAAAATTATTTTTTGAACAAATGTCAGCATTTTAGTAAAATAGTTATTAATATTTTTTTATTTTTAAACAGACTGAAAACTTTTGAATCAATCAATGTGGTACTATGTTTGTAATATAAAAGTCAACATCGTAAAATAATATTGTAATACTGAATTAAATAATAAATAAAAAATAATAAGGCTAGTTATGCCCAAATTATCCAGGGTTAATTGAATATTTAAATTTTTGTGATGCAAAAATATTAATTTTTGGGTCATTTAAAATTTAATTCCTCAATTAGAAGTCAATATTTTGGTACGTATTCCAGCCTTTATAGCCGAGTTTTTCTCGCACATAGTTTCAGTAAAACCGTGTAAAAACCATTAAAAAAATAATTATTTATGGTTTGAAAAAAAAACAGAAATTTTAATTTTTTTAAGCCTCTATATCAATTAAAGTCATTTTTTTTTAAATTTATATAATTAATAATATTTTTTTGTTCATATATACTTCTCATCTATTCACCCAAAGTTAAGAAATTAAAATTTATCAAACCTACAGTGTGCCCGTCTTATTGTTAGCTCGGCCTACCTGAGCAAGGAGGCTAAAGCAAGGTAGCAAAAGGAGACACGCGTGCAGGCCTCACTGCATTGGAATGCATTCCAGCTGCACATCCGCGCGAAGCTTCCTAAAATTGGGCTCCTCCCCCAAAAACACGAAAAGTCGGTAGGATCATGGGTAGGATATCGCGGACAGACTGTACACTCTGACGCGGTGCTCACAATTAGATTACAAAATGATTTTTTTTAGCACTGAAACATATTTTTTATCATTTATATTTTATTGCATTCAGAAATCCGTAAAATACCGTCTATAAAAAACATTGCAAAAATAATAATAAAATTTTGTAAATCAACCTATATAACTAGAAAGAAACAACTTATTGCATACGCTCTCAGTGGCAACACCATTTTTTCGCTTATCAGTTGATGAGCTCATTTCCAAAATTATCTTATCACCTGATATTTGAGCGACTGGCAGACCAAAAAGTCGTACATTAGTGCTCCCTTTTGAAGTGCAGCTTGATTATTCAGGGAAAATTTTCCGTCTTGTCCGCAGGCATGTTTGAGCGGCAGAAGGTGTGGGTGCCTGACCCGCAGCATGGCTTTGTCCAGGGGCGCATCCTCGACCTGGGTCTGGACGAGGCCACTGTGCAGCCCTTTGAGCGATCAAGGAACGCTTTCGTCTGCGGCCTTGACCGAATTTACCCGGCCGAGGAGGATGACAACAAGGAGGTGGACGACAACTGTAAGTTCCTGCCCATTAAAAACGATAAATTACTATTTTTTAATTCAACTGATATAAAACCACAATTTATTTTAATTATTTTATGTTTGAAGGTGGTTTGATGTTCCTGAATGAAGCCACCCTTCTGCACAACATCAAACTCCGTTACAGCAAGGACAAAATTTATGTATGTTATTGATAATCTCTTTATTTTAAATTAAAATTAATTTTGTAAATGAAATTCTAGACGTATGTAGCCAACATATTGATTGCGGTCAATCCGTACATTGAGCTGAAGGGACTATACTCAAGTGAGACCATCAAAAAGTACAAGGGCAAGTCCCTGGGAACAATGCCACCTCACGTTTTTGCCATAGGTTTGATTCAAATCTGCTAAAATATGAGCTATTTTTAATTAATAAAAATTTTAGCTGACAAAGCATTTAGAGACATGAGAGTTTTGAAGCAGTCGCAATCCATCATTGTTTCCGGCGAATCTGGAGCTGGAAAGACAGAGTCGACTAAGTATTTGCTGCGGTACATGTGTGACCACTGGGGCTCTTCTGCTGGACCGATCGAGCAGAAAATCCTTGACGGTCAGTTGGCTATAAAATTGATGGCCACCATAGATTTAAATAGTACAAGTGGAAGTGGAATACTAAATAAATGCAAAATATTTTGTAGCTAACCCTGTTTTGGAGGCTTTTGGCAACGCCAAAACGACGAGAAACAACAACAGCAGTCGATTTGGAAAATTCATCGAGGTTCACTTTGACGCAAAGCACCAAGTGGTTGGTGGATTTATTTCTCACTACCTGCTGGAGAAGTCGAGGATTTGTTTCCAAGGCCCTGAGGAGAGGAACTATCACGTCTTCTTCCAACTCTGTGCCGGTGCTTCTGATAAACTCAGGCAGCAATTGCACCTTACCAAGCCAGATGACTTTCATGTGTGTTAAAAATTGTTAATATAAATTTTGCCCAAATTTCATTTGTTTAAAATTTTTAGTATTTGAGGAATGGATGCACTCAGTATTTTGTGAGCGGCAAAAGTAAACTCAGTAGCAGTGTACTGAGCCAAGCTCATCAGGCCAAAGGTGGGCTCAAGGACCCAATGTTGGATGATTCCAACGACTTTATCGAAATGGACAAAGTAATTTTTTTAAACATTTCTCAATTGTTATAAAAGACTTCCAATTTCCTTTCAGGCTCTGTCTCGTTTGGGCCTGCAGGAACAGGAAAAGTTCTCCATTTACGCAGTTGTTGCAGCCGTCCTACACCTTGGGAACGTTTCCTTTGAGGAGAATCCTGAGGACACAAAAGGTTTAGGTTTTAATAGGTATAAAGTGAAAATTTCAAATAAAATAATTTTTAGGTGGCTGCCGCATTTCTGGCTCCTCCGAAAAGGCACTGACCCTTGCAGCTGGTCTCATTGGTGCTGATAGAGAAGAACTCCGGCAAGCTCTTGTGTCGAAAGTCATGCAGACTAGCAGAGGGGGCGTCAAGGGCACTGTTATTATGTTAGTTTTCCTATACCCATGAAAATGAAAATAAAGTAAAAACTTTTTTCCTTTAGGGTGCCTTTGAAGGTTTACGAGGCTAATAATGCGCGGGACGCATTAGCTAAGGCCCTTTACAGCCGCCTCTTTGATTACATTGTTGGCAGAATCAACCGAAGCATCCCCTTCAAAACGTCAAGCCACTACATAGGTGTGCTTGACATTGCTGGATTCGGTTAGTTTTTCTCTTGCTAGTAGAAATTTTAAATTTTTAATCAAGAATATTAAATTTTAGAGTACTTCACTGTGAACAGCTTTGAGCAGTTCTGCATCAATTACTGCAATGAGAAATTGCAACAGTTTTTCAACCAAAGGATTCTCAAGGAGGAACAGACTTTGTATGAAAAGGAAGGTCTCAATGTCAAGAAAATTGAATTTGTTGACAATCAAGATTGCATTGGTACCTGAATTTATTGTCATTTTAATTAAATACTAAATTGTTTATTGTAGATTTGATTGAGGCCAGGGGCAATGGAATTTTCAGTCTGCTAGACGAAGAGTCAAAGTTGCCAAAGTCAAGTGGCAGCCATTTCACCACTGAGGTCCATTCTCGTCTAGGTGGACATTTCCGCCTTGCTCTTCCACGAGCTTCCAAGCTCAGGTAATTTTGTTTAAGCTAATGCATTCAAAATTAAACAAAACCTTGTTACAGGGATCACCGTGAGGTGCGAGATGATGAAGGTTTCCTGGTGCGCCACTTCGCAGGTGCTGTTTGCTACCACACAAGCCAGTTCATAGAAAAGAACAATGATGCTTTGCACGCCTCTCTTGAAGGCTTGGTCCAAGAGAGTCAGAATCCTTTTGTTCAGAACCTATTCTCCAATGCCTCTCAAAGTCAGCAGAAAGGAAAACTCACTTTCATCAGCGTCGGCTCCAAGTTCAAAACACAACTTGAGGAACTCATGGAAAAACTTCGAAGCACGGTAAGCTGAAATGATTTTTTTAATTGTATCATTTTCACATAACCATATGTTTTTAGGGGACCAATTTCATCAGGTGCATCAAGCCCAACATTAAAATGGTTGACCACCAGTTTGAGGGGGGCTCGATTTTGTCTCAGCTCCAGTGCTCAGGCATGACATCAGTGCTGGAACTGATGCAGCAAGGCTTCCCATCAAGAGCGCCTTTCTCTGAACTCTACAACATGTACAAGAACTATTTGCCACCCAAGTTGGCTCGACTTGATCCTAGACTTTTCTGCAAGGTCTATTACAGAAAAATATTTTTTCTATGTTTATTTATAAAAATTTATTTTAGGCTCTCTTCCAAGCTCTGGGTTTAAATGAGAACGACTTTCGATTTGGATTGACGAAGGTGTTCTTCAGGCCTGGCAAATTTGCTGAATTTGACGAGATCATGAAGTCAGACCCTGAAAATTTGGCTATGCTGGTAGCCAAAGTGCAGAAGTGGCTGATTCTGTCTCGTTGGAAGAAGGCGCAGTACGGAGCCCTTTCTACGATTAAATGTAAGTTAATAATTTGTGATATATTAGTTTTTCTTAAAAATCAAATTAAATTACATTGCAGTAAAGAACAAAATCATATATCGAGCAAAGAACTTGGTGGTCATCCAGAAAACTGTTCGAATGCACTTGTGCCGCAAACAGCACCAACCACGTTACCGTGGCATTGCAAAAATCAACAGCCTCAGTTCGATGTTGACTCGTATGGAACAGTGCATTGGCCAGATGAAGAAAGACAAAGAAACTAGTGCTGCTGAGGTGACCAAGCTGAAAAAGGATATGACGGCCGCCATTCAAAAAATCAAGGTCAGTGCTCTCATAATTAAAAAAAGGTATTTACATTTTGGTGTGAAAGTGCAATACTCACTGATAACAATTTTTGGTTCACACTAGGCTAATCCAAAGATAAAGCCATCTGAGGTTAGCTTGCTGCACACTCAGTTGATGAACCAGGCTAACACTTGCATGGCAACTGTGCAAAAGAGAGTTGAGACACAAAAAATCGCTGAGGAGCAAGAGAGAATTCGCAAGCTTCAGGAAGAGATGGAAAGAGAACGAAGGCGCAAGGAAGAAGAGGAGCGCAAAAAGAGGGAGGAAGATGATACTAGGAAGAAGTACATAATCATTTTATTTTTATTTTTTAATTTTATTGAGGAATTTAAATTTGAATATACTTGCAGAAAAATGGAAATGGAGGCCAGAAGGAAAATTGAAGAAGAGGAAAGAAGGAAGCTTGAGGAGGCTGACAAACGTCTTGCTGAAAAGCTTCAAGTAATTAAATTTTTTCACCATTTAGTAATAGTGTTAAATGTATTTTTTGTTTAGGCTGAGATGGAAAAGGAAAATTCCAAATTCAGGGAGCAAATTGAACAGGAGCGCAGAGATCACGAGTTGGCCTTGCGATTGGCTCAAGAAACCCACAGTCAGGTCGAGGATATTTCGGCGCCTGTCAGGAGGTAATTTTTTTTATAAATCTCATGCTTCAAAGTCAATGTAAATAAAATCAAGGAGAGGGAATTTTTTACAAACCGAGCACAAAAATGCACTTTTTGCAATAAATAATGTTGAGAGGGACAATTTTCACAGCAATTTACTAAATTAAAGGAATAAAATAAGTTTCCTATTATACATCATATTAGTGCTTCAACTTGTGGGTAAAATGTCTTGTTTCTTGTGAGTGTGCTTTCTGTCTCTGACTGTGTGGTGTCTCAATGTCTGTCCACAGCTCGAACAGGTTGGCTGATCCCAAGAGCCCCAACAACTTCAGACTCAACAGGTAACCAATTCTTTAAGAGAATGTCTGTAGCTTGTTGCAGTTTTGTACATATGTTTAATTTGTTAATAGTTTTTTTTAATCTTTGGTGATAGGCAATCTTATCAATGACCATTCCTCATATCGCATATATTTGGCAAAATGTTTAATTCCTGGACTTTAGTCAACTTGAAACCAAGCCTCATTGTGGAATAAAATTTCTTTTTGGTCTTGATTTTTTCCTCGAGTGGCAGCGCTGTATTTTGTCTAGAGACATTTTTCCTCTTACAAAAAGCATTACCCTTTTTCATTCCATGATCTCTTGTTTTTTTCTCATTAGTTTAAACAGAATGGGGCAAAAAATGTATTTAGTTACTCTCAATTAGTGAATTAATGTAAATTCTAAAATGATAATTATCTGGAACAGGTCCGAGAATGTTAGAGCGCAACAGGCGGCCAACAAGGGCAAGTACGACCTCTCGAAGTGGAAGTACTCTGAGCTGAGGGACACGATCAATACCTCTTGTGATATTGAACTGCTTGAGGTAATGTTTTTCACCAATTATTTGCAGATAAGAGAGTAACATTGTAATGACGCAGGCGTGCAGGGTTGAGTTTCATCGCCGCCTTAAGGTTTACCATGCTTGGAAGGCCAAGAACAAGAGACGTAGCACCATGGAAGAGAACGAGCGTGCGCCTCGTTCCATCATGGAACAAGGTCGGAATTATTTGCTATTTTTTAATATAAAAAATGTTTATTGAGTGTCATTATCTAAATTTTAACAGCAAACAAGCCTTTGCTGCATGTGAACAACAATTCTGCTGCCAGAGTGCCCATCAACACTGAGCAGCACCGCTTCTTCCGCATTCCTTTCATTCGGCCAGGCGCTGGTGTCCAGAATGACCAGAACCACAAGAAGGGCTGGTGGTACGCCCACTTTGATGGACAGTACGTTGCCAGGCAGATGGAGTTGCACCCTGAGAAACAGGCCATCCTTCTTGTAGCAGGTCAGTTTTTATAGAAGTTTTTTTATTTCATAAATCAATTATAAAACGGATTTGTAAAAACACTCAATTTGGGATGATTGTTGTCCAGGGGTGGATGACATGCAGATGTGCGAGCTCAGTCTTGAGGAGACCGGGTTGACCCGCAAGCGAGGCGCTGAAATCCTCGAGCACGAATTCAACCGCGAGTGGGAGAAAAACGGCGGGTCTCCCCACAAGCCACGCGCCAAATAACACCATTTCTTTTGAACCTGGACCGACCCCTAGTCAGCTGCTTTCAAACTCAATTTTTAAATAGCTGGCGGAAAGAATTTTCTTGTAATATTTGGGGCGCCACAAACTGAGCATTCATTTCCACCAATGTCAGCATTACTTTTTTGTCGTTTTTATTCCAAAGTTGTGGCTTGTAGTGAGCTCTGAGCCTTTCTTCGTATGAAGGTAGTTTAGAGTGTCACTTGATTTTTGTGAATTAATTTAGCACAATAATTAAATATTAACTTATATCTGCAGCTTAGAGAGAAAGAAAAATTTATTTAAATTGATGTTCAATAGTTTTGATTACTGAATGCTTAATCCATGTTTTGTGAGTTTTAGAATAATTGTTGATTGATTCAAATTATCTACTTAGTTGTGCAATATTATTACTTGTTTGTTTTTTTATTTTATTTTTTAGATTTAGCGTTGGGAAGAATAGTGTATTTGGAAACTATGTAATTGAAGCGTCCACCGTTTTTGTAGTGAATTAAATTTATTTGCACGTCCAATGAACAAAAGCTTTATAATTGCATTTTACTATTTTTTTTCCATTTCACATAGATCTTTGGTTATAAGTTTAACACAAGCAGGAAAGATTGTGAAGGGGACGCCGAGAATTGATTCCTTTAAGGCTCAGATTATGCGACCAGTCCAGTCTGAGGAGGGTGCCTCCGCAGGGTGGGTTGGGCGCGGAATCAACTCAGCAAGCGGCCATAACTCAAAAATTTTCATCTGATGTGGCCGCTTTTGAGTGTATCAAACGTGGTTGTGTTTGCTGAGGATAGGTCTCAGCAACAGACTCTTAGTCAGCTTCGAGAAATGAGTTTGGATCTGTAAAAAAAGCAGGTTAAGTGTTTGAATATTCAAATCGGTCAAAAACTCTCTTTAAATTGGTTATTTAATTGATCAGTTTTTTTTAATTCGCAGTCCAATTGGATTTTGCTTTATATAGATTTGGAAAGGTTTATTGATATTTTTCTTCTAAATTGGAAGCGAAACAAAATGAAATTACCAAACGAGAGAATGTAGTTGGTATTTACCACACTGTAGAAGAGACAGTGGGTGGGCAACTCGTCTTCACCATTGGGGCAGTCACGCATGTGGTCGCACAGTTGAAATTCTGTCACACACCGCCACTGTCCATTTGTGTCCGGGGTGGGACAGAAGAAGCCTGGACTGCCCTCTTCAGTATCTGGACATTCTGTAGAAAAATAGGGAAAATATCATAAGAATGCTGCAATGAGACTAAATTTCAAAAATTCTTTTTGCACTTTATTTTTATTTAATTATTTGGTCAAAATAGCAATCATTATAATTTTCCTTAGTAAATGGACAAATGGAGAGCATTTAGTAAATTAAATTTCGAAAGGCAAGAAAATTTTTACTGTTAATGGAAAATATCCTGGGATCAGCAGCACAGAACGCCTTTTGTTCTCTTCTCTGTGCGCAGTGAACATTTAATTTGGTCAAGGGAGGACAAAATCGAGGGCTAATCGTCGCCGGTCCTATTATTCGCGGCAAATTTTGCGCCAAATTAATTGCGCGTTTGCCATCGTATCCGAAATAATGGGTTGAATGGGAGCGACGAGGCACGTATACGTTGCTCGCGCACCCAGAGGTCTGCCCTCTGAGAGAGCTGCTTGCCGGTAGTCGGAAAACGAACAAAAAGAAGCGAGAGGAAAATGCAAAGTGCGTGGGGGCATTTTTCTTTGGGGCTTCTCATCAGCTAATTGAGTTAAATCCGCGCCACTCAAGCAAGAAGATATGTATCATAATGTTTTGGAAACATGATTGCAAATTAATTGAGTTATAGCGCCGCGAAAGTTTGAGCTCTAACTAATTGGTGCAGCAACTGCGAACCATTTTTCCGCGTTCATCTGATTCCCCTCGAACAGGATTATTATTATTTATTACATTTTTTCCAATTAAAATTTAAATAGTAGATCGTCAAGTGCCTGTAGCTTAAATCAAGAAAATAAAAATATCAAAAATAAAACATTTGGTACAACTTTTGTTAATTGAAATTCCGCATACTGGTGCGTAGATTGCAGGATTAATTGTCTTCGTCTAAAGAATACAAAATGTGGATTGCTTACTAGATTGTTACGGTAAATAATTCTGGGCAATAAATCAATGAAAAATTCGGCTTTTGATTTAATTATTAGGAAATTTTTTAAACTGACATCAGGCCGGCGCCAAGCATGAGAGAAGTTTTCCCAGGAAGCGCCAAATTAGCGCCAGTCTCTATTCAATTTCCTGCCTTGTCTCTTGCTTTGTAGGCAAATCAATTTTTAACCCTGCCGGGATCAGTTTTATTTTTTAATTAGTTATGAAAATATGAGAATACATCATTTCCATATTTTTTAAGGCATTATTTAATTATTGAACAACATTGTATTCCTGACAATCCTCACTGACAATAATTTCTAAATGATCAGAGACGCTTATAAAATTTAAAAATATTTAAAAAAAAGATGATGAAAATGAAATAAATCTTTTCTGTTATTCACTCTACTCATCTACTGCGTTTGTTTGTAATTTTAGAAGGAGAGAATCAAGTGAAAAAGAGTAGTATAGCATCGTTAATTTTTGTGTGTATTTTTTAAATAATTAAAACTTGATCTTGAGAATTGGAAAAATCTCCACACACTTACCTCCAGACCGTAGCCAAAATAGGTATTCGCTGTAAGGATGGTGTTTTGAGTGACGTTTTTCATCCTGAACCTCCTCCTGGTCGTCATCTTTCTCTTGCTGCACGCGCTGCACCAAGCCAGGTGACAGTAGAGCGCCTAAATCTGGCATCGAGGCTTTGGAAAAAATCAAAGGAAATTAAATCTATTTCACATTTTTATTCTTCACTGAAGTAATGAATAATGATACAAAATATGTATACACAAAATAAAGCGGAAATCGCTCAAGAATTTAAGATTTTTAATTATGGTCTCGCTAGGATTGAACGTAATTTACTAGTAAAAAATAAATTATTCTATACACTTTGTCCAAACAAATAAAGAATTTCTGCCATACCTATGCTTCGCTTGGCCTTTGACGACTCGGAGGTCGCAGGGGTTGAGAGGCCCCCGATGAGCAGCAGCGCTGTCAACACCACCGCCTCTCGATGCATCTCGCACTGACACAACAACCCACCCCTGGCTGCCCGCTTTATACCCCTGAGGAGCACGCGACAGCACCCCACCTGTTGGCCCGCCCACGTTGCTATGGAGGCAGCGCCGCCTCCGGTGCCCATTCAGCAATTGGGCATGGGCATCCCTTACAACAACCAGTAATAAGCAATTTTTCAAATAAATTTTTTTAACGCAGTTTTTGATATTAAAATTTTCTTTGTTTTATCATTCTTAAAACAACAAACGCAAAAAATGAGTAATAAATATTTATTATAAAAAATATCCTAAATATTTGGGCTGACGTAATTTTTTGCGTTTCAGTTTTTCTTTATTAATTTAGCCTGTTCATTGGCGGGCGGGTTGATGTGCTGCAAAAAAGAATTTGCGCACTGACAAAGGACTTTTTTCTCTCTCTATGCATAACTGTTGGACTCCTGGCCTACCATGCTGTGATCGCATTTAAATTCTTTTGATACGCACCTAATGGAGCAGCGGCCTTTTTTGCATCTCCCTTAGCTTTCCACCGCTGACATGATACTCGTACCTTTTTCCACTCGCTCCGGAAAAGAAAGGAGCCAGGTAAAATCTCGAGGGGGCAAATTTCGACTCTATTTTGAGCCACCATGTGAGTAGGCGTTGTTTTTTTTTTGTAAAGGAGGAAAAAAGGAAAAACCACTCATTTTCTTTTCATTTCAGAATTTTTTATTAAAAAATGTCAGCACTTCGCAAGTCTTGTGATTTTTTCACAAACATAATTGTTTAAATGCAATTTAATTCATGTCTTACTTAACACTTAAAAATAAGTTTCAAAATTGATTTGAGCAATAACGTTTTTATTGAAATATTTTGGGGAGAGCGACAAATATGTATATTTAATTTCCTATAGCACACTGGCGATTGTTCCCATCATCGTCCTACACTTAAGGGACTGCTCTTTGTCAACTATACAATTATCTGGTGAAGTTTTTTTTCTGCATTTTTACTCTGTCAGTTCTCTGTAGTGATTGGACAAGCATAGTTCTGAATAAAAATTATTTAATTAATATTTGTGATGTTTTCATAGAATCTTGATCGGTTTGGCAAATTATATTCTCCTTCTGTTCACATCCAGAATGCCACTAACAATGACAAAATCGTACAAAATAAAGCTTATACAGTATTTATTTAATTAAAGGCACGTTGGAATATTAAGTATTTTGGGAGCGATTCAAATCACATTCATGACTAAAATAAATAAGAACACACTTTCTCATTTAATTTAAATATATCATGATTATTTCTAATTTGTTTTCAGATTTAATACTTACGTTGTAAAATGTGCTGAAAAAATAATTAATTTTGATTTGACCAAAAAGCTATAAAATGATTCTGTGAATCGCTCTCAAATATTTTAAATAAAACTATATAATGAGCGTAACAAGCACTGTAGTTTGTTTCAGTAACATTACAAAGTATATAATATAATGCAGGACTAAATTTAATTACACAGTTTATTTTGTCCGCATCACTAATCAAAACTCTAACTCTCCAAACATAAAAGTTTGACTATAATTGTAAGGAAATCTGCTCATTTTTTTCCACTCGCACCCCTACACCTGGATCGAGTTGTCATCTCTTCATATATTGTAATTATTAGTGTCAAAGTCCGACCCGACACTGATTTCAGAATTTCGGCACTGCGGTTCACGTTGATTTTTTCCCGCGGTACAGGACACCCGCCGCACGTTGGCGCTCCTGTCTCGAGGGGATTGAGTCAGTCTTTGTTCAGCTCGGATTGTGTCTCCGGACTTATTGTTGGATGACGAATTTGTGCCAATTTTCCGTCGCAATCAGTGGTGATTTCGTGATTCGTGTTTCCACTACTTGCAAGTGGTGCCAGGAGGACTCCAGCCGCCCATCAGACGTTGCAGTTCTTGGGCGACGGCGATGCTCAGACGGTCCTGGTTTGGTCCGGCGACCACCTGTGGGCAAAAACAAGCTGCGGCGTCAACACAAAGGTATGTAATTATCAGTGGTGAAGGGTTGATTGCGATCGTTAGGCTCCTATTGAAGACGAGGTGGTAAACAAAAATTATTCTATTGATTCGTCGTTGATTCTTCAGTTCCATATCGGTCTCGAAAATTTGTAACGTTTTTTTAGCTTCAGACCTTATTTAGCTTTTGGAGTGTGAATAACATGGTTTGATTGAGGGAAAATATTTTACTATTTGTTTTGCGTGGGTCACGAGCTCAATTTTATCGATTTGAATCCACATATCGTTTACATTATTTTCAGACAGAAAATTTTTATGAATTTAAAAAAAAAATTATCACTATTTTCAAGAGTAAAATATGAAATGGAATTAATTTTATTCTTGCTGAAATTTTTTGTTTTGTTAATTTATGATAGAAAAATTAATTTTCAGTTTGATAAAGAACTAGATCGACATAAAAATTTTAGTCATTGAAAAAGTAAAGATAGCTGATTTTTTTTATGAATATTTTCAAAGATTTTAAGTTTTTTGTCATATTCTTAACACATATTTTGGAGGAAAAAGTTTCCAATACTAATTTTATAATTTAATTATGCATCTAAAATATTTCTGAAAATTAAATCCAAGAGATCATTTGAAATTTTAGTAGTTATTTGCAAGGTCAATTTGGAGAGCCACCGTTAAATTGTATTATTTTA
Source organism: Neocloeon triangulifer (assembly GCF_031216515.1). Classification (NCBI taxonomy): domain Eukaryota; kingdom Metazoa; phylum Arthropoda; class Insecta; order Ephemeroptera; family Baetidae; genus Neocloeon; species Neocloeon triangulifer. The sequence continues at coordinate 10,760,355 of NW_026775554.1, read as the reverse complement.
TTTTTTTTAGTGTTTAGATAAAAAATTTCATTGATTTATTTTTTGAAATGTTAAATTTTAAAACTAGATTACATATACATTAATCAATTAATTGATTTAAAAGGAAATCTTATTTAAATTTAATAAAAGTTTTTTAGTTTTTTAAGATAAATTGTTTAAAAAATTTAAGCTCCTCAAGTTATTATCTCTGGCAATTTAATTTAGATACGACTTTGATTTAATTACAAATTAAGATCCGGAACTTATTATTTAAACGCCCAATATACATTGAAAATATTTTTGTATGATCTTAAAGTTTATATAAATATAATATGTAAGAGTTAATCGCACCTGGAAGCCGAGTGGCAGACCCTGCGAGTTGAAGCCGATGGGCACCTGCGTGGAGGGCAGGCCAAGCGTGTTGATGGCCATGGCGTAGAGAACCCCTGAGGTCTTGACGTACATTTCGTGGTGGAAGCCGGCAGGCGTGGGGTGAGTGGGGTAGAGGAGGACGGCGTCATCGCCGAGCATGAGACTCAACTTCTTGCTCAGGGCCTCGTTCTTGGCCAGGTAGTGCTGGAACTTGCCCTTCGGAATGAAGCAGTTGACGTCGCGCAAAAAGTAGAAGGCCAGCGTCGAGAAGGCCAACTTGGACAGGCCGAAGCAAGACTTGAGGATCTCCACGTACAGGTTCAGACTCTGCTTGGGGTTGTACGGGTTGTTCAGCAGGTCGGGGATGCCGTCCATGCCAAAGAACACCGCCGAGCTGATCTCCAGCGATTGCCCGAATTCTTTTAGCTTCGCCTGCGAAATTTCAATTTAGTTATCATCATGACATGAATTTTTAATAAAAAATCAAAATGTGTACATCTGGTACATACTTTGTCAATTGCACCTTACACAATTACTTTACCAATTGTTGAAATTATATAATTCTGCTGCGGAGAGAAATCAATTTGAACTTTGAATTTTTTTCTTGTTTTGCTCCGATCGGCTCGAGTTTGTTGTTTATATTGAAGAGTCATTCATTTTTTTCCCATGAATATTTGAAAGATTAGTTAAAAACCTGCAGTTCCCTTAAAAATTTATATTGGTTTAGCTTTATAAGCTCTCAAGTGTTATTAAAATCAACATAAATAAATTACTTAATTTATGTGGGTAATTTTTTGGCACATGCATAATACTGTAAATTTGTAAATTATTTCTTCACGATTTAGTGCACTTGAATTTTAATTTTTAATTGGTGTTTTTTTTTCTTCAATGTGGGTGGGCTTTTGAACTATTTTGGACTTCCAACCTTCTCCACGTAGACATTATGCTCCTTCCTCAAAGCTTCAGCCGAGTTCCTGATGCACTTTTTGATTGACTTGTCCACTGGCAGCACAGCCATCGAAAACCCTGCGTCTTCCATGTAGTAAACTCTCAACTTTGATATGTCCACCTGCACAGAAATCACTCAATTTCAATATTGAAATTTGGAATTGTCACTTTTTTTGTCATCTTCAGATTTGATTTCTTTTTGTTCAGCCAAATCTTTTTCTATTCTATACCCACTTTTTCGTCCAGTCTGAGCTTTTTGGCGTTTTCCCCTGAGAGAACTTTAACCATAGGGTTGAGGTCTTCTGCGTATCTGGCCATTGGACCCACCACAAGGTACTTGAGGAAGTTCGGGTCTTCATCCACATAGGGATAGTGGCCCATAATAGGAATCACTCCTGAAAAAGCGGAATTCAAAATGTCAGTAGAAGTTAAAGGTTTAAAAATTTGGGAAAAGATTTTTGGACTTTGTCCATATTTTATTTATACATCGCCTCATTGCTGCTTTTGTATCAGGGGCAGGACTCTAAATAAAAATTCAAAGAACTTCAAACAAGAATTTCAAAAAATATGGAACCAAGAAGCAAGCGGTAAATAAATTGCTTACAAACAAAGCAGTAAAAAAAATATTTAAAATAAAATGGCAAAAAATAGCTATTTGAAGGATTTTGATCAAAATGCCACATACCAGGGGTGGGTTTGTGACCATAGATTCCATTATACATGGCTGGGATGCGGATGGAACCGGCAATGTCAGACGCGAGGCCGATCACCGAGCCCGCGGCGCCAATTATGGCCGCCTGCAAAATCCAAAAAAGTCAGAAATTTTTAACAACTAACAAAAAAATTTATTCTTGAATCTGAAAATTTGTGCAAATTAGTTTAAATTGTTCATTAGTTGATACAAGACCTCGCCGCCTGAAGAGCCGCCTGAGGTCCTGCGCGTGTCGTAGGGGTTGCTGGTGGAGCCCATGACCAGGTTGTTGGTCTCCCAGCTGAGGCAGAGTTCGGGAGTGGTGGTGATGGCCAGCACGATGGCGCCGGCCTTTTTCATGTTGGCCACGGCGCCGCCGTCGCGCTCAGCACGACGACCCTTGCGACCCACAGAACCCACCTCGTAACTCATTCCTGTGAAATATCACAAAATGACAAATTAAAAGTAGCAATGAGGAGTATAAAATTGAAGCAAATTGTGAGTTCCTTTTTACATTAGGAATCAAAATTTCAATTATAATTATATATACATTTTTAACAGGTCAATAAATATCATAGCTTTAACAACAAAAAAATATCTTCTTTAACATTTAAATTATTGACGTTTAGAGAGCTTTATTATTAATTGTATAAAAATATTAGCATTTAATCATAATATATTTCAAACAACTTGTCATGGTCAGAGATAATAAATCAAGAAAAATCCACGCTGTTTTTTTTACAGTAAATAAAATAGCAGTTTTCCTCCTTTTAATTTTGATTGATAGCGGATTTTGTAAGGTTGGGGACCCAATATTTTTTTGTTTCTCAGATTGCTTCACGCTTTCATTTGGAAGTTAGAATGTAATTAAAACTGTCTGGTCAAGCTACGAGTTACTGGATAATTTGAAGAACTCATTTTGCACACTCTGTTCTCGCTCAAGGCTCAACGCATTGTATAATTGCTTTGCGTTTGCTACAACTTGCATGAGAGATTTGCTCAAATTGGATAATGAACAATATCGTCTCAAAGCTTTTTGAAGCATAAGGATGACGATTTTGGCATGCGGGGCCTAAACTCCAAATAATAGAATGTGCAAAATTGATGCTACCAAGAAAATATAAAAGAATTAAAAAACTGAAATGATTTATAATTGCACTAAATTTGCACCTTTTTTCATTCCACTTAATTACAATAAAAAAAGTATCAAGTATTTTGTGTTAAAAAGAAATATTTAATTTAGTTCATAAAATAGCAAAATCTCTTGGCCTCTTGGCCTCTGAAAGATAAAATTAAAGGCACCCATGCCAAAAACTGATTAACTTTTCTTTATATCCCTGTATAAATTTAGGTTCCAATATCCTTGATAATTAAAATCCCAATTTTAATAAAAACTACCAAATTATGCAAATTTCTAGAAATTAAATAACAGGTTAAGAAATCAACAAGGTAGAATTAAATGACAAGTCAATTAATACAACGACGTCAAACATAATAAATTCGGTCATCCGAGCCAGAAAATACGGACCTTGTTGGCCAACAACACTAAATTATCTAATGCTACTGAACTGTGACGTCACGGAGAACCGGTTTTGTGCCGTATCGGAGTAGCTTGTTGTATAATATGAGTGCATTGGCTCTCTCGCTCTCTCACCTTTGACTGAGCAGCTCTCTTTGACTGTGAAGGGCACACCGAGGAAGGGTGTTTCGCGCTCCATCTGCTCAGGGCTCTTCTGGCCGGAGGCGACCAGTTGGTCAACGGCGTCGGCCTCCTCCAGGGCGGCCGCGATTCGCGCCTCCACGATACAGTTGAGCACAGGGTTGACCTCGGCAATGCGTCTCGCGTACGCCTGCACCACGGCGCGGCTCCTCACCTGCGGCACACAAGGAAGTCAAAATTCAAAAGCCCCTACAAGGCTGGTAATAAATCAAATCACAATTCAAAACCGTCCACGTTGATGAAATTTATTGAGAATTTACGCAAAAATGAGACAAAATATCATGTTAAAAAGACAAAAAGAAAATTTGGCAACAATTTTCAGGCTATTTTTTTTATAATTTTAATAAAACTTTCAATATTTTCTAGACAATTTGAAAGTGACCTCTATAATTATCCCTGAAATAGGTCTACATATAATTTAACTTGACACTTGGCTTAAATTACAGGTAATTTTCCCCAGGAGTTGATTGACCTTATAACAATAATTGAAAAATTGTGCCAGAGAAAATTAACCAATTATTTAATTAGCTTCACCAATTGGTTCCAAGTTTTCCTGGTTTGGATTAGGCGTGATTTAATTTTTTAATATTTACTAATTGTTGTTCTGTCAAAAGGGTACTAAAAAAACTGTTTTTGTTTTATCGTTATTTTTGTTTTGATTCGTGCCGCGCGGTTGAAAGTTTTAAACGCGAAAAACAAAGTGGGTGCGAATGTGTTAATTCGCCTTGAGATTTTGTGCGGAAACGATGCTGCTAAGTGCTCCGGGAGACAGGAAATCTATCTCGTGGGCTGCTGTCTCCCGCGTAAATTGTTGCTCCTGTCAATTCTTCCTTTCCTTACATAACAGCAAATGTCAGGGTCTGAAAAAAAGATGTTGTCTCGCGACGCCAAGGCTACCTTTTAATAGAAGCGCGCGACTTTTTTTTTCAATCGAAATTTATAAAAAGGAAATAAGAAAATTAAAGAATCCATACTTCTCCCTGAGCTTAAATTAATAACTAATAACCTTCAAGATATTCAAATTTTAGCACTCGGAAGGCAGTCCACATTAAATAATTTGTGTTCTTAGCACTGCTCATCATCATTTCTTATGAATATTCGGTTTGGACATAAGTTATTTACCTAGAACTAAATATAATATGGCTCAAGAAACTGAAAGATTTTTATTTAATTGGAAGTTGCCACCAAAGAATTGTAATGCCATTAAAAATGCCATCTCAAAATCTGCTTGATAAATTTTCTTTTGATTTAATATCGACGTTTGATTTTTGAGCAAAATAATATATGATTTTCAAAAATTATGTATTAAATTTGACTTGACCTCATATATACGTTTAAAATTAATAAATTCCCGTTTGAAAATAAATTATTAAAAATTTAATTGGTTCTGTCCCAGATTAAAAGAAAAAATTATTGATGTTGCAATAAAATTGTGCCGTTGGAGTAATACAACAATGCAAAGTGGAGGTTAATTGACAATAGCGTGCCAAGCAAATAGAAAAACTATTATAAGTATTTGCTTAGCAGACGATTGTTTTTACTCAAGTGCCTTGCAAAGGTAATTTGGGTCAGGAGTGCTCGACGAGAAATAAAAAACCAAAGAAGAATCTCCAGTTTTCCGCGGGCACGTCGTTTGTTCTTTTGATTGCGAAAAGAGCCGATTTTGGGAGGCGCCGACTTAGGAACGTGAGTGGCTGGCAAAAACTTTCATTTTTTCGCTTGAGCATCTTTGCGTGCTGCCGGCGACCCAGCGAGTCAATGAACGAACCACTTTTGGTTTGGCAATCGTTGATAAACGTTCTAATTAACTTTGTTTCAATTCAAAACATTTTACGGGGTAATAAAGATTTGTAAATTTGTGCAGTTCAGTCTGCGATTTTCGGTGGCAACAGCCGGGAGGACCGAAGGGGATTTTTATTTTTTATTACCTTTCGCCGCACAGGCATGTGGGCCAGCCAGGTGATATAACCGCGTGCGTTTGCATAATAGGCATCAAACTCGTCAGACGAGCGTTGGCGAAAAGTGCAAAAATTTATAGTTTGGCTGCAACTTACCTGTCCCGTTCGGATTTTGCGCGCTAATTCGACGGCGCTCATGAAGACCAGGGGCTCTTTGATGGGTGGACAGGGGGGTGCGGGTCGCAGGTTGATCAGCCAGAAAAGCGGCCCCGTCAGGATGCGAACAAGCGACTGCACGGCCGCAAACACCCTGAGCAACACCTCCATCCCTGAAAATCAACGAAAGGTTCAAAAATTGCGAATTTTAATAATGACGTTCGAAATCGCCATCGCCGATCTTTAATATGTGCAATTTTTTTATCTCTGCTGGCCCAATTTTTGCAGATTAGATCACCATCAAGGCTGCTCAAGTACGTGGCCCGTGACCTTCATATTATGCGCGATTCCTCACGCTAGAAAAGCTTCTATTATAGTCTTGTGTCTATTTATAAATTAGAAACTCGTTTACATATTTTACACACAACTCAGCTACTAAAAGCTATTTTTATTATTTGGTATCATAATGATTGAAGTTTTTCATGCCAAAGTTTGTGTTTTCAATTGGAAAAAAATTGAGCTGTAATAATGTAATAAAAATGATGCAAACATCCAAAGAAAATAATTAAAATCTTTTAATAAATAAATTCTTAATTTGAACTAAAGTTTTACAATGGAGGAATGAGTTAATGATAGTTTATAAAACTGAGTGAATTAAAAAAAAATTCAAGGTTTTATTTAATTAAGCCTCAATAATTTAAAATCATCTTTAATGGAATATTGAAAAGATTTGTATATTGCTCAATTTAATTCATCTATAAAATAATTTTTAATTGAATTAAATGCAATGGAATGAAAAAAGCTTTAAATACTATTTTAAACTGGAAATTTTCACCTTGTACTAGCTAAATTCTCAGACCTAAAATTCTTCTTAACCTAATATAAATTTTTAAAGATGAATTAATGCGACATCGAATCTTCTCTAACTTCTAGAGGAATTTCAATTTGCAACGTTTTATTTTTAATTAAGTAACTTTTGAAACCAAATTATTGCACCTTCACAAAGATACACAGTTTTGTGTCATCTATAAAAAAAAATTTCAACAGAAATCCGCAGATTGTGCGTGCGAGTTTTGTCTGCGAGTGCGAAAACAAAGAAAGCCATCGAAAAACGCGAGCACCTGCGACATTGTTCCGAAATTAGAGTTAATTGGCTCGACGCAGGAGGAAGTAAGTTTTACTATGCAATTTCCGAGCATAAAACACACATTTTTATCTCTTGGAGCAATCAGATTAAATAGACTTAAAACAAGACGCTTAATTTGATTCGCCTTGATCTTTAAGGAAGCAAAAATTATGCACATCTCATGATTTTTAATCAATTTAAAAGTCAATTCTTCAGAGCATACGGTGTACGAGCGGCAGTATTGGATATGAATGTGCTGATGCTCTTCACCTTGAACTTGGACCGCGAGTGCAAGGGAGTACTTGCTGTGCATTTACATCGAACAAAAACTTGATGCAAAGTCTCGTTTCATCTTATCTAACTCCAAACGATGGTGTGTAAACACGCTTACTCATTTCTTGCCTCTGTATCTGAAATGCACGACGAAAGGTCGAGAGTGCGGCCGCGAGCGTTGATCCCGAAAACGTTGCGCAAATTATGCACTTGTTAAAATAATGTCTGCATTCCTTCAAGACGCTTGACTAAGCAAAGAAAGAAACAGGTTCCGATTGCTCAATTTGAAACTTAATCAGCTGTATCTTAAAGTAATTTAAAGCCGCATCAAACAAGCACTTATTTGAAAATAAAAAAGAATTGTTAAAATTTAAGATTATTTTATAGGGAAAAAACAATAAAGATTTTTTTTTTAAATCTATAAATAGGAAAAAATCTTATAGAATAGAATATTAAGATTTATTAAACAGTTTTCCTGGTATGATGATGCAATATTTTGAAGAAATGTTTATCTTTTCATTAATTTTAAGCGTTTTTCTACAATCCACAGTGATTCATTCCGGAATTCACGCGCGCCCTCGCTGAATGCAGTGAAAGTGAGTGACCCAGTCCAGCCAAACCCAAATAGAGACGCTTTGACGCAGAAAAACTTCTAGATGCCTTTTTTCACACCAGTACATTAATGAATATTATTTCCAAATAACATGTATTTTCTTTTTTTCTTATGAGAGGTAATTTATTAAATTTATTGGATAAAATGCAATTATGGACTTTTTGTTTAACAATTTGTAAATAAGTCTATTTTGTATATAGCAAAGTCTGAAGTCAAAAGATTGAGCCCTTATATGACGTTACTAATTTATAGCTGATTAAAAATGAAACAGTTGAATTAAAAAAAAATATTAAAATGTTTAAACTAGTTAAATAATTTTTTAATATCAATAAATATTGATAGCTCAAATTCTTCTGCAGAAAATTGCAGAGAAAAAATTAGTAACAAAATTGATAATTTTTTTTTTTTTAGATAATAGGGGAATTTTTCAACACTTAAGAATATCATTTAGATTTTTCGTCTTTAAATTGCTTGAAGGTACCAGTTCCTATGATCAAAATATTTAAATGTTGCACCAGGGCTCCAATTGAATCTGTAGTTTGAATTTCACGGTTAAATAAATTTGATATCAATGCGTTGTTCGCAATGCATATTTTGCGGCGAGAGAGGAAAGCTGGCGATTGTTGTTGCGAGTTTTGGAAGTGCGAAGACCTTCAGGGCTGGCCGCACTCTTCGGAGAGACCCACAAAAGCTCCTTTTTTTTGGGTTGTGCAAAACTGAATAATAATAATCTGCCGGCGCGAGCGAATAATGCAAGCGAATAACAACATCTCGCTTGCTGCTTACCAGACCAAATAATTATTTCAGAAAAAAATAACCACGAAAAAGGCAGGGTTTCAAAAATGTATTCTTTAATGTCTTATTTCTGTGTTATTTCTTCTCTTGTAAAGTTACTTGTTGTTTCCTAGTAAAAATTAATTAATGCTCCACAGCTATTCTCAAAGAATTTTGAGTGCGTTGCTTGTGTTCTATTGTAAAAGTGTGAAATATGGCTGTTTAATGAAGCAATAAAATTTGATGGGCTATTAGCTTTTATCGAGCCGCACGACTTTCTCCCAAAAATAGACGCGTGCTGGCGTATTATTGCTCTAGGAAGTGGAATTTCGATCACTTCACTTTTCGAGTTTGCACATTGTGCACATCTACACCCATAATGCATCCCAAAGTAAACACGGAAGTACAGCTAGATGTTAGTTTTGAAAGTGAACAACCTAAATATTATGCAGCGTTAGTCCAGCCCCAATATTTGACTTTTTCATTTTTGATTCTCACAGGTGTGCGCGCTTAAATAAATGCACAAGGCTATTTTCAGAGACCGAATTCAAATTGATTGTAAACGCTGACGTGACAGGAGTAAACCCGCAAAACATGTTTAGTGCATGTAATTAGCAGTACTAACGAGAAATAGCAATCATGATAAATATCATGATTCAGCGCTTTGCAAAACAAAAAAAGAGACAAGTTTTAATTTTTTCATAGTAGCACACTCAGTGGTGTACAATAAATTCTTTATTCATTCCTTTAATTAAAATATTTATTGTTTTGTTTTAGAATTAAAAATCAAACGCAGTTCACTACCTTCTCCAACATGTTACGGGAAGCCTAATTTTCTTAATTAAGCCATTATGAATATTTTGAGTTATTATTTGTTTCTGAATTGTATGAGACTTATATTAATTCTTTTGATCAAAATCAGCACAAATTTCAACCTTCATGAAGTTACTTTAGGAAATTAAATAAAAATTGGCTCACTCAAAAATTTTCCTTTTGAATAATAACAGGCATCGACCATTTGTACAGACATATATAGAGTACCATACACGATTTTCCAATTGTGATAAAAACTGACCAAGTGAGTCACATCCAGACAAACCATTTTTATCTTCAAACCGGTCGGGTTTCCAGCAGCCAAAATTGCAGAATGTGTTTTTGCGCAAAATTGAATATAGTACTCACCCTTTTGAAGAAGTGTCTAGCGCTTTTTACAAGAGTGCGTTTATTGCGATTAATTTTTCAATTGGACGCAGTAAAGCTTGCGTCTGTCAGTCTGCTGCTCTGCATTAGATAAACGCAAATAGACCGATGCAATAAGTGCAGCAAATTATTATAATCTTCGATAACAAGAAGTTTATGCCAAGATGTTTTCATTTATTTAAGCTGACGTCATATCATAATAATATATAAATGCACCGCAAATCACATCTTTTTTAAAATCACTTGGTTCTTTTCACACAATGATTCATATATTTTTATAATATAAAATTGAAATTTCAATTTCACTCACTCGCTCAAGGTCAAAGTTGTGTTTGATTTATTTTTTTCAGAAAGTGTGTATTTGCTTAATTTTTTGTCTTCCATCTGCCATTTCCTTTTTCCGGCAAGTGTTAAATTTTTTTACGTTTTAGTCTTGAAGCTGCAATCAAAATTACGATTGAACGTTCAATTTTGTCTCAGGGCCGACCCTCCTCTCACGAAATCCACGTGAATTTTAAACAGTTGAACCTACAAAACCATTTCAGAGTGGTTCCGCTCGTATTGAACAGATAATACGTTTTTGAACACAAGATTCGCGAAAAGGTCAACAAATTAGCAGGCCTGTTCACCTTCATTGGTTTTTTCGGCACGTGAATCGCCACGCTCTGGGCTTCTATTAATTATTACTTTATTTTCCTTTGTGCCGGAATTAACCTTCCCACCTGTTCGGGCGTCCCTCGGTTTGAACGAACAGGCGATAAATTTGTTCAACCGGTGTTGAAGAAAAAATTTAACAACAAACCCGTCGAGTTTGCGAAAGGTGATTGAGGTCAAGTGCAGCTGTAGGAAAACATGCTCGTCAAAGACTCGATGCCCAAACAGTGAAAAATTTAGCCGGTCGCGTCACTCTCGCCTCAACTCATCTTTACCCTTTTTCAAATCCGACGGCAAAGATTTATCGTCGGTCAAGGCTCGCGAAAACCCGTCAAGGCGAAATGAAAAAAATCGGATCGACTCGCCACCATGTTATGTCAATGCGGAAAGAGAAGATTTCGTAATCGCTCGTCTGCCCATGAAAGGTCAGAATAGGTTTGTTTGGGTGGGTATGCGAAGATGGTGATTTATTGATTATTGTATTGTTAAATACAAAGTTGTTTTAAGATAAGACGGAACGGACAAAACCGAAAACGAGTTTGTTGCTGTTAGGAAGAAATAGGACAAGATACTCATTTAACAGAAGCTAAACAACATTCACCTGTTCAGTGATTAAAATGAGGAAATTTATTGATTAAATAATAATTTAATATGATAGATAAAACGCTCCAATTAATATCTTTTTTTTTTAAATCATGCTAATAATTATATTAGGTAACTTATAAGTTCTTAATTAAAGTGTTTTGAAAGGTTTGTTTACTATAAATATTTCAATATTTTGTATCCTAAATAAAGTTTTGATAATCAGCAAAGGTTTTCAATTTCTAAGAATTTATTTTTATATTTAAAGCGTTATTATTCAATTGAAATGCAATTTTATTTTCAAGTCTCACATTATTTTGAATTCCTCAAGTAATTTTTTTCCATTGTAAATTCTAAAGTCTAAAATGCAGAAAGCAATTGAAAACTTAATTGCATGGGATTAAACTATAAAGTGTGAAACTTCCGGCAAGAAAATAATAGCTGAACCATAGACATAAATATTGCCAAATTTTTGTAGGTGTGAAAATTTTCATTACTGCAAGCATTTACGTTTGGGTGGGCTTGGTCCATAGCAATAATAATTCCTATGGCAGTTCCAGTTTGGTGAGCGTGCTGTGTGCAGCCCGCCGAGATTAAAGCGCGGCGTAGTGTTGCGCGCGCGGGCCAAAATTACACAACTCCTTTGGTGCAATAATGTTTTAAAAACACACGCGCTCACTGCCGGGCTTGCCTACTCCTCATCTTTTTGGCCGGTGATCCATCCATTATTCAACGAGAAGAATTGCGGCGAAAGACGTTTCGTAAGCAAATAAAATGATGAAAAATGACAATCAAGATTGGAAGGAAATTAGGTGCAAAAATCACCTTAGAAATGAAATCGGCGTTTTGTCCAAAAACTGGGTCACTTGAAATTGAAAGGCTTTCGATCGTTACGGAAATAATACAAAGATGTATTCATTCTTTTTAAAGCTATTTGATATTTTGAAGATCAGTAATTTGATTATTTTTCTTTTTACTTACTTGATGGGGTGGAAAAAGGGGTGCTTCAGAAAAACAGGGTTGTCTCAGCTTATTTGTTTATGGAAAATCCTTGATAATAGGACAAAACCAAAATGCACTTTCCAGAACCGGGTCCTTTTGTTGTTCGAAACAGCACTCGCGCCCGCCGAATCGGTTTTCACAGGCCAAGTCGCGAGGTAAGACTGGAGAGTCCCCACCTGAGCTGGGACTCCCTTGCTCAGGTATCGCGGAGGCGCCCCACTCTACTCGCACATTTTGAACCGCATCTTCGCCGAATACCCTTTTTGACCTACCATGACCGCAAAATCTGCAAAAAAAGTTGTTCAGCTTGGAGCTCTTCTTGTTACAAATTTGATCTCCATCGTTTTAATTTTTTGTGCTATAGAATTTGTATGAAAATGTAATTTTAAGTTATAATAAGTCAGCAGGAATCCCCTCTCGGCTGTCAAGAGACTGACAGGTTATATAATTGCTCTTCTCTTCTTCGTTGCGCGCAATTACGCTAATTACCGATCATCAAAATTTGATAATAAAAAAAGACTGCAGAGGCAGAAAAATAAAAATACGAATATTTGCGCCCTTTTTAATTTTTAGAAACCTCTAGTTGTTCTGTGGTCAATTACGGATTCCCCAGCCTTCAATTTTTATATGCGTCGTTCGCTTTGATTTTTTTTTGTATGATAATAAGATGGATGTAATGTGAACTGCAAAAAATGCTAATGATCCAATGCCAAGTTCAGCATAGTTGGCGTCGCGCTTTTCGCAAAGTCACCTTTCTTATCAGATTAATTTACCAAATGCAATCGGCATGTGTTTGTTTTTACTTAGCGCGGTGCTTGCTGGTCTCAAAGCTTAGAGAGACACGCACGTGGATTTTTTTGCATACTTGTGGTATTTCAACCGGATTTTCCTTACGATGACCCTAAAACGTGAATAAGTAGAATCATTCTTTTAAAATTGAAACTTAAAACAAAAATTTACAAATTTATAGTTTCATTTATGTGATGTATTAATCTTAGGTTCCATAATTCTTATCAATCAGCGCATTTCTGAATTTCAAGTAATATTATTACAGCTTTTTGTACATAATTGATTTATTTAATATTTTATATAGAAGTAAGAGGCTTGAAATAGCTTTCACGTCTATTTTCAATAGAAATAAACAAAAATTCCATAGCTAATCAATAAACAATTCAAATCTTCCTGGCTGAGTTTTAATTAAAATATCAGTTTGTATCTCGAAAAAAGCGACAGATTGCTTTATAATTTTTGAATTTATAAGCGAGAGGGAGGTGGAAAAATGATTTATTTAATGTGACGTTGCAATCAAAGAAATCGAATCTTTATAGCATCCGGATGGAAATTGTGTGCAATGCAAAGAGGCGTTTGCATGGTCATTTGAAGGGCAGCAGTTCGTTTGCTTTTGTTGTCGCAGTGTTGCGTAACTAGTTTTTTGTGATCTCTTTATGACGCACGGTGCAGCGTCGTCTGGCACAAAGGAAAAAATATCAATCTCGGCGGTTCTTTCCTCCTCCAGAGCGCGCGAATGCAAAAACATAATTTCATCTTGTGCGCCTCACACAATGCACACACTCCACAATCACATCCTGCTGCTAATTTTTTTTTCCAAAAAGAAAAAAACCCTTACGTCATTTCATGTTTTGACGCCCTTCTGCTGCGAGCCGTAAAAATCAACCATGCGAAAATATATTTTATGTTTTTTAGCGCTCCAAACAAAACGTGTTAATGATACGAAATATAGTCTTGGTGGTTGGCCGAAAAAATCTTTGGTCTGAACACTGAACAGTTCTGAACTTGACCTTTCTACCTGGAAAATGATCACATTTGATTGCCGTTATTTTGTCCCCAATCAACTTTAGCGCAGCAAACGAACACCATTCACAAGCGGGGGGAGCGATTGAAAGAAAACAAACTTTATATAGTTAACGACGACATTTATTTATTCACTTTATCGTCAGTGCGTGAAAACACTTGTATTTATGTAGAAAAATAATAAATATCGACAAATCAGGCACACACGTGTCTGGCCAGGTACTTTATTTTTCACCATCCTCCACTCACATGAGACCATTTCAAATCTATGCCTATTGAATATAATAATAAACGAGCTACTGAATTTTCGATAATCCAATCCAAGCCAAAATATGACCTCTGATTGGAAAATCAACATTCCGCGTTCGTGAATTAAAATTTTCTGCCAAAGTGACCAAGGGATCGGCACCACCTCGGCCACAAACAATTAGGCAATCAAAATTTTTCTCAATATTTAAAACTTCACGTTAAAAATCTTGAGCTGCGGAATTTTTGAATAGAAACTCCAATCCAAGCCTTTGGCCTCTGATTGGAAAATCGACAATCCGCCCTCAAAACAATAAAAAATCCAGTTGAAATCTCAGAGGGATCGGCACCACCTCTGGCTTTTGCGACTGGAATTAAAATTTAAAATCATTTTTACTTTAAATTTAAAATTCGGTCCCATGTTCTAGAGTGAGGAGGAGGCCTTGAGGGTAACAGATCGCCCTTGCAGGTTCAGGTGCGGCGGGCGTGTTTCTCACACAGTCTCCTTCTGGTCGGCAGGGGGAGGCGTCCATCCTCCGAAGGCGCGTTCAAGTTCTTGAGCAACGGCGATGGTCAGTCTGTCCTGCAGAGGGTTCGCGGCCACCTGCAACAAAACAATGGGTTTGACATTCACCTCGAGCCAAGGGCATTGATGAAAAAAAAATATAGTCTGATGCGAGTGTGATTGATGGTAAAGTTTGTTTGAGCTGTGATTTTTTGCCGGTGCCGCCAGCAGCGTCGAGTGATGGACCAACTCAAGGAAATTAATCGAATTTGCGCGGCAAAAAACGAAAAGGCGAGCAGAGGCAGAGATAGTTCCTATTACCTGGATGCCGATGGGCAGGCCTTGAGAAGAAATGGCGACCGGACAGTTGGTTACTGGCATCTCGGTAGCGTTGAAAGTGACCAGGTAGGAAACGTTGAGGAACTTGTAGTAGATCTCGCGGTGGAGGAGTGCCGGCTCGACGAAGGACGGGAAAAGTACCACGCCGTGCTCGCCAAGTTTTTCCTGCGTGAAATCAAAAATTTATTTATTATTTTTACTTCTTAATCAATACATTTTTTTCCTAATTGGAGTAGTAATGGCTTGAATTTACAACAAGCAGATGTCTTTAAAGCGCCCGATATCAAAAGAGATTCGGACGCCACGGCAAACTCAATGCAGTTTATAAATTACTCAATAATTTTAAAATTTCTCCTTTTAATTAAAAAAATTATTTAACATTTTATAATTTTAACCAAAAATTATAATGATCCATTTTCTGCGTATTTCTTTTATCACATTTTTAAAATTTTTATTTACAAGCCATTCTTTGTAACTGAACCCATAAAGGATTTATAAAAATTGTTTAAAATTTTGATCACATTCGAAATGATCTTATCTGGGTGTATATCATGATTAGGTGGAATATAATAGTAAAAGTTAAATATTCCACAACTTTTACTCTCCGATCATACATATTTTGCAAAATTAAAATTATGTTTTTCAATTTAAGCACGAGAAATCCAAAATTTCTTAATGAATTTGATCATTTTTGATCAATATATAATTTTTGACTGCCTCACTTTGGTCTTGGTCTCTTGAGATATAACCACCTCCATTTGATTGCTTCGTACAGATCAAACATTACGAAATAAATAACTTTTACAATTTTGGTCAATATCTAATACTTAATGGGTAATGCTCAGTCACTTCGTCATTTATTATTTAATTTAAGTAACAGCTATTAATACTGCTAATCTTCAAACAAACGAAGTTTCGAAGGCTGTGATCTGTCTGCGTATTTGGGCAGAACATGTCCAAATATGACAAGTTTTTTATTTGAAGAAAAAAAGGAGAACGTTGTGTTTACCATACCATATCACGAGCGGTGAAAGTCAAGGCCAAATGTTAGAAATTATATAACACACAGATTTTTATTGCATTGACACCTGCTATAGCATTTTGCAAATAATGAATTCATCGACTTGGAGAGGCTTATTTTAGACAATTTTAGTTGGTCCGTTGTGATTAAATTTCGATTACCTGAATGCGGACATGAAAGCAAAATTTGATTCCAAGGCAAGAATCGAGAAAATGTGGCGAGAGGAGCAGCAGGTTTTCTCAGATATCTAAAATTTGGCCTTGCGTTTGGACCGAAATACCTCCATAAAACGTATGTATGTTTGCAGAACCAGTACATACACAAGTACCTTCGAATCCCCTCTTACAATAAATAAATTCTTTTGCATTTCTGTCGCCGCCGCATTACCACCGCGTGACGGAGCTTTTCTTCTGACCGACCGCAAAATTTTTTACTTTGCGCCAAAAGCGAACGGTGTTGGTATTAGCAAAAACACCAGACAGATCGATGGATGATGCAAATATTGAAAAAAAGCATCAGTTCTAGACGTATACGTAACCTTGACATTGTAATAATAATAATTTAGCATTAATTTTAATATAGTTTGTAAAAAAGTCATAAAAAAGTAGGGACTCCAAAAAAGCATTGTTTTCATCCAAAATAAATTCGTTTATTTGTAATTTTTAATCCATAAATTTAAAGTTAAGAGACAAGAAAAAGATCACTGCTAGATGTTGAATTCTCAAATAACTTTAAATAAATAATTATGTATTATCATCATTCTTAAAATTCAAGAGAGGCACTGACTAAGAATTTTGAGCCAAACTTTCCTGAATCGTCTAGATATGTCAAATTTCTATCTAAAATTTAAACGCTAAAGAAAGAAAGTATAATTATATATTCCCTTCAGAAAACAAACTGCAATGAAGTTTGACAATGAATAGCAATGAGTACAAAGACTTTGATCATAAATGCTTTAAGTGAGATTTTAATCGGCGCATGTCGCAAACCAAAATAAATGGCGAACAATGCAGCAGCTCAAGGCGGCGGATTGGTTCTCCACCTCTTATTATTATCATTTATCATCAGATGGCCTAAACAATGGAGAAGGTGAAAATTGCGCCGCATTTTGCAACAGTCTCGCGTGTTCGGGGGACCTATTCATTAGAGAGGCTCGGCCGTCCGATGGACGCGCGACCTTGTCAACGCTGCACCTGATTTGCTATTAATTTCTTCATTAGAGCTCGATGGCTCCGTCAATCTTTTCTCCAAATTGTATATAATATAATTGTCCCTCTGCTCCTAACAAAACTCTGACCCGACACGCGGAGTGTGTTGAGCAAGACCCCTTGTTTCAGAGGGCCACGGCCTGCGGCCTCGGCCGTTTTAGTGAATCGCGCATTTCGTACCTTGAAAATAGTCTTGATCCTCTGGTTGGCCGCAACCATCTCTCTGAAATCCTCCTCGGACACGCGGTCGGCGACGCGTTTCAACATGCCGTACAACAGGGGTGGAAATGTGTAGTCGGACATGCAGGCGAAGTAACGCACCCACTCCCAGGTCACACTTTTCCATTCCTGAGAAAAAAGAACAAATAATTTATAACATTTTCAATTACAAATTGAATATTGTTAAAAAATAAAATATTGGAAAATATTTAAAATGCATAAAAATTATTCTAATCAATTAAAAACGTCAAAGTCTCTTATATATTACTAAATATTTTGGGAGATTGAGCAAGAATTGGATAAATTAAGAGTAAAATATTGCTATTTTCCATTAAATTAAAATTGCAGGAATTAAAATTAATGTTTGATTTTTATAAATTAATTGAAGATGAGCATAGTGGCTCTCTGCTTGCAGTTTAATTAATAGTATAGTCGTCAGTTTTCAGCATTCATCAAATTCTTTGCTAAACCTGCGTTGATCTGGCGAATTAGCCTGAAATTGTGTAAATGTTGGACCACGACGACGACTGCAATCAAATGAGCCCATATCAAACCGCTGCCTAGAGCGATATTCACAAAACTGCCGTGTCGCGAAATGGGAACACTCGGCGCTGCAAACTCTCAGGGGTCACAACGAAAACTCGTTTTCATTCCAAATAAACTTAGTAATTTTTTCTTAATTAAACAGCATACCTTAGAGCCGGGCTCGGCCTGGAACATGCACTCGACGCCGTTCATTTTCAGCAAAATCGTCGACGCGATTTCGAAAATGTCCTTCAGCTCGTCTATGCACAACTGAGCAAAGAAATAAAACCATAATTAAATATCAATCAATCTGATTAGAGTTCAAAGGAAATTAAAACTAGTCGCACCTTTTCAGCCTTGACGCCGCAAGACTTCTCCAGATGGTTCACAGCCTTCCTCAGGGCGGATTTGACCTCGGGGTTGAGCGTCCTGGTGAAGACGCCGCCGTCATCCTCAACATAGCAAATGCGCATTCCTTTCAGGTCCACCTAAAATGAGTAAGTACAAAAAATTTGTTTTTATTTTAGGAAAAAATTCAATTAAATTAAATTTATATTTCTTAATTGAATAAAAAAAGACACCTTATTTCAAGTTTCAAAGTCACGTTCTTCAAATATACGTCAGTTATTTTCTGTTTGCTATAAGTTCGCAAATATCTCCGGTTTAGAATTTAAATCGTCGATTTAAAATCGAGATTTTTTTCTGAATTCATTCTAAGTTAGTGGAGAAAAATTTCCTATTTGAAAATAAAAAAATGTTCATTTACAACCGTTAAGATCTACATCACGTGACATAATCTGATAGAGAATTTTTATTGCAGAGGAAAATTAACTAAAAAATTAATCTCTGCCTTTTATGGCTTTACAAGAAATTACACATTCAAAAACGGCTCGTAAACGCCAACGACTTTTTTATTGCCAAGGCGTGTTAAATTGCGGAAAATCCGTCGTGTGCAAACGATGCAACAAGCGCCGAGGGCGAATGTATTTCGGTGCCTCTCCTTATCTAGCATTACAAAAGAGCAACAGGTGTGTCCGCCGGTGCAATTTTCATTTTTTAGTTCGCCGATCAATTGCTCTAGATTAGGTTCACCGTCGAGATGATCACAATCTGGGCGAGGGAAAATTGCGACAGAAAAACGCAAGAAAAATGCAACGAATTTGCTTGGAGAGATAGAGAAAGTTCCACTTTCGTTGCCATGCAGCTCCAACAGAAGGAATATTATTCTGCGTTGTATAATAGAGGCGGCACGCTAGACAAGATCATGCGGTGCCGGTGCCAGTGGCGTAACATACGAGGCGCGCCACCCGAAAAACGCTTTCTTTCGTCACGCCTTGCAACGCATTGACACTAATACCTTGATTAATCCTTTTGTCCATCAAAATGAATTTGTGCAAGAGCAGTGATTCAATATCAGTTTGATCTTTTTTAATGCAACTCAATCAATAGAGCACTTGGAAAATTCTGAAGTATTTTACACAAAGAATAAATTTCCAGATTTTCTTTTAGCATTATATTGATGAATTTTAAATTAAAAACAAAGACAATTTTTTGAAACAATTGTGAAATAAAAACAATTTTGCAATTTAAATAATTGAATTGTATGAAAAATTAGTATAATAAATATGATGAAAATAGCTGATATTTGGAAGAATTGAAAAAAGTACCTTGCGGTCCAGGTTGAGTGCGGGGGCGTTACCTCCAGCCATGACTTTCAGGGTAGGTGCCAAATCTTCGGCGTACCTGCCCATCAGAGCAACGCTGAAGAATCTGTCCCAGTTGGGGTCGCTGGAGCTCGGGCAGTGGCCCTCGTTAGAAACGAATCCTGCAAAAAAACCAAGGTTGTGATTCTGAATAAAAGAAGTGCCTAATCAATCATTGTTATATTTGGTTCCGCGCCACGTGAGGAAAAGGCGAAATAATTAAGTATTTTCAACTGCTGGCGTTCAAATCTCCGTCGGAATATACTGACTCGTCCTCACCATCATGCACCAGCTTTTAAAACCCTCTCATCTTTGAGATGCTTTTGGCAATTCAAAATCATACAGTTAATTCACGCAGCTAATTAATCAATTAGGAGATTGGCACGTTAATTGTTTTGCAAATAGAAAGCAATATATGGTAGTAAGAGAATGCAATTAGTGCAGAGTGCAAAACTATGGTAGTATATTATGATTTGAAAAATCGTGTTTGATAAATTAAATTCATTAACGGAGCAGTTTCATTCATTGCAGCGATTCATTTCTTTTCTTTTTCAAATAGTTTTATTTTTTATTGATTAATTTTAGCTCTTTTCATAAAGAGCAAACATTATAGAAGGACGTAAAATTTTATAATATTATAATAACCTATGGATTATATCTTGAAACTTTCTTTTGCATTATGCAAATATCACTAAAAGCATGTAGACGTGTTGGAACAAAAGTACCGAAACTAAAACTCTTTCACCGCTGACGAGATTAAAATCAGATTAACCACGCGTGAATTCGTAAACACCATTATTTTCCAGAAACAGCAGCTTCCGCGATTTTATTCGTTCCTATTCAAGTCCGAGGCAATTAAGTTGCTAGCCCATTGTTTCTGCCGCACAGACAAAAAAAAACTGCACGACGGCAAGTTCAAGGACGGCGTTCTCTTTTAAACCGCGTCTTCTGTGTTTAAATCATAATTTCCCTCGTGCAATTATAAGCGCATCAGGTTAAAATTACTCTTTTTAACATTAACTCGTGAAAACCTCGACCTTTAGGAAAAATCAAACTTAAAAGCCTGAGACTTTTGGTGTGTATGTAATTGTATAGGAAGTAAGTGGTCAATAAATTTGAAGGTGCAGTGGCCGGGGGGCGATCGTTCATGTAATGCTCTTTTAAGGTGCGACTTGGAACAAATTCTTCAGCAATTTGCGGAAACCATTTGCTTGTAAATTTTAAACTGAAGTAATGAGCGTCTTACCTGGCGATGGTTTGTGGCCGAAGATGCCGGTGAAGGCGGCGGGCAGTCGCGCCGATCCTCCCACGTCAGATGCCAAACCGACCACCGAACCCGCCGAGGCCAAAAGGGCAGCCTGAAAAACAAGTTTCTGTATCATTAAGTCACGATCTTCATGTATTTATTTGCAAGACAAAATATCAAAACAATTGCTCTTCACATGAATACTTCCTCCAAGGTCTTCCATATATAGACATGTTCTAAAGTGGTTTTAATGAAGCTAAAAAAAATTGTTCGATAATTTAAAAAAAAATTATTCTGTTATCATGAAGCGTATCAATTTTTTTAATGTTTTTTAAATTTCTTTAAATAATTGAATCTAGAAAAAAATAAGTTTATCCTTAAAATGTTCTGTTAACAATTGCTCATAAAGTCTGCGGACTAAAAAGATTTTGAAATCCTTGTAGAAATCTCCTCTTTTAGGCAGGAAATCGTCTAACTTTTCAAAACCCATACCAAATCCTACATTATAATGCAATATTATTCGGAATAAAGGTTGTTGTGCTCTGGGCGATGCAATTAGCGAAGTGTAGTTAAGTAACTTGTTTGGTCACTTTTTAACCATATCAATTTGACGATTTGGCGGCGCCGGGACCGAAATAAATATTAAAATGTAATCATAGCGTGTGTGAGACCGAAAAAAAATGCATTAGATGTGTGGCCAAAAGTGTGCCAAGGTCGTGCACTGGTCACCAAATTATTTCTTCACTGGCTCGTGTAGAGGAACAGCCAAGTTCAACCCAAAATTCAAGTTTTTTTATCATCGAGATATATTGGCCGCGTAATTTGCGTACGAGTTGAGTAAGTGTGCCTTGTTGGCCATTCAACCGTAATATGCAGCGATATGGAAGAAAGAAAAAAAATTGCCAGAAATCTAATGAACCCCGACTACCTTGAAGAGAGCAGTCACCCAAATTTCCCAGAGGAAACTATATTTTTAATTCGTTTATCCTCTTAACGTGAGCAACATTTTCCCACCAAAAGAGTTTGTCAATCAAGCGGAATGCGCGATGAATGAATGCGCCAAAAAAGAGAAAGCGGTGCTCGAGCGGCCTCTGGTGCTCGTTCTCCGAGCCCAGGGTTCCTTCGGTTTTCTCACCTCGCCGCCGGAGGAGCCACCGGGCGATCTGCGCAAGTCGTACGGGTTGTTGGTGCGTCCGGTGTTGTTGTTGTCCGTCTCGTAGCACATGCACAGCTCGGGAGTGTTGGTCACCACGAAGGGAATGCCACCGGCTGCGCGCACCAAGGTCACGGTGTGAGCGTCCTGAGATGCGATTTTCGGCGCATGGAGCTTCTGGCCAGATGTGTTGCTCAGCCCTATTAAATAAAAATTTTATTACTTGACTAATAATTTAATCTAAGATTTCAATTTTCAATAAATAATATCTTTTTATATTGTATTGAATTTATGCACTAATTTAGAATTAAAGTATTCTTTTTTCATCAAATTGTATTCTGCACTGCAATAAATAATTAATTTTGTTTTACCTTGGACGGCGATGCTTTCCTTGACAGAAAAGGGTACTCCGAGGAAGGGAGTTTCCTGTTCCATTTGCTCAACGGTTTTCACCCCTGAGCGGATCATTTGGTCCACCTGCTGGGCCTCCTTCAACGCGTCTTCGTACCTCTCGTCGACAACGCAGTTGAGCTGAGGCTGCACCTCTTTGGTGCGCGCGATCACCGCCCTCATTACCTCCTCGCTGCTCACCTGCAAAATAGGGTTGTTCGAGGTTAAAACTTTGGTGCCGCTCTTTATTGAACGAGTGTTTACAATTGAGTTAGTATATCTAAAATTTGTTTGTTACTTTTTAGTTTAATTTCATTTAGTAAAAAGACGAAGAGATTTTTTTAAAACACACGATTGAGGGTTGATTCGTAGTGATTTGAATTAAAATCGGCTTTTCCTCGATGGGTTTTAAGAGTTGTTTATTGCTTAAAAGATCATATTCAGTGTTTAACAAAAGACAAACCGCTCACAAGACCGATCGAGGAAGAGCCGATTTAAATTCAAAATCCCCACGGATCAACTCTCAATCGTGAAATTCTTTCACGATTATTTTAAATAACAAATTGACAAGGACGATTATTTTATTTATCAATTTCACTTTTATATTCTTGTTTTTTTTAGTTTTTTTTTTATATAATTTATTCTATGAGGAAGAATATGTTTTTCCTTGTTTGCAAATTTGTGACCGAAGAGACGATAAATAACGTTGAGAGGTGTAAAGGGTCTCGACCGTGGCAGGAAACGTGCTAGCTAGGAAGTGACACGGCGAGATTGAAAGCGAATGAATATCAAACACACTCAAAGTCAATGGCGTGCAGATGCAAGGGACTTTGTTCTTGATGCACGGCTATGTTTCATTCTAAGTGGGAGAATTCAAACGAGGTTATTTGTTTGTGTCAACCAGTGGCTGCTGCTTCTTAGTTTTATCTCCGGCAAGGTCACCTTAATCTGCACAAGACCCTTCCTGAATTAATATTTCACAAGTCTTTTGTCGTTTTACAACCTATTCTAAACTACTTTTAGTTTATTGTTTTACAACGTTTCGATTTTATTTGAATGTTTATGTCTAGCAATAAAACTAACAAAAAAAGGACGCGTCAATTATGAATGGTCAGTATTTTCTTACTTTAGTTTGAAATTTTTGTGTTTTTTTTTTTTAAATTTGAATAAAGAAGTAAAATTATCTCTATTTATTTATTTATTTGAAATAATCTAATTGGGAGTTTTCTTACCTGTTGAGTTCGGATCTTCTGCGCAAGCGTGGTGGCGCTCTGGAGCAGGAGGGGGTTGCGGATGCGCGGTAGGCTTTTCGGTCGGCGGAGGCTCTTGAGCCAGATGAAGGGTGAGGCCATCACGGCTGCCATCCACACGAGCAGCCACAAAAGTCGTTTTGCGCAAGCGCTCAGCATTTCTGCAAACACATTTTCCTGGTTGATCAAAAGCACAACGTGCAAACCCAGGCAGTTGCCCATTTTTTTTAGTCTCGCGCTCCGAACGCAAGATACACTTTCGGACTGGGCTCGCTGCCCAGAAGGACTCACGCAGGCGCCCCTGCTAAAGCACGCCTTGCCAACTGGCGACGCTTCTGATTAAAATTAGCGATTAGCACATTTCCAGCAGCAGTGGCATTGTTTGTTTTGCAAGAGAAATATGACAAAAAAGAAAGACTCGTCGCTCGACCTCTGCCACTTTATCACGCCGGTCGTGTCGATGCAACTCCAATTAAAAAGCGAAGAATGCTTTTGCGAAAATGTGAAGAAAATTGTTGCTTTCTGCCTTTGTAGTTCATGCACGAGGCAATTTTACGTCACACCACGTGCTCAGTCTATCAAATTATCTTGCTCCTCAAGAGCCAGCGGTGATTATCAATTCTGCCGTCGTATTTTTTTAATATCATGAAAGAAATTCTATGTATTATTTATTTTTTATGCATGTGAGGTCAGCTCATCTTTATATTCTTGTTGTTTCTCGCCAAAAGTGCGTATTTCGAAACAAGTTTCATTCCATAATTTTCTCTTTTTCAGCCTAGACAACGTTGTAATAATACAGATTATCAAGATTGCAATAATAGTATATCACGATTTTTGCACGAGTGGATTTAGTTCTTAAGTAATCCATAATCCACACTATTCTTTTTTTATTATCTTTTTTCCATTCAAAATTGAGTTGATTTAACCTTTTATTATTGAATTTGGCAAATTATAGGCTTCAGTTAATTTTTTTCACTATTCTTCAATTAAAATAATTTAAAGCGGCTATGCTAAATAAATGAAATTCTGAATGTTGTATTTTTCTTTGCCGAGTCCTATTTTTGCAGATATCCTCCTCTTAATTGTTAAGATTTCATAAAACCGTATGATTTAATTTATATATTTTTAGAAAAGGAAAGACTCCGCCAGGAAGAACAATGCTTAATGCAGCGTGCAATTTGATCTGGTTTGCATTGAACTTGGCAATCGAATCTTCCAGTGCGATGAGCAAATTCATTTCCCTGTTTGCAAACTTGCTCGACCGGCTTAGAAGTAACACCGCTGCATATAATTAATCCGTCCCACTTGCAACTTAACGCAGCAGGAACTAGAATAATTATATTTATGTGTGACACATCATCGGGCGGTGATCTTGTACAAGGGCACACACGGCACAGCTAAAGACCTCATTTGTCTAGGCAAGCAGCTATGACCACTTTTAGTGAAAGGGGGCGCGTAAACAAGGGCTTTCTAATGCAAGTTTGTAGCACTATCATCAGAATATAATTTCTTAATTTAAAATCGTAACGTCCTTTTTGCACTTTGTGTTTTACATTAAATAATTTTCTGTTCAGTAGCCGTGATTTTAATAATTATGAGCGTTTCCGAGTGAATTTGAAGGGCGATTGGACGATTTTGGACTAGGCAGAACCTGTGTATGATTTTTATACATGTTTGAGAGGGTGCCCAGGGGTGTCCACACACAAATTTTCAGACCTCTAAAAAGGGGCGTTTCCCAAAATTTCGGGACTTGAAAAATGGGCAAAAATTATTTTGGATTTGCTATAACTTTGGAACGGATAAAGTTATATTGACGTTCTCAACTGTTCCTGACGTAACTTTTTACGCTGAACAACTTTGCTGTTGACACCAAAGTTGTATTGTTAAGGGAAATGTCACTTTCAGGTGACCTCTGACCAAAATATCAAATTTTGACAGGGAACGCCCCCTTCGATTTTTTTCCAGGTATAGGAAACAATGTAGCCCATGAAATTTTACATCACATATGTCAAAATTAGAACAAGGTTATTTTTTGTTTTCGAGTAATTAATCGTTGAATAAGAAAAAACGCGTCCGAGGAGGGTCGAAAATTTTGAGGTTATTTCAAAAATCGAAGGAAACTGTAAAAAATCGTGTCGTGTATGTTGCTTTTGCCTTACTTGAATATTTATGATACAATGGAACATTGCTGACTTGATTTAGTTATGTTTTTGTTAATTCTTTAATTTACCTCTAAATTTTCGACCCTCTTCGGACGCGTTTTTTCTTATTCAACGATTAATTACTCGAAAACAAAAAATAACCTTGTTCTAATTTGGACATATGTGATGTAAAATTTCATGGGCTACATTGTTTCCTATACCTGGAAAAAAATCGAAGGGGGCGTTCCCTGTCAAAATTTGACATTTTGGTCAGAGGTCACCTGAAAGTGACATTTCCCTTAACAATACAACTTTGGTGTCAACAGCAAAGTTGTTCAGCGTAAAAAGTTACGTCAGGAACAGTTGAGAACATCAATATAACTTTATCCGTTCCAAAGTTATAGCAAATCCAAAATAATTTTTGCCCATTTTTCAAGTCCCGAAATTTTGGGTAACGCCCCTTTTTAGAGGTCTGAAAATTTGTGTGTGGACACCCCTTGGCACCCTCTCAAACATGCATAAAAATCATACACAGGTTCTGTCTAGTCCAAAATCGTCCAATCGCCCTTCAAATTCACTCGGAAACGCTCTTATTTAATTTTCTATATGAAAAATTAACGACATAAAAGTTCGAGCTAAAATTAAATCTAAAATAAATCATGGTAAAATTTTAATTTATTTAAAAAATTATAAATGTATAAAAACATTAAAAATGCTAATAACCTTAAAATAAATAAAAAATAATTAAAAATTTTGTATAAAATAGTAATAACCTTATTATGCGAATTTTAGTTTATTTCTATGTAATTTGAATATTTGAGTGCAAAAATGTTGAATTCATGAACCTAATCAATTGAATATCAGGTAGTAAAAATAAAATTGTGACCTACCTTTTGCTTTAGAATCAGACCTTTTGGTGTAGAACAGCATTTTGTTGATTTTTAGTGTGGTTTCACAGAATAAGTTAATTAAAATAAATTATTAGAGAAATATTGATTTCTGCTTGCACTCTGGTTTTCGCTAATTTTTGAGCCACCAACAAAATAGTTGGTTTGCTCTCGTCTGCTTTCGACGTCTTCTCGCGAGAAACCAGCAGCACTGAGTGCATTTTCCTGCTGTGCCGCTATTTATACCTTTAGCTCAGGTTCTCAGGGCACCTGCAAGGTCACCTGTCTCTGCTACGCTTGCTCGTCCATTACGAAAATCCAACAATTGCCACTATTGTTGGTTGTTTATATTTTTGATCGGTTGTTTTGGTTTGTTTATGTTTTGTTTTAACAGGAAGAATCAAATAAAACCGTGACTTTTATTAAATAATTTATTAACTATCATGATGGTACTCAAAAGAAGTAATTCACTTTTTTGTTTAATTGCCATGACTTATAAAATTCGCATTAAATTCGCACAGACTTTTTTCTTACGATACCGTTTGTTGTGGATGTGAAATCAAAGTATTCTCATCGGCTGCAACGATGTTTCAATTTCAAATGGCAAAGTTACACATCAATAATGGTAACATTCAGTACAACAACAGCATAAAGATTTTCTTTTGCGGTAATTCAACCTTAAGAACTCCGACATTACCAGGAGAAGAGCGAAAACATTTATGTAATTGAGAAAAAGATTTTTTCGGAAGAAAGTGAAATTAATTGCAAAAAAAGAAAACAGTTCACGTTAAAAAGGTCACATTTGAGGGAAATGTGCTTTCCTCGACATTTCATTCTGTCGGAAATGCGTCGTGGTTTGTTTATAAATTAACTTATTTACGCGTTTCATATTTCGGCGCTCGCCATGGACTAATTGCTTTCTAACCTCGCGACTGCACTTGATAGTTGGAGGCCCTGAACTTGACTCTCTGCTTGTGAATGTAAATAATAATTAACAGGGAAATTTCCAAGAAACAATTAATTGTTGATTTCAAGCGTTGCATAAAATTCAATCAATTAAATGTGGCTTCATTAAGAAAGAAAAAGAACAGCAGAAAAATCAGAAACTTGTTTTGCAGTTGAAACGGAAACGAAAGTGCAGGTAAATAAACAAGTTTTCGCAGATCAGCTCACAACTAGCATTACCAGTAATCATCTCGATGATGCGATAGCTATTAAATAAATTGCAGAGTAAAGAGATCATCTTATAAATAAGGTACTGAAAAATACTTGTGGTCTTTTATTTTCTCAAAGAAAAATATCTAAAAAATTGGTGAATTCTAGAAAAATTAAAATTTTAGTATCTACCTTAAAATATAAATTATTTGTGAAATTTTGCTAGAAAACTATTAAATAGGAGTTCAAAATTATTGTCTTTGTGATCAAAAAATAAACACCATTTGCAACTAATTGTGAACACTTAAAAAATAAGCAGGCTTTAGCATTTTGTTTTATGTAGTTTAAATGATCAGTTAATTTTTATTTTTAAGAATAAAAAATAATTAACCTTTAGCCACAATATTTTTTTACTCTCATTTAAAGTAACAATTGAAGAGTTGTCTTTAAAAATATAAATTGGAAATAATTTTCATGGGCCAGTACAACCAAGTTGAAAAGTTTGCTTATTTATAGTTAATCCAGAGTCAAAGGCACGAAAGTATGATAGATAACATAGCAGTAAAAACGTACTTTTTTCTTAACTGTGGTGTGCAGTAATGCAGGCGAATCTGGCCGCTATCAGTGCGATAGCGCTCCAGCCGAAAGTCCTGCTGCTGGCGACGGGTGCGAACAGACTAACATCGTCTCGTCTCAGGGTATCCCTCGTCAGGTGCCCTGTTGGCGGCAAGGTCGAAGCCAGTTCGCTTTTGCACGTACAACAGGAACCGTCTTACCGAGAGTGGAGGCAGAAATCAGTAAATAAAAACCAGTTCAGCCTGATAGACGAAGGGAAGCTTCTTTGAACTTGAAATTTACGATTAGACCTGAGCGAGTTTCCCATATCGCGCAAAAGGAAGTAGATATGAATAAAATTATGATTTCCGAGAAATGAAAACACGTTTTAATTAATGGCACTAGTATGTCAGCTCCAGACTGAATTTTTTTATCCTTCAAATAATAATTTTTGAAATGGCTTTTTTGTAAAAAAATTAATAGAAATTTTAAAAAAGTTGAACAAAATTATTAAAAAACAATTATTTTTTAAAGCACGCGTAATATTTTATATTTATCAAGATAGATTAATGGATGAAAATCTAAAAAAGAGCGAATATTCGAGAAATTTTATTTTTATGAGCCCGTATTTGTTTGTAATTTTTTTAATAACATATCATTTGGGCGTGTTTTGCGTTGCGTAAGTAGGCTGTTGGCCTTGCTCGTCCAAAAAGCCGGTGCCCTTGCTTCCACGCTTCTTCGTAGTAAATCGAATCATCGCTAGTTTGTATGAATGCGGAAGAGCCAGAATTCAAATCAACACCCTCTGCTCCAATTGGTGGTGGCCTCTGGCGCTCGAAACGCAAACACAAGGGGCCACTTCTAGCCCAGAGCGAAGCAGCTTGCGCGATTTAATCTGATATTATCCGCGGAGGTTTTTTGCCTCCAACGCACGATCCTTCCTTCGCACCTGCTCGAATGCAGAGCGTGACTTTTTCTCGCCGAAACCCCTGCCACGGTGGCCCCTCTGCAACCGGCGCTGCACGCATTTTGAGCGGGTTGCCTGCCGAGTCGGTCCGCAGGCGCCCCCGCGCTGATGAAAATGCGGGGAGCATTTATTTGGAGGAAATGCATGCGTGCGGCGGCTACGGGTCGGCCAAATGGATTTTCATTATTTAAGGGCTGGAGTGACTGTTGAGAAGGAAATTGGATATTTTGTCACTGTGGAGTCGGTGATTTCATTAAAAATGGAAGCTAAACCTGAGAATGCTGATTTCTAGTCGTTTTTATTTTGCTATAAAACACTAAAAAAATTACAAACAATTTATTCAATGATTAGTATTAAATCTAATGGAACGTTTTTTAAATTGATAAAACTTTGTTGTAAACATTCTGATTTCAAAATAATGATTTAGACTAAGCAAATTAAGATGTTATAAATGTCAACCAAAATTTTTTTATAATATTGTTTAGTCACATATGAGTTAAAATAAACACCTGCTAAGACGGGCAAATTAATAAAAAATTAATTATAAACCATTCTAAATTATAATTGTCTGATTCTTTCTGTTTTCACATACCCCGCCCAAAGTTGAAGATATCAATATGAGATTTTCACCACTTCACCATCTTAGTTTGGAAGCGACTTTCCTAAATTTCTGACTAAAAATTTTCAAAATTGCGGGTTTTGCGGGACATTTTGGAAAAACAGAAAAACGTGATTATCTCAGCTTCTAGTAGTCGTAGAACAATTTTCCGGGTACGGCTGAACTCGTCTCAGCAAGATTTACAACTTTGATGTTGAGCGTAAATTTTTATGTCAAAGGTCAAGGTCATTTTTGGTGACCCGAAATTTTCAAACTCAAATTTGGAAATGTGCTGCATGATGAAAATCATTTTTGAGATTGCCATTCGATTCATCATGAAATTTTACATAATATATGTCAAAATTGCGATGTTGATATTTTTAGTTTAATTTAAATAAAAATAAGAACATTAAAAAATGTGGTTTTTCGCACCTCGGCAGGCAGTGTCAACAATATAATCGTCTGTAACTTTTGTTCTGATGATTTTAGGTACAAAATGGTAATGACCAATGTTAATCTCCACGTCAAGACCAATCGATTGGTGTGTATGTCAATGACCTTTGGTGACCTTGAGGTCAAAGGTCACTCCGGTCGGTGACCTGGGGTCACGCGACCTAAATGTGTGATACGTACTTAGAAAGGTCTTGTCAAGAGGATAATTATAGTCACCAAATTTTTTACTTTACGTCTACTACAAATTGAATAATTATAATTTTTCCTAATTAAATGCAGCATTTTGCGTGAAATGTTTTGTAAATTAGAGATTACTTGCTTTGTAGTAGACGTAAAGTAAAAAGTTTGGTGACTAAAATTATCCTCTTGACAAGACCTTTCTAAGTACGTATCACACATTTAGGTCGCGTGACCCCAGGTCACCGACCGGAGTGACCTTTGACCTCAAGGTCACCAAAGGTCATTGACATACACACCAATCGATTGGTCTTGACGTGGAGATTAACATTGGTCATTACCATTTTGTACCTAAAATCATCAGAACAAAAGTTACAGACGATTATAATGTTGACACTGCCTGCCGAGGTGCGAAAAACCACATTTTTTAATATTCTTATTTTTATTTAAATTAAACTAAAAATATCAACATCGCAATTTTGACATATATTATGTAAAATTTCATGATGAATCGAATGGCAATCTCAAAAATGATTTTCATCATGCAGCACATTTCCAAATTTGAGTTTGAAAATTTCGGGTCACCAAAAATGACCTTGACCTTTGACATAAAAATTTACGCTCAACATCAAAGTTGTAAATCTTGCTGAGACGAGTTCAGCCGTACCCGGAAAATTGTTCTACGACTACTAGAAGCTGAGATAATCACGTTTTTCTGTTTTTCCAAAATGTCCCGCAAAACCCGCAATTTTGAAAATTTTTAGTCAAAAATTTAGGAAAGTCACTTCCAAACTAAGATGGTGAAGTGGTGAAAATCTCATATTGATATCTTCAACTTTGGGCGGGGTATGTGAAAACAGGAAGAATCAGACAATTGCAATTTTAAGAGTGGATGGATTTATCAGTGAACATAACTTAAATAAATCAGCTTGAAAATATAAATGCTTTGCTTCAAATCAAAATTCGTTACAATAATTTTAATTGATTTTACAACTAAAACCAATATGATTTAAAACCCAATAACTTATTTTAATTAATTCAATCTTATTTATTTGATCTTAACTTATCGCTAATTTTGGGAAAGTGAAAATCATGTAACATGTTTTCCGCGGAACACAATTTTGGATCGATGAGCTTAAAAGCTGACTGTGAATACACAAAATTAGTTTTCCCCATTTCAAGGTATTTGAAAAGCGAGAGCCACTTTTGTCGCGTCGCCATACAAAGCCTTTCTCTGGCGGTTAGTTAAAAAGCTGCCGGGAAATTTCGTTGTGTGGTGCGAAAGGGGCAGGAGGTGGAGCGCGAGAGGCACTCGGGTGTGCTTTATTCAAATGTTGCGTGGCAGGAGAGCGCGAGCAAAGAAGAAGTCACGTTGCTGGTGCAAAAGCAGCCGGTCGGTCGGGCCCGCTGAGAAAAGGAGACACAAAGTTTATGTTTCGCACGCCTCTTGTGAATCAATAGAGAGAGAGAGAAAGAGAAGGGAAGGCAGGCAGGCAGGGGTCTCGCTCGAAATAAGATTTCTCCTCCAGAGATAAACTGCGAGAGATGAGTAATAATGCCGCCACCGCCGTCCCCCGACTCAACAGCATCCCTTATTCCGCATCAACCCCTTGCGTGGCGCCAACTCGGCCAATATTGCGCGGCGCGTGTCTTGTTGCTGCTGCTCTTGCCATTCCGCGCACACACATACACTCTCTGCCCTCTCCATCTCTCCTCCGCGCTCTCTCTGCGCCCCGTCAATTAGCATTCAAACGACTACCCCGCACAAATCACCCCCCATTCAACAAGCAAATTTCGGGGATTCTGTAATCAAAACCTGCAATCACGCTCAATGACGCTGAAGTAAATTTGTAAAATAAATCAAATTTAAAAATTTAATATGATTCAATAAATTGCCAGTTTGAAATCAGAAAAGGGTTATCTAGTTGCTATAAATATAATTATATAATTATTTTAAATTTAAAATAAATTATTTATTAAATAATTTTTACTTTGAAGAAATTTTTAATTTCTAATTATTAAAATACCTTATTTTTTATTGTTTTGGAGCTGGAAAATATCTTTATTTTATTATTATTATTATTATTATTATGATCCTGGTAATCACCTTTTTTTTTATCTTAATAGCTGTTTAAACCTCAAACCGCTTATCACTTTCACTTCTTAGAATCTGCGCTCTAAGCCCGTCCATCATACTCGGAAGTGAAACAGCGTGAGCAAAATTGGGCGATTAGGTTTGGCCGGGTGAGATTTAAATTAATAATTAAGAGGCGGCGGGGTTGCTGCGAAGTGTCCGACCGTTCTGCGCGAGTGCACGACGGGGGTGACCTTTAAAGGCCAAAAGCAAGTCGGTGGGTGTCAGCGGGGGTTGGAGATGGGGCGGCATCGCCATGGCAACCAAGCAGCGGCGGAGAGGGTGGTGGCTCTGGGGTGGGTGGCTGCGAAGATGGATGGCTGACCACAGCTATGCCGAGGCAGGTATTAGGGCCCGCACGTGATAATGCGGAACTGGGCTTGCGCTCTCCACCCTTAGAGAGTTGCAAACCCTTGCTAGTTACATGTTGAATTTGACAATTGATTGCGGCGAAAGCAATAGTAATAATTTTAAACGCATATTTCCATTATTGGTATCAAAATATCTAAAGCAAAAGAAAAAGTAGAAGTCAATCAATTCAATTTTAATTTAAAAAAAGTTCTTTGCAATCCAACTGATGTAGAAATGTAAATTACCTGAAAAACATACTTTTATCATTTACTTCAATTATTTAAAAAAAAAATCTAAAAATATTGGTTGCACTTTTTTTTTTAATAAAATATATTTTATCGTATAAAAACAATATAAAAATATTAAAAATCTTTATTGCTTACTTCATTTGATGCCATAAAAAGAGAGTTACTTGATTCTTGATTTCCTGAGCTAATTGGAGTTTATAAGTTTTTGGTGACAACTCTTCGCCTCCTTTGCAGTTCTCTAGTCTGTTTTCGCAGTGATAAACTCGCAGCGTTTAGTGTATCAAAGTTCTCTCCGGTGGCGGAGAGGGAGCGGAAAAGAAGAGAGAGAAGAAAGGGAGAAGCCGCCACCGCCTTTGTAACTTTATTCCTAATCTGCTTTTGCAAATAAAATAACATCACACCAGCAGCTTGTTCCTTTTGAGCCGCGCTTGCTCCTCTCTCTCTCTCTCTCTCTCTCTCTCTCTCTCTCTCTCTCTCTCTCTCTCTCTCTCTCTCTTTTGCACCCCTTACAACGCAATGTCCCAATATCTTTGACTCTCCCGCTCCGTTTCGCGTCGCGTAATCGCGATTTCTCACCGCACAAAATTCGGTCCGCACGGTCGATGCAGCGCCCCTTAAAAATTTTTACAACGTGACATTATGCTAAAAGGCAAAGAAGTGCGCGGTGAGATGATATTGATTTTCCGGCCGAGGAAAAGCGAAAGTGATGGAAATTGTGATTTCTCGCAGCAGTGAGCAAAGTTTGCAGGGGCGTGGGAATTTGGGCTCTCTTACTCTTGCTTCAAACAAGTGGAGACCCTCACCCCTTAAGGCTGACGCGTGCGCTGCTGGTTGCTTACTTTTGTTAGTGATGCTGTTTGCAGTACCGCAATTTCTACTTACAATTAGCCCCGCCCCGTTGTGTGGAAAAATTACAGAAAATTTGTCGATTAACGAATCTTAAATTTTATTTTCTTTTATCCTGGCATAAATAGGCAACAGATTTTTCAAACAATAACATTCTACATTAAAAAAGTTTACTGTGGACAATATTTGCTATTTTAATTATGATGCAAATTTCAACAAAATAAATAATATTTTCTGCAAATGATTTTTTTCATCGCTTACTTTGGCAAGTAGGATTTTTTTTAGTCCCCTTGTTGGAATGTTCCTTCTGGTGGACCTGGCGGGAATTGTCCACCTTGTTGTGGCGGTGGCCCCTGTCCTCCTACAAACACGAATTGACCCTGCCCTGGTGGTCCTAGCACTTGTTGAAGGAAAAATCCTTGAGGAACTTGTCCTGGAAATCCTTGTATTTGTCCAAAAGGTACTGGGAGAAAACCTGGAGGAAAAACAGCTTGGCCTGGTGCAAACAATGGAGGAACCATTGGAATTAATGGTTTGAAGAATGGGTTCAAAAACGGCGCCTTCAAAGAATTTAGGTTTCCGATGGTTTGATAAAGATTTGACAAGGCTTGTGCGTTGATTGCTTGGTTGGCCAGAATTTTACGCAGCAAGAGGCTTTGAGCGTCTGCTGACGCCGTCAGCAGCAAAGTCCACGCAAGTACCTAAGTGTGGTAGGAAATGCTTTAACCAAACCATTTAACCGAAAATAAAAAAACTCACCAAGATAGCCCTATGTAGAATCATCTTGTGCCAATGGTAGCAATGAGTGGTGTTAAAAAAACATACACAGCTCTTATATGCAATTTTCAAGCAGCTTATTTTCTTACAAAAACGCGGAAGGGCTTCAGGGCGTGACCATTCATAGAATCATGACGGTCCTATCTACATGGTTTTATCTTTAAATTACCAAACAATGGCATATTACAGTTTTTGTTATATTATATTTATTTTTCATTTAATAAATTATTAACATGCATATTAAGAATTGTATATTTAACCTGATATGATGATCAATTTGGTCAAACAAAGAGCTAGAGAAATTGGTTTTTTTTATAGAGCTACAAAAAATATTCATTCAAACATTTTAAGTATACATATATGTATATTTTAGATGAAATCAATATGTATTCATAATCCAGGCACTTTTGTAAATTTTACATTACAATTTGCAGCTCGAAAATAAATTAATTAAATGTATAAGAAAAAAATCAAGTTTTAAGAATTATTCAATATATAATTTTAAAACTTCAAATTACAATCTGCATGCTTTTTTTATTTGTTTTGGTACAAACATCCAAATAACTGAAGACCCTTTAGAACTGAGGTCATTCTATATTGCATTCAATTTCATTTCTCTGTTATCTGTTATCTTGTATTATACATTATATCCTCTTGCACTAATTTAGCAAGGAATATCGGCCATCTTTACATTCCTGGTGGGCCTCTTCCGGGGGGACCTTGCATTCCAGGTGGGCCCCCTCCTGGCGGCCCCCCTCCTGGGGGACCTTGCATCCCAGGTGGGCCCCCTCCTGGTGGGCCTCCGCCTGGTGGGCCTCCGCCTGGTGGGCCTCCGCCTGGTGGGCCTCCGCCTGGTGGGCCTCCGCCTGGTGGGCCTCCGCCTGGTGGGCCTCCGCCTGGTGGGCCTCCGCCTGGTGGGCCTCCGCCTGGTGGGCCTCCGCCTGGTGGGCCTCCGCCTGGTGGGCCTCCGCCTGGTGGGCCTCCGCCTGGTGGGCCTCCGCCTGGTGGGCCTCCGCCTGGTGGGCCTCCGCCTGGTGGGCCTCCGCCTGGTGGGCCTCCGCCTGGTGGGCCTCCGCCTGGTGGGCCTCCGCCTGGTGGGCCTCCGCCTGGTGGGCCTCCGCCTGGTGGGCCTCCGCCTGGTGGGCCTCCGCCTGGTGGGCCTCCGCCTGGTGGGCCTCCGCCTGGTGGGCCTCCGCCTGGTGGGCCTCCGCCTGGGGGGCCTCCGCCTGGTGGGCCTCCGCCTGGTGGGCCTCCGCCTGGTGGGCCTCCGCCTGGTGGGCCACCGCCTGGTGGGCCTCCGCCTGGTGGGCCTCCTCCTGGTGGGCCTCCTCCTGGTGGGCCTCCGCCTGGGGGGCCACCGCCTGGTGGGCCTCCGCCTGGTGGGCCTCCGCCTGGTGGGCCTCCGCCTGGTGGGCCTCCGCCTGGTGGGCCTCCGCCTGGTGGGCCTCCGCCTGGTGGGCCTCCGCCTGGTGGGCCTCCGCCTGGGGGCCCACCTCCTGGGGGACCTTGCATACCAGGGGGACCTTGCATACCAGGGGGACCTTGCATACCAGGGGGACCTTGCATTCCTGGAGGACCTTGCATTCCTGGAGGACCTTGCATTCCAGGAGGACCTTGAATTCCAGGGGGACCTTGCATCCCAGGTGGGCCACCTGGTGGCCCAGGAAGAAATGGAATAGTTTTGATTGATTTAAAGAAAAGTGGAACTGGCAATTTAATTTCTGAGGGAGGAATTTGAACTTGTAGTGCTTGACTTAGTCGATTCAATCTGGCGATTGCATTTGCCGTGAGAACTTGATTCGTGAAAACTTTTTTCAATAGGATTTCTTGGCCGTTCAAGCATGTTGCCAAAAGCGCCGTCAGCCAAAGGAGCTGCAATAACATTTTTTTTGTAGTTGCTACAAAATACCTTTTGTGGTTAAATTTAAATTCTTAATTTTAATGACTCACCGAGATGAACATCAAAAGTGTTTAGAATTGCTATGCTTCCACTGTGCGTACCATTGAGCAATGCTGTATCTATTTTAAAAGCATGAGAATATATACCTGACAATAGTGGAGTTGTTTATCTTTGCTCAACAGGCGGAAAAAGTAGCGACTGTATTTTTTAAGTTTACAAACTTTTGAACTGTTGTTAGATTTTATTACGATAGCTTTGTTTGCATTTCGAAATGTTAAATTTCTAGCTATTTCTTGCCATGAATGAAATTCTGGAGTAAATTAAATTTTAATTTGATTTGTTTTCACATTTTTCTTATATAAGATTTTTAAATAATTTTAACAATAATATAATCATTAAGCTTTTTCAGTATTTATTTTTTAATTGTTAATGTTTTTGAAATGATGCTATAAACCAGCATTCGCGTTGAAACTGAAAGTAGGCAAAAATGGTAGGGTCGGTACTGTTTGGGCATTGATCATGAAAAATGGTAACGTGGGCAATAACATCATTTGCCCATTTCCCATCATCATCATCATATTTCCAGGGGGCATCATAACCATGGCTGGACCAGGCGGTGGAGCGGGTAAATTTTGAGTGAGCGCTGGCAAAATTAACGCAGAAAGGGCGTTCAAGGCTATCAATTGTTTACCAGGGTCAAAAGCCTCTGCAGTCGACGTCATAAGGACTAACGCTCCTAACAGTACCTATAAATTATAAATATTTCAAATAATCATAGTTAATTCAATGTCCATGAGAAAATTAAAATAAAAAGGCGAGGCCTTATCTTACAAAGAACATTATCTTGAATGAACTGAGTTTCTTGAATGAACTGGAAAGTAAAATGCGTGCGTTATTTTATACTCACGCACTGACTTCCTTGTTTTAAGTGTTACAAATTGAATAAATATATGCAAATGAATAAATTAACAGACTAAAATTATGAATTATGAGCAAGATTATTTCCAATCTACTAATCCTATTCATTAATTGATTGAACTGTAGCATTCAGTAGAGAGAGGAAGTAATTTGACTTAATTATAAATCTATAAGATAATGAAAGCATGAATTGAATTTCTTACACGCCACTTAATGAAAGGCATCCTATATTTATAAACCACTTTTGAACAAGTAACTTGCGAAACTGCTGAATTCGCACGTTTCGACTGCTGATGTGGTGAGAGTGAAATTTATTTTAAAATTTTTTGCTCATTACGCTTTTTTAAAAGTATGTGAAAGAATTTCCAAACTTTCTGTAAAAGCATGGACGGCGCTACCAAGAAACCGGATTTATTTGAAGTGAGCGCCCAGATATGCACAACAGACTTTTTTTGTAGAAAAAAACTTGACTTTGCATAACATAACAGTCCTGTTTATTTTTTGATTCGTTGCATTGGTTGCTCGAGCAGCGTTGGCGAAATAGGTGCGGGGAAGGCGAAAGGGTGAGAGCTTTGTTGTTCTGTTGATCTGCGAGCGCTGATTGCGAGTCAATCAATAATTTTCACAGCCTGTGTGTCGCCTTTTGTTTGTTTTGTAGCGACGGCGGCCGCTTTTCGCGTGCTCGTTATGCGAGTGCCTGTTATTTACATGGCAAACGCCGATATGACATTATGGGAAAATTTTGGAAATTTTTATTTTTATTTTTAAATGTATATATAAATTTAAAAAAATCTCATCATTATATCTGAAAAATTTTTGAAATTAAATTAATTGTTTAATTTCAACGTATTATTTATTTTGATAATTGAAACCAGATTAAAACTTAAAAAGAACACTTCTTATGTTTGAATTAAACGAGAGATTAATGTAATGCATTAAAATTTTATAAGTTGGTCGTTTTAGAAATATGAAATATTTGCCAAAGATTTTGTGATTTACATGTTTTTGAAAGTTATTGTTTCCTTTGCTTTCATTTTATTCTATTTGCATAAAATATAATAACAACAACAAGTTATATTATGAAATATTTATTTATTTCTTCAAAAAATAAATAGTAACAATTTCATTACAAGAGCAAATATTTAGAATCTAAAAAGCTCGCGACCGTAGGAGCGGCCAGAAGAGAGTCCTGCCTGGCCTCTGCGTCCCTCTTCGCCCTGGCGTCCGGCGGTCTGCTGGCCACCAAATCCGCGCCTAGCCTCCTGTCCGAAGCGGCTATTTTCCTGTCCAAGCGCCTCCTCGTTGTTGCCTCTGCGCTGTCCCTCGGCGATGTTTCCCTGCTCGACGCGACGACTGCCCTCCTGTCTGCCAAAGTAGTTCAAATTGAACCTGGAGTAGAAATCGCCACCACGACGATTTTCCTCTTGCCTACCAAAGCCGCGTCCGGCAGCACCAGCCTCCTGTCCGGAACGTCCAGCTTCCTCCTGGGTGTTGAAACCGCGCTGAGCCTCCTGTCCGATGCGTCCACCTTCTTGACCAACACGGGACTCTTCCTGTACATTACGTTCAGCTTCCTCCTGGCGACCTCCTTCCTGTCTGAAACGTCCAAAAGTCTCCTGGGCGTTGTAACCACGCTGAGTCTCCTGTCTGACTTGTTCGCCTTCCTGTCCAATACGGGCTTCCTGAACATTACGTTCACCCTCCTGTCCAGAACGTCCAGCTTCATCCTGGGCATTGAAGCCGCGCTGCACTTCCTGTCCTACGCGTCCGCCTTCCTGTCTAAGACGGGCACCTTCTTCTCCATTACGCTGACCCTCCTGTCTGAAACGTCCAACATTCTCCTGGGAGTTAAAAATACGCTGCGCCTCCTGTCCGCCGAGTCTGCCTTCCTGACCAATACGGGCACCTTCCTGTCCGAACCGTTCACCCTCTTGTCCAGCACGCTCGGCCTCTTGTTCAAAACGGTTAGTGTCTTGTCCTCGCTGGCTTTCTTCCTGACGAGCAAAGCCGCGCTCAGCCTCTTGTCCGAAACGACTAGACTCCTGTCCGAAACGTCCAGCATCCTGACTGAAGCGGCTGCTTTCCAGCCCAGAGCCACCGAAGCGACCGAAGCCAAATCTTCCACCCTCCTGCCGGTCGCCAAAGCCACTACTTCCAGCAATGTCTTTCTGTAAAATAAACAAAACTTAAATTTTTATACTCTGCAGTTTAAAAAAAAAATGATGTTATTGGTTAATTATTTTTATCAAACTTAAAATTGATTTGAATTAAATAAAAAAACTTACCCTGAAGACGTAGGAGTACGACTTGCCGATCGGCTCTAGGATGAAAGCGCCGTGGACGAGGCAGACGGAAACCGCCAGGAAAGTGAAAATCTGAAATTGATTTTAAATTTATGAAAAAATTTGAACTTAAAATCGTAATATCAGTCTCCATACTTTAAATTGGTGAGCCATAATTGAACTGATCCGTTTGACGATAAGTGTGGAAGTGACAATCGTTGGGAAGTGACCGGCTTTTATACAGTCAACTGGAGCAACGTATCGGCAGGTAAAAGGTCTGTCGCGTTTATTTTTAACTCAATCACAGAGGTCGGTCTGCTTGTGCGGTGCCTCTTTTGGGAAGGAAACAGGTGCTTTGCTGCAAAACATACCTGTCGATGCGTAAGTGCTCTTGCTATATTTTTAAACAATTGGGTCACGCATTTCGCGTTGCACGTCATTATCCTTGACTATTTTTGCACGGGCCAAAGTCGCCCTATAAATTTGACTACGGAAACTACTTTCTCAAAATTTGTACAAAAATAGCGTATTTGTATAAAAAAATCTCCTTATTGAATATGTGGCAACAAGTAAGTTTGAATATGCGCTGAAAGAATCCAAGTAAATAAGAAAAGCATTCGTCCCTCTTTGATCGGGGATGACTCACCCCTGTCTGAAGGGGTCGTGGCCGTAAAGAGAGAAAACTGTAAATCGACCCTCTCGGAATGCTGTGCAGGAATGTTCAAAGGACTCTTCATATTGCACTGGACACAAGCACCTCTCAATTCTCTCAATATAGAAGCATAAATTGCCGGAGAAATGCATACAACATTTAAATTGAAATTATAATTGTTATCATAATATCATTAATTATATTTTAGAGATAAAAAAATCAATGAAAAACTAAAAAAGAAATAAAAATTAACAAAAAACCAATATTATCATCTTTCCTACTTAACAGCGTTAAGTAATGACAATTATCAAGAAATAATAATTACATTAAATTAAAATAATTTAAAAACATTCAATTTAATCCAAATTTTTTATTATTAATATAAGAAATATCAGAACGATATAATGCCTTTTAAACAAAATTATTTAATATAAGGACGTTGTCGCAGGTAATCCTCAATAATTGTCAGATGATAATATTCTTAAAGAAGAATGGAGTGGATTTCCATTTATTTGATATTATACGTAATTATCTGCGATATTGTATATTTCCAAATAATAAATTTATATAAAATGAAAAAGTTTAAAATCGAGTAATTTTTTTATTGATTTTTTTGTTTTTCAATTGCATTCCTTCTAAATCACACCTCATTAACGCGTAAAGTAATGGAAAAGTCGTTCGAGCAGACGTTTGAGCTGCCAAAAGGTTTGCGCTTTTTAATTGCTGGCAGCAGCGTTTATATCAACCCGCAAATAATTAGTGCCGGGAATTGAGTTTAATTTCCTTAAGTCTGCCGCTCTGCACAGCGCCAACGGCGGCGATTTCTTCATCGCTCGAGAAGGCTCTTCGGTATTTTTTGCACGTAAGTGTGGAGAGTGCAGAGCGCGCGCGGGAATAATATCAAACTCGCGAAACTTTTCCACCCCGCCATTTTCCTCCTCTCTTGCTCGCTGGAAACGCTGTAATGCGTTTCGGGGAGAAAAGAAGAAAAATAATGGCAGCTAGTTGCGGAAAAGCGGCGACGCTCGGCTCGGACGAGCAACAGGATTTATTTATTTTGCGCGTTGCCCGGAAATGCTGCGAGGGGCGAGAGCGGAAAAAAGGTCTACGACTTCATGCAGCAGCACCTTGGATGTGATCTGGTAACCAAATGAGCAGCCCCAGATCAATACGCCCTCCCTCCATCCCTGCGGGGCGAAAAACTACCCCTTCGGCACCCCTTACCACCTATGAGGCCAAGAGGGCATTAGGAAAAGAAACGTGGAGTTTTAATTAATTTGATTAAGTTTTATTCTGTGGAAGTGGGAATATTTGTTTATCATAAATTTTTTGCGTTTTAATAATTAGAAAAACTTAAAATGAATACATGTTAGTGAAAGAAATATATATAAATAATACAAATTTGAGAGTCAAAAAATTAAATCTCATCCATTTCATCCAATAGTTTATACTTCTTTATACACTATTTAAATTATTAAGTTATTATCTTAGGTTTCAAAATATCTTAGAGAGTGTTATATTTATTTAAAAAGAAAAAATCTTGGAAAAAGAGCCTACAAATAATAAATAGTAAGTAATTTTATGATATTTAAATTTATTTTTTATTTTTTCCAATTATTATGATAACATTACAAAGTGATTTTCAGTAATTATACATTGAAACCACACAAGTATCAAGCATGCAGATTCAAGCGATGTAAGTGATTAGTGCGCAACAAGCATGCAACTTTACTAGCGTCCGAGTCGAGCCGGTTGCCTAACACAAGTGAGAGCCTCTCCATTTTTCACGTTTAGCCACTTCAATCAATTCTCTCCTTCGGGGATTTGCGAAAAAAAATCGCCCCCTCTCAAAATGAAATATTCGTCCGGCAGGGAAATCCATCTCTTTGCCGCCTTATTAATTTCCGGCGGCATAGGAGACCGCGCAATCCAAACGGTTGTGGTGTTTGGAGAATTTTCAGTCTGTTTTTGCCGCTCACTCTGCTCGACACTGCGATGAATAATTGGGCAGGCACCGCCGAAATTAATTCCCCGCGGAACGCGCCACCAATTGAACGAGCGCCGCACGCACACGTATTCGGCGCCATGAATAAATTGGCAAAATCACAATCACCGCCCCTTCCGCAAAATTAGTGCTGTAAAATCTGTCCTGCTGGTATAGAGAAATTCTCGGTAGCAAATTACACACAGCTAGTATTGTTATTCCTCCTAACTAACTCTTAAGCTCGGGAAAATATTTTCCAAAATATGTATCAGAGTGTGTAAATTTGTAAATTGGAATTTTTTAACTTGCCTCTATCCTGTTTGGTGAAATTTCAAACAATTTTGTGTAAATTAGAACTCAATATAAACCATTTTCATTCATTTCACTTAATGAAAAAAATTATTTGAATGATTAATTAAAACAACTCTTATACAACCGGAATAGCATTCTTGTTCGCCCGGTTGCATAATTTTGGTGAATGTTTGTTTAATTCTAACTATTTTTCAATATCTTTTAATAGGGGAGTTTGTTCATTGAATGCATTACCGCCATCGCTAACCCCTTTTTTAAACCCCAAACTGTGAAATACGAATGATTCACCCTTTTCAAGACCCCCATCTGTCGCATCGCGTATGAAGCGGCCGAGTGAAGTATGTGCTTG
The DNA here is from genome assembly GCF_031216515.1 of Neocloeon triangulifer. NCBI lineage: Eukaryota > Metazoa > Arthropoda > Insecta > Ephemeroptera > Baetidae > Neocloeon > Neocloeon triangulifer. The sequence continues at coordinate 10,717,064 of NW_026775554.1, read as the reverse complement.
TGGAAATAAATCACTTGAAATCGTGTGAGCACCTGCGCAGTTTGTATTTCGAAAGCACCTTGTTACTGTTAGTCAAAGGAGCCGCTTTGATTGTCATTATAGTAAGTGGGGTCGAGACAAATGTGTCGATTAAAAGTATCAAATCATTTGTTTGGAAACCGCATGTAAAATTTAACTATATTTTCCTTCTCCAGGCCAAGCTAAACTGAAGGAAATAAATTATCTAATTTAGCATTTCCTTTGATAAAATTGTTTGCGTCAGAAGCTATGAATTTCCTTGAGTCCTTTTTATCCCTATATAGATAACTACATAATTATCTAATAGTTACATTTTTTATTTTATTTTTTTCTTTTATTCATGGAAAGTGAACTTTAAAAAATATTTTTTTTTTGTATTGTTAAATATTGCTGTCCAACTGCAAAACGGTTTATTTTTTATTGATAATGTTGCACGCAGGTTTATTTATAAAGCATAAATTTTTTGTTTTGATTACAACTGCCATCGTGCTTGGCGCCTCACTGTGAATCTTTCTGTCCCAAGGACCAAAACACTTGAAAACAGACACTCATTTTTATTGTTTTTCAAGCTTCTTTGTGTTTTTTATTTTTCTTCTTGAGTTTCCACATTTCAAAGGAGGGCAAGGAAAATATCGTCTCAAAAATGCACATAAATTTCCAAGCGCTAGAAATTAATTCTCGGCCGTGGCAACAAAAAGTTCATATTCATACATATGTTTCTCTCCTCCTACTCATCCTCTCTTTCTTGCAGAGGATGAAATTTTCATTTGAGAAATGCTGGAAGAACGTCGCCGTCCGTTTTGGCGGAAAATTTATTTATTTATCGGCGGGCATTACGAGATTGAGTAATAAAAATAAATCACTCTTTATTACCCGAAAACATTTCTTCTTTTTTCCACGCACTATAGCTGGAGAGAGTAAAAAGTGCCGCTCGAATTACTCTCCTAACTCGGCGCGCGACCCGGGCGGGAATCAACAATAATGGACTCTTTCATTATTTACTCCTGATCTTTCCGATCAATACGGTTCGGGAGGCAAACCAAGTGCCAAAATTAGCCAGAGATTGAGTCAAACTGCGGTGGAAATTTCTGCGGTCTTCAACGCTTAATAAATTGCAATCAAAAGTGTGAGTTTACACGGCAGTTAGGGTTATGGACCAATTAAATTTTATTCCTGCCATAAACAAGTTAAGTTTTCTCCAAACTTGGGTCATTTTTCGCCGTAAAGTTAATAAAATTTAACTACATAACAAATTTCAATCTGACTCGTATAAATGTGATTAGTAAAAGATTTATTCTCTGAAAAAAATTGCACTCTAAAACAACAATTTTAGAAAAAAAAGGCTGCGAATTTTATGGACGAGTAACATTAGTGCTATTTTATTTATTTATTTATTTCGTACCAAAATAACGTATTTCAAATTATAATTTTCTATTAAATGCTGAAACTCATAAAAAACTATTAATAATTGAATAAAATAATTAAAATAATCACTCATCTATGAATTGTCATGTTTTAATCAACAAACGCAATTTTATTTTAAGTATTTTGTTATTTTATTTGCTGAGTTTTGTCATACGTCATAGCAGAAATGACAGGCAGTTTAGTTAGGTGCGTCCAACGCCAGTTTCCACAAATTTGGTCTGATGTCGTCTGTGTACGCTTTGTGTTTCTCGCTCCTCTGTCTCTATTCATTTTTATTTGTGTATACGTATTTATATATTAATTGTCGTTGGAAGAGCGATTATTCACTGCTTCTCCTTTTGTGGCTGTGGCTTTTTCAAGGTGTGTCTCGCTCCTCTCTCTCTCTCTCTCTCGCTGCCTATATGCCCGGCATATACATATATTGTTATTATTTAAACAACCTGAGCGGCAGCAGAACAAGAAAGAAAGAAACCTCTGGCTCTGATACTCTCCATGGGAGCTTTTGGTGCCCTCGCGCAAGGTCAAATACTTTCTTGATGGGTGCCACGCATTAATTCGAGTTAAAAAAATCATTCTCTCTGTTTATCTTCTCTCTTTAAATTATCTCGGTAGTTAATGAAAGGGAAATTTTTCTGTAAAAACGAGCAGAGAATTTCTGGCAATGAATCCACTTAAGACAAATTGATAAGACTTTGAAAAATTCCTCTCGTTTTATTCGCAGCTGAAACGGTTGACTTTAGAAATTAATCTGAAAATTGTTGAAGTATAAAAGTGTCTCTCTATGCGTGTTTATCTTTGCTTAGGGATGAGTCAGTCGGGAGATCGGAGAGCGATGATGTTCCAATTTTAGCACTCGCAGCTCTGCTGTCTTGAAGAATCCATCTCTATCTGTTTTATTTGGGGCCTCCACGGCGCGGCCAACCGCTCCTCTTCCACCCTCAAGATGAGAATTTTTCTCTGGCTGCTCGCATTGTACATATATGTGAGCGGTTAGAAAATTTACTGAGAGCTGCACCCGAAATAAAACCTCGGCGAGACACGCGCGTTTGTTTTACAAATTCAGTCTGGAGGTTGTTTCGTTTCTCAAGAGAGAAAGCGGCCAAGTAGGAATTGTGCGCGGCTGATTTGATTCTCTTTGATTTGGGCATAATTGCCCATTATTCCAATGAGGAAGGGTGAGGCAATTATTGTTTGGATAATTGCGACTGTCACTTTGTCAACCTCGCGAGTTGTGACATAAAAAATTAATTCCCTGTAGATTTATTGTGTAATGAGATTTTGCCAGTCACAATAATTAATTTATCTTAACTTCAGATCTTTGAATAGAAAAGCACCATCTATGGGTACAAACAACAAATAATCAAACTAAAATATTTAACTTCACATAGTACAATTTTTGTTTCACATGAACATAAATTAATAAAATTAAATTGTTTTGTTATTTTATATAATTATTAATTAGAATTAAATTTACTTCATTTCAATTCTTAAAATTTCATTTTTCTTTTTTTAATTTGTAAACATAGTAATTAGATTTAACTTGTTTCTATCTCTACCCAATCAGCCTAGAATTGAGTTTGTTAATTACAGGTCCCTCATCTTTTTATAATTTTTGCATAAATTTCACCACAAATGATCTTTATTTGAAAGATTTGGATTAGCAACATCACCGTTAGTAATTCATCAATGCACTTGATTTATTTGCTCTCCCTGCCCTGCAAAAAATGATCTGCCACCACTCGGCGTTTATGAAAATTACACGTCAAGAGTCGATGATTATTATTTTTTTAATAATGGTAATGTGCGCACATACTGCGCGCCTCATTAAATAATGAAAAAATGGCGGATGCAAGGCAGGGTCGGGATTATCGCTTTTTTTACCCCTTCGCCAGAGTGACGCAATTTTACATCGCGTGCAAATCGAAACGGACCGGCTTTTTGGCACTCACGAAAAAATAAATTGCATTTTGAAGGTGACGTGAATATGTTTGCAAAACGCAATTACTTTCGGGGGCAGCCAGTATAGACAGTACTGAAATCAATCAATCAAATTATGTGATTTTCTTCGTTTGAAGTTGAAAGGGAAAAAAATAATGTTTTGCCTGGTTTGGCAAACTGATGTTATAGCATGGCAAGGTCCTGGTTTGCACATTGATGGTCGCAGAGAAAAAAGTTTAACGAGAGCCAAGGATCAGTGTGCGGTTTGCTCTTGCAAGAATAAGTATTATATGTAGCAACTGAAATTATGTAATTTATTTTTCTAATACTTAGTGTTCTTATAATTTCACTATTAAAATTTCTATATTTAAAATTTATTAATATTTCTTTAATTTTACGAAATGCTAAATTCTACTTTTAAATTTTTCATTTGCACACATTGATTAAAAAATTTTTTTTTGATAATATTAAGAAAACGATAAAGATCAAGTTTATTTACTCATTTTAAATTTCCAATGAAAGTTAAAATTGATAGGCAAATTTTCAACGTTACTGCATGTAATTTTTAATTTATTCGTACAAAGAAATTTAAAATTTAAAAACACCCACTCCTGCAGCGAAATAATTAATGTAATGAGCCGTACACGCTGATATTTTCCGCTGGATACAGAAACGTCCAGTGCAAACAATTTAATCAGAGTCATAATTCCCTTTTAACGCTCGGTGTTATTCAATCCAGAGCGTATTTCCATTTCGGTTTGCGTTTCAAATCCTCTCTGCCCTCGGTGCTCTTTGTCTGTGAACAACACGCGTTTTAATTTCATTTCCGCGCGCAATTAAGCCAATAACAACTCTGAAAACGTATACGCACATGATGGTTGCGTTTGTATAAATTAATTGCATTTTCCCTATCTGGGTCGTCAAAGCCAAGGGGCAGGAGTTTTTGTTTCCAAGCAGAATCTCCCCTAATCGCGCCTCTCCTGTATAGACGTTGCTTTTCTCACTTGCGTTTTGTTTGTTTGCATCCAGGTATATATATTTTGAACAAAATAGGCTACGCGGGGCCGCCGAGCAGAAGAATGAAAGAAAGAAAAGGCCAGCAAGAGGCAGCAGTCAATATTCTAATGAATGTATCATCTCAGAATTATCTGCAGCTAATTTGCATGACCGGTCCTTTGGCTCCTTTATCCGAGTCGACCGACACGGCGAGCGTGTGCGTCACTTGCTCGCTAGCTCTCGCGCTTAATTTTCGTGTTTGTACCTCCGGAGCTCACATTTACAAAGCACCGCTTTTTGCTTGTCCGCGTCTCTTCGCCTCGCTACCACTTAGGCGTTCGAACCAGAGCCATTTGGTGGCTTTCGTGACACGTGCTCCTCAATGAAAATCCAGACAAAGGGACCTTCAAACTGGACGAAATAAAGTAACAACATTTTGAAATTTATTGTCTTGATTTCTTCAAAGTTGGTTCGATTGTAAGCTGATCTTTTATACTTTGGAATAAACAGATTTGCATTACAAGGGGGGACAAAAATTTGGTCCCTTGGAAATATGTAAGCAGATATACATCATTGATTGCCCTCCTTTTAATTTAAACTTGCAAAAGGTACATCATTTGATTTTCTTTCACAGCTATTTATTAAACGATGCTCATAATGATTAAAAATATCAAAAAATATACTCCTAAGTTGAGTGTTATTGGGTGTTATGAAGAAATAAACAATTTAATTTTGGTGTATGGATTTGATGAACAATAAATGAAAGAAGCGAATGGGGATTCTTTAAAATATAAATCATCCGTTTTATTCTGAAGATTATTTCTTAATCCTTCTTTTAAATACCTAAAAAAAATTCAGCTAAGAAAATCATTTCTTTATTGATTTTTATTATTTTAAAATAACTATAAGTAAGGCTGAACGTTTTACAATTAGTCTATTTTTAAGGTCAAAATAGTCGACTATTTTTAGTCGATTAAAAAAATTAATAGCCTCTTTCACACTATTTTAAAGCTTTTTTTCTAGATTTTGAAGCAGTACGAGCTATACTTTGACTGAGACCTCAATATTTAAGTAATACCATGTTTGGTGCTAAATACGAGCGGAGCAAAAAACTCAGCTATTGTGCCGTAAAAGTAAGAGTTAAGGCTGCTCTTTCACACTATTTTAAAGCTTTTTTTCTAGATTTTGTAGCAGTACGAGCTATACTTTGACTGAGACCTCAATATTTAAGTAATACCATGTTTGGTGCTAAATACGAGCGGAGCAAAAAACTCAGCTATTGTGCCGTAAAATTAAGAGTTAAGGCTGCTCTTTCACACTATTTTAAAGCTTTTTTTCTAGATTTTGAAGCAGTACGAGCTATACTTTGACTGAGACCTCAATATTTAAGTAATACCATGTTTGGTGCTAAATACGAGCGGAGCAAAAAACTCAGCTATTGTGCCGTAAAATTAAGAGTTAAGGCTGTTCTTTCACACTATTTTAAAGCTTTTTTTCTAGATTTTGTAGCAGTTCGAGCTATACTTTGACTTAGACCTCAATATTTAAATAATACCATGTTTGGTGCTAAATACGAGCGGAGCAAAAAACAGCTATTGTGCCGTAAAATTAAGAGTTAAGGCAGCTCTTTCACACTATTTTAAAGCTTTTTTTCTAGATTTTGAAGCAGTACGAGCTATACTTTGACTGAGACCTCAATATTTAAGTAATACCATGTTTGGTGCTAAATACGAGCGGAGCAAAAAACTCAGCTATTGTGCCGTAAAATTAAGAGTTAAGGCTGTTCTTTCACACTATTTTAAAGCTTTTTTTCTAGATTTTGTAGCAGTTCGAGCTATACTTTGACTTAGACCTCAATATTTAAATAATACCGTGTTTGGTGCTAAATACGAGCGGAGCAAAAAACAGCTATTGTGCCGTAAAATTAAGAGTTAAGGCAGCTCTTTCACACTATTTTAAAGCTTTTTTTCTAGATTTTGAAGCAGTACGAGCTATACTTTGACTGAGACCTCAATATTTAAGTAATACCATGTTTGGTGCTAAATACGAGCGGAGCAAAAAACTCAGCTATTGTGCCGTAAAATTAAGAGTTAAGGCTGCTCTTTCACACTATTTTAAAGCTTTTTTTCTAGATTTTGAAGCAGTACGAGCTATACTTTGACTGAGACCTCAATATTTAAGTAATACCATGTTTGGTGCTAAATACGAGCGGAGCAAAAAACTCAGCTATTGTGCCGTAAAATTAAGAGTTAAGGCTGCTCTTTCACACTATTTTAAAGCTTTTTTTCTAGATTTTGTAGCAGTTCGAGCTATACTTTGACTTAGACCTCAATATTTAAATAATACCATGTTTGGTGCTAAATACGAGCGGAGCAAAAAAACTCAGCTATTGTGCCGTAAAATTAAGAGTTAAGGCTGCTCTTTCACACTATTTTAAAGCTTTTTTTCTAGATTTTGAAGCAGTACGAGCTATACTTTGACTGAGACCTCAATATTTCAATAATACCATGTTTGGTGCTAAATACGAGCGGAGCAAAAAAACTCAGCTATTGTGCCGTAAAATTAAGAGTTAAGGCTGCTCTTTCACACTATTTTAAAGCTTTTTTTCTAGATTTTGAAGCAGTACGAGCTATACTTTGACTGAGACCTCAATATTTCAATAATACCATGTTTGGTGCTAAATACGAACGGAGCAAAAAACTCAGCTATTGTGCCGTAAAATTAAGAGTTAAGGCTGTTCTTTCACACTATTTTAAAGCTTCTTTTCTAGATTTTGAAGCAGTACGAGCTATACTTTGACTGAGACCTCAATATTTAAGTAATACCATGTTTGGTGCTAAATACGAGCGGAGCAAAAAACTCAGCTATTGTGCCGTAAAATTAAGAGTTAAGGCTGTTCTTTCACACTATTTTAAAGCTTTTTTTCTAGATTTTGAAGCAGTACGAGCTATACTTTGACTGAGACCTCAATATTTCAATAATACCATGTTTGGTGCTAAATACGAGCGGAGCAAAAAAACTCAGCTATTGTGCCGTAAAATTAAGAGTTAAGGCTGCTCTTTCACACTATTTTAAAGCTTTTTTTCTAGATTTTGTAGCAGTACGAGCTATAATTTGACTTAGACCTCAATATTTAAATAATACCGTGTTTGGTGCTAAATACGAGCGGAGCAAAAAACTCAGCTATTGTGCCGTAAAATTAAGAGTTAAGGCTGCTCTTTCACACTATTTTAAAGCTTTTTTTCTAGATTTTGAAGCAGTACGAGCTATACTTTGACTGAGACCTCAATATTTCAATAATACCATGTTTGGTGCTAAATACGAGCGGAGCAAAAAAACTCAGCTATTGTGCCGTAAAATTAAGAGTTAAGGCTGTTCTTTCACACTATTTTAAAGCTTTTTTTCTAGATTTTGAAGCAGTACGAGCTATACTTTGACTGAGACCTCAATATTTCAATAATACCATGTTTGGTGCTAAATACGAGCGGAGCAAAAAAACTCAGCTATTGTGCCGTAAAATTAAGAGTTAAGGCTGCTCTTTCACACTATTTTAAAGCTTTTTTTCTAGATTTTGTAGCAGTACGAGCTATAATTTGACTTAGACCTCAATATTTAAATAATACCGTGTTTGGTGCTAAATACGAGCGGAGCAAAAAACTCAGCTATTGTGCCGTAAAATTAAGAGTTAAGGCTGTTCTTTCACACTATTTTAAAGCTTTTTTTCTAGATTTTGAAGCAGTACGAGCTATACTTTGACTGAGACCTCAATATTTCAATAATACCATGTTTGGTGCTAAATACGAGCGGAGCAAAAAAACTCAGCTATTGTGCCGTAAAATTAAGAGTTAAGGCTGCTCTTTCACACTATTTTAAAGCTTTTTTTCTAGATTTTGTAGCAGTACGAGCTATAATTTGACTTAGACCTCAATATTTAAATAATACCGTGTTTGGTGCTAAATACGAGCGGAGCAAAAAACTCAGCTATTGTGCCGTAAAATTAAGAGTTAAGGCTGCTCTTTCACACTATTTTAAAGCTTTTTTTCTAGATTTTGAAGCAGTACGAGCTATACTTTGACTGAGACCTCAATATTTCAATAATACCATGTTTGGTGCTAAATACGAGCGGAGCAAAAAAACTCAGCTATTGTGCCGTAAAATTAAGAGTTAAGGCTGATCTTTCACACTATTTTAAAGCTTTTATTCTAGATTTTGTAGCAGTACGAGCTATACTTTGACTGAGACCTCAATATTTAAGTAATACCATGTTTGGTGCTAAATATGAGCGGAGCAAAAAACTCAGCTATTGTGCCGTAAAATTAAGAGTTAAGGCTGTTCTTTCACACTATTTTAAAGCTTTTTTTCTAGATTTTGAAGCAGTACGAGCTATACTTTGACTGAGACCTCAATATTTCAATAATACCATGTTTGGTGCTAAATACGAGCGGAGCAAAAAAACTCAGCTATTGTGCCGTAAAATTAAGAGTTAAGGCTGATCTTTCACACTATTTTAAAGCTTTTATTCTAGATTTTGAAGCAGCACGAGCTATACTTTGACTGAGACCTCAATATTTCAATTATACCATGTTTGGTGCTAAATACGAGCGGAGCAAAAAACTCAGCTATTGTGCCGTAAAATTAAGAGTTAAGGCTGCTCTTTCACACTATTTTAAAGCTTTTTTTCTAGATTTTGAAGCAGTACGAGCTATACTTTGACTGAGACCTCAATATTTCAATAATACCATGTTTGGTGCTAAATACGAGCGGAGCAAAAAACTCAGCTATTGTGCCGTAAAATTAAGAGTTAAGGCTGCTCTTTCACACTATTTTAAAGCTTTTTTTCTAGATTTTGAAGCAGTACGAGCTATACTTTGACTGAGACCTCAATATTTCAATAATACCATGTTTGGTGCTAAATACGAGCGGAGCAAAAAAACTCAGCTATTGTGCCGTAAAATTAAGAGTTAAGGCTGCTCTTTCACACTATTTTAAAGCTTTTTTTCTAGATTTTGAAGCAGTACGAGCTATACTTTGACTGAGACCTCAATATTTCAATAATACCATGTTTGGTGCTAAATACGAACGGAGCAAAAAACTCAGCTATTGTGCCGTAAAATTAAGAGTTAAGGCTGTTCTTTCACACTATTTTAAAGCTTTTTTTCTAGATTTTGAAGCAGTACGAGCTATACTTTGACTGAGACCTCAATATTTCAATAATACCATGTTTGGTGCTAAATACGAGCGGAGCAAAAAAACTCAGCTATTGTGCCGTAAAATTAAGAGTTAAGGCTGCTCTTTCACACTATTTTAAAGCTTTTTTTCTAGATTTTGTAGCAGTACGAGCTATACTTTGACTTAGACCGCAATATTTAAATAATACCGTGTTTGGTGCTAAATACGAGCGGAGCAAAAAACTCAGCTATTGTGCCGTAAAATTAAGAGTTAAGGCTGCTCTTTCACACTATTTTAAAGCTTTTTTTCTAGATTTTGTAGCAGTACGAGCTATACTTTGACTTAGACCTCAATATTTAAATAATACCGTGTTTGGTGCTAAATACGAGCGGAGCAAAAAACTCAGCTATTGTGCCGTAAAATTAAGAGTTAAGGCTGCTCTTTCACACTATTTTAAAGCTTTTTTTCTAGATTTTGAAGCAGTACGAGCTATACTTTGACTGAGACCTCAATATTTCAATAATACCATGTTTGGTGCTAAATACGAGCGGAGCAAAAAACTCAGCTATTGTGCCGTAAAATTAAGAGTTAAGGCTGTTCTTTCACACTATTTTAAAGCTTCTTTTCTAGATTTTGAAGCAGTACGAGCTATACTTTGACTGAGACCTCAATATTTAAGTAATACCATGTTTGGTGCTAAATACGAGCGGAGCAAAAAACTCAGCTATTGTGCCGTAAAATTAAGAGTTAAGGCTGCTCTTTCACACTATTTTAAAGCTTTTTTTCTAGATTTTGTAGCAGTACGAGCTATACTTTGACTTAGACCTCAATATTTAAATAATACCATGTTTGGTGCTAAATACGAGCGGAGCAAAAAAACTCAGCTATTGTGCCGTAAAATTAAGAGTTAAGGCTGCTCTTTCACACTATTTTAAAGCTTTTTTTCTAGATTTTGAAGCAGTACGAGCTATACTTTGACTGAGACCTCAATATTTCAATAATACCATGTTTGGTACTAAATACGAGCGGAGAAAAAAACTCAGCTATTGTGCCGTAAAATTAAGAGTTAAGGCTGCTCTTTCACACTATTTTAAAGCTTTTTTTCTAGATTTTGAAGCAGTACGAGCTATACTTTGACTGAGACCTCAATATTTAAGTAATACCATGTTTGGTGCTAAATACGAGCGGAGCAAAAAACTCAGCTATTGTGCCGTAAAATTAAGAGTTAAGGCTGCTCTTTCACACTATTTTAAAGCTTTTTTTCTAGATTTTGTAGCAGTACGAGCTATACTTTGACTGAGACCTCAATATTTCAATAATACCATGTTTGGTGCTAAATACGAGCGGAGCAAAAAAACTCAGCTATTGTGCCGTAAAATTAAGAGTTAAGGCTGATCTTTCACACTATTTTAAAGCTTTTTTTCTAGATTTTGAAGCAGTACGAGCTATACTTTGACTGAGACCTCAATATTTAAGTAATACCATGTTTGGTGCTAAATACGAGCGGAGCAAAAAACTCAGCTATTGTGCCGTAAAATTAAGAGTTAAGGCTGCTCTTTCACACTATTTTAAAGCTTTTTTTCTAGATTTTGTAGCAGTTCGAGCTATACTTTGACTTAGACCTCAATATTTAAATAATACCATGTTTGGTGCTAAATACGAGCGGAGCAAAAAAACTCAGCTATTGTGCCGTAAAATTAAGAGTTAAGGCTGCTCTTTCACACTATTTTAAAGCTTTTTTTCTAGATTTTGAAGCAGTACGAGCTATACTTTGACTGAGACCTCAATATTTCAATAATACCATGTTTGGTACTAAATACGAGCGGAGAAAAAAACTCAGCTATTGTGCCGTAAAATTAAGAGTTAAGGCTGCTCTTTCACACTATTTTAAAGCTTTTTTTCTAGATTTTGAAGCAGTACGAGCTATACTTTGACTGAGACCTCAATATTTAAGTAATACCATGTTTGGTGCTAAATACGAGCGGAGCAAAAAACTCAGCTATTGTGCCGTAAAATTAAGAGTTAAGGCTGTTCTTTCACACTATTTTAAAGCTTTTTTTCTAGATTTTGAAGCAGTACGAGCTATACTTTGACTGAGACCTCAATATTTCAATAATACCATGTTTGGTGCTAAATACGAGCGGAGCAAAAAAACTCAGCTATTGTGCCGTAAAATTAAGAGTTAAGGCTGCTCTTTCACACTATTTTAAAGCTTTTTTTCTAGATTTTGAAGCAGTACGAGCTATACTTTGACTGAGACCTCAATATTTCAATAATACCATGTTTGGTACTAAATACGAGCGGAGAAAAAAACTCAGCTATTGTGCCGTAAAATTAAGAGTTAAGGCTGCTCTTTCACACTATTTTAAAGCTTTTTTTCTAGATTTTGAAGCAGTACGAGCTATACTTTGACTGAGACCTCAATATTTCAATAATACCATGTTTGGTGCTAAATACGAGCGGAGCAAAAAACTCAGCTATTGTGCCGTAAAATTAAGAGTTAAGGCTGCTCTTTCACACTATTTTAAAGCTTTTTTTCTAGATTTTGTAGCAGTACGAGCTATACTTTGACTGAGACCTCAATATTTCAATAATACCATGTTTGGTGCTAAATACGAGCGGAGCAAAAAAACTCAGCTATTGTGCCGTAAAATTAAGAGTTAAGGCTGATCTTTCACACTATTTTAAAGCTTTTTTTCTAGATTTTGAAGCAGTACGAGCTATACTTTGACTGAGACCTCAATATTTAAGTAATACCATGTTTGGTGCTAAATACGAGCGGAGCAAAAAACTCAGCTATTGTGCCGTAAAATTAAGAGTTAAGGCTGCTCTTTCACACTATTTTAAAGCTTTTTTTCTAGATTTTGTAGCAGTTCGAGCTATACTTTGACTTAGACCTCAATATTTAAATAATACCATGTTTGGTGCTAAATACGAGCGGAGCAAAAAAACTCAGCTATTGTGCCGTAAAATTAAGAGTTAAGGCTGCTCTTTCACACTATTTTAAAGCTTTTTTTCTAGATTTTGAAGCAGTACGAGCTATACTTTGACTGAGACCTCAATATTTCAATAATACCATGTTTGGTACTAAATACGAGCGGAGAAAAAAACTCAGCTATTGTGCCGTAAAATTAAGAGTTAAGGCTGCTCTTTCACACTATTTTAAAGCTTTTTTTCTAGATTTTGAAGCAGTACGAGCTATACTTTGACTGAGACCTCAATATTTAAGTAATACCATGTTTGGTGCTAAATACGAGCGGAGCAAAAAACTCAGCTATTGTGCCGTAAAATTAAGAGTTAAGGCTGTTCTTTCACACTATTTTAAAGCTTTTTTTCTAGATTTTGAAGCAGTACGAGCTATACTTTGACTGAGACCTCAATATTTCAATAATACCATGTTTGGTGCTAAATACGAGCGGAGCAAAAAAACTCAGCTATTGTGCCGTAAAATTAAGAGTTAAGGCTGCTCTTTCACACTATTTCAAAGCTTTTTTTCTAGATTTTGTAGCAGTACGAGCTATACTTTGACTTAGACCTCAATATTTAAATAATACCGTGTTTGGTGCTAAATACGAGCGGAGCAAAAAACTCAGCTATTGTGCCGTAAAATTAAGAGTTAAGGCTGCTCTTTCACACTATTTTAAAGCTTTTTTTCTAGATTTTGAAGCAGTACGAGCTATACTTTGACTGAGACCTCAATATTTAAGTAATACCATGTTTGGTGCTAAATACGAGCGGAGCAAAAACTCAGCTATTGTGCCGTAAAATTAAGAGTTAAGGCTGCTCTTTCACACTATTTTAAAGCTTTTTTTCTAGATTTTGAAGCAGTACGAGCTATACTTTGACTGAGACCTCAATATTTAAGTAATACCATGTTTGGTGCTAAATACGAGCGGAGCAAAAAACTCAGCTATTGTGCCGTAAAATTAAGAGTTAAGGCTGCTCATTCACACTATTTTAAAGCTTTTTTTCTAGATTTTGTAGCAGTACGAGCTATACTTTGACTGAGACCTCAATATTTAAGTAATACCATGTTTGGTGCTAAATACGAGCGGAGCAAAAAACTCAGCTATTGTGCCGTAAAATTAAGAGTAAAGGCTGCTCTTTCACACTATTTTAAAGCTTTTTTTCTAGATTTTGAAGCAGTACGAGCTATACTTTGACTGAGACCTCAATATTTCAATAATACCATGTTTGGTGCTTAATACGAGCGGAGCAAAAAACTCAGCTATTGTGCCGTAAAATTAAGAGTTAAGGCTGATCTTTCACACTATTTTAAAGCTTTTTTTCTAGATTTTGAAGCAATTTCGAGCTATACTTTGACTGAGACCTCAATATTTCAATAATACCATGTTTGGTGCTAAATCCGAGCGGAGCAAAAAACTCAGCTATTGTGCCGTAAAATTAAGAGTTAAGGCTGCTCTTTCACACTATTTTAAAGCTTTTTTTCTAGATTTTGAAGCAGTACGAGCTATACTTTGACTGAGACCTCAATATTTAAGTAATACCATGTTTGGTGCTAAATACGAGCGGAGCAAAAAACTCAGCTATTGTGCCGTAAAATTAAGAGTTAAGGCTGCTCTTTCACACTATTTTAAAGCTTTTTTTCTAGATTTTGTAGCAGTTCGAGCTATACTTTGACTTAGACCTCAATATTTAAATAATACCATGTTTGGTGCTAAATACGAGCGGAGCAAAAAAACTCAGCTATTGTGCCGTAAAATTAAGAGTTAAGGCTGCTCTTTCACACTATTTTAAAGCTTTTTTTCTAGATTTTGAAGCAGTACGAGCTATACTTTGACTGAGACCTCAATATTTCAATAATACCATGTTTGGTACTAAATACGAGCGGAGAAAAAAACTCAGCTATTGTGCCGTAAAATTAAGAGTTAAGGCTGCTCTTTCACACTATTTTAAAGCTTTTTTTCTAGATTTTGAAGCAGTACGAGCTATACTTTGACTGAGACCTCAATATTTAAGTAATACCATGTTTGGTGCTAAATACGAGCGGAGCAAAAAACTCAGCTATTGTGCCGTAAAATTAAGAGTTAAGGCTGTTCTTTCACACTATTTTAAAGCTTTTTTTCTAGATTTTGAAGCAGTACGAGCTATACTTTGACTGAGACCTCAATATTTCAATAATACCATGTTTGGTGCTAAATACGAGCGGAGCAAAAAAACTCAGCTATTGTGCCGTAAAATTAAGAGTTAAGGCTGCTCTTTCACACTATTTTAAAGCTTTTTTTCTAGATTTTGAAGCAGTACGAGCTATACTTTGACTGAGACCTCAATATTTAAGTAATACCATGTTTGGTGCTAAATACGAGCGGAGCAAAAAACTCAGCTATTGTGCCGTAAAATTAAGAGTTAAGGCTGCTCATTCACACTATTTTAAAGCTTTTTTTCTAGATTTTGTAGCAGTACGAGCTATACTTTGACTGAGACCTCAATATTTAAGTAATACCATGTTTGGTGCTAAATACGAGCGGAGCAAAAAACTCAGCTATTGTGCCGTAAAATTAAGAGTAAAGGCTGCTCTTTCACACTATTTTAAAGCTTTTTTTCTAGATTTTGAAGCAGTACGAGCTATACTTTGACTGAGACCTCAATATTTCAATAATACCATGTTTGGTGCTTAATACGAGCGGAGCAAAAAACTCAGCTATTGTGCCGTAAAATTAAGAGTTAAGGCTGATCTTTCACACTATTTTAAAGCTTTTTTTCTAGATTTTGAAGCAATTTCGAGCTATACTTTGACTGAGACCTCAATATTTCAATAATACCATGTTTGGTGCTAAATCCGAGCGGAGCAAAAAACTCAGCTATTGTGCCGTAAAATTAAGAGTTAAGGCTGCTCTTTCACACTATTTTAAAGCTTTTTTTCTAGATTTTGAAGCAGTACGAGCTATACTTTGACTGAGACCTCAATATTTAAGTAATACCATGTTTGGTGCTAAATACGAGCGGAGCAAAAAACTCAGCTATTGTGCCGTAAAATTAAGAGTTAAGGCTGCTCTTTCACACTATTTTAAAGCTTTTTTTCTAGATTTTGAAGCAGTACGAGCTATACTTTGACTGAGACCTCAATATTTAAGTAATACCATGTTTGGTGCTAAATACGAGCGGAGCAAAAAAACTCAGCTATTGTGCCGTAAAATTAAGAGTTAAGGCTGATTTTTCACACTATTTTAAAGCTTTTTTTCTAGATTTTGTAGCAGTAGGAGCTATACTTTGACTGAGACCTCAATATTTCAATAATACCATGTTTGGTGCTAAATACGAGCGGAGCAAAAAACTCAGCTATTGTGCCGTAAAATTAAGAGTTAAGGCTGCTCTTTCACATTATTTTAAAGCTTTTTTTCTAGATTTTGTAGCAGTACGAGCTATACTTTGACTGAGACCTCAATATTTCAATAATACCATGTTTGGTACTAAATACGAGCGGAGAAAAAAACTCAGCTATTGTGCCGTAAAATTAAGAGTTAAGGCTGCTCTTTCACACTATTTTAAAGCTTTTTTTCTAGATTTTGTAGCAGTACGAGCTATACTTTGACTGAGACCTCAATATTTCAATAATACCATGATTGGTGCTAAATACGAGCGGAGCAAAAAAACTCAGCTATTGTGCCGTAAAATTAAGAGTTAAGGCTGATCTTTCACACTATTTTAAAGCTTTTTTTCTAGATTTTGAAGCAGTACGAGCTATACTTTGACTGAGACCTCAATATTTAAGTAATACCATGTTTGGTGCTAAATACGAGCGGAGCAAAAAACTCAGCTATTGTGCCGTAAAATTAAGAGTTAAGGCTGCTCTTTCACACTATTTTAAAGCTTTTTTTCTAGATTTTGTAGCAGTACGAGCTATACTTTGTCTGAGACCTCAATATTTAAGTAATACCATGTTTGGTGCTAAATACGAGCGGAGCAAAAAACTCAGCTATTGTGCCGTAAAATTAAGAGTTAAGGCTGCTCTTTCACACTATTTTAAAGCTTTTTTTCTAGATTTTGAAGCAGTACGAGCTATACTTTGACTGAGACCTCAATATTTCAATAATACCATGATGAGGTGCTCAAATGAGGTGCTCAAATGAGGTGCTCATATGTGCACCTGAAATGAGGTGCTCAAAAGAGGTGCTCATATGTGCACCTGATATGAGGTGCTCAAAAGAGGTGCTCATATGTGCACCTCATATGAGGTGCTCAAATGAGGTGCTCATATGTGCACCTGAAATGAGGTGCTCAAAAGAGGTGCTCATATGTGCACCTGATATGAGGTGCTCAAAAGAGGTGCTCATATGCGCACCTCATATGAGGTGCTCAAAAGAGGTGCTCATATGTGCACCTCATATGAGGTGCTCAAATGAGGTGCTCATATGTGCACCTGATATGATACCATGCTAAATACGAGCGGAGCAAAAAACTCAGCCAGCCTCCAGGGGTGAGGGGTAGAAAAATTTGTCAAAAAATATAGCTAGAAAAAGATCTAAATGATTTGTCCGAGATTTTTAGATGGTTGCCAAAAACCATTTTTTTTTTCACTTGGAGCTCAAATTTAAAAAAAAAAAATAGACTTTTTAGCTTTTTTAGTCGGTTTTAGTCGATTTTGACCCTAGCTTAATCGAAATTGCATGATTCGTTCTCATTTCATATCCCTAACATCCTGCGAAGATCAGAAAAAAATAGTTGATCGACTAAAACGCTCAGCCCTAACTATAAGCCTGATTCCATATGTTCATTATTCAATAAAATTACAAGAGTCAATCTAAAATTCGAGACCACTCCTGACTTTAGGTTTTCAATGTTTTAAAGTAGTCTTGATCTGATAAATCTTGGAAATTGTTATTCAGCACTTTGATCCATTCAGCATAGCAGCACCGGCCACTCGGGCCCAGAATGAACAAATCGCGCAGAGCCGTTTTTGTCCCCGAGAGCGAGCTTTCAAGGCGAACAAGAAAGCCATCCGAAATGTACACACACGAAATGAGAATGAAAAAAATCCTTCTCGGGCCAGACTGGTGCTGCTGCTGTTGGAACACAACATATTAAATGTACCCGTTTGCTGCCGTGCTCCCTTCGGCCAGGATTCTGTTTCATTTTCCAAGTATTGGGTTGCGACTCGCGAGAAAAGAGTTTTGTGAAAAAAATAATCTTCTCGCTCCGTTTTGTTTCGGGGATTTGAACGCTCGGCGGAACAGAAGAGAAAGGAATTAAGCTCGGACGTATCATTTATAAAAATATATGCAGTGGTCGCCCCTCTTGAGAAGTGCATGAGCCTTCTCGAAATGCAGGTTTGTGCGCACATTATCTCGCACAAAAGTCGACGAGCACGTGCGCATCAAATCAATGAAAGGGTCATTTGATTTGATTCATTGCGACCTAAAAACTTCATAAAAAGAAGTGCGCATCAGAAATTGTTTTGTGCCTATTTCAAAAGGCGCGTAGTTTCTTTCAGAAAAAAAATACAATACCCAGAAGTTAAAAAAGTGATAAAAATCGTGGATATTCAGCAGCTAGTTTTATGAAATGATCGAAAAAATTCATCTTTATCCCAACACACACATAAATTTTAACTCCTCTATATTCCGTTTTGCCAAAAATTTATTTTCCAACACAGATTTTTAGCACTGGTTGTTTACATAAACAATCGTGATCTGAATTATTATAAATTGCGATTAATTCTAAATTTAAACTAATAATAAAAAATATGGGATTTCTGATAATGTGAGACGTAATCCTTGAATATTGTTAAGCGCCCCCGCAGAAGATTAGCCAATCAGATTATAGTAAAACGGCCGGTTTTTCTTTCTCGCACTCGTCAGATTTCCTTCTGGAGCCGCTTTTTTTCAATTTCACAATGCTCGAGTATATTCTCAGCTTGTTTATTTATCCGAGTCCTTATTTGCGCTCTCGTCCTTGTCAGTCGTGGCGGCACATAGCGTTATTTTCCCCGAGAGCCGTGTGTGCATGTGGATGCGAGTGCTCCATATAATTAGAACGTCAAGTGACGAGAGGAAGAAAAGCACCCACGTGCGCCTTGTCAGTCGAATTAGATTTGAAAAGTATTCGTGCCCTCTGGAAACAAACGCTCCAGATTTGAGGAAAGAAAACTTGTTTTAATTAATTTACATACGCACAATGTATGTGGATCGGGTGGGTCGCCGCTGGGGAAAGGTCAGTTCTGGCGGCAGGTTGGCCATCCTGGCTGTCGGCTGCCTTTTAAGGAAGCTTCGCCTCGTAACATTTTATTGCTGCAACAGTTGCAAGGATAATATTATTCGCATGTCGCGCCAGCAGCACTAATTGTCTGTCGGTGAAGTCAGCGATGATCAAAGAAACGGCGATCTTGATCAAATCGGGCACCGGGGCACCCACTCGATTGTAAAAGTTGGAAGAAATAAGGAAATCGAGAGAAATACAAGATGGCAATAAATTTTTTTTTTACATTATTATGAGATTTAATGAAGATTTTTTTTACTTCTTATGAAATAGAAATTTTTAATTCCTATACACACAAATTAGAACATTATTAATTTTTTTATTGATATATGAAAAATGATTTTTATCTGGTTTCAATTGGAAAAAAATGTATTTATTTTTTAATTTTATTTATTAATCAAATTAATACTTTCCGTTTACAGTTTTAAATTATATTTCACTCTAGTGAAATCGAAACAATTATAGTAACTTTGTTGTAGTTTTTTTTTCCAGATATCAAGAATGCATTCTGTATTTCAAGTACGTTGATGACAATGATGACCCCTTTGACGACCTTTGAAATTTTCAAGCAGTCCGTGTTTGGCTGATGAAAGTTGGTAATTTTCTCAAGATCCATTTTACAATACCCGAGAGTGAATGAGGAATTAAGTATATAAGTAGTGAACCTGTTTGATGCTGCGTCAACAACTAGACGTGACTCAAATCAATAAAAGCTGCGGCAGCAAACGTACGACTTAATTACAAGCGAGTGAATCGGAAAGAAATACGAAAACATCAACACAAGAGCGCGTCGACGACGAGCAGATAAAAATCTCAAAGGCTAATTGACCGACTCGAGAAAAAGAGACTGCGCCGCGCGTAATTGAGTTTTCAATTGAGCTTTTTGCCGGACCCAACGCACTCTCGTAGTTAGAGGCGAGACAACCTTGACAGCGATTTGCGGTTTCGTTTTTGGACACCGAGAAGGGCGACTTTTTGCCACCGTATAGTTGTTGCGCCGACAAATTTGCGAGACAAATATTGTAATTTAATATTGAGTTGTATAGTCGGCTGAATGCTCTTTAAGTAGCAAATAATTCCTTTTCGCCAGTCAAAATCTAGTTATAAAAATTGATATTTTGAATTTAACACCTATATTCAAAAAGTTCTGAAACAGTTAAATGAGTTAAATAATCTTCAAGACTATAATTGAATAATTAAATATCATATAATATATAAAATAGAAAATTATCGTTTGGAATTTTTATATTTTAAAAGTTTTATTTCATATTATTTTAATAGCTTGTGGTGTGACTGAAAACTTATAATTTACATCAATTTGAATATTAATGATGGATAAAAATGTTATTTAAAAAAATTAAACATTAAAAATATTTCCTTGAATTTGATATCAAATCTGTGAAACTGTAAAATTTTTATAAAATATAAACTTCCGCTTCATCATCAGCCTTCCAGGAAAACGGAACGAGGAAAGGATTATTTGCGTTCTCCGTAGGCGAATTTCGAGAAAGTAACGTAGCGGGGGTGGGTTTGGGCGGAGGGTGGGGGTAGTTCTTAATGCGGCTGTAAAAATGCAAAAGGTGGTGCAGGTCAGTGCGCTGGCTGGCTGCTGCGGGGGTGGGAGGGTTAATTGCGGCTCTCGCTCGCTCTCTTGTGACCCACTGAAGACGAACAGGGTGCGCTGGTGCGAGGGGGTGCGTGACGTCACTCGCGCGCGCATATTGATCGGCGCCACCCCACCCGCGCTCTGCAGAAAACGAGGGAGGACGCGCGCAGACGGTCGGAAGGACGGATGCGGACGGGGACAATCGATGATGCACCCCCGCCCCCAGACCGGCCGCAGACGAGCCAACCTCTGTCCATCTGCGTGTCAACAGGCGCCCCCGCCGCCGTGCCACCCCCGATAATCAATCGTGCTGGCGGAAATGAATTTGTGTGTGGGTTGACTCAAATGATGAGCTGGCTTGACTCTCAGAACTTGAAAGCGGTATAGATTTTGGCAGAATTATTTAGCAATCGATTAAAATCCAGACTAGCACATTAATTATATATTGCGGTATTTAAATTCGCACGATAATTCAAGATAAATTCATTATTTTATTTCAAAATTTCTTAATTTTTGGAAATATTAAAAAATAAAATTATTTTCTTTTTAAGCTTTACAATATTAAAGTTCTAATTAACTTCTAATGAAAACAATAAAAAAAAATCTCTGAAAATATTCAGTATGCACTTCAAAATTGCAAAATGTGTCTTTTGGTTATCATCCCAAATTTTAAACTAAGCAAAAAATTTAAGATTTCTCTTTAAAAAACCATTGCTTGAAAGCATTTAAAACAATTATTCTATACAAATAAAAAAAAATGAATTATTCAAATAGAAAAAGTACAAATTATTTCATGCTTACAACAAAAATGATATATTAAATAATTGGGAAATAAATTATAAATGGTTATTTTTCAAATTGATTTTGTACGTATTTTTACATATCATCAGATGTCATAATTTTTTTGTTTTAAGTTTAGAACTTACAATTAGACTAAGCTTTTTAAATGTGATTCTGTTTTTATTATTATTCTTAATTCTCTGAAAACTGTTGTTCTGCTGTTTAAAATAAATACTTAACATTTTTTGAATTTCTTTTCATAAATAATGGGGCTTTTGAGTGTGTAGATTGTTTTCAACTTGGGGTCGCGGTAATTCCCGCACATACAATCGTCTATTTGAAGCTCCGCTTGTAAATCTGAAAGCCTCTCCGTTTTCAGTGTGAAAGAGAGCTTTGCAGTCAATGGAGCTTACACAGGGAAAACGCACTTTTAATTGGGGAGGCCCTTCATGATGGAATCCGGGCGATTTACAAACAGAGCGTTTGTCACTCGCATGCAAGACGAGAACCGGGGCCGGTGTGTTTTATTTTTAAAGAAAGAGAGACACGCCACAAACCAACACATGTGTGCGCACCCACAACATTTCCTTTTACTCTCCCGCAGCTGGAAATCAATCTTCTAAAAATGGAAATAAATTTGTTAAAAAATATGACTACTGATTTTGAATAAGACTAATTACTTTATATTTTATTGTTTAATCTTCATGAAACTTCTGTGATTTTAATTTGGTTCATTTTGTTGATCCCTGCGAGCTTACATTTGGCGCCACTTCCAGCGGTTTCGAGAGCATCAATCAGCAGCAACTCGCGCCTGTGGAGGGTGCGAAGGGGGTTGCCAGCACGGGTGGGTGGCCGGGGGATGATTGTCACTCGCTCGCTATCCCAGCTGTCAGACGGTGAGCTGCATAAAAATGTGTTATTTTTTATTTTTAGCAGGGACACAACCTCCATAGATTTTCCTCCCTCAGCAGATTTAGAGACCTTGTCAATTGGTGCGGTCGGGATTTTCCTTCCGGTCTGTATGCCTTGTCGCGCCGCAAGATAACGATTATTATCCTCAAGACCTCAAATTTTAAAACCAAGTTTAAAGTCTCTTTAAACTCAAATGCTTTCATTCCTTCCATAAATGTTCTAAAACTACGTTTTTTTTTTATCAGATTGAATATTAAAAATTTTTCAAAGTTAAACAAATCATAGCTTTTACTGGATTTTACATGAAGCTTTTAAACTTTTCAAATATAATTTTTTTTTTTAAATTTAATGACAAAGCTATTTTAAATGTATTGTATAAATCTGTATTCAACCATGAAGCAGCGTTGATGTTTCATTTAAAAAAAAAAACTAATTTACTAATGCCAAAAAGTCAATTTTTATAGTAATTCTCTTTTAACTTTCTATTTATATTACTTTTCTAAATTAAAGAAACCTTTAATTAGAATTTACAAAAAAAAAGATGTTGGTAACCACACTTTTGATTTAAAGTCATCTAGTTGATAAGAGAATGAGCTTTTAGTGACTGAAAAAAGTTGCATTATAATTTTCAATAAAAACCAAAAGCCATAATTTAATGTTAAACTTTTTTGCTCTTTTTTACATTTTAGATGAAAATCGTAGGTTGGTTATGAAAAACAGTAGGTGGCTGATGGACGACACTGTGGAGATTAAAAACATCCCATAGCTATTATTTGTCGAGGATGAGGCCGAGGCCGCGTGTGCCGTCGCGTGGGCTCAGAGGCCGATTATCAGCAGCTTCCTGGTAGTTTTATTTTATGGAACAGCCCAAGAGCATCTTCAGCTGGGCCCAATTTGATGCATGTTTCAATGAGGAAGTTGAGAAACAATCAAGGGTCAATAACTTGCCGGCTATTTTCCCTTGACGCGGGTGCATATAATTTTTGTACAGCTGCTTCTGTTTCTGCTGCAGTTTCTCGACAGTGACCCTGAACGCCCAAAAGCATGCCTGTGCTCGCACGTAGGTAGGCAGGCAGGGGTAGTTGTTGCAGGGGGGAGGGTTGGGGTTGACGGCCGAGTGCAAAGAAAGAGTTCATCGTCCCTTGTTCTTCATTCTTTCTTCGCCACCCCTCTCCCTGAAGCAGTTTCCCCGCGCGCCTCTTCCTGCCTGCTGCAGAATTAACCTTTTGAACAAGGGGAGGCAGGCCAGTCGCAGCAACAGGGATGATCGAGTCGGTCGTGATTTATAAACAGTGGCAACAAGTTGCATTTTACCAGCATGCCCAGGGACAAGGTAACCACCATTAGGAAACTCATCACCGTAGCCGAGGTAGGAATTTGGATTTTTTTTCAAAATAGTTTGAACTTTTTTTAATTAGTACTGATGTTCCTTGCCGACTCATGTTAAAATTAATTTTGCAGCAAGATACTTCTATCGATATTCCTACCCTGACTTTTTTTTTCAAAATTCTAAAATTTTACTTTATTTATTTTTAAAATTTGGAATTGCGAACAATAAATAGAAACCCCATGTAGCACGTGGCCTTTTTATTCCAGAATTTAAAACTTAAACTTTGATAAAATACTACAGGCATGGAAGGGTGTTCAAAGTTTGGCTAACTATGGAATTTTTTATAGTACTTTAATCAAAATCTACCTTTTTACACATACATATAGATATTCAAACAGTCATAATGATTGTAAAATTTTTATTCAAATTAAAACTGTAAAAACAGAAATTTTTCCGGCTTTTATTTGTAAATTATTTAAAACAATAATTAACAGCAACGTTCTATGAGTGAATTTTTAAACTTCGTGAAAATCAGTTCCAAAAAAATTTATTGGCATATCACAGAGGCATTCACTGATCGTAAAGTGATACGTCGATCGGTATTTCTAAGTAAATACATTTTGATTTCATTAAGAAAACAAAGGAAAATTACAGATATTTCTTTTAAACTATTTTGCAGCCCACAATTATTTTATTATTTTTAATAATTAATATAAAATAATTAATGCTTTACTTTGCAAGGATATTTACTAAAAAACAAAACAATAATTTTATAATTTCTGAAACATTGTTAATAATTTTGTTATAATTTTAATAATATTGTTCTAATATGACTTTGCTTTTGTGGCCTTGCTAATCATTTCATTGTTTCAAGATTTTTTTTTTAAATTAACAGAAAATTAAAAAATAAAATATTTAAAATATTTTATGCATTTAACAAATTCTTTCTTATAATAAGAATAAAAATGGTCAGTAGTTGGCCTAAATTTTGCCAAATACCGCAGTGGGCATAAATTTTTGCTGTTGGGTGTTTCATTTTGATGTGCAAGAAGTGATAGCAGCTTTTTGTCCACTTGCGTTCTCCTCCGGCCATAAATTTCTTTCTGGAAAAATTTGCCGCCGGCCGAATTTCGTTTCCGCTCATTGCAGGAAATTAAATTCGCGCTCGGCGGGAAGACTCGACGCGAAATGAAATATATCGCTCGCCGAGAATTTGTGTGTTGTGCGGAACCCAATCTGAAGGGAGAAGCCATGCAACTCGCGCGCGCGCCATTTATCGCATTTTGAGTCTGCAATTAAAACTCGTGGGACGAAACGAGCCGATGACAAAAGTCACGCCTCGCGAGCAAAACCCCTGAAAGCTGTGGAATGAAAAACGGCAGACAGACACGTCGCCTTCCGATTTCTGCAATCCGAAACCCAAAACTTTCCGCTGAATTAATCTGCGCGACTGCAGCAGCGAGAGAAGTGCCACAGATCCTTTTAGTTCGTACCCGTCCGTCTGCACATCATTTTCATAAACGTCCTTCTGAATTTATCAACAGGAGCTTGTATGTTTTTTTTAAAATTTGCATATTGCAAAAAGTTGCAGAATAATTGTTCAAAGAAATACAATAATGTTATCCTCTTACATGATTGCAACCATGGATTTATTTATGGAATTTGATTGAACAGATTTTTGTATTTATTTTTATGAATTGTAATATATTTTTACATCTGATAATATGCTAAATTTAGTACAATAAATATAATGCAAATAGTTTCAAATTATTTAAAGTTACAGCTTTTTGATTGTAACCAATGAAAAATAATGATAAACCCCGTCTATGCTTCAGTGATCAAATGCTTATCTGAATTAAAATAAATACCTTGTCAAGTTGGTGGATTTAAAAAATGTTTTATATATTAAATAAATAACCATTATCACCATTATTCCAAGCCTCAGATTTATAAAATAAATATAAAATAACAATGATATTTTTGTGGTAGAATTTCACGATCGAGGGTCGATTTATGGTGATTGAATTAAAAATCGGCTTTCCTTGATGGTTTTTGTGAGTTGCTTATAGTTCAAGAAAATAAGAGCAGGATATTGTTTTCTCTAAACAAATAAACAACTCACATAAACCCATTGAGGAAAATCCGATATTAAATTCAAATCACCAAGAATGGCTTCAATATTCAATATTTTGCGTTTATAAATTAAATTCTAATATGTTGGTTAAAAATATGATATTTCTATTTTGATATGAGAAGGCTTACTTTTTAACTTCCATTAATAATTTGAGCCTTGATATTTAAATCGTTTTTGAGCAACTTAATCATTTAGTTCCTTAAATTTCTACAGAGAAGTTCTTGATGGGACAAAACCCACCCTTTTGTTACTATAGGTGCTATGTGGCTGCAAAAAAACTGAAAGCTCATTCGGAGAGTGCGTGAAAAATCGTCACAAGAGGGTTGCATTTTTTCCAAGCTCACGCTTTCCATGCTATATTCTGAGCGAGCTATGCAGATTTCCAAGCGTGTTTTAAGCACATGTATTAGCGCGCAAAAAGCAGTTTGTTTCTGCTGAATGATCCGCCGCCACTCTGTGCTGAAATGTGGCGTGTATCAGAAACTGGTTTGCTCGCGCGGTGACTTACAGACTTACACCGTGACTTGCACACGGGGGCTCATTGAAAAACTTGAGGCTGCGGCTCTCGGCGCTGCACCAGATAAAATAATATGCACCTCATGAATATTAAAAGCTGACAATAAGAATCGACTGCGCACATGCATAATAATAATTGTCGGCTGCATGTGCACCACCGTACCGATTTGGCTCCTTTGCTCACCACACACTAACCAACTTCTTTGTGCAATTTTACATTGGAAAGCTCAATTTTTTGGTATTATTTACCATTTTTTGGAAAAGAAATATTCCTATAGTATTGGATGTAAAAATGAAATTTTGAAACAAATAATCATGATTTTTAAATAATAGAAAAATTGAAGAGATCAATTTCATACATATCAGATAATGGTAAAAAGAGAAGTAACGGAACAAGACTTATTTTTTAATTTACGTGATTCATTAAAATTCCTTAACTTTTTAACATAAAATAAAATAAGAGCAGTTTAGATGAGCGAAACTGTACTTTGAATGAAACCAAATATTCAATTACAATTTCTTCCAATATAAATCAAGCAACACAATTTAAATTCTAATCGTTTTGCAATTGAATGAAAGGCATTTCAACCCTTTACAAAAATTCAGCCCCAAGGGCAGAAGGGCGCAATCTGGGAAAATAATCATCAAGAGTCGATTTGCGCCGGCGAAAACACGATTACAGGTCAATTTAAAATGGGAATAGGGGGAATGAGTGTTTGCCAACTAAGCGTGTGAACAGGCGGCCCACGGGGTGGCTACCCCTAACCTGGCCGCCGAAGCACCCCTCCGTGCGAAAATCTGACGAGCACAAGAAATAGTATAAAAGAAACCAGGAAAGTCGGCCAAAAGCCAAACTGCTCTTGAGCAGCCGCTTTTTTCATCATAATGGGCCGCTGCTTGTGGCGGGGAGTGATTTTTTTCGTCCGATTCCATTTGTTGTGCAAATGTTTTGTTCAATTGGCCATGTGGAATGTCTCAATACAGGCGGTAATAGTCCCTCTAAAAGAAAACCGTTTAACTTAAATCCTGCTTTTGAAAAAAATCAAAAAGAATATATATTTTTATAACTTAAACTTTGCAAAAAAAAGAAACAAACACAAAAGTCAGTTTTCTGCCAAATTTTTAATAAAATCAAACGATCTTACAAAGTAAAAATTGGTTTCTAATTAAATTCGAGATTATAAACCGCTAATAATCAAATTCAATTAATCAAACCTATAAAATGAATAATAATTAATTATTTTCTGGTGTTTATTATTTCTAAAAAAAATTATAAGATTATCACACTTCTCATGTGGCAATGCGTAAATTTAAATTTTACGGATGAAACAATTTTTCCCCTAATTCTTATTGTTTCTATGATTCTGTAAAATTATTAAATTTCATTACTTTTCCTTCATTTACAGATATTAAAAAGTAAAGATAAAATTAATTATTTTCTCGATCTTAACTTTGTTTCCATTAAAAACAATTTTTTTGCGGTTACAGAAACTTTCCTGCTCGTTTTCCGCCCATTCGGCAGTTGTTATCACTGGCAAAATAGAAGTTGGATTTTTCGTTATACATACGGATGTGTGCGCGCGCGATCGGTACATTATGCGTTTGTGTGTTCTGCTCTCTCTATGCATTCGGGAAGCGTCGTCTGGGGCAGCGGAGGGAGAGAGGGGTCGGGGCGGCCCTTCCCCTCCGCGAGCCGCCCCCGAGCCAGAGCTGCCTCTCCGGCGGCGCTCTAGGAGTGTTCCACCGACCAAAACATACCGGTAACCGTATACCGCGGTATTTAGGAATATACCGGTATTGATTATCGGTTTCTTTGATTTTTTTCGGTACGGTAAGTTACCGGTAACTTACCGATACCGATTTTTTCCGACGGTTACCGTAAGTTACCGTTTCCAAAAAATAAAAATTTTTCGCTACGCATTTATTTTTCTTCCTACGTAAGTAGGGCACAGGCCATCCGATGTAGATACAAATTAGCAGGCTGATTTCTAGAGATAAATTACCTAAGGATAACATGAATTTCTCAAAATTGCCTACTTTACAGGGGCTTTATTGCCTTTATTGGAGATTTTCTTTTAGATTTTATCGAAATCACACACCGCGCTCAAAATTTATAATACAGATCTGATAATTTCAAATTATATAATATTTATTTCTTCTATAAGGGAACGTAACTAAATTTTCATCAAATAATTCAGAATTGTGGATTTTACGGGACGTTTTGAAAAAACAAAACATAAAATTACAATTCTCCTTGGTTACTCATCAGGTTACAAGTTACTGTTGGTCGTAGAAAAATATGGGTATATAGTTGAACTCGCTTTGTCGAGTTCTCCAACTTTGCCACTGATAAAAAAAATAGTACGTCAAAGGTCAAGGTTGGTTCTGTTGGCCTTGGGTGTATCATATCTGCATTATCTGCAAGACGTTTTGAAACTATGAGTTTTTCATTTGATTTCACGTAAATTTTAACATAAATTGTTTCTTTTAAGGCGAAGAAAGGTTTTTTGAAGTAAATTATTTATATTCAATTATTGAAAATGTATAGTTTTTTTGTTCTTGATGGAGCAAACGATAAAGAAAAATTGTTTTCTGTGCCAGAAAGAAACGAAAATATTTTTTGCATTAAAAGAAATTGTTTTGGATTTTTTAAATTATATAAAAACTTAATAAAGTATTATTTCCTCCTTATTTTTAAAATAATTTGTAACTCGATTGCAGGAGCTAAACCAAAAAAAGTGAATATCGAGAGCAATCGAGGGATAGATTTTTTATCTTACAATGAAATCTGCATGTCCAATTGTCCATACCTTAAAATTGAGTCTTAATTCTAATTCTAATTTTTTTCATTCATCGAAATAATTGAAATTATCATTAAATTATATAAAGTTAACTTGTATTATATGTTAAATACTTATATTTTAATCTTGCCTACTTGAGATTGAGAAAGCCGTACCAGCCGGTTGCTGCTAATGACACACGCAATTCCTTTTACTCTAAACGAGACTAGACAGCAAAATTTTTTAATTCCTTTATATCTGTTTCCTCCTCAAATAGTTACGTTACAAAAGAAACCATGAGTCACAAATTAGACTACTGCAATGCCGGCGTCTCGTCATTATATTTTATCATTTAATTGTTAAGTTGTGAGCTCAATATGTGGGGCAAAATTTATTTAAGCTGGAACCCATGAAACAATTTTATTTTCACCTTAAATAGTCGCAATAAATAATATCAAATGCATGAAAGATAATATGTATTACAAACAAAGTTTCTTTTTTGATTTCAATGGGATATTGAGATGAATTTATTAATAGAGCTAGATCTCAATATCCCATGTTGAATTAAATAATTTTAAAAAAAAATCCTGAGTAATTCTCTAGAACAGAGCATGAACATATTTGCAAAAAGAAAAGAGAATTCGTTTATCTTACAAACCTCACACCCTGTCAATATACAATAATACTGAATATTCTCTTTTTTATTATTTTAAATAATTTCAAACTCACCATAATATTGAAATCATGATTTCATACAAAAGGGAGAAAATTTGGATTATCTTTTGATTTGATTATTATCCTTTTGGTTATTCGTTTCATTGTTTTTTCACAACAGTATAATATATTAAATTTTCATCTTTAAAATACAAATAAACTTATGTTTCTAAAAGCCGGAGGAGCGAAATATCGCGTGTGAATACCCATATTGGCCATCGCTTTTGAATATGCCCGATTCTGGTTACTTACACACGTTTATTATTACATTGATGTGATAAAATAAAATAGTATCTTTATAAAAAAAAACAAACAAAAAAAAAACAAAAAAAAACATAATTATATAACAAAGGCAAGTTTTTCTCTTTAATTTTATTTATTCTCAAAACATCGCTCAAATATGCGTATTAAAAAATCACACCCACCCTGTATATGCACTCTGCTTGTGTCAAATCAATTTTATGTATACATCAGTATATACGTGAAATGTTGATGGTATAATTGATATATAATATATGCATATATATCAATTATAAGAGCGCAGTGAGTACTGCACAGACTATATATAGCAAAAATTTTCGGCTCGCTTTGCTCGCCGATATAATTATATCAATCTGACAAAAATTTTGCGGCTCGCTTCGCTCGCCGATTTATAAATACCGAAAAATTTTGCGGCTCGCTTCGCTCGCCGATTTATAAATACCGAAAAATTTTGCGGCTCGCTTCGCTCGCCGATTAATAAATACCGAAAAATTTTGCGGCTCGCTTCGCTCGCCGATTTATAAATACCGAAAAATTTTGCGGCTCGCTTCGCTCGCCGATTTATAAATACCGAAAAATTTTGCGGCTCGCTTCGCTCGCCGATTTATAAATACCGAAAAATTTTGCGGCTCGCTTCGCTCGCCCATTTATAAGTACCGAAAATTTTGCGGCTCGCTTCGCTCGCCGAAAAATTTTTAAAAACCGTTTTACGGTATCTGAAAAATATACCGGTATATCCGATATACCGTAACCGGTAAAAATCCGGTAAGTTACCGGTAACCGTGATAAATATACCGGTTAAAAAGTTACCGTCATATACCGGAACTTCCCTACGGCGCTCATTCGCATTCGTGTGTCGCGCGGCGAGCAGCTGTGTTGGTCGGTCGGTTGTGTGCGTCGAGTCAGTGTCAGTGTGTCCAGGTGTGTCTCGTGTCCTGCGGTGACAGCCGCCTCCGATGAACAGACGCCCCAACCGCCTCCGACTCTAAGGTAGGACGTCAACCACGAGTGCAAAAAAATCAGACAAATCTATATGCAAACCTGGCCTCTTTGGCGTTTGTTTTCAATGGTTTGTTTTCACTGGGGGCGGCACCGCCTCCGACACGTGCGTCTTCAACCCCCCCCCCCCCTAGGGATGGTTTATAAATTAATTGTTGTAAATATTATGATGGAATAACTTGTATTATTCAAGTCAGTAGAATCAAAATTAAACACAGATCATTAAATCACATGAATTGACTTTCGGAAATTCAAAATCACGCTAAAAAAATTCCTGTTGAAAAATTTTCAATTCGTTTAATATTTTAGGGTTTGTTTTGGAACCGTGGAGGGGGCGTGGTCGAGGTGCAATTAAACGTGCGCCACTTAATGAGCCACTTTTCTCGACACCTGACGGCCTCTCATTCATTCATTCGCTAGGCAGGCATTTTACGCACACACGCAAAAACTCACTCACGTGTGGGGCGCATCCGAAAAGCCCTTTGGCGCGCTCCACCATCATCCGAGACCTGTGGAACCTCTGCCAGATTGTCTTGTGTGTGATCGCAGCGCATCCTGAGACGCACGATATTCAAATAGATCCGGCTCGCCGTTTGCCTGGACAGCTGTTTAACCCTTGTCAAGACGGAAATTGCGATTAATTGAATTGTCAAGTTGAGAATGTAATTTGCGTTGAGGAAGGATCCTACAGTATGAGATTTTATTTTCCCTAGACAAGCTGTAATCGATTTCTGATAAATCTTTTAATATTTTTTCATAATATTTTTCTCTCCATTGACTTGAGCTCTTGAATCACGCAAAAACTGAGTTCCCCGTGGATTAATTAATTACACCCAATCGAGTTATGATAAGATAAATTAAGTGTTGAAACAAATTTGCTTCGTTGCAACACTTTTTAAAATTATTTTTTATGTACTTGGTACTTAAAATTAGAGCTTCGTGGTATGTAGTCTAGTGTAAAGATTAAATTTCAATGTTCTTTGGCCAAAAATGATGACTTTGAAAATCCACAGAAAAAAGGTGTTCAAAAATGTACATTACAAAGAGAACAAAAATAATGTCTCTGATAACTTCCACTCTCTACAGTATATAACTATAAATAATTTAGACCAATAGATTTTTTCTCTCCAAAAATACAGTTTTTTTTTAAAACATTCTAGTCACAAATCTATTTAATCATCGACAAATTTAAATTAAATTATTAAATAAAATTAATAATTAAAATACTTCAACAGAGAGAAAAGTCACATATATTTCTGTATTGTTCGGAGAGATAAAAAAATTAATAAAAGCTGATTTGGCAATTGGTTGGATAACCAATCTGGAATCTATTTCCTGCTGCGTCAAGCATCAGTTCCCAAAGTTTCCCAAGACGTTGTTCGAAACTAACCAGCAGCAATGCTAATTCACGCTGCGTGTGCTCCCTGACCTGAAACGGCGCGAAATATAGATAGAAAAAAACTGCAGAGTGTGTCAGCAACTCCCTCGGCTCATGTATGCGTTTCCATTCCGCAAATGCATATATAATAAACGAGCCGATTTTTATTAGGAGTTTTTTCTGCACCCGAGAGTGCAGCAACAATCAATCGGTGGGTCGGCCGCGTTTTCCCAGAGTCGCTGCTGGTCGTGCAGCTGTTTGAGAAAGAGTGACGTGAGGCGTGGGAAACGCATGAGTTTCAGGGGCGGCCGCCGCCGCGCCGAACGAACAAGGGTTGTTCCCAGCGAGCTAGGGTGCCGGCGAGACACACACACGCAAGGGGATGCTGGCTGGCTGCAGTGACTCAACCAGCATCACAATATTTTCGCTCTCCTCCGCCGCCGCCTTTTGTGGCTGTTTTCTCACAAAGTATTTATTCAAATCGGTGGGGAGAGCATGGCAGTCACTTCATATTCGAGAGCTGTGCTGATAAAATAATTTCCATCGTCCTTCCTGCTTGCTGGATTTTCCGTTTGATAAATAATAGACCAACTGAGATTAGAGTGTGTGGTGATAATGCTCAACCGTCAAGACTTGATCTCTGGTCTCTGGGGAATTGTGAATTTTTCATTTATTCCCAATCAAATTTTTACTGTAGGTTAGTTTTGTCGGAACATAATAATATGATCATAAAATCGCTCATTTCCCGACAATTTTTTTTTTAATCCTATACACTCTTTTTTTAAGTTATAATATTTAATACAAAATTTTATTGTTAAAATAAACATTCATTTCAAACTAAAATCATGCAAATCATTTTTTTTTTACATTTTTAATTCTTCTTTATTTGTCCACATTGTTAAAAATACATTTTGTAAATTTTTTAAACGATCTATTTAAAAAAAATTATTGCTGGAAAAAAACGGCACCACCAACAGCAAAAATTGTTGCAAAAACTTCCGAGATCAAGATTAACTTCTGTAGAACGTTTTCAAAGAAATATTACACAAATTATTACGCTATTGATTATGATTTCATATGAATTTTTAGCAAATCTCATTAAGTTTCTTACAAAACAATAAAAAAAATTCCTTTGTTAGTAATACTTATTTTGTTAGATGCCAATAACTATAAATGTGATTTAATGTAATATTAAAAGGAACTGTCTTTCATAATAAATTTTTTAAATGCAAATTAATGAATCTTTAAATTTTACGGTTATGCCAATAACATTTTCTCTAAAATTGTGGAAATTTAATTATTCATTTCAAAGTTCCACTCTTTCAAATGTGGTTTTTCCAATATTTTTGTTCTCCAAAACGCCTTAATCTTAATTAATTGGAGTTTGGAGCTAAACAATTTAATAAACGCACTTGAAAGTAAACTGCATTTTGTCAATTACACGACTGCAGATTTTGACTTTTTCCTCATTGTTGAGACTTGCCGTGCCGACCTGCCCCCTTGTTCAGGTGCGCGTGCAGGAGATCATTTGGGGGTTGTTTTGGATTCCGGAGAGCGCGCACGGCGGCGGCGGCGGGTGTTTGGTGCGGCGGCGGCAGCGGTGGCGGGCGAGTTGTTGAATTTATGGTGCCGCTTTTGCCACTGCAAGAGGGGTTTATTGATCTGCGGAGGGAGCAAAGCAAAGCCAAGGCATGACCGACCGCCTGTGGTTCACTCTCTGCGAGTGCCTTTTGCACTGCCATTTACTCTCTCGTGCCGCTCGCTCGCTGCTGCTGCCCCCGCCGCCCCCTCTCGGCTCGTCCGCCCCCGCCTCCCCCGCGGCCCTCCGCTGCAGCCAAGTGAGCACCGTCGCCGAGCCAGCGAACCGACCAACTTTCCGCAACTTTTCCTTCTTTGCAAATTCGTCCCGGAATAAACTTTCTGATAAGCGACACCTTCTCTCAAATAGGGCCGCAAGTAAAAGAACCAAAGAGTCCTAGACCAAAATTTCCTTGCCTGATGCGGTCGAGTTTCAACAAATTTCTTTCTTGACCAAAAAGACCAACAAAGAGTTAAAAAAAACTGTAGGAATTCAACTGATTTTTTAATAATAATTTTTTACAAGCTTGCATGCCAAATTTCAAACAAGTCTAAAATATTTTAATTTGTAAAGAAATTATAATTTTTATTAAAGCATATTATTAAAAATAAAAAAATTAATTTTGAATAACTCACGACCATATATTATGAGCTTAAAACTGTAAGTTGGATCTGTTTTACTGATATTAGAAAAAGTACAGTTTTTTTCCTTCACGTCTGAGTTCATGTCCATATTTATTTAATTTCAAAGTACTATTTTAATGTGCTTCATTTCCGCTTATTACGTGACGACGCGTGTGCCACCGTAGAGAAAATAGGTCAAACAAACTCCTAACAAAACAATCAAAATATTTACTTTGAAATTCATCCTTTGGCTGAAAAGGGGAGCGCTCGAAATAATTCGCGGTGGCATTAATGGAAAAAACTTCTCTCCGAAACAGTTGAGCAGAGAAACTTCCTTCTTCTTTCTTTTTTTTCTTTGTACGCGTCGAAACAGGGGTTGATTTTCTTATACGCCGCCCCAAATCATCGTTGGGGTGAGATTGCTCACCCCTCGGCTGCACGCACTCGAAAGAAAATAACCACCCCTCCGCAGCATACCTGTGCATCCTGCGCGCTCATATTTGAAACCGAAACTTTAGCTCGCCCCATTATAAATGCTCGGCAGCA
Organism: Neocloeon triangulifer; assembly: GCF_031216515.1. Taxonomy (NCBI): domain Eukaryota; kingdom Metazoa; phylum Arthropoda; class Insecta; order Ephemeroptera; family Baetidae; genus Neocloeon; species Neocloeon triangulifer. The sequence goes on along the minus strand of NW_026775554.1, from coordinate 10,682,144 downwards.
ATCAATCGAAACCGAAAGCAATTTCGCTCTGCGGTTATCGAGCGGATTAATTAAAAATAAAGTTGCTCAACCGCTTGACGGCTCATCACATATATGTTATTGCAAACATGACGAATCCTTGGCGGCGCGATCGAAGAAGCAATTGCTATTATGATCATTGCACTCAGAGAAATGTTTAGTTGATTTTCAACTAAAACCTTTAGTTGAGCTTCAACTAATGCGTTTTAGTTGATTTTTAGTTTTAAGCAATAAACTCAACATTTATTGAAACTAAAGCCGAGAAATTTTGTGACTTAATACAAATAAATTATTTAGTTCCTGAAACTCAACGTTTTATTTGCTATGAACAAAGCTTTATTTCATTTGACTAATGTTTTAGTTGATGTTACTAAAACCAAGAAAATTCGAGCGTCAAAAAAAGCCCACGCTAGCAACTAAATAGTTTATTTGTGGTAACTAATCTTTTAGTCAATGTAAGTAAAAAAGACCAAAACGCCTCCTGTCGGACGCGTCGGTCAAACTTGCCGGACCACAATTGTAAATACACTTGTTAGTGAAACATGTAGTCACAATAGTCTCCTGGATTAATCTAGAATAATCATCTCATAATCAAGCCATCAATTTGAAAACCATCGTTTGCAACATTCTTCATGTATTAAGGAATGCGCCGAGCGCATTAAATTTTGAGGTGAGTTGATTGTAATCGAAAAATTTTGAAATTTTGTTTGTCGTTCCCACTGGTAGTTTTTCAATTGTGCAGTTGGGGATGAAGTTAATTAAGACTCTTTAAAAATGGGTTAAATTATTTTCAGATTTAAACGTGAAGGATTGATCGGACCAGAAAAGGAAATGATATCATTATATATTGACCCTGAGAGCGCTGCCCTGGCTAAACCATATACATCATTATACTTCAATTAACAGCGATAAATTTCAAAACGGTAAATTGAAATTTTATCAACTCTGATTTCCAAATATTAATAATAATAAATTATTTGCAGTATCGGCAAGACAGCTGAACTTGGGGGATTTCAAGATATAGCATTTTTTTGGCGTGGAAGTTGGAAGTTTCATTTAGTGAATGTGTTAAGTGTGGACACTATATATAGTTTTTATTTTTGTATACGTCAAGACAACATGAACAAAAACCCCTGGATGGATTCTGCATATTGCGTTATTATATGTGAGTCAAAATATTTTTTTCTCTTTTCCTCTATGTTTACCTATCTTGCAATAAAGACTTTCGAATTTACCAAACTAGTATGTTTTTTCTTGTAAAATTGAGCCCCTTCAAAGAAATAAAATAAGAATTCATATCAACTAATGAAGAAAAATCAAAACAACTAAACATATTAGTTAAAGCGACTAAAAAGACCCTGCAATGTTTAGTACAGTCAACTAAAACCGACTAAAAGATTTAGTTAGGGCAACTAAATAAGCGAGTTAAATTTTAACTAAATAATTTAGTCGCAATGAATAACCATTTGAGTTGGACCAAAAATGACTAAAACCTTTAGTTGCAAGAACTAAATTTTAGTTGGAACAACTAATCATTTCTCTGAGTGTGTGGATGCACCTGCTGACCTCAATTATCAAATGAGTACCACGCAACAATCGCACGTATGCACGGCACATGCTCACAATTTCAAACCGACTCTTAACAATTCATTGAAACTGTACCATTACCAAAATTAAAAGAGAAAATTTTAAAGAATTAATGAAAAAAATTTAAATTAATATTAAATAATTATAATTCTTGCATTATTTAAAACGTAATTTTAAGCAGATATTTTACATAAAGTGACTATTTTTTTTAATTATTACATTAAAAGAAATTTTATTTATTTATAAATTATAAAAATTTAAACGACTAAAAAATGTATCATATTATAATTTCAAGCTTAATTTCTCTTAGACGTGGATAACTGCATTTCTAATTTTTATATAGTCTTCTTGAGCAATGTATTTTGCATGTTTATCAAACAATTAATAAGTCCTGTAGCTGTCTTTACCAGTTATTCATTAAAATGAAATTACATTATAAATTTATTCAAACATTTTTAATATACACACAATTCCAAACAACAATTGACGATAAACTTTTAATTCAACATCTACCAATCCTCTCTTTTTCTTAAAATAATATTATTACACATTAATTGTCTTGATTTCAGTATCATTTTTCGCCCTCTTTAATTTTTTTTCCATTGCTCTTTAGTATATAATTTATTTTTTGTTGAAATCTGCTCTGATCGCATTCTCAAGGCTGACTAATACTCTTACAAATAATGACAGGAGTTGTTTATGTTGTCACCTGGTGTGGCGCGGTTTTTGAAACGCTCTCATGGGCGACAGGTGAGATAATAATTTCTAATTTGCCTACGAAATGTGAAAGTGTCCGCCGGAGTGCAACAACTTTGCTTTGTTCTCCAAACGGCGGCAGCATCTCTCTTGGATGAAACTGTGTTTGCGTGATTATCTTAATTTTGTCTCGCAACGCCTGGACATTATTTTCAACAACTCTCTCTTGCATGAAAATCATCCGAATTAATTCTTCAGTGTTTTTTTATGCGGTGGCACAATGAAACGGAAAATAACGCGCGGAGAGCACTCTCGCGCGGGTTTGTGTTGGCGGCGCCTATTTCTAAAATTACCCGCGCGCGCGGCCATGTGAAAGGGGTGCGCTGGCGGCCGCGAGTATTTTGGGCAGGAACGCCGATTATTTCGGTGTGACTTGCCTTTCTCACCAGCCCCGCCGCACTTGAAATACCACCACAGCCTCCTCGAAAACGTTTTCAATCCATTTTCTTGACTCGTTGACTCCCACTTCAAATCGGGCGAAGATGCGGGGAGGACTAAAAATAACAATAATAATGCGCACTCTTGAAAATTTGGGCTGCGGAGATTTCCTTACCATTTTCTTTTCTATATTAAAACTGTGCAAATTTTTTCTCTCACATATCGGTTTCCTCTGTAGTTTTAAATTAAAGCAAGATGCAATACAAATTTGCATGAAAGATAACAGAAAAAATGATTGCCAATGATTGAGTTTGCCGACAAAATTTGATTTGAAAACGAGAGATAGGGAAGATTGTGCAATGCATATAAAAAAAAAAAAAAAATTGTGATTTGATTAAAAAATAAAGTTTGAAGATAAAATCCCATGTAATTTGAAAATTTTTATGAGAAAAATTATTACAAATTCCATAAAATAAATCATTGCAAAAATTATTCCATGTATAAGGGAGCCACTAATACTGGATTTTGTCTGGAATTTTTAAATATTAAAATATTTTTTTAATTTAAAAAAATTTAAATAGTTAAATAATAATATAATTAATTATTCACTAATCAAATAAAAATATAAGAGCAAAGATTTGAAATTCATCTTCTGTCCTCTATATATAATTATTCTGAACAAATATGTGACATTGAATGACCTGTCCCAACATTTGAAGCGGTTTTGGAAGTGCAGGCAGGCGAGACGTTTGAATGTTTGGATGCAACGTTTGACGTTTCGGTGTCAACGAGGCTCGACGGCAAATTTGTCGCCGACTTGTGAGGATTAAAAGGGTATATGCGTGCGTTTAGCCAGTGGCTCGGGCAGGCCAACTCACTTTGCTCCAGCGCAGCAATTGATTTAGGAGGGCCGTGTTTTGACTGCGGGCGCGCCGCGCTTAAATATCAAGAGCTATGGTGAGATTAATTAATTAATCGCCCAATGAAAGAGCAAGGTGGCCGCGAAACAAGCTGGCTCGCTCGCTCGCGTTCGCCACCAGCGCGGCGGCCATTTATTTCTCTGGCTGCCCTGCCGCCCGCTAATGTGCCAGCAAATCTAAAAACAACATGCGCGCACTCAAAAAAGCCGCTCAACACCCTTGTTCTCGCAATTGGGCTTCATTTTCCACTTGTGCCAACAAAATCTGAAAGAGAACCAGGGAACTAACTAACTAACAACGGGTGTCTTGCTCATCTGTAATTTGGACATGGCTTTTAGAAACTTTGAATGTTTAGAAACATTTTGCACACTTAAACATTTTTTTCTTTTCTTTGATTTCTACAAAATAATTATTCCTTGGTCTGCTACTTAATTTGATATAGAATGATTTTCATTTTAAATTGGAAAACTTTAAATAAATCGGTGTTACTTTAAAAACGGAATTTATTTTTAAATGTTTACTTAATATTTTATTTCTTTGAATTTATTTAATTAATAATAAAATTAATTTGAAGGGACTCAACTCAGCAATTTTAAAACATATTTGAAATTAAAGTTTGTAGTTTTTCAAAGCAAAATAACACCAACAAAATTAGACATTGACGACTTTTTTATTGTTATACTTATGTGTCCACATTGTTTTGAATTATTGAAAACAATTTATTTAAATAAGGAATTGTTGGGAAAAAAACGGCTCCACAACTAGCTATGGATATTGGAAGTCTCTAATATCTAATAAGTCGTCTAATATCTATAGACTATAGCAAGAATTTTGCTAGAACTTCCGAGATAAAAAAGACCCCATCCGCGGCAGTGAGCCTCGATTGACTTGGTTTTTGTTCTTATCACGGATCACAAATTTTGCCACAAGTATGCCTTGAATTATATATTAAATTATGAATCTTAATTCGTTTCAGAAGACAAATCTGCTTGATATCTAATTTTTTTTATTCTGTTCTTTAATTCATGCAAGTTTTTGTTCTACTGAAAAATGAGTCAGAAAACGGGGATTTACGGTTTGCGCAAATAGCCCTGGAATCGTGAGCGTTGTAAAAATATTTCAAAATCCGGATTCTCATATGTACAGCATACTTTTGTTTCTTTTTATTTCACCGTTCGGCCATTCAGGTTAACGCAAAGAGGGCAATTGTTGCTGCGAGGCAGCAAAAGAAATGTTGCGGCTTCAGCTAATGAGCGTTGAAAAGACAAAGAGCGCCGCTTAAAGTTTCAAGAGTTGCAGATAATTAGTCGCCGATAGCCACGGCTTAGTAATTGGACCCTTCCTTGGCACCTCTAAGCCAAACCGCCGAGTTCCTTTAAAGTAATTTACAAGAGGGATGGAGCAAAAGTTTTCCTTTTTACCGCATTATTCTCCAAATATGCATGCAAAAAATTCTAAAATTTTATTTGATTTTTATTTTGCACAATTCATACTTTTGAGCATGAGAAAATTGTGCTGGCAACAGCCAAAAATTGTGTCAGAGTGAAGCGATTTCCCGGAAAGTTTTCAAGGGCCGGCGCGGCTAATCGATTTAGGAAGCGGCCGCGCGCGAATTTATGTCACCTGCAGCGGCCGCGGGCGTCACGTCCAAATAAATGATTTCCTCCGCGTTGCGCTCTTTGCCTCGCACAAAAACCATCATCAAATAATAAAAATGTCCCGCATCTCTCGGTGGCGCGGCGGAATTCTCGCTTGGTGGGCGGGTGGGGGCGGCGGGGCAGCAGGGGCCACGTGCTCCTTCCTGAGGAGCCAGTTGGCCGGTGGCCAATCACCAAGAGCACCCCATCATCGGCAAAAGATGTCCGCGCGGCTATTATAAGAAGAGGAATTTATTCAAACCCCCAACGGGAACCTCTTATTTTTAAATGCAGCAGCCCAATTTGGAGCCAACCGAGCTGGAATCCACAAACAGACACACACACACGCGCCTGTCCGCCCGCTAGGTGCTATAAGTTGTTACAAATCCTGCTTGGGCTCTCCAGCAAAGTATATTCGCGTCTATTTCCGTTGCGCTGACCCAATACAGCTTTTGCCCTGCTCCGAGACACGCACGGGTCACTCAACGGCTGGACCACATGCGAAGTCGTCACGTCATGAATCTTCAGCAGAAAGGCTAATATTTTGAATATTTTGAGCCAAGTGTTATCTAAAGAATTTATCAGATACATCTTCATTTTTTGACATTGCCGTGCAGGAAATGTTTACGGATTAGATTTTGTTTTAAAGATTAAATTTAAAACAGTTATAATTTGCACAAGTTTTTTCAATATATATGTTAAATAATAATTTTTAATTTTTACACAATCGATAAAAAAAATTTAAAGAAGAAATATCGCAAACTTAACTTTTTATTTTTATTTTAAAATTAATCTTGCAAGATTTAAATATTGAATGAAGTTTTATCATAATTTAATAGTTACAAAATAATTTTCCTTTAGTTTTTTAGATTAAAATTGCGTTTAAAAACCAGGCAAAATTTTAGTATAAAATTAAACACTGAATCAATAATTTTATTAACATTTAATTTTATTGATGGTTTTTTTTTTCAATTTAAAATTTTCGAAATCAAAAAATATTTATTTTTTCATGTTTAAGGAATTGTGTACCATATGTTGACACTTTCTCATTCAGGATGTAAGAATGGCGAAATCAATATTTATGTAACCAAAGTCTGTTGTTAGCGAAATGGACCACGGGGGGAGTTTCCGGCCAGGGTGCTAATTGAGCCGCGAGCCGAGGCGTATAACTCGCCGCGGCTGTCAGGCGGCGGTTTTGTTTGAGCAAATTCATCCTCGGCTAACTCATTAGTTACATGATGAAACTATCTGCGCGGCTATTACGAGGCAGCACACCACTTTAATTTTAGCCGCTGCCGCCGCGCGACCCAAGTGATGAACTATTGCTCGGCTGAGAAAGAATTAAAAAGAGAAGAACGCCGCCGCGCCGACGGCCGCCGCCACCGCCTAGAAAAATAAATAATAATGCTAAAAATTTGCAGCCAGACTAAATTCGCGAATTCTGTTTCGCTCCCCCTTTTCATGACGAGCGCTCTGTTGGGTTCTTTCGAAATAAAATCAGAGAGTGAGGAAAATTGTCTAAAAATAATCGCAGACCAATTTCATTTTATTTAATTTTTATCGCCCTGCTGGGAATCGAATCGTTTCCGCCCCACCAAAGAATCACACGGCTAGAAAATAATCCGCCCCGACCTGCCTCAAAATTAATCTGGTGCGGCAGCGGCTGCTGCTGGATCGAAAAGCTGCACGACCTGGATTCCTCCCTCCCTGATCAAAGGGCGATTCGCCGCGCTTCACGCGAACCGCGAATTTTACTTGTCCAACCGCGCAAAGAAAATATTAAACCGTAAAAGAATTTCTGTCGGTGTGATCTGAAAACACTGAGGGAAAAGTTATAGATCTATCGGATTGGATTTGGGCTGGAGAGGCGCCCCAAGACCACCCACGTTTTTCAGCAGCCGCATGTGAGAATAAGAACTTCTGGTTAGATGATAATCATGAACCATTTGAGAAGCTCTTATGAACACTTGGGCCAGATTTAACCTTTTTCAATTCGATTTATTATTGGTTATTTTTTCTTGTAAGATTAATTTGCATATTCTGCAAATTTTCGCTTATATCAAATTGGAATTGTTTTTGTCAACATTTTACCAAGTTTCATTATTGTAATTTTTTGCTAACAATAAGATTTTTAAAATGAATATTGTTTACACGTAATGATTTAAAAAATTAAATGTCTTTAATTTAAATTTATAATCTCTCAATGGAACAATTTTTAAAAGTATTACATCTAATTATTTTGGAACTGAGCATTTTTATTATTGAAAATTAAAACAGGGATAAAAAAAAAGGCGCCAATGCTTGGAGAGGCGTTTGCTTGACCGAAAGTCGAGGGAAAAGGTCGAACACTTTGGAGTAATATGGATTCATCCTTGGGAAAACGAGTCAATTTGTTAAGTAGACGTGAAGAGGGTCGGCAGAGGTGCAGCTCGTCTCCGAATTTCCGTTCCTCCACAACCCGACGCGCAGACACCATTAATAATATTAATTCCAGAGATGCCGAATTCGAGACGGCTTGCCCAGAAAATACTTTTTTACGCTCCTCTCCGGCGCGGATAGAGAGAAAGAAAAAAAAGTCCTCCCACCGACGTGCACACACAAACACATTATAAATACACATTTTGAAAAGGAGCAGACTGATTGTGTCTTTGGGGGCTTATCTGGCCGTTTAATCTCGAGCTGCGCCGCTCAATGAAGAAAAAAACCAAACGAAGAAGAAGAAAAGCAGAGGAACGGCGGTGCGGCCGTGACGCAATCATTTTGTATCGTGGAATGTCGTTATGGATTTTTCAAAAGGGGAGGAATGAAAAAAAGCTGGTTGCTTTGTTGCTCTCATATTCTCGAATATTATTCAATCCTTGCTTCTCGCTCTTAACGGAGCATTTTTCCGATCTGGACCGATCTGCTCGTAAATCTGTCGGCGCGCGAGAAAATGTTTCAATTTGTTTAACTGATGTTCTGTGTGGGAAAATAGATCTCTGGGCGCCCCCTCTCTTTCTCTCTCAATCTCGTAAATTAGGACGAAAATAATCAGCGCGTCAAAGGAGTTGCTTTTCTGCCTTTTGGACCCGAAAATAGACGAGTGTGGTTTTATTTTCATGAACCCGCTACGAAATCATTTGTTTTCTTCTCATCTCGAGGGATTTTCTTCAGCTACACAAGGGGTGGAATTATACACTTTTTATTTTCACGCGAGGATTCGTTTCCAACTGGTCCGACGACTGGTGGAGGAAAAATGAATCGGAGGCTCACCCCTATTCCGTTCCGGCGGCGCAGCACGTGCTGCAGGAAGTCGTAAACGACACCAAACGCGTCGTCGTCTTCAGGTACAACACCCCAAAGGGTCCGCTTCCGCTGCCGTCGCGCAGACGATACCACTTTTTTCCTCTTCGCGCCGGGAGGAAAGCGGCCTGCTTCTGATTAGTCAGATTTTTTCAAACTCGCGCTAGCGTCGACACAAAGAACGCGTTTTGTTTGTGTTTTGCGCTGAAGCAGCGCAAACGACGCGAATCGGACCGAAATGCTGGACGATGACTCATCTTTCTGATTGAGATTTTAATAAATCTGTTGAAAGAGAGCTTTTTAGTATTTTTTTTATTCCTTTTCTATAAGCTTATTATGCAAGGATTTGTATAATCAAACGCTTTATAAGACTCAAACATTAACTCTAAATAATTTAAAACCTAAAGTTATTGTTTCGCGCTACAGAAAAAAACAAAATTAAATTTATTTTGGTGACTAGTTCGCCGTTTTTTTTTTTTGGAATGGTTAAATCTGCCAAAAAATTGTTTAATTTATCAAAGCAAAATCAGCATTATGGACACATTTACTGCTTTCTAAAGATTTATTTGCATTTTGTATGAAATTCCTCCGAACATCATGATTTAATTATTATTATTGTCTTTATTAAACACAAATGTGTACAACGTCATGAATTGCTGGTCGAAATCAATAATAAATCTAAATTTAATTATAATTATCATTTAAGTTTTATCTTTATCTTGTGTAGCATATTCGGTTAGAGATTTTACTCTTTTAGAACAATTAAGGAGGTGATACTGGGAAATCTCCTTTTCATCACAGAGTTTACATACACAATTTGCTCTCGCAGTATGGAAAGTTTTATCTTTACAAATACAATGATGGAATCCGTGCATTGCAAACCGGGTTTGAACATGTCTGTTTTTAAACAGAGGCTTTTTCCAATTATTATTTAACATTGCTGGTGTTTGGTATATTTCATCGTTAAAATCTCTTTCTTTTCTCACCCGAATATGTGTTAGAAACTCATCATAAGCTCTGGTATCACTTAAATTAAATGTATTCTTAATTTTAGTTACAAAAGGCTCTTCATCATCAATCAAAAGATACAAGTATGAGCTTCTAGAAAATTTGCTTACTCCTAAAACTTTTTTGAAATATCTGGTCATTAAATTTTCATAAGTGACTAAGTCACACATTTTTAAATGCGGCCAAATTGCTTCCACGCCATATATAGCCATGGGCACAAATTTAAGGAAAAATAGAGATTTAGCACACTCAAGGGATAGATTCCTCAAGTTCCCACCATAATGCATAGCTGCGAGTGACTTTTTACATCTTTCTGTTACATGTTTTGAAAAGGATGTGCCACTTTTCTGAAAAGTGACACCTAGATATGAGAAACTGGATACAAATTCAATTTCTTTTCTTTCACACATTATATTATCTAATTTTCCTTTTGGCCCTTTTCCTTTATTTGTAAATTTCAAAGCTTTTGTTTTGGATACATTTATTTTTAAACTATTTTCAGAGCAATAAATCAAAAAATTTTCTAAAGCTTTTTCCAATTTTTTACAGCTATCGCTTATAAAAACCATGTCATCCGCAAAGAACAAAAATTCTACTCCTTCAATTCCCTCGAATATTTTAATTATGTCATGAATATAAATATTGAAGCAGATTGGACTAGAATTCATTCCTTGTTTAAAACCATTTGATTGGACAAAAAATTCCGATAAAGAAACTCCATCGTCTAGCTGAATAAAGTCTTTTTCTAAAAACTCTGAGAGCAACAAAAGCTCATTTTTTGAAAGGATATTTTTATTAATTAATTTATGCAAAAATAATTTTCTATTAGTCAGGTCGAATGCTGATTTTAAATCAATAAAAAGGGCATACTTTTTATAATTTTTCTCTCCCATATTTGTGGATATTAAAGTTTGAAAATGTTTTATTGCATCAATTGTGCTCTTACCCGGCATGAACCCATACTGTTCCTGTGGAATGAAATCTCCGAGTTTTGCTAAGAGTCTCGTTGCCATTATTTTATCCAACAATTTACATACAGTGTTGCACAATGAAACCCCCCGATAGGAATTTAAATCATCAATCTTGCCCTTATTTTTATATATCATTTTCATTTTAGACTGTTTCCACTGTTTCGGAATGGTCCCAAGCTCAAGGCACTTGTTAAAAAGGCGAACAAAAATTTGAGGAATTAAATCAAAAAGCGCCTTAATATGCTCGTTTGTTATCAAGTCTGGGCCTGGAGACTTTTTATTTTTTAATTTCTTAATAGCGTGGTTAATTTCTGCTTCCGAGATAAGTTCGCAAGTAAGATTTTGGTCGTAGTTTTCTAATAGTGATTTTAAGTTTAGGCCCTCCTCTGAATTAACTTTTAAGTTGTCTAAATTCAGCATTTTGTGCATATATTCTACACATTCCTCCAGTGGTATAGAAAGTTGAACTTTATTTAATGTTACGTCTGGAGGTGGCCTGTTTTTGAGGTGTTACAAGGGCGGCCACTTGCCGGCCCTGGCGGCCTCTGGCCGCTTGTAGAGTGCGGAGAACGGAATAACACGTCCGGTCGGTTCGGGTTCCAAGATAATTCTGACCTTTATTACAGTGTTACCAACGGTACAATATATACAGTAGTCACCAACATAACATCTCCCGCCTAAGATAAAAACTCAATTATTTTATTTTAAGACAATTAAGAAGATGTCATGCCATCAATCAATCAATCAATAATTCAATTTTGTGAAAATTAATGCACAAGATTTTGGTTTCAAAAATGCAAATTGTGAACCACTTTAAATTCACTCTTGAATTGGAACTACAAATTTTACACTTTTGAAATTTACTTGAAATTTTGAATTTACTTTCAACTTTTGAATTTTCAAATTTGCTCTAAACTTTCTCAACTCTGAACTCTTAAAATCCTTCTCAATCTCAAATATTCACTGAACTTATTTTCACCGAAAAATGTTCACGCAATCTGGATACGGCCTGAAATTCCAGTTGCTGCTTTTCTTCTTTTTCTCTCCTCCTCGTCTCAGGAATTTTCACCTCAGGCTCTTGTTCGCCTGGCACTTCTTAAACGACCCCTGAGGAGATCCCCTCAACTCAGGTCGAAGGCTCGAGGATGCGGTTGCACCCTCCGAGTCACTCACACGTTGGCCAGAGAAGGCGGCTGCCTCCTCCTGGCGTCTCTCTCGTACGAACGACAGCGCCACACGTCCTCTGTCTGGTGGCCGCTGGTTTTCCCTGGACTCAACTTGCCCTTCACTTTCCTCTTTCTTGCGCTCAGCAGACTCTGCACTTGAAGACAAGACTTGGCTCGTGGTCTCTCTCCACTCGAACTCACGATGACGAGCCCAAGTCCTCCTCCTTCCTCCTTTCCCTTCTGGCCCTTTTTCTTGAAGGTGACGAACACGGTGAGCTTCCCACCCTGGGAGAGCTCTTCACTGGGTCGCACTCTGACCCTTTTCGGCGACGCCCTTCTCTGACGCCCCGACACACACCGTCCTCTTCCCTTGTCCGAGGAACGGCTGTCACGCTTCGTACTCTGCGGCAGGTGACTCTGCTCACCCTTCTCTTGCCGCTGCGAATTCGCTCGCAAACACTCTGGGCCGCGGGTCTCTTGATCGTATCTCGTATCTCTGGCCGAACCGACTTTCACACTTGGCCGGCTGGCCGCCTCGACTTGAAAATGTCTGCTGACGCTCACCTCGTTTATGGCTGATGTAACGCCCGGCTTTTCGCAGCCTCACGCGGAGAATTTCTTCTTGCCCGACTTTCCTCCCGCCGGAAACTCTTCGTTGGCTCCTTCGAGGTCTCTTTTGGTGCCGGACAGGTCCGCCTCCGGACACCAACCCAAGCCAAATTTTGGGGAATCACCACACGCTGCACGTGGTCGCCGTTCTCGCACTTTTCTCGCTCCGCTCACCTCTTCCTCCTTCACCGAAATTAGTTTTTCCTCGTCGCCATTTGTTACGTCTGGAGGTGGCCTGTTTTTGAGGTGTTACAAGGGCGGCCACTTGCCGGCCCTGGCGGCCTCTGGCCGCTTGTAGAGTGCGGAGAACGGAATAACACGTCCGGTCGGTTCGGGTTCCAAGATAATTCTGACCTTTATTACAGTGTTACCAACGGTACAATATATACAGTAGTCACCAACATAACATTTAATTCATCCTGAGGTTGCCTCAGAAACAAATATGATTTTTCTTGTGCTGCTAAAATAATGTTTTCTTCTATTTTTCTCTGGTGTTCTTGTTTTTTGCAAATAATCAAAGTTTTATATTCTTTACGCGCGCATTTAAACTGTTCAACAAGGCGTAAATTTCTAAAATTTCCCATTATTAACTGGTGATATAATTTTAAAACTCCATTTCTGACAATGAAACATTCTTCGTCAAACCATATCTTACTTTTACGGTTATTTTTTCTAGGTACTTGTTTACTCTCATTAATAATTTGTAAGATGTGCAAGTAAAAGTCTTCTATATTATTGCTATCCAGAAGCATATTTAAGTTGACATAATTGTTTTCTACTAAAAATTTAAGTCGGTCAAAATCAATTTTATTACAAATTACTTTTTTAGTGTTATTTGTAGCCTTCGGGAGTTTGCATTCTAATAATGCTGTGCACTCCACTGGGTGATGGGCTTTAATTAGCGTTGTTTGGTTAACTGCTAAGTTTGAAATGTAGAATTTTTTACTCAAGAATATTAAATCAATAGTACTTCCATGCAAATTATTTCCGTAAGTCCTAATCTGAGTATCATTAGCTAATGATAGCCCGAATCTTTCTGCCAATTGCAATAATGTTTCCCCCTTTTCGCAGGATTTGTCTACTCGGCAATTAAAGTCTCCTAGTAAAATAACATTTTTGTCGTAGAAATTTTCGATTAAGTTGAATGCTTCTAAAATCTCATCATAAATATCTTGTGAACTCATCTTTGGATGAAAATAGCATAATACGGTAATGAAATTTTTAAAATATGTTATAATAGTACAGTCTTTGATGAAAAATTCCTTTTCTATTCCTCCCAGTCTGTTATTAAAATAAACTGATAAACCCCTCTTAGGTCTTCCCCCATCCCCTTTACTCCCTAATAAGTTTACAGAATAATACCCCGGAATGTTAATAGTTTTTTCGACACAGAAAGTTTCGGTAAAACATAAAAGATCAAAATTTTTAAAATAATCTGAATAATTTAAATGTAGCTGTTGCAAAGTACCACGAAGGCCTTCGGCATTCCAAAGCATTAACTTTAAATAAAGAACGTTACTATTACTATTTTCTTGGGTTTCAAGGGTGTGGGGACTTAGGCAAAATCCTCCTCGTCCGATGTTCCGGGTGGTCGCAGTGGCGCTTCGTCGTCGGCCTCGCCGTTGACTAGCCGGCGCTCGATGTCTTCAAGCGCCCGGAGTCGGTTGGTTCTGGGGGTGAGTGCAAGCTGCTGCGGGGGCTGCGGTAGGGCGCCTTGGGTACGTGCCCTCGGCGGCTGTCCTCTTTGCTGGTGGTCGTTGGCTCCTCTGCGCCAGTGGCTGCCAGGCGTGCGATTGGCGCGGGCGCGCCACCACTGGCCTGGACGATTGCAGATGACAATGTGTATGTCTTGGTTCAAGAAGACATCCCAGATCTGCTGCTCCATCCACTTGTCCGGGAGGCCGTCGGTGCGGCAGCCCATTGGAGTTATGGCCAACTGTTTGACGCCATTCTTGTGGCACCAGTCAGCCAGGCCCTTATAGCCGGCCCTGTAGTTCTCGACGAAGTTGCCCATGGTATCTTGGAGGCGCTCCGAAGACCTCTCTTTGCAGATAGTGTGGAGCAGTGTGGCCTTCGGAAATTTGTTGTTGCTCATTGGAACTGGAATAACGCAGCCGGGGGCACCGTCAGCATCGTACGGAAGATTTACCCATCCGTTGACGTTGCGAATGTGGTGGGCGATACCTCGGCCCATGTTTCTGTCCCCGCCGATGGCATGTGCCACAAACGGGAAGCCCAGGCGGAGGACGTCAGCGCTGCGCCACTCGACCCTGCACCGTGCGTTGGGTGGTCGGTTGACGCCGCGCTTTTCGATGGTGGCAGCCTCGGCCTGGAACTTGTTGTAGGCTTCATCGTGTTCGACTTGCACCGGCAGTTGGTGCCACCTCATCCTTCTGTCTCGAGAGTCTCGCCCCGGGTGCTGTTGCGGACGTTCGTCGCGCTGCCGGTGATTTTGGCCTTTGCTCTGATGGCCGCCTCGTCGTTGTTGGGGGCCGCGGCCGCCGTCAGTCTGCTGGTGGCCACCTGGGTGGCTACCGCGACGCCGCCGAGGGGTGACGGTGTTCCAGTCATCGTCGTCTTCAGTTCCGGTTGTTGTTGTTGTCGGCGCCGCTTTGTTTTGCGCGCCGTTACTTGGGGCGCGCTGATTGGTTGCTACGTTTTGAGCCGCTTCCTGATTGGTCGCCATATTGGATTCTGAAGAAATGGCGTTGGCCAAGGCTGGAAAATCGGAAAAATCGACGGAACAGGCATAATTCTGGCGGATAAACCTGAGCACGTCTGATCTCAGTTCCGTGAGCTCCTTCTTGACGTCAAAATACCCCTGCTGGAGGCTCTGGACGGTGAGAACGACCTGGTCAAAGGAAGGCCGCTTCCCGCCAAGGGGTGGGAATTCTCGCATGTCAACATCCATACTCAAATCGCAATTTCCCATAAACTGCTGGACCTCGGGCGGATCCTTATCAATATAATCACAAAGCGATATTTCCTGCACAATTTGGTACCAAATTTGGCACCGCAAGTCCCTGCAAGCGGCTGAAATCTGGCGGAAGTCAGGAGGGTTCGCGGAGACCGACCTGAAGTTCAATACTATTAATTTTTTTTAATAACATATATTTCTTTTTTAATATTTGCAAAGCGCGATCTTTCTGAAATTTATAGATTTGGAATTGAAGCATTTTATTTTTTTAAATGCTTTTTTCTGTCACTAGCAGCATTAATAAGAGAGTCAAAATAAAAAATTCTTTCGATTCAAAATTATCCTTTCCTACTCGATACGTTTCCATTATAGCGATGAATTTGATTTTCGGCGCCTGGCGTCTCTCCCATTAGCGTGCACAAACTTCACATGATTACACAAAGAGTGGCTAATTTGAATATAAACAGAGTGCGAAGGGCGATCGCACGCGCGCGTGGAGCACAACAGAAGGAGTTAAGAGAGCAGCCGGCGTTGCTGAAGAAAGGGTTAATGCGGAGCAGATTATTGATCGATTTTCCCGCACCTCCGCCTATCTGAGTGAGTGAGTGCGGGAGACCCGCCCACCCCGCCGACCGTGCACTGCACACCCTGCACACTCCCACCTTGTGAATTAATTATTTCGCCGACCGGCTGCCGAGCTGATAACAAAACACGCCGACTCACTTTTCCAGCAGCTCGAGCGGCGCCGGCAAAACCAACAGCGCCGATGCCCTCCGGCGCTTTGACCTCGTTGCCCAAATTTCCGACTTTTCGCCATTACGCGCGCGCACGTTATTAAAATTTGATTCGCGCTCTATGATATTATACGGTGCCTCGTAATAATGAAGTTCCGAAGGCGCAAGTACTCTGTTTGCTCGGCCAAATTCTGTTAACCTCATTGCCCATGAAAGCGTATGTTAAGGTGAACTTTCAGCACACAGACTTTATTAAAACGGCTGAAATTTTTCGATTTAACTCTTTGCAAATTTATATTTGATTTTTACAACAAAAAAAAAATAAATAAAGAAATATAAATAAATAATTATTAAGTACTTGGTTTAGCAGGAATTTTTTTTATATTAAGAATGCAACAATGATGTATGCAAATGGTAAATTATTAATTTTTGACCAAACTATAAGTATACAATTCTATTTTAAAATGCTGCATATGAAAATTTGCCACGCAATGAATTATAAGTTTTATCGTTAACAGGCACCCCTGGCCCTTTTCCCCAAAAATCAATGCAGCCAACTTTGAACTTAGTGGATAATGCGAGGGAAAGGGTGAGTCGTCAGAACTGGGTGAATTTTGTGTATAATTTGGTTTTGCGTCGCGTAATTGGTCTCTGAGTAGCCAGTGTGTCAGGTGTTTTGACTCGCACCGTGACGACGGCGAGGGTGCGGGGACTGGCACCAGCGACCGACATCAATACGGTCACGAGATATCACTGCCTGTGATATATAAGCGTGTGTCCTCTCGTTCTCCGCGGCATCGATCTCCACCCGCCCGCCGGCCGAAAAGTGTACAAACTATTATTCGGTCGCGGGCAAACAACTCATCTTTGCCGCGTGCCGCGGCTTGGAATCTATTAATAGGGCAATCGATTTGGTGAGGCTCATTTTTCACGAGAATCCAGCGGTGCTGGGAAAAGATGGAGCACCTCTACTTGTGTGTGTTTAGTTGCATGCCGAGAGTGGTTGTCAAGTGGAGATTGGAAAAAAAGCAGAGGGTGTTCGCGCCATACGCCGCTCATAGCTTTCCCGCCTACTCGATGTTCACTGGCGACGACTGGAGTTTTCCGTTGTTTTTGCGCACAGTTTGCTGAGCACATTTGAAAATGCGAAATCCAAAAGGCACTTGTTGTTGAGAGACTTCAAATATACAAGCTTTATATAGAGTTGCAAGCAGGTTGATCTAAACTCGTTTGATTTGCTGATTTATTTAAGACTAAAAATCCCTAAGTTCTCACTTCTCACTGGTATTAGGTAAAAAGGCGAAAGATCTATCTTAGTTTTAACTTCATCTTTGGACCGGTCTACTACAAGAGTGCACAATTTTCGGCCAAATTCCATTTTAACCTATGGGTTTGGAAATGCGGAACTCGTTCAGAGGGCACAAATAAAAATAACTTTCATTAAAAAATAACTATTAATTATTAAATACCATGAAATACTATTGTAAGAAGAAATTCCATTTATTTAGTCTTTCCTACAAAATTAATAATTTTTTTATTTTGTATCTTTAGAGACCACATAATATTTATTGATATTGTAAAAATTAAAACAATATGCAAGTCATGAGTAGAGTCCTTTGGAGAGTGGCTTTCTGAATTTTTTATTCTTGCTTGGAAGTTTGAATAAAAATTAATTAAACCATGAAAACTTATCTGTCCCAAACAAGTTATGGCATTTCCAAATTCCAAACCAATTCTCTGCATATTTCAATTAAATCTTCCAAGAATTATTTATCCTTTTTTTTAACTAATACCAATAACTGATTGAGAGTGACAAGTTTATAAAAAATTAAATACAATAAATCACTAATGATCAATATATTATAATAAAAAAATTCAATTCAGAGATATTGATACTAACTGAAATTGTTATCACTTTCGATCAAATTTGTATTCTGTGGTGTACTAAACGTAATCAGGTCTTTCATAATTATGATAAAAGGGTATCAACAGTGAATAATGAATTCAAATTTAGAGATTTAAAAAATTTTATTCCGTTTTCATAGATCGATTTTTTTCATAAGTTACAGTGATGTTGATTATTCATGATTCATCT
This sequence comes from Neocloeon triangulifer, assembly GCF_031216515.1. Taxonomy (NCBI): domain Eukaryota; kingdom Metazoa; phylum Arthropoda; class Insecta; order Ephemeroptera; family Baetidae; genus Neocloeon; species Neocloeon triangulifer. The sequence goes on along the minus strand of NW_026775554.1, from coordinate 10,664,066 downwards.
GAAGATTTTATTTTTGAATTTTATTCTGGAAGTAGCGCTTGCGCAGCGTGGACATTGCGCATCTTGTCCACGGGTGGCTCCAGCAAAGTTTTGAACACCGCCGGCGCGGAATGCGGCGCGAACGTTGACCAAAACAATCCGAATGCCGCACGGTCGCTGAATTCGGAGCAGATTTGCGTCGCTCACTTAGGGTTCGTTCCGCGAATGGATAGTGGGTGCGAAAAGAAAAGGGACGAGGGAAAAAAGCTGCTGGCGAGGGATGACAAAGGCTGGAGATTGATCTTTTGCAGGCTCGCCAGGCAGGCAGGCAACCCTCGCCGGTCGGTCGGCCGGTCGGTCGCGGCAACTCGGCACAGGCAGTCGGGTGTAATCTGGTGCTACTTCTCGCACTGACTCTATTGCCCGATCAATAGCACACCCAAATACTCACTCACTCACAATGCTCTCTCTCTGCTCACTTTACGTGCTCAGCCGGCGCTTCTCGGTTTGCCCGCCTGCCTTGCCTGCAAACTCGTTATCGTTGCTCGCTCGCTCGCTCGCTCCAGCAGCAGCCGCTTTCCCATTTTTCTTCCAGCGGGCCTCCCGACCCAACTTGCGGCTTTTCCCCTCCGATGCAGAGAGCCCAAGTGCGTCTTGCTACGAGATGCTTCTGTCGCTTTCAACAAGCACATAAAACTCTCAAACTAACATAACCTATTCAAGACACCAAATTTATTCAATCATCTCAAATTAACCTTTACAGGTCAATTAATTACTTAACTAATAATTTCCTGGTTCTTAATTATATTCTTGTTTTCTTCTTAATTGTTTAATTTAATAAGACTGAAATTTTGAAAATATTTTTTCAACGCAGAACACATTGTATTATTTGGTTAAAGTTAAAAATTACAAAAAATGAATAAATTGTCATTTTTTTCTGTTTGGAGAACTGTTTGCGATTTTTATATGTTTATAAATCTTAAGCCAAGCTTACCAGAGTTAATAAAATTGGTAATCAATGCATTATTTAAAAAAAAATCAGTTGCTGAATTTTTTTGTCAATATTAGATTTAAAAGTTGTAATCTGACGTTTTATCTGCACTCTGCAAGATTTTCCTGAATGTGGTTTTTGTGCTTCCGCAAGTTAAATAATATCTTTCTATTATGCGGTCGCGCCGGCCTAAAGTGAGAACATTTGATTTATTTATAATGGTTAAATTATATCTCTTGTATTTTAAAAGTAAATTTTATTGGGTTCGTAATCCAGGGGAACTTTGCCACATATACTCATCCAAATTTAATTAAAGCGGGTGAAAATTTAATTTGAATTAAACATTTACGTAGAGACCTAAGCTTGGAAAAGAAATTTGCATCAAATGAAAATAATTGATGTTAAACTTGTACATACACTAATAAAACTACATTATTTGCTAAATTCATTTTTTTTTTAATTTTAAATTCAACTTCATCTCAAATTAATTTTTAAAATTCTAGTGTAATTTTAACATGTGACTGAATAATAATGCAAACAAAAAATTTTGAGACCATTATTTTCCTTATTGCCACTTTGTATTCTCACAATCACAGTTACACGCCATGTGGATGAGTAAAGCTTTCCTTTTTGCGCGTCTCTCCGCTTTTAAAAACCGTGGTGCGTGAGAACAAAAGTTTTTTCCCTGAAAGCCGAGTCCTTCTTTGTGCGTTCAATTAATTAAAGTCCATCGCTCAATGAGGATGACGCGTTGGCCGTTTTTAGACAGACTGGCGTGCTGACTTCATTTTAATTGCTCTCACGCATTCATCAGCAACCAGCAAAAAAATTATATCGCTCTCCTCCGCAACTCCATTCGCAGCTAATAAACTTGCATTGACCCTTTGCTCTCTTTCTGTTCGCAGGTGCGTACTTTATATTTGGCTCCGGAGCAACCAAGGGCGACGCCAACCGTGCGGTGTCAAAACAGGCGCAGTGAGCTCTTTGATTGTTGTAATCTGCTTTGGGGGGCAACAAGTGCGCGCGCGACAATTTTTAACCCTTCCGCATCTGTTGCGCGCGTGCGAACCACCGCGTCCGAGAGAGATAAGACAAAAGAAGGCCAAGCCAGGGGTTAATTTCCACGGCTGCAGATTCGAGAGTATTTATTTGGTATCGATTGGAAAGACGGCGCCCTCGGTGGTTCGGAAGAAAGATAGGGCGGCGTTGCCAAATGGTGTGGCCATATATTTATCCGGCTGTCCCCCATCATGTGTGTGTTTTTATTGAAATCACGCATTGTGCTGAGCGAGAAGGGCCACTTTGACTCGCCCACCGCGACGGATCCACTCGAAATATTGATTTCTGAAACCCCAAATTACTGACTCGCAGTAGAGGCGCTTCTTGAGGAAGTTCCGCCGCCACCGCTTTTTTAGTCCTGGACTTGCAGCAAGAGGCTGCCGCTTGGACTTTTTGGCCGCTGGTGATTTCTTACAAAAAATTGAAAAAGGCTTTTAAGTATAAGAAGTGTTTCTTGATGAGAAGTATTTTCGCCGAATTTAATATTCCGATAACAATTTATTGCTAGATTTAATGATTATAACTTTTTGTCAACCTATTTCTGGGAGGGTATTTAAATTAAATTGAAATAGAAATTATAATTAATATATCACTTTTATAATACGTTTCTAGATTTGGTGTTTGGAAAACAAGAATTTAATATTTCGTAAATATTAAGTGTGTAATAAAACAATATTCTATTACAAATTTTATATTCATTTAACAAGATATTTTAATGTAATTTTTTTTTAACACGAAATAAATATTTGAAAATTTTATTTTGTTTTTCAAATCTCATTGATAATTTTATTCTTTTTATTGCAAAATTCACGATACTTTGAACTTCTCCTGATTATTTTATGTATTCAGGTACTATGTCTGTATTAAGTACTGCATACGCAAGTGCTGACAGAATTAAATGGCTTGTCTGTTAACTCTCATTCCTCTATAAAAAAATTGAAGGGGTTAAAAGTCACCCTTCCTCCCCTCGCCTTTCGCAATTAACAATCCAACTTTAATCAAGGCGGAGGAAGAGTTGGGAATGAACTTTCTTTTCTTTCGTCCCTTTCTCTCTCGCGCGAGTCGCGACAAAAATGCCGCGTCGTCTCTCTTCTTGCATCGAACGGGGGCGCCGAGCGATGATCCCCGCGCGCGCGTGAAATCAACCCCTTGAGCGAGTGAGTCGCTGGTTAATCTGTTGACGCAGCCAGAGGGTTGCAGATGAGATGATTTTCCGGCCGCTTCTTTAATTCAGCTTGTGCCCCATTAACGCCGCCATGCAACTTCCCCTCGCGCGGCTGCAGCACGTGCTGCGAGGGGCAGCAAGGGGGCGGAGGGGCGGCCACCCATGTGCCCCGACGCACCCCATCTGTCTCTCGACGATTCGCATGCAGTGCAACAGCGTTCGCGAAAATGATGAGCAATTGAAATGAATCGAAAGAGGAGAGAGAGAGAAACGGAGGAGTGGTGTTTGCGCCACAGAAGTGGAAAAGTACAACTTTCCAGTGATTTTCGTCTCGCCCTCGCTCCGTTGCCAACCGAACGACGAAACTTCCCCACGAATTCGACTTCCTTATTTGGAGGGTAGCTTGCTAGAATAACAGGAGGGTGTCTGAACGCAAAACTTCTGTCATGAACTTTGCACTGCAGAAATGAAAATTGTCAAAAAATACTTTCTAAATATCAAAGTATTAAATAAAATAAAATTAGCATCCACTAAACTTTTTTTATACATGTTTTTATAAATTTCTAGGGTTTCACAATTCAACCAGATTATTGAAAATACTTCAAATTCTTAGAAAGCAAACTTTCATTTGGATTAAATTCCTAAGGAAGTTTCATATGGATCAAAAGAACAGAGAAACCTTATTTGTGGTTTAAACACTAAGTCACCAACACCAACTATTTGTTTATTTTGTTTATTAGTGTTATAAATTTATAAATAACAAAGGTCAAATTTATTGTTTAGGCTAGTTTAAATGTTTTTATATTAATATATCAATTAATATTTAATATATTAATATTATTAAATTTGATTTTTACTTATTAAGCCAATTTTCCAATTTTATTTTTAATTAAATTTAAAACTAACTCTTCAGCCATCGACTCGAATTAATTTACAATTCTAGAATAAACTTAGCAATTTCACTGATGCAATACCCTTAAAAGTGGAAAATTACAAATTTGATTAAAGTTGGCTTAGCCTCACTGTTTCACCATTTCCAGTTTTTGCCAAACAGCCGCTCGTCCGTTAATTTCGCAACGGTCATTTCCATAATAGCATGCGAATATATATCGAAGTGGCGCGGAATTGTTATGTTTGACCGGTCGGTCAGCAGTCGGTGGGCCTCGCCGACGAGTTGATGATTTTCCGCAGCAGCACACCACTTTTGGCCAGATTACCGCTCTTGCCAGGGGGTGGCGGCCAAGGGTGGGGGCTGTTTATTGGCCGACTGAATCACACACACTAGCTCGCGCAAGGCAATAAAATGAACATGAAACTCTGCTCTCGGCGGCGTTGCTGGCTGCTGTCAAAATTGCACCCTCCGAATAAATTATTCCCGCACACACTCACATACAAATAAATACATATCTATCCGTCCATTTATATATCGACGAAGAGAGAGAGAGGGACGAATAATCTCCCGGTTATCCATTATCTGAATTATTGATTGCCGCGAACCAAACTAAAACATTCTGTTGCGTGAATGTGCCAAAATCAATATCAAATATGACGGCCTGAAATCGAAACCTCAAAATTCGTAAATTAATAATATCATTTCGCTTCAGAGGGAATATTTTTTCAGATTATTAATTTTGTTTGCGGTAATTTTCACGGTTGCGAGACACACAGGAAACCCCCGAGTGGCAGCTGTTTTCACCACTTTTGTCCGATTAGAGGTGGTTTTATTTCCACCTCCCTCCCCCTCACCGCTCTCTGCGTGCTGTGTACGTAATATTATAATGCACTCAACCATTATTATGTAATATACCTGGCGAGAATTTAAGAGCGGTTAATTTGCCAGCACTATCTGATTTCCCAATAAAGTGCACTTAAAGTTCCGCCACGCGGCGCAGAGGAAAAATAATTTGAGAGACGATAAAATCTGCTGCGAAAGCGCGCAGACTCGGCAATTAAATTACTTATCTCGGCTTGTTAACACTTACTTAATTTGCGTGAACTTCGTCTCCAACGCCCTGATTGTTATCAGCGCTGGATATCTGAAGCTATTGCTGCTTCTATTTCTTAAAAATTGTATTCCAAATATTATGCGAAATGCATTGACAATAATAAATTTAAATTTTTTAATTTGGAATTTGGTATAAAGTAAATAATAATGAATAATCAAATTATTATAATTTAAAATAATAATTTTTAGTTGAACTTTGTTCTATAAACTTGGTACGCAAAAAAAAAATGGGCAAATTCAATAAGAATTTTATTTACTTAGCCAATTATCCGTTTTTATAATATTTAAATTTTTTGTTTTATTCACTTTCAACGCACTATATAATTTATTGGCGAAATACCTAGTTTGCTTTAAGGCATAATTATAAATTGTTGGTATCGCATATTATTGTTATTGCCAATGTTTCTGACAAGCCTCTGGTGATCAAATTGAAATTTGCGGCATAAAAACTTATCTGTATTAATAATTAGCAAGTGCTGGCTTTCGCTGCTTATCCTTTCACTTGAATGCCACCGAAAATGCCAAACCTTTCACTTCGAAAACAAACCCAGTCGGTCGGCTGCACGTGCACACAAATGCATTTTGGTGCATTGCCGTTGCTGCAGCGGCGAGATCGGGACAAAAGATGGAATTGCACGCTTTCGCCATATATATGCACAAGTATAGGTTTTTTTATTTGACCTGCTTGGAAGCCAAGATGGAATTTATTTTATCTCGACTGCCAGAGATGAAAAGAGAGGTAGCCCTGTAATAAAAGCGCTGTTGACAACCGCATTAGCCCGACCCTGAAAAAAGGTGCGCGCGCCGTAAAATTCGCAAACATGCTGACTGCTGGTGCCGAGTGACCCTCACGGGATCAACTTTGAACCAGGAGTGTTGATACGAAAACTGCTGACTGCGCGTCTCGGAGCTAATTATTTAATTGACCAATTAATTAGAAATTGATTAGGTTCATTAAAGTCGGATGATCTCAGAGAAATGAACTGTTGCACAAAATTTTCCATTAGCCTCAATTTAATTACCAAATTGAAAAAAAAATATTTAAATCTTTTGATGCTAATTTTTGGAACAGCATTTTTTAACCGTGTCATAAAATATTTTTAGCGTCTCATTAATTGAATTTAATAAACTATAATAATTTTATAACTATTTATTCTTCTCGGTCAATACAAATTTGATGTCAAATCAAAACAATATTGGTTATTTATGGGGTTAAAAACTTGAATTTTATTTTGAAATCCAGTTTTAACCCTAAAAAATTCAAAATACATTAAAAATAATTATGAGAACTTTTTCTGCTCCAAAATCGATTTCAGTTTTGACACTCTATTATCAATAAATAAACCAGTCTGGACTTTTTTTATTTATTTGATCATTTCTTCCAGCTGCCAGATAAAAGTTTGGCCTGATGTTTTAGGAGCTGCACAAAATAATGAAGTAGAAATCGATCCAAGCAGTCACTGGCCCCAAATTAAGCCGTCGAGCCGGACTATTTGTCTCACGCTTACTTTGGAAAGAAGCCTGCGTGTAAATTAATTAAACGGGTGGGTGGCAGGGGAGGGTGGCCTGACAGATGGCCGCTGATCGCCGGGAGGGGGTGGCCGGGCTTCCCCCGCAATGATGTATCAACACCCCGCGATTAGACAAACCATCGCCACCCATCGGCCCTTTAAACGCAATAATAATAATCTTTTCTTTTTGATTACCGAGAGCGAACTTTGTTCACCGATTTCACGATCACTTGATATTGTTATAAATTGTGTTTTATTTGGCCGAGGCCTTTCTGCGGTGACAATTAGGCGCGGTTGCCAAGCCGCACAATCGGAATAATGAAACACGCCCACGCTCTTTGGGAAATAAAACAAGCTATTATGAAATCAGAGTGCGTGAACGACGAAACCCGAAAGTTTCTTTCCATGCAAATCTCCTTTGATTACTTTGTGAGGTCGTTGACCCTTCACCCAATGAGTGCGATTCGACTGCCGTTGTTAGCTGAAGCAGAACTATTCCTTTTTTTTTAATTTTTTTTTTCTAATTCTTTTTGTGGCACGTATAGGCTTAATGAAACGGCAGCGGCAATTTTGCGGGCGTCGGAGCTGAAATGTTAATTAGCACGGGCGATGCAGCAAAAGCGGCGGCGCCTCCCCGACCAGACTCGGGTGCTCGTCATCCCTCTCTCCACTCTCTCTCTCTCTCTCGCGTAAATATCCGCCAACCATCCGTTTGTCCGCCGCGTGGAACATTGCGCGCCTTGCCTGCCTGCAATCCATACGCTCCGATAGGGGAGCCCCGCCGCGCGGGCGAGCAACCACCGCACGCGTTTTTTGCCACTCGCGCTGCGTCAGGGTGGGGGAACCGGCAAACAGGGCCGTCTGCCTTGCAGGGTTGGTTCTTTTCAATTTTTTTTCTTCCAAGTTCCGTTTGGAATAATATACAGGAATATAGAAAACGATGTTCCAAAATTTATAAATAATCACAAATAATGCTGGAAAACTTAATTTATTTAGAAGTTTCAATAATTTGGAAAATAATTAATAAATAATTGAAGCAGAATTGAAGTTCTGCTATTATCACAGTATCAAGTGGATTTAAACACATAAAGTGAAATGAGTCATGACTTAACAAAGGGTGTGGGAGAGAAATAATGAATCGCAAATTATCAAAATTTAGAATGTTAGCTATAGACTATTAAAATTTGCCATAACGTCTTACTTATTAACCACAAGAAATCTTAATTAGGCAGAATGCTTCAATAAACAAGAATCATAAATATTTTTGCTTCTTCTGCTTTATTTGTAATTTTGATAGAATAAAGTTGAAGTATAAACGTGCTGCTTCTACAAAATGCTAGGTTAATGTGGTTAAGGTTAATGTTATAATTTGTTTGCTAATTTTCGTTATACTGTTATCAATTAAATAAGTATATTGTGATTCTTTATTCTTCCCGGTCAATACAAACAAGTTTTAAATTGGGAAAAATTATATGACATGTAGTATTATCGCCACAATATTCTCTTACTGGGACAATTCCATATTTCAGACTAAATTTTTACTTCCGGATTATTTATTAGAATTAAATGCAGATTAGTCCATTTTGATTTAATTTTAAACCGGAAAGTATTAAACAAAGATTGCTGATAATAATTTCAATTAGAAGCTTCACACGCTTAATATAGATGAAATATCTTATCGGTGATCAAAATAATATTTTGCACAACAGCCCGCCAGCAAGAAGGTCCCGACGCCGGCGACCTATCTGGCTGGTGGATATGGCCAAGTGGCTTGTTGAAAACGGCTCTGGCTGCTCACCGTGAAACGAGCCGAGTCGCGGTTGGTGGAGCACCCTGGTGGCGGCCTCGCCAAGCTGCGCGCACCCACGATTGAGCGGAGCAAGTGCCAGCGGCGGAGTGAACAATCTGCGCGCTGCCTACCTTCCAGGCGCACCACTCGTTAGCCGCTTATCGGATTTCTGGAAGCTGCACTCGGGAATACACATTATAAATCTCAACCTTTCAACATTTCATCCAGAACATAATTTCCTCAGTACTTTGATTCAAGAAGTTGTTTCCTTCAACTCGAAAGTTGTGCATTTTGAGGTCGGGGCTTTATAGTAGACCGCATCTGACCCAATATCAAGAAAGACAATTTCGCCGGCGCAACTGAGCTCTCGGGCGAATTTATCGCACTCGATCATTGCGCGGCACTTTTTGGGTCACAAAACGAACTCTCTTGCCGCTTTCGCGGGGGGCAACGAGGTGCAAAACATTGCGGTCAGTTGATCGCGGGGGACGCCGGCGAACCAAAAAATATTTATTTTGTTGACGCTCCTGTTAACAAGGGGCAAGGCAACAAAAGGAATTTTTCCAGCGGCGACGCGCGGCCGGCCGAATGGGGCAGGACATTTCTTTCTTTCTTTCGCTGCTCCTGCCTGCACCAGAGGGGTGTTTGTTTAGCCAAAAGAATATAATGTTGTGAACGCGCAGGGATTGGAGAGAGAGCTGCTTTTTGACACAAAGAATGGAAAGCATAATTTGCTCTCAGCGCTGTACCCGAAACAAAATTCATTGTGTGGCCCCTGGAAGAAAAATAAATCGCCGGGTCAGTTCGGCTGCGACGCCCAAACTTTTCACTTGGTTCCTCTCTCGCGCGCGCGTGAGTGCGTGTCCGACGATCGAATTGCGCGATACCATTTTTTAGGATTCAAATGATCAGCGGCGACACGGGCCAGCAGGAGGCGAATCCGCCGAGCGCCCGCTGGGGCAAGGCCATTGACATCGATGCCGTGAGTTTTGTTCTCAGCTCGCCAATCCTTTATCAATTATTCATCCTCAGCTTCAGAAAATATCTCTGGTGCCAAAGAATGCCGAATTTATTGACATTTGGGCAGAAGTTCATTGAGGACAACAGTTGTCAAAATGAAATTTTTTTATATCAAAACATTCCTCATAGTGTGCTGAACATTTCTCAATAAAGAAAAGCCGGCGCAAATGAAATGGGAAGTAATGAGAGTTGAAATAAAATTAGGCGTTTATTAACTACTTTTAATGCATACAGATGTAAAAACGCCACCTAGACGGGAGTTTCCTCTTAAAAAACCGTCACGCCACATGTAGTGTATTAATGAACTAGCATAAAATGGGACAATTTTATCGATTTAAGGCATTTAAGGGCGATATCTTTTGGTACTCTACAATCCTGATTGAATTTTGAATTAATTGATTTTTGCAAAACTCCCACGTGAGGGGAAATTGCACGCACACCACGAACCAGACCACCCCACAAACCGGCAACTCGGAGTTGGGCAACCCCCAAGATTAATTTTTGCAGGGAGGTGCGAGCGAAGCTCGCAAACGCACATGGGACTTGGGGCACCCCACGAACCGGCAACTCGGAGTTGGGCAACCCCCAAGATTAATTTTTGCAGAAGCCGCGAGCGAGGGGTGGAGGCGCAGCGAGGTCGAGGACGTGGGGAAGGCCGTGCGGAGGGCGAGGACAAAAGGGCGGCTGTGTTCGTGGGGGGGCTCCGCAGGAGCCCCCCCACGATCCCTGCCCTTTTGTCCCGCCCGGAGCCGGCCTTCACCACGTTCTCGGGCGAGCGCGCCTCCAGCCCGAAGCTCGCAAACCCACAACGTAGTTGCCCACAAAAGGAGTTGTCTGCAAACGGACTTGTAAGCAATAGAAACATAGATATTTGTACTTTTCATTACAAAAAAATCTGATTTGATGTACCTAGCGACCCTGAGCTGAAGTGTATCCTCTTTTTTTAGCTTCAAATTGTGCGGTAAATTATGCTGCTTTTTTGGCCGTCACCCTTAATTTTGGAAATATTTTCGTGATTCACAAATCGATATTTTCGTAAAATCGTCCCTTTAAATGCGACGTCCTTGCTCTTTAATTCGTCTTTCATCCGCCAGGCATCGCACACGCAGCCTCAGTGCTGTGCATAATGGCAAATAACAATGGGAATTTTCAAATTTAATTTCACGATTTTTTTTACTTTCGGAACGTTTGCGCGCACAAATTTCTTTTGGAAACTCATCACAATTGGCCCCTTTTTCTATAGAAAATTTTCATTTCAAAATTTACAACTGTTGTCCTAGGTAGCCTTGTACCTAATTTGATTAATATTAATTTTCTTCCGAGTCTCTTCGCAGGGGCAACTCAAAACGTTGGCGCGCATATTCAAATTAAGGCCTTTGTTTCATTAGTCATGCGTCTCCCTTCCACTTTCTTTGTAGCCAATAACAATGAAGTGAGGGTGAAATAATCCTCAATCATGTACCATAGTTCTGAATTTATTTTTATTATTATAGATTGCTCTGATTGTTTACTTTTTCTGTCACGAATTTCAGTTGGCCTTTGTGAAAAGAAAAGATTCCAAATTATTTCATATTTTCGAACAAGAAAATTTTATTTTTCTTTGAAAATTTTGCTTATTTGTAAATTTTTTTTTTTTATATATATTTTCCATTTTCTCTTTTTAAATGTCACCAAAATTACCATACTTGTGAAATTTGAAACTGACTCTTTAGAGAAGAAATTTTTTTTTAAAACTCTTATTATGCTCCTTCAATCGTTCTTTTATTTTTCTCGCAATTTGCGAATGTAGCAACCAAATGTGAACCCTTTTACAGACCAAGCGGTGCCTTACATTAAGATTCCCCGTTTGTCACGTTTTTTCCTACGCTTCTCTTTATTTTTCGCTCCGTGAGAAAATGATTTCTGGGAGGCATCACTGTCGGACAAAAGATGCTCGCTCGCCTCGGCTCAGCTCGCTCGGGCTGCCAGCAAGGAGCAGCCGAAGGAGTTTATATAAAAAAAAATGATATTCGGCAGAGGAGAGGAGTGAGTGAAACATCCTGTTAGTGGGCACATTACCTGCTCGCTCTCCGAAATTAAAACATTTAGAGGGGAGAGAGAGAAAGAAAGAGCATCTTTCCTCCTCTCTCGTTTGCCTCGACCGCTCTGCAGCTCTTCGAACAAAAAACTGCTCCTCTCTTGGAATATGTACAAATATGCGCGCATGAAATTTATTATTTGATACCGACTAACAGCGACTGCGGCGTGACCAAACATTATTACAAGATCGGCCGGCAGAGTCAATATTGGCGCTGATCTCCGCATTTTTTGTCCGCTTAATCTCCAAATTTACTCGCGTCCACACGCGTTTAATCGCAAACTCACACAAAACGTGCGCACCTTTATTTGGCGTTTCGCTCGGCGACCAGCCTAATCCTCGACGAAATGAACCTGAAATATGATCTGTACAGGATTATGGAGGATAAATAAATATTTATTTATTAATAGAATAAATGAATTTAATGATAAATTAAATCTTAATTTAATTCTAATAATTTCAATACTTAAAAAGATTAACAACAAAATTTTTTCCAATCTAATGTTAAATATTGTTTAAAATCAATTTTTATTCAGCTAAAATTAATTTTTTTTCCAGAGATAATGAGCTTTGCAAAGAATTTAGTTTGGGAGTGGAGTGAAGGCGGAAAATTCGAGGTGGTTTTTTGGATTGCCGCGGGGCAAGCGGAGAGAAACCCGTGCACATCTCTCTCTGCAACTCCCACGCCTCCACAATACCGCTGACGAGAGCCAGTGCAATCACGCTAAATAGGATGGATTTCTCTTTAATAACAACGATCCGGAGCGGCGGCCGCTTTTTTCTCCGCCGTCTCTCGCCGGTATATTCAAATGAAATCGTCTCTCGCTCACTCGTTCATAATACAAAAATAACAAATTCGTCCCTCCCTTTCACCCGGCACACACACAGCTCGAAAGACAGACTCCCACCTGTTGTTCTCGGCGCAAACGTGTGTACTTCTTCCTCGACTTGCCAATCATTCATTTGCATTTTACGATCAAACACTAACACCGAATCGATTATTGCGTTTTCGTGATTCCGAAATTGCCCCTTTGTTTCCGCCTTTCAGTTTGAACTTTTTTTGTTCTTCGCCGCGCGCAGCGTGGAAAAACATGCAACTCGTTGAGAATTAACTTTGGCAACAGGTTTTGCTTTTTGCGCCCGGACCTGAGATAAAATTCAAATCAAGAAGTCTGACGGGGTGTTGAGGTAGGCCGCGCAAATTCGGCCCACTAATAGCGCAATTCGTCGTTCGGTGCGAAACTGAATGAAAGTTTCTTTCTCTGCGCCTTGTATGTAGAGAGTGTAAATGAATTGTGCTGCAGCGCAGCAGTGAGTTATTGGGCAACTGGATCGAGCGGCGAGAGATTTGCGCTCCACTTTCACTGACGCGGCCGCCGAGTCCTCCCTCTGCAGTCACTCAATTCGGTTGCTCCATTGTTGACCTTTCCTTTTCTTTCTGCGACAGCTTTATTAAATAACCACCGGCCGACTTAACTTCCTGCATGTCTTTACTGCGTACTTAAATTTCACTCCGTACTCAAAAATTTCAATTATTGAAGTTTTCCAACTGATCATTTTTAATTTGCAACCAAGGACTTTCCCCTCTCACAATTAATAAAAACAAATGAGAAATTGCGTGCGATTATTTTATATTTGATTTTTGGATATTTATAGAGAAACCTCATTTAGCAACTATTTTTGGATAAGTAATTTAATTAAATTGAATTCTAAAAAAAATCATATTTGTAATAGAGTCCAGAACCTTCTCAGAGACTTGAATGAACGGTTTTCAATTCTTCTCTCCCATTCTCTTGATGTTTGCAGAGTTTATAAAAAATAATATTTAATCGTGACGAGTGTCTGATTGACGTGATGCTTGCAATGCGCCGGTTCTTACCCTGAAAGCCGGACCCTGAGATACACCTGGCAAGGGCACGCTCGGTGCTGGCGTCCTCTGTGCCTTTGTTTCATTGCGTGGAATAAATAGGCTATACTTTATATACTTTTTCATCGCGCATTGCTTTCAAACAACTCTTTCCGCCCCGATGCGAACAATCAACAACCTCTGAGAATGCGCTGACTTGCTCCCAAGAAAAAAAAGCAATATAGAAAATCCTAGTATTCTTAATCCAATTAGCTGCAATTAATTTATGCAAACAATTATTTTGTATTTTTTCAGAAATCAAAACAATTTATTTGATTTTTAAAATTAAAATAAATTTTAATTCTATATTCCTATCATCAATATTTAGACTTATTATGGTGTTTGAATGAACAGTTTATCGTGGAAATCCTTCTACAAACTAAAAATTATTTTGGAATGGGCCTCAAACATCTTCAGGAAAGACATCTTGCCCTTGGAACTAAGAAAAGCCCCCAGGTTTCTTATTTTTTCATTGAATGGGGCCTGCGTATCTTTCTTTTTTTTTATCTTTTATTGTGCGTGCATATCATACGGGAGGACTGTGTGCCGTTTTCAAGAAGGCTACGGGTGCAAGATGTGATGATCACCTGTCTGACGTCCCTGCTGTGTCTGTTTGTCAGCTGCCCCCTCGATCGCAGCTCCTTTGGCTCGAGCCATTTTTTTCTCTTTCTCGATCCACGTCTTAACAAGCGGGGCATTATTTTTCACCCACCTGGGACGATTAAAGAAAGAAAAGGGGATGCACGATACAATATTATAGAGAGCTGCTGCGGTGGCGCGCCTCCATCCCCTCAGACCTCCGACCGCATTCCTCTTTTCTTTGCCCACCGCGCGGCGAGAAGCAAATATCGATTTCAGTCGCGCCTCTTTATTCATTCTAATTGCTGTTTCCCGTCAAACGCAACCACCATAACCACGTGTCAATTTGCAGTCCACAGAAAACTGTTCAAAACTGAATTAAATTCGTTTTGAAATGAAACAGAAATTAATGTATTAATGAATTTAGTAAAAGGTGATATTTTTATGTTATTTATGGTCTTCTCTGATGTGCTCTGACGGTGGTTTTCATTTTACCTTCCACGTATTTATTATTTTCCATTTAAGTACACCGGCCCATCTTTTCTCTCGGCGTAAACCAGGAGTTGGGACGCGACCCTGATGTCTCTCGGGGGAGAGTTTCCTTCTTTACGTGGGGGTGTTCTTTCATATATTTTTTTAAAGGTCGCGCGGTTGATGCTGAGGTATGCGCTTGGCCTGGGAAACTGACGAGATGTCAGTTCCCTGCTCTTTGCTGCTCCTTTTGTCGCTGCTCAAAGCGAGCCCCAATAAAATCACAAAACGCTCCTGCTTCTTCTTCTTCTTTCGCATTCACCACCTGAAAATATTTTCCTTATTACCCTGAAAGAAGAAGAAATTCCTCCCAACTTTATCTCTGCTCGCTTTGATCGTAGCGCCTCAATTTTTCCAATAAGAGCATTTTTTTTGCTCCGCAGAGACAGATTTGAACGCTCAATTTTTTCTGCCTCAACCAGACCTACCTCAACTCTAAGAACACTGACGAGGGTTGGCCAGGCACTAAATCATTCTGAAAGCACCCTTTCTTTCTTTTTTGCCTCATTCGAGTCGGTCATATAAAATTAATATGGAGTTTTGTTCACCCTTTGCGGTCAGGTGAATCTCGCGGGCAGCTGCCTATCCCCATCAACATATTCCATGGTGGAAATATAATAAATAAATTTTAGGCATTCACGCGATGGATGGCGCAGGTGCCTCCCTGCTTTTGTTCCAGTTGCTTTTCTCTCGAGGCGAAATTTTCTCTAAATGTGAGAGAAGTGATGACTGCGGAGAGATGAATTATACCAAATTATCTGGCGGGCTGGCGGAATAGGCTGTTAAATAATTAATTAATTAATTATTGACTAATTGCGATGGTATAATGACCCTTGTGCCTTGTTGATTGAGACGACGTGCTTGATAAAGAAGCTGAGCGGTGCGGCCTCAAACTTGTTTACATCTCTAATTGATTGTAAATATTTATCAGCCACGCGACAACGATTTTATCGCGAGCGTGAACAAGAGAGAAAAGTCAAGGTTTGCAAGGGCTGAACGGCGCTTATAAGCTTGTTAACTGTTTCCATGTCGTTTACTTGGATTAACCCTTAACTAAAGTTAAATTCAGTGGAATCAATTTTTAACTCTGATTTAAATTGAAGGTTATAAAATAAAACAACATAATATGTATATTTTATTTAAATTAATAATTTTAAAATGTTTTAATTTAATTTTACATGCTTATTATACTGACTATATCTTAAAGAACAATGCCATTATCTTAAATGATATGTAAAAAAAATTCTTCAAGACCACTTAAGATTGAACTGCGACCTGCAACATGAGGTCGGAAGGTCAGGGTCAAGACCCCTCAAATACTAATAGAGATTTTAGAAACATTATTGAATTACCATTTTGTACAGCTTCTTATTCTTCTCTCAATTTTGATTTCAGATTTTGAGTCGCTTGGATGAGAGCGAGGGGTTGAGTGGCCCCGAGCATCAACAGTTTAACGCAGGCGGGCCCGGCAGCAGGGCCACCAGCAGAGCGGCGGCGCCGCGGAGACGTCGTGGCTGCTCAAAGGGCGCCGACGACGGCAGCGGCGGGCTCCGCGCCTCCACAATTATGCACCAGCAAATCTCGTCCAGCACGATGAACAGCAAAATGGGACCTCAAGGGTTAGTACCAATTTTATTTTGAGATCATTTTTTGCCGAAGAAAACTTACTTCAAATTTAGACAATAAACTAGACATTTTTAAATTTAGATTGATACTAAGAGGATTGAATTAAAATAGGACATTTGCATTATTTGCAAAGGAAAACAAATTTTCCCAAGCCAATGCGTACAACAATGAATTTTTAAGTAATGGGAACCGCTTCGTCTCTCATCACGGCGTTCGGTCATTATTAATTAAGTTTACGGCTTACTTAGCGAAAATTTTTGTGTTGCTTCTCTAACCAAAGATTGGTTCTGTGTGAGAAAAGCCCACCGGGGAGGGAGAGAGAAATCTGAATTGAATCTCTCAATAAACGTGAGAGACAAGACAAATAAAGGCGACGTGTTTCTGTGGTGTGTATACATATATAAAATAATAAATAAATGCAAATCGTGGGAGAGAATCGGCTCGGCGAAAAAACTTGAGATTATTCTGCTTTCTCACTACCGCTGCGATGCACTCGCGAGCATTTCGTGCATGCGCGGAACAAATTGCATAAATAGAGTCGAGAGAGCTGCACTTATTCTTTTTATATTGGAGCCGCTTGCTGACCTCGATTGTGACCTTTCTGCACTCGGCGGTGGCGGCGGCGGCGCTCACTTCCTCGTTGCCAATACGCACCGGCCGGCGGCGCTGCCGGAGAAAATAATATTGAATACATCTCGTGCACTCGCGGCAATGCTTTTCTTTCACTTTTCGTCACCACGTCAATCAAACCGGGAAGCTGCACGCCGCGTGAATGGATTAAATTCGCTCCGCAAAAGCAGCGGGCCGGTTTCGAAATCATATACAATATACCATTTTAAAAGCCTTTTAAAGCATTTAAAAAAAAAACTTCACTTTTTATGTAAATATTTGTGCTCATTTGCGCAAAACTGATAGATAAATATCTTTCTTTTTTGTTAAAATCTTGGTCAGGCAAATTTGAATAAAATTTGTATATTTTTTGTGTAAGTTAAATTTAAATATTATTGAAATTATAATTTTTTAATGATATTGCTTGTTTTGCTGATTTTGATTATCTGCAAATATCACAAGAAGCAAATGAAAAATCATCAAGTAGTACAAAAAGTGGTGATTTAAAACGGTAAAAAAGGAAGTTTGAGATTTTTATCTCCGGTGTTGATTTACTGGCCACCGTTCACAACTCAATTTCTTTTCTAAATCAGTTTCGGCATCCAACACAGAGCCAACAAAAGTTCTGGAATTTTATATAATTAATTATGAAGCGCGTGAGAAAAGAATTCTTAATAGATTCAAAGCAGTTTGTTTGGAAAATTCGTCGAACGCATGCACTTGCACGTGTAGGGGGCCGCGGAATGCGTGTAAAGCTTTTTTTCCGAAATTAAACCGGCGTCGCCGCAGATATACACAATCAACTATTGTTTTGACCTCCATGAGAAAATGCAGTCAAGCGCATAGTGCGCTCTAGCTGGCTGCCTCCTCCTCCTCCTCCTCCTTGCTCTCTTTAGAGGCACATACGAAAATTTTGGAGGCAAAAACTGCTGCTCATTTTATTTAGCAGCCATCCATACACGATGTGAATCTTCTCTTGGGCGCTTTTTATTCATATTCTCATCGGTGTGCTGCTGCGAATAAATAATTCATTGTTGAATTCACACACACCAAACAACAAGTCTTTGTAAATATACACTTTTGGCCTGTCTTCTTTTATATATTATTCCCTCCAGCAGAGGGTAATTGCTCGCCAAAAGGAGAGGCAATTTTCATTTTTTGACCCCTCTCGGAGCGCGTCAATTACTATCATCCGCCTCGTGCGAAAATGACGCGCCTCTAGATTTGTCGCAGCAATTTGAAAAACAAAAAGCAGTTCGTCAGGAAAAAATGTATGATAGCTTCATATAGGGAAATTTCACGCGTGAAAACATCTCTGCCAATCGATAACATGCCAAACATGGCCCGGCGCGGTAAGTCACACCTCATTTCCTTACCCTGATGCAGACCCTGAGCTAATCAAGGGCACTCGCAGTGATATTATAATAATATTGCGCGCTCCTTTTTCGTCGGCGTGGCGAGCATGACCACTCCATAAACCAGAGGCTGCAGGACTTGTGTGGCAATAACAATTCAAATTTGTTAAGCTAAACCGTATTGTATACTTATTTATCCAGACACTTTCATTAGTAAAAGTTTTGTTCAAATCAGATGCAAATGAAAATTATTTTTATAAAAATTTTACTTTTTTTATAAAATAAAATGTTTCAAAAAATGCGCAGACTCAAATTGCTGTAAAAGAACTTTAATATAAAGAAGTAAAAAAAAATTCCAAAGAACCAGTTTGAAGTCCAGTGATCACATGGTCAAGTTTCTCAACAACATAAAGGCCGCTCGCTTTTCGCATTTGTGAATAAATTCTTATCAATGAACTTTTTTATCGAATATTATAATGTAATGAAATAATAAAAAAAAATTAAACAGGAATATTCATTAAATAGAGGTTTTTAATCTGAATAGGAGACATCTAATGAAACAAAAATGCGTCTGCTGCTGGGGAGCGGGTTTTAATTGCCAGATCACATCCCACGCACGTCTCGAGTTGGTCGTCGTGTCCTTCGGCAGGTTTGAGGGTCGGGCGTCCCGATTCCGGGCTGCTGGAAACCGGAGCAGATAATGCTTTGATTGGGCGACGGTTTGAGTGAGTAGCGTGCCGAGTACCGATATTTGATCGGCGGCATCGCGCGAGGAGCGTGAATAGTTGGTCCTTGAGGCCAACGGCGTCAGGTGCCGTTAGGTGCGTACTCTCAGCCTCCTAGGTGCCGTATTAGCCGCAACACACCGCAATCTGCTCCACAATAATACTTTTTATCAAGGGCACTATTTACGCTGCACCTCAATTACCCAAATCGCTCGCTTTCTTTCTCTCTCTCCGCGGCTGCAGCGGGGTCTCTGCTCTCTCAAAATTAATAGCATGAAAAATAAAGAGAATTAATAAATAATTTTCCCCGGGGGCCGAAAAGCGTGACGACTCGGTTTTCGTTCCTTGAGCCAACTGCTTTATTTTTCTTATTAGAATAAACTCGGTGTAATTAAGTTGGTCGGTTTTCGGTTGGATTTGGCACACAGGAAACCAAGCCGGCAGCAAGCTGTTATATCACGAGAAAACGTATTACAAAAAGTACGAGCGCGCCGGCAATGTGTTGTCGCTCCCGAAATTAAGGCACACCTTTCACAAACGGACCGACCGATCGAATAATTTGTGCGATCGGCGGCGGCGACAGGTGAGAGAAACGGGCGAGGAGCAGACGCGCATTGGCAGATGCACCCGCCACGCACAAATGCTGGGACCGATGGACAGCACGCGTCCGCCCGACACCGCAGCCGCTTCTTTTGCCCTCGGCACGCGACCCAAAAGGACCTGGTTAGAGAAAAACTAATCAAATACATGAAACAAGACACAAAATTTAACCATATTTATTTACCAATTTTTGAAAATGCGTGCTTTTTATGTAACATTCAAATTTTTAAATCCAGAAAGTGATAAAATAACAAAAAAACACCTGTCATTTATTTTGGGTCATGGATTTTTTGATCTCTTTAGCCTCTGTGCTTATGTGTATGTGCTAACAAAGCGAAGAAAGGCGCACTTATTCATTGCGGCGCCGAGTGGGAGGCGTTAACCAGCCTATCAATTATCTCGATCGAAATCTATTTTATACGCCATGGCGGGCGTGCGAGCAAGCAAGTGTGAATGGCGCTGCAACTTTTTTTATTTCCATTCATCGCCCCGGCTCAAGCCAGAGACAACTAACACGCCCCGCGAAAATGAGCCGGTGACAATTACTCGTTTGCTTTTAATGTAGGGGTTGTGTGACGCCCCAGGGCTAAGAATAGACCAGCTGTGGGGGGATACATAACTATCTGAAAATTTCAGACTTCAGGCACGTTTTCATAAAAAAATTGTCCTTTGATTTATTTCGCTGAAGTCTGGTGCCAGCAAGGGTGGCTCGTCTGGAGCCATAAGATGGGGAAGCAAAAGGGTGAGAGGGGTGATCGACCCGTGGAGCGTCTCGTTCATAAAACATGTCCCAAGGGGACGCGATCATTAATTTTGCAAAACCTTGTGATGAGATGAGGAAGCTCAAGTAAGCAGAGACAGATTGTGCCATTTTCTTGGCGCTTAAATTAACAGCAAAGTTTTAAATTAACAGGGGGAGCATCCAAAAAATGTGGGAATTGCAAAATTCACCCCCACATAAACCCCATTATTTATCAACAGATATATTTTTTATTTAATTTCATTTACTCATTCATTGAGCAGCAAATAATAATAAATTATTTGATTGGTTTATAATAATAAATAAATAAAATTTAATAAATTTACTAAACAAAATTTCTCATTGTCAGTTTTTAAAATTATTCATTTTTTTTTTAAATCAGAATAAATCTTGTTGATGAATAAATAATTTTAATTTTAATGCGAGACAATTTTTGTTTCGAAGGAAATTTTTCGTCACCGAATTTGGCAATTTTCAAACTCATTGCACCGTGTCAGGCCAAGAAAGCACCATTGTTGGCTTTGTGTTGAAACCCAATGAGCACGAGCTGCCGCGCTTTTCATTCCCGCCGCGGTGGATAGATAAAAGTTGAGCAAAACTTGTGGGTATTGCTGGTGAAAAACGTCTGAGAAGATGTGCCAATTTTGATAAGGCTAATTCCGAGTTGTGAGTGTGTTTGCCTTTCTCATGGCAGAGAAAAATAATAATTGCGACTCCTTCGATCCCATCGCCGCAAAATGTACTTCCAAGTACGGTAAATTTTTCGAGAGCGGTGGCGGCGAACAGTTAGTTATATAGAGATGGTTTGTTCCGCGATTTGGCGGCTAAATTCGCGCTTCATCAGGTGCAGCGGCCGCTCGGCCAGAAAATCGCCAATATATCGGCACGGTGATCTGCTCAATTTATCAGTTGCAAGTCTTGAAATTGCGCCTTAAGCTCATGGAGTATAGAAATTACAGAAAGATTAACAAATTTATGGATTAAATATTGCGGGTTAATTTCGGCGTTCCATAAATTTTTATTATTATTCAAGCTGTTATTGTTTGAAATGCTTTCTTGTTTACAAAAATGAAATTAGTTATATAAGGAAAAAATTAATAAAAATTTACTCCAAAAGATTTTAAATATTTTTTTTTATTAATTAACAGAAATAATTTGCAAATATCATTTATGATGTACTCAATATTTTATATTTTATTTCATTTTACAAATTATCTATATGCATTACATATTGTATGAAAGAATCTGACATGTTTTATGAGATTTACTTTAAAATTCAGGGCCATCAAATCGGTTCAGGGTTGAATTTAATGGTAAATTCCACATGTTCAATGTTAAAAGAATTGTAACCAGACTCTAATTAATTTGACCTGTGTGCAAATTTCATAAATGTACAGAACAAGATTTCGTGTGCAGATTATTTCTTCAAACAAAATATAAATTGGCTTTTGTCGCTTCCGGAGTTGTCAGCAGCTGATTTCACCAAGCGTTCTGAAATCGACCGGAGGAAGCTCTCCATTTTTTTTTTCATAACTGGAGTTTCGCAGTGTGCACGCCGCGGCTGAGCGTTCGTTTAACAAATAAAGAGAGAATGGATAGGCTGGTGCTGGCGCGCAATAAATTCATATTGGAGCCCGCGGGCAACTTTTGACGGGAGGTGCATATTCATTGTTATAGGCCTCTGATCACGGTGATTTCTCCTCGATAATCATAATAATAAAGTAACGGTCGCCGCTTTGCCCGTGTACTTTGTGGAATTAATAGGATGTGCATTGACATTAATTCGCCGCTCGCTCCCGATTCGCGAGAATTTGCGTGCAGCACATCTGCTGACCTGGAAATATTGGTCCACAATTGACAAATGAAATTCCAAGGAGCTCCGAAGCAATTAAATTTTGATAATTGCTTTTTTATGTTCCTTTCGTATTAAATTTCTTAAATTATTCAGACTAATTTTTAAGAATAAATATATTCATCACACTCTTCCATATGAAATATAATCAAAAGTAAAAAAAGCACACATTTATATATTTATTCCACTCAGTGTTTGCTTTTTTAGAAGTGGAGCCGAAGGGATTCCAAAATTAAATCAGCACCAAGCAAACAAGATAAAGGGCTCAGCGAGGCTCGTTTGAAGCAGCGCCGCTTACGTTTGCTGATAAAATTGTTTTTATTCAGATTTTTATTGCCGCGCGTCCGCGATCGAAATTTAAGCGTCTCGGCGGCGGCGGCGGGGCCACGCGGGTCCATTCATCAGCGGCGGCAGCAGCCGGACCTGAGCCTCGCTCGGAGCGGGCAGGCACCTGAACCTGAGCTGTCCTCCGTGGCAGCCGCTAGGTGGGGGTGACCGAACACAAAAAATCAAACTGCTCTCGGGAGCATTGTTATTGGAATTGCTGTGTTGTCGCTTCTTCTCGGCCTCTACTCGGGTTTCCTCTCCGCCTCTCGGCCGCTCGCTTTTCACGCCGGCCGAATATTTTATTCTTTTTCTTTCTCCGATCGAGTGAGCGAGCAAATAAAACGAGACGATAATAATATTGAGACGCGCGCGTCACCACCGATTTTCGTCAGCGTGCGATAACGCTACGGCCCACACCACCCGCCCACGCCTGACCTCCTTCCTCCCTATCAGATCCATAGCGTGTACGCAAATTCTATCGCTTCCTGCCACAATTCGATTAATTCTCAATTTATCCTTTTCCAAAGGAAGAAGCGAATTTGTATCGCGAATTTATTTGATTCGAGAAATATAAATCTTAAAACGTGATAAATCTTATTTTCTCTCTACATTTGTTCAAAAACGTAATAAATCAGACTTTTGAATTATATTTATATTATTTTAAAATCGTCATCGCTGTTTATTGACGCTGACATTTTTTATTATTTTAAATTATCTTGTATTTAGTTCTCTGTTGATTTGGATTCAAGCCGAGATTGCCCAGATTCAGGGCTAATTTTTACCCAGCTCGGCGTTAATCTCGTTTGCGAACAAGCGAAGGAGAGGCAGGCATCAGGTGCCTTCCTTGGAAAAAAAATAACAGTGAGTTATGTGTCTGCGAACAGGCCGAGCTCGATTATTTTCCATTGCTGCCGGGACGACGAGAGCAAAGGCGTCCGTCACCAAGGTCGTCTGCCTGTCCCTTCGGTGGCCTCCCCTCCGCCACCCTTAAGAGAGCGGGGGCGAGGGGTGTCATGGTCAGGGTCCGTTTTTCAGGGAAGGCCATAAATCTTGGAGCAATTTTGTGCGTGAAATGGGTGCTATGCCCATCATCACCCGTTCGGTCGGCACGCAGGGAGGGGAAGGGCGGCAGGCGAGGAGTGGCCGTGCGAAGGTCAACGCCAAATAAAGCGCTCGAGGAGAACTAACTAACCTGTGCATATGAGATCGGTATTCGCGCGGGGGAGACACTTGTTTCTGCGCCGGCCAGACAGATCACTCGCTCGCCCTGCCTGCCCATTCGCAAGGGTCGCTCAGGGGAGGGGGGGGGAAGGGCGGTCGGCCCGTTTGACGGATGCGGCACGAACTTGACCTCTCGCTGCGTTCCCACGAGAGCCTCTCTCGCGAGAATTCCTCAGGTCCCTGATCCGCCAGGGTACGATTTTTAAGGGTTGAGGAGGAAAAATGGTTTCGTCATTCCAAATCAAAGGAATGCAGCGAGATGTCGGTTACCTTGGCACCCCTCCCCTGCTCCAGGCGCGATCAAGGATGGGTGATCGACTAGTTCTTTTTTTATTTATTTTTTCTCTCTCTCTCGCCTCGCCCGCATTAATAATAATTACGCACGTAAGAAATCAAGCCCAATCGGTCGGTCATTTAAATTTAGTCGGTTTTCTCTCTCGGCGAGTTCAGCAGGTTGTCTACCTGACGAGAGCGGCCGGCCGGCCGGAGATGCCGATGGACCGGCGGAGGGGGGTTGGGTGCCTTGCCCTTACGAGCCTGCCTCCTACGCTGCATCACGCACTACGCGCGGCCGAATATCACCATATTAAGCGCGCCTTTTGTCCTAAATAGATCTTTCTCTCTCTCTCTGGCTGGCTGCATTGTTGAGCTGGAAACAGTTAGTTCGGTCGGTGCACCTCCTTTTCACATTATACATTTAGTGTGTTATGAGAGAGAGATTTTTCTAATAGTAATAACCAGCGAGATGGATGGAATTTTATTCCATTTCAGGACGCTTTTAATAACTACGTGTGTACCCAACTGACTAATTTTCTTGTCCAACAGCGGTTGCTGTCGCATATTTACGAGGTCGACGCATTCCTTGTTCTAATTGCTGTTTGGAGAAAGAGTTGAATATATTTTGGAGCACATTTCTTACTATTCCTGATTTGCTTTTTAATGTTCTCCATAGGTAAAGAATGATCAGCGTTGAGTTTTGGGTACTTTTTTAAGATTTGACGGATGTTGAGAGAAGAGTAATTACTTTGAATCAGATTGTTCTCCTTAGATTTTGTAATGAAAATTTAAAAAAAAAAAACTTTGGTCAGGATTGTGATGGTAATTTTATATTTTTATTGTATATAATATACGTGTTAATTTAATTAAATGATGATGATATTTTAAATAGTTTTAAATAAATTATGCGACTCTATTGATTGCATCATTGGTGATTTGCATTTAGTTTTTGGTTGGAACCAATTTTGATGCCGTTGCGACGCAGGGCTCGGGCGTTTGAGATTATTGAGTCTCAGAAGCCCACCTGTTGGACTCGATACGCGTTTGGCTTGGGGATAGATCGAGTTAGTTAGCGCTTATGTAAGCAAGAAAGCAAGCCGGAGCAAGCGGCCAGCAGCGAGTCTCGAGAAGAAGACAGAGCGCGCGAAGGTGATGCCCTCCCACTGTCGAGTGGAAGGAATTCAGTGGTGTCGGCGACCCATCCGCGCGCAGCCATATCGCCGCTTTATTGTCGAGAGTACACATTATTTCATCTGCTTGTTGTTCATCAGCAAGTGTTCTCGCCCGCCGCCGCCGCAGCCAAACGAACCGAGCGAACGAACCGCTCCTTCTTCTTCTTTATATATATATTTTTTATTTTAAAGCAAGAAAGGTGAACTCTCTTGTAAATCTCGTCTCTCAGCCGCGGCTCTTCCCCCGGATCTCCCTCAAAATAATAATGATCAAATGTGATCTCATCTCCGTTCTCGCAGCTTCTCTTCGGATCACACGCTCTCTCTAATAAAATAATGCCCACCGAGGCGATTTATACGTTAAACCGAATCGGCGGCGCATGTGCGAAATTTGCCTTGTCTGATTCTCTTCTCATGAATAAACAAATAAGTCTATTCTAAAGGGTTAAACAGAACAAATTTCACGTAATTAAATGAAAATCCAACTGTCATTTTATTGCGCAAGGATATATCTTTTTCTGAAAATTTAAAACTTTATTTATTTACTATTATTTTTATTTTTAGTTTTTCATTTATTGGTAATTATTATCTTTTTTAATTTTTTTCTTTTTGTATTGAATTTAGTAGAATTAACAATAATAATGGAATTATAAATAAAGTGATCTTTTACTTTTTTTTAAGTATATATCTTATATTTTGATTTTTCCCCCCAATCATTCTCTTTTACATGCAAAAATCTGTACTACAGAAACCTATCTTACTGCTGACTTAAAGCTTAGGTTACTCTTTAAATATTCATTATTATTATTGCTATTAGCGCATGAATAATCGGCGCCGGAAACGGGGTGGAAGACAGGAAGGCCCGTTCCTTCGGTGGCCACGGACAATAATGGCCGCGCGTGTGCTGCTTACTGGGCGGAATCTTTATTTTTTTTTCATCTACTGCCGGTAGCCCACCCACCTCATTAAATCCATAATAATTTTCGGTGCGCATCGCGTGTAATTTGAATTGGCCGAAAATCACAGTCCATGCTGACTCTGATGGCGAACCTCCTTTTTGATATATATGGCAACAGAGCCGAGCTGACTGAGTATAAAAAAACGCCACACACAATCCTGCTGAAATAAAAAGCAGCAGCTTTATATGTGTATACGTTTGATTGTGCGGCGATCGAGTGAGAAAACGAGCAGCTACCCACACCACGCCGCGCCGCGCGCACCAGCCAGCACTCGACCGGCCAAAGCCAGCGACGCTCCATTGACTGACCTTCACTTGACTCATCATCAGCAGCCGCTAATTAATTAATTGGACCGAACCACCGCTGCCCAGCTTCAGGGAGGCGTAGTGCAAACTGATGAATTGGAAAAATTCATTGTATAGTTTTATGTTAAAAATATATCGAATATATTTACATTACATTATGCAGTGATAAAAATTGAAAGTATTAAAAAAGCATAATATCAAAAGACAGAAATTTGTAAGGTCATTGATATTTTCATTGAATTAGTTGATATTGTTTCCTTTTATACAATAAAAAGGAAAAATTTATCAAAATAAACATTTTAAAATAACCTATCAAAATTAATGAAGATAAAATCGAATCTAATTATTTCGTCAAGTTTATAAACTAACATTATCTAACTTATTATTAACACTTAAATTCTTTTATTATCAAAATAATTCAGGTTTCTCTGTTCAAAGATGTTGGACTCATTCTTAAATTATTTTCAACGGAAGTCTCTTGACACTTTTTGGCAATCGATTCGCCCAGCCTCATTTTAATTATAATCGCGAGTCGCTTTGTCCGCGAGATGATTCACCCCTTTTCAAATAGCGCAGACTATATCTTTCTCACTTGTCGGCGGCGGCGACTTCGCAGAAGTGCGTTCGTTTCGAACCGATTGCCCAAGAATAAACACGCGCTCGGTCGTGAGATACAGCGAAGCGAGTGCGCAACACAAGTATGCAGCAGCAGATCGGGGCAAAAATACAAATGGCCGGACTCTTACTTGTGGGTAATGATATTGAAATGAGTGGCTGCGCTGCTTCTTATGCAGCGCAGACCATTCTGAAAAGCAGATTTTTATCACACAGCCTCGGCCTCAGCATTAACAAGACTCGAAGAATCTCTTCTTCTTCTTCTTCTTCTTCTTTTTCTTGCGCTCCGCATCGTAGTCGTCGGCCGCCGCCGCCGCTTTATTTGCACGACTCGAATGGACTTGTTGTGTTCATGACCCCTCATGCAGCGCCGGCCGACGACGACGGGGATAAATTTATAAATGCATGCACTCTAAAACGCAGCACGACTGCATTTACTTACGAGCACCACTTCTTGCAACTTTGCTACCAACTCAATCCAGAGAATGGCGAAAAAAGATTAACCCGGGTATATTATCTGGATTTCAAACTTATGCAACCCCCTGACACTGATAACAAGCCGGTTGCATAACTAGAAAAATGTGTAGGTTCAGAATATGGAGGAAATAATTTAGATTAATTCCTAAAATTATTTAATGGCTTATTTTTTAAATCACTAAAGATTTGATAGTACAATTAATATTAAAATAAGTGATGCTGTACAGTGGTAATTATAGATTTAAAAAAATTGTAATTCATTGAAGCTTTATTAGTGAGGAAATTTCATTCTTTTCTGAAACTGGATAAACGGTTTCCGTTTTAATCTACAAAAATTGTTACCCCTCTCCAATAAGCAACTGTTGATCAACCCTTTGCGCCTAGATTTATCGAGAAGAGCAGCTGCGAGAGGGTCGTCCCTCCTTCTTTCCGAGCACGCGGTTCGCACTCGGCTTTTCTATCCTTCAGTCCGTGCCACCTCCATATGATATGCCCATACCTTGGCTGCACGCGCCCGTCGCGCCAAGACAAGGGCAGGTGCTGCCGTTTTTTACATATTTTTTTTCTCCACACCGTCCCGCATTGAAGCATTGTGCGGTGGCGAGATGGAATTGAGCAGAAAGAAATTGAGCATCTGCATGCCGCCGGCAGATGGACCGAGCGCCAGAGCGAGTGCGCGCCCAATTTGCTAGCACGTGCATGTGTTGTGTATTTGACACCGCGAGATAGTTTCGCGCCGCACAGTTTGTTTCCGTGCAGTCTCCTCCGAGTGAGAAAGAAAGAATGAATGCCGCCGCCGATCTCGTGACGCCCGGGCAGAGATTCGCGGCGGCTACTTGCGTTTTCCTTCTTTCTTCCTCCCAACAAAAACACCTGCCACCCTCGAAGAGCCGAAAAGGACCACTCTCGGCTCGTCCTTGGCCGCGAACACACAACAAAAAATTAAGATCCACGCAAGCATCGGGATTGTTTCTCGGCCGATATGAGAGGAGCAGAGTCGGTTTCGCGCAGAGGTGCGAGGGAAAAGGATACGGCGCCTTTCTGGGGAGGGCGGCCTGATGTCTATTAATTTGTCTAGACATCAATCCTTTGCATTCCTCTCCAGGGGAGCTCAATAATCAACCCGCGTGATTTTTTTATGCGTCCAAGGCAGCCACCACGGTCAGGTATCGGCGTTTTATAAAAAGTGACCGACAAAGAGAGGAAACCTCTCAACAAAAAAAGGAAAGAAGTAAAAAAGAATTGAAAAAATTACAAGACCGTAATTCACAATCTCCTCCGATCCAAAAGGTGAATTCTACCATAATATACAATTCTATATATTTCCATGAAAATTATAAAGACAATTAAGATTTTGTTTTAAAAAATTTATTGGTAAAAAAGATATGATTGCAAAAAAAAATTAATGTATGCCATTTTTAGTTTTAATTTTAAATCTGATTTAAAAGAAAATTTTTATATTAAAGGTTAGAATAGAAGGATGAAATATGAATAATTTTAAACAAAATCATTCCATTTACTCTAAATTTAAAATTATTTAAAGATTAAAATATTTAAAAAAAATGGAGTTGTAAAAAATTGATATTTTAATTTATTTAAATATCTACAATTATAAAAAAATCTTATAAACTTGAAATTTTTTCTTGTGAACGAAATTTGCCTTGAAATAATTTGAACATTTTAAAGGCAAGTTATATTTGTATCGTTTTCATAAAATTCAAAGCCTTATTTTTAATTCATTCACATTTTTACTGATTAGGTGAACATGAGATATGGGTTCGAATGGAAAATTCCGGAAAGGTGCGGAGTGGAGGGCCTCGCGACTTTCCAGGAATGGCCGTAAAACGGATCGAGAGGCGAAGGAACAATAAAATTACGGCGGCCAGGGATTAGCGAGAACGAGTAAGAAAAGTGAGGAGGCGATATTTATCTGCGAGAGGGGGACTCGTTCGTTCTTGCATCTTTCTCTCTCTCGCTAGTGCGCGAGCATGTAAATAAGCGGGAATAAAAAGAAGAAATAATAAACAAGTAACCTTCGCGAGAGACCTCCAAGCAGGCGAGCGAGAGAGCGCGCCGGCGAACTCGAAATAAAAATGCAAAAAGCAGTGAGCACCATATTTACTCATTTATATTTATTGGAGGTGCGTAGCGCTCGTTCGCTTGCTGCCTTTTCTTTCTCGCTCGATCTGCCTCCCACCTGCCTGCCCGCCCTGCGCCGACAGCCGCAGCCATCCTCTCGCTACTCAACAATCGCACAAATCTGACGGAGAAACCGAGGAATTTTTTATTATTGCTGCTCGATTCTTGCTCGCGATCAGGCCAAGGTCGCACGCGCTTCGATCGGCCACCGTCAGTCGACCAACTTGAAAATTATCATTTCGGCCGAACTTCGAAAGACCACTTTTGCAGAATTTCAGCTCCGGCGGCGATCGCATGCAGGTCAAACCTCATTCCAGCGCGCCGCACCGAAACCGATTCCGCCATGCAAATCGGCGCGCGCGGCAATTGCGCAAAATTGTTATTGCACGAAAATAGGACGGAGTTCCTCATTCGAGTGCCCTATACCATTGGAGAGCGCGAGTTGTTTTGCTCGTGGGTATATATTTATTCAGAAATATGAATCTCAAAAACTCTTGGCTACGCAACAGTTTTTTCTAGAAACAATTTTTAATGAAAATTATTGCTTTTTAAACAAAAATTGAGAATAAAAGCTTTTGTTTCAATATTTGTGTGCTTTAATTTGAAATAAATTAAATGCATTTTTTATTTTAGCACTCAAAATATTATGTTTTATTACTTTTATGAATATAAAATGTTAATTCATTGAACTTATAGAACTCTCAAATTTTCAAGATTCTGTAACAGAATCATTTCACATCT
Organism: Neocloeon triangulifer; assembly: GCF_031216515.1. NCBI lineage: Eukaryota > Metazoa > Arthropoda > Insecta > Ephemeroptera > Baetidae > Neocloeon > Neocloeon triangulifer. The sequence continues at coordinate 10,633,695 of NW_026775554.1, read as the reverse complement.
ATCGCGCTTGTCAAGTCAATTTAATCTACTTGCAAATATCCATCAATATCCATCTCCCTGTGATTAAGTTGCCGAGGCATTGGATCCACTTTGCATTAAACGTACCGAAATGACGTCAGCCCCGCGCGCGCACTTAACTTTGCCCCAATTACGTCACAATTAAACAGAATATCGCCCCCAAGGTGAGGCTGCCGCATGCCGCCGACGCCGCAGCAGCAGTTCTGCTGCTTCTGTCACAACATTAAACACCTTCTTATCATGAGCCAGCAGCGTTATCGGAGATTTGCTCAGGCAGCTCTCGCTCTCTTTTATTGCACTATATTCGCACTCTCTCCCCGCACTACGGCAGCCCAATTTGCACAACGAACAAACAAGACGCGCGTGCATATAACGCACATAATACATTCAACGTCAAAGTCTTCGAAGACTCTTGTATCTGTTATTTCAGAAAAAAATTGGTGTTTATTAATTTCACTTTTCAGTTTTTATCAATTTTTTAGACTGGAATAAACCAGCTAGTTTGAAAAAATAATTATATTTTTGCAACATGCATCTTAAAGGGATAATTTTTTTCAAAATTATAAATATGCAAGAAATATGAAACTTACAGCATAATATATCTCAATGATTTTTTTTAGCATTAATTATGAAGTTTAAAATTTTATTTTTTGGTATGTAAAAATATTCTTTAAGTTTTTATCCCTGTTTTCCCTTCCCCTTTCTAGACAACAGGTGGTTTATGGAAAATTTTGGGGAAAAATCGCAGCATAATTTCTTTGCCTTGAACCACTAATTTGCATTTGTATATTTATTGCTATTTACAGGCTTTTCAACATTTTTGAATGCAAAATATAATTTAATTTGAGCAACGAAACTATGTGGAGCTTTGTTGTGAGCTCAAGCGAACAACTGCACGGGCCAGCAGCAGCTGATTTACCAACAACCTGGTGCAATCTGCGTGCGTCGCATGTGTCTGTCGCGAGCGCGAATTGCTCTCAACATTCGAATGTGAACGTTGCGACCTAGGTGTATAGAAGATTCGCGGCGCGTTGCAGCCAATGACTTTTTCAAATTTAGATTTGGTCGGTGCGCCTGCCAAGTGCTGCTACTGCCGCTTCTTCTTTTATTTAAATGCCGTTTGTTTTGCAACGCAGCCGAGCGATTCCGCGAGAGAGAGAAGCGCGCGGCTCGCGAACGGGGAGCTGCGGGGTTCAATATTTCGGCAGCGGCCGCTTTATTTAGAAGAGCGTGAGCTCATCAGGCGCGGGATCAGCGTAAAAACGGTCTATTTGGAGCGAGGAATAAATGCGTGCGAGGGCGACGATCATCGCCGCGCTCTCCGCCGCGCTTATTTATAGAAGATGGACTTCCAGAGACCTCCGGTCCAGTCGCCCCCCTTATGGCAGACGGACGCCAACCCCCTGTAGGATATACGCCGAGATTTAGGTCGCTCATGTGCGTGCAGCGCGTGTGCGACAAACTCATTCACCTTCAACGCAAATAGAATATTATTGTGAACATATCCTAGTCCCCAGATGCACTCTACAATTAATTCTTAATTAATGCGGCGACGCCAGTCCAGCGCTGGCTCCAATCTTTCCTCACTCCAAGATCTACATTTATCTTGTCCTATTTCATCCCTCTTTCTACAAATCTTTATTCTCCTCTCCTCCCTTTTTAAAGTCTTTAAATTTTGGCTCCTCTGCTATAATCTTCCTCCCTATTTAATATTTTTAGGGGTTTAGGAGACCTCACTTGTCTCCCATTCCCCACCCATCAAATCGTCTCACTTCCTCTGTCTTAGTTGAGATATTTACAAAAAATTGTGATTCTTCTCAAAATAAAAATTTAAATGCATGAAATCCTGGCAGAAACACGAAGAACAAAATATTATATTGGAATTGACAAAATGATGTAAATTTGTGGATTAGTTTAAACTATAATGGCTTATGATATACTCTTGGAAGAGCAAATCTTCTTTGTCCTGAACCTGCTTTTCCTAATTTATAAGATAAATCTTTGCTGAATTTGAACTTTCAAAGAGAAGCTGAAACTTTTTCGCAGTCTCTCGTCTCTCTGCGCTGGGCCGTCATTCACCCGACGTGCTTCTTGCTCTGCCGTGCATGGGAACGAACTCTGCTGTGCAAAATGAAAAAAAGTATTCGGGTTGCGCGCAGCGAACAAGATTAATTGTTGGCGGGTCTGGTGAGTGCGAACGTCGTCGTTATCTGCAAAACGCTATCAGGCGAGCCGCCGCAAAAATAATGCTGCTATAGGCTATGGCTCTGGTAACCTTCATGACCTCATTCTCGATGCTCATCACGCGTAAGTCGTGATTTTTCAATGCGCGGGACACGACCAATACGTTTGTCTTCGGCGCGGAATCGCACAGTTTTGATTGAGTTCAGAGCAGGAATCCGGCAGCCTTGAAAATGGTCATTTTTCGTCCTGCCGAGTATCGGGAAAGGCCATTAGCGGCGGTTTGCGCACGTCAATTTCCACGTGCCAATGGAAATGCCCGCCAAACAGAGGAAATGAAGGGTCCCCGATCGCTAATGCCGTGCGCGAAAAAGCAATCACGGAACAAGCCCCCGTTTTCTGACGCGTTTAGTTTCACACTCGGATGGGCCGAGATCGGACTTGTTGCTTCTGTTGTCAGTAAGTAACAAAATTAAATTCGCACTGGGCCAGAACATTGATCAAAGTAATTTCTATATATCTCTCAATTCTTTCTTAAATCAAAAACCAAAATTGCATCTGCCCAAAATATTAAATTATTTCGGAATACCGAGAAAATTTGTCAACTTCTGTTAAGCGTTTTTAGACTTTCTAATTATTTTGTGACTTTTATATAATTGTTGACTCTTAATAACTAAGCACTTTTTGTTCAATATGATCTGATTCCAGACCTCAACTTTTTAGTTCCCGTTTGCTTAGCTAGGGAGACACTATCGCTTGAGTACTAGTCAAAAAACAGTAATGAGTTTCCTTTCCCCGCTTTTCGCACTAATCGAGGCAGGAACTCTTTGTTTCTGAAGTTATTCACGGTCGAATCGCACGGCAGCGTTATAATTTTTGACCGCGAATGCTTTTTTACAGGTGGAAGGAATTCACGGTCGAATTTGCGTGGTGCGCGGAGGAGGAAGTTGGCTTTTTCTCTGTTGTATATGTTAAAACAGAGAAGTCTGACTGCACTCTCATTACATAAATGTGCCATTTCTGCGGATGTAGTGGCCGATTTTGCTACTTTGACTGATCTGTTCCGTTATTAAAATTACAAAGCAAGCCTCCATGCAAAAAGAAAGAAACACTTGTTTGATGAATATAGAGGTTTCCATATTTTTTATTCCGTTCAGTGCACTGTGTTAACAGCTAGGTGAAAAAAACCAGCGACCGATTCCCATAGCTTCTAATTTACAGTAGACGAAAATCCCCCGACTTTCGGGCGAAAGAGGATTATTGTGTCTGGCGATGAGGGCGCGGACGGGCAATCATACTATTTCCTATGTGTGCTCCATTTGTTTGTGTTCGCCGCTTCCGGCCGGCGACTTTTCTCACGCGTTTGGATCACAACTCCAGCGATTGATAAAAACGGAGGAACCCTATATATGAATATGCATGCTAAAAGGCAATTATCTTGTTCTGGGCCCGCCGACGAGCCGATTATGAAATTACCAGACCAGCACTGCAAACTGACTTTTGTCGCTTGATACTCGTCGCGACTTTCAAGTGTGTGCCCTGCAGACCCGAGCGTAAAAGTTTCCGCTTGAGGCTGCTTAAAAACATTATCAGTAGCATGATAAGCGAGGTGCCTACAGACTAAAAAAAATTCTTGATAAACGCACCGAACGCACGTGTATAGTAAAAACCGTCCATTTAAACACAGATTTGCGCGTTATTTGTTGCATAACTTATAAAATAATTATTTTCATATTAAATGATTTTTACTGTTTCAGTAAAATTCTTGCTTTGATGATTTTAACATTATTAAACAAATAAAGAAAAACAATAATAAAACTTTTTGCAAGTTTCATCAATTAAAATTTTAATTTAAATAAATCTTATCACCTTTGATAATTAAATCTTGTTAGAACTAAAAAAAAAATCGTATTTCTTTTGTGTTTGAATTAAAGTTTTTTTTTAAATATGCAATGAAAATTGTAGTGATTTATGCTTTTTGTATTTAGCTAAATTTACAAGCAGTTTTGAAATGAAAAGAGAGATTCTTTCCCGGCCACAGTGTGATTGATTTGAACTTGATCTGCCATCTTGCCGGATTTCAGACTGATTCCAGTTCGCAGAGTTCTGATTTTTCTTCAGAAACAAAGAACAATCACGACCGCTATTAAAGAGCAATAAGGTTAAAGTGCTGTTAACGCGGCCGAGGGAGAAGCGCGCAGGAATTTCGAGCTGGCGCAATTTGGCGAGGCGGCGTAAATAAATAAATAGCGGAGTGACGCGCGCGCGGCGGCGCACACGGACATTTATTTTGAATCCTAACTGCTCTTTAGAAATGCACAATATATAATAATAGTAATAACAACAAAACACAAGGAGGCGGCCGAAATGCGAGGAAAGAAGTAACACACAAATCGTATATCTGCGCGTCCAAGAGTCACGATCTGTGCAGTGCGAGGTGCAGCCGCGGTGCTTTCTCTTGACGCGCATCACACGCCCCAAATATTTTCTGATTGTTCACCACGTTCTCCAATGCGAAAGAGGAAAACTTCATATTCAAATTTTTCAAGTGTTCCTTTTAAGGAGAAAAAGTGACAGCGCTAGTCATTGTTAAAAAATAATCGCCTCAAATAGACTGAAAATAAATCATTTAAAGCTAATTTAGTTTATTATTAACAATTGAAGAAATTAAAAGAATAATAAATGCAATTATATCTAGCATGCATCATGAATGAGATTTGAATCCGTACACCATTAGAATCGCTGTAAATTTGAATAATCTGGAATTAATTTTAATTGTAATGATCAAGATAATAAGAAAATTTAATTTTATTCTTGTATAAAAATCAAAATTTTTAATTTTTTTCTCCCTTAAAGTATTTTTTTCTCCAAATTTTAATGAAAATTAGCTTTTGAATGGAAACAATTCATTAGACGCGTTTAGAATTTCGTGTTGAGAACAATGGTACGTGCTGTCTGCCGGGACGTATGTGCACGATCGACGGGCGGACGAGGGTCGCCCCTCCCGCCACACGGCGTCCCCCCTCCCGCGGGGCCGCCGAGTCGCTCGACCGCCAGCAGTCTGGCCGCGACCTCGGTTCGGAAAGGACGATACACGTGCATACGCAAGGATAATATCACAGTTTTCCAATTCAGTGGCCGATTGATGTTCGGTGCTCAGTGCGAACAGCAAAGTGCAGTGAAATGAGTGTCCAGACAGGGCGGTGACCCCGGCCTGACCTATGACCCCTGATGACCCAGCTGCTCAGACATATCCCTCCAGCGATGCACTATGCGCCATTCGCGAGACAGTGCCCCACAGCCGCCAACAGGTAGATTTAAAAACACCCGAAAATACCAGAGGATTTCAAATACGAGTTTATTGTTAGTTTTAAAAAAAGGTTGAAGAACGAGCCTTTTTAACCGCTCTTGATTTCCATTTTCCTCAAACTGATAAAAGCTGGCGTACATTATAATGTCCAAAATAGGCTGCCACAGAAGCGGAAAACGCACAGGTGCCGCTGATAAAAGTAATTCCTGCATTGTAGGAATTCTTTTGTAGAAAGAATTACTGAAAGTTCAGGAAACTGCGGCCGGCGAATCAGAGTTGTACCCGTGTTTTGCCCAGCCACGAGCAAAAGAAATATTATCAGCAAACAACTCTTTAATCACCCTCTTTTCTTGAAAGTTATCAACGGTTGGCCCTTTCCGGCTGCAATTTTCCTCGTTCATATAAGTACACCGCTGAAAACTTTCCTCATGAAATAAAAAGGAAGGTCTTCAAAAATCTAAAATTTAAAAAATTAATATTATTCTAAAATTCGTCTAAAATTAAATATTCAACTAAAAAAATGTCAAGGTATTTTATTTAAACGTTGCACGTTAATAAATGAAAATTCTGATTTCTGTCAGTAAGTCGAAGTAATCTCTGGATTGAAAATCCTTTTTACTTTCCTCCCCCGAGCGTGTCCTTATCTCGCTGCTGCTTATCGGAAGCAAAAAAACCCACTGATAGGAACCGCATCAAAAAAGATCGGCATTGACATTGAAAGGGAAAGTGATTTTTGTCTAAAGTCGCGGCTTCGAGTCCCGATCGGGTCGGTTCGACTTGGACTGTTGTCGGGTAGGACTGTTTGTCTCGAGTCTCACGTGCGGCTTCGTCTTGTTTCAGGGAGTGGTCGCCAGGCGGCGGCTCTGCCCAGCAGCTCTCGGTGGTGACCACGGTGTGGGGTGTCACGGCCACCAGCCAGGCCGGCCCCCACCACACGACGGCCGCCTCTTACGGCGGTCCGGCCGCCTTTCCCCAGACGGCCGCTGGAGGCGGCCACAAGCCCGGAACCTTCACACAAGGCTACCACCACAGGCAGCCCACGCAACCGCACCCCAACAATGGGTGAGTAGCAAATTTTTCCTCTCGCAATTAATTTCTGATAAGAGTTCAGTTATGTCTTTATTTAAAAGACAAATTTAATGTGAATGATATAAACGTCTAAAAGGATCCAAATATATTTTAAAAAGAAAACTTAATATTTTCTATCCCTTATTATAATTTTTTTAATTTCATTAAATTAACACCCTGATTTAATTTGTTTTTATATTATAACATAATTATACAGAAAATATATTGAAAAATCAGTATTATCCATATAACCGTGGAATTCTAACAATGCCATTAAGTTCAAAAGTCGCTTTATTTAAAAAATAAAACAATAATATTTATTATTATATTTTTATTATATTTATTATTATTTTTATTTTATTTATTATATTTTTACAATATAATATTAATTAATAATATATAATAGTAATACTAATTAAATAATGATTAAATTAATATTTATAAATCAAAGCAAGTTTTGGAATAATGTGAAATTATTTCATTACCAATTGATTAATTTGCTGCATTTAACCACCAATGAGTTATTACACATTTTAATTCATTCGACTGATGATAATATATTCTCATTTTTAGCAATTCGTCACAAGATTTGATTATTTTATTTTACATAGTAAAAGATTTAATTGGTTCAATTTTTTGATAATGTTTGCAAATACCATTTCTATAACCTTCCGATGAGCTTATTTATTTTAAGGTTTAAACTGAGACAACTTACATGAAAAAAAAAGTCTGAACGTGGGTCTTATCGGACAAAAGGCAAGTGGGCCTTGGCGAGAAAGCTCCTCTTTCTCTCTCGCCCGCGGAATCGTAATAATTATTGCGCTACAAGTACTCATACATTTGCACAAATTCGCGGCCCGGCGTGCGAGGCCGTGCGAGAGAAACCCATCGTGAGCTTTCCACTCGTTTTGACACGCTTCTTGCCCTTTGCGCGAAGAAATGCCGTCTTCTTGGTCTTGGCCGAGAAATGAGACTCTTTCTTAATTTTCACCACGCTCCGACCTTTAATTCGTCTGCCAAATTGAAATCAATCCATAAAAATTTGCAGCAATAAAAGAGTGCAAAATTTGTTCTCAGGTACGGTGGAGGGCCTAACGGTGTGATGAGCAACCCTCACATGGGCCCCAACCCTGGGGACGCTTCCGGGGCGCAGTACGGCGCCCCTAACTCGGCGCTCAGCACGGCGGCCATGGTAGCGGCGGCCACGGCCACTGCAACGGCCACCGCCAGCGTTGTTGCTCTGCAGGAACGACAAGACATGAGCCAGCAGTATGCCCAGGTAAGAATTTATTTTGAAAATAGTCTTATTTGCTACATAAAATTCAAGTAAAGAACCTTCCTGTAGATTTTTGTGTCATATTTGACTGATCGATGTTTTTATAAATTTTTAAAAGGGTATTTTTCCCAACTCAAATAAACCTAACTGGCATGTCCTTATAATTGAAAATTAAGTATATTCTGTCAATTTTTTAATTCTTTATATTAATTTATGACATTTGTATAACGAGTATTTCAAGCTTCTTTTCATAATTTTTTTTTTTTTAATGCAATTTTATTTTGTCTTCATAGATTTAAGTAGATGAAAATACAGTTAATGATTTTCTTAAAAAACTGAAATATCCCAAATCAATTAACTATTTTTCTATTTGATTTTTCCTCAGTATTATTTTAATTGCACTTATTATTGAGTAATTTTGTAATGCAACCTTGCTGCATTAAATGTCAATTAATCTTGGGTAATGTAAAGTTAACCTCTTTTCAATTCTCTTTCAATTAGCAAGTCAGAGTTTTGAAAGCAGCAATAATTCGTGTGTTGTGCGCGCGCGGTGTGATTTGGCGAAAATTAGCAGTCGGGCATGAAAAAATTAATTATTCATTTTGCAATCGAGCGGCGGCGGCGGCGGCTAAATAGTCCATTGGAGCAGCTCAGCCGATTGCACTTGCGAGATTTTTCAGTGTTTAGGGAGTATTTGAGGAATGATTATTGAGCACAAGGCCGCCGTACGCGCGCGGGAGAGCACCAAGTGTGCTTTATGGCTCTTGCGAGAGAAAGTGTGACGCAGACGAGACGAGAGCGGCTCTCTCATTGTTTATCAGTGGGCTTTATTTAGACGGGCGACTGCCGCTCGCGACCGCGCCAGAGAGCAGCGCCCGACTCCACCCACGCTCATGCCCCTCAAGAGGTGCTCAATTAATCAAAATTAAAATAGACAGAAAAAAATAATATTTATTTACTGTAATTAATTTTGGATCAACAATGTATCAAGTCAAATATGAATTAAACGCTTTCATGAACAAGAATTTAGCATTTGAATTCAAATAAATCTTAAATTACCAAAATTCATTAAAATGCGATTGGAAACAAAGAATTCCATATTCTGACATTTTATCTTTGGTGTCTTTTCATTGGGAAATGTCATAGATAACTTTATTATTGCGATTTAATGAAATATTTTTATCAAACTAAGAGTTGAGTGGTTAAAATTTAGAAAATTCATGAGTTTAAGTGAAGCTACAATTGAGTTTATGGTTGTTACAGATGCACGGTATGTCGCATGGACAGCAGCAGTACCCAGGCATGGTACAGTACAACCAGCGCGGCATGCCCATGGGCAACCCTGGCATGGGTCCCAACATGGGCCAAATGAACCCCGGCATGATGATGGGCAGCCAAGGCGGATCGATGCCTCAAAATCCCAATATGATGCAAAATATGGCTGGAAAGATGGCCATGCAGGTGAGTGTTGAGTGTCTCTTTTGACAAAAAATTGTTACATTTTATTTCTCCTTCTAAAATAATTGCCAAAAACTAAAGAAACAACAACTGAAATCAGTTTTTGCAATATTGAATATCAATTATTAAATTAGAACCAAATTTCAAATGGTTCAATTGTAATCAAATTAAATATTCTTATTTTAAAATTTTTGAAATTTGTTTATTTTTAATTAATTCTGGCATTAACCATGGTGTTTCTCATTCAAGCAGGGTCCACAGAGTGGTGGTGCCATGTATCCTGGCACCAACCCCCGCCGGATGGCTCCTTACCCCTCGGCCGGCATGCACATGTCCCAGAAGCGGCAACAGCAACAGCATCAACAACAGCAACAACATCAACAGCAGCAGCAGCAACAACAACAACAAATGGCCGGCCAGTACCCCGGAGGCTTCAACGGCGGCCCCCAACACTACCCCTTCCAGCAGCAGCAGCAGCAACCCCCGCCGCAGCAGCAGCAGCAACAACGGTTTCCCAACCAGTACCCTCAGGGCCATCCCCAGACCCACCCTCAGGGTCATTCCCAGGCCCATCCGCAAGGTCATCCTCAGGGCCACCCTCAGGGTCCTCCGCAGGGCGGTCCAGTCGGACAGCAAGGCTTCGGCATGAGCTCTCGAGGAAGGCAAAGCACACCCCCTTACCCCCACCAGCAGGCTAACCAGGGCTACTTCAGCGGCGGCCAAATGGTAAGTACTAAAATTATTCACGCTATTTTTCAAAATCAAAAAGTTAATTTTTGCCTGATTTTTTACTGATGAGAAATCAATCATGTTTCTATTTTATTTTAATTAAATTAAAAAATTGTGCCTTAAAAGTGCATTGCATATTTTTATTATAATTTCAATGCTCTCCTTTAGGTGAGTAACGGTCAGTACAGCCAGTACGGGTCGCAGCAGCAAATGAATGCCCAAATGGCAGCGCAATTAGGGCCCCAAATGGGACCACAGATGACCCCGCACCCGCACCCGACGCCGCAGCCCCATTCTCAGCAGCAGCAGCAACCACCGCCACAACAGCAACCTGTGTTCCAGCAATTCCAACAGGAAATAAGCCAGCGCTCTGTCAGCTACCAGCACAGCCCCATCCCCGGCAACCCGACGCCCCCTCTCACCCCTGCCAGCAGTTTGCCACCCTACATAAGCCCCAACCAGGACGTCAAACCCAATATTGGGGGTGACGTCAAGCCGGTCAGCGACATGAAACCTCCCCTTCCTGTGCAAAGTGAGTCCTGATAATTATTTTGTATTTAAATTGTGACATATTTAATTTTGAAAAATTTATGTATATAATAAAAATAACATTTTAAATCCTCGACCAGGATATAATCATATAAGACTACATCAAAAATTTTATTAGAGAAAAAAATGAAATTATTCTTTTTACTAATTCACTTTCTAATGTGATTGTTGATTTTACTTCTTGATTTTACTTTCAATAAAGTAAAATTTTACTAAAAATCAATATTTTTCTGCCTTGCTTCCATCATATTTATAATTTTCACTAATTTCCTACAAATTTTGTGCGTTGTTTTAGCAGACGATGAACTGCGGCTGACTTTCCCGGTGCGCGACGGCATCATCCTGCCTCCATTCCGGCTGGAGCACAACCTGGCTGTAAGCAACCACGTCTTCCAGCTGAAGCCAACTGTGCACCAGACGCTGATGTGGCGCAACGACCTGGAGCTGCAGCTCAAGTGCTTCCACCATGAGGACCGGCAGATGAGCACCAACTGGCCAGCGTCGGTGCAAGTGTCGGTGAACGCGACGCCACTCAACATTGACCGCGGCGAGAACAAGACCTCTCACAAGCCGCTGTACCTAAAGGACGTGTGTCAGGCTGGCAGGAACACAATCCAGATCACAGTTTCCGCCTGCTGCTGCTCGCACCTCTTCGTCCTGCAGCTCGTACACAGGCCCAGCGTGCGCAGCGTCCTCCAGGGTCTCCTCCGCAAGCGGCTTCTCACCGCCGACCACTGCATCTCCAAAATCAAGCGCAACTTCAGCAACTCGGCCTCGAACGTAATGGGCCCGTCCGACGGCGTGGAGCAAACTGCTCTCAAGGTAATGAAAATAAAAATAAATTTAATAAAACGCCCGATTAAAAAAAAAATATCTTTTCCTAACTGTTTGTTCTCATTCAAAGGATTCAAAATAGATCTAAATTAAATAAGCATTTTATTAATTACATTTTAAATAAAAGAATAATCCTAAATCATCAAGAATGTATTAAAATCTATGTTAAAATTTCTGTTAATAGAATTTGCATTAAAATTATTTAATTTTTAACCAGTCAAATTAAATGCCTGCTAATTTCTTAATTATTTATTTACAGGTCTCACTAAAGTGTCCCATCACCTTCAAAAAGATTGTGCTGCCAGCGAGGGGCCACGATTGCAAACACATACAATGTTTTGATCTCGAATCGTACCTGCAATTGAACTGCGAGCGCGGCTCGTGGCGATGTCCAGTGTGCAAGTAAGAATTTCTAAATTCTAAAAAACGGGCATGTTCTAATGTGTACATTTGTTACTTTTAGCAAATCTGCACAGCTGGAGGGTCTGGAGGTGGACCAGTACATCTGGGCCATCCTGAGCAAACTGGGGCCCAACTCGGAGGCAGACGAAATCACCATAGACGCTCAGGCCAACTGGAAAACGGCCAAGAGCAGCAGCGTGCACGACGTCAAGGCTGAAAACGAGTCCGAGGATTCTTGCGGCGCCAAGAGGCACAACAAGATGATGTCTCCAGGCAGCCTCACCTTACCCACCATGAACAACTGGGAAATGCACCAAGTCATGTCGCCGTACATTCCTCCTGATATGAACAGTAGTGTTTTCAGGATTAAAATTTCCCAGAAGAAAATTAATAAAAAATAATTGTGTTTATAGGTATCGCCAGTGGTTCCATGATGAACAGCGCACAGTCAGGCTACAACTCGACAAACATGAACAGGCCTGGCTACGAGTTTGCAGCAGGTGGGCCGAGCAGTGCCGGACAAGAGTTCGGAGGCCCCCTGTCTCACCTCAGCGAGTCGGTCAGCTTGCTTGACCCGCTCAACGCCATGGAGAAGAGTCTCAATGACCAGGTTAGTTTCTATAAAAAAAAACTGTAAAACCGATATTTTATTAAATTTGAGATGAAATTCACCTAATTCAATAATAATTTGTTGTTTAAATTGCTATACCTCATTATTTTTGGAACGGCTCAATAATAATTGTATCAATTTTGTTGCAGATGCCGCATACACCTCACACTCCACACACACCAGGGGCAGTGGCCAGCACGCCTGGTCAGGCCAACACCCCCGGAGGCGGTAACAGCGGCCCACCAAGCGTTCCACCAAATGACCCTAACCTGTCGAGTGGCGGTCCTGGCAGCAACAACACATCTTCAAACGCCCTTCCGCCGGCAGACTCAGAAATCCCCTCCGACCTCAATTTTGACCCAGCGGCAGTAATCGATGGAGAGGGCACTGGCCAGGAAGCACTTAATGTGAGTAAAATAAAAATCAACGTAATATCAAAGCTATCATTTATTGATTCAGAAGGCGTAAAAAAATATAAAAATGTTTAAAAATTAATGACTGGAGAAATAAAAATGTTCTGTTTTTAAACGATCAATAACATAAGTGAGATACTGTGAGATTTTTCAATTGCTTCAGAACAATCAGAACGTTTTCAGTTTCTATTTTATATTTTGTAAAATTTTAAGTTTTGCTAATTTCTATTTCATTTTGTTGGATTCAGTTGTTGCCGGACAACGTGGTGGACCCAATGGAGTTGCTGTCGTACCTGGACCCACCAGACCTGGCGACGCCGCCGTCGAGCGGTGCCAGCAGCTCAGGAGCAAGTGGAACGCCTGGTGGCACCACCAGCGACGACATCCTTGCCCTCTTCGAGTAGACTGCCCCTGAAAATGGAAACAAAGAAAGAAAGACTCGCAAGTGCGCGCGCTATCTTTTTGACTCTGACCAAAGCTCCTACTTCTTCTTTTATACCTGCTGTGTGGACTTGCTCGCTCGTTCTCATTCAGTGCTTTTCTACCTGTACATAGCGCGGCCAGTAGTTCGGTGGACACTTCAGTAGCAGACTCTCTTCGTCGTTCTGCGTCCGGCCCGACTCGTCGGTTTTTCTCTCGAAAAGAACGAGGTGTGATCCGAAAACCATCTTCGGCTCGGTGCCGGAATTTGAACGCCTGCGTGGGCTTGTCTGGAACCCAAAGTGTGCTCCCCCTTTATATTTTGACTTTCATATTGAAAGCTTAGTTCCTCTTTTGAATCTGATGTTCAAAACGCAAGCCGGGAAATAAAAACTTGACGAAAAGTACAAAACTCGAATTCGCATTTTTTTCCTTCAGTAAATTTTGGTTCAAGTAGCAAGAGACTGTTATTCATAAATGTTAATTACTGTGTAATGGGTCTTTTTGTTTTCGACTTTCGTCCGGCTTGCACAGTTCGTTCAACCTCTCCCTTAAATGTTGAGCAACTTTGGGCGCCGCAGCCCCTCTCTTATCATTTTCTGTCCTTCCGAAAGGAATGTGTCCTCGTTAGTGTATAAAAATATATATACGAGAGATGATTTTATTTGAAGAACAGGGATTACTTAAATAATAATTTGACAAGTGCAAACCAACTAATCTTATTGCCATTGTACAGAGAGAGGTCTTGTCTGTCTGTCTGTGTTTGTTGATTGTGTGCTGTTTTTTGTATATTTTGTGTAAAGCCAGTCAATACAAAATGTGATATAATTATTTCAATGAGACGATTATATATTTTTGCGAGAGGACTAATTAAAAAAAAAACACTTAAGAGAAAGCAAATAATAATTACGACTCAAGCGCCGAGTGTGTGTTTCCAATAAACCTAACGTGCAAGAGGGCCTTAACATTAATCGTTAATTAATTTTGTTTCAATGCAAATATAAATGTGTACTGAGCTCCAATGGCAATGAGATTACCACTGACCAGGTTGATTGCTGTGTGCGCTCCGCACTTGATAATGTTTCTCATAATGTGTAACTTTGTTTGTTGAACGTCACAAAAATTCAAAAGTACAAATTTAAACAAAAAACGGTTGGACAGAGTGGCTCCTAAGTGACAACTTTCGAAGGCAATCAAAAAACAAATCAATTAATAAAAAAATGCAACTGCGAGAGTCACTCTGTCACGTTGGTCACAAAAACGTTTTCGGTTTCAGGGTTTTGCATTTTCTTTTTGATTTTTTATTTGGCCAGACTCTCATCACTTTTTGGTGTGAAGCACGTTCTATTTGTCCTCGTCTAAATTTTCAAGTTTTTTTCTCCGTAGCTCTACATCTTCTCAGATTTTATTTTATTCACACTAGAAATTATTTCTGTAAGATTTGTGACCAAAATCGGCATTGTGCTGTATAATAAAAACGCAACTTATTGTTAGAAAATCAAAGCTTGTGCGGCGCATGGAAAATTGATTTCATACTTCATACATAATTATACCACCGTTTAATAACTTTGATGGAACATAAAGAGAGCACACCCACGCATCTACTAAAACATGAGAGAAAATATTTGTAACAACGTAAGATTACGAAATATATATATTTATTAGCAAAAAGAGAGAGAAAGAAGGGAGAAAGCAGGAAAAATTACTTATGAGAGAAAACTTCTAAAAAAAAAACAAATTAAATGCAGAGATGTTGATCAAAAATTCCTTTTTATGTGTCAAAGTGGTCTAAAATAATGTTACGAAGGAATAGCCTCCTAGACTCTGAGTTTAGTGCAACACAAAATAATTAAGCATTAATTCTCATTCTCATCCATCATGATGAAGCAGTAGAAAAAAGCGAAATGACGGAAATGAAAGGTCTTGCAGAATAAAAATGATTTGTCGGAGGAAGAGGAAAATAAAAATGAATGAAAATCTGTAAATAAAATACGAATGAAATTCTGAAGAGTGTATATCTTGCAAAATAAAAGTGAAAAGATTATATTGTACATTAAAATAAAAACAAACACATGTCCTACGAGAAAAAAAAATGAAAACTAGATCACCAATCAACCAACCACAAAATCATGTATAAAAATAAAAAGCATTAAAAATAAAAAAAACGTGCCGTTTCTTATTAAAACAACTCAACCTTTGAACATTAATTCTAAAAATTTAATAGCTAAATAGAATTATGCAGACGGATTTTTTTTTCACAAAAATTCAAAAGCAATTTAAGTTATGTTCCTTACCACTAAACCTGAAATTTAATGCCCTATTATACATATTATATAATATAGGTTTTATTTGTTTTTGTGCTTATGAGGAAAATGGATTATGGAAGTCTACAAATCAAGATGAATATTTTTTGTATTATTTGTCTTATATAATATGCGTAATTCACGATTAAAAAAAAATTAATTTGAGAAAAATAATTAGCAGAAATAGTTTCACAACCAGCAGAGGTCTAATAAAGCGACACCTAATAAAGAGGAAGAAAAAAATTAATTGAATTTTTCTTTTTATTTCATTTTGAAATCATTTGAAAGAAAGTCAATTTTGCGAGCATTGAAAGACAATGAAATTTTAACTTGATTGTTATGCCTAAAATTAAAAAAGACGATTGATGGACAACAAACAACAACTAAATTTTAATTTTCCATTCACATTTAATTGTTGAAAATTGCTGAAAGATTTTCTGCTTTTATAATTTTGCATTTTCATCGCGTTCGTTGCGGTCTGACTGTTTAATTCTCTCGAGATCTCTCTGGCCGCGGCCTTGTGCGTTGCGTACGTGCGCCTCCGGTTGCTGGCTGCGATCCTGCTCCCTCTTCTTCCACCTCCTCCGCGTTCTTTCTTTTCGCCGGCCGCGAGAAGAGAGGAGCGACCGCGACCGAGCCCCCAAGCAGCCCAACTAAAAATTCTCTCCCTCTCTCTTCTGTCGCTCTTTCGTCCGCGAGAAGGCTCGCTCGTGAGTTGTCTTCATTCACTTGCTCCTATTTATTTTTTTCTATTTGCTAACACGTCCGCGCTAAGTAATCGCTAATTACCCAGCGAATGCAAATTAATCATACACTTTTGCCCCCTGGCCGATTTTCGCGTCGGCCTCGCGAGAATACGAATTGATTTGTGTATTTTTCTGCCTCCCAAGGTCTCCCTCCCGCACTCAACCAAGATTTTCTCTCTTCACATTAATTTCACAAGAGACGATGAACGGACTCAGGCATCTCGGCTCCAGAGGGGTGAGTTTCTCTCCCGTTGATTTATTTTTTATATTTTTCACTCCACTGAAATGTTTTGCTTGGGCAACGTATTAAGCAAAAACTTAGGCGCCCCCAGCAGGCGCCTAAGTGCTCAACAACTGTTACTGGGGCGCTCAACCCCAATCAACACGTATATTGTACAGTCATTACATAATTTAAAAAAAATTCCACAAATTTAATTTTTTTTCTTCATATATTTAAAAGGAAAACTCATCACGAAACAAAAATTACTTAATAATCCGCACTAATCCTGTTATATAATTATTTTCATTTGACTGTTCCTGATTGCAACCTATATTTTGGAATAAAAATTAATTGAAAGCTTGTCCTGAAAGATAACAGTGCGGCGGCGTGGTGTCATAATTCTCATTATCTTCAGCGAGCGCTAACAAATTGCAGACCCCTATATGTATTTATTTAGAAACAGAACAAGCCACATAGCAACCTGCAATCTCTTTAACAGAAATAAATATTTCGCATTTACTATAAAAGCAGTTCAAATTCCACCTGACAAAATTTTTGCTAGCTCTGCACATTTTTGAATCGTGTTTCGTCTGCGCGAAGTTTATTCGCGGGGCGCTGGCGAGATTTTTAGCCACGCGTGTAGAGTAGAGCTTCTTATTTATTTCCAAGATCAAGGTCGCAAGGTTTTGCTTCAAGTTCTCAACTGTTGCGAAGGCAAAATACTAAGCAGACGAATAAGAGATTTCGAAAAGTTAAAATTTATGATAACTTTTTTACTGATCAATTAACTTCAAATCATGCACTCCAGATCCAGAGGTTATCAAAACTGCATTAAATAATTATTCAGAGAATTATTTTAGACATGAAATTCACAGTATTTCATTTCTGCATTTTGTGTCCCATGAAATTGATGTGAAAGTACAAAAAGATTAATAACACGCACAAATATGAGAATGCTTTAACTTCAGCTTTATCTTCCTAATTTTAATCCTCTCCCTATCAGCTTAATTCTCTTTCAGAACATATACACACAATAAATACTGCAATATTTTAATATATTATTATTTTAATTTGTCACAAAATTCTGCAAGAAAAATAAATGGAATTATGATGATTCCAGACTGCTCTCCTCGTGGGCAGGCGGGCTGTGAGCGGCGCTCTGGCCAAGAGGAACAACCACACCGTTGAAAAGGGCGCTCCACTCACCCACTTCACTGATGAGGAAACCATGCTCAGGGATACAGGTTCGGAAATGTGCAATTTTCTTTTTTGATCCCAATGGTAGTTTAATATAACTCGATGCAATTTTTAAACTTGAAGTTTGTTTACTGACGTTAATGAAGCTGTGATAATCGGTAATAATTTCAATATGTGTTCTTGAATTGGCAGTGCGCAAATTGGCAACAGAGAAAATTGCTCCGCTTGTGAAGAAGATGGACGAGGAGGAGAAGATTGACGAGGGCGTGCTCAAGTCTCTCTTTGAGAATGGAGTAAGGCGATTTTTCAATGCTCACTCTTTAAACTGTTAAATGTTTTTGTTGGTTTTTGTTATAATGAAACTCAGTTTGTTGCACAATAATTCTTTTTACTTTTTTATATATGCAGAATGTATAGGATAAACAATCAAATTTAAATTTTAAATAAAAATAATGATTTTTTTTTTAAATTTATTCTAGAAATCTAGAAATATGTTGAAAGTTTAATTATTCTATTTATTTCTTAATTTTTAAGTTGCACTGGATTACTAATACTACTTTTTTTTTATAAAAGATTATAATTAATTTATTTTGTATTACTTTATAGCTGATGGGAATTGAGGTACCTGAGGAGTACGGTGGCACCGGCGCCTCCTTTTTCTCCTCAATGCTGGTCGTTGAGGAGTTGTCCCGCATCGACCCTTCAGTGGCTGCTGCCTGTGACGTCCACAACACACTCGTGGTCAACCTGATGGCACAGCTGGGCAACGAGGAGCAGAAGAAAAAGTACCTGCCGCGCCTCTCGCAGGACATGGTTGGCAGCTTCTGCCTTTCAGAGCCTCTTGCTGGCTCTGATGCCTTCTCCCTCAAGACCGAGGCCAAGAAGGATGGAGACCACTTCATCATTAATGGCGCCAAAATGTGGATCACCAACTCAGACGTCGCTGGGGTCTTCCTTGTCATGGCCAACGCTGATCCTTCTAAGGTCAGTTATTTCAAAATTAAAATATATGGAAGTTTTTAGGCTTATTTTTTTTTCTTTGATAAATTTTTCAATTCATTTTCAGGGCTACCGTGGCATCACTTGCTTCATTGTGGACCGTGACACGCCAGGCGTGAGCGTTGCCCCCAAGGAGAGGAAGCTCGGAATCCGCGCCTCCGGAACCTGCATGGTCCACTTTGATGGCGTCAGGGTGAGTCCCTCGTTTTAGGCTCTTTAGACGAGATTTTAAATATTTTCTGCAGGTCCCAGAGAGTAACATTCTTGGCGAGTTTGGCAAAGGCTACAGATATGCCGCTGGAATGCTGAACGAGGGCCGTATCGGCATTGGCGCTCAGATGGTTGGTCTGGCCCAGGGCTGCTTTGATGCCACCATCCCATACACACTTGAACGCAAGCAATTCAAACAGTCGATCTATGACTTCCAGGTTGGAAAACTTTATTTTATTTAGGTTTTTTAATTGAGATATAATTTTTTTATCTAATTAAACTTAAATTGAACATCCAATGAATACCAAAATTGGTAAAAATAATTTTTCCTATCTATAAATATACTTAAAATAAAAAAAAAAAAATTATGAAAACCTTCCTTGGAAGATGAGAAATTTCAAAAAATCAACATGGCAAGCCAATTTTTTCTATTGATATGTATAATATTATATAGAAAATCTAGTTATCATGAAAATTTATCTTTTTTAAGGGCATGCAACACCAAATTGCCCAAGTGCACTCTGAGATTGAGGCTGCGCGCCTGCTCGTCTACAATGCTGCCCGCATCAAGGAGGCCGGTCTGCCCTTCATCAAGATTGCATCCATTGCAAAGTATTTTGCGTCAGGTCAGTATCATTACACCAATTTCGAGGCATTCAAATTAAATTAAAAAATTTTCCTTACAGAGGTGGCAACAAAAGCGACCTCTCGCTGCGTCGAATGGATGGGCGGTGTTGGCTTCACAAGAGACTTTCCCCAGGAGAAATTCTACCGTGACTGCAAGATTGGCTGCATCTACGAAGGCACCTCCAACATCCAGCTCAACACTGTGGCCAAGTATCTCAAGCAGGAGTATTCTTAAGTAATGAAATTAACAAAAATGTATAAGTGCCTTGCGAATTTTTGACGACTGTTCGCAAAACCTGCAAAAAATTGAAGCCTCTGCATTTGCCTCCTCTCTCTTTTAGTGAGTTGAGTGTTTTAGTCAAACTTGCCAACTAACGCAATAAATCAATGAAATGAAACAAGATGCCATAAAAATGAATTATTAATAAATATACTGATTGTTTAAGAGGAAGAATCTTATTTTGTCTATGAATAAAAAGTTTAAGAAGAATGTTACTATTTTTAGATACTCTCTCCTTATATCAAAATATGAATTGAATTGTATTGTGCAATAAAAAGGATAAAAAGTGCCCTAAACAATTGATATTTATATATGTCCTGGGTTGAATAAAAGTAAGTAATATTTAGTAAATAAAAAACTAAGAATTCAATTCTAATAGTAATGTAAATAATGCAAAATAATGTAATGTTCTATTTCTGCGATTTGATAATAATTATTACATATTTCATTTCTTTAGCATACAGGCGATGCAGCAAAATATCGGAGCTTGAAAATCCGCGCGTTGTTAGTTTCAAATTCTGCCAATCCCAACTCCTGATTCATCCAATCCAATGGCTAGACTGGGCCAAACCCCCTTTAATGCAGTAAACAAAATTTTTTTATCCGCAGGTTTTTTTTCTCAATAAATTTGCTAAAATTTCAAAAATGAGCTCCGATGTATTAAAGATTTCAATCCATTTCAGGTAGGTCTAATTTCTTGTTAATATGCGAGTTTTATATTCCAATTCAAACATGAATCGTTGCAGTGGCGGTGCAGAAATTTTGTTTGACAACATAAAGAAACACGAGCTAAGTTTACAGAAGGATGACCTGACATGTAATTATTTTAATTGGTTATTATCGCTTCTTTTTAAAGCCAGAGTTTAAATTGATTTTCAGGGGATCTGAGGAGGTTAATCTCATGGATACGGGACAATAAAATGAAGAGTAGGCAGGAGCTATTTGCAAAAGGCGACTCAGTGTAAAAACAAAAACTTTCGCAGAGATTTGAAGCTCAAAATTAATACTTTTCTTTTTTGCAGGAGGCCTGGAATTTTAGTTTTAGTCAACGACACTGACTGGGATCTACTTGTAAGACTTGCTCTGAACGTGAGACTTTTAAAAAAAAATGCTGATCTTTAAATTTGCAGGGGCAGACTGATTACGAACTTTGTAATGGAGACGAGGTTCATTTTATTTCAACACTACACGGAGGTTGACTGTCCAAAATTGGTTGGGAGGGCATTGATTCATT
This sequence comes from Neocloeon triangulifer, assembly GCF_031216515.1. Taxonomy (NCBI): domain Eukaryota; kingdom Metazoa; phylum Arthropoda; class Insecta; order Ephemeroptera; family Baetidae; genus Neocloeon; species Neocloeon triangulifer. The sequence continues at coordinate 10,612,611 of NW_026775554.1, read as the reverse complement.
TCATCAAATTTAGATGATAAGCAATTGATTTGTTTCATATTTTGAATAAATTTCCTAATATTTTGTAATCAATTAATTTTAAATCCTATGCATTTTTATATTTATTTGTAAACTCAAAATATTACTCTAGGAATATATAAATGAACATCACAAAATATTGTTACAATAACAGCGACAATTTTAGCTTTATTGTTTTTTTACTTATTATTATATATTTTAATCCAAAAACACTTAACTTACAAAGTGGAACCTAGTCGTGCTTCAAACCTGCGAGAGCTTGATTGTGAACCTTGACGACTTCTGCATCAACCAAGTCCTGCAGCAGTTCACCATTTGAGTCGAAGAAGCATGCCACAGACTTTGTCAAAGAAGCCTCGGAGACATTGTTGGTCCTTCCATCAGTGCAGGTCAGCACCAGCAGATATTTGTCATCATACCTAATTACAAAGGAAGAATTAAATTTTGCAATGATATAATTTGTAAAATTTATTACTTCTTGATGTACGAGCTGGCCTCCCACATGTTGTCAGGCTTGAAACCAGCAGGATCTTTCTGGGTGGCCTTGACGAAGATGCCCTTTTCTTTGAAAGTTGTATAAAGAGTCAACAGACCCATCAGGATGAAGTACGACGCCACACAGATGATCAAAACAGGCCTTTAAAAGTCCACTATAACTATAAATTTCAGGAAAATAGAAATAAATACTTAGACTGAGGGAAAGGGTAGAGGAAATCCCAGAGCATGGCAAACATGGCCACTCCGACGGCAACACTGCACATGGCGAGTCTGCCGTCCATTAGGGCGTAATTCTCTTGGTAATCAAACTTTTTCTGAAGAGCCTTTACAATGCAAAGACATATTAAATCTCAAATATTAAGTACACAAGTATAATTATTACCAATTTGACAGCATCATCCAATGAATTTTTGACAGCGCATCCATCCCACTTATTAACTTTAATAGGCTGAAAAATACAATTTTTTTCAGGTTTCGCAACAACAATTAAAAATAATAAGAGTTTGAATTTGCAAAAACGGTTTTGGAGTTAAACGTTTAAAATAAAAAGTACGATCAAGGCTGAATTTATGAATAAATTATATATCAAACCTCCTCTATGAAGATGTCGTCATTCTTTAAAATATAAAAAAGTATTCTTGAAAATGAATTAATAATAATGGTATCATCAAACCTCCTCTTTGATGATGTTGTCCTTTGCTGGTGCAGGTTTGCTTGCCATTGTTCGTCTCCTAGAGAATTCACCAGGATAAAGCCGACTATCCAAATATAGCGTCAATCAACCTAGAGAGAAGTTTTGTCATTATAATTATACTTTTAATTTATACCGGTGGATAAAGTTTGAATTTTTTTTAAACAAAAATTTAAAAACTGAAATCTGTTATTGTTTGGTTAGTTGTCATACCGGCTGTTTAAAAACCAGTTTACAGACGCCAATAAATATTTTTGGTTGAAAATCTAGCACCAAATCATGATGTGGTTTGAATAAGGAAGAACGGGTTAAAATTTTCTCAAAAAGATCGCACCAATCAAGGGAAGAAAAAGAGATCTTACGGACAAAAAGAGGACGTGGCGGCTTCTGAACTGGACACTAAGTTGTTGGACCAGCAAAAGGGGTTGGGTGTTGTGTTTGGATTGGCTCTCACTTCCCCTGTCGGCTCACGACTCTCCCCTTACCCCCACCTCTAAATTTGGCAATTTTTGTTACATTTTCCGCCGCTGGTTGTCGCCTCGGCCAGATCCGCCATGGCCATGGTCATAAACAAAGATGGCCGTCGCCGCCAAGTTAATCTAATCGGCCCGCTCCCGACTTTTTCGACGTCAATACGTCTATAGTTTGAAGTCGGCCCAAACTTTTCTTTTCTCTGGTTTCCTGTAGGCTGGAAAGTGCAGTGCAAGGTTGGAAGTAGCGCGATTCTGACTTGCGGGACACTTTGACCGGTAACCGTGTTTTCTCGGGCTGATCGTGCATCCGCAAGTTTGCAGTGCAGCTGCGGCCGTGCGGCCGACTCAGCCCATCTACTACACCGTAATTTATTATTTTGCCGGTGCAGGTTGAAAACCAAACCAGGTAAATGCAAATTTTAAATCTTTGCACTAAAATTCGCCCCTATTTATCGATCCCTGTGTGATTTACTTAACCCGCTTATGGAATGGAGAACGGGGAACACAATTTTCATCCGCACGTGGTACAGATACATTAAGCCGCCCTACGAAGTAAATTAATGCAAAGAATTTTCTCTGCTGATTTGGAAATTATTGATCTTAAAAGACTTTGCATAGCTATTTCATTTTTTCGGCTCTTAAATTTGATTAAAAATTATTGATTATCTTCCAATGCAGTAGGGTGTTAGTGATTGTGTTCGTGGCTAACTTCAGCGTCATTGTCAGCCTTGACACAAATAATAACAAGAAACAACCTGCTATTAAACTAATGAAAAACGTTAAACGCCTTGTCTTCATGAAACGTTCTGAAATAATATTGCTATTTTTCTTAAATCTATTTGTTTTACTTTAATAATATAAACAAAATGTTACATTTTTAGAGACAAAATGCCTGCTTCGGTGAACGAAAGCATTTCGGCCTCGCTGCAAATGTCCATCTGGTCATCGAACAGCAAACTGGCCGCTTTGGAGAACGGTGGCGGAGAGTCCCTCATCCAGCACCGCATGGCCTCGGTAGCCAAGATGGTGCCTGACATTGCCTATGAGACTTCAAATGACACCTACTACTCCTCCGTGCTGCAGAAGCTCAAGGCAAAGTACAATGCCTCCGAGTTGAGCAGTGCGCCGGCTGCTGTGAGGAACGGTGGTCCAGAGCCCAACAAGGACAATGTTCTTGCTTTGCCGACTCGAACGCTCTTCCAAATGGATAAGGTGCAGATGGTCTGGCAGGCAAATAAGATCTGCAAAGTTGGCTCAGGCTTCTCTAACGCTGGCAACACCTGCTACTTGAACTCAGTTTTGCAGGTAAATTATTAACTATAAAATTTTGATTATTTTATGATTATTTATTCTTATCGGCCAATAGAAAAATTTTAAATCGGGGGAAAAAAGAGATGCAATTGTAAATAATAAAAAGTAACCTTTACAACTTCCTTTTTAGGCTCTTTTCCACATCCCTCCTCTCTTTAACTGGCTCCAATTTGGAGATCAAGAGCACCAGAATTCCTGTGCTACCTACAGTGAGTATACATTTTAATGTTAGGTGGCAAAATAATAAATAATTAACGAATGTTTTATCAGGAAACTGCGGCCAAGACTGCATTGTCTGTTGCATGGCTCTTACCCTGAAGAACAGCCAGGTTAGGACGGGTGATTCAACAAGACCTGTGCTCATCCTAAATAAACTAAGGAGTGAGTTAATAGAATATTAATCTAATTTTATTTTTAAACGCTTCATACTTTTAAAATAAATTTTCTTTGGAGCGCAGAATGTATCATTTATAAAGTAATATGAAAATTATTAATTTTTAAAGGAATGAGATGTAACCATGCAAGCTTTAAAATAATGTGAAAATTATTTGCAGCAATTTGCAAAAGGCTTCAAGTTGGTCATCAAGAAGATGCAATGGAATTTCTCAGATATCTACTAGAATCAATGGAAAAGTCGTACTTACAGAGACACAATGGACTGAAGTAAGTCTTGTTAATTTTTGTGAACTATTCCTTACTTACAATCGCGTAACTCTTTCAGGCTTGACAACCGTTCAAAAGAGACAACTCCTCTGAACCAAATATTTGGTGGCTACATCAGGACAGAAGGTGATTGATTATTATTATTATTTTTTTTTTCAAAAATATAATATAAATAACTGACTTGTTGCAGTCACTTGTATGTCATGTCATGCTGTAAGCACCACCTTCCAACACTTCCTGGACCTCACTTTAGACATCACCCGAGCAAATACGTTGGACAATGCCCTGGACAACTACTTTGCTCAGGAGCGCTTAGAAGATAACTCGTACAGATGTGAGAAGTGCAAAAAGAAAGTGCCGGCAACCAAGCAGTTTTTCGTGGAAAGACCACCTAATGTCCTGTGCATCCAGCTGAAAAGGTTTTTATCAGAATCTGAAAGGTTGAAATTAAAAAAAAATATATTTTTTTCTTCAGATTTAGCATAGAAGGAAAGAAAATAGGAAAGAAGATCATGTTGAACGAAAGAATACATCTTCATAAATACAAGCCGAGGGCAAACAACTACCATCACAATAATTCCGTCTATCGTTTAGTAGCTGGAGTAAACCACTTGGGTCACTCCGCCCATTCAGGGCACTACACAACAATGGCCTATGCCCATAACAACAACCTGTACATTTTTGATGATACCTGTGTAAGTTTTGTAATACAAGTTCTATGGTATGGTTAATAAACTGCTGTTTTTATTCCAGGTTCAGCAGCAGTATCAAAGAAACTTTTCTGGCACAGATGTCTATGTGTTGATGTACATTTTGGAACCAAAGAAGCAGCTAGCCGGACCGTCTAAACCTCCTACTGCAGCCTTGTCCTCGCAGCCCATGAACCAACACATGTTCATCCCTAGTTCGCTTTCGGCTCCTAAGCCAGTCAAGTCATTCACACCTGGAACGATTCCTGCTCCGAAACCTGCAATCATCTTTTATCAAAAAGAGAAAATCATTCTCCCTCCAAATCAAGCGTCAAACAAAGTTGTTTTTAATCCAAACCATCCATCCAAAAATTTGGTCAACACCTATAGTTACAACAATGCAGAGAAAACAAATGGCTCCACTAACAAATCTGAAGGGTAAGCTGCACATTTTTTTTATTATTTTTTAAGTAGCTAATAATTTTTCTTAAATTCAGACTTCAAAACAGTATTTCAAAATCAGTCTCACGTCTCCCAAGCTTGCCAGTTCTTGTTCCTTACCAAGATGACCATTCAAGCGATGAGCATGAAGATGATAATTCTAGGACCACTCCAACTAAATCAAAGCCAAATCCTGCACCAGGACCTTTGTGTCCAGAAGCAAGCTTGCCAAAGTCTGCTCCCCGAGTTGTGGAAACAAAGTCATCCTCTTCCGAAAGTAACCCAAGTGCAGTAAATGGCTACCACTCCTTACCACAAGTGGAGCCTCCTAAAGATTCTCAGACACGTCCGAATGTAAGAATTAAAAAAGAAAGCTCAATTTTTGAATGAAATAACACTGTGAATTTCAGGTCAAGTCAACCTCTTCTTCGTGGAGTGTATCGTCTGCTGACAAGACACCTCCCAGTCAGACAACCATAAAGGTGTCCACCAATCCTAGTTGGGTAGTCACAGAAGCTCAAGCAGCAAAGGCTCTTGAAACACAGAAAGAGAAGCCCAAGGAAAACCTCAAGAGAAAGTAAGGGTTTCCTTTTTTTAATACCAGTTGTTTTACAATTTATCTTTAGGCATGACGCTATTGAGAATGAAGAAATGGAATGGATAGAGAAGCCAAAAGACAAATTGAAAGTCGACACTAATGCTAGTAGCGACTACGTCAACACAGTCAGCTCAACCTCTGCGTTCAACAAAAGTAAACAGCATGATTATTACGGCCCTTTGCTACCGGGTTCCATTTCCTCAGTAACACCTAAGCATGGTCTCAAAGGATATGGGGGTGCTGATGGTAAGCATTTTTTTTTTTGTATAATTTTTTTTCCGACTTTTGCCTGTTAATGAAGTATTGTTATTGATTGTTCTTAAATTTCAGTTAGGTCTTGGAACGGCACCAAAAGTAATATTGATAAGCAAGTCAGTGAAGATTTTTGGATGAGAAAGAGGGATGAGGAAAAAGATAATGATTATGATGAATTTGATGGTGGAAAGGTAAGACAACTAGCAATAAAATTTTTTCACTTTATCTAATATTTTTTTACAGAGGAAGAAGTTTAAGAGCTACGATCAAGATCGCCAACACTCTCACCATGAGGGGAATAAATTCCAGAGAGTGGCAGATTGGAGAAGAAAGGAGGATCGGGACTTCAACAGGCATTACGACAGAAGTTATGACAACGATCGACGGCCCTTCAAGAAGTACAATGGTGACTTTGACCGAAACAGGTCGCATGGCTCGCATCAATCATATAGGGGAAACAACAGCAGGCCCTTCAATAACCACTATCACCGTGGAAACAACAACCGACACGACAACAGAAAATTTGGTCACAAGTGGCAACGGAACCATCATTTTAAACGTTAATTGAGAGAGAAAGTTGTATATTATCCTCCTATATTGATAGATAGAAATGTGACCCTGTTTTAAGGGCCGAGTTGTTGAGTTTCTTAATGTGATTCTGAGAAAAAATGCAGATATTTTATTTCTGTTTTTGAAATTAACAAGGCTTGTCTGCGATGAACTTGGTTGACAGTTCTTGTGTCATTTCTTTTCGGGGAACACTATGTTGTTCCCTCTAATCTATTAAGATGATGATTGTAAATACTTTTGAAATGTACTATAAAAATATAATCAATTATTCGAACTATTCATTATTAAAATCTTTTCATATATAGGATACACTGACTTTAATTTTATGAAAAAATACCACCATGTATAAATCATGGTTATGGTCATTCATGAAACCAAGACAATCAGTCCCATAATGAAACTCCACTAACTGCAGCAAAAGAAATTTTTAATGATTAAAATAATCCTGATTTTGAAATAATTTGAATTGAATTTACCTCACAATTTTAACTGGTGTTTGAAACAAGCATTCATAAAAAATTATTTAAAAAGTTAATACTGTACCAATCAGCAGAAACACAATGAATTTTTAAATACAAATTAATTCATTTTACATAAAATATACCATTTTCTCTTGGGTGGCTTTACTATTTCACTCTCTAATCAAGATTGACAAGATTTCTTTGCTCTGCAGTCCGCAAGTGGAATGTTGTCCTGAGGAGAAAGCAAATAAAGGATTACTTCACACTAGCAGTGATAAAACCTGTGCTCAATTATAACTTTTGGATAGGGGAGTCACACACTGCACCGCCCGTGAAATAATAGCAATTTGCAAACGGGAGCACTTTCTCTGATCTGACCAGACTGCAATCACGTAATCTGCAAAACTAGTTTTTATGACAGGCAATTTATATCATAAATTTTAATATTGCATGCATCTTTAAGAAGAGAAAAAAAACTAGGATGTTAGGTGCCAACTCAGCTATTTTTTAAGAATTATAACACAATCGAATAAAATAATAAATTTAATTCTTTTATCAAATGAGTATATAACACGTTGTAAGGTTTCCTTTTAATAAAATTGCATTTTATTTTTATTTTTTATATAAAATTGGTACTTTATTAAAAATATCCAGTAGTATAAAAATCACATTTATAGCAATATGTACAAATCAGACTGATTTTGTTCTGGCAATTTGATGAGAATAGAAGACACAGGCCAGAAGAAACTTTTAACACAATTCCACGCTGGTGAATGAAAAGATGGAGATGGGGGTAACATGTTTTTGAATTTTGAGAATGGACCATGGGAAGTGGCCCTGCTTAAAAAAAAGGATGTCTAAAAGTTTCAGTTGATGCATGTAAGCGCGTTGACCCTCAGACTTGGGCTTTAAAGAGCTGTTTACCACCAGCCAGCGTGGAAGTCCTTCTCAATGAAGACGGGCTTCTCAACATAGACGGGGACGGGCACCTTAGAGATAATGTGGTGGTTGACAGTGTGGATGTGCTGGGGCACGTGGATGATGTGATGCTCACTAAGAAAATACAATCGATGGTAAATATGAAGTTTTAAACAATATATCAATATAAATTCATGGTTGGTAGCTGAATATATTAATATAATTTTTTGACATTTGGATTAATTTTAAAAACAATTTATTTGCAAATAATTTATATTTTGCATAAAATAGGAATTTTAAATATAATTTAAAAAATTATAAAATATGTAGTGCTGACTATTTAAAAAAAGATATTATTGATTTGAATTATTTTTTATCTTCAATATAGTGATAAGGGTACTCACTGCTTGGGTCCAAAGAAAAGGGGGTTGGCAGCAGCCATAGCGACGGCGATCAGGACCAGGAGGACCTGAAGTACAAATTTTAAAATTTAATAAAAATAAATATTTCACTTAATAATGAATATTTTGTACTCACAATGAATTTGACGGAAGCCATTGTTGTTTGTTGGTTTGTGATTGCTTTGAATCCTTTGAGCACACGATTGAGTGACTGATGGCAAACGCAGGGCTGGCGCAGGTTTTATACCTTGGACGCGGGGTGGGGTGGTGCTCGGTGCTCGCGGGTTTCTTTTCCTGAGCGGTGCGTAAGTTTCGCAGCTCGTCGCGCGGCGATCCCGCGAGCAGAATTATTGCAGGTTGCGTTTATGACATGCGGTCATTGGGGCGTCGCGAGTACCTTGATGTTCGCGGCGTTCGCGCCGCCGAAAAACATCAACACGTACGCGCGGCTTCTGGTGCGAAAACGCGATCGAAATAAATGGTCGCTTCCTTCCATGCAAAAGTTTGACACTTGCTTAAAATAGTGAGAGTTTCTGTGATTGCGTCAGTGGTTTTGCTATTGTTTACTTTTCGACATGAATGCTCGTCCTTTAATCAGGTGAAAAAACTGCGTGCCAGTTTTGAGCTAATTTTTACGCCAACCATTTTTTGATTTTGCCAATTTGTAAGCAAGAAAAAAATATTTTAGTTTTCCGTTACATATTTTTATTTTAGAAAATTCTAGAAATTTATTCTTCGTTAATCATTATTTTCCCATGACAGTCCGTTTTCTCGGATGTCTATGCTAAGAAATTGATAGCCTCGATGGACAAATTTATTTTCGAGGAGATCACATTTAAAGTTGTCATATTCAATTAAGTATTTTCTATGACTCCAGCTGCCAAGATGAAAGTGAAAGATTTTGCATTTATTATATAATTTTTTATTGCTCACCTGTTTGAACCAGAGAGGCTTGCAATTTTTTAGTTCGTTGCACAATCAGCAAACAGGCTAAACATCTTATTTGGCCACTGGGTGTTTTTGCGCGCGTGTACCTTCTGCTCTCATTATGCAAATAGTTGTGCCGCATACAATTAACTATCAGGCGTGCATTTTTTGCACAGTACCCAAACACTCTGCAGAATAAATTGTCTGCGGTTACGCGCACAGCAGTTGAAAATATTTTTAAAAACAGTTCCACAACATGTTATTGTAACATGTTTTGAAAATTTCATTGGTAAAAATAGAAATTTTATAAGCCACTGTAAAATAGATAGATTCTTCAGGCGCAAATAATTTTTTGGGGCATTGAGGCTTTGCCGCAAGGAACGGAAAGATAGGAATTAGATTTATTGGTCTCATAAAAGTGTTTTCATGTTTTGCTGCAAAACCTCCGATTGTAAACAAGCAATAAAACAAGCGGATTTGATTTATTAGAAACAATTTGTATTACTTTAAAGCGCATGGGATGTCTCACAATTGTAAAAAAAAAATAAATTATAATCTATATTCAAATGATATTGTTTTGCTATGCTCATGATAAAATTCAGATTCTCCATATATAGTTTTTAGTTGCAAATAATTTTTACCAAAAATATGGTTAGGAAATAATTTATGCATATAATATAATATTTTTATCTAACTGCATTATTAATTACATAGATAAATTTATCAAATATGTAAAATAATTTTTCATGCAAGGAAGTGCGTGATTCTTCAGTTTATATTTTATTCGAAAACCATTTCGTATTGAATGCATTTCTCTGGTAGCTGGACGTCTCATTATAAAGCTTTCCTCAAATGCGGTAACGAGAGCTTTTAAATTAATGTCTGCAATTACAGCAGACGCGCACGTAACGCATCAAATTACATCAGCACATCATGTCATACATTTCATTAATAAAAGATCACCAAGGTATTGCAGCCTGTAGGAAGAGAAATTTATTTTTGAAGCAATATTAAAAAGAAAGGAAAAATTCAACATTCCTCTCTGGAAATAAATAATTTCAAAGTAAAAGAAAAGACTATTTTTGTTTGACATTTTAATTCAATTTAATTTAAAATTGTTTTTATTGTTTTATTTATGTACCGGGGACTTTACTCCATGATTTTTTTCCCAAATAATTGCGATTTTTTCTGAGCAATGTTAAAAAATTCTAAGAATGTGATTTTGCCCAAACTTAATTATTACCATAAATATTTATGGGGCATCATGTACAAGTTAAGCTGCTTTCAATGAAATAGTAATTTTCTGTATCATGACCAGTTGCATTAAAAATGCACGTATTTGCCTCAGGTTATCCCTCCCGAGTAGAGAATCCATTTCCGAGAGCACACCAGATCGGGTAAGAGGCAAGTCCGATAGAAAGCAGCGCTCCCTTTTCCAATAAAAATCGCTATCCCGGCGGTCGTCGTAATTTAACTCGATGCGCGTAAGTCCGTTTACCATATTACGAAACAGTTTTGTTTTTTGTGATGAGAGAGCCGCGCCACACCGGAATCAAAAAAGTGAAATGCAATCTTCGGCTGTTATTTAACACTTTACGAGGCTCATGTGTTTGTTTTGCCGTGGGAATGCAATTAAGATTGTAAAGCTCGCGCGTAAGGAAGTAAAAAGTGAGTGCGTTTTCACAGCTGGACACTCGCGCAGCCTTCCCGTTAGAGATGCACACGCGGCCGGTCAGTCGGCTGGTGCAAGTGGTGCACGCAATTTGCACACGGTAATTGCTGCACGCGGTTTATCAGCTGAACGATCCGGCAGTTATCTGATTTTACAAATTAATTATCATATTGTTGCATTTGTCTACTTCTCACGAATTTTGGAGGAAAATTTGTACTATTTTGCAATTTGGTGTACTAACTTCAATTTTGCTGTTCGTGATGTTCCAACAATGAAAACATCAAAGCATAGAAATGTTTGTTAAGATATTTATTGAATACTGTAAAAGATTTGTTTATAGTTAAATTATAATGAAGTCAATAAAAATTTTAATAATTGAAATAATTTTGGAAACGTCGTTTTATTTTTCATTTGTCGATGATTAAAATGGAAAAAATTAATGGTTTTTATTGCCTAAAATGTAAATATTATAAAATGATAAATCATATTATAATAGTCTATAAATCGATCAAATGTGCTTTCTTCATCAAAGCAATTTCAAACATTTTTCTAAATAATATGAGAAAATAAAAATAAATTTTTGTTTAGCTTATTTGTGACTTGTAAGTAGTGCACAATAGTGAATTTATGGATCCTTTTATTTACCAATAAAAAATTAAAAATAATATTTAGGAATTTAGGATTCATAATTAATTTTCAACCAATTATAACATGTTACATTTTTTTTTGATGAAAGAAAGAAGTATTCATTTTACTTTTTTTTACAAAAAGAGAATTTATTGTTGCAATATGCAATTCTAAAGGCGTGAATGCAAACACATGTGCGGGAGTCAAACACGCATGCTATTTTGGCTGACGGATTTGCCATGTATTTTAGCTTTAGCTAACCATTTGTTTGCCCTATAATTATGCTGTGTGAACACACGCACGTTCTTGATGACACATCCCGGTGCCAATTAATTTGATTTACAATCCATGGCGCGAATAATAATGCAACTGAATTACGCCGAAAGGACACATAGTGAGAGGGAACGCACGTTATGAACACGAGCCTAAATATCGCTCTTGGCTGACGAATTAATTAATTGAGCAACTAATTAAGCCGCACATTAAACAATTTCTCCGCGCGTCAACTCGATCCCGCGGGTGAAATTGCAATAAAAAAATATACATTCGTCGCCGCAAATTATTGAAAGAGAACGCGTGTGCGGAGTGTAATCGTCGCCAAAACACAGTGTAATTGACGTTAACTGCGTTTTTATGCAAATGCGGTGGCACTTGGCTGAGAAATTTAATATTTGGCATTCCCAAAATGCAGCAAGGAAGCGTACGAATGTGCCCAGCTTTCCAAATTAAATTATTATACTTTGAAATGCAGCAGACATACAAAAGATGCATTTTGTTCAGGAAGAGGCCAGGTGCCGTATAATTGCTTTCATTTCGTCGTTACTTATTTTTGATCGCAACGCACGTAACTTGAAATTACGACGAGCCCATTCTTTATTAAATGGAAACACGCCTGTCTGCTTATACAATGGATAGGAAACGTATTTTCGCTCTCGAATCCGTCTGCCTACGAGAGGAAAAGTTTGACTCGTCTGACCAGTCCTGCTGCAAACGCCACGCCAGGTAATTAAATCCTTATTGAATGCGTTCCTTATTATAGGATGTGAAGCGGCGGTTCCGAGAGCAAGCAAAAGGGCGTTCGTCTCCACGCTGCACTTGTTACGAGATATTTGCAGAGTGCATATACGCTGCACCAATTCCGGTACTTGCAGTGAAAGTGGTCTTTATTCATTTCTGAACCTGCATTTCCTTTTGCATCAAAATCAAGAAATACTCACAGAAATCGGTTAGGTACCCATCGTGTTTACAATTGCGATACTTCTAGTATACTTTTAGTATTCATCACGTCTCGCGGTCTAAAACGCTTATTTTTCGGTCCCGCACGCATACATTTGCAATACTCTAGGTTTACTTTTGACAGCTCGCCTGCTGCGCGACCCTTGCCGGCCGCGCTCTAAAATACATGCGTTTGCATCCCTCCCCCTCCTTTCTTTACAAAACACAATAGTTTGACGAGCAGGTATAAAAACCCTCCCTCATAAGGCCCGTGTTAAACAGGTATACAGTTTTTAAAAAGTAAAGCAAGTGAATAGCAAAAGTATAGCTGAAGTATCGCAAAAGTAAACACGATGCGGATCTAAATTTTTTCTGTGAGTATTAATACTGCCATAATTTTCTTTTAATATTACGATCTCTTTCCCCTCATGGTTTTTATTGTAAAATAAATGCATTGGAAAAATGAAGAGGAAAAATAAGATAATAATTTAAACAATAAATTATTTTTGTTGTAAAAATAAATTTTAAATCTTCACAGCGTAGAATTGAAAAGAAATCTGTAGCTGTAAATTTAAAAAATAAATTAATATTTCCAACACAAATTAATATTTTTGAGCATTGGTTTTCTCCCCCAGTTTCTGAATCCATGTTAAATTTATTTAGGAAAATATATATGCAATTCAGATTATTAATTTATTATTTTGTTATTACGGGAATAAAAAGCAGCAACAAAATCAATATTAAATGTTGAGCAAATCCACCATCGTCTGTAAACTCTCTTGTGTGCATGCGTAACAAATAATACATTATGAAGTAGAGTCTCTTTGTATTATTTATTGCATATACGCACGTGTTCTAATTCATGTTCGTCATGCGTGTCTGTCTATAACTTTGACAAACGGCGGCAGCGACTATGTGTTTCAAACAGTACTAACCGCGGCGCTTGGAGCCTTTATGTCTCGCGTGTATTATGTATTGCACCGCCCGGTTTTATTTGGGATTTGCGCGCTACATTTGCATACGTAAGTGCGCTTTCGAAATCTTTGCCGGCATAATGCACGAAAATGTGGGTTTTAAAACACGGAACCTTTGTCTCTGAGGGCATTCATGAGATTATGCAAATGTGGTGTGCGGATCCATAAATGATGAAATCATTCTAACAACAATAAAGCTACTTCTTGTTTACGATACATTAAAGAATGTTGAATTTCTGTTTTGTTTAGTGTTTGTGAATTAATCAAATTTGAGAAACTATGTATCTGATATGGGGTAAATTTATTAATCTATTGGCGATTTATTTCAATATAATAATATTCTCTCAACACAAGTTTTCGATCATTAGTCATTAGCAAACCATGCAAAATTCATGTTTTTCGACCAATTCAATTTTTTTTTTTTTTTTTTTTTTTTTTAATAAAAATCTAAAAAGATTTAATTCTGAAATTTTTAAATGTTGACTACATGTTAGAATTTTTGCAGCACATTCAAAGGTGGCATTTTTTTTAACATATGATTATATATGACCTCTCGAACACTCTCGAAAATGACGTTGAATTCTTAGGCTTCAAGAGAGAAGAAAAAAAAACATCTCATATGGTTCTAGTTGTACATTTCTGTATTTTTAATAGAACCCGTGACATCCAATTTTAAAGTTGAAAGTAAAGTTGATGCATTTTTCAGGGAAAGTTTTTGATTTTTCAAAGTTTTTCTACTCATAATTCCACCAGAGTCTTATTATTGTGTATTCTTTTCACCTACTTTTGTGTAACTAAATCAACGACCCCTTGCCAACTGACATATGTGCTTTTTTATTAAAAAAATTGAAGTGAAGAGGTCAATTATGATTAATATTTTTTTTTAGTAATACTTTACTTCATAATATTTAAACAATTTGAAAAACAGATTTTCGCCCTCTATTTACAACTCAAAATTTGATTTTATTAAAAATAATGCTGCATACTATTTTGGTTATACAACATAAAATTATTTATCGGCATTTATTTGTATGCTTGTACTTTTTTATGTCGATGCATGATTCCGCTTTTTTTTGTACAGTGTACTTTTTTTTGCGTTGTATGTACTATGAATGGAGAATAAATAAATAAATAAAATAAATCATAAATTTAAAAAAAAGTTAACTCTTTATTTGCGTGATTACTGATTATGAATATAATATATGTCTTCACCTCACTCTAATCTGCAGCTTATGCAACACTCGTGTCACAGTAATAAAGCAGGTTGCATAGATTTCCTGATTTGTATATAATATCTCATTATTCTCATTGGCTGATATACTCAGCTGAGGCTGACCAATAAAATTGTGAATTTTATATAATTTAAATCAAATTCGGCGCGAAGACCAAAGAAAAGAAACGCAGGCCGATCAGTCAGAGCATGTTATCTGTGGCCGATTTCCACCGATTTCCAACAAATTTTGATTTCGGTGATGGATATTAAGACTTTTTGACATTAAAATTCGATTAACGATGAAGTAGCCTGACAAGTGACACATAAAAAACGACATGAATGTATTGATTCTTGAGCCGCATAAACGTAAATAAAAGTCGAATATATAATTTCAATGAAATATTCCCGATTAAGTTTAATGAAGTGAGGGCTTAGCTGGAATTTTTCTAATGTGATTTCATGTCTCATTATCAATTATAAAAATTTAAACAATTTATACCAGGAAGTAATTTAAATCCTCATTAATAATGCTACACTATATATCAGAATCGGAAAGCTAATTGCTGCGGCACAGCACAAAATTATTATGCGCATTTAGGTGAGTTCACCTGCAGAAGTGCAGCATTTATAGTGTTTTACAAAACGAATTATTTTGTTCCTCTTTGCGTCACTGCCATGGAACGCGAAAATGCACCAGCCCGCTTCGCTGCAAATGCATTTCATTCCATTCCGTTTGCAAAATAGCGCGAGTCGTTCTATTTGTAATTTAATACAAATTATTTGTTTGCATTGAGGAGACATCAGCACCGCCGCTGAGCAGGCGAGATTTCATTCAAATATTATTCAAAGCTTAAAGCACTTTTCACACGCTCAGCACAATTCCACTGTGTGATACTATTAGCTTTTTGTTGTGTACAGTGTTAACAATTTGCCGAATAATTTACATTCCTGTATTTTATGGCGAGGTGGAATTAAAATATTCCAATAGTACTTATTATTGCATTTGCACTTTTTACTTTTCTGGTTAATTTTTTTAATTTTTTAGTATGATACATATAATAGTTTTGAAAACAATTTTAATCCAAAAATATTTCAATGATTGATTATGTGCTTGCAAATTAAGGATAGTTCGTTTTCGTCTCACAGAGTGTGTGTCTCGGGTGTAGAAGTGAAGTATGTGGGTTGTTATGTACGATTGTCATATGTAACAAATCTGCATGTTAAACACGAGGTGAACTTTTTAGATTACACTCCTCGACTTTGTTTTTATTGACTGGCAACTTTTAAATCTGGTGCAGACACCCAGAGAGTGATAAAATAGCTCAAGAGCGAACGACGCGAGGTTGAAATAAAATTATGCCTCGGCTGCAATAAAAGCTGCATTATGTAAGTACACAGAGAGCAGAAGCAGTAAAAGTCGAGCGTCTGCTGCTTGTAGAAGCAGCAAGATATAAAAATCTCTTCAGTTTCACTCGTGAGTTAAAAAATATATCTGCCACTGTAAGCATCTAGACTGCATTTTTGTTTTTAAATTAAAGAAATAAGATATTTCAATCATTTCTCAATTTCTTTGCCACTCGTATCATTTCAAGTCATTTGAAATTAGATATGGGTCTACAAAAACGACGTTTTGTATACCAAAGCAGTTAAGTTAATTTGAAATTCATTTGCTTTGCGTTGAGCATTTAAATGAGGATTTAGCATTTGTAATGAATAGCACAGAAAAACAATAAAATATACTTGATATTTTAAAATAATTCCTTAGAAATTAATCATGTAATTAAAGATCAGCCCATTTATACGGAAATTTTTAACAAAGATGGTATTTTTCTCAGATAATATTTTATCAACCGGGATTATTATTTGGAAAAAGGATACGCCAGTTTCTTTCCATTTGCAAGTGGAAGTAGGTAATTCACACACAGGTCAAAGATCCCATTTTAATTATCTCCTGAACTTGAGATAGGGCTTAAGTAATGCTCAAGTTTAATGAAAACGTGGTAACTACCATTATCCTGCTATTATATCAAATTCAGAGCGTCGAGTTACCAAGTTGGGACGTCGCGGGGCTCGGGGGCTCCCGCCAGCTTTCAAGAGCTAAAAAACGAAGAAGGAAATTCCTTCATTCTTGAGAAGGAGGAGGTTTGACGCTAGTGATGGAGCTCGAGTTTCATTATCGCGCTGCAACCGCCTCTCTCTCTCTCTTTATTGTCCTTCATAATTCAGGCCCAGGAGTGCAATGCTCCGACCAGAAAGTGACTTTACATCCCCTAGAGAAACATGCCGGCGCACACATTTGCGCTCGAACAGGAATTGCAAGGTGCTGGCTGGGGAAACAATGGGCCTAATAACGCAGAGCGACGTTTTCCAAGACGCCAACGGAGGTTGGTGTTTTATTAAACGGAATTATTCACTCCACTTTATACAAAGTGGGCTTTCAATTAAGCCTCACTCGCCCCTCCAAAAAGATGACGAGTGCTCCATCGATCAAAAATAAGTTCAAGTCTCTACTTCTCATCTCCCAAATTGATTGAGAGCTTTTCTCGCGCGGGAGAGAAAGCTCTCGTCGCATTGATTATTGAAATGGTTGATGAGACAAACGGAAAGAGTTCTTTTTAATTGATTTTTGCTCCTCTGGCCTTTGACTCCAGAGTTGTTGGTGCGCTCTGTTGGATGTTAATAATAAATCAATGTGTCTCTCTTCTTATTCAGCACATCTAATATGATGGGGAGCAGAATGACCATCAGAGTATTTTTTAGATCTAAAATTCCGTAAAATTCATTCTTTTTTATCCCGCTTTAATTAACAATATGGATTCCTCAATAGTGTTTCTCCGTAAAAAGAAACAATGGAATTTTTTATGATTGATCTCTATTTTATTTTAAATAATTTTATTTTAAAATTTTCCCCACTGTGGTACTGTGCACTTGCTTTTAAGGGCGTATTTTTCGTGTACATTCTGCTACATACTTTTTTGCTGTCCAAAGTGAATTTTGGAGCACATCGCATACCGCATCAACTCTTCAACGCCCCACTCAAAGATATGATTTTTCCGGCGATTTACTTTTTACGCACCACCAGCAGAATTGAAGCTGTGCGATTTTTGTGAATATAAGCACGTGAGACGGAAAAAGAAGGAAGGAAAGCAACAATTATTGTTTCCCCTCGGGGGAAAAAATCGCGCTGTCCCAAGCTCGCAGCGTCGACGAGAGCAATTTTTATCTCGGCGCTCCTTGAATAATTATTCAAAAACGTTGAGCAGGCAGTTCTCTTTGCCTCTTGGTGCGAACCGCAGCTGTGCAATTATTTTCAAAAAAACCTTTCCGCCGGCCGCTGTTCCATTCATTTTGGTCGCGGGTGCGCGTGAGAAACATCATCAGCAGAAATTTGCATACAAAAAAGCCCCTCGCAATTTGTGGAAAATATCACCGGCTCAGTGATACCTGATGCCCCCAGCAGAAGATTTATTTTCTACCTCTCAATTTTCTGCTTTTGCTAAAGTTTTTCTGCTCATTTTAAGTGCTTTACAGCACAAAACATCGGCATCAATTATTTCATTTTGGACCTCCTTTTAATATAAACTTTATGTTAAATTTCGTCATTTTGGCGCATTTTGAAATTATTTAGAAATTGTGGAATGAAGCTTCTGTCATGATGAAAGAGAAACTAATTATTTTCACTGGTTTTTACGTCACGTTGCAGCTGGACTAGTTATTATTATAATTGTTATTTATTCTTCTCGGTCAATACCTTTTTTTCTTTAATTGGAGTGATTTAAAAATAAAATAGAGATGAGGCTTTCTCAAATTTGAATTATAAACATGCATGGGATATTATGTTCATTTTCAAAATTGGTATTTGAACTGCTTTTAACAGAATTCCATCATGTGTGACGTTGACAACAATGAAGTACAAAGTTAACAAAAATACACCATATTGTACAAAAAATTTATTTGATGGAATTATATTAAAAATGTATTTAGTTGTTTTTACTTTTTTTCAAGTTTGTCTTTGTCAGCGCGTGTCGCGAGATTTTCCTGGATCAGCAGTTGAAATTATGAAAAACCTTTTGTGCTCATCTTGCATGTTGTCGTGCCCCCTTGATCTGCGCCGAGTGTGTAAGACGCTACCCTTTCATGAGCTGCGAAACTCGCGCCTCGTTAGTCACAGGTAACAAACACCGGCGTCAAATGAAAGCGAAACTCGCAGGGGCTCGGCGGCGAGAGACGCAATATACACGCGACATCCAAACACACGCATATGGAGAGGCATTAGGGTTACATAAAGAGGGCCTCTTCAAAGTCGACGACTGGAGGCGGCGTGCTCATTACCATAGGCCGGCAGCAGAGGCGAATCGGGCGCGATTAGTTTGTTTGCAGGCGCAGACAAAGGCTATTGATTGAGCCGAGGGCTTTCGGCGTGCCTCGGCCAACCGGCCAAAGGGTTACGTTTGTGAAGAGAACGTACGGCTCTGCATTGTCTCCTTGGCGATAAATCACCCGTCGCCGACGTCGCCCGCGCTGACGTGTCGGACCCCCGTTGTCCTGGGCCTCCCCTTTCTTCTGACCAAGAGGCGAATTCCGCCCCAGCAAAGCTGTGCGCCGGACAGCGAATTACATTATGCCGAGATTAATTAATTAAAGCTTGGAAATTAGTCAGACGTTGGATTTATTTTGATAATGGTCGCGGTTTTCACTAGAAATTCAATGTCAGGTTTAAAATTTAAATTTCAGTATACTTTTTTTAAACATCTTTTAAATTAAATTTATATACAGTTTTTATGGCCATGAAAGTAAAGAACCTTAAATAATTTTTATTTACGATAGTAATATTTCTAATTATTAAAATTGCATTTTCTTTTTGAATGAGGCTCTTCCTCTTAATTAAAAAAAAACTTGCTTAAATATATTTTAGTCCATAGACTTTATCGTTTGCTGCAGGGCGGACTTAAAAATTTATCACGCTCGACAAGAAGGGTTTACTGAATAACTTCAAGCCGTTTCTTGATTGTGGTTTTGGACCTCAATGAAGAAAGGAATCCTCCCCAACGCAGTCAATTCATCTGGTCACTGCTTAATTAAATTCCATCTCTTCGAGTTCCATTCACCATCGCCACCAAATTCAATTCTTCTCACCCCTTTGTGTCTAAAATTTCTAACTAACAGCATAAGATTTCAACTCATCCACTTTAATTCCTGTAAAATTAATTTGCAGAGACCTTCTCCGAATCTTTGCCCTGATCAGCATAATCAATTTTTTTTGTCCTCATTAGGGCGAGCGCTGGCTTTTCTTGACGTTGATAAATCCACCCAAAATTAACCCGACTTCATTTGCGAAAAAGCGCAAAAAATGTCGAGATAATCCAGCAGCCTCGGCGGACGGTTTTAATATATTTTTTTTCAGTGCTGTAAAGCAGCTCGTTGCGGGAGGCACTACTATATTAACTTTCATTGCTTCCCGTGCCAAATTTGGCGCGCGTACTGGAGAAAAATTGCCACCCTGAATGGATCGGCTCATTTGCAACATAGTCCTAATGTTGCCGTATATTTTCCAGCCCAAAGAGGAAATTTTATCATTCCGCCGGCGAAGCTCGGAGAAAGTGAACAGCCCTTACTTGTTTATCGCACTTTATACTTCGCGCTCGTTATTTTTAACGGTCTTTTTTCCAGCTGATGAACAAACATGCACATCCATCCATTTGTTTGCTAAGCGGGGAGATAAAACTGTGGCATTAAAAAGGCCCTTGAAAATTCCTTGCTCTGCCCAACCACAAGGGAAATTTAAAAGAAAAAATCCGATTACATATACAATTTCTAGAAAAGTGCGAAAATCGCTCTTGTGAGAGTGAATTTAAAATGCAAAGCACGCCTTCTTTCTAATTTTTCTAATCGGGTTTGCTTGAACTGAACGATTCACTTCAGGTTAAGCTTTGGAGCACGTTTCTCATTGGCAGCGCATGTTCATGCAAAACAGGTCTCTCTGTGCGATGGTGATTAAAACTGCACCCGACGCGCATATTGATAGTTTTATCTGGCTGGAAGCATCCGGCAATCTGCTTTCCCTGTGCACTCCGCGTCGTTTGTCAGCGGAAAATTCTGCTGCTGCTGGGAGCGCTTTTTCCGCTTTTCTTTTTCCTGTCGTTTCCCGGCAGCTACGTGTGTGTTCTCTTCGCGCCAGTTAATTGCATACACACGTCTTTTTATCCAGAGATGAGATGAACAAAATGTGTTTGCCAGCACTCTTGTTCTCACTCAGAGCAAGAGCACTCAAGTTTTAAAAACAGATTTTTCTCTTTCTATGGTGACCTTCGTTAGTTTGTCTGTAAGCTAGAGCTTATTTTTTTGCACCGTCTTATAAATTTACTTATTCATACTACTTTTTTTTACTTATTTATTTGTTCACGATTTTCGCATTTTCGCAGGGAGTGTATTTAAGTCTTGAATCTTGAAGTTTGAAATTCATATTTATTTGCTTGGAAGCATTTATTTGAAATATATTATCATTGTTTATTCTACTTAATTAAGTCAATGTAAGTTTACATACAACATATAAAATAAATTTGATTATGTGCATCAATCTTTTTATTGGCTGGTGACCTTTGGTTTCAAAATTTAAAAAAGTATTAAAAAATAAAAAATAAATTTATAATTAATTTTCAAATTTTTATACATTTTGCTTAATTTTTACGTTTACTTTCATTTCATTAATTTACTAATGCATAATTATCTAGTTTTTTATAGAAAGATTTTTTATTTAATTTCTAAACCATAAATCATGCTGAAAGAGTGAAACAAACATAATGCTAATTAATAACAAAATTAATTATAATTATTATTTTTTAAATTTAATGAATTTAAAAATGCATTAATACATAATATATAATATATCATAAAATTAATTCATTACATTATTGCGTATTATATTTTTCAAAATTCTCATAAAATTTGGGAAAAAAGTATCCTTGTCCATTTTTTATATAATGTTGTCAAGTAAAATAGTTTGAGATTATTTATGCCCAGATTAAAAGAATCTAAAAAAAGTCATGGAAAGAGCTTTAAAAGATACCGCAAAATTAATTCCCAGAACAAGAAATGAGATTACGGCTCAGCACTGTAATCTGCCCATAATTGTTTCAGGCCGGCAGCAGCTCCTCACGTTAACTACATGGTCGTCCGTCGTCTCGTTCTCAACTTCCTCTGAGAATGTAAAATATCATAATGCACAAAGTTGGAGAGCAGCGAACTTTGGACGAGAGAGCGGGAAGATATTTTCTATCCTCTTATAATGAAAGAAGCAAAACTGCAAGGCAGAAATGAAGACGCAAAAAGGGCTATATAGATTTTCTATTAAAATACAATGCGATAGTGCAAAAGAAATACATAGATGACCTTTTGACGGAAGATTCAAAGCATTGTTAATTAATGAAAATTAAGCGTTTCTGAATAGAAAATATCAAAACTCTATAGATTATATTAAGAAAAATAAAGAGAAGTGAAGTTAAAACGACTGTAAAGAAGCTGGACAAAAATTATGAATTTGTATAATAATTTTCACAACAATACTAAATTAATTGTTTCAGTTTAATTTATTATTCTCCAAGCGAGTGAAGGAAGAAAATTTGATAGGGAGAAAAATAGGCACACAGTGCTTATGAACAGCTCACTGAGCAGATTTTATATTATCTAATTTTTAATTTTTCCCAGTATCAATAAAAATTTTGTAATTAAGTCAAATAGAAGATGGGCTAAAAAGATCATTAGCAGCATTTTTAGGTTTATAAGATTTTTTCAAACTTTCTTCGAGCAGATTTATGAAAACCCTCTTTGCTATTTTATGCAGGACTAAAACTGCGAACAAAGTTGATTGAAGGCATGTCTGCGGCTGACAAACTGCGGATTGATTGACGGGCGCGTATTTTAAAATGAGCGACGTTGAGAATTCGTGGAAAGATCAAACAATTGGGCGAGCGATAATGAGTTGACAAAACAACGTGCGTCGCCCTGCGGCAGGCGGCTGTCGACGGCAAGTCAGTCCTTCGCAGGCGCGCACTGCTCCGTGTTGGCGGCCAACGGGGGTTGCATACAAGCGCCGTCGTTCAGTCTCGTCTCACCCTCTGGTGCACTAACTTCGCCGCTCTTCCGCGATCCGGCGAACCCCCAACATTTACGCAGCAGACAAACTTCTTTCTCGCGAGACTGACCATTTTGGAAAAAACGATCCGCAACCCTAGGTAGGAAATATCTTTTTTTTGTCAAGTTCTCATTGGATATTTTAATTACTGGCACGGTAAAAAAGTAAAAAAATATTTTCATTTCTAATTAAAACGTTTTTAAGACTCTCATATCACATCCTTTTTCTTTAACTTTTATTTCAACTGATTGAAAAATATATTTTTATCAAAGAGAAATTTACCTGAAATTTGTTTCAATTTGAAAATTATAAAAAGAGCTCACGATGAAAATGGTTTAATTTTTACTTTCAATCCATGCTGTTTTCCAAATTTAAAAAAATCTTAACAAAGAAAGCAGTATTGAATGTTAAGTTACAATTTGGAATGAAAATGCAAGCAATCACAGTTGAAAATTTGATTTTAATGTCTCACAGTTTTTTTTTTTTACTGATTGTTAGTATGTTGTATCAGTTGAATAACTTTTCTGTTGATCAATAGCCAAGAAACTTTAAGGAGCTAAAATATTAGATGTATTTTTTATTTAACTAGAGTTGACTTTCATAAGCCCAGTAGGTCATAAATCAAATCGATCAATCAGCTGGTAGGACGGAGTAAAAAAAATTGCGTGGGTGGGACTTGAGCATCAGACTTATAAACTGGCTGATATCAACACTTCAATGAACCTTGAACCTGAATAACCGATGGATGCCATAAAATCTTTTCACAAACTTACTCCTTATATTCTGATAATTATACTATTATGAAAAATTGCAGAAATGTTAAAACTATAATTTAAATTTTTGTAACAATACTAATTGAATATATAACAATTGGTGTAATGATCTGTACCATAATATTATCATTTCAATTGTATCAGTTATGGGTTGGTCATTTTTTGCGGCACATGTGGAAGTGTTACTGCACAATTATAATTAGAGCTTTAATTATTCAAATTCATGCAGGTGTGTCGCCATCTCCCAATAAACTATTTACGAACCCGTTCTCATTACTGGCGGCTCATGGAGATATTGCGGTCTTGGGTCATTGTATGGTGCACATTACGTCCCTCTCCATGCAATATTGATTGAGCCGCCGAGACTCTCTTCGTGGTGCATGCAATTAAACTTTTCTAATACCAAACCGACATGCAAATGTTAAGGGTGCGTTGTGAGGAATAATCTCGGCGCTTGGATTGAATCAAAAGTCGACTTTGCATTGCAAATGAGCACGGATTTTGCTAGACCATATTTTCCGAGAGTGAGTTTTATTTCAGGGTTAATGAGCGCGAGCGCGACGAATGCCGCCGCGTGGAGTGTTTTTATTATTATTACGTGGAGCCGGTCGGTATTGAATTATTATGTGTATAATGCTGCGCGACTCAAGTGGACGAGACGACACTTCTAAAAGTGCGGCGTTCGCTAAAAAGTCTTTTGTACTGCAATAAAGTGTGTCAACCAGGCACACCGAACTCTTGCGTGCCAGCCGCAAACACAACGACACAACGTAATCGCTTTTCAATTTGATTGTTGGATTAATTGATTTGGAGTCTTGATAATGTCGGTTGTTTTTCAAATAGAAATTTAACTTACTATTGAAGTTGCGTGTTTCATAAGATTGTAATTTAATTTTCAATATACTTTTCATGATAATATATTTTTCTTCACAAAAATTCTGCAATTGTTTTCTTTAAAAAAAAAAACTTTCAACTTCCGGCAGTTACAATTAAATCATATAAAAAATAATTTCTAACAAAAGCAGAAAATTAAAAGTTATTTTAAATTTGTTACCTGCATTTTTTTATATTTTATTGTAAGATGAATAAAACTGGCTGGGTGCAAGTACAAAGTTCATAACGAGGGTTGAAAGCAATGTGCTGTTAACAATTAGAACCATTAGTCGGCGGAAATATTGTCCCAGTGGCGGGAGAACATGCCCAATATCATGAGTGCGCTCGCTCCGTAAATTAACTCTGAGATTTTGTTGGCACCGAAGTTGGGAGTGCAGGCACAACTTGGGCTGCTGCGATTATGAGATGTCTAGACGCTCATGATTAGCCCGAGCGTTTGTTTCAGCGCTTGCAGACCCGTGTGTCGTGCGAAGACAAATTGCCTTTCCAAGTTTTGATTGAAATCCGCGCGTATGCAAACAAGCAATGAGTGCATTCAATAAAATGCAAATAGAGCAGCGAGTGTTTGCACGCCATTGCTCATGACAATGATCGGCCGCTCTCGCGATTTCATTTCGCTCTGGCCGCGTGCAGACAATTAGGTTGTTTGCAGGCACAGACAGAAACACGCTGGGCCCTCACACATTTAATTAGCACCGGGAACGAATGCTTTCTGATGGCTTTTCGAGGGCCCTCGGCAGTGCCGTTTTGTTTGGACAGCGGCTTCATGACGGCCAATAAAGGGTTGATTTATATACGCCCACTCGTTATCGGCCTCGTTACTGTCCTTTTTCAGCTGGGGAAAAAGTGGAACGCGTTTCCGTTACGAGAAACCAATTATCGACTGCGGTTTGGAAAATGCCACTTTGAAATTGTGGTTATTAGGGCCATTCAAAGGTTCCACCAGATGCAAAAAAGTTAGGAGTAATCAATTTTTTAAATTGAAAAGCCTGTTAAAAACGGGCTTGATTTTATTGGTGCACACGTGCAGAACTGTTCAACTGGGTAGACTCATAAACTTACAATTTAATTCTATTTCAAACAATGTCTCTAATTCTAATATTTAATATTAATTCAAGAAGTTTGCTAAGGCGGGACTTCCAACTCTATATCAAGGCTGAAACAGCCCTGCAAGAAATGAAACCAGGGATCTAATTCTGTAAGCTTTTTCGTTTCTATTTCCTATTTCCATTTCTATATTCATTTTCCATTTGCTTACCCATTCTATTTCGTCGCCTTTTTCGATTACGACTTCTATTTCGCAGCCTATCCATTTCCATTTCTAATTCGTCGTCAATTTTAATAGTTGAGCCATATTTATATATATATATATATATATATATATATATATATATATATATATATATATATATATATATATATATATATATATATATATATATATATATATATATATATATATATATATATATATATATATATATATATATATATATATATATATATATATATATAAATAAATATATATATTTATTTATATTTAATTTAATTATTGCATATGCGCTTAAAGTAATTTTCAAATGATTTTTAATATACCCAAGTCAATAAAATGTATAAAAAATTATTTGAATAAGGCGTTTAGTCAAAAGTACCTCAGTGTGGGCGGAAATTGTGGTACCACAGTGTGGGCGGAAATTGTGGTACCACAGTGTGGGCGCAAATTGTGGTACCACAGTGTGGGCGGAAATTGTGGTACCACAGTGTGGGCGGAAATTGTGGTACCACAGTGTGGGCGGAAATTGTGGTACCACAGTGTGGGCGGAAATTGTGGTACCACAGTGTGGGCGGAAATTGTGGTACCACAGTGTGGGCGGAAATTGTGGTACCACAGTGTGGGCGGAAATTGTGGTACCACAGTGTGGGCGGAAATTGTGGTACCACAGTGTGGGAGCAAATTGTGGTACCACAGTGTGGGCGGAAATTGTGGTACCACAGTGTGGGCAGAAATTGTGGTACCACAGTGTGGGCGGAAATTGTGGTACCACAGTGTGGGCGGAAATTGTGGTACCACAGTGTGGGCGGAAATTGTGGTACCACAGTGTGGGCGGAAATTGTGGTACCACAGTGTGGGAGCAAATTGTGGTACCACAGTGTGGGCGCAAATTGTGGTACCACAGTGTGGGCGCAAATTGTGGTACCACAGTGTGGGAGCAAATTGTGGTACCAAACAGCGCACACGATGAATTAAATAATATAAAATACATGGTTGCTAATTTGCTAAAAAAAAATATTATAATTGTATTTGAATTCAACCAATTTTTAAGAAATTGATTTAATTAACTTTGTGAAAGGAAAAATTATCTTGATCCCCCCTAATTATGAGCCAAAAAAAGATTCGATAAAAATGGGGTGCAAGAGACATATAAGAATTATAAACATACATTTTCATTAAAAATTAAATAATTCATATAATTTTATCAACCTGAATATTAAAAACCATTCGAAGAGCACTGTAAGCATAGGGAATAATTAAATTAAATATAAACAAATAAATGGCTCAACTATTAAAATTGACGACGAAATAGAAATGGATAGGCTGCAAAATAGAAGTCGTAATCGGAAAAGGCGACGAAATAGAATGGGTAAGCAAATGGAAAATGAAATAGAAATGGAAATGGAACGATTCTATCTTACAGAATTAGACCCCAGTTGACCGCGAGTTTTTAACAAGTTTTTTTTTCTTTGTAAAAATTGAAGCCATCCAATTTTTATATGATAAATTTACATATGAAAAAGATTTTTGACAGTTTCAAATCATTATTCTTTAAATTACACCTGTAACGAAAACACGTTTTTATCACGAGAAAAACTGGTATTTTTGATACGAGTTATGTAAAATCTGTTCTCGTTAAAGAAATACCAGTTTTAAACAAGTTATAAACTGGTAAATTTTTAACAACACTTAAAAATATTTTTACAAATCAGAAAAAAAATTTATTGTTAAAAAAAATTATTGACGTTAAAAAATAAAAAATGAAAAATTGTGAAATACTTTTTCAGTAAAATTTTTATTAAATAACATCTCAATTTAAAAAAAAAAATATTTATGTGATAAAAATCTACTTAAAATTAATATTGAGGCAAGAATGTTTTAAAATTAATCTAAAAAAATTAATTTATAATTTCCTTATTCAACGGAGCAGAGCTTTGTAGGTGAGGTCGAGATGTGGCAAACAGGTGGCAAGCTCATTTTAATTAAAAACTAGTTCAACATTATTTGCAAGTCAGCTCTCAGATTAAGAAATATTTTTTTACATATATATATTATAAAAAATTTTCTTATAATATAATTGCAATATTATTTAAGCTTCTGAAAAAAATAATATGGTGTGTGATTTATTTTTCAAACAATTTGACGATAATTTTAGGGAATAATTTAACTAAAAATTAGGTATAAATTAAATTTATAAGTAAGCGTTTTCATCAAATGTTAATTTTTACTCAAAATTCATTAAAGTAAATTTCTTTACCAAATATTTTAATTTTTTAATTAGACGATTAATGTTGTGGTAAAATTAATTTTTTAAATAAGTGTTTTCATCAAATAAGCAAATTTTTCTCAAAAATTCTTCATAGTTAAATTTCTTTCATTTTTTATAAAAATTATTTTTCTTTTTAATTTTGACAATTAGTTTTGGAAATATATTTAAAAATTAATTTTGTAACAATTTAAGTAGGAAAAGTGTCAGAATAGAGAAATGTGTCGTGTGTTTTGAGCGTACCCTTCTCGTTGAAGGTCGTTCGAGAGACATCGAGACATCTATAGTTATTTTTCGCTTTATTTTTCACGTAAACGCTCAAAACACTATTCTAACCAAAATAATTAAAAAAAAAAATTTAATATGTAAAAACATTTTTCACAGAAGTTGTCAAATTTGGAATAAATTTTTTGATGTAAAAATTGTAATTAAAAAATAATTTTTGAGAAAAAAATTTATTATTTGCTGATAACACTCTCGTTATGTATTAATTATATTAATTTTAGTAAAAATAGTTTCACAGCGTTATGAATTGTAGCTGCCGACTTTAAATTAAATTCACCCATGTGATCGTGAAATTCTACTACAAATTTAAATAAAAATAATAATTGTACAAAAAAAATAATTAGTAAATTGCATAATAATGCCAATGTATTCGGAAATTTAATCAAAGAGCAAAGAGTAGAGCGTTTCACAAGCGCACGCACCGCGAGATAATTTTTTTTCAAATTAGAGAACTTTTCCTTAAATAGAAGTTGATTAAGTGGATTAAATCTCTTCTATATATTATTAATTTAGGGCAGGGTATGTAAATTTAGAAAGAATTATGAGCCCCAAAATTTTAATAATCTGTTAAATTAATTTGTAATAATAATTATTTTTTATCAATTGATATATTTCTTTCCATTTTTTAATAACTCATTACTTTTTTTAATTAAATATAAAATTAAATGTATATTTTATTTTCTCTTAATTTTTTTTTTAATATAATTCATTTTATTAAAAAAAGCTGAATTAATCATTTTTTTTCTAAAATTTATTAGACTAATATTCTTTTAATATATTTTTAGGATCCGGATTTTTTTTATAATTTGCAATATTATTATTGTGTTAGGAAAAGTAGCTGATAATTTTTTTGGTAAAAATATTCTCAATTATATAATTTTTATTACAAATCTTAAATAAATCCTTAAACGACTAAACGTTCTAATGTATATATGCATCTCGAATCATATTGTGAACGAAAAAAATTTTGGTAATATATATACGCAACAATTTCAAGGCCTTGATGTTACATCTCATGGTCTAATGGTTAAAGCTTTGTCACAGATGCAGAAGTATCCAGATTCGAATCTACCCTCAGGCAGACTTTTCACTTGATATACAATGTCTACGTCATTCATGATCAAGTTACAAAGACCGCGACAAATTGAAAATTATTTTTCTTTTGCGTTTTTTAAACATTTTTTGGCTTCTTTTTTTTATTGAAGCAGGCGAGTCAGTCGAGTCAGTCGCGTCAGTCGAGTCAGTCGCGTCAGTCGCGTCAGGCGAGTCAGTCGCGTCAGGCGAGTCAGTCGCGTCAGGCGAGTCAGTCGCGTCAGGCGAGTCAGTCGCGTCAGTCGAGTCAGTCGCGTCAGGCGAGTCAGTCGCGTCAGTCGCGTCAGGCGAGTCAGTCGCGTCAGTCGAGTCAGTCGCGTCAGTCGCGTCAGGCGAGTCAGTCGAGTCAGTCGCGTCAGGCGAGTCAGTCGCGTCAGGCGAGTCAGTCGCGTCAGTCGAGTCAGTCGCGTCAGTCGAGTCAGTCGCGTCAGGCGAGTCAGTCGCGTCAGTCGAGTCAGTCGCGTCAGTCGCGTCAGTCGAGTCAGTCGCGTCAGTCGCGTCAGTCGAGTCAGTCGCGTCAGTCAAGTCAGTCGCCGGTGCAAAACTGTTTGATAAAATTGTATAGCTTGTGAAACTGTGACTGAGGGGCAAAGATATGCAACATGCTGCGTTTTGCAGTTTAACAGGTTGCATAACTACAATTGTTTGTTTCTAGATAAATATCCATACCATTATTTTTCTCAATCTCTGTGCAAAATTACGTGAAGCTGATGATCTTTAATCATTTAAAAATTTCTCTCTTTGTTAGAATAAATGGTATTTCTAGAGATCTGTAGCTTCCTAAACCTAGATCAAAACAGTTTATTTGAAATTGGTCTGATCCTACACTTTCCATAAAGCCAATATAGTACCTTAAAAGAAATAGTTTGGTTTAGTTATCGCGATCAATAAACATGAATTTTCCATTTTTTGGTATTGTCAGTTTACATAGATTTAATTATCATACTTTTCTAGTATTTTCATGCATCTCCAACCTTTTAAAATAGAGGAAATTGCAGAAATTAGAAGAAAAAAAAACTTAACGCAATAATGGAATTTGTCTCTTTGCATTCCACGGAGCATACAGTGGAAATCGTTGTTGTTTTATGCCCCTTGAGGTACTTTGGTTTGTTTAACAAAAACAACCGCTTTTTCTCTCTTGACAAATTCCCCATCTTGTGCCGCTATCTGATGCGATGAAATTGTTGAGAAGCAGCAGAGTGTGTGCCAAACGCCGTGTCTTTGTGCCAGAGAGCGCGAATCTTTTGGCTTTGCAGTGAGTTGCGAAGCCTTATTCAAAGTTTACGAGGCGGGCGGCGTTTGTTGTCGGAGAGAATGATTCTCGCGGCTGCTGCGGCCTGGGTCGAGAAATAAACGCATTACCAAAATATTTGTATTTACAGCTTGCGGGGTTTCTTTCGCCAGTCGATTTAGACCGGCAAAATTTTGTTTACGAGTCTCGGAGGAAGGCAGCTCGCTTTGCCAGATCGAATCGTGCCGTGCAAAGAAGGAAAAGGGTTGCCCAGGGCGTTTTAATCAACGGAACAATCGTGGTTATTGCTCGCCTACTGAAGTGATGATGAAACCGAGGCGATTCGTCAGTCGACCACTACGTCGTGATTTCATTGGAAGGTTTAAATTAGACCTCAAATATTTCGTCTCTTCTCGCCTCGCAGCAGAATTCTAATCGCCTTTTCGTTTAATCCGAGCTGCAATGGTCAAAGAGGACAAGAGGCAGATCGGAATGTTGGAAGAAGGTGACGTTGAAAAGGATTCACATAAAGAGACATGCAAAATTTCGTGATAATCAAATATTTTTGTCTGAAATGCATTTAGTTGATTATTTAAGAATCATAAAATTTTACAGTCAAAATCCTTTTTTTAAATTGATTATTGAATATAAAGAAAAAAACGATTGTCATAAAATTGAAAAAAAAAATTAAATTAATTAAAATAAAGCAATTTCAAAACATATTTAACTTGGCTACAACTGGTTTGCGAATAAATATAATTTTCTGTGTCAAAGTTTTCAAAAGAAATATTTATGAAAAACAAAAAATTAATTTTAAATTTAAACTTATCAGATGTTGACATAGTTAATTATAACATTTAAAATTTAGGTTTTGACGCAAAGTTATTATATTTTGTTAAAATTTTAAGTAAAATATTTTAGTACGTAATGAAAATTTAAAAATTAATGAATTTAAAATTGTAAACTTTTATGGAAACACTCATTTTAGAATACAACAAAATTCCTACCGTGAAACTGCTAATGGTGGTTCCCATTACGCAAAGGCGTTATTTGTCTTTTTCACTTTTCATGCTAATGCCGGTTAATGCAACTTTCGAAAGTGGCGTCGCGCACTAACTTTTTATCCTTCTTTTCCCGCCCCTATTCGCTGGGGGGAAGCTCGAAGATTTTCTTTCGCGTTCACAAGGGAGTTTTAATTACAAGCGTCTTCCCTCAGCCGCACAATTAATTTTCACGAGATTCTGCAGAACACGACGCCTATTTCCTGGATTTTCATCATCATCATCACCATCTAATGATAACAAGGAAAATTTCCATCCATACTACAAGTTATTTTGATAACTTTCCTCCTCTGAAGGTTGCAAACACATAACCACTCACGTAAATTATTTATGAATCGGATAACGAAAGTTGATTTGAAAAAGGAGGTCGTAAAATCGCGGAATAAAATAAGAATAAAAGGACGGCTTGGTGAAGGCAGAGGGGAAAATTGCTTTCCGCCGAACGCCTTCTTCTCCTTCTTAACCTCAAGATTTACAAGTGAATAATTTATAAGATTGTTTGTTCCCCGTGAAGAGGCTCGTTGAGCGTCTGCCTTGGCTGTTGAATTGAAAAGAGCGAGCGCCCTTGTTATTATTTTGGCACAATATGCGTAACCTGAGGATCTACGAACACGTGGTCGCGGTCTTTTGACCTACTCTCATTAACAATATGATTTCAATCATTTTCTTTAATTCATCTTTTTCAATTGTATAGCTAAATGCTGGTGATTAAAAAAATTAATTATTAAACTAGATTAAGTTTTTAATTAATTTAAAATTTAAATAAATCTGCTATAAAATATAAAAATGTAAAAGACTTTCCTCAATCCCACAAATGCACCTAACATCATAAAAATCATCTTTAAAAAAAAATAAAAATCAAACCCTGCAGAACATTCAAATTATTTAATGTTATCAAAACTCTATATTAGTGCAAAATTTAATAGGAAAAATCATTTAATTTGCCAGAGGTCTCTTTGAAATTGAAAAACACAATACTTTTTCTTCTTCTGAAAGTTTCAACATCAGATTTTGTGGAAATTTCATGTCGATGAAATTTCCAAAGCGGTTGTTGACAGGTTTTGACGATGTACACGAGTGTGTCAGCGAGCAGTGTTGTTTTCGGGGCTCATTATCCGCGCCTGCCACCATGGGAGGATGCTGGCTGAAAAGTTCCGTGCGCGATCATTAAACATGTAGGTGGCAGCGAACAAAGTCACCGAGCCCATTGTGCAACTCGCAATATTAATGAGGCGCTGCAAGGTAACGGTGGAAGGACGAGCACTTGCCCCCTTTGCAACTGAAATTGTTGCTCGTTGCGCTGTTATTATTATTTTTAATTAAGCAGTGCATTAATTATTCACGAGGTGGTGTGCCCTAGACAGAAATTCATCCTCGTCTAGCATTCAGCTGTCTTCAAGAACGAGAGAGCTGCCTTAATTGGACGCCTCTAACTAGATAATTATTTCTTGTCTCCGAAGTTCTGCTAACGATTGTTTTGTTCCTTCAAGTAACATTCAAGTCAGGGCTTCATAATTATCCCTCATTGCCAATAAGATAATTAATAATTTTCATTATAAGAAGGAAAAAATCAGTGGGAGGAAAGTAGAAACATTAAATTTTATGATAAAACATAATTATATAACAGTATAATTATATTTAACTTATTCTAATTATCATTAACAACAACTACTGCAATAAAACAGTTTTATTTGGAAAGTAAAACAAATCCATACTTTTACCTGCAGTCAAATAATTTGGATAAAATAGAGAAATTTTCATGTATTAATTTATAAATAGTTTTTGGTATAATACGCTTAAAAAAATTGTTAAAATGACCTGTAAGAATAATGCTATATTTTGCAATATATTTGTAATTGCTTAAAAACTTAAACCAATAAAAATTTTATCATTTTAATTTAAATTGAATTTTTTTTATCTTTGATATATGTATAATGAATGATCAGCTGGAATTCTTTGTTTCCTTTAATGCGTTCGGAGAACACACTGGCGCCCATTTCTCCTTGCCCTTGCCCATTCAAAGTTAAAACCAAGAAGTTATGTGTGACAGAAAAGTACTCCTCCACCTCGGAGCTGGTCGGCGGCGTGTTTCGCCACCAGAGCCATTAGAGTGAAGAACTTAAGAAGACTGCTTTTTTGCCCCTCTGCTGCGAGTGAGAGAGAGTGAGGTTTTCATCGTCGCTGGCAAAAGCGGCTTACATGCACATCAGAGGGTGGAAACCCGACTATGATAATGCGACCGATTCGGAATGGCGACTAAGATGTTTCAAGCTCTTAATTGTTCTCGGCCTTTGTCATGTCCCTCTCGCTCTGTTTCGGCGATTTAGCCGCGAAAACAATGCCTGCGCGTAAATAGGGTTCTCTGCTCACCCTCTGCACGCCGGCAGTGGGGCCAAGTGATACAAAAGTGATATCTTCTGACGGGCTTTTACTGGAAGCACTCACACTGGCGGCGTTCCCACGTTGCTCGACAATGTCGTGTCGACACTATTGGATCGCAAAATCCCGTCTCAGCTTGTTTGTTTGAAAACCTTTCTTGAAGGAGAACATAATTTAGAATCCTATTATCTGAAAACATTTGAATTTTTTTTAATCTGTTCAAAACAAAACAATTTTTCTCTTTTCGGTCTATACGTTTGTCAGAAATAAATATTTCAGATCAAAACGAAATAAATTTATTTAAAATGAAATTTTTTTCTATATTATAAATTCTGGAATAACACTTAATACTTAGAACTTATTTTCTATAATTAAATTATTGAAATAGAGTTTGAATTGAAAATGAAAAAAACTATGCTAGCGTTTAAACTTGCTCTCAACAAGTAATAATTATTAATTTTGCAGTCTCTGCTCGGTTTTCTAAGTTCGTCATCCCTCTCCTTTTTGAAAGAAGTAATCACATTGCACAACTTGGTTCATAATTTCTGAATGCGCGCACTAGAGTTGTGCGCATTGAAGAGTCCTTAGGAAACTTAATTAATGAAGACCGTTACATTTCTTACAGAAGGTATTAAAATAAATAGCGCCAGTACATTCTGCGTAGAATCAAATTAAATTTCTATGCTTTTTATCGCCTGAACTCTTTGCAATGAGGTCAGCCGACAAAGAGTGAAACTCCAGCAGCTACACTTCAAAAGAATCGGAATTATATTTAGTTTCTCTTGCGCTGGCCCATAGACGGTAAAAATATCCTGCCAAGCTCGTTTCGCGAGAAATCGATCACGGAATAAAATGCTGCAGCGGATAATGAGCGAATTGCGTGTCAACGTGGCTTTGCAAAGGGAAGTGTAAAAAAGGTATAAAACATAAAAATCGATAGTCGTGTCCTTCAAGAATTACTTCTGCGTCTCTGAAAGCAAATTGCAAAAAATACGCTGCCAAAATCTGAGGTCAGCGCGTGCCTAGATGGCAAATTTCGCCACAGGCTTGGCTCGGCACTTTTTCGTTACAGCAACTCTAGACAAAGAAAGCAGACTCGAGTAGAACTAGAGCCTATGGAGAACTATAGGGATCCCTATTCGCATGAAAATGGTGTCGTTGAAGTTGCAGTTAATTGATGGGTGTTGTCAGTGGTTGCAGTTTATCCAGCGACTGCAGCCATCCATCTACGCGGAACATGATTAATCGCAACTAATTAAAATTTTGCCCCGCTTGCATTTGGATTTGTAGTGCCTGTGAAACCAAACAATACGGATTTGCAAAATGGTCTGCAAACAACCTTTCACCATTACAGTCAGTCTTGGTTTCAATGTCATTTTGCTTGCAAGATTTTAAACTGCGATTTTGAATAATTTAAAATTTTGAAATAAAAAAATCACATACTCAATGAGAGCTTCCTGCGGTAATGATTACTTTAAAGTTTAAATTAAAAACTTATTTCCATCAAAACTTTAAAAACTTTTGCGGTTTAATCGAGTGGAAACAACCTAACAAAACTAATGAAGCCACTAATTTAGCCTAAGTGGACTGAATTTAGTGCCAGCCAGTGTCAGGTATCTAAACACAAACAAATTTATCGCATAAACTTTTAGTTCGGCTCGATGGGGATAATTGCCGAGGCAGGCTTATTGCGCTTAATACGGCCGAATATCCCATGCATGAACAGGACAAACAGATTTAGCCACCCTGCCGGCGCAAAGTGCTCGGGTAAATTTTCAACTCACCTGCATGTTTGTATTGCTTGTTTGTGTCCTCTTGCATGTGCTAACCCCGGTTCCGCTGCTTCGCGTGTGTTTGAGCTGGCCACGTAATTCCAGGACCATCATTAATTTACTGGTGGAGAGAAATACAAGAAACGGGGGATCTTGATTGGACACACACTCGAGTCAATATATATCTATTTTTTCAGGCCAATATTTTTTGTTTAGAGAGTTTTTATTCTTAATACATTTTTGAATTAAAAAACCATTGAGAAAAAACATAATACCAGTGAAAACATCATTTTATTTTTGCAATTACTCAATTTGAAATGAGTTTTCCCACAGTTATTATTTTTTCAACTTATATTTTTCCAGTTTAATTTATATTAGAACACAAATCTCTGAAAGACTTGAAATCTACACAAAAAAATTATATAAAATTTAATAATTCTGTATCCGTTGAGATTAAACAGTTAAAGATAATTAAGCTATGAAGCTAATGAAATTATTCTTGCCAATCTCTCATTTTTATCTGTTTTGCCATTTGGTCGTTTAATTGAATATTTTAGAATCGATCAAATTCATGTGATAATGCTTTTAGATTTCAGCTAAACGTTTAAAAAGTGGAACCAGCAGAATATTTTCTTTCAAAAAATATTATAGCAATTCAAAATATAACTCGTGTTTTCTGCCAGAAAATTGTGGAATTTTTTTTAATCGACTGTGGCTATAGCACAGCTTGGCTGCTAGTTTGCCTAACATTCAAATTCACCCAACGTAAAGAATCACGCAAAAGCACTTCTTGATTATTAATCCGTTTGACTCCTTCTCCAGAGGCGAAAAGTGCGCTTGTACAAAAAGCAATAAAGGCCAGATGAATATTCAACGGCCAGATTTCGTCTTAATCTTTTATTATTATGCTAACCGAATCGGAATTTCATTGAATTTGCATGCAAATCAAGTTTTCTTCATCAGCCAAAGAGCAGCGCGAGATTAATTTCCTCGCGGCATCTGGATCCGGTGTCCCCGCCGTCCAGTCTGTTTTTGAAAGGTTATTCGCCGTTCTGGACGTTCTACCAGGAGATTTCAAGTCAAGTTATTACACAAAGGCAGGGGTGGCAAACAAAGGGGTTGTTTGTTTCGCTTCTGTGTTGCTGCTGCTGACGTTATAAATTCTCCTATTACTGCACGTTGCTATATTATTTTCATTAAATGCGAACGGGGTGCGCCGGCGGTGTAAATAAAACTGCCATAATAAGCAGCTTGACTTTAAATATCGACTACATGCGAGGAAATTCTTTCACACTGTATACACGCTGGAGTTGAAAACAAACTTCAACTAATTTTTTATGCATAAAAAGTTGCTCTTTACCATTTTTATTTTAAATTTAATCAAATATAATGATGCTGAAAAAAAATTATATAATTAGGAAAATTTTCATCAATGGTTGCGCTTATATAAACACTCATACTTATATGTATGTCAAAAGGTGAGACAAATTTTCACTGAGAATAAAATCCACTTATATTTTGTCGAACATTTAGTTTCATTTTAGAGCGACTAATTGTAAAAAGTGAAATGAGCCAAGGGTGCAACATTCATTACGGTGAAAATTAATTTAGGAAAAATTTGGCCAGACACGTGTCAAATTAAGGCGCAGTGTGTTGTTAGGCTACCCGTAGGTAGAGGTCACACATTTTGGCCCCGGATAACCAACAACAGGCATAATTAATCCACTCATCTCTGCGCTCGCGAGCATTAGCACGCGCATAATGCGATGAAAGCCTACGCGGGGGCAACAAAAGCCAAACGGGTAGGACAAAAAGCTGCGTACCTAAATTTTTAATCAGGAAAAATGAATATTACACGCGCGTACGCATCCTGAGCTGAGAGGGTCTTGCCTGCTTTTAATTGCAGCGAGAGAATTAATGAGGCCCGATGGTTTTGGCACCAAGGCTGCACAAGGCTGCTTGCCCAGGGTTACAAAAAATGGTTAAGGATAGGTCTACCAATTTATTGTTAATATTAATTTTTTTTGCAAAATAAATTTTCATGTGAAATTAATTTATTTTAAATTAATTCAAATATATAATTATATATAAGAGTATTATAAATAAATTATTATCATTTTTTATCAATTTTTTAATTGTTATATAATTTTTGTTGAAATTATTTTTTTTAAATTGTATGATAAATATTTTCTTTCCTATCACTGTTTTGTAAAGTATTAATAGTAATTTTAATTTCTTATATGTAAAATCATTTATAACATGTATTGCAAATACTGCATACTAGATATGAGTTAGGATTTGAACAAAATGACCAACAGACACACATTAAAAAAAGGATACGCCAATGAATCATTTTGCTTTGGCATGCAGTGCGATCTTTTGTTTTAAAAAAGGAGGTGCTGGATAGCCACGCAGCATCGTTTATGTGCGGTTTATTATTGCACAATTCACGGCGCGCGCTCATTATTTCTGTCGCCCTCCATTCTTAATAGCCGCCCTCCGCCCATTATTAAATTACGCACTCCGATGCGGTCGCCCCGCCAACAGCACTCTGCGGTAATAATAACTGGGATTATTGCAAATGCCATCCAAGAGTGGCCGGCGAAGCTAAATTTGCATGCATTGGCCCTAATTCAATGAGCGCTGGCTTGCGTATGACTGAGTTTCGAGTGGATCGTAATTGCAAGTAATTATCATTGTGTAATTTACTCTTGCAAAAAGAGCTAGCAGGTGGTTTTTCTTGCTCGACACCAATTTAAAAAAATATGGAAGTAACTATAATAATTTTTATAGAAGGCAGAGAATGATTAAAAAGCATATTTCTAAAGTAATAAAAAAAAGTATTAAACATTTTGAAATTATGAAATTGGAATAATTTTAAATTTTAACCCTAAAAAACGATTTATTACAAATATGAGACTGTAAAATTTTGAGTACTCACATCACATGCTCCCTTAAATAATTAAATATTATATATTAAGCAATTAAATCTGGACAAATGGCTGGATAAGTCTCAGCTGCTAATAAATATATCACAAGCTTTATTTAAATGTCCAATCAAAAAGCTTACCGAGTTGAAATCCATGGGTAAATATCCCGTTTTTGGGCACTCTGCATAGGGCAGTTGTTTCAGTCAATTCAGACCTGATCATCATCAGCTGATTTTAATTATTTCTTGAAAATTGAAAATCTAATTTTTTTTATGAAAAATAAGGAAACGTTTTCCCAGTGGAAAAATAGTTAAGCCTTTTTCTACTGTTATAATTCTCAATTTTATTCAATTGAACGTTTTCCATTATTAAATTCATAGTTATTCCCAGAAGACTTGGTTTTTCTCACTGCCCTTTTCTTCTTTCGTTGCAGTTTCAAAGAAAATTAATTTTCCCACTCCTTTCAAACTCGGTCTATCATCAAAGAAGAAGTTTTCCCGTCGCACAAAGAAAACAAAGAGGTGGTTTCCGAAGCAGATTAATTTTTCTCCGATCCGCCTCCGGCCTGCTTTGAGAAAAATGTCTCCATCGCTTGGGCTTTATTAAAAAGTCGCTTGCTTCAACCCAAGTTTCCCTCTAATTCATAATAGCGAACGCCCTGCGTGAACTTGTGCTTAAGAATCAGCTTCTCATATAAAGTTGATAAGAAACTATTCAGCCGACGCAGTGACGCCGCGAGCCTCGTTTTGGTTTTCGTCGGCGCTAAATTCCATGTAAAAATTGCAACGAAGAAAGGCGGGTGGTAACAGAATAAACTCGGGGTTTTGCAACTGCTAGAAAATACGAAAGTGAGACGCAAGGCAAAATCCAGCGTTCTCTTTTCCGTCTTCTCGCCGCGCATTTTTATTAAGTAAAAAAACGCCTCCGAGCTCCGTAGCCGTCGGCACTGGCGGAGAAAATTTAGCATTCTTTTGATAACGCGGCGACGGGACGTGTAGGAGGAAAGAGGGGGTTAATATCAGCAGGTGCCCTCCGCGTTTTTAGCAAAGGTTATATTACGCTGGAAATAAAACCACGCGCCTTAATCCGGCCGGGTGAATTCAAATGAGAAAATTCCTGCGTCGCCCCTGAGCAGTGAGGCAGGTGTGGGAATTTAATTCTTATTTTCACTTGCTGATAATTGGCCCGCCTCTAAAGCGACCTAGTTATTGCCGACTCGAGAAAGCGAAAAGAAAATAAGACAGATGAAGATTGAGTCGCGCTGGGACGGAGATCAAAAAGATAGTCGGCGAACGACTCCTTCAAGCTCTGCCTGAATTGCCCGTGCATGTATAATTGTTGCAATTTGAACCGCTTCCTTTGCTTCAAAGCGCAGAACGCGATAATTAAAGGTGGCAGAGGTCGTTAATCTCTTGACTGAGAGACACACCAATCTTTAAACTGCTCAATCAATAGATGGAAGGAGGTATTTCATCACCCCCTTAAGTCTTAAACAACTTCAAATATAAGATCAAACAAATTTTGAATGATAGTGATAAAAAGAAATTTTGCCTCAAAATAAAATTTAAAGACACAAATAGTTTATATCAGAAAATTTAGGCTGATAACTAAAAAAAACGTTATTATGTTAAATCAAATTTTATTTAAATTATATGTTATAATGTTATGAAACTTTTCAATTTAATGTGTTTTTATTTAAATCATTTAATACAAATATTTTCTAAGAATGTTAACTTATGATTTGTCTCTATAATAATAAATAATTTTCATTCTTAAATAAAAAGTATAATAATTATTTGTAACCTGTAAATTTAAACCTACGATCTCTTTTAAAGAAGAAGACAAGCATCTATGTGCTTAGGTGGTAGTTGCGATAATTTATATACTATTTTATCTTTAAATCTAACCACTATATAAATTTATTTTCCACACAAACTACGTAATGATTAAATTTATAATCGTTGAATTCATTGAAGCAATATGCAATAATTTTGCTTTTTTCAAGATCACCTCGGTTTGCTGGGAAGATTAATGAGATTAGAGACGACTCAAACTTTTAAAATATGCAAATGTACGTTGGATTTCCCGATTAATATGCAGCAGCTCTTCTCCGTCTCTATTTAACCAAGAAATCCTTTATTTGATTTTATCAGAAACTTCTCGTTTCCTGTATAATCAATTTAATGGAACCTGAAAACGTTTCCAGAGCTGATCTCGCATGCAAAGCGAAAAAGAAGACTGGCTTTTTGAAGAAAGAGAAAGTACAATGTGGAGAGTTTTGCCCGGCTGTGCTCGCTCTTCTCATACTCACCCTAACAATGTGTCAGTCGTGCCGCAAAATAAGAAGAGATAGGAAGAGAGACCATAATCTCTCTTCTTCTTCCAAAGCGCAATTTGCGTGGAGACGTACAAAGAGCGGCCGAGTTTCATTCCGGGAGTGAATGAAAAAAGAAAAGAGCCTTTGGAATGCGCGAGGAAGCAAGATGGGTGAAAGATC
Organism: Neocloeon triangulifer; assembly: GCF_031216515.1. Taxonomy (NCBI): domain Eukaryota; kingdom Metazoa; phylum Arthropoda; class Insecta; order Ephemeroptera; family Baetidae; genus Neocloeon; species Neocloeon triangulifer. The sequence continues at coordinate 10,571,412 of NW_026775554.1, read as the reverse complement.
AAATATTGAAAACGCACTTCTTTTTTGCCGATGAGACTCCATAATGGCGCAGGGAAGACCAAAGAATGGCTTTTTTATCAGAGGTGGCGCAGTCGGAAAAATCTTAAGCAGAAATATAAATATATTACGCTGGCACGAGAAGAAGAGTGGCAGAAATTGAATTTAGTGGCGCGGCTGGTTATAGATAGGGAGTGAAATTTCGGCGAAATTCTTTTCGCGGGACGTCAGAGCAATATTAATAACTTGGTGCCGAGTCTTTGATGCGAAAGGGCAGAAAAGAGTGAACATTTTTAATATTTTTTGCTTTGGAAGTCAAGTGGTGCTCTTCGCAGGAGCACTCGCGTGGAAACATCTGGCTTTGAGAGCAATATTTGGTTTCTGCTTCTCTTGTGTTTGCCCTGACGATTATTTCTGCAATGAAGATGCCCGCGATATTACTCAGAATTATCAACACTGCAAGAAATGAGTTTCCTGGACATTTATATGATAAGACAGTTAAAAATGACGTTTTTTTACTTTTTTTTAGCCAATTTTGAATGAATTTATAAATAATAAATTTGATTCCCTTTTTTGCTGTTAAATTTAGAGGATATAATAATCACTTATCACATCTAATACATCAAATTTGGAATTTTCAACTAGAAAATTGAATGATCGTAAGTTGATTGCATAATTTGTAGTTTGTTGCAAAAATACAGGATATTACAATTTTCATGACTCATAATGTTTCCTGCATAGGCAGTTAAGGTTTTCCGAGAACAGTAGTTAAAATGTGCAGAAAATTAATGACTTTTCAACTGGTTTGATTTTTCACCCATAATTTGATACTTTACAAAATTTGGCACGCTGAATCGATTGGCTATGCCAAAAAATTCCCAAAAATATTTTCTGTTCTAGCAAGTGAACTTGAATTTTTATTCCTTTTTTCAGCGGTAACAAATTTTCCAAAATAAAATGACAACTGCGAAATAAGTTTCATTCATTGCCTTAAAACTATTTCACAGTGATTATTTATTTAAGAAGTTTCTTTTTACAAAAATTAAGTATTAGCAAATCCTTAAATATTTTATATTTATATTACTGATAAATATTTGGAGTTCTAAAATATTATGTCATTGCATTCAGAATTAAAATTCCTTTTCTGCCATTAAAAAAAAAATAATTTAATCGGGGAGCGCTACCTGCAGCAAAACATTGAACTAGGAAATCACGCCCCTGTTGTGCTTTGAATGAGGGGGAAATTAGGTGGGCGGAGTCAGTAATTGTTTACAATTTGTTTATGTATGTCATGTGTCGCTTTTCTGTCCGAAATTCGATTGAAATGAGGGTTTTCGGGCGCAAATCAAGAGAAAATCTGGTCCAGCATGGCGACACGCATCGGCCGAGTTCAGTTAAAGCTTTATTTCCAGCTAAAGCATCAGGTTTGTTTCAATTTTAACCCAGCTTTTTATCCTCGCCAAAAGTATCAAATTTTTCCATTTTTAAGGCAATCGATTTTAGCATAAAACTGATTTTAACTGAAAAACACAAAAATCATCCTGTACAGTCGTTGGAATCCTGCGTTTTAAAGTGTCAATATTTCCTTCAAAAATTTCAATTGCGTGGCGATAATGCAGCTTCCTTATGATGATTTGTACAATATTTGGAACTGTACAATAATTTATCCAAGAACCAAATTAAATGTTGATTTTTTTTTGGAATGATATAAATATTTTTGAAGTTAAAAATATTCTATCTTGATATCTAAACTAAAAGTTATGTTTTCCTCATCAAAATTTATGAAGCGTCAACGGTTGAATAATTGGCATTTTCAATTTGAGTGAAGTTTGGAAGGTTAAATCAACACGATCTTTCTATATATTTACTTAATTTTCCATTAAAATTGATGGGTTCTTTTCCAGTGTTTACTAACAGGCTTTTAAAACTGTGCCCACTGCTTTTCAATGAACTCGATGTTAATTAGTGACGCGGGAACCGCGCGGAAATCATTTGCAGCCGTAATCTGCTTGCGGTGCCAACCACGACCTTTTACCGCGAATTTGCATTGCAAATGGAGGGATCTATCCTTGCATCGTTTTAGCCTAGGCGAAGCAAACAAACCGACGCTAAGTCGAAACAGCAGACGACGTTTGTCTATCTTGCAAAATTAAGCCGCACATTCAAAAGTCATCGTCGACGTCATTATCTGGCGCGGGCGTGCCTGTTTCGCTGTCTCATTACGGATGCACTCGAAAGGCCTTCCGCAGAGACAACGATAAGCAGCGCACAAAGGCTAAATACCAACTTGCAACCCGGCAGCTGCTGCACTCAAGCCGAGGGCAGAGTGCATTCCCGGAGTGGGTTATTTCACTCCGACGTGTCACACGCTGGGTTATATTTCCTCATGCAAATTCAGCACCCTCCCTACCGCCTCTGATAAGAATGTAAGAGGAGCTTTCTTCGATTACACGCACAGCTTAAAAGGTCTCTCGCCTCTCTTGGACTGCTTTTTGCTGCGGGTCTCGTTCCGTCTTCAAGCCGGAGAAACTTTTGGACGTTGTTACATTACAGTTTATCACACCCAAGGAAGCACTGTTCTGAGAACTACTTAAATTTTGCTCCACAATCGGACTAAAATAATTGAGCAAAAAGCCAAAGATCCTTTGTTAAAAGAAAATTAATACTTGCAACCATAAAACAAAATTAAATAAGAAATTATTACGTTACAACTATTTTGTTTTACTCATTTATGAGGTTAGAAACATTAAAATCATAATTTTTTTATTTTAATGTAATAATATAATTTATTATTAATTATATATATATTTTTTACTACTTATTTTTTACCACTTAAACTATCATGTCAAAAAATTACAATTTAAACAGTATTTTCTGATTTAAATTTTCCACTATAAATATTGTGCTTCAATGTAAGGTATTTTAACACTCTACCAGTAGATGCTGATTACTACCTTTGGAAGCATTGGAGATAAATTATATCTATATTAAATCTATAACAATTTTTTGAATAAGCTAATATTTGTAACTATCAAAAAATATAATAGACGTGACACGTCATCACGTTTCGGCAAATTCTGTGGTTTTCATATTTTTCCGTGTGTTTCAGCTGGCCGGCCATGTGGTCGGGTGTGCTGCTCGTGCTCTGCGGGTTGCTGACTCCTCCAGGGGCCCACGGTGAGTACTTATACCTTGCTTCCTATGCGTGAAACACCACCCTCGCCACCACTCACCGCACATTTCCAAAAGCGTCAGCAGCCCAAATGATTAAGTGCCGCGAAAGTCAGCAAATTCTGTGTGAGAGTTAGTGAGTAGTGAGGGCTGGTGGGTGCGCCCGGTAATAATCTAATAATAATGTACGTACCCGCTCCGTGTCAGCAGCCTGCTCATTAAACGAATCCGCCCTCTCTCTCTTTCCCATTCACTGATTCTGCAGAGAGCAACACTGCGGCAGTTGAGCACGGCGGAGCTTTTAGGACAAAATACACCAAGGTTGTAATTACGGGATCTTAATAGCTAGTTAACGACAGCTGTTTTTTTAAACGTTTGAAATATAAACAATAGTCTGATTCTTTCTGTTTTCACATACCCCGCCCAAAGTTGAAGATATCATTATGAGATTTTCACCACTTCACCATCTTAGTTTGGAAGCGACTTTCCTAAATTTTTGACTGAAAATTTTCAAAATTGCGGGTTTTGCGGGACATTTTGGAAAAACAAAAAAACGTGATTATCTCAGCTTCTAGTGGTCGTAGAACAATTTTCCGGGTACGGCTGAACTCGTCTCAGCAAGATTTACAACTTTGATGTTGAGCGTAAATTTTTAGGTCAAAGGTCAAGGTCATTTTTGGTGACCCGAAATTTTCAAACTCAAATTTGGAAATGTGCTGCATGATGAAAATCATTTTTGAGATTGCCATTCGATTCATCATGAAATTTTACATAATATATGTCAAAATTGCGATGTTGATATTTTTAGTTTAATTTAAATAAAAATAAGAATATTAAAAAATGTGGTTTTTCGCACCTCGGCAGGCAGTGTCAACAATATAATCGTCTGTAACTTTTGTTCTGATGATTTTAGGTACAAAAGAGTAATGACCAATGTTAATCTCCACTTCAAGACCAATCGATTGGTGTGTATGTCAATGACCTTTGGTGACCTTGAGGTCAAAGGTCACTCAGGTCGGTGACCTGGGGTCACGCGACTTAAATGTGTGATACGTACTTAGAAAGGTCTTGTCAAGAGGATAATTTTAGTCACCAAATTTTTTACTTTACGTCTACTACAAATCGAATAATTATAATTTTTCCTAATTAAATGCAGTATTTTGCGTGAAATGTTTTGGAAATTAGAGATTACTTGCTTTATAGTAGACGTAAAGTAAAAAATTTGGTGACTAAAATTATCCTCTTGACAAGACCTTTCTAAGTACGTATCACACATTTAAGTCGCGTGACCCCAGGTCACCGACCTGAGTGACCTTTGACCTCAAGGTCACCAAAGGTCATTGACATACACACCAATCGATTGGTCTTGAAGTGGAGATTAACATTGGTCATTACTCTTTTGTACCTAAAATCATCAGAACAAAAGTTACAGACGATTATATTGTTGACACTGCCTGCCGAGGTGCGAAAAACCACATTTTTTAATATTCTTATTTTTATTTAAATTAAACTAAAAATATCAACATCGCAATTTTGACATATATTATGTAAAATTTCATGATGAATCGAATGGCAATCTCAAAAATGATTTTCATCATGCAGCACATTTCCAAATTTGAGTTTGAAAATTTCGGGTCACCAAAAATGACCTTGACCTTTGACCTAAAAATTTACGCTCAACATCAAAGTTGTAAATCTTGCTGAGACGAGTTCAGCCGTACCCGGAAAATTGTTCTACGACCACTAGAAGCTGAGATAATCACGTTTTTTTGTTTTTCCAAAATGTCCCGCAAAACCCGCAATTTTGAAAATTTTCAGTCAAAAATTTAGGAAAGTCGCTTCCAAACTAAGATGGTGAAGTGGTGAAAATCTCATAATGATATCTTCAACTTTGGGCGGGGTATGTGAAAACAGAAAGAATCAGACAATACAAATTTTAATTTGTAACCACTGCACTTAAAGGGTGTTCTCTCTAAAAAAATGTTACTTCTTTGTGTTTATTGACAGACATGTGGGAAAATATTTTTTTTACAGATAAAGTCATTATAAATTAAATTATTATACAATGATCTTCATTAATTATGTATTCAATCGCTTGCCTTTTAAATTTTCTGATCTTTTACCTTGTTCTTATTATTACCCAATTCCATTTTGAATCTCCTCAAAGTGCAATGATTATTTTAAATTAGCAAATTAAGTTAAATTACTTAGGTGCTCACTCTTATTTTGATTTAAACCATAGATTTTGCCTATTTTTAATTTTTTTCAAAATCAAATCTTCATAATGGAAATTTGAAATGAGTCTTGTTGAAAACGCATTCCTGAAAAAAATCAGCATATTTCACATAAAATTGATAGCAAAATTTATAGATATAAATATTTTTTTATCTCCATCTATAGATAAAAATCCATCCAGTGTCTTCTTCGCTCCATTTGAATTTCCGTGGCCGCGCATATTTTCTCTCGGCCATTGATTTTAACATCCGTAATGAAAAACGATCTGATCGCGCTTCGGGTTGCATTTTTATATTCGCAAACAAATCAGGTTTCATGGGCTTGGCATCAGACTGAAGCACTCGATCGCCGTTCTATGAGGTGGAAGTGCATTAAAACTGAACTCGATATTGAATGTTTGACGAACCCTCATTATTTTGATGCAAACATTTGGCGGAGGGTGCAATAAATTTTGTGGTCGTGCGAAATCAACGTCAAGCCCTCTCGATTTTCTCTCCTCCACGTTTTTCGGCGGCGCCATTATATTTCGTATTAGGGAAAGAACTATGGGGAAAAGCCTCTTTCTAGCTCGGCACTGCCAATCTCGGTTATGGCTGGGTATTTTTATTAAGCCACTTGACATTTTAGATGGCGGTTTGAGAGGATGAAATTGTGTTTTCCGCTCCGAGCCATCTACGTCGCCTGTATATATTTCGTCCTCCTCCTCGAGTGTGTAATACAAAATATCACCAGGCTGATTTTTTCCTCCTTGTTTTTTCGCTCTACAGCACAGACAGAAAGTCGAGAGGAAAAGTTTCTGTTTGTATCACATGCGTGTATCTCTCTGCGGCGACCGTTATTATTAAAATTATGGTGAAAACTTTTAGGCTGGTGCGCGCGTGTGGCATTTCGGCTGCCAGTTTGCACCACGCATTGCTTTGTGATCGTGCAGGCGCCGCAAAAATTAATAAAACACTTCGCCCAGAAAGATCGTTTTTAGACCGCAAAACATGTGGTTTGCTGCAAACTTCACAGGGTTGCCACTGCCGCTAATTAAACTCTCGGCCAACTCGTGAGGAAATTACACCAAAATGGCACTGAAATATGGAAATTTGAGGAAAGCACACTCACCATTAGAACTTTGGGCGTCAGAAGTACTTGATTTTAACTTCTCTGCCTAATTGAGAGGAACAAATTTGATTCTAAAATATAAAACAACATTTTGATGTATTTTACACAAATTTCCACTCATTTTTTGTAAAAATGGCAAGACATTTTTACAAATCAATCCATGAATACTGCAACGACAACAAAGTTTTTTTTTAATACTTATTTTGAACTGACAATTTTAATTACCTTTTGACCTGAAAAGAGCTAATAGCTCAAGATTTAATTGCCTTGAAACAAAATTGAGCTCCAGAGAGAAACACATAATAACGTGCCCTCTGGCCTGTTGAAACAAAGGGCCTCTCATCTTCGCACAACACTCACTTCCTGACAGGCAGAACATGATACAATTCGACGTGTGGATGCCAAAGATCCGCATAACTTGATTTGCATCAAATTTGAATGCTAAAACAGCGCCGGCTTTTGCCAAATATTCATGCCACCATGTACATATAAGGATGTGGCGCAGCTCTCTTGTGAAAATGCGAAGGGAGGCCGCTCTTGAAAAATTCGCTTGCTCGGCAATATGTAAACAAAAGAGGCAACTTTGCTCTCCTTTTCTGCGTCCGCCGCAGTAAACAACGACGAGAACAAAAATTGCGACGCTCGCTGTCATGGCGGCTCGCGATGATTGGGTCCTGGTCAGCAAGCGCCAGAATATCCATGCCAGCCTCCTCGGGGGTTTCGTTTTTTATATGCGAATGTGTAATCCTCGCTCGAATATATTGGGCCTTCTGCCCCAGGGATGTTGAAGGGAGACGTGCCTTTGGGAAAATCAATAGACACTATTTTTCTAGGAAAAGTGTGAAAATGGGTTCATCCAGACCAATGTAGAATAGGTTTTATCATTTTTTTTCCAACTTTCTGACTTCCTACTTTTTAAACTAATTTTTTTCACAAAATATTCATATTATGAATCATTGTAAAGAGAGTCAAATTGATTTTATTTTATTTTTTAATAATACAATGAATACATAATGTACGTATATTTAGCATGATTAGAGCAAAAGAAAAAAATATTAATTTGTCTGGGTTTCTCGTTCCATCATTCCCATTCATATTCATATTTTGTTGTTGTTATAATTGAACATTATATTCGTATCTTTGTTATGGTTGTTTATTCAATACAAAACAAGTCGGTGGAGAAATTTTTATTTTTTAGTATTTTTGTGTGTTGGAAATTTTACCCGTTTGATTAATTCTTTTTTCTATTAATAACTACAACCAACAATAAAAAATATAAGGTAATTAAGAAATTAGAAATGTTAGAAATTTTGTTATCCCAGCTTTTAATCCTTCAAATTACTCTTTTTTTTTACATAAATTGCATTTTTAAGGTTTTATAATTTTAAAATGTTAGTACTCCCGTTTATAATTACCCAGTGCCGCAAGTTCAATATTCTTCTCGTAAGTAAATATATTACATGCGTTTTAGTAATTAAAAAGTTACATGGTTATTTTGGAACATATATTTTTTGAGAGCGCATCTCCCTGCAAGATTCTTTACTTGCTTTCCCCTCTGAGAAAAAGTCAAAGTCCCATGTCGTGCTCCTCTTTTCCTTCGGGCAAGAGACCGGCCGAAACAAGGTCAAAAGTTCGACTCCCAGGGTCATTTTTGTGCTAATTGTGAAAAATGAAGGAGAGAAATGAGTCCCCGCTGCCATTCGCAGGAGCATCGCCGAGGGTGTCGTGAGCGCTGCACTAAACTGCTCGAGCCGCCCTGCGTGCTCAAGTGAAAAATATACAACGGCCGCACGAGTGTCAAGGGATGCATCAGCATGTGTTGTTTGTTTGTTTGCACTATGTTTCGGGACGCGGTGCACGGTTTTATTTTTATTTATTTCGCTCCCCCGTTTCTTCTGTGCCGCAGCATCTTTCGACTGCGACTCTCTTTCGCCCGCGCGTAATGAGATTTCTCGCACACCGACTCTCGTCCCCAGACACTTTGCATATCTCCGCGTGTCGCTCTTGATGCATGTTTCATTCGGCGGCCGGGTGCACCAAGCGGATTTGCATTATTTCCCAACTCGGAGAAGTGCTTTACTTTGGTATTGTTGAGACAAGTGGCGTGGAAACGTGAACTTTACCATCTTCCCTGGGATGGAATTTTTCTGCTTGGATTGCTGCAAAATAAATACAGGATAATCTCATTCTTAATCCTTAAAACCAAACTTATTTCGTTGATTCAGCAAATCATGGATAGTGATGATTAATTTGATTAATGAGTTATAATTTAAATTTTGATTTAAAAAACAGAAAAAACTATTTCAACAAATTTCACTTATAATGTAAGCTACAAAATAAAATAAGGAAACAATTAAAATTTTGTTTTTGATTTTTAATTTTATTTTAAATAAAATAATAAATCATTTTTATTATTAATATTTTAATAATTAAAAATAAGTTCAATCCTTTAAATTTTAGAATCACCAATGATTAGTGACTCATTTCCAACATCTTCATAAATGCTTCAATTTTTAAAATTAAAAATAAAACTGTTCAACAGTTTTTATCAATAGTTTTGTTCTTCCAAATATGTTTTGATTATGTATCTTTGAATATTTTATTCCACTGACTATAAATTTAAACCTATGCCTGGAAGGGTTTTGCCTCACTCGAAAGTTCCTATCCACTTGAAATCCAAATTCAACGCTTTATTCATCCATTAAATGGAATATAATTTCTGCTTAATCAAATCACCCCAAACTCGTAATCCCCTATTTGAAAACCCTCGAATCTTCAAAGCGTCGCGACCCAACCCACTGATGTGAGCTAATTAATGTTCAAAACTATTTTCGGGTCAACCAGCGTCAGAGGAATCAGCAAACAAAGTGGAAATTATGCGTGCGAGCCTCTTCACTGCGATGCATTATTAATCCAGCGCGTTGTCGCAGGGGTGAATATTCATCACGGCATCTTTTCAAGTGGTCGGCAGACGGAAGAGTTGCGGTCTCGTAATCGCTCTGCGGCTCCTGCAGCATAATCTGATTGACGGACGACGACGGTCGGGACACAATGGCTCGTAAAAAACTCAGGCAATCAGATTCACCAGCGCTGTCTGCTATTGCATCACCAAGCTATTGAAATTCTCCCGCAAGCTCTTGCCGGCGAAACTTAGGCGACCCCTTTTTTACTAGCAGTTCAATTAAAATTGCGTTGCTCGCTGTTGATAGAAGAAACTGGATTCTAGCAATATATATTTTATAATAATAGATTGGAATAAATTCACAAATCATTCAATAAAAATTAGCCTTTTCCAAAATGAGAAAAATTTTCGCCGTTTACTTAAATTATATATGCAATGGATCAAGTGAAAATGAACTTGTAGATATGATATGATATTTATTTCCGTTTATTTCCACTCGTTTTAATCTATAAAAACCTTTTTTGACGGACACTGGAAACAGCTCCATTTTATAAAATATTTTGCATTTCATTTTCTCTGTTTTCCATGTCTTTTTTTCACACAAACTTTGTTTAAAAATGCACTAGAAAACGTGAAAATTGACGGTCGTTGTGTCAGTTTGAATGGGATTCGAGTGGCGCTAGAAATTTCCCTCGGGAATATTACGAGGCAGTATTTCCGAGGCATCGAACCGTTTGGTTTTTTGGTCAGAATGAACAAGAGCCTTCATGCAATATATGACGCGGTCGATTTTTCCGCCTGCATGAATATTCCATGCCGTATAATTCTCTTAGCAAAAATTAATCCCGCAAACAAGAGGCAGCCCGACGCTTTGTTGCCCGGCGCGCTTAGCATGTTTCGCGTGTACGGTGCAAAATTTACGAGTTGGCGCCGCTCCGGTATATAAAAAGATTTAGTATTTTCATTATTATTCGCGCCGGGTGCTGCGTGGGGTTAAGTGCGCTCACACACCTGCACGGACAGATAGGGCTACTTATGAATAAACGGCGCCCGGCCGCTCTGGCGAGTTCATGCTATTGACCCAAGGCGCCGACGTTTTCGCACGGCCGTGCGGCCTTTCAAGAGGGTGCTTTTCTTTTCTCTTGAGTGAGGAAAACAAAAGAAAAAACAATGGGAAGTAAAAGTAATTTTACAGTTTTCCAAGGATGAATTCAACAAAATTATGTTTCCAAAAATTGTAACAAAGAGAAATGGAGAAGTAAGAAACATAAATTTATAAGGAATTTAGTAAATTATTTGAATTTTTTTAAATGCGTCAATGGTGTTACATGAATATTTTCCATGAAAAATTCTTATTGAAATACATATTATTTTTCTTAATCATCCATAGCTTCTCGCTTATTGATAATTACTCCTTTAATAATAACTTCATTCAAAATAGTTTGTGCTATTTAAAATTAATTAAAAAGAAATAATAAATTTAATAAATAAATAAATTGTAAATTAAAAAAATATATACGTATAAGCTCTATTAATCAATTTTAACTATAAAATAAATTAGAAACTGTGGACAAGATTATTCTTTGAATTAAAATGAGTTACATATATTTTTTCCTTATTGTTAGCTTTGTGAATCTATTTCACAACTCCTTGTGACCAATTTGATCTTTTACACACTCTCGCAAGAAAATTTTAAAAATATATATATGTTTGTGCGTATTTATATTATTTTTTTGAATAGTACTACCTCTATTGGTGCACAATAAACTCTATACTTGGAATGAAACGAATAAAAATAAATATGAATAATTTCTCCAGCTGAAAATTTCAATTACGTGATTGGTAGGTTGTAATTCAAGTACCTAAAAATGTGAGTCGTTAAGCGTTTGAAGACCTTTTAAAGCCATTTATTACAACAGAAATTTTACCTTTCTTGGTTTAAATGGACCACAATTTATAAAACTGCACTGCTCACAATTCCGATAAAAGAATAGAGCTTGTCAAAAGAAATCGTCCGTCTGGAGATTTATTTTCCAGCGGCTGCCAACAAGCTCCTGGTCGTCGCCCTGTGAGAGACACCACTCTGCCTCTTTCCACATTGTGCAACACGTGCTGTAAAAAAACACAACGCGTCACAAAATGCACTTGCAGCGGCCAGTCGTGCGGAGTCTAGAGCACATTTGCACTCACGGGTACAAATTGTGCCTCTCGCGCGCAGCATGCGCCAGCCAGCAGTCTCCGGAGTGTGATTTATTTTTTTCTCGGCCGTGGAGAGTGCATCGCTCGTTTGTTCGGCTCTCTTTCTCTGATCCATCTCTGTTTGCATTTCCTCCGCACAAAAGAAGAGCCTTCGCATTCGTTGCACTGACGGCGGGCTGACCCAGATGCGGTGATGGATGCATGCAATCTGCGTGACACGCCGGCCGCGCCGGTTGCATAAGCACGCCTCGCAGTTAACCATTAATTTCGGGGGTGGTCGGATACATCGCAGATTAATCACGTGACGGCCGTTTATGTGCGGGTGAAAAAAAAATGTAAGGGTTGATGGTAAAAGATATATTTGGTGAATTATTGGCACGCTGTTGTAAAAAATGAGGACTATGCAAACTCAGGAAGGCCGTAAGCCAACAAAGGGGCAACGTAACATTTCAATTTTGTTGCATTTTTTTTTTTAGCTTTTGAGCATAAAGTATAATGAAAGTTATTGATTATTGGTAGTAAATGTTCATGAATTAAAATTTCAGAAATTTCAACCTCATGAACTTTAAATATTTCAAAACTAATTTTTTGTTTGCTCCAAAACACCCCATAAAAATTATTATTTTTTAATTAAATATAAATCAAATGAGCGCATAACAATAAAAACATATTTCTTATTAATTTTTACAATGAAGCTTTGAAGAAATAAATAATGTTGTTAAATTAATAACGATAAAAAACAATCTAAAAATATTAAAAAATTTATATTATTAATAGTTAAATTTATTGTAATACTTGCATTTGAGGTGTGCTGGGAATTTCACATGTGTAGAAATCCAAGCACTTGTAAAAGAAAGTTAATAAATCCTAAGATGAAATAATAATTCATCTTGAGGAATTTTGATGATGCTTTGCAAATTTAACTTTTAAATTGCTACCAAGAAGAGATCAGGAATCATTTGGGCCACAGCCAAAAAATCTGGGTGCGAGTTAAGGGATTTGAACCTTACCAGATAAATTCCACCCTACTTGGCGCGCGAACTCTTAGAATCAACAGCAAAAATAAATTATCCTTCCACCGCGCGAGTCTTCTTGTTAAAAATTATTGGCGGGAATAACAGACCACCGGTCCTATTTTGAGGGATGCACCTTTGCTTCTGAATCTCAAACTTTTAATGCGAAAACTTTTTGCCCTCCTTTATGTACTACACACAGCTGAGGGAGAAATACAAAGTTGCTCGTGCAAATAACCGCAGTAAATATTGCTGTCTATTTATCTTCATGAAGCAGCAGAGCCACAGACGGAATCACAAAGCGAGTTAAAGAACAGCCCTCGAGCGTTTGAAACATTCTTCACTCAAAACTACACAATTCAAGGCGCGTGCGGACGCTAATGAAGCGAATACCCACTGCTTTTGTACACACAAATTATCAATTCGCTCAATGCCGACGATCAACAACCGGCCTTTTATCGCTAATTTACAGAGCTACTTGAATGGAAAGTAGCAGGAGGACAATGCAAGATCGATAACGGCCCGCGTTTCGAAACTATTTGAGCCTGCAGCAGTCAATGTTCGTGCCAATTAAAGCAGACGTAATTACAATTGAGATGTAATCAGACCACGCTGCCGATACACGTTCCGCTCCGATGACTTGCAACTCTGCTGATTCGTGTGATCGATTTCTCACAAACAAGCACTATGAAATATTAAAAGGAAAAGTTTTGGGCAATATACAAAATTAGCGAAATTGCTTGCCTGACTTTTAGCTACGGTTAAAATTTCTAATGGTAACAGTTCCAGCTTGGCAGGGCCAGAGAGAAAATGAGCTTCAGGCTGATCCACACGTTGAGCAAAATCAGCTGCGTCATGCCGCTGAAAACCAACGCTGAAGGATTTTTAGAGGAAGACAGAATTTTTCTAGGGATCAGCATATTTTGTTTGATCCTGGCGGCAGTCGAGTCAACCTACGCTATCTACAGTCTATTGTTGACCATCCTAGGTAAAACGACCTTTCACCACGCAGAAAAAGTCAGCGCTATGTTGTCAGTGCTTGCGAAAATGGTCACCTTGGCCCAAATCACCGCCATTGGTGCAAAACTGATCATCGGCCGGAGGAATGTGATTTCGTTGGTAAATAAACTGACGAAGGTGACGAAAGACCTTTTTGGAAAGGGGAAGAAGATCAGCTATGAGGTGTTATTGGTGAGCTTCACCCTGAGCAGCGCTACTTTGACAACATTCTTCGCCTACCTGAGTCCGCTGGATCTTACAGTGTCAAATTCAAAGATGGTGCTGGCCTATTTTGCAGTGTCGCTCATCAAGTTTGTAAATTGTTTTATCTTGTCTGGGGTAAATCTTCAGTTTTGGGGATTTTGTCAGGTAATGAGTTGTATTAAAATATATTAAAATCATAAAAATACCATATATTCACTTTTACAAACCAATTTATTAAATTAGCCAAAAGCTTGGAAGTTAAAAGCACACCTAATTTTTTTTTCGATGAAATAAATCTTTTTTAATAATAAATTTCATTATAATTGTATCTAAACCTGAAATTATACATTCATTTCAGAATTATCAAAGTTTTTAATATTTTAGTATTATATGTGAAAAAGTTTTGAAAAAATTTATCCTCTAAATTATTAATTTTTGATAATACACATGAATTAAAATAGCGTTCCTTTATTTTAAAATTAGGTAATTAGAGAAGGAGTGAATGAGATCAATGACCAGCTTGAAATCATTTGTCAAAATTTCAAAACAAAACAAGTGGAGAAATACGCGCCCATTATGGAAAAATTGGGTTCTTTGCGCGTGCATCGAAGTCGTCTTTGCGAAGCAGTCGACGAACTAAACCAGCTCCTCGGCATCTGCGTTCTCCTAGCACTCATTTTCTACAACATTTACATCCACGTGGTGGTATACCTGGTGCTCACTGAGGTGATCGACTTCATTTACAACATCGCCAACGAGATGGACTTCGGCACACAACTGGTGTGGCTCGCGATCGATATTCTCTTTATCTCCACTTATTTCCACGGCTGCATCGCAACTTCCCTGGAGGTTTGTTTGAAGGAAAAATATGACCGACTCAATTCTCACACAATCAATATTTTTTTGTCTCGTTTTCACCGTTGAATCTATTTACCAATTTGTTTTTTGCCGTAGATGGAAAAAACGTCGAAAATCCTAAGCAATATGTCACACTCCCTGCCAAGTGGCAGGCTGCGAGACAATGTGAGCAAAAACAAAGTTCGTTTCTTTCTCACGCACTTTTTTTTCTTTCTTTCTGCGCCGGCAACCTGCAGGTTTATTGGTTCTTGACGGAAGTAAACTCGAGGCCAATTATTTTCTCGGCGTGCGGTGTTTTTCGCATTGATCTGCCGCTGCTTTTTATCGTAAGTGTCAAACGGATCCGGTCCTACTCGGGTCATTAAGAACTTTTTTGCGCAGTCGGTGGCTTCTTGCGCCGTCAACATGGCCATTCTGCTGCAGAACTTGGATTGAGAGGGTGAAAAATGGGCACGCCCGTCCGATGCAAGAAGACGAAGAAGCCTCCGGATCGGAATCAGCATAAATGAAATTCAGATTAGTTTATTGGATTTTCTCATAATGTGCGGCAGCTATTGAATTACAATACTTTTCCAAGAGCTTAAATTAAATAACCCAAGAACGCAAATTTCAGTATAATAGGGAGAGCTGCTAAATTAATATTTATATGTGCGTGATTTGAAAGTCGGGAAGCAGAAATACGAAACGGACGCGAAAAGTTGGATTCTGCATATTGGATGGCGAGAGGACGACGACGTTCGCCACCAAGCAGTCAGTCCTCTTATATTTTATCTTCTCTCTTTCTCTCTCTTTCGTGCGCCACACATACAAACAATCTGCTAGCTGGCAAAATGTCGACAATTCCTTACGATATGAATAAAACATAAAGGCGATTCTCTTCTTCTTTTTTTCCCGTTGTGCCGCCTCCACTCATATTTTTCCCTTTCTTTCTTTTTTTCTGTTGTTTCCATTTCGAGATGCAAAATACGTAATGCTCGGATAACCAATCATGTCGAGGCATGTTTGCATTTTAAAAGCTGTGATGTCGGGAAAATTCTTTTACGGCTCCATAAAACCAACAGCATACTTTTTTCTATTGGCACCCCGCGTCCGTGCTTAGTTCGCTTTTTCGTGAGTGTCCTTTGCTGATTTATGAAAATTTCTCACAAAGGACGTGTGATAGCAGGGGTCGTCTTCTGATGAAGTTGAGCTGCTCCTTTTTGGCAATGCGCAATTGTCCAATATCAAAGCGGAAACTGCTCTCCGATTTTATGAGGAACCATTCATGCCCATTTCTGATACGTGCAAAGCACCAGAGAACCTAGAGGTGATAAAACCTTTTTTAGCATCATGCGAAATCATATAAAAGCTTCTGTGTATTTAAAAAATATTTCACACTTTTTATTACCTTTATCATAATAAAAAATGAGCGTAAATTTTAAAAAAATCCCCATTTTTCAATTTTGATAAATAGCTCATTTTTGAAAAAATTAATTGTATATTTCACATTTCTGTCTAAAAAATTTGTTCAGATCCTTCTTTAAAAAAGAAGAGGAATAACATTAAGATTATCTTCAATGGACTAAAATTCGGTCAGACTCTTTAAGAAAATATCTAGTTCAATTTTATTTTCTCCATTCCCGGTTCTTTTGTGAAAGCTCGTCGTTTTCCGCCTTCTTCTTCAGGTGAATGCGAGTGGAAGGCCAAGCGGCCGTTGAGTGCGTCTAGATAAATTATTGCACCCTCCAGCATAGTTTTGTCTGTGGCAGAATGCGGGACAAAATGGATGGCCGACCGGGCACTTTATAAAACTGCTGACTGAAATTATCCCCTCTGCTGCTCGGTGGACCGCTCGCGCCTTGGCCGACAAAATAAAAGGGGTAGTTGTTTGCACTGCTGTTTGTTGTTTGCTGATAAAAGACGTGCCGGCTGTTATCTCACCTGGACGCAGAAAGGAAAGAAAGGGGCATTATTTTTTTTCGCGCCGACGCACGTGCTTCGCATTTCCTCTGCGAAGGCGATAAAATCGGCCGCCAACTGGACCTTGAAATAAGAAAGCAGAAGGGCAAATAAATAAGAAAATATTTATGCAAGTTTGCGAATTTTGATAATGTAAATCATTTTCAGAAAGGTATATAAAAATTTGAAAACAATAGAATACACATGATTTTGGATTTTCCCCCATTTATTTTCAGCTACAGTATTTTTTTTATTGTTTACGAAAAAAATCGTTCAAAATTTCCATTTTCTTTTTACATAATTATTTTTAAAATGCAAATAACATGATGTCATGCAAATATTGGTTTGCGTTTTAATTTAGGCTTCACGTTACTTTTTTGCATTGATGAAAACTAATTTCAGGATTTTTCCTGCTTTTCCAACATATTATGTGATAGCGTGTGGGATTCCAGACTTCGCCTGATGAGTGTTTATTTTCAATAATACTTGTTTGGAACAAGTTCAATTAAAACCGCAGACATATCACATTACACATTCACATGTATTCTGCCATTCAACTAACAAAGTTCCGTCCAAGCGGACTAAACAAACTGTGGTTCCCCATGAATTTGTACAAATCTTTCTGCACGGCTAATTTTTTGAACACAACCTAATCATATTAGCCGAGGATTGGTATGTTTAGTCGAGCACTCTAAATTGATGGAAATGTCATGTTGCTCTCAATTAACATGTAATTATCGGATATAGTAAAACTACATACATGCGCATAGGAGAGTTTTACTACAAAATTAGAAAATCAGTACTACTAATAATTGTTTTGGATTTTTATTTATGTTAAAATTTTGAAAATTTTTAAGTATCATTTTTATGAAATTTAATTGAATAAAAACCATAGTAAAATTATGAAATAAAAATATAATTGTATAATTTTTTAATTATGGATCTAATTAATTTCATAATTTATTTTTATTTATTCAATTAAAAATTTAATTGTATTTATGTTAAAATTTTAAATATTTAATTAATTTTTGAAAGGTAGTCTTGTTACATAAGAATTTTGTATAAATACCTAAATCCATTTGCTAGTTAACTCTTATTCAAAATAATCATTCATCAAAAAAAAGTTTTTTCATTTTGTTTAAAAAAAAATTATAAACGAATGGGGCGGCAAAACAATGGAGCCAAGAATAAGGTTAATCTTAATTTAAAAAAAAATTAAATTAAAATTAAATTGCTCTTTTTTCCATGCCTTCATCAAAATACTTTTAAAAATTAAATAAAAATCTAACAATAAAGTGTTTGTAAAATTATTCTTTTCATTTAAAAAATCTTTGTTTCCGCTATCAATGAATTCCCGTGAGATCACTACATTTCCGCTCACTTGTTATATCAAAGTGACATTATTTTCTGTTTCACAAGAGCAAAGTATAGCTCTCCATAGCATGGCAATTGAAAAGAGGCGATGGCGTATTAAGTTACGCTGTCGCGTGTTCGTCCTGTTGGAAAACAGAAATCTCGTTTTTCGATCGCGAAAAGCGAAAACGGCGGGAAAAGCATGATACGTCAGGCCGAGCGAGTTGAAATGTTTTTCTCCAGCGGATAATTTCAATTGACAGCCAAAATTGATCAAATTCCGGCGAGAGTCGGAGTGGTGAGGCAGACGATCCAAACACACTCACTGGGAAATATTATTTGAAACGATCCATACTTGGCAAAAATGTTGGTCCGCAGCAGAGGGCGGACGGGAAAAGCTGCTTTTTCCAACGCGATATGAGAGAGCGGCGCGCGTCACACACGAATGCCTTTCATCGAATTTGCGCCATTTTTATCGTGGAATTCCGTGCGACTTTTGGCAAAGCTGCAACACCTATGGTTTTGAATAGCTTTTGATTTTAGCGATATTTCTGTTTTTGAATATGTATTATATACAAAAGCAGATATTTTTTCATTCATTTTGTTTTTTTTTTTTAATATATCGCAATGATGTTGGTAAATTGCAAAGCACCAGAGTATATTTCAGCATTTATGATGAAAACGAGCTTTTTGAAAGCTACCACTTCATGAATTGATTTCGCGCGAATGTAAATTGAAGCTAAAAGCTCTTTAGACAATTTTTAATTGCTGTGTGCGTTACATGTTTTCTGCAGATGTATTAATATTTTATTAAAATCAAAAAGAATAATTTTTCCTTGTGTTTTTGAACTTCTGACTTATTAGTATATTGGTTTGAAAAATATATGTGTAATAATGCTGAGGAAAATAGTTTATTTTGTATTCAAATACAGAATATTTACTGTCTATATTTATGAATATTCAAGTTTGCAAGAGAAATTGAGAAGGCGGCTTTTTCAAATTAAAATTATTTTATTTCAAATTAGAAAATAGTTAATAATATTTTCTATTTAATTCCACAATATTAAATTAAAGAAAGGTTTAAATTTATTTTTCAAATCAATTGATGTTGTATAAGCAATATTCTAAGAATTAACTTTCTCGCGAGCATCATATTAGTAACCATACAATTTCAAAACGCTTAATCAAAATCAAATTTGTATTCTAAAATTTCATTAATTGCATTCATTTGGGATAGAATACAGCTCAAGAACACAGCGGAGGTTTTGTGAATTAATTATAGAGCCCTTGATTTGATTACAAACGACCTGGAAGGAGCAAAATCTCTATGTGGGTGTTGCTGTTTCTCTTGGTCGCTGTCGTATCAAGTGCCATACGTTTCTGGCTAAAATCCGACCGTTGTGACAAGTGAGCGGGGTCAAAACGATAATCTCTCGTCCGACATCGACGTCCACTTGAGGGTGGCGCACATAATATTGCATTCGCTCGCTGGATTTTCGCTTTGAGAGGAGCGCTGAAACTCCCCAAAGATTAGCAAGAGCTTAAACACAACTGCTCTCCCAGTCAGTCAGTACATATAGACACGAGTGCGGTGTTTGATGAGCAAACAACTGAGTGGATTAGATGAGGGCGACAATTTCTATTTGCCTTGTGCCTCCACATGCTAATTCAACTACAACAAGCAGCAGCCGCGTTGCATGAATTAGACATGAGAAGGGAAGTATGGACCGCCTAGAAAACTGGTCAGCACGATTCACATTCACGACGATTTCAGTATAATCTCAATATTTAATTATCTTAAATTAATTAAATTAATACTTTACTTTCTTTATTTTATTTCTTTTCTTTTAATGTGCTTTCTGTAAGATTTTCTAAAGAAAGTATAAAAGTGCATAATTTTTCTTTTTAACTAAAATTTTTCAATAAGAATAGTATTTATTTAAAAAAAATTGCCCTCTTAAAACATTAATTCTCTCTTCTGACGAAAAGATATTTCTAGACGTCCCCTCAAAACGGAGAAAATATTGAGGTTGCTCATAGTCGTTTTGATCCTGAAGCTTCACTTAAATAGTCATGACGTATTTCTTTTGTATTGATTCAAACCTCATAAATTTTGGATTAGGTTTAATCCACTTTTCCTTTCAAGAAGAACAAATGAATTATTTCTTACCAAAAGTTTTGGCGAGCGGGTTCTAAAGCAAATAATAATTTCCTCCGGCCGCCGGCCAGTCCCCTTCTGTGATAACACCAGCAATTTCCTCTGGAAGCATCATTAAAGAAATTCTCAGAAGCTTGCTAGAGAAGAATGGATGCTGTGTCTCACGGCATAACATCATCTAGCGAAAAAGTTGGGAGGGACCGAAAACTTTCTGCCAAAAGTAGCAAGCGAGTGGCTTATTAAAAGTTTCTCGTGTGGCAGCAGACCGGACGGATAAATGCAAGGCGACGGCCGGATTCGGAAAAGCATTAATAACGAGAGAAATCGACGGTTTGATTTATCGGGCGAGTGTTGCGAATATATTAGAGGCAACTTTTAATACAATATTGGTGGACGGGCGTCATTTTTCACGGTGACAAAGTGGAGAGAGATGCACGCGGACAAATGACGTTGCCACGGTTGCTGGCAACTTTTTCATTTTTTCCGCCACCATTTGTTGTAGAAGCGATCATGCAAAATGCGGCTCTTTCTGCAGAAAAACGCACCCTGCCGACATCAATCACCCATCCATTATTCATGCCGAGGGGTTATCTACCGCAAATTTTGTTTGTGCCTGAACGTAATGGCGAGCATCTTTTGGTGCCCGCACGGCTGCGGCTGACATGCGTGCGTCCCTTTAATGTACCCTGCTTGAATCCGCAAAAAATAACTAATTTTTTTGCCAATACGCGTGGCCCAGGTTTATGTACTTCAAGACTAGATAACGTCAGAAACGATTGAAATAAATTATAAATTAGTTAAGAGGCTGTTTATATAATTGAAAGATCATAGTAATAATTAATGAGTATCTATATGCACCAGTAAACAATTATGTGTGGATTTGTATGATAATACGTCATGCCCTGTTGTAATAAAATAATTTTATTCTCTAATCATGATTATTTCTCAATTTGCCCCTATGCAATAAAAATATTTATTAACTAATTGATTGTGTACAACCAGAATTGAAAATAAAATAACAATTTTATTTTAAATAGCACTATTAAAACAAATTAATCAATTGCTATAAAAATTTATTTATTATAAAACCTAAAATAAAAAAATCTGAAAAAAATTAATAATTTTTAAGATATATATATATTTTGTTTTTATGTTTGAATTTTTTGTCAACTATTTTTTTTTTTATTAGAAAGAAAAAAACTTTATTTGACAATGCAAAGAAAAACAAGATTGATTTATTAATATTTTACCACATATGTATCTAATAATGATGATATAAATATTTTATATTAAAGCAAAGGAATAATCACTAAGACCAAAAATTAATCCTATTGTCTCGAAAGCAATAAAAAATATACAAATTAAACTGCTTTTGGTATCAACTTGTTTGTTCACACAGTATACTGAACTACGCCAACATTGTACAAACTAAAAACAACATTACTCATCGAGTGGTTCGTTTTGTCTTGTTTGAACTGAAACTGGAAGCTGAAGATAAATAAATCATATGCGAGATCAAATGTCCTAATTAATGCCGTGCTGAACAGAGTATAAATATTGCCTTTTCTCGACCGGCGAACCTCAAAGCCGTTATGTATATGAACAGCATGAAGAGCGCGAGCTAAAACATTCTGAACGTTTGCACTCGTTCGCCAGCAATATATCTTTGATCTCTTATTCTTAGAGGCCGCGAGTGCAAATAATATTGCCGCGACTAGAGAAAAACCTTTTCTCTCTCATCTGAATGAGAGAGAAACGTTGCTTGCATGCTCTGGCACAGAAATTAAATGAATGCTGTCTACTTACGGATTCTCTCTGATGATGCTCCGTAATTAACTTTTTCTCCGCAACGACCAATACACTTATAAATCAGCCTTGTTTGACGGTTGCTTAAATCAATTCGTTGAATTCGTTCTGCTGAAAAAAAATTATCGAGGTATTTTATTTATTTATATGGAAGAAAATATCAATTTATAATTTACACTTTACGTTGTTTTTGCCGCTTTAAGCCGATTTGATTATGAAAAGAAATCCACTTAGCAATAATATAAGTGATCCTGACATGGTACTTAAGACGATTTAAATTAATGCTATTTTTCAGATTAACGCACTTCCAGTCAAAATCAATTTGAGAATTTTTGTATTAATTAGCGTGCTTGACGTTGCTTGAAATCAGGCAGATTCATGAATATTCATGTAGGCACAAGAGGCAAAGTTAAACGGCTCAAACTTAACGAGAAGTGTCACATCTTTCAAAAGCAAACCCGACGCGTGAGTTTCTAAACTCTGGATTATAATTCTTGGAGATACCCACTTGCAAAAGTCTGCGATTGGCAACTGATTGCTCCAAGTAAGAAATACAATGAGAGATCTTCATGTGTGTGCACGAGCAGATTTCTTTGTGACGGGTGGATACAGTGATTTTAATTAATTCTCTTTCAAAGATCGCAACGCAAAATATGAATGGCCCCAATTTGCGAATTGAAATAATTAGGCCATATTTGTGTGCACTCTGCGAGTCGGCGCTAAACAAGCACTTGCCAAATGAGCTTTTTACCGTGATGATTTAGAGTGACATTTTTCCGCTGCTCGCCTGTTTGATAAATTACGACATAGAAAAAGGGGCAGGAGAGGAGGGAGGAAAGTCTCACTAATTGTTGATTAGATTAGGTCCTTAAGCCAAACATTTTTATTCAATTCCAGGGCGTTTTTTATAATCTTACAAGGAGGAAAAGGAAATTATAAAATTCATCCATTTTTATTAAATTTTTGAGGATTATTATCAAGTTTGATTAAATACTAGTTTTGCTTTATTTTTCCATAGACTAGAAAGTTAATTTTTATATAGTAAAATAATTTTTTAATTAACTTCTCGTTGAATACTATTGAATTTTTTACTGAACTAGATTTCATTAAGATGAGAGAGCGGTTTAAGGAGTTATGACTTTTTTAACTTCGTCTACACTCTTATTCTCTTTATTGGACCTTACTTGGATTGCTCGAAGACAAATTTAATGGCAGGGGAGGCTCTCGGGGATTAAATTACATTGGTGTAGACGCGTCGTCGAAGAAACCCTCGTTGTTTTTCATTGTTATTTGCCCTATCAGCGTGAGCCGAAATTGACGACCGTCTCGTGGACTGTATACGCGACCGTTTTCAATCTCAAGACGTACATGTGCTGATGAAACGACGCGTCGTTTGTTTAATGGCGGAAAGCCGATCATCGCCAGTAATTAAAGAGGCGGAACGGATTCTTCGCAAATAGAAATTTGTGCAGAGTAAAAAATGGCGCACCACGCACCATTTAAGTTGAGGAAAACAATTATTTATTTTATCGTGGTGAATTTAGTCGGCTTATCTTAGCAAAACTCAGAAGCAAAAAGCACTCTCCATAAAAACAAACAAGCAAACAAACGAATGAGATTCTAAGCACATTTCTCGCTGATTTAGCAGTCTTGAAATCGCGTCAAAAGGATTTATTCATGTGGCACACGCGGGATTTGAAGCTTGCGTGAATTTTTCCAGGCGGCGCCCACCCAGCTGGCGGTCCGACAGCGCGGAAAATGGCAGGCACAGCATTTTTATCTCGCCAGCACCGCGTACATTCGCGTATCACGACGTAATAAAACGACGTGCCTATAACTGTTTAAAGGCTGCTGTCCCATTCCGCAAGAAAAGACAAAAAACAACGTGCACCAAGGCTTTTCACGTTTATTTTTACGCATCGTTTCGCAAAACCTTTCTAACAAGTCGGTAACCCTTCATGCTTTTTTGGTAAAAAAAAATCCTTACGTTATGAGAGAAGAATAAATAATATCTTTTTTTCTCTTTGACTTAAAATTCAGCATTTTTTTTGTTTAATTACCATGACTTTCTAAATCCTTGCTAAGCCAATTACCAATTCCATTGCAATTTGCTATGCAGATAATAGTGTTCCCTGGTGAGAAGATAGCGCGAGAGTCATTGTAAATGCATTAACTACTTGTTGTTCTGCGCTCACCGCAGTCTTGCGCGCGCGATTTTCCAGCTTCATAATGGAACAACTTGCTAACTCTTTATCAATTGTTTGCAAGAAAGAACCATAAGATTTATATCTAGTTCTGAAACGCCGTTTTAGTGGCCGTTAAGCAAAACTTTCGTTGTGACATCAAAAGAATTAATATTTTATTTTTTATCATTTTTAATCATTATTAGAATGGCAGCGATTTAAAAATTACGTTACCTTTTAATTTAAAACGAGTTAAAAATCTTTTTTAATTTTGTGTTTTCTTTTAAGAATATGTTGACAGGAAATTCAAAACACTGCATAATCAAGTAAATAATATATCGGTCTGTATTTTTTTATTTTTTTTTTTATTTTTAATAAATCAGTTTTATTAACATTAATTATAATTATTTAATAGTAATGATAGATACATTTATAATAATTATTATTATAAATTTCAATTTTATTTTGATGATATTTTAGGTTACTTTTTATTAATTCCGTCTTTTACCAGTGTATATACACATATTAACAATATTTTCTTTATTTTAATCTAAATATGAGTTATCAAGGATAGATATAGACTTCATATTTTAATAAACCTTATGGTAAATTTTTTTTTATTGCACTTAGGGGATTCTCCAAACTCTGATATGAAATGTGAAATTATTTATAATTCCTGAATAGTAAGTTTAAGAAATTCCTAGTAAGAATGGAAGCAACTTCACAAAAATACAATAAAGTATATATGCAAGTTATTTGCAGGCTGACTCGAAAGAGAAGCAAATACAAAAATCAGCTAAATAATATAGTTTGATACCGATTTATAATGTAATTCCCTAGATCAATATCACATCTAACAAGTTGCCTTTCCCCAATTAATTCAAAGGGAACGAGGCTGCCTGAGCCGAAAAATACAGGAAATACTCCCCAGCGGACGTCACTCAAAAGTTGTATTAAGGGAGTGGATTACAAGGAAAGTCGTATTAGGGCCAATTTATGGGGCTTCCGTGTGCTTCTCATTGCTCTTGTGTTGGAGAGAGAAAGAGAGAGAAGCGAACCTGAGATAATAAATTGTATCCTTATCCATCATGTAAGCAAGTTGCAAGGGGCGGTTCCCAAAAGCGGCAGCAGCAGACTGTCCGTAATCCCGCGTGATTCGGAGCTTTGCGAAGTTTCCCTGAAACTTTTCAACCCTTGAACTTTGCAGTTGCATTCAAAAACTTTGCCCAGCTGTTTCGATGCTCACTCTAAAACTCGTCACAAGTAATTTTCATTTTTCCATAACTTGCATGAAATGTTCACAGACTGGCTGGTGCAAGACAATCCCATCCCAGTTGCTCAAGGAGCGTAAAAGAGCAGAATGCCAATTTATTTTTCGATTCGCGTTTTCCCTTCAACAACTCTATAAGTGTGTTATCGGCGAGTGAAGTGACGCGCGTATTTATTTTCCTCAGTCGCTACCGTGGCGCTCGGCACTTTTTTTCTTCTCTCTCGCCCTCCGTTCTCCGCAAGAGATGATGAGTTTTGAGATGTATAAAGTTTCTGCATCAGTAAATATGAAAATTTTATCTCGCAGTGTGGCAAGCGGCAGGAAAAAGCCGAGAGAGAAAGAAAGGAAGAAACCCTCTTATTCTCCGCGCCGAACCATTCGAGTGAAGCGAATTGCGCTCCGGCGTAATGGCTAGAGAAGAATCGCCTTTTCTAGAATAGCAGCTCTTTTCCATATACAAGTACGTCCCGCCGGAATGCCCGTAATTTCATAAGAGCGCATATTGAATTTTCAACCGAGAGTGCTGCTTAGCGGGCAGACGAGACGGAATTGCAGTAATAGCCTCCCTCTGTACTTTCCGATGCACTTCTTCGTCTTGCGGATTTCTTTCTTTGCATGCTGATTACGACCATTATTGCCCAAGAGAGGTCTATAAAGTTTCCTTGACAAGTTGTCTTTAAAAATAGTGGATATATTTTAATAATATTGGTGTTGTTTTGAATTTTAATATTAAATTATAAATTATGAACAGGCAATTATTGTAAAATGAGTTCATTTCGCAAAATCCAAAGCATATTTCTGAGCGTTTTATCAAAAAATTCCATCCCCTCTTCTTTTTCAAGCCATTATTATTCTTGCAGTATTTACAATAGGATGAAAAATCCTTTTTTTTTCAACGACTTTTAATTAATAACAAGATAATATATTTGCAAACTAGTAGTTTTAATAATTTAAAAAATGTGTGATTTCATTTGCATTGTGGTTTTATTCTATCATTTTAAGAAAAATTAATATAATTTATTGAATTATTTTTCCATTTCAAATTTGGAGCTGCTATTTTTTTTTTAACTTTTTATTAACAACGTTTAATAGAAAAATATACATTTGAAACGTCAAAAGAGAGCATCGTTCGTATTAACAGAGAGCAGCGGAATTTTACAAAGAAGAAAATCCTTTGAACTAAATTAACTAATCCTCCAAAGTCAACACAGCGCTTGCAAACGCACAGGGATATATAAACACAGTTGGCCGGCGAAAAGAAAACAACCCGAGGATAAAAATAAATAAATCCATGTGATTCACGAGCCATAAAAACCGCCCGTTTGCTGCGTCTGGGCGCTTTTCCGACTGCAAGCTTTGCGCCGGGTCTAAACATAAACAAACAGTGGATAGACGAAGACAATTTCACGGCTCGACTAAGCACGCAAGTAGGTCACATTTGAAGTTGCGGAAGGAGGTGACATTTGCACCGTCAGGCCAAAACGGGCGCCGAAAATCGATCCCGACGGCCCGCTAGCGTTTGGCGACAATGAGCCGCGCGCGTTCCATCTCTTTAATTTCCGTGCATGCGTTTTGTGCAGCAAAAGCAGAGGCACCGCCGAGACTGGCAATAAAAGCAGATGATCCGCTTGTTTGCTCCTCTCGCATTATAAAGTGCCCTCGCCGACTGTAAAGCCATGCAGAGCTTTGCCAACCAACTCTTCTATTTTTTCACTCCTGCGCTGGAGGAGCGACGAGGAAAATCAAATTTGGCCAAACGGGTGCAATTTGATTCGGAAAATTCGCGTTCATTATTTGCTTCCTGCCTGGTAAACACTCGGAGTAAATTTGATCAATCTTCGTTCGCGCGCCGCTGCCTTCGCCTCTGCTTTTTTCCTCATGAAGGAATTCTGTCCGTATAAATTGTGAGTGGTTTTGGGTACACAATTGAAAAGAAGCAGGGTTTCATTTTAAAAACGCTTTCCTCTTTTTTTTTTGTTCGTGGGTGCTAAAGAAACCGTGAATGTGAGGAGGAGCGCAATATTCCCTTTTATTCATACAAGACTTCTCAGTTTGAAATATTATATATTTTAATTTCCAACATTTCAAGTATGGCTTACAAAACGACATTTAATTTCTTTGTTCGCTACTTCCTTGTATGCTTTCCGCAGGAAATTAATGGAATGTCTTGTTTAATTTTAGTAAAGCTTGTTTTTGTCTCATTTTATGCAAGCAATTAATTTTTACTGTTATTTTAAAGTAGAAAAATCTGATTAAAATTTGAAATAAAAAATCTATAAAAGACGGAGATTAATTTCAGGAGAATAAAATATTCTTTAGGTCGACCTGTTGGTATATTATTTTCATTTATTTCCAAGCGAAAAAGTTATTTCTGGCTCTGCCTCTAGTGAACTCCGCCCTGCTGAGAGAAAAAGAAAGAATTTAATAACTCATCATCAAAGACTCGTCGGACCGTCCTTTATTTTCCACCACGTCCTCCCTTTCGCACCTTCTCCCACCCTGCGAAAGTTGATTGCAAGTCTCGGCGGAATAAAAAGTTGGCGGGTCTCTCTCGTTACTTTCGCATTTCGCTCGACGCCTAATGTTGCAAACGACAAGAAAATGGGCGCAGCGTCCAACTACTCCAACTTCTTTACATCTGCTGGGCGCGAAAAATGTCAAAACAAGATTGCCGACCCTCGAGTTGGAGACCTACCGAACGCGTGCTCTTGATAGCTCAAATTTTTTGCCCATCGAAAGGACACGAATTTTGTCGATGGGTGGATTATCCCGGAGATCTCCTGGGCAATTCGAGAGAGTCCGTAATCGCATTAGGCGCCCGAGCGCTTTTCTGACAAATTGCCTTTTCCGCCAGTCATTATATTTTTATTCAATTACACACCGATGACTTCGTCAGTTTAATTCGCCGATTAAAAGCGCGGTTTCCCCTGCTTATTGGTGTAGTGAAAGTATTTTTTTACAACCTTCCGGCACCCCTCGTTAGGGGCGGTCTGTGAACTAATTTTATGCGCGAGGAATGTAATTAAAAACCGGGAAAAAATTACACACCCTCTCTCCTGAGACGCGCTGCACAAAACACCTGCCCCTAATGAAACGAGCAATTAAATAGAACTTTGGGCGGCCGGAGGTAATTATGCGCTTTTTTATTAAATGTGTCGGGTGTGACGCCAACACTGCCTGCTTGTCAACAGGCCTTTTCCACCTCTGCCTCCAAGGATAAGCCTGACGTGAGCGGGAAATGAGAGAGGATTGCGTAATGTAAAATACTTTATGCAGATTTATGCAACAGCCGTTGACTTCATGGACAATCATTTCTAGCGATTTTTTTCTTATTTATCATATTTCTCTCTGGGCTAGGCCGGAAAATTTTACCTGTGCTTTTGATAATTTTAATTTAAATTAAATAAAGACATTTATAAAAAAGTAAAATAATTTTAAAAACTCATCAGTTCAAAATTTTACTAACTAATGTTTTTAACCACTCAACTGATATTTCATTTCTTACAGATTATTGGTAAGCAAAAAAATTATATAGGTATCTCAAATTGTAATTATAAATAAATTATATTCTTACTTAGAATTTATTAAAATTTAAATTTCTTTACTCGAACCTAGAAGGAGAGCATATTATTGAGGCAAAATAAATTGGAAAAATTGATTAATCAGATAAAAGACCAAAAATTTATAATTTTTATGAGTGCGTTTCATAATCAAGAGTCAAGATCGACTCTCTTGTCGAGTTTTGAACGCAAGCAAGTTATGGCACGAAGACGAAATTAATGTGGCAAGGGAGGAAGTCATCGACCGTTGCTGCGGTGCTGCGAAATAACGCGAATCAAATAAAGTGCGCCGCTTCCTCAACCAAATTAAACGCCAAGGTGGTTAGCGAGCTCATTAAAGCCCCCCACACACACATCCCTCTTGCTTCTTATCAGCAGCAACCACGTACATGCAGTGCTAACTGAAGGCGGCTCAAATGCACTGCTGTCCGTGCCTCTCGTTAGCAGCTCGAGAAGTTTCGCCGTTCGCCAGCCGTAAAAGCCCCGTGAGTCGGAGCAGAGAGCACTACAGCTGCTAGTACAGCGAGATGGCTAATAACTCGCTGGGTTGTTACACACTGCATGAGTGAAGTGCAAATATCGTCGGTCACAATTTGAACTCGGAACTGCAAGAGGCACATAAAATATGATTTAATCAATTTTAAATGCGTTGGTTAAAAAAAATTCAAATATTAGCAATTTATTATGCGCCCAAAGTGAATTTGATATATTTTATTGTCAGTTTTTCCCAGAAAAAATTGACTATTTTTAGTTAAAATTTAGAAAAACTATTTGCAGATCTAAGATATTTATTTTAAAGAGAAATTTCACAATGAAAAGAGCTATATTATTTTAAAGTTACAAGCAATTCATTATTTTATGATTTTTTTAAATTTTTAAGTTTGAAACATAACTATTGAATTTTTGCTGGCAAGATAGTTTCATGTTTGAAGTTTGAAGGCAATTAGAGTTATAAATTCGAGTGGTGCTTCTCTGTCTGTACAGAGCTAATCAATCTTCAATCACCACGAAACTCGAGATCAGCCTGTCCAAATACTCGGAAAATCGCGATCGCCTTTTCTAATCTATCAGACGCGCCCAGACCTCTCATCCACCCTTTGATACGCAAGTTTGAGATTTCGCAACGCGCTAAGCCGGCGTGATCCACTTATTCAGACGGTCTCCCTCGCCGCCAAAATTTGATCTGCCCCTGGCGGGCGCCACCACTCTGGAGAGCTATCGGCTAACACGGGCCGCTGTAATTTGGTTTCCCGTGTCACGCGAGAGCCTAGCTTTCGAGCGGCCCTTACGGACATAATAATTCACGACCAGCAAAACTCGTCTGGCTTTGCTGGTCACGGAATAATGTGGTGGCGCCGACAGAAATAGCTTGCATTCCGTGACGACGACGCCATATCAAATAATCGCCACCGTCCATTGCTTTTCAAACCGTGTCCGAGCGATTTCTCTTCTTGTCAACGACGACAGGAAGGGATGTTGTTTGGTCTTTATTGTTACTGCATCGAATGGACAGCTGGCTTTCGCCACTCCCGATATCTAATACATGCGAGATGAAACTAAAAAGCTACTAAACAATACAGGCAGCGTCAAAATTTTTCCCATTCCTCAAATCTATTTTGAGCAGTTTAAAAGATGAGGGTAAAATCCAGAACATTTTGGCATATTTTCTCAAATAAATCTTTCATCATTAAAAATTTTCATAAGTTATTTTCTATTTATACTATTTAAAGAGGGTTTAATAAACTTTGTCCTAAATTCCAAGAAGTTATGGCGTACAAAATTTATATTTCAAACTCTTTTCAAATGCAACAATAACTTTAAACATAAAAAAAATCAAATTAATATTTACAGTTCTAAATTGAATTAAACGTATTTTTTTGCTCCGATTTATTTATTATTTTTATAAAAATAGTGATTAATTTTAAAAATAACAATTATTGTATTTTTCGTAAAAATTATCAATAATTAATATATTATATTTATTTTATCATCAAGGCTATAATGTAAAGAATAATTTCAAATCAAAAGTTGAATGATTTGCTTTCACAATCGTTTTGGCTCTATTAAATTCATTGGTATATTGATAAAAAATCAATTTATTAACTCGGTAATTAAGTCATTAATATTGCATATTTTTGCAGAATCAAATCTATTATCTACTTATTATGGTATGTGCAAAACGGAATTATTATTAAAATGATAAAAAAAATTGCATGCATTAAACTAAAGATTAACGTTTTCTTTATGCTCAACGATTTCAATGAGGAAAGGTGAAAGACATTAATATATTATTAACATTTAAAAAATTATTAATTTTAATGTTAATCAAAATAATATTATAAATCTTGTAACACTGGTGCCTCAGATTTTTAGCGTCTCCATTTCCTAATATTGACTCTCCGTTAAGCCGTACACAAAGAGGCGCTTAATTAATTTCTGTCTCGCAAGGAGCTGCGAGTTTATTTTTGGCAGACGGATGGAAAAGCAAATTATACTTTAACGCTGCGGGAACGAGCTGCCTTCACTGGATAAACACACACGACTCGCGGCGGGCGGAAACAAAGCAAGATCGATAAACAGAAACTTCCAACGCACTCTCAAACGCAAATGGAATAAAACCGACAGCCAGGCAATTTCAATCCGCATAATACTCGCAACCCTTTTCTTTTCACCTGCCCGCCGCTGGAGCTGAAATTTTGTTTCGGAAGGGGAGATAAACGAAGAAAGTCCCTCCGCCTGCTAAAAGATGCAGCAGCCCCGCGAAATAATCTTTTATCTGCAGCATAAATAAATCTCCTGAATTGCTCTCTCGCACTTTATGCCCCAAACTCGGCCGGAATGCTAAGCGCCACCGAAACACCAGCAATAAATTGAAAAATTCCCGCGGCCCATTCATAAATAATGAAAAGGTGGTTCCCAGCTGCAACGAGAAGCATTTCCGGCCCCGATCACCTCGCAACTTTTGAAAATTTGATTCTTTTATTTCAAACTGGGGTGCTTTCCAAAAATATCGTTTCAAACTGCCATAAATTATTTTGTAACAAATCTTTCTACAACTCAAAGTCATAATAATATATGCAATCAGACACAACTTTCAAAAATTTAGTTGTAATGGATTTTTTTAGATCGTTTTTTCTTCTATTGTAAGATTGGTATCACATAATTAACAATGATTTTGAAAAATGTAAATATACATCTTTTTATAAGGAAATTTAATACTTGAAAATTTATTGAAGATGTTTAAGATTATATTAAATATATGTATTTCCCCCCACAAAAATGAGACATTCATGAACTTTATCTTTTGCTTTGGCAATGCAAGTTACCACTAAAAGCCAAGGAATTCAGGCTGCCTACTTTTTAAATATGCAAGCGAGAGGCTATGCTTTATGCTCCATCAGCCCCTGCAGTTTTGCCATAGTTTGCAACCACAGGGGGCATTCCAAGCCAGTAGTGCAAAGTCCTTTATACTCGTATATTTACTATAAAGCGCTTTGTATGCTGAATAATTTCTACTCAAAAGAAGTAGGTTAAAAGATTTCCACGTTGATTGAATAAGAGAAAAAATCCACTCTGAAGTAATTTAAATGCTATTAATTACATTTGAAGGTATAAGAGCATTTTCAACTTGAGTTTGACGTCCGCAATTCATTAATATTAAATTTCAGATGCAAATGGTGTTTTTTTTTAATTACATAAATACCTGATAAATTAATTTATTCATTCTATCAAGAATTATTAATTTTTAATTAATGATTTTAAATTTTGTTCGAATTCTGATTCGCAGGTGCTAATTGGCAGGGCAGCGGCCACGCGTCCCAGAAGCACGCGGTGGCTGGCGAGGACGCGCTAATCACGTGCCTGGTGAGCATCGCCGACTCGTCGAGCGAAGGTTTGCCAGCGAACGGCGTGATTTGGGCCAAGCTCAAGACCAGTGACGGTGCAGGTGCGAAGAATGGCGAGGACCGCAGGGAGATCCTCACTGCGGATACGACAAGGGTCACCACCGATCGCAGATTCAGCGCCATCCGCAGCGATGGTAAGTTTCTTATTTTTCAGCTAATTTAAATCGTAAATTTTTTCGACAGTAAAAACTTTCGGTGATAAAAGCTGGAAGGCATAAATATCGAGTTGGTAATTAATACACCGCCCGTCGACAGTTTTGAATTGCAAATTGATCCTGTGCGCGCTTTTTGGCACGGTCTGCGAACGATTGGGAAATTAATACGATTTGCGCGCCAGCAGAGTTAATTGCATCAAAAGCGTTGAATTCGTTTCCTCGGATGAATGCCTTTCAATCAGGCCATTCGTTTGCTAAAAAAGATTTCATGGTCTTGTCAAATGCGACAGATTGATTTTTTTATTATTTCATAATGTACAAAAGTATGAAATTTACACAAAGAAAATATATCTTTTACAAAATACTGGGGATTATTGTAGAATTTTTCCGAAACAGGAAGAAGTCTTTTTAAGACAATGATGTAAGAGAAAAATAATTGTATTATTATGTATATGAAATCAATTATAAGATTATAATTGAATTTTAATCCTAATTGCAGTTAATTTTGAAAGCAAAACATTTAAATAAATATCATATCATTTAAATTGAGTAACAAAGGAATTGGAAAGTACTTTTTTTAATTTTTTATGTTAAATAATTAATTTGGCACATAATTGAAACAAATAATAATTTATTTTGCTGCCAGTTTTTGTGCCAGATGAAAACATTTTAGTTTGGCCATAAAAAGCAGTGAAACAATGACCGCAAACAGCTGCCGACAGAAAGAATTGAGCGCACACGTATACCAAATTGGCCTAATGGGAGCGATAAATTGCGGAGCGCGAATTGGCGGTACCGCTTGGAGCGACGTGCGGCCGACTTTTCATTCGCCGATCGGCAAATAAAAAGGATAAAAGCGTTGCCATTTCATTTGCATTCAATGGTGTGTGTGGTAGAAAAATCAATTGTGAAGGCAATGCCCAGGAAATAAATAAGCAACGCCGTGCAAATAACAAAAGCAATGCCAATTTTGCGTTTACAATAAACATGTGTGGCGGTTTTAAACATGTCCAGTGGTGGATTTGAAATTTTAGGCAATAAATCTGCTCCAGCTGCGTTTGACCCGGCCACGGTTTCCAGTTTGGGTCGACGGCCAATTTCACCGCTCGCGCTTTGTTTTTAATTGGAAAAGTGGTGAGGATTATGGGATTGGAATGGAAGGGTTGGAATTTTATTGCCAACCGCCTGCAAATGGCGACAGTTTGTTTTCCATACAAATTATTCCCTCCTGATTTTGCATCACTAAACTTTGAGGAATGCACTGGAAATATTTTTGAAACATGAATAGCCAGAATTTTTTTCAAAACTCGTTAGTTTGAATGTCCATATTAATTATCATTATTAAAATTATATGCGTCATAGTTTCAAAAGAAATAAACTTGTTCTGATTTGAGAACCGTGTTGCTTAGAATGAAATGATGAATAATACATAATTATATACATGGAAAGTATTAAATTTATTATTTGTCCTGACTGGAAAATTATTTTGGGTACGTTTTCTTTTTCAATTATAAAGATATTTTAAAAATAATTTTTTCCTCTTAATTGAGCAAGTTATAAAATATAAATTGCGTTATTCGTGACAAATTAATAAACACAATAACTCAAGTAATGGCATGAATTTCATAATTTTCTTGGCAACTGCAACGTTCAGTAAAAATTAACAAGAGTTTTGTAACTTACAGGGAAAGTCTCCCAAAAACGTAAATGCAAAAATGTGATTGTTTCTCAACTTTTCAACGCCTGGGAAAGCTTTCCCCGAGTTTAATTTAAACTTCGGTGAGATAAAATTTGCACTTGGAAGTTTAAGCCGCCCCTGTGAAACGGTCTTTCGCCTAAACTGCCAGGCCCAGCAATCGACTGCAAAAGTGCCTCATTCGAAATAAAAGCGGGCGGGTGTTGGAATAAATCGGCAAATAGGTTTCGTTGGCGGATCGTCTCGGCCTTAATGCCGCCTTAATGCCCGGAGAGAAGCCCTTGATTAATGCGTCTTTGTTGCCTTTGCAGAGGGAGACCACTCGGTGCTGGTTATCCGAAACGTGCAGCCCTCCGACGCCGGCATCTACGTGTGCGAAGTGTCCAAGGAACAGGGACCCGCACGCTCCTTCCACGAGCTCAACGGTGAGTACTCTACGAAAATATAAAGAAAAAAATTCTTTCTTCTCACGTGGCGATTTCGGTCGCAATCAGAGAGGAGGAGCGTCTGGGAATTGCAGGGAAACGGATACTTTGGCAGCGTGTGGAGATGTCAGCGCGTCACAATTTGATTCCCCACAAAAACGCTGGCAAATTGATCGGTCGGCAGGTTTTATGTTTCGTAAAGAACTTCGGCATTTGAAAAATATTATGTAAATTTGTAGTTTGCATTAGTTAAACATAATATTTAGATTCAATATATATTTGATTTTACATTTATTTTAAAACATTCACATTATTGAATCATTTTTGCCTATAAAAATATTTTCAATCAAATTTTAAATAGTTAAAAAAAACGGCAAATTTATAGATTAATTTTGTCTCTTTTGTGCTTTCTGCCAAGTCAAAATGTGAGATTTAATTATTATAAAATAATGAATACCAATTATGCCAAGCCAATATTTCCAGTTTACAACAATTTCTTTTTAGGTTGAGCGTTCTTCTTTCAATCTCATTAATTGGTCACTTGCTTAATTATAATGTACAGCCTTGCATATTTTAAGGTTGCAAGTTTGAGGAGCATTTATTGCATTTCACATTACTAGCCTAATCCCCATTCGTCTGAATAAAAAACGGTCTAGACTGTTTTATTGCTGAGCAAATAAATATAATCCGCCATCAATCAATATGCCACCGCCGCGGTACTTTGCCCCCAAATCGAATGTTCCCTCCTAGCTGCTTCTTGGTTATTGAATCAAGCCGTGATCAAGTTGTTCTGTTGTTGATGTCTGGTCTGGATACTCCATCTTAAATGAAATAAAAATTGATCCCCGTGGCTCGCTCCTCCTCACAGCTTGTTTCTGTTTACTGCGAAAATTCCTCTGGTCGTTCTTCTCATTTTTTTCTTGCAACGTGCCGAGAAAATAAAGACGAAATAAAAACGTGCCTTCTCGGTCGCACGCGCCTCCGTTTGAAAATGAATAAATGGCATTGTTTATGCTCGCAGTGCTGGAACTGCCTCAACTGCACAAGAAAAATAATAACGACGCCTCAACGGCAACACCCACGGAGGCGTCCAGGGTGGCCAGACACAATTTCACCGAGTGCTGCGTCCAGGCCGACGTGTCCAAGAGGTGCCTCGGCTTCTGCAACCTGCAGAACATCGTCGAGGGAAATACCGGCGAGGACGTGCATAACTGTGAAGTTGACTTCCCGCACATCATTAACTGCATGGCAGGTAGGAATTTTAAAATTATCTTAAGAATCCAGAATTTAATTCAAATATTAAAAAAAAATTAATATTTAACAATAAATTGTTGAATTCATTTCCTTGGTAAATTATATAAAAAGAAACACAAAATATATGTATTAATTTTCCATGATTTGATTTGATTGCTTTTTCAGAAGTGAGCAAAATTTGGCACGCTTTACAAAAATAACCTTCTAGATTTATTTAAAATCTATATTAATTGATGCTTATTGTTAGCTCAAAAACATATCGCGGTCATAAAATTAATTTCTTCAATTGACAAGATTTTAGTGAAAATTGAATTTAAATACCTTTAACCCTTGGACTCTTGAGAGATGCCACACAAAAAAGAAATTTCCCAAACAATAGAGTTAACACACAGCATCCCGACGGAAAGGAGAAGTGTCATTTATTTTCAGCAGATCGATTGGAAGTATAACAATGTGCATTGAGCTGTCGCCCGTCACTTTGTCAAATGCGCGTGCGAGAAAAGAATTCGGAGGGACACCATCTGTCCAATTCTCCGATTCGGCTGATCAAATCGATTGAGCCCTTATTGGAAATTCTATCTCTGTGCCGCGGAGAAGTGGCGGCGGCGAATCAGCCAGTCTGTCAATTTTTGCCACTGTCGGCTCCATTAGCCCTCGGCCGGATGAGAAGACACACAAGGGGGAGGCACTCGAGCAGCAACAGCCCAAAATTAATCCGCCAATTTTCCTGCTCAGTTCACCTCGCCGCCCTGATTTAGTCGCGAGAGGAAGAGACAAATCAGACATTACATCTACATTCAAATTGTATTGCATTTTTTTTTTCTTGACAAATGTCCCATGGCTGACGTTTTGATATGAAATGAAAAAAAAAATCGTGCATTGATTCTTCAAAGAAATTTTTTCCGACTTTTATCAGATGGCAGGGACCACACGGCGTGCTGCGCCAGGGAGGGCGTGATTGATCTCTGCATCGACGTGTGTCGCGGAATTTATACACCCACCTCTGATAAGATCAAGACGCACTATTCGTGCGACGAGTACACCGAGAGGGCTTTGGCTTGCGTCGCTGAAGGAGTTGGTGAGTTGAACTAGATTTAAAGTGCAGCACAACACAGGGCACATATTAATGAGCGTGAAATTATTATTTAATAATTATGTTTTATAAAAAATTATTGTTACTTTTTTAATCATTGCTTAATTACATAAAAACAACATGAAATTTATAAACCTTAAAATAACAGTACAGTTTTTAAATGTTTTTTTAAATAATAATTTTTTGTTTTAATATTTAATTTATAAAGTTGTTTTTAAACTATAACAGAAATAATTTTATTTGTTAAACAAAAGATATTCATAAAAATTTTATGTTGCAGTAGAGTAGTAATTAAAATTAAAACAAACAATATTAGTGCTTTGCAGTAATTAACCATTCAGGATCAGGAGTTCAATATTTGAAGTGGAAGTATAAGTATTTATTCATTAAAATTTACAACATAAATAAACCATTAAGAGGCCTGGGTTCTTTTGCCAAATTTGCTAGCTTTCATAAAATTTATTACGATCTTTTAGAAGGAAATAAACAGTTTATAAAGTTGACAGATCTGTCTCCTACAAAAGAAAGCGCGTCAAAAACAACCTTTGCATAAAAAATGTGCTTTTAATCCACTATTCCCCCTCTTTTCGTGCAGTTGTATTTTTTCCATTTCTCCCCATCTGTCAAACGCATCTCGCCTTTTTTGGAAGGAGACAACAGCAAAAAAGATGGGGATCGTCGGCGCGCACGACTGATTGCTTTTGCTTGCAGAGATTCTTCCGAGCACGCCGCGCCGCGTCAGAGTGGAGGCGCTGTCAGAGCATACGCTACAGGTGTCCTGGCGCTTTCCCGAGCATAACGCCGACTCGGTCACGCAGTACGAGATAAGTGTGCAACACGTCACTTCGTTCGACCCGCCCAAAACCACCACTGAAAGCGACGCCGTCGACGTGTCGGCGCTAACGCCTGTGCCGACGCAGGGGCCATTTAATCTCCAACTCAAAGTATGCAGACACTCTCATGACCATTATAAACATTAAAATCTTTTTGATTCAAAAAGTTTTGATGAATATCTAAAAATGTATAATAAGAAAACATGATTAAGTATAAAAGAAGTTTAAAACCAGAAAGAATGAAATTCATTTTCGGATAGTTTCTGAACTGTAAAAAAAATACTTAGGGGTCGTATAAAAAAAAATAGTAGTAGTAATAAATTTGAAAATTATCTTAATTATTATTAAATGCGTTGAAACAAAATATAAACATAAATAAAATTTATTTTTATAACGATTCATTTCTTTATTTTCTTCAATGAAATAATTTTATTTTATGACTCTCATTCACATTAAAATAATATTGATACTAACATAGTAAAATAAAATCAGGTTCCAGCCACTTACAATTCGAGCCTGATAAGTTCTCTCAACCCCTTCTCTATGTACGAAATCGCGGTGATTGCGGTCAACAGACATGGCAAGAGTCTCCCCTCCCCTGCGATCCGCACTTTGACACTCGTTCCCGGTCAGAAAAAATCCAAATCTCCAACATCAGGAACTCTGCCACCTCTTCCAGATGTGAAAAAATGCTGCATCGAAGAACACAAAGTGGAACCTAAGTAAGAACAATTTACTTTGTGTAGATTTATATTGAAAGCTATTTCATTGCTTACTGAAAAAAAAATAAGTATCTCCTCAGAGAAAAGACTATTTGCTTTGAAAATGCTATATATTATTCTCAAAGCTGTGATTTCCCAAGCTCGTGGATAAAGGGATGGCACCAGACTATTTATTTTTTTCTCTTTTTCTCACTCGCGCAAAACTCTAATGCACTTCAGCAGTAAAAACGTGTTGGAAGTAATTCGTGTCATTGCGCCGAGGCTAAAAAAGAAAGAGATCAGCGCCTGCACGAGTGGCAACTAGGCAACCGGTGCCGTCGATGTGCGCTGCGAATTGCATACTCGCGATATTAAAAATTCATTTCGAGCACATCATGGTCGGAGTGCAATATCCATAAATTGCCCGTGACACTTTGCTGCCGCTGTTCATAAAATGGGAATGACACCGGCACTTCTACTTGCATCAATCGTTAATTTGCTCTGCTTCACAATAGTATAAAAGAGCTCGGGAATAATTTTACATTTTACAGCGAGCTTTATTATTTCTGTGATGAAATGCAACTCGGCTGGGTTCACTGCACTTTTCAGTTGCAATGAAAAGAAAATGTTAATTAATAATTATTTTTTGTTTTTTATCAGATGCGCTGAACGACTTTGCAACCCACATCTGGAGGAGCTGACCGATCTTTCAGAGCTGTTCGAGTGCGCGCCATATGCGACTGCTGCCTTGCAATGTCTGACTGGCGGTCAAGACCACACGGCCTGTTGCAGAGCAAGGGGTGTTCCTGACCCCTGCAGAGATTTTTGCAGGGCGGGGAATGAAACGGTTACTTTTGACTATTCACATATCAGGTTAGTTTGTTAATTAATCTTAAATTCAATTGGAAAATAGTCAGTTCAGATTAATTTTTTAAAGTAAATTGAACAAATTATATTGAGCACTTAAAAAATCGTATTTTTTATATTTTATACTTTCAAAAAAAAAAAAAAAAACTAATGCAGGTCTTACATTTTTTACAATTTCCTAATTTATTAAAGCTTATATTTTATTATTAAAAGAAATATTTTTTTACATGATAATTTTAAGAATTTATATATTTATTTTGCTTTATTTGTTATTTAATATATTAAAACATTATTTTACTTTGCAAAACAATAATTATAAAAAATTATTTAAAGAAGAATTACTAAAAATACATTTATATATTTTGTATGGTAAATGTCAGTTTTAAAACTTTAGTATGAAAATGTATTAATTCTTGTTCATTGAGTTTAATAATTAAGGTTATCAATTGTCAGTGACACTTCCTCACTTCCACCGATTTAAAATAATTGTTGACTACTTTTGTTGCAGATGTATTGAATACAGTGACATTTACTCGTCGTGCCTCTTGCAAAGCTACGGAATTTTGCCCAGCGCCCCTCTGGACATTCAGGTGACCAACATCAACCACGATTTCGCCATCATTCACTGGTCTGACCCGGAGGTGCTACCGGAAACCATCCACCACTTCGTCCTGCACTACCACAAACTAGACCAAACCGCCGTCGACGACCTCTTCGTTTTCCGAACGGTGCTCAACGTCAAGTCGCCCTATCTCCTTTCGAGGCTGAAACCTGACACCAGATACGAGGCTTATGTCCAGGCGGTCAACGAGCACGGAACTGGAGAACCAAGCCAGAGGATCGTGTTCACCACCCTAACTGAAAAGATGGAGGAACAATT
Source organism: Neocloeon triangulifer (assembly GCF_031216515.1). Taxonomy (NCBI): domain Eukaryota; kingdom Metazoa; phylum Arthropoda; class Insecta; order Ephemeroptera; family Baetidae; genus Neocloeon; species Neocloeon triangulifer. The sequence continues at coordinate 10,530,647 of NW_026775554.1, read as the reverse complement.
AGAACAGGTCAGATTAAAGAATTTTTTTTTTTTTAATATTTTTCTTTAAATATTGCATGATTATTTTAGGGCAACTTACAATTTATATAAAATAAAATTATCCCAATTTTGGTGCTACGAGGTGTAATTGAAGGGCGTAAATTTATCACGTTGGGGCAAAATAAGTTGCGCTCACTTGACCCAATTACTAGCCATGAAGCTGCGAAATGATTGATGATGTTGGCCCGCCGGGTTAGCGCGGCAGATTAATAATGTGTGCCCTGCAAACAGATTGGCTTGCTGTTTGGCCAGGCGGAGAGCGTTATTTAAGTTAATTGGTGCCTGGAAGTGATGAGAAAAAATGAATCTGGTAGCTCTTGGGAAAATTACTCTCGTGCAGCATTTCATCTGGCTGATTTGCGGAGCGTGGGATTGAGGGTTCATGGAAATTGTGATGGAATTCCAAACAGCCCTTATTAGCTTTATGGAGCGTGAGGGGAATGAATTTGTACCCACTGGCTTATCCATTTTTGGCCTGGAATCTCAATCAAGCAGATTTCGCTTAAAAAGCCTGAAATGAAAATAGTAAATGTTTTATCCCTGAAATTCCAAAATTTCTTGTTATTGGATCTCAAAGAATGCCCCATCAGCAAATATAATTTTGGAATTTCAATTTTCAATGTAAATGCCATAATTCTAAAATTCACAGAATTAATTAAAATGCGCGTGGGTCCAGAAATATAAACAACCCTGATATGAACTTTTTATGTGCTTGTCTTTAACCGAATATATGTATTAAAAAATACATATTGAATTTTCAATCAAAATAGAATAATTTTTATTCTGGCAGAAGTAAATAAAAACGGTAGATATTTCTTTCAATTCAAAACATTCTGAGCATTTTCACAAAATAAATGTGTGTGTTTTTTTTTAATGAAAGATAATTTATTATTTTATTACAAGTCCAGCAAATTTCCGAGGAAATTATCGGCTGTTGTTGTTGCCTTTGTTGTGAATATTTAATTATTTTCTTCTCCTTTCATGAGAAACAATAAATCAACAATTTTCACAAAATTGATACACTTAAAACACATCGCAATTTTTTTTTACTCCAGTTGTTTTCTATTCAAATTTGTATAAGTTTGGCTTTTCTTTTCTGCAGGAAGAGGTGGTGGACATCTATAACTCAACCGAGTGCTGCGTTTCGGCTGGCTTGAGTCCACTGTGTCTGCCCCTGTGCTCGTACGACGCGAGCATCCACGACGTGCGCGCCCTTTCGACGGTGTGCGCGCCCTACTTCCACACGCTGCTCCGGTGCGGCGCCGGCGGCCGAGACCACCAGGTAGGCGCGAATTTATTGCCTCACTCGTTTCCCAACCAAAACCATTAGCCGCCTCTTGATTAATCGCTCTAATTACCGGATAATTGGACGACCCCCACACACAAATCATCCAAGCAGCTGTCGACAAGTGTGCATGCGGTCAACATGTCCACCGCAAACCTCTATATTTTGCCGATTATTACCCTGACCATTTGAAAAGTGAAATCTCATTCTAGCTGTGTAACTATGCTGGTGATATTAAGTTTGACAGTTGAGGGAAAAATATATATTAAAATTTATTTCCATTTTTCTTGTTTCTAATTACTTGTTAAGAATATTAATTATAAATTTTTAGACTTTTAAGTTAATTATAAAAAGTAAAATTTAGTAATAATAAGTTGTGCCTGGATAAGCAATTTTACTTAATTAAAAATGCTTGTCGCGTATCATATTTTAAATTAATATTCTTAATCCACATGAGTCTCAAAATTTATAATTTAATGTTCTAAACAAGTATTTATTGCAGAATAAGAAAAACGGAAATGAAAGTTTTCATTTAAATATTAAATAAATTTTTCAGCGGTTGTCAATTTTTAATTCTATTTCTCTAAATTTTTTCCATTCTATTATTTTTCAGAGCAAACGTGAATTTTAGCTTGTAAGTTAAACGCGCAGTTTGAAGTTTGCATTCATGCGTTACAAGGTCATACACCGTGTATATTACTTCCGACTTGCAGCCGAGACTGCTCGCTGGAAATTGATTTGGAGCCGCGTCGTCACATGTCCCACACAATGGATTGCGGCCGCCGCTAGCACTCCTTCCAGGCAATTAATGGGAGGAAATTTCCATCGGCGTTTTGTATCGTAATGTGATTTTTATGTCGGCGCAAAGCCATAAAGCCGTTCGTTCCTCTCTCTGCGTATCGTAAAATCTACGCAGAGATGCGCCCCGGCCGAAATGTCCACCATAAAATTCGCAGAGGCTGATTTTTTTCTCCACGCACCTTTCCAGATGCGGATCCAGGGCTCGTAATTCAAATTTTATGTCGTCGTTCAGCTTTGACCGTCGCGTTGATTGATGGCTGCACTGATGGAAAATCAGCCCTGTCAAGCCCTTTATCAGACACAAATCCATTTCCGTCCTAACTGGGCCCCATTGTAATCAGATCTGGGCTTTTAGGGAAGAAAAAAAGTGCAACAATAAATATTGGAACAGAGCAAGTGCATTGTTAAATTCAAATGCAATATGGCAATTATAATTATTATGTAATTTTAAAGTTTCAATTTTTTAATATATCTATCATTTCAAAATGACCTTATAAAAAATTTTAACATGTCTCTTTTGTTTGAAAACTTTTTTTCTGCGCTTAGATAATAATGGAAAACGCAATCTCAATAAGTCAACTTTCCGAAGCCAATTCACGCCGAGCCAATTTTGATTTACTGCTGCTGGCACACAAATTTTCTCCCCACCAGGGCCAAGTCGCGTAGTTTGGTACAAAGGAATTATCCGGTGGCCAAATCGAGCCCGAGAGAAAGAGCCTCCTACTTGCTTTCCACTCGCACGCCGAGTAAGTCGTAAATTTCTTCCAAAGTGAGTGCGCTCACCTACGAAATTCGGTTCACGTTCGAGGAGGACCCAATCGATAAATCGTCTTCCACCGCCGCGTTTATTCAGCTTTTATAAAATGAACGCCTTTGGCATTCTCGTTCCATTAATTTTTAAGACTTTTAAAATCGCATAAAGAATAAATACAGCTATTAGTAAAAAAAACGTAAATTTCAATTTAACTGCAAAAGTTTTCTTGTTCAATTGCTCTCTCTAGGCGAGAAACGATTTTCCAGCTCATGACTACCCTAGTGCTAAACGTGCCTTACTTAAGACCATCAGCAAATTGCTTAAACTTGTTCGTCTGTGTTTGGGGTCTTCGGGAAAAAAAGACCGTCGTCTATACTGAAGCGCTCTTCTTGCGAAACTTTGATTGCAAGCGAAACGGCTCATTGCTTTGGAATGGCTTCTGCCCAGAACAATACTGCCGCTGATAACCCCCAATACTGTCCGAATAAAAGTGCCTGCAATTGTCCTTTGGTACAATGCATTCGCAGTTTGCGGCGGCCGTAAATCGCGTGCCGTGCCAGCTGCGTCTCCAGCACACCCCACTTTTCGCCGCACAAGGCTGATCATTATCTGCACTCTCCGCATATTTATTCAAAGCTCTCCTTTATTCATGGAACTGAAAAGGTTCATTAATCCTTCCATTCGACTAGATGAATTTCCTTCTCGCGATTCCTCATTTTGTTAACAAGTTGAAATTCCGCAGTAAAGGAAATTATTTTTTTTAGCTTAGTTCTTCTCTCACTAATGAGATTTATTTGCTTTTTACGAATTAAAAAGCTCCACTTTCAATGTTATTTAATTAAAATTCAGAGTAATTTATCAACAAGCCTGCTCAAATTTTTCCCAGGCATGCTGCAAACGACGAGGAGTTCCTTCTAGATGCCAAAGTCTTTGCTACGGCATCTTGGAAGACTCGATTCCCTACACAGCAGCTATGTGCAAACAGTACGTGGGCAACATCATCCAGTGCTTTGAAGAGGGTAAGTTAATTTTAAAATTATTTTAAGAATCAAGCACACCCCATTTCATTTATAATTATTATTATTTAACTAATAATTCTGAAACTTCAAACTTGTCTTTAATATTTTGCATAACTGATTTGAGCAATATAAATTTGTAAAATTTAAATAAGGTTAAGTAAAGGAACTTAACCATTTCTACGCAACAAAAGGCATTAATAAATTCAAATGCAGAATCAAGGTCCGCTCGTCAGAAAATTTTTATTGTTGTCGAGCTCTCTGATTGGGTACAACTTTTCTCTTAAATTAATATATTGTTCGATAGTCGTGTTTGTTTGTAATGAAATATTTTAAATATTGCTTATTAAAAACATTATACTTAATAGAGCTTATAATATTAAAGTGCTAAAAAAAATTAACCTTTTTTAATTTTTATTTTTGTTTCAAACAGGCGCAGGAACTCTTCCAGGGCCCGTTCGAGAGTTGCACGCACTTGAGGTGACCAACCACTCGGTGAGCCTGACCTGGGAGCAGCCGGAGGAAAACGCTGGCCCAAAACCGACCGGATATGAAGTTCGCTACATAGAAGTGAACGACAGCGCCGAGACGAGGGAGCCAAAGGTTAGCAAAAGACCCTTTCTTTATTTTTAGAAATTTTATGAGTTTCAATGGTTGGCCGACGAGACTCGGAGCGCATTAATGTTGATGGAAAGTATCAGCTTGAAAAAGTGAGATTACGTTCCGGCCGCCAGCTTGATGGCCGGCGGGGGACAACTTTTAGAGGGGAGAAAGAAATTGATTGGAAAATTCGCTCATAATGTATGACACGATAAGGAACAAGAAGAAAAAAGGGTCGTGATATTCTCTTTGGCTTGTTTTGGCACCGCTCTCGACAGAGGAGAGAGACACGTCAATTTGCGGGCGCCACAGCACCGACAAGTGTCGAGATAGACTTTGGGAAAATTGGGAAAAGAATCAAGAAGGGCTTTCGTTCCAGAAAAAAAAGTGGAGACAAGAGAAGGTTTTTCTCTTGCTTGTTATTATCTTCAACACAAACCGCTTAAGTGAAACTAATTTTATTTAAAATTTATAAACAGGAATGTTTCAGTTTGAATTATTGTAAAAACGTAAAAATGCATTTTTATCAGATATATAAATATTTAAAATTATTTAAATATAATAAAAATGTTAAATTAAAATCAAATAATTTTATTGCTTCTGTAATTCACAAAGTTTTATAACGTCATTTTTTGTGTGACAATCGCCATTTATTTTAGTTTGTGGGTCGTACGTCATACGTAATCTATATATTATTATTGATTTTTTTTACAAATTTCGAAACCCATTTCGGTGAGTGACGTGTGTATCAATCTTTTTGCTCGTTTATTCGCGCTACACCCGACGTTGTTAGTACCACGCACGCATCCGTGCTGCGGAACAAAGTTGCGGCTTTTACCCTGTCACATCCATTGTTTCTGATTTGTATTTCTGCCAAGAGCCGACAAAGGCCTCGTGATGCTGCCAGCACAAAAAGAGTTAATTTAAAGTGGAATAATTGGCTGAAATCTGGCGCTCGCTGCATAGCTGCCGCTGCTGTTTTTATCGAAAGAGCACATGGCTGGCTGGAGCGCGAGCTGCGCACACAAAGCGTTGTAATGACACAAATGAGCCTGTTAGCCCGCCATTGTGTCAAACGGGGAAAATGAGTTTCGTGCTTCAGCACCGGGAAAGTGCTCCGTTCGGTTCGCTTTCGGGCAAAATTGATTGCCGAGAATTTCTGGTTCGAACACATAAAATCCGTTGAAGCGTCAAAGAGGAGATACAAAAATTACGAAATGCAAATTATGGTCCACAGAAACTTTCACAAACCCAGAAGTTAAATAATGTACTTTTACAAAAAATCAGAAAATGCTGTCTCTTAAAAATTATTTTACTATTAATTAATTGGATCGAGTAAAATAGGAGAGATTACTCAAAGTTATTTAAATGTTTTGAAAAGTAAAATTTATTTATTACCTACAAGCTAAAAATTAAATTTAAAAAAAAAATTGTCTTTAATTTTAATTTTTAATATATTATTACATTTTAAGATAATTTTTTATTGTTTATCAAATTAACCAAAATTTATAATTTTTTGAGCCTAAATATATTTAATTGTCCTTTGCTTCTTATAGAAAAAAAGTTATTTTTTGTAATAATTAAATCCACTTAATAAAAGCCTATGAAAATTAATAAAATGCCATGGAAGCAAACTTTTAATATGTATATCGTTGTCTTTGACTATCACAATTAGATTATTAAAGCTTTTTCTAAAACCTTTTATAATTATCGCAAAAAAAATGCATTATATCAAAAAAGCGTTTGGGGTCCAATCTGTAGCTTTCCTGGCAGACTTTAGTTGGCTCTCCGCGTTCTTTGAATAACGAAAGCCAAAGCTTGATTCCCAATAGGCAGGCCTCTGTTTCGAATGGCTGGCTCTTTTGTTCTCCAACCCGCTTCTTCATTCACCACTCAAAATTCCATATTACACAGCATCTCTGTGGAACGTAGGCATTAATAATTAATTGCGACGCTTTCATCTCTCTTTTTGCCAGCGAGTTTATAGTTGAAAGAGGGAACAAAGCCCATCACTGCGCATCAACAGCATCCGCGCTTCTTGTGCATTTTCTCCGCACTTTTTGCTACATCTTTCTTATCATTTCCCGCCACGTCAGTTTTTACGTTTGAATTATTATATCGTGCAATATTCCTCAAAGGGAGAATAAATTAATCGTGCGCCAGTGAAGTTGTAACAAATCTCTGCGCAGTCCTTTCTCCTTGCTCTCTCGCCAAAAAGAGAACGATGAGTTATGCGACGAGAGATAAAAAAGCAGCTTTTGCCGCCCTTTTTTTCAAATCTCAATGGTGCAATTAAGCTCTCGGTGCAATCGGATTAGGCCTTTGTCTCCGGGTCATCGCGATGGAAAAAAGCAAATTCGCGGAAAATCCACCCTTTTGCGAATAATATTCTGCCGGTCCTATTCAACCTGCTGGCTGGGGAATAATTTATCTGCAGGGACTACTCTTTTGTGTCGCTCCTTAATCAATATAAATGATTCTTTCCTGCGCAATTTGGCGGACGGAGAGAGAGAAAAACGGCGGGCGCCAAGCACTTTTGCTGCTCGATCAGCAGGGAATCGAAGGGCGCTGGGAAATAAGTTTCTCTTAACTCCCTCTCGTTTTGATTGACGATTTTTATTAATGTGCTCCAAAAAGGGTTCTCCCGCCTCGCCATCCGTCATACTTCTTTTCCCAATCTCAGTAGTTAGTTCATGATAGAGGGAGATGTCTTTTTTTATTTCTTCTCAAATGATAATCCTTCACTCTGATATCTGATGAAACCTTTATCCATGGATAGGAATTGTTTGTGCAGGTGAAAAGCGTGTCGAACACCAGCGCCACCATCGAGGGCCTCGTGCCTGGAAAAGTTTACGACTTTTACGTTTTGTCAGAGAACGAACATGGAACATCACTGCCATCGGCTATGCTGAGGATAAACATAACTGCAACAGGTAAAACTTCTGATATGTATTTTAGCCCAAAATAACTGCTACACAAAAGTATTTCATCTCAATTTTTAAATTATATGTCAAAAAGTTATTTTATTATAGTGAAATATTATGTAAAATTAAATATCTTTTATTTTTTCTTTTTAAAATTTTATTTTTATTTAAATAATTTAGAATTATTAAAAACAGACAAATTAAATAATGTATTTTTAATACTTTTTTGAAAATGTAACGGGGATATAATCAAAGTTTATTAATTTATTATTTTTCTTTGCTTCAATTTAAATAATTATATGAAATGGAAGTTAAATACACTTTGTTCATTGACCTTTTTGTTAAACATGGATTTTATTGCATCATACAAATTGAGTTTTTTATGAATATATTTTTTCCAAAATTTTTGCAGATGTCGGTAGTGGATTGGCAGGGATGACCTCATCACCGCGCGGACTGTCGATCGCAGGCCGCGGCGCCAATTTTCTCACCCTAGCGTGGCAGCCGCCGTTCGTGAGCCACCCGTCCGACCCCATCAAGTACAGGTAGGCCAACTTTTTAATCGCCCGTGCGGAAAATGCACGCACGGGTCGTAACAACCGCTCTTTTGAATGGAAGTGCGGTGTGTGCGCAAAATATTAATCAGCGGCCGTGAATGGCCTCGATAAAAGACCTTTAACAAAATCGGTATGCTCGCTGCGTGTGCCTCTATCTAATATCGCGTGCCTGCATCAGGCGCTCTAATCACGACTGGCCTTCTGTTGGGAGTTGAAAAAGATTTTATTGATAAAAACAAAATAATGTAACGTTGGACTCCTGTTTAACTTGTTTGGGGTCAACATTGTTTGAAAAAATTTTTGGGTTTAGACAAAAACTTTCACTGTACAACTCGTACATATTGTTTTACATAAAGATATGGTTAAATATAATAATTATATTTTATGAAAACAAATTCGAGAATAAATATATTACACATTTAGTTAAATATTTTTTTTATCAAGCTGTATCAAGCCATGGTGTTTCTTATTAATTATTTTTATTTATAACTTCATTTATTGTAATTACTTGGAATTGCATTTGCTATACTTTTTTGTTAGGTCTGGTGTAAGACATTTTAATTTTGTAGTAAAGAATTTTCAATTAACGACGGCGCCGCTTGCAAGCTATGCAACCCGCATTGCAACAGAGCGGCACAAGTTGCAGTTCTCGCCTTGCACGGAATTCACCGCATGAAATCGCAGTGACGGAAGTTACGACTTTCAACGCTGCATGCAATTCCTTCCTCTCAATCGGCTGCAAATTGACTCGGCTTGCGAGTCTATAAAATTAATCCGCCACCGACGGCGTCACTTTTCCAGAGCAGGTCAACAAACTAATGCGAAGGAGCAAACAGCCATTAAATGCAAAATTAACTCGGCGAGGGTGAAGTGAGGCTCTTACGCGATGAATTTTCCCATCTCCGAATTTAATTATCAGAGCCGGAATGTGTTTGCTTGCAGTGTTCATTACCGCGAGAATCTACCTGGCGAGCAGCGCGTGCCTTGGATCCGCACCAACACTTCCATCACTTCAGCCCTTCTGGAGAATCTCAAACCCAATACCCAGTATCAAACCCGTGTTGTTGCCATAACGGATAAGGGCTCGAGTCTGCCATCGGAGACGCTGCTCGTCTGGACTGACCCTGCCATGCCAGCCATTGTGGAGGTTTGTTGTTGTTTTTTCAATATTACTTTTCAACGTCACTATTACTTTTAATAATCTGAATCCCAAAATGAGGTAATATCCATATCACTACATATTAAGTTCTAATGTAATTACCCTACTTACTATTGAGTGATTTTACATCTTATTTATAGTATTATTTAGTACATAAAAAAACCAAAAAATAAAATTTTCAGGATAACACTTGACTCATCTCCCATTTTTATTTGCAGTTGTGCAGATAAAATTGTATTGAACAGTAAAATTACTTAGTAAATTAACTCTATATTATGCAACATAATGAACTTATTTGTTATTAAATACTTAAAAAATTTCTTGTATGGAGTAAAATACTTAAATTGATAAAATGAGAGATACTAATAATTAATAAAACAATTTTAATATTTAATTTTTTGTGTAACATACTTTTTAATTAGAGTTGATATTCTCCAATTTTTTATTTAACGTAGAATAATGTTAAAAAGTGACACACTTATAAACACTTAAACAATAACAAAGTACAGAAATTTTGGCTGAAAAATTATTTATTTAAAAAATCATTGCTAATTGATTGCAAACTTTTACTGGTGGCAGGATTTGCTAAATTGTGGCAGGAGGCGCCTTTATTTAATTGGTACTACCGACAGAGAGACACAGACCGCAGCTCCCTGCCAACTTTAAATTGGTGCGATTTGCATTGGCACTTCGCTCGCGGAGTGCATTCACGTGTTAATTGCTCTCAGCACATCGGCACGCTTTTGACGTGTGCAATATTTACAGAGGCACACACTATACACTTTGATTAATTACCCGCCAGCCGACACGAGCGAAAGATCCTCCTTTTCACTGACTACCTCTGCTGAAATTCGGTTTAATTGCGTCTGGCATTATCTCCCGCAGAGTTAATTAACACACGGCTGAGCACGTTGACGTCTGCAGCCGGGATTATCGCAGAGAGAAGAAAGGGAAATTGCGGAAGCAAATATTTAGACAAGATATAATATGGCCTGTTCATATTTGTTTGCCGGTTTTACTTAATCTCCTTGAGTGAAGATTGAAGTGCCGCGCGCAGGTGTTGCTTGTTGCTTTTCCGAGCAAAAACGCGAGACATTTTTGAAACTTTTTCTTTGAACACGCGCTTGAAATTTCAGCGACGCGGATCAAAGGAAAAGAGAAACGTCGAAGCGGAGCCCCGGCGTGCTGCGGTCGCGCTTTTCTCTTTTGAATATGTATGAGAAGAAAAAGATGATGAATGTTCGTGTAAATACATTTTTGCATTTTCGGTGCGCCTGTGTGTCTTGCGTACATGTGAAAAAGAGAGGAAATTATTCTGTTCAGGCGAGGGGTGTGGGCGGACGTGTAATGTACGGTGGACGGAAAAGCCAGCGTTTGAAAATGTCTCTGATCGCGATAAAAGTATTGCACGGTCTAAATGTCCACGGGGACTCGTCATTTTCGATCCGCGCTTCCACATTTTGCCCGGGGACATAAAAAGCATGCAGGCTGAGTTAAAACGAGCCGACTCTGTGGCCTTTTATTGCAGATAACTCCCGCCACCGGAGAACAAATGTTGATGATGTGGCTCTGGGCTATACATTTTTGCGACTTTTACGTCTTCAAGGACGAGACACTTTGATGTCACTTGGTAATGCTCACTCTAATCTTGGGCAGAAATTTTTAGGCTTCAACCGTCTAAAGAAGCTCAATAATTTTCTGCCCTGTGAAATACGTCTGTCTTCTACCGGAAGCCAATAAGGGTGTTAATAATTTTTCTGTTGAATCACGCCCATTTTTAGTATTTAATCTTTCTATTTGATGAGTAATTGATATTTGTTTTTGCTTATTGCTGAATTCTACAAAAATCTTTATTACTCAAAAGTTAACTAGTCTCATTAATTGTTATTTTTATGTAATAAATAACTATTATTTCTAATAAATTCTTTTTCCTATATATTTTTTAATATAATATTTCAAATCATTAGTTTTTCAGAATTTTTCAATAAAATTAATTAATATTCACAATTGTTAAAAAGTCTGAAAGATTCAAAATTAAATCCAATGAAAATCAATCACCATGAATTTTTAGAACTTAAATCGAACGCGCTGGCCAAACCGGATCAATATTAAAAGTTGGATTCTTGGTGAAAATTATGAATTTAATTTTTTTTTTTTTTTTTTAAAGATAAAAGATTTAAATAAAAAATTAACATTTTTTTATTAATAATTGCCGAACCTTGGCCTGATAAGTCTTAAAATAGTAGTAATTTATTATATTTTAAAATATTTTGATTCGTAGCAGTTTTACAAATAGAATTTAATTTAAAAAAATAATTTCCCTTGTAGACGTTGACCTGGCCTTTTTCAAATGGTCTTGAAGATTACGGCTGAGATGTGTTTATTTGTAATATAATTTTATTCTTCCTTTGATTTTGTCTTTCCCTCGGTACTGCCCTTGAAATTTCGCGTCTCCCGAATTTGGTTTCTGAACGACTTAGTGCCGAAACTCGCTGGCAAAGTCGTAAATTCAACTAACACACAGGTGGAGGGTGCAACCCCTTTTCGTAATAAAGCTGGGAGATTTAAGACCGCGTTTGCTTGCTTGCGTGTGAGAGAGAATAACGCTCTTGGCCATTAATGTGTTTCAGCCGCCGAAAATCCAGCCGGGGGCCGTGGTTGAGGGCGGCAGCATCACGGTGCTGTGCATCGCCCTCGGCACCCCCGCGCCCACCGTCTCGCTCTACGTGTCCGGCAAGCTGGCGCACTCGGAGAAGGACACTCGCCACTTGGTGGTCACGCTGCACAACATCACCAGGCACATGCGGCAACTCTCGTGCTACGCGGACAACGGCTTTGGCACCCCCATGCAGGCCTCCAAGAGGATCGTCGTCAACTGTGAGTTGCCCTCCCCGTCCATTAATATAGGGTCCCTGCCTCCACTCGTTAATTATCTATCAGGGCTCGACAGGTGCAACACGCGTATAGATTTTAAGCGGCTTTCGCGTGTGCTGTGAATGAGTTAAGCCCATTCTAATTAACATCTGCGTTTACTTCCATATTGACGGAGGTTTTCAGCAAGCTTAAACAGCTTCATAGGAAACCCCAAATTTAATTAAATATGTTAAAGCTTTAAATTGGGGAATTTAAAAAATATATATTTTAGAATGATATATATGATATGTTTGTAATGTTGCAATTATACATATTTTTACATACATCGAGGTTAATTGAAATCAAAAATATAAAATCAGTAACAAAAATAAAAACTAATATTCAAATCTAGATTATTTATTATTTTAATTAACCGGCATTATTTATTTAATTTGTTAAATCCTTACTTTTTTCCGTCAATTTCAGACAGTTTATTTGAAAATCAAATTTTTTATTTTATTAGGAGTAATATATTTTGTTTGTAAAGGTTTATCTCTACGAAATTTTTCATTTCTGTCTTTGATTGTGTGACTGATTGATAATTTAACTATGCTAAATAATCACGCGTCATTTAAAGTAAAATTTTATAATACAAAACACCCATTTACTATTAGATCCACCAACTTTGAGTGCCTCGTCCGCTCCCTCCCTTTCATTGAAAGGCGGCACTGGTGTGCTGGAGTGCAAAGTTGAGGCGCAACCAGAGCCACAAACCGTCTTCTGGAGGGACGCTGGCGGAAGGGTGCCCGTCGTCCAAGGAGGAAGATTTGAAGTCACAGTGAAGGAAGTCAAAGGGGTGGGTTTTTCTAAGCGTTTTACTTTAGCATTGGAGTTAAAGTAATTGATCCAATCAATATTAGGTTCCTGACACCAAGGTCATGACCCTGACAATTAAAAATACGCAGCATGAGGATGAGGGCGAGTATTTTTGCCACGCTGAAAACTTTCTGGGGAGTTCCACGCAACCTGTGACCCTCAAAATACGCCCAGCAGTAAGAAATTTTTTAAATAAAACATTTACTTATTTAAGTATGTAATATTTTTTTTCTGAATAATTTCTAATTTTGAGTTTAATTGATCACAAAATCCCCTTCATTTAAAGGAATCTCTGCCGATGAACGCAAGCAGTTGTTGTGAAAGTCTGAACGTGAACTCTGCCTGCCTGGACGCTTGTTCCGCCGGCGCCTTTCTAGACCTCGATTCCGTCCTTGACCAGCCCGAATGCGTCAACGACCTACCCAAAATTATCAGATGTGCTGCAGGTAATCTTGGATTCTCTTACATTAATTGGGCATTCGTTAAATGGAAAAAATTCAGATGGATCCGATCACCGCAGTTGCTGCACCCAACGTGGACTGCCCCAGAGTTGCCTGAATTGGTGCCGGGGGGAAACAATGGACATTTCAACTTCGACCTCAGCGTCAGCTCCGAATAATCACAAATTCTGCCTGCTCGTTTACGGCCAGCACATTATGGCTTGTTTCCAGCAAGGACAAGGTGCATACTCTAAAAAAATTACATTAAAAATCAATTATTTTCATTGATAATTAGACGAATCAAAGACGAATCTTCGTAATATTACATTTTGCTTAAAATTTTCATTTTTTGTCTGATTATTATTTCATATATTTTTCTCAATTTAGTTAAAATCATCAAAAACAAAACATCCATTCATCAGATCAGAGCTAGTTTGGAGTTTTAAATTAAAAATTTGAAGATAAAAAAAAATATACTCACAACGGCCTGCGAATCCCCTCTGATTTTCAAAAGTTTTCAAATCATATAAATTGCAACTACCAATTTTAGACCGACTGCCTGGGCCACCTCAATCACTGAAGGCAATCATGATCGGTGCCAATTTCGCAGACATCTCATGGGAACCGCCCACCAGGAATCCAGACGCAGCCCAAACTTACAGGTATGCAATTTGCACAACACACAGAGGCATAGCAATTTGCTTTGAGTTTGACTTGATATGTCTCCAACTAACTAACCCTAATGAGAATTGTGCTCATCGCTATCAAACGTTTCGATGGCGACTGCGGCTTTAGTTGCTTTGTACATCAATTGATGATGGTTTTCGACACGCACTGCGCCGAAAAAGTTCCCTTTGATGGATATTTGCGTTTGTTGCTCCTTTCGGTTGATATACGGCCCAAATAAACACGAGCATGGGCTTATAATCATAGCGTCCTCCGACTCAAATCCAGCATCAAATGCATGCAAATGAGCCCGGATATTCCATTCAAGCCGATTTCGATTTGGCCAAAGAGAGACGCATCCTTTGAGGGAAAAAGCTCTCTCGTCTTTTTGAAAAGAGATCTTTGCCAAAGGTTCTTTTGACATGAACAAATCAGCTCATTTTTGTGGCGGATTCGCAAAAGTTGGAAATAAGCTGCATTTTTTTAGGTATTTGATTTCAAATAGAAAATTCCACAAAAATGAATTATATTGAATTTTTTATTGGGACGGTACTCTTTGTGCTCCTTAAAAGTTATAATATTTTTATTTAAGGTTGATTTTATGAGACTGCTTTCCATTTTAACTTTTTTTGAACGCCAAATTTTTCCCTTATTTCATATTTTCCTTCATTTTTAATGTGTTTCAAAAAAATAAAAACACCCCTTTTTAATATGCAGGGTTTTCTGGCGAGAGTTGGGCTCTCGACTGGCTATGAAAAATGACTCTCTAACAACCGAATTGCGCCTAATGGGGCTCAAGCCGGCCACTTTCTATGAGTGTGTGGTGAAAGCAGGCAACCAGTACGGCACCAGCATGCTCTCCAAGCCGGTCAGGTTCAAAACCAACACTGAGGACTACATCACAACGCCATCCAGTCTTGGTAAAAATAAAAAATAAAATGCTAAAAAGGGCGAACCCTCCAAGCACTTAAAACTTTTTTCAGCCGGCTCAAGACTGGTCGGGGTCGCGTGGCCTGTGGGAATTGCTGTGGGCACGGCGTTGATCGGGGTCGTGGCTGTGCTCGTCGTCCTGGCCGCCGCATGGCTGGTCAGGACCAAAAAGGTGCCTTCGAATGCTGGCGGAAGGGTGGCGTTTGAAAACCCAGGGTACTTGCGTGAGCTGCACATGGACAATATTGCCTCAGTAAGTTAAGATTAAAATGTTTTTTTTTTTAATTCTACAATATAGATAAATAATCAGGGATATGCATTATGCAAATTTTTAGCCTCTTGGGAATTCTAGTACTAAGTTAGTGTTTGAATATCCCCTATTATAATATTTAATATTATTCAAAAATTATAAAAAAAATCTTTAAATATTTAATATATTACAATTTTTATTTATTTTTCAAGTGGATTCATATTTATTCAATTTTACAATTAATTTGATATTTTAAAATTATTAGAAAATTGTGGGGAAAAAGTAGTAGTCTGCTCTAGGAGACTTTTGAATAATTAAATTAATTTAAAATTTCCTTAGCTCTTTTGTTGCTATTCTTCAAAGTAATAAAACGTAAAAACGAAATTATAAAGATAATTATTTGCAATAACTTGGAGTTTAAATTTAATTTAAACTATTTGCATTGCTAATAAATTTTGACTGAATTTTGTATTTCATTTTTTCTGCATTGTATCCTCCAGGCTGTTGGGGATGGACAAGTGAGCTGGCGCCAAGAAAGTCTGCAAGTGGCCACAGTGACTGGTGAGGAAGGTTTGATCAGCGAGTTGCAGCACAGGACGGCGCAGAGCCAGCATGGCGACTAGTTGACTGGCGGACGAGGCAATTCGTCCTTTTAGAAAGAGAGACAGAGAGACAATCAGTGCCCTTATTACTACATTGCTCTCACGCACCGGGAGAGCGAGAATTGTGAGAAAAGACCCAAGAAAAGGCTGTTCTATCACACAAGATTTTGTATATCAAAAACACGGATATTATATAAAGAAATAGAGTTGTTGCGTAATCTGATTGTGAAAAAAGAAGGAATTTTGGTATTTAACACTGTCAAGCATCTGTTCTGTACCCGAGCAAAATGGAAAAAATAATATTTATATGAGGAATCAAAATGCTGAGCACACCCATGTTGAAAGAGTGAACGACCGCAATTAACTTGTGTAATTTATTGTGTAAATAATATTTGTTGAAAGTATTTAAATATTAGAAAAATGGATATTGAATTCTCGTACCTTCAGTCCATCAGACAATAGACCTCTGAGTATAAATTGAAAAGCACGCGCTGCTAGAAAATCAGTTTTAATTGTTGTGCAGGCGTATATTGGCACTAATTGTTTTGATTTTCTACAACTAATTTGGAATTTAATAACCACGTCATAAACAGGCCACACACCATACAAATACCAACTATATGCTGATAAGGGCATTTTGTAACTTGCAAAACTGTGTATCTCATTTTTCCACATTCCTGCTGTTATTTTTGTCAGAAATAAAGATTTAAGAAATGTTTAATATAAAATTGTAATGCGTGATTAATTGGAGAAAGGTTTAAAAATTAAAATATTGATTCTTTAATACTTCATTTTATTTTATCTTATGCTTCAACACAAGATGTTTAAGTAGGCGTACAACTTTAATTAAATGCAACGAAATCGGCAAACGATGCGTCCTGCATCTTCATAGAGATATAGTAAGTGTCCAGCTCAATGATAAATCATCCTCTCTGAGCCCTGCGCAGCTAGGCCAATGCATATTATTTTACTTCCAGAGTTTCCGAACATGATTTTATTTTTCATTCCTGATGAATAAACAACATAATTTCCAAAAGCGAACAAAACGCCTCAAACACGCAGAGGCGGTGACATATATGTATATATTGAGTTAGTTTCAACATTCATATTAGTTTCCGGCGTCTTTCCAACAAATTTCAAAGCACTTAATACAATTGCAAAAAGATTTATAGGAACAAAAGTAAGAGAAATTGCATGATAGGTTGTTAATTTATTCTAAAAGCTTAAGTAAAATTCATTAAGTTAGCCTTCTGAAACTGACAATTTACGATTTCATCTTCAAGATAGGCACTTGAACAGTCTGGATTAAATTAAACACAACTATATTTCTAAAATTCTGCGTACAAAAGCAGTATAAAATTATGTTTTGTTTTGCAATTCATTTGCGCTTGATCAGACTTGTTACACCAGTCCAATTAAGCTTGTAAATTTTGCATAGCAACTGTATCAGTGCATTGAATATATCATATATTTTTGGCATGATTTTTTAACTTTTCTTGTGACAATTAACGATTTACATTAAAATTTGGTAGACACTCTACTCTTATATGTAGAGGTCAAATTATTAGCACCAAAATTATACTTCTCGAATGGATATCTTTTTCATAAAACAGAAAAAATGTTGAAATTTAACTTTTGACCTCTACAATAGTTGTGGAACAGAAACATACAGGTGTGCTACGGGCTGAACTGAACATGACTAGCTTATAGCCTCTTCGATAGATAAATTTTGACAATTTTTTTCCCATAATTAACATAAATTATATAGAGCCCAATTTGGTTTTCAATACTCTCAAAACGCAAACGAGCCTGGCAAATCCATTGTGGGGGCTCCTCCAGTTGCAATTTTGAGAGAGGCTATATTATACTTTTAGTAGTAATCTACATATAGGAACAATAAGAAAGGAGCTTGTCAACAGCTAGTACATAACATTCTCAATATAGACTAATCAAAAGCTCTAACAAAGGAAATTTCCATTTCTACACGTCACAGATTTATTTTTCGTCAAATATTGTGCTTTTTTTTCTTAGAAATTTCGCACCTACGTCATTTTGGAAAAATGTAAAAAAATGGCACCATTTCAATGCGATGTGTATGTGTGTCATGGACGCCATAATTTTCCCTCTCTGAATACAAATTTGAGAGCCAAAAAGAGAGTCTGGAGAAGTTTTTGCTACAGAAAATTTGACAGCTCCTTGTGTTTTTCAAAGACGAAAACTCTTCAGGAGCAATTTATAATGGATAGGAATTTTTTTATGAGAACGACTAAAAAAATCTTTCTCCAAACTCTCAAAAAAATTCAGCAGAGATCGAAAAAAGAGTGGGTGGAAATCATGCACTCAGTCGAAGAGGCAGGCGATCAGAATAATGAAATAATCACACGTTTTGGAGCAGCAAATGGGCTTTTCTGACTTGGGCTGCTTGTCCTGCTGTTGCCTCTTCTTCTTGGCCTCCTTGGTGGGCTTCTGTTTGTTCCTCCGGCACGGCCACCACCACCGCCAGCACTTGCTCTTTGACGACTTGCAAGGACTGCCCTCGCAACTGCCAGGGTACTGATGGGTCTTGATCGGGAGGTAGTTCGGAGAGCAAGGAACTCTCGGCCGCGCCAGTTGCTCCCATTCGATGTAGTCCAGGGGCTTTAGAACAGCGGCGTCTTGCGTCCACGGATTGTTGCCAACCAGGCGCACCAACATTGTCTTCTGCTCCTCAGCAGTCAGCAGAGGACTCCTAAGATAAATTAACATAAATTTCAGACTAATAGATAATAAAAAATAAAAATAAATAGTATTAAAGCACAGGGAATTTTTGAATAATATAATTTATTACATAAAAATTAAAACAGATGCAAATTTTAACTTATTTAAATCAATTCTGCAAAATTTTTCAATTTTTTATTTATTCCTTCTGGCTTTTTATCTCTAAATTTTAATTTTCCCCAATTTAAAACTCCAAAACTCGCAATTCATATATGCAGCCTGCAAAACATTCCTGTGTTGCAGGTTGCATAACAACTTCATCTTCAGTCAGCTAGGGACTCACCTCACTGGTCCTTCTGCAAACTCCTGAGGGCTGAGCAGAAGCAGGCGTGCCACCTTTCCACTGCAGATGACGGCAGATCCTCCGAAGGCCTCTTGCAGGTGTTCGGCGGCATGTGGCAACTTTCGGCGTTTGCATTCGCACTCGGCCCATCTTTCCACGGCGTTAAAAAGGGACACTTCAGAGGTCACGGCAAAACTGTCTCGGCTAATGACCGCCAGAAGGGACTCCAGATCCAAGTCCTCCAACTGTTTCGGTCGGAAGAGTTTTATGTAAATAAGGTGTTGCAATTGACAAAGAAGGAAAAGAAGTTTCACCTGCTCGAGTGCGAGGACGTCGTTGGCATGCTGGTCGATCGTCTGCAGGCAGTTGTGCCGCAGCCGAGTGCTCGCCTCGCCCATCGCCACGTTCCAGTCCGAGTTTGAGCGTCGGCCACCATCACCAGCAGTGGCCATCAGGGACCGTCTGCGCGGACTGTCCATCAGACGACTGCCTTCGGTCTCGTCAGCCTCCAAATCTTCAGCTGGGGGCGCTGTTGGTTCCAGCACTTCTTTCATCTGGAGAAAATTTAATTAATTTAAAACAAATAAATTACATTTTATTATAAAAAAATTAATTGATTTAAAAAAAGATTATCTATGAAGTTGTAAGTGCGGAGATGGATGGCGTACTTGACAATAAAAGCTGGTGGCCTGAAAGACCTCAAGGGCGCAGTCGGGTCGCGTTTGCACCTGCTCGTTGAGGAAGGCGGCACATTCCCACTCAAGGCCCGGGCACAGGTACTTGTGCGCCACGTGCAGAGTGGACAACGCGGTGGACAACGTTTGGAACTGTGGTGGATGACCATACGCATATCTGCAACAGGAAGTGGGAATTTTTTTTATCAAAAAGGAATATTTCAACTCAAATTAAATCATTGCAATTTATGAGAGTATAAAAATATATTATGCATTATAAGTAAAATAAATTAGCTTTAAAAAATTTATTCAATTAAATAAATTATACTGGAAATTTAATCACATAATAGTCCACATTACTCTCCTATCGGTTTATTTAATACACATTTGACATTTAATGTCATAATTTTATCAAAACAATTAAATTTCTTTATCCTTTATTGTATTTAAAAAGTAAAGAAAGTACTTAACCGGACCCAAAATTATTACTTTAAGAAAAAAAAGCGCCAAATTAAATACATTTTCTATATTATTAGTGGATTTTTTTTATAAATATACTAACCTAAGAAGACAATCAAAGGCGCGCGGTTCAATATCCCTGATCTCGATGGTGCTGCCCCTTTTATGGGCCAGAGGCCCAAACACCATGGCCCTCAAAACAGGACTGCAGGCCGCCAGCACTCGGCGGTGTGCCGTCAGGCGCCATGCCTGACCTTCGGGAGGACCAACCTCGAACTCGACATCTTTGCTACGTTCCTGTTGGAAGAGGCACTGGAACGAGAGCCTCTCGGCACGCAGCTCGCACTCACCCATCTTCACCTTTTCTCATCAGATTCTGGAACAAAAATAAAATTTAAAGTTAATATATATTAACTTATATTCTCTCCACTCTATTTAAAATTTTTTTAGTGAAAACCATCGTGTTGTCATAAATAAATCATTCTTTAAATGCTCGCGTTTTTCTGGTGCGTCACAAAGCGCTCCAGTCATTGAAAGTGAAAACGGAAGCCTCGGGCCAAATTTAGCCTTTTGTATTAGCAAAAAAGTCTCTATTTGCCATTCAAGTGGAATTTGAAAATTCACAGACCACTACACTGGGCGCCGCGGTGAATGGCGAGGCTGTGTGTTCAGCGCGCGCGGCCTAAAATAATAATGATCTTTGTGGCTCTAGTCGCGCGCTTTTAGCAGCGCGCATGAGAGACATCTGCAAAGACAGAGCGCTGTCACACAATTCGTCAGCACTGCGGATGGGAAACGCATCTTTTGCAGAGGTTAGCTATCGGGAGCCGCAAATAAATACTGACGAGGAAACTTTTCCAAAAAGTAATAAAGTCTCATTGCAGTAAAATTGAAATCGCAGCATGACGTCATTGAAACCATGCACAATCGATGATATAATTATAAGCAGAGTAAATGCGCAGCTTTATAACATTAATGTAAGTGGTGTTGAAGAAATATCATGAAACCTCAAAAACGCAATGACAAAAGTTGCCTCACATTGTAGAAAAAAAATCATTTTTTGATCATTTCAAAATTTTTAATTGCAAACAAAAATGTTGTTTTAATTACTTAAAATTTTAGTTCATTAATTTCATTATTCAATAATTTAAGTGATTGCACATTATCCCAATAGAAAATTTCTGAAAAGGATGACAAATTTTTAAATAATTTTTTTATGTCTTTTTTTAAAGCGCAATTGTAATTCTTGCAATTTTTTAAATTATTTTAACCCTTTACTTGCAATATTTTAAAATAAAGGGGGGCGAAATCGCAACGGTAGCGCAAGTGATGCGTATATATGCATGTTGTGCTATCAAGTGCTGTCGTTTATCATCATCTCCCTTTCGCCCCATTCCAAGAATGCAATCCAAGCAGATTTCAGAGCATAATATATAATATATATTATGCAGTCACCGCGGTGTGAAAAAAGCACGCCTGGTTACAGAAATCCTTTTTCAATTTAATGAGCCTGCAAAGGCATGAAGGTCAGTAACTTAAACTTGAACGAGAGTGTGTTCTAGGGTGTATTATTTCCAGTGTCACAAAACAAATTCCGACTGAGCAGAGAGAGCGCGAAATGCACTGGACCATTTGAAAGTCGTAAAGAGAGAAGAGAAAAAAACAATTAGCGCCCGCTCGCGCTAAAAATGTCACGTCAATATTGTAATTTAGCATTCCAATAGGAGCGGAGAGCCTGCGAGAAAACGCAAACACATATTTTATTTTCCTTCCTCTGTAAAGTGTGGGAATATATTTTTCCCAAGCTCAATGAATTATGCAAAAAAACACTGCTTCAATTACTTGCCGGCTGGAGTGTTTAAATGTTTTCATCTTGCCAAACGATTTTTGTTTATATCACGCTTAAAAGTTTCAAAACATTAGAGGATGTAGATTGAATTTCAATATTTTGTTTTCTGATCAGATACTGTAGCGCTTATTATTCGATCGTGAGCCGCTTCCTGTCCAAACGAAATATATAAATAAATGCAACAAATTGAGAGCGCGGTCCGATCGTGCATTCTGTGCCGCGCGGCCTTGATCGTTTTGATGCAAATGAGCGTTTGTTTGCCACCGATTTACAAAATGTATACAACACTGCACGACAAGAGTGGCGGTTTATGCGTTTGAATTATAATTTTCCTTGTCTCGTGTGTGACAAATTTATTTTTCAAACGAGATTTGAAAATTAACATCGTCTATGCAAGAGACCTTGCTTTTTCCGCCAGCACAGTTTACGGGTCTTTTGTTTCAAAGGAAAATAAACACGTCTCATTTCGCAAAATCCGCCGTCGCTATTTTCAAATGACGTCTGCTTTAGAGGAAAAAACGACTTGCCTTCAGAGGAAAAATGAGCCTGCACAGCACCTAAGGAGCAGATTACGTTTCAAAGTCGCGAAAGCATTTTCTTTTCTTTTTTTTTACAAAACAGCTCAGTAAGAGCAAAAAAATTAAAAATCTAACGTTTCATAAAACATTTAATGGATGGCTAAAGGTCACATATTTGATTTTATTTCAGTTCACGCTTGGAGAACTGCAGAATAATATGGCACCGGGAAATGCATGATTGACTCGCACACAGGGTCAGCATCACGCTTGCTGGCCGGGAAACCCAATGCTCTATTTTTAAATCCGTGCCCAAGAGCACAGCACACGCGGTTTCCCAACCAACTCTGGCCAAATCAAATGTTGGCGTGCAAATTATTTAGAGGCGCCCAAATCAAATACAGTTTTATCAGCGCGCATCTCAAGTGGTGCTTTTTGGCTGCAACGCCAAATTGATTTACGACGTGCTGCTTGCACGCGAGAGCTTCTTGTTATTGCTTTCATTATTTGCCTCGCGCCTGACGTTTGGTAATAAATTGTTGGGCCTATTCAACCAAACTGGAGCCCTGGTCAAACAAAATCTGCAGCGTGCTCAATGGCACGTTATTTTATTGCTAATGGAAACTGGAGCTCTTTTCAAAACAAGGGTTTAAAACTTTGAAGCAGTTGAATAAATTTCAAAAACAATCTTAGATAATTTTTTATTCTCAAAATGATCAAATACTAACAGCTGGAGTTATTTTTGAAGTGGGTATAGAAATAAAATATAACAATAAATCCCTTTCATTATGCTTTAAATTAAATTTTAAATTTATAAAATCACAAAGAAGAAGTAAAACAAAGTAAACAAGCAATATAATTCACTTGTCACTATTCTTGTATTTATGATAAGATAATGCTCGCAAATAAATTAAATCTGCTGAAAATCAGAGCAAGATTGAGCAAGATATAAAAATGTCCGTGCGTGGTCATATAATTGTAAAGGACTTATAAATGTGTACTTTGACAATCAGTGCTTAAGTTTAGTCTAAATTTAAACAAAGCTCCTCCTATCATACCTTATAGAATTGGGTTATCCAAATTTATCAAGCCAGAGATAATCATGAATCCCACAGATAAGATAATTTTAAGACAGTAGCATACATTAAATATTTCACTAACCATAAGTTTCTGTTTTATAATTGCAAGATAACCTACTCTATATTCATTTGAGATTGTGGAATGGATAAATTTCAGCCCAAAAATGAACTAAAATAATTTTCTGAAATATACTTTTAATGAAATCGAACTGACAATTAATATTTGACGTCAGTTTGAAGAAACGTTTTGTAATAAGAATAACGAACCGAGTAAATAATTTTTTTGATTAGTGACGCTTCGCTTTTTTTTTTTCTCTCCAGCACATATGCAACATGATTTTGTCTAGCTGGCAAGCTATGCGCATGTGACAGTCATTAATAAAAACTGCTTTTTGTGTCTCAAATTTAATCCGGCGGCGCATTTTTTAATCTCGGGGACCTAAAAATAATACCAAGTTGGTAAAAATAGCAGAGGCAGTTCAGTGAACCAGCTCTTGGGGTGCTCTGATATTTTAATTGTCTCTTTTTTCGGCTGGACTCAAAAGTCTCGCTGCCGATCACGTGATTTTGTTTTTAAAAGAGTCAGTAACCCGAAAGAATGAAGAGCCGGGGTGGAAACTGGATTGAACGCACCAAAGCCCACTGCCCTAGACCTGCTGGTGTCACTTTTTCCTCCTACGCTCTGCAAATGTACGGCAAAAAGTAGCAGCGTGTGCGTCAGTTTCGTGAAATTCAACACCACCCCTTTTGCAAGGAGGAGTCGAACGACGGCAAGTCACTCTGCTTAAAAAACAAAAACAAAAGGGAGAAAGATTGAAAAATATCAAAAGTTTTTCTACAGTAAATATTCGTTTTGTGAAAAGATATTTGTACATAATCAAAGTAAATAAAAAAATAATAAATGGATTAAAATTCTACGATATACTTTTGCAATCTGTAATTCCCATACATTTTTTACATCAAATCACGTCGAAAGTTATGAAGAATCAAATTTAAAATCATAATGATAATAATAAGGAATCAAAAGCAAGGCTCTTGTTTTCTTTAAATAAATAAATAATAATATGGATCGAAATAAATATATCCTTAACTCCCAAAAAGAGCCGCTGAAGTGAAATTTTGAGATTAAAATATCAAATTTTTTTTTAATATTTGGTTGCATAATTTTGTATGATTTACAAAATTTAAATGTACATATAAATTTTACATGGTGTTATTGAATTATTTATAGCTCAAATATTTTTATGACGCTTATTTAATATAAATATTGATAGATAATTATTATTTTAATAAAAATGATCAAATTTAACCAATCTCCATCTGACGCACCTTTCTATTATGATGCTTCTCATCCCCAGCTGGTGAAGTGCTCTCCCCACACTGCTCTGACACTACTAAAGCAAAAGTCTATTTTCAGTTCGCGCTCCACTTTGGCTCTTTCTTTGGCCACTCGCGGACGGCAGGCAGGAGGATGGAGCATTTCAAACAAATTCCAGCTGGCTCTGCAGCCTCCTGCCAAATATCCGCAAGTTTAAAGAGCGGAGGCCAAAATTAGAAATGACCGGCGGGGAGCACCGCGGTCGCAAACGTGCGCTTCCTCTCGCCGCGGCACTCGAACAAAAGCAAACAATTAATAATATGCTGGTCACACGCGGCGACGCCAAATACGTTATATTTTTCAGATTTCAATCTGGCATGGGGTCGAAAACATTTCCATAAATAAATGTGGCTTTAAAAGATATCCCTGCCAATTGTGAAATGTTTTCTTTCTTTCTTTCTTCGCCCGGCAGCGACAAGTACAATGCACCCTCGTTCAGTGCGGGTTGACTAAGGTTAAAGGCGCGACCGGAGCAGCTTTGTGTGCGAGGAAAATAGAAACACACCCAGAAACGAAACAAATAACGTTGGCCGACCTTCGAAAGGCACACTCAGGGCCGTGCTCTGTTCTTGCGATTCCTCCCCTTAGCATGAAGGGTAGCCTTGGTACTGCTTAAGTGCACATTTGCCTACTCAGCCGATTCAAAACATTCTGTTTTCAGCTCATTGATTTTGCATATCTACCTAACCAACGAGTATTATTTTATTCATTGAATTATTGCTTCTCTTCTTTTTTCATTTTTTGTCTACTTGCCTTGAATTAAATTAATATAAAGCTTGACAACTTAATCAAAATATTTTTTCAAATTCAAAATTAATTTTTACATCCTTCTCTTGAGAAACAGCAAAGAAATTATTTTTAAATGTTCTCATTCATTTCATTATTGTCAAATAGGCTTTTGCGCAATTCAAGTTGGTTGAACTCTTCATTTCTTTCAAAGTAAACCAAATTTACAAGAGATAAATTTTGTGAATTGAATGTTATCTAGATAAGCTCTCTCTGCGTTTTGGAACTGTGCTCAACCCTTTTCCACAAACACACCTGGGCTATAAAAGGATCAGTCTGCGATATTTTATTTTTGGATCGGCAAATATCCAACGGAAAGATCAATATAGGCGGGCGAGTTTTAGACATTATGCAAGCCGTTCGTCAAATGCAAGCGCTTCCCTCACGCGCTTACTTGGTCTCGGCGGATCGATGACACATCGCGGTGAAAGAGAGGAAATCAAGCTTGATAAGAAAGCCAAACAGGACAGAATATCAAGGAGAACTGGCCAGATACAGAAAGTTGCTTATTCGCCAGCAATCTGCTTTTTATTTTTCGATCGTTTCCGCTTAAGGACAGAAGATAAACTCATTCCCTTAATTAATCTTAAGTCTTTATCAGCTTTGATTTATATTTTTCATTTGTCTGTTCAATAATCAAATGCTATAAATAGTTGTTTGATACAGAACTGCTCATTTGATAAAATTGATAAGATTAATAATAAAATTTAATTGATTGCTTTACTGAGGTGTAGTTTGCAGCAAAAATAATAATCAGTTTTTTGTATAAACTGTTTTTTTTTTAATAAAAATTTAAACTCCATATATGGGGTTTAATTTTTTCATCTATTAGTTGCATACTAGAAAAGCTCATTTTATAAGATTAATAATATAAGCCTTACTGACAACAAATTGTGAGAGGTAACAAAAATCATGAAAATTGATTACAGCTATGACTATATTTTGGCTCAATATATATGAAGTGCCAGGATAAAGTTTTATATGAATTAATATTATTGAATTTTATTGTACGCCTGAATGAAGAAAATAATAAAATTAATTAACGCATGATAGCATTTTGCGTGTGAGCTTATAAATAATTTTGATAAACATATCTCCTGATCAATAAAACCCCCAATTCGTTGCTTGCTTCACCACTGCCCCAGATGCACCAAAACTGCAGCCACAACATTATCGATCTGCTGGTGCGCTGCCCTGGAGCTCTGTTGTTTGTCAACAACCTTCCCCTTTACATTAAAATAGCTGCAATGTCAGCTTCTTATCACTATTGAAATCCTGGGTAAAAGACCATCCCTCGTCAGGAAAAGCCTGGCTCCAAAAACGACTCACAGTCAGGTCGCGGTGGTTACCTGTCAAAGGTGGAGCGGGTTGCACCAGTGGCCCAGTGAGCGGCGGTCGGGTTGGTCTCCGAAAAACGGCCGAGCACCGACTGAGCGCTCGGACGGACCTGCGCCCCGCCGTCTCTCTATCGACCCCAAGGACGGGTACCAACATGGCGCCCCACGCGATCGATTCTCTCGGCCGCGCAACCCCCGCCGCTCTGTACTATGGTGCCACCACTCCAAATCGCACCACTTGTAGAGGAACCGCGCCAGGGGTGAAAAAGTGCAGAGTGTTGCTGGAGTTTCAGGCTTTTCAGCAAATTTGACAATGTTGTATGCGATGTAGTTAATCGATTTGGAAATTTTATTTTGCAATTAAATATTTGGGCTATATTAATTTTTGATTTTAAATGCAAAACAGTTTATTTTGAGATTAAATAATAATGAAATATCACGTTCAATCTATAAGTATTACAATATACTTTTTTTAAATTAATTTTAGCAAAATACACATAATTATTTCTATTAAATACATACCTTTTAACTATCATTTAAACAATGATGGTTAATATGTCAAGCACCAGACCGTATGCTTTTTAAAAATTTTTAAGTCGTTGAAATTGTACTAAAAAATATAATTTTATTATCAGGAGTTGTGATCAATTTAATCAAATAAGAGTTAAAATATCAAAATTCTTAAGTTGCATGTCAACCAAATATATTAAATTAACAAAGTAAAAAGTAATAAAAGTTGATTGATAAAAATTATTTGCAGAAATAACTACTGTGATACAAATATTACCACGCTATATTCTCATTGATTAAACACCTGGGATAAAATAAATATTCATGGTTACTTACAATATCAGGCAGTTTTATATGAAGCAACGACCTTTATTGGTTTGTTGCTTCTCAAGGGCTGCAAAAGTGGAACTGCGAGGAAAGTTTGTAGCGCGTAGCCCTCTTATATCAATAGTATTGGCCCCCTAATAAATGAGATTATTTGCCCAACGGCTGAGAATTTCGCCGGCTTCCCATTGGCCACTCACAGATATCAGTACTGAAAATGAGTTTCGCGTTCCACCTATCTGGCAGCGTTTAGTTTCTCGCGGCGTCAGAAAAAGAAATTTCTAGGGACGATCCAACAAATAAAAAAAAAAAATAACCAAAAATTTTCAAAATTAATTCGTCATCTTCTACACAATAAATATTCCAAGGGTCGGATTGGCGCCATGTCGTGCGTAAATATGTATGATTAATTTGCATTTCCAGTATGAGGAGATATAACGAAAGGAAGTGGCTTTCAGACGAGCGACACGTCAATCCTTTTTAAATGAACAAACTTTCCACAAAGGCCAGCAAATAACCTCGGCATGTCGGATCCCAAAAAATATAAAATTCCGCATAGATTGTGGCTGTAAATTCCGACTGAAAAGGGTGCGAGACTTTTTATAAAGACGATCAGACCATCTGTTCGATCTTCCTGCACACAAATTTCTCTCTCTGCTATGTGAAAAGCGGCCGTAAACAATTTTCCATGGTGCAAGAAGAGCGACCAGCCCTTGTAAGTCCCATAAAAAGTGACCTGGCCTGCATAAGCCAAGCATGCCCGATGGAGAAATTGAATGCCGACTCTCTCTATATATACATATCATATGCGGACGTGCTGCTGGCAGGTATCTCACCCTGCACGAGGGGGGTGCAATACATATACAATGAGGAGGGTGGAAAAGAACAACATTCATTTTCAGGCTGTATATACCGTTAAACAAGAGCATTGTGCAAGGAGTATTTTAAAGCGTACCACGAAAATAGCTGTAATGCGCTTGGTCCATCGAAAATTCTACTAATTTCGATGTTGACAGCTGCACGCTTACGGTTTTCACTTCTCACAAGTTCATTTGCTTTTAACATTATTTATTTGTTTGACAAACTGATAATTTTCTAACTGAAAATTCATATAAATAATAATTTCCTATAGCAGTTCCTATAAATATCTAATAAATAGAAGTTTTATAAGCAACCCAGAATAATTTGCAGTAAATAAAAACAAATTTATTTTAAAATTTTCAAACAGGCAAATGATCAAAATTGAAATTGTATTTATTAGTTAAATAAAAAACTTTTTGCTTGAAACTTCTAAAATTATGGTTTATAATTCTTTTCAACGACACCACAGAATAAGTCTTTTGGAATAGACAAAGGAGGACGCTGATGAAAGTGATTTTCATATTTAAAAGCAAAACTTATTAGCATTCAAACCGAAAACTCTCAGTTGAAATTCAAATGAAGGAGTGACCTTAGCAGCTCAAAATGAAAAAGCGGTCAACCCTCTCTATAGAAGTCACAACACGGGATTCAATGTCAAAGCTCAGCAGGCAAAAGAATATGTTTTGAGATGCGCATAATGGCCTTTTGAAATGCTAAATTGATTGTTTTACCCCAATTCTGAGAAGGACCCGTTGTAGTAAAATAGTAAAACTGGCCTCCTCAGCACGCCCGCTTCTTCCGCTGAACTGTTACTCCTCTGTGCTCACAAATAATAAATAGGCGAAACCGTGTCAGAATAGGGTGGAGAATTGAGCCTTGTTCCCCATGTGGGTGAAAACAGAGACATTTTCACCCTGACTTGTACTACAACAGAGAGGAAAAAAAAGCAGTCTGGCTGCGGGCAGTAAATCAAATAGCGAGACGGAAGGTCGCGAGATTTTTATAATGCCATGACCCAGCAGCACTATTGGGGCTTCAAATTTAACACTCTTGTACACATTGAATTTTCACAGATGTAAAATTATAAATCAGCTGATAATTCAAAAATTCAGGCAAATACAATTTTTAAGTCCTTGAGCTTATGATGCTTAAAATAAATATAATTATAATTACAATCATTTTGTTGATTTTTGTTAAGTGTTTGAAGAATAAAATTTAAAATAATCTAATAAGACTCATATTCTCAAAACAAAAAATTGTTCAAGACACACTTTTTTGTACTAATTGTAAGCATACAAAGTGATCAAGAGTGATATCTGTGAATAAATAAACTGCAATAATGATAAAATGATCGTGGATAATTGTCAAGATACAAAGTGTAATTGGAGTACGACGAGGAAGTTATAGGGCCAGGGTCGCCTCCTAACCTTTTTGCAGCAGCTTTACTCATGTGAAAAGCGGCGAAAAATTCTCTGATCTGCTTACAATGCGTGCAATCACATTTACGCTGCCAGTGGAGCGTTTCAAACAAGACATATTTGTGCGGTCGGTTATTTTTCGATCGAGCGCCTTTTTGTCAATTGCATGGTGCGGAATCTCCGCTTGAAAAGTGACAGGAACAGGAATATAGTTTTGTGAAGAGAATCGGGGCGCTCGGGGGTTATATTTGTCACCCCCGCCGTCCAGAATATAATGAAATGTATTTATTGCTCTTCAGAATGACCTTGGAACACCTGCCTTGTGCGGCTGAAAACACGCTGCAGCCCAAAAACCCTTTCCCTTTCGGAACGAATTTACTGGAAATTCACAACTTAATTCTCTTCCATGAAAGCGTATTTTCATTTTGAAAACGTATTTTAACTTCGAAATAAATGATGTTTTTTTTAATAATTCGGAGGCATTATATAAATAATTATTTCATTCATTAACAAGTCACACTTAAAATATTTATCTAAAAATATCGCGATGCAATGCCAATTTGAAATTGTTTTTTTTTTGCGAGCTAATGAATATTTCCTTATAGCAATTTGCTCCAGTCTAGATTATTCTTCTTTTGGGCTCTCTAATTCTTTATCCAATAGTAACCCAAACCATCGGATAAATAGCAGGTAGCTAGAGTGAGTAACAAAATACTCGTCCATTATATTGGATTGCACCCTCCCATGGTATTCCTTTCAAACATGACAGTCAGACCTTTTCTTGGTCCATTTCTAGTGAAAATGCTGCACATTATGTTATGCGAAACACAATAAGCTACCTGACTCCCTGCATCTCTTTTTGTCATCCACCTATTATGGACGACACTGCGCCGTTGGAGATCAAATGTGTCCAAGAGTGCAGCAAAACAAACCAAAAAGGTATATTTTGATCAATATCTGAGATAGCCCTTGACTTGTTTTCTACTTCAGCAAATTTGAGGGAATTTCATTTTTAATGAATAACAAGCTCAGATGGATAAAATATAATTATGTTAATTTAAAGAAAATTAAACAAATAAATTCCGAAAACACAAAACAGCCAAGCTCTTTTTAAGAAATTAAGTTTTTAACGCTTTCGCTACAGAGGTTATGTTTTAATTTCATTTTCTTCCTTATAACTTTTTTAAGGATCAAACAAAATCGACAGATAGTTGTCCGTTATAATGTTGAACAGGTCAAGACGCGCCAATTAATTATCAACCGCCGTTGCTGGGAACCGGTGTGTCTGAGCGCCGAAAACTAACACCTGTCTCCTTTTGCTATTGTATGTATATGAGAAGGGGTGTGCGAAAGTATAGTCAGGGGCCATCACGTTTATTATATTTCTTTCTTTCTCCCCGCCTGCACCCGGCGCTTGCGAATTCATCACGGTAAAAACCAGGCGGCACTTCCTGTCGAGAGTCGCTTTTGCGATACACGCGTCCGTTTCTCCGGTTTTTATTTTGCTGGAAGCGCCGCCGCTACTTCGGAAGTGGCCGCAGTGCTCTCTGTATGATGACTTTGGCATGGCTTCATTTAAAAAGTGTAAATGTGATACCGCAGCACTAGCAGTAGCAGCAGTCGGTGCAAATTTTCAACTCAGACGAAGGACAGCTGCATTTCGCAATTGTGCTACGTGCGGTGCATAAATTTAAAAATAATAAGAATTCAAGCTTTTTCAGTCTTCATAGAAGCTTCATTTTTTTTAAACATATTAGCCTTAGAAAAAAAATATATCTCCAAATTTATGTCAAAAATTTAAAATAATTAATTTTTAAACACTATTAATATGACAATAAATAAATAAATAAAATTTTCAAAATAAATTATTACAAATATTTAATTTCTTTAATACTTGTTTTAAGGTTTTAAATATTGAATAAGTACATTAAAATATTGAATAATTTTAAATGTTGTGATGGAACAACAAAGTATATGCACGGAACAATAAAAATTAGGTGTTCATCCATTGTTCTTTCTCTTTTTTTTAATTATTACTTGAAATTTATTTATTGAAATAAATTATAAATACTTAAAATTTAAGTAGCCTCAAACTTTTTACGCATTTTATTCAAACTCCAGGAAAAACAGGTGGTCAAAACATGAGCAATTATTAAGCTTGCAGCAGATCTTGGCCGGCCATGAAGCCAAAAAGAATCATGAACGCATGTTCATAATTTCCGCATTTTCAAGCACTTTTTCGCTCTCCTCCACGACTCGGGTCTTGTGCGTCTCTTGGAAAAAGCTTGTTTCTTGCTATCCGCCTCTTTTAGGTGTACTTTTCAACGTAATATATTGTAAATTATATGAGCAGTCGCAACTTGTCACACTTGAGACTATCCCTCACCAGCAAATATTTGAATTCTCTCTCAGCGCGGTGGGCTTATCTGCCGCGCGTTTATTTTATGATTGATGGCATAATTTCGGCTAAACAAATAATACCTCATGGTATGCACATCAAATAAATCAAAGACAAGTTTCAAATTCTGCAACACGCCAATTCTCATGAAAAAGGGAAAATCAGAGTAGAAAATGTGCGTTTACATAAGTTACTGTTTAATGCTCTTATAAAAAAATTAGGGAATTGAAAAAAATTAGCTGCAAACTCTACGTAAGAATAGCACTTATGTGTTCATTACGGTTCATTATGTGTTGCATTATAGGGCATTAATTATGCGATTGCTTTCTGCACCATTGGCTTATTAGCAATTGAACAAATTTAAATAATAAGAATAATAAGATGCAATTTTATTTCATCGCTTCTATTTGGTCTCAGAACTGAATTTTTTTAGGAAATATTTGGCTGAAGTAGATTTGCTAAAACAAAAACAAAAATCTTTCTTGAGAAATACAATAAATAAAAATATACTATTTGTTTAGCTAAAACTTATTTCCCCAAATTGTTATAAATGTGCACGTGTGTTTCTGTTTTAATTAATGTCTTGCACAATTTCAGTAAAATGCGTCAAAACCTTTTGATATTTATTTTTCTATAATAATGAGATAATAAAATAATCGTAAAAAATAAATAATAGAAACCTCCTTTTTTTACTTGATGATTCAATAATCATAATGCCATCCAAACAAATTGCAAAACTTGAACAAATTTATAATAAAAACACAGTATTGACAGAAGAGATATAAGTCCCCCAACACAAAAATTATGTTAAAGATTTTAATTTTATTCATCAGTTGATCGTCTTCGCTTACAAAAAAGCTGTTGGCTCATCTTTTGATCGAAAACCCACTTAGTTTGGCCGAGCCAGACTGAGTGGCTGTAAGTTGCGGATTTTTTTTATAAACCTGATAAAAACATTAATAAAATAATTATTTGACATCAAATGGCAGCAAAATTAGAATCAAATAAACAAGACTGTCGTTTGAAGAGGCTTTCCATATTATGACGAATGAATGCAACACTTTTTTTGTGCTCATATGAAAGACTTGCATTCACTCTTCAAACAGACTCAAAAAATAATAATGATAATGGAATATTATCAGCGTAAGGCGGCTCTGTGTCTGTGAAGTCTGGAAATTCCCTCAAACTCCTCCGACAATTTTATGGCAGGATGCGAAAATTTCAGCACCTCTTTCTGTCAACGGTTTCATTCCAAACGTCATTTTGTTTGGTTTTCTTTTGCAATTGGCGCGACAACCACATTATTTGTCACCAACTCAAAAATAGCTGAACAAAAAATCACGCGTTCTTATACTGTATAATCTTTATGGTGTCTGGATTTCCGTTCTCGTCAATTGCTTGCTCTATATGCACGTCACACGCACTGCAGTGGAGTATTAGTTCTATTTAAATTCCGCGCAAATGTAACCAATTATTTCGCATCTGTTGGTTCATGATCCAACGATTGGAGTGCACAACAAACCCCTTTAATAAAACGTGAGGGTTGGCGTTGAGGTTATTGACCGAAAGCAGAGTTCGGCGCTAATGTAATGGAAAAGGTGCACGCCATGCAACTGCTTTGTCTCGTGATGGCGAAAGAGTGAGGGGTGTCATGCTAATCAAGGAGAGAAGGCGTGAGACATTTTCTAACTAATCGTCAATATAAAAGCAGATTAATAAAATCTAATTTTTCAATTAACGACGGTGTATAGTTGCAAATTTATTTTTTATTTTTCATTTTGTTGAAAAATAAACATAAAATGGTCTCATAGTCAGGTGAGATGCCACCTCTTTCGCCTAAAAGATTGTATAATATTTTATCCTATATATTATATCAATCAGTGTCAGCCCATGCCATCTTTCATTAGATTAATTATAACAAATCTTTTATGGAGCATAAATAGCACCATATATAAATTAAACAAATAAACAACAACAAATCATCTAAATCTTTTCTATATACAATATCGCTCTATACACTAGAGTTTAATCCATTTTAAATTTGAAATCCATATTTTTTTTATTACAATTATTGGAAGTTTTTTTTTATATTATTACATTTTGCTTCCGTTTTGTGTTCTGCTCCTTTTAAACATAAATGCCATAAATGCACAGCCGCAGTTTGATAATAAAGTTCTATGAAGGAGAGCGGAAGCTTATTTGTGTGATATGAAACGCCGATTCAGCCATGAATTTTTTATATAATATTTTGTAACATATATGCACCTTTAAACCATCATGAATTCTCAACTCAAATTGCATTTTTATATTTGATAAATCAAGATACAAAATATGACATGGAAATAAAGTATAAAATTTAAAAATTATTTACTCACCCTTCTGGTGGTTAGGAAATCCAAACAGCCGAAAGGTCGCCTTCGGTTGTTTGTCGCAGAATCTGAAGTTTTGGGATAAGCAGCAGCGGAGTTGGGCTGAACACCCAGTGCTCATAATAGAGAGCGGTTGTATTGTTCCGCGTCCGTCCGCTGGGTCGTCCCAGAAGAAACTGACTGCTGGATTGCTCTTGCCTCTTCTCTTTATGCTATGCTGGCTGCAGTGTATTCGTGTGTAATGGGAAGGAGAACGAATACAAAACAACCATGTGTGGAGTGGAATAGTTTCGGTAACCCATAAAGCCGCTGCGCGCAGGCGAAAAATAAAAATTTATCATTTATGCCATTTATGGAAACTTGTACACGGCGCCTTCTAGTTTTAAAAATTGAATTTAATGTAATTGCAAATAACTTCATAAGATTCATGGTGATTTTAATTTAAGTTCGGCTTTTCCTCAATGATTGTGAGAGTTTTTATTGTTTTAAGGAAAAACAATATCCTGCTCTACATGTTAAAATTCAAATCACCATCATGAATCAACCCTCGGTCGTGAACTTCTAACAAAACTTCAAGATTTTTACATTAATATAGAAAATGGGATGAGCAATTATTCCAAATTTATCTTTATTTTTCGTATCTTTTAGGAAAATCTTAATTTCAAATTCAATCTTCTGGGTAATCTTCTGTTACCAGTTACAACAAAAAATAAAATCTGATTCTCAACACATACTTTTATACTTTTAAGTAAGCGCTGTTTTCACGAACATATTTTATTATTAGGGGTAAGTGGCCGTGTGCGAAATCATTATTCATTGTTAAAATTTTAGTACATATTGGATATTATCAATCATTGAGAGATTGCTTTTACACACTTTTAAAAAAGAAAATTATCAAACAAGTAAAATAAAAAAAAAAATAGTGAACAAAACGATAAAAAATAAATAGCATATTAAGAATATAGAAATGATAAATCAGATCATAGTATAAAATCTAACTTTTTTATTTTTAGTAAGCCGAAAAGAACTGGATTTTTGTTTTTGTATATTTTATTTAAAGCCCAGCACTCCAATCGCACTTTATAAATATATTTGTAAGCAAGTAATGTTAAATCAAGATTAAAATGAAATGTTAAAATTGGTTAAAATGGTAAAAATTATTTACTGTAAGATCGTAAGATGTATCAAGATAACATTAATGGATTTACATGGAATAATAATTATTGATAATTGATGTTGCACCAAAAAATCTGCAAACACAAAAATCCACGAGGAGAAACGAAAAGGGAGACACACAAAGATCTTGGCAAGGCAGTGTAAGTTGGCAGTGTATTTGACAGCGGGCAGCGCGTGTGCGTTCTTCCCGCCACTTTTATTCAAACTGTTAAACTTTGAATCCTTCACTTACGAACACAGTTTTTAGGGCTTTAATTTTAATTTTGAAGATTTGATCAGATAAACTTCACATATCTGATAATATAAAATTTTTAAAGCCTTAACTATTTATAAAATATCTCTATTAGGTATAATACAAGGATTGAAAAGGCACGATTCGGCTAACTTGACTAGAGAGTCATTTGTTTTTCTCGCTCACTTCCGGTAAACAGCAGCCGTCGATACTCACGTGAAAATGGTAAATTCTCTATTTTAATTTCTCATCATCCATTGATGGAAAGCACTTTTCATTTTAATTATTCATTAGATATTTTATTTAACTCTTAATCTTTGAAATAACTGCCGTCGATTGTAAATTTTTCTCAAAAATATCCATCAAAATAAGCATCAAAGTCGGTGTCTGTAAGACCCTTGGATCAGTCTGTTGCTTTGTTGTCATTCATGTTAGAAAACGAGTGATTACAATTTGAATTAATGCAAATTAATATTTTTTAGGCAAAGAGAACGAAGAAGGTTGGAATCTGCGGAAAGTATGGCACCCGTTATGGTGCCTCACTCCGTAAAACGGTTAAGAAGATGGAGATCACCCAGCACTCCAAATACACTTGCTCGTTCTGCGGAAAGGTATGATTGAAATTCACAATTCACTGAATATGCCCATTACAAAATTTCAAGCCCTTCTGATATTTAATAGCACATATTATGTAGTTGATTAGTTGCCACTCCACACAGAAAATATAAATTTACTCGTCCAAATTGGATTTGATAGTTGCCTTTTATTCCGTCTGTTGTGCGTGGTTTTTGACAGAAAATTATTCCTATTTTTTGTTGAAGTTTGTTGACCTTAACCATTTTTTCAGGACTCGATGAAAAGGAGCTGTGTTGGCATCTGGTCTTGCAGGAGGTGCAAAAGGACAGTCGCTGGAGGCGCCTGGGTTTATAGCACCACTGCTGCTGTTTCTGTCCGCTCCGCAGTGAGGAGATTGCGTGAAGTTAAGGAACAATAAATATAAAATTAATATTAAATTTAAAAACTGTCAGTTTTGTTCATCCACAAACACATAATAAATTCAAGGTTCATACTAGTTTTCCCTTTTGTCAGTTTGAGCAATAGGTGCTATATAAAATTTAATTCTTCAACGTCCGCATTTTTTTTAAGTGCTGTGGACCGACAACCATAATGAATGCTTTTTAAACGAGCTACATTATTTTTATTATATCTGGAATCGGTATTACAATGTTTAACAATTTTTGAATTTTTATATTTGATTATAAGAAGCAAGTAATTTTATTGAGATCTTCAGTTTAAGAAAAGAAGTGTTTCTTTATCCAAATTCCAGGGAGCTAAATAAGTTGATTGATTTCTGTGCATTTAGCATTTCAACATTTTATTCAACACCTTGAGGATTCTATTGCATTTTTTTGGTTGGATACACTGAAAAGAGAAACATCCCTCGAACATATTAAGTATTTTGAATGTTTTCTGTTTCAATTTTTCCAGGTTAATATTTACAAAAAATAATTAAAGCCAGCTGATATGAGTGATTTTTATGACACATTAAACATACTATGCAGCAATGGCATACTTCCAATCAAAACAGCAAACATGAGTATTTTTCAAGTATGCCCAAATAAAGTTTTTTACCACAAGAGACAACACGCTACTTACATGCTCAAGGAAATACATCCACTCAAGTATAACACTATCTCTTCCCATTCTGCCTTGTACAAGATTGGCAAATTGCGGCTACGTACGACACTAAAAAAACTTATCAAACAAAATAATATAAAAGCTCAGTAGATAAACATTATAAATCCTAACGAAGTAAACATACGAGTCTATGTAATTAAAAACAAAAACTCAATCGAGTTTAGCAGACTAGCAATTCAAGTCTTTTCACAAGTCCGTCAAATTTATTTGTCCTTGGTTATTCACTTTGCACTAAAACTCACTGCCGAGCCTGTGGAGGACACGGCTGAATTGTACATTCACCGAGGTCCTGCACTGACCTCAGCAGTCTTTCTGTCGACGCTTGCGGCTGCGACGATGAACTCGAACTGGCCACAAACATTGAAGAGTCTGAAGTTGGCCGTGGGGCAATGCTCCTCACCGGTCGAACTGGACCGGCCGCAGGTACTTTGAGTTTGGCAGCGATTTTGTTTTGCAGCACGGCTGCGCCGGTTGGTCCGTGCCGCAACACGTGCTGCTTAAGTTTGTCTTGGCGGGCGAAACTTTTGCCACACAATTCACACTCGTAAGGTTTCTCGCCGGTGTGCAGTCTGCGGTGCCGCTTCAAGTGAGCCGACCTGAAGAATGCCAGGTGGCAGAAATCACACTTAAAGGGGCGGAATTCCGAGGTTGAGTCTTGCTGGGGCTGTGTCAGCTTTGCGTCCTGGTCCATCTAAAATGATATGGTAATCAAGCAACCGATATTTCAGACTTTAAATTTAAATAAGGTTATCAAATGGTCAATACTTTAAAGACAAAACAATTATTGGAATTATTGTTGGTACCTTAAGGCAATTGAGCTGTTTTTTTTTTAATTTAAAAAAGTATTAATAACATTCACATTCAATTTATTGAAATTTAAAGAAAAATAAAGGAGAGGAATAGCAATGTAGAATTTTTTTTCATAATTAGTTCCATAAAAATTTAAAGAGCTTTGTTAGAATGATTTTTCACCAAATGCCATTTTTAATTTGCTACAAAACAATTTCAGAGCTGTTCCAGAGATTTTAAGATCTGAATCTAAAACATCAGACAAATTATAGTAGTATTATTGATTTACGGGTAGATTTGCCGGGTCTTCGTCTTCATCAAAAGCGCTGTCCAAATGGTGCAGTCCTTGAAATCCCAAGAGATCAGCTGTGGGGTCCAAACTAAAGGGTTCAGGTTTCACATCCACCATGAGTTGCTCGATCATGGAATTGGCCAAAGGTTTATTGGAGGATTTCTTGGAAAGAGTCACATCATTGTTTCCCTGCAGATAAAGCATTTAATTTAAAAACAACCCAATAATTAAAAAAATCAACTACCTGCAAAAGTGAGACGAGCAAATTATTCGAAGTCGAGTCCTTGGAGTCGGTGCTCAAACTTGAGCTGGCGTACGAGTTAGGTATGGGTAAGATTTCCAGTCCGTTTAAGTCATCATTGGGGAAGAGTTCCAGTCCAGGCGGGGTGTCGTCATCCTTATCGTCCATCTCCTCCACTTCAGGATCGAAGACCTCCTCCTCTTCGAGATTGCTCTCGTCTTGCTTGTCTCTTCCAAGCAACTTATCGGAGAGTCCTCGGACGGCCAGCATGGTTGCCGTTTCCACAAACGACTCAATCTCGTCCTGGACGACGTTCAGCTCGCCCTTATACATGTACTCAAGAACTTTCTTCATCTCGGCCAGGGGCACGTCATTCATTACGATGATAGGGTTGTTACAGGGGTGATCCCTCAGCAGGACGTCAAAGAACGGACTGCAGGAGGAAAGAATGATCTTGTGCGCCCTGAGCATACCACCGTCGCAGCATAGAGTGACATCCACGAACTTCTGCTCCTCCAGCAGCGCGTCAAACAAACAACTCAGGTTCTGCAGGTGGTTGTCCCACTTGAGACGGAAAACCTTTGACGAATTTTCCTTCGGCATCGCGCTGGTTACCCTAGGCGTGTCGCAGCCGCATCAAAAATCAGAGTTTGAGCCCAGAGAGAGTGCAAAATTGTCCGAAATTTCGAAAGTTTGGTCCTTACTGTGAGTCAAACCAAACTTGAACCTTGGAAAAAGCAATAGTGCCACACCCCCTTTTGACGTAAGTATATTTATTTTGGTTGGTCGCCAGCGCTGCGACGGCGTCGTTCACAAACGCGCCAGTAAACAACAAGACAAGTACGACTGTTTTGCGCGTCTGGCTTTTGTGCCAGCTTGTGCTGTCACTTTTGAGGTGTCTGGCTAAATATTTTTATTTGACCTCAAGAATTAAGGACTACTATTTTTTCATGTCGTAAAAACGAGACTAGAAATGCCGGTAAATATTCACGAGTTAACAGAAGGCTGGCTGGAGTTGGAAAGTGACCCAGGTTTGCATCTCTTTGTGATAATACATTATAACATTATTTTATGTGTGCGTGCATTTTACTGATTATTTAAACCATTTTTGCAGGTCTTTTCACACTTTTGTTGGAAGATTTTGGTGTCAAAGGAGTTCAAGTCGAGGAAATCTATGACGTGCAGCGGCCGATTGAAGGCCCCGTCTACGGTTTCATTTTCCTCTTCAGGTGGATCGAGGAGCGCCGCTCCAGGCGAAAAATTGTCGAAGAGGCGGAGACCTTCGTTCGGGATGATGATTCCGTCAACAACATATTTTTTGCACAACAGGTTCAATAAAAAAATAATAAATTATGAATTCAAAAAAGATAAGTTAAAGGAAACATTTTCAACAAAAATTTTTATTTTAGATGGTTCCGAACAGTTGCGCCACACATGCCCTGCTTTCGGTGCTTATGAATTACAATAACCTGAATCTAGGCTCAACCATAAGCAGGTTGAAAGAGCACACATCTGGAATGAGTCCTGAAAATAAAGTTAGTAAATATTAAAAATGTTAAAATTTAAATCTATCAGAAAATAATTTTTCTTCAGGGCTATGCAATTGGAAACGTCCCAGAGCTAGCAAGAGCCCACAATTCTCATGCAATTCCAGAGGCCAGGAGAATGAACGACAAGTCTTCGAGTGTCAGCACAGGACGTTTTACAGGGGAGGCATTCCACTTTGTCAGCTACGTTCCTATAGATGGAAAGCTGTTTGAGTTGGATGGGTTGAAACCGTTTCCAATTGATCACGGTATTTTACTTAAATTGCAAACTATGAAATTTACTTAATTATGATTTAAAGGGCCCTGGGGAGAAAATGAGGATTGGACAGAAAAGTTCAGACGAGTTATTACCGAGCGGCTCGGCATTGCCAATGGGGAGCAGTGCAAAGACATAAGATTTAATTTGATGGCTGTTGTTCCTGATAAAAGAATAGCGCTGAATAACAAACTAGAGCTGCTAAAGACAAATAGGTACTGTGATAATTATAATAATTTCCATAATTGAATTATTTATAAACAAAAAATCTAGGCAAATAGTCTTGGATGCTTTGAAAACGCTTGTCAGTGAAGCAAAACAAAATGCTGACAAAAGTAAAAAAGGTGACAAGCCTGGAAGATCAAGCAGAGGTATTTCGAAAAGTCATTTTGTGTCTAAAATATTTATTGATATGCTCTACAGACGTTGAGAGGTTTGACGGAGGAGAGGCACAGAAGCCTGTCGATTTCAGCACTCCCTTAACAGTTCAAACCTCACCTGCCTCCAGCACAGACACACTATCAGACATTGGCTCTGCGGGCTCAATGAACTCTCCCGTTCCTAGTAAGCAATTTCATCTTGAGAGCAAAATTTGTTTTCTATACACACAAAATGCAAAATTTTAGACTGGACTATCCAATCTGGCCAGGGGAGTCCAAATTCTTTAAAAAAGCTTGTAGTTGTCAAAGTTAGCAGTGGGCTAAATTTGCCTGGTATGTCAATAGCAATTTTACATTGAAAATTTATAATTTATGAGCCAAACATTACAATATTTTTAACATTTTCAGGAAAAAGGGTTCTGAGCGAAGCATCTGAAAGTTGCTCAGAAGCAAAAACCCTCAAGTTTGAGGAGTCGGAGGCCGGTCCGTCTGACAGCAATGACAGTGAGGCAGGAGGAAAAGACAATTCAATGACCAAAGTCGATCCAAAATTGGTGGCCAAATACCCTACACTTTTTGGGCCACACACTTTTGCTCCAAAAGATTTGCTGGCTCTTCTAAAAAATCTTGACAATGGAATCCAGCAGTGTGAGCAGAACATAAAGGAAGAAACTGAAAAGAGGAGGAAATATAAGGTTGCACTGAAAAAATTTAAAAAAAAAAATGCTGATTTTAAATTTTTTAGGTTGATGATTCGAGACGGACGCACAATTATGATGAATTTATCTGCACATTCCTGACCATGCTCGCTCACGACGGCAAACTAGCTGATTTGATTCAGGAAAACTTATCTCAGCCCAAAAAGCTGGGAGCAGCTTCTACTGGGAGGAGCAAAGGGTAAGTTTAAGCAAGCTATTGAGCAGCTTTTTACCTTTTTATCTGTTGAATCTCAGTGCACCAAAAAAATCCACTCAGTCGACTCAACAGTCAACAAGTCCAGGCACTGGAAAGCAGAGAGGGAGGAAGAAAAAGAAGAAATAAGGATTTATGAAATTAAGATTGTTGATTTGGTTACAATAAATTATATACACGGCACTTGCAAAAAAATTGGTCATTAATTTTTTTAATTAAATTTAGTTCTATTGCAATATTAAATTTTCCTCACGCTTTATATGCACAAGCAAATTGCTAACATAATTATAAGCGTGTGTTACATAGAATGTGTCGTGCGTAAAACCATGAGTTTTGCGCAATTTATTCAAGCATCAAGATAAATTTTCCGCCACTTATCACGAAATCCACGAAATTAGGTCATTATTGCCAACCACGCGGTTTAGTTCTGTCACTTTTTCCCATTAAATCATGCAAGTAATTCTGCAAAGCTAATTAAATTTCCAGCAGATATGTTCAATTTTGCTTCAACCATAAATCAATTGAATTTTTGCTGTAGATTGCTTAATCTTTACATTCTGAAGAATTGCTCCTGGTTTATGTTGGCAACACTGCAAAAGTCAATACAATGCGCGAAGAGCCAAACACATCCGTGTATATACTGCAGGACAGTTTGATGGAGTAAAAGTAAAATGTAAAAATCTGGCCTAAGCAACAGTGAATTAGATTTTCTAGCAGTAGAAATTAGCCGAAGTCTTCTCTTGAACCCTTGATAGGTGAGTTTTGAGGCTTATACTGTCGCCTATCCGCATAATCTGACCCCAGGACTAACGCCCTTTGCAGGATGCGTTCAGCTGCAGCACTATAGTACATTGACTGCGGAGGAGCGACCCGATTGTTTGAGTGACCCACGTCTTGTGTCCGCATGGCCTCTTCAGAGCTGAAAAAGGCGCCGCTGGTGGCCGTGCTGCCAGCCGCCGCCGTCTGTCCCTACTCGTCGTGCTACTGTGAAGAAAACGTTTGGCAAATGTGCAACCTCGTCCGGCAGCAGCACCCGTCCGAATTATCCCGCTGTCACGTGGTCTTTGTGTCCAACGAGTCCAGAATGGTGCCTCTGTGGCGGCAGAAGGCCGGACGGGAGGAGGACAAGCTTGTCTTCTGGGACTACCACGTGATACTTTTGTACCAGCCGGACGAGCGCTGCGTTGTCTACGACCTTGACTCGCAGCTGCCGTTCCCCACCTACTTCCACAAATATGTGACCGAGACCTTCCGCACCGACCAGATCCTGAAGCCCACCTACTTCCGGTACTTTCGCGTTGTCCCGGCCACCGTCTATTTGCAGACCTTTTCCTCGGACAGGAGCCACATGCGCAAACAGGACGGAAGCTGGACCAAACCGCCGCCCTCCTGGCCGTTGATCCAGAATGGCGACGGCGACAAGATGAACCTGGACTCGTTCATCAGCATGGACACCAGAAAGGGCTGCGGAGAGGTCTTCAGCCTCACTGAGTTTGTCAAGAAATTCTTCAAAGTGCCCGGAAGCGCCAACTAAGGTCAAATTAATTATGATATTTATTTATGGAAGCCTTCCACGTTATGGTGCTGAATTTCT
This sequence comes from Neocloeon triangulifer, assembly GCF_031216515.1. Classification (NCBI taxonomy): domain Eukaryota; kingdom Metazoa; phylum Arthropoda; class Insecta; order Ephemeroptera; family Baetidae; genus Neocloeon; species Neocloeon triangulifer. Next base: position 10,486,781 of record NW_026775554.1, on the reverse strand, counting down.
TTGGTTGGAATTTTGTGAGCTTATCCATTGAGACGTTTTTATTTGTGCTGAGTTTAATGCATTAATGCATTTTATGAATATATTAATATGTTCCTACTTTTTTACTACTCGTCTGCATTAATTGAAAGAAGTGTGATGTAAGGTAAAAAGAGCTATAATCATTGATTGCGACAAATTTATCCCATTTTAATTAAAATACAAATTTTACCGCACGACGTCACAAGCCTGCCCCTTATTTTCTCGGCAGTCTGACCAAAAAGATCCAGCTGAGAACGCGCACAAGCAACCTGAATCAAATTGGAAAGGCCAAAATTTAAAATTTATTAAATACTTTTAAAATAATAACCTAATGCAAATTGCACTAATTACGCATCAAAGCACAAATATTTAAACAAAAATTAATGAAAAAACCTAAACGAGCTTCTGAACTTGGTTATAAATTCTGCAGCAGCGCTAAAACCATTTTAGCCAGCAGAGTTGCTGGATTTTGCATGGTAAAATTTTTTTGCAACACTAGCGATTTACGCGCATACATTAAGCGCAAATCCAATCAAAATGCACAGCGGCGTCTGTTTGCTTTGCAGCCCTGTGGCGAGGTCCTCTTCATCCCGCGTAATCTCGTTCCCCGCACAAGCGAGCGCCTGCTTTTAGTGGAATTATACAACTTGTGATACATGCCTGCCGGGCGGGCTTGCATATTTCGAGAAAATAAGGGGCTCTGTACGCGAGCATCTCGCACGCGAAATAATATATTACTGATAAACTTGCATAGAAAAAATTGGCATTTATCTCTTTCTCTATAAAATATAATTATCTCGCATTGCGCTTGAATTTTAAACATTTTATTTAGAGTTTATGCACAGTTTCAAAATTAAAACTCTCATCTATAGTGTTTGTTAACAAAACAAGGCAATATTTTCCCCAGTTTCATCTAGCGGTTGATAACTATTCTCTATATTATATTCCAACTAAAGTTAATCAACTATTAAAAAAATACATATACCTTCTAAAATATTGCAAGTTTCATCTTCTATAACATGGTTTTTGACTCTTGACAAGGGAATTTTTGACATTTACAAACAAATATATCTACAAATTATGCCAACTTACTAAATTTACCAACTCGACTTACATAATATGATCCAATCGCACTTGGTCTGCGTTCGTCACTTTCAAATTTCCACTAAAGCACCTATACCACCAACTTTTAACATACTATTCTCACTCTATTTCCAAGCTGCCTTTGTTCAACCTGACTAGTCCCCTGCGCCACTTAAATTTTATGTGCAGATTTTGGGTACGTTTCTATTAAATTCCCACGCTTAATTCATCCTTTGTCGTTCCAAACTCTCCCCATTTCCGCTACCGTTGTACCGTTTCTCGCACTATGAAGCTATACATATATATAATAAATAAACTGAATTCTACTCGGGCTATTTTGTCCTTTTTAATATGAATTGTATACTCAATATTATATTTACTGCTATTGCATCCAGCATAATATATTTGAAAAATATACATGTACACTTTATTGATCTCGTATTATATATACTGTATTGCATGATGGAACTGATTTACATTTAGTTGTTTACATTTCATAGAAGTGAAATTCAATAATAAAACATAAATATGCTGCTTTCTTATAAATTATGATATTGACAGACGCAAAATGTTAAGAAAAAAAATATTTACCTAACTCAAAGTATGAGAAAGCAAAAAGTTGAAACGGTCCTTTTTGAAGTGTCCTTATTACAGCAGTTGTTTTCAATATTTGATTTTCCAATGAATTATCACTTGAAAATTTAAAACAAAAGTATATTTCACGCATGGCGATTAAATAACGCGAAAAAAGTTACTACACCCTGAAAAAGCGTTTGCTTCGCAAATTCCAGTTATATACTAAAAATAAAAGAATGAAATATGTTATCAATACATACAAAAACAACAACTGTTTCTATAATTGATTGATGCTGTGCTTTATATTGAGAATTACTGAATATGAATAAAGTTTGTCGAAATTCTGATATCATTGTGTTTTTAAAAAGCTCCCCCCCCCCCCAATGAAAGGCGAAAATTGATCTAGTGTAGCGCAATATTTTTATTATCACATCACACATAAACTATAACTATTCTGAAACAGCTCATAGCAACACATTGTTTTTTCTATAAAGATTACAAATTGGGATCGAACACTCGAATTCCTACGAAAATTTCTCGCAATAAAACGCGGAGGAATGTTTGGTGTTCATTTAAGTGTGAATTTGAATAAATTCCTTGGTTCCATTTTTAAAAAAAAATTTTGAATAACATACGGTTGGATGTCTGTCACATAATTCAGAATCCAAAGATCTTATACATAAGCTGGTCTGTTTTTTACTCATTATATGTTATAATATAGAAATGTGTCAAGTGGATATGTTCAGATAACAACACTCGTTTCCACCATTTGTTTTTCATCGAAAACTATGGATGGCTCTTGCCCAAGCCCAACGGTCAATATATTATTATATATGTTTCTGTCTTCTCTTTTATGGAGATTTCCTGCTCTTTCAACAGTTAGATCATTAATCTCTCTATCATCCAGTTTACTTACTATAATATAGATTTAATTGATGAATCACACATAGGCGCTTTTTAAGTAAAAAATAAATGACATTCTCTCTCTCCACAATCCCGAGCTTTCCAACTCTCCCATATATTTTGCACTCAAAAAATCTTTCTTTTGTCCTCTAAATTAGTCAAAGTCGGTCCACTGAGCGCGTTTCTGTCACGAACAGAACAGGTCAATACTGTTGTGCTGCTCATTCCAAGGGTTTTTGGTGGAGTGGGACGAGGCCGTCGTTGGGTCCAGACTGATGGATCGCGGGGGTGGGTTCAGGGGACGTGAGATTGGGGTGGTTGAGGTGCTGCTCCTGCTGGCCGCCAGCCGGGCAAAACTTGAGTTCAGATTTTCAAATTCGTCGTCCTCAAAACACACCTGCAGACAAAATTTGAAAATAAAATTAATATCAAGTATTGGCGTCAATGTTTATCTACATTTTTTTCTATTCAAACACAAGAATAGTAATTCTCCTCAGATTTTATTACAAAATTTGCATTCAACTGTAAAACTTGACACTTTCTGTGATAAAATAGACGTTGTTTTTTTTGTCACGCAACTGCCATGTAATTTAATTTAATGCAAGTGCGCACTTACCCAGTTGGTGGGTTCCGTGCACGAAGGCACCTCCGACGAGAGGTCGATCAAGAGACTGTGGCTGCGACTTTTGGGGATGCCATCGCTCCTAGCCTTTTCTGAAAAAGTAATATAAAAGTGAGCTTAAGTTTGCAAGAAAAAAGTTTGATTTATGCCTTTGATGGGGTCGTCTTCGTTTTGCGTGTCGGAGGAAGAGTTGTCAGTTTTTTCTGGCAGCAAGTCATGCTTGGCCTGCGATATCTGCCAGAGCTCATAGGCCATGGTAAACGACTGAGCGATGGTCATGGTCACAGCTTGCGCCTGGAATCCAGAAACAAAAACACAAAATGAAAAAAAAGCAACCTCGGTTAGAAATTGAACCAATTGATTTCAAACAGTATTTCCCATCTTTATTTCTAAATTTTATAATAAAAGTTATTTTTCCAAACCTTCTATTTTCCATATCATCATTTCTATTTTCATAAATTAAGCTGCTTACAATGAATTAAAAAAAAATATATACTTAACTAATTTACATTCAATTCAAACCTTTTGAAATTAGAACAATTGTAAAAAATTTAATTATGTCAAAAAAAATGTGATTGCTGGTTTTGTAAACATAATTGTTTTGATAAAAAAAAAATTGCGTACCACTTTTCGTTTTGGGCACAGAAAAGCGTGACACTCCATTGTCTCGTTGCTGTTGGTTGCGATGAAAGCAAACACGTGGTCATAAGTGGCGTCAGCCGAGCAATACGATATTCTGAAATTAAAAAGTGATTTGATTGTTTAAAAATTATTAGAAAACATGAAATGAGTTTTTATATATGTACCTGTAGATGGAGACGTCCAAGTGGATTTCGTCCGTGGCGATGTCGACCATCCTGATGCCGTTGAGTCCGACCGTCAAACTCACCCTCTGCAGTTTCTTGCTGCTCGCCTTTGCCTGCAGCACAATAAATTTGGTGTGGTGAGAATAACGCTGGATATTGACTTTTGGCGCAAGTGAGAAAATTACATAAGTGCGTGAACGTTTGATGCCAGAAAATTGGTGTGTGCAGACAGGCGGAATTGGCGGGTTTAGGAAATTGGCGTCGCCTCTCGTTCAAGCGTAATTTATCCGCCTTGAGGCTCTGTATATAGAAAAGTGCGCAGCGCCTCTTGTTTCTCTTGCAAAATGTAAATGACGCGGGCAAAGAGGCTCGTTTAAAATAGCATGCTTTTCTTTGAAGATGGGCTCAAAAGAATTTAATTTCAGCTTTTATGGCCCCCAGGAAAATGCGGGAAGTTAAAGTCGGAAAAGCTTTTAGCGCTCACCATTGTTATGACGGTCTTGATGGCCTCAGCAGTGGAGCCTTCGCCGTTAGGGGTCTCGACCAAGGTGCTGCCCAGATATTTGACGTCGAAAGAGACGCCCTCAAGGTTGGTGTTCGATTCTTCTTGCTTGCTCAGCACAAAGTCCTCTGCGAGCTCTGGAAAAGGCACAAAACAAGAGCACCCTTGAAAATGAGGCTATCAAATTTCCACGTGCCTTATCGAACTAGAACTGGGTTACATCAAGTAATGCGAAAAACTTAAACTATAGGTAAATTATAGTTTTCGTGAGATTTAAAAAAAAAAATCTTATAGAGTTGTTTAATATCAATAAACACAATTTGCAACTAATAAGATTGCTTAGCGTATAATATGACGTTGTAATTTTATCTCGCAATGGATTAAAATAATTGCGAAAAAAATGACAAATTAAAATGTGATAATCGCGAAAAACAAACATTATGAAAAACTCTTGCGTCTTTCTTTGCTGATCTCACAAAAACTCGTCGCCGTTTGCAACGACTACGAATTGACCTAGTGATCTTGCGCGGCGCTCATTTATGTAAAAAGGACATCACGCTTTTGCGTGCGGAGCGAAGTTCACCAGAGATGAAGTTTCATCACATTTTTTGCTGTGAACGACGATTTTGTTTGTATCTCTTTTCCTTCATTCGCAGAGTTCAGCGCATTGTTTGTAAACATTGATGACGTTCAGAAGTGTCACTTGGAATAAATATTGAAATGTGCTGACCACGTGGTCTCCGTGTTTTATCGACCCTTGCCCTATCAACTTTTCTTGTTCCATAATTTATCCATGCATGCCAAGAAGGATATAAAAATGAAATTAATACGCATCAGACACGCTGAACTGACGATGATCTTTGCTATATATAAAAACAGTGTTCTACTATTTACAAATGCGGTAGACTTTTAATTAAAAAGGGTTCATTGGTCTGATAAGCGATCAGTATAATAAATAGTGAGACAAATCGATTAAGTCTGCAAAAGACGGTTTAAGATAAAAAAAAAATAGCTTGTTTCCTAAAAAATAAAAACAATATTTTTGGAATAAAATAGGTTTTAAGGGAACCAGCTACTCCAATACTCAAAAATTTCCAAGTAAAAATAAATATTAATAAATATGTTATACCTTCAATATAATTATGCAAATTATCATAATATTTGGCCATGGGTAAGACATTCTCACTGTCTGATCAATTTTGAGAAAGAGCCAATACTATCAGCCTTGGTATAGCGTTTATGAATTCCAAATTTAAATAAGTGGCACGCTCGTCCTTGTCTGCACGATTCAAATTATTACTATGTAAAAATTCACGTGGCAAACGCGGGACCAGCCTTGTTCGTGCGCCAATATGATTTAACTCTAAAAATAATCTCTGCCCTCGTCTTTAAAAGCAGAAAGGTGCATATCATTATAATACAACGGGAATCAGGTCACACAGCACAGATCTTTATTTTGGTTGGCGGGTGGAGAAGCAAGAGATGGACCGCGACGAGTGCTGGGATGTGCTATCGAAAATCGCCGGGGCAACGCACTGCTTTTGATTTGGCGCATTTCCCGAGGGAACCGGTGCGCATTGCCAAATTCTGCTGAGGCCACTTAGAGGGCGAATTGGCTAATTTCAGGCGGCCGAGTGTACCAGAGAGAATTCGACCGAGAGCGGTCAATAATTTGGCGACAAATTTTTAGCAGTGACAATTCAATTATTTTTAGTTTCAATAATGATTTTTACAATTGAAGCACAAAGTTTTTTTTTTTTAAATAAAAGCCGAAGTCTCTTTGGTTTTATAAAATTTGAAAAGTTAAAGTCCTGTAAAATTTTTATTTTCGATACTCGGTATTTTTATGCATCGTTTATTGCTATCGTATTGATTCAATTTTACTAATTTTATTTAGTTGAACTTATAGCTATTTCAAAATTCGTACAGAAACCAAATCACCCTGACGTATGCAGGAATTGACCTGCAAACAGTATAAAACAAGCTTGGATCTTTTAAATAAACGAAAGTCGAAAGCTGATTTTCGTTGACGGCCAAATGCCATCAGTCTGACAATATTTACAGTCTGAATGCTCGCGTACAAAAACTTGATCAATTCGAACAGCGAGAGCTTTGTGAGCAACTTTTTTGCTTCATTTGAGTTCTTATTTTTCAAGCCTCGGATAGCGGGAGAAATTAAGAGCGCGGCCTAATTGCTCCCGTATAAGATATTCTCAGTCTAAAAGCAAATGAAAATGAGCTCCATTTCGCGTCTCAGATACATGGAATTGAATTACATCCCGAGTTGTCGACTGATTGAATGCATAAGTAACAAGCCGAGAAAAGCAGAGAGCAGCGGTTTTGGGAGAACAATGCTGTAAAAAAGCACGCGCGCGCGTCTCTCACCGAATTTATTTACTCTGCAGTGCGCGTGTTCCCCAGCACTGATTTCGTGCAAGGACTTATTTATGCGCATAAATTTCCCTTAAAGAAAAATGACGACGCTGCGTGCGGGACAAGAAAAATGATACTTTCCTGTGACACGTCTTGAGTGCGGAGCTTGGATGTTTTGTTTTCGAGAAGATACTGTTGGCAAATCACTCTACGAGTGGTGGTAAATATAGACTTCGCGGAAAGAAACACCAAAATAAATATCTCCCTTAAAAAGCACGGCTCATGCTCGTGCTCTCGTCCATTGAAGCAAAACTCTTATTTACATTTTGGTAAAATTGAAGAATAGAAAATTCAATATTATTTTAATAGTTTGCAAAAGCGAGTGAATTTAATTTTACTTCAATGATTAGAAAAAATTGACTTGCTTTTTCTATCAAACCGTTCTCCTCTATTATTAAACAAATTACTCCCTGCGTATAATTAAACTGTAAAATACCGACAAGGTTTGCACCCATTAAGCAATTATAGATTGAGAAGTTGGAGTGTAATAAGAAAATCATCTCTGTGCACGTGTATACTTTCCTCCAATAACCAGCACCTTGAGAGGCAGATCATTATTATTTTAATCGCTCCGCCATTGAGCGAATGACCTATAAAAATCGCGTCTACTTCACTGTAATTACCCATTTTTAGTGCACGGCACAACAAGTTATTGCTGGGGTTACGATCCGCATATGAAATGAGTGTCCCTTTTTCGCTCTGCCGCCTTATTTTTTTTCAGTTTCAGCCAACTGATGATGGTGCGGTATATCACTCTCGAGGGGATCGTAATTGTTATTACGGCTGAGGCAATTACGATTTTGGCCCAAAGCTGTGCAATATAACAAACGAGGGTACCGCACGCGGAATTTATAATTTCCGTGACGTCAATGCCCGTCTGCTGTCCATAAAATTGAATTGGTTGATATAATATAAAATTCATAACTATAATTTCTCTGTAAAAAAGCCATCTCTCATTTTCGTTTGACAATCCACCCAGCACAAATGTGTGTCCGTACAGAATGCTATGGGCCGTGAATGGTTGAATGGAATTTCCTGCCATTTCGCTGCGTGAAAATTTCTTTTCCAGAGGCGAGATTTCTCAAGCAGAACTACACTTGCCACGAGTGAAATGGATTGGAAAGAAAAATACGGCGGCGGACGCGTTTACATTATGGAAAATATTCTGGGCACAACTTCTTTGCAGGTTATGGTTCGTAGAATTCTCTGCACATACAGCGAGAGATCGATGAAAATCCTTTTCCCAAGTTAAGCCTGGAGGCTGTTTTATGGCTGCAGGGGTAAAACAGGATCTGCGACCAGCTCCATCCGAAGCAACAAAGTGCATTCCGTGCAAGACCGCGCGGCGCAATTATCGACCAGGAACTTGTATAATTTCGGCAGGGAGTACAATGGCAAAGGCGCCGGATGAATTTGTGTATGATGCTTTGATGCTCCAGCGCTTTATTGTGTGTATTTGCATGCTACGAGAGAGTGCGGCTGGTTGTGGGCTCGGCGCCAAGTTGGAGCGGCGCCAACGGCGTTGGATTTTATTCGCATCCAATCATATCAACTCTCAAACGGGTCCAAAGATAAATAGAACGCCTGCTTTTTTCATGAGATATATCCAGAGGTTTTGCGAATTTTATTACATCATCCGCGAAATTGGTTTTTCAGAGGGATAAAATTTAGCACAGATTTAGTTGCTCAGCTTTGCTAACGACTTTCTATAATTATTTAATTACTTCAAATACTGTTGAGTTTTGTAGTACATTTTTTAAGAAAAATTTTAAAATCATTTAATTTCATAATATAATTGTTTAAAATTTAAATCTATGATTATGTTGAATATTCGATCAAATAAAAAGTTCATTCATATCTTTTAAATATAAATTTGTATATACAGTATCTTTGCTTTGGGCCTAAATGAGATAAATTTTAAAATAATTTGAATAATTTTCACAGTGTTATCGGCAAATTCAAAGGCAATCTCCAAAAAGATTTGAAATATTAATTTTTTTATTGTGTTAATATTATGATTTTTCACTCCGCATATCATACATTAATTTAATTTCCCTTGCCGAGGCCGGCGTTGGTTTTTCGTGATTAAAAAGTCGGTCGCCGCATACACTTTTATACTGTGTGAGAATTATTCATATATAACTTAAGAGCAAGAGATTTTCTTTCGTGCAGTGCGCTCAACCATCAACTTGATGAGGACGGGCAGATCCGCGAGTGCACAAAAACCGGAGCGCTTTAGTTTGAAATATTCATCTCATTCAGCAGGGCGCTCCTCCATTCTCATTCATGTGAGCATATGGTAGACAGCAGACGGAAAGAAAGGTTTTGCATTGTTTGTAATAAAAAATGCATGAGAAAAACGCCAACCCACCTCAAAAATTTAAATTTTAAAGGTACTAAAAAAGAGATGAGGATAAAAGTAGACGAACGTGTTATTTTCACAAGTGGACGTTGATTGCGTACTTAAAAAATTGACGTGTGCCGGAGAGTAATTTCATGCCCACAAATAAAGCAAATTGCGCAAAAGCTGCTGAAAACAGTACGTAATTCACGCTTTGTGGCTGCTTTTAAATTTTGGATCGATGTTTGTCAGCGCGAGGTCATGAAGGCATTTGTGCTAAAAATGCACAGCAGGTGCACACCCAGTAGGTACACCTGCACTAATTACACAATCTGCATTTGTCTTTCCTTTAAATAAACCAGCAGTTTATTTCGAGTGATGAAACTTTTATTTTTCAAAAGTGCGTGCGTTTGTAATAATTTATTTATGAAATGCATGTTTTGCAATTGTTGCGAATAGCGAAGCCAACAATGGCGAATAAAATTAATTGAATTTTAAAATACGGCTGAGTATTGATTAGTATGCCTGCATACGGCATGTGTTTGCGACGTCATCAAAGCGTAACAGAATATTTCACAAATCACTTTTATCAATGTGTCATTTAATTTTAGCTTTGTTTTACTGTATAAAAAGATAATAATAGCAATTATATAGATTGAATATAGACTTAAAAATTCACACTAACCTAAGAATTGAGATTTTGAATAATCAATGGCTTTGAGAATTTTTTATTATTATTGTGTTTATTTGTCCACATTTTTACAACACATTAGATTCAATTGATCATTTTCCTAAATAATTAAAAGAAAAATCACAACAACCTTAATATGATTTTGTTGGAAACATTTAGATAAAAAAATTCTCTTTAATTTAAAAGAATAAAATAAAATTTTTTAGTGTTCGCTATAATCAAATTTTTATTTTCCGTTTTTTACCAAATTTGAACAACAAATAATGCGAAGTTTACAAGTTTACGGTTATTGTCTATGACGACGCCATTAGTATGTCAAATTACGCGCGTTCAAATAATTTGCGTAGCAACAAATTTTTTATCATGATAGCAATAACTTCTCAGCTCGTCCTAGTGTGAATTAACTGCGAAGTGCGATGATAAGTAAACAAGAAAACAAGTAGCTCAGCAACAGCCTAATCTAAACGATCGTGACTGAGCCAGACCAAACAGCTGCGTCCGTTTTGCAATCTGAGAAAATTAGCATTGCGAATTAATTAAATTCTGCTGAAACGCGACTTGCGCGCTTGGCACGTTTTATGCATAATGCATCGGGTTTGAGCACGCGAGCAAAACTATGCACACGTCCTTGCCATTTTGCGAGAGATATTTAATTTACAAATTCTCATCTCTCAAGGGGATGGACTCAAGTCTCTATTTACAGCTGGCGCCGACCGGCAATGAGCGTAAAAAATAAATTACTCCGAGCGGAGAAAGTGCATGAAAACGAGTTTGAAAAACGCAAGTACATTAATTTCTCTCGGCTCGCGTATTTGTATCATTACTTGCTAGAATGAGACTCTCAAACACTCATTTCATGTTTTTACTTGTATGTAAAAGTGCATTTGACAATGAGTACTTGGGTCAGCGGTTCGAGATGCTAATTGGCTTCTTGTCTGTACTTTGAAAGTTTACACAGCGCATTGAGCAATTTTCAAAGGGCACAGTCGCAAGTGCGGAGTGGTTCATCATGCTTATGTACAGGGCGTGGGAACATTTCGGCTGTTAATGCGACTTTCATTGTCGGCGCCGACACGATTTTACCGCAGAGACTCTCACTCTCGAAGATACATAAATGCAAAAAGTCATTTTGTATTCATGCGCTTGGAAAGTTTAAATCAGTGAAATTAATGTCATAAATTATGGTTGCAAAGTTAATCATAAGAAATAAACAGCTGCAAATTTGTGGAGAGAAAGGGCATTAGCTTTTTTTCTATTTTAGAATACTTAAATCGGACATAATATTTTTTGCACTCAAACTCTTTTGTCACTGTTATAACTGTGAAACTCCTCGATGAAAAAAAAAACAGCAATTTGTCATATAATTTGATGTTGGACGACCTTTTCTGCAGCAACAGATTTCTATGTCCGGAGGAAACCGCCGCTCGTCGCTTTTTCCTGCTGGGTATTCTATTAAAAAGGCTTTTGCCGCAGCGCGCGCGTAATTTGCATGATAATGAAAAGTGCACAAAGGGGATGAGGTGTGCGCTCCAGCGGCCCAGATGGCACACATCAATAACAATTTGGGCCCCGGGAGCTCTCCAGCAGGAACCTCCCCATTTAATGCATCCGTGTTAATTAAAGTTGTGAACCCTTTGCAAAGTTCTGCAGCGGCGGAATTATTGAGCCGTCTATTAAAACGTTGAATAGACGAGTGGATCTATTTATGTCAGCACCGGCAATTTAATAAACCTGCTGCCGCGCGAGGAAGCTCTTTGAAAAGCAGCCGGGTTTAATCAATTTCCGCGCCGTGTGCGTTCACCGTCCTAAACTTTTCTGCGCGTCGTCGTCTCGCTGCTGCCGAGGCCTTATTGTTAGCAGCTTATTATTGGCCCAACTAACGAGATTCTTTGTCGCAGAGAGAGAGAGAGAAAATTTAATCTTGCATGAAAACGAGTGCATCTTTGCGAGAAACTAGAGTGCCGCTCTGTGACCGAATGCTCAGTGGTGCATGTTTTGTCTACCAAGTGGTTTGCTCATACACGAGAGGAGCTTGAACCCAAGGGCTCGATGTGACCTGATCTAAACTTGGCTTATATGAACGCAAGAACCAGTATAATGCAATACACAAGTAATAAAACAATAAATGTCAAATTAAGTCCTGTTCTGTTTCTTTTGCAAAGGTCAGACAGGGATTTAATTTGAAGAAAAATGACTGAATTTACAAATTATTTTTATTGCACGATTGTTTAAATTTTTACTCTTATAACAGTGACTGAAAATATATCATTTTATGTAATTCCGAGCAAGCAAATTTTTTAGCAAAATTTTTGACTGTTTCTTAATTAAATAAATAAAAATAAAACCTAGAGAAAAAGTGACTCCTTTCTTCTTTATTAGAGCCAAACTAATTGAAAGTTGATAATTAAACTCACCATTTCCATCAATTCCAGCAGCACGACAAACTTTCAGAATCTGATCAACCATCGGACGGTGCTGACCGCGGTGTCTGTCAGCGCACAAAATTAATTAGCTCCGTCAAATGCCACTGAACCATTAGCCCGGTGGCGCTTAATATATCGATTGTCAGAGCTAGAGCAAAAAGCGGCGCGCTGTGACATTCTGCGGTCGCCTAACTCGATTACTTAATTAAAGCAGAGCCGTCACAAAACGCGCATCTCTCGCAGTTTGATATAACTGACTGATGAGAGGCTGGTATTGATCAATAGCACAGCCGGCCTAGCGTGAAACTGGCCCTGTGTTCGGGCTGTTTGTTGCGAGGCACGCGCCTGGAATAACTAAATTTGCCGGCGCACAAAGGGCGTCTGCTCGTCTCGCACATATCGCACACTGCAAAAACTTTGATTCCTGAACACGATCCCGCTAGACTCTCTTCCTGCTCCAACTCCCATAAGAGGACGAGCAGCCCTTTGACTTATTCCCTGCAGCCAAGAGTCGGTTATCATCCATCCGCCCTTGGAAGCTGAAGCGGAAAATCGAGTACGTGCAAAAAACCAACGTTCCCTTTTGCTCTTCCTTAACATTGACTAATGAGTTGATGTTTGCAATCATTGCAAGAACTTTGACGCATTGCCTTTTGTGCAACAAAAATTGAATTAAACCCCCCCATTAAAACTTTTACAAGTTTCATTAACGATAACACGATAACATTAAATTCAAACTGTGAGTAATCAAACATGTTTATTTCCTTGATTGAATTCAGTCAAGTTTGAAAAGTAAAATTCGTCTAATTATTTTTTTTAGCGCAAATTTTTATTAAAAACTGTTTGCTTAGGTTATATATTTGGATACTTAAAAATTGTTCACTCCATCTATTTTTGGTTTTTGAACACTGCCGGCTGCGCACGTTTTCAACAAAGAAAAGCTTTTGCGGGAAAACTTATATCGGACGAGTAAAGGTCATTACCGGGCGGATGAAAATTCCTTCTCGTATGTGTTGCCGACGGCAACTGGAGCGAAGAAAGAAAGAGAACTCGAGAAAGGAAGAGTCTCTTTTGTGAATTCGCGAGCGAGCACAGAGGGCAAACCAACCCTTTGTGGTGCGTGTGCGAGAGGATCACTAAATCAGCGGTGCACTCGAGCGTCGGGGCGTAATTTCTCGGACTGGCGCGGAGAAAAGGCGTGGGGGTCGAACAGCGCGTGTCTCCTTGAATTATTGCAAACGCGGGGACTGTTTTTTTATTCAACCATGTTTAGCATGTTAAAACATTTTGGGAGGGCCGCCGATTTGTACTGGTATATTAATAAAATGGGCCGCGCTCCGTGCTGCTCTCAACAGTGTGCATTCGCTACTTCGATCCAATTTCGCGTTGCCATGGCGACCGCAGACAGGGCGAAGACCAAACCCACACACCGCCGTCAATGACTCCTGCTCCGTCCGGATCAGGGCGCCCTCCCGCCCGTTCTTTAAACTCTCCTGCCGGCCCTTTAGCCACTTCGCACAGAACGCGTTTTCACACCCCCGCGCCCCCGAGAGGATGCATTTCACCCCTCGCATCGTTTGCAAAGCGGATTTTAATTAAACCGGAGCTGGAAGATGATTAGAGGCAGCTCTCGTTTCTTTTTATTTGTTCCCCTGGAAGATCTGCCATTATAAGCCTGCTTATTATGCAAATTTCTTGGCCGCAAGGAGAAATAGAACGAATGAGAGCATTTGCAGCCCACAGCCTTGTCGGTTTGAAAGCACTTTTACACGCCAGGGAAAAGACACGTTTTGTGTTTTATATTCCAAAATATGGTAATTTTATCCAACTTGAGTTCTGAACTTCATGCCGTAAATCATCATAAAATAAGATAAATAACTCCAAAGCCAGAATAATTAATTTATGTTAGCAAATTCAAAACCTCACTCTCTTAACTCCACTTAACAAGGGCGTTTTGATCTTTCATAAATCGGTTCTTTTTTTAAGTGATGGAAATTTTTTAATTCTATTTCTCTGTGAAAATTCTTTAAATAGACTGACTTTATTGAGTTACTTAAAAATTAAGTTAAAATTAATATTCAAAATCGTACTCTATTCAAAAACTATATTTAGCTCTGGTTTAGCTTAATTTTAATGTGGAATTTTTAAAATTAGAAATAAACAGTACAAAGTTTTGCAATCTTTTGTCGCGATCAGTGTGGGTGTGTTTAAAAATAAATTTTTGTTTCATAGCATACAATGAATTGTCTCTTTTGTTCTCTTTCTGTATTGGGTCTGCGATTATGAATTGAATACACAGAAGTTCATTCAATATTTTATTTCCCTCGCGCCGCCACAAGATCCATTTTGGAGCGGCTTGAATTTTGCTCCAGCGCACCTCTCTCTATATATTTGCAGCACAATTATTTATTATTTATACCTCATGCTTGCAAGCGGAGAGACCCGTTGGCTAACCACACAACAGGTAGCAAACGAGAATTTGCATTGTGAATTTATTTATTTATATACACGGAGCGAATCTGGTTTGCGGATCTGAATAAATGGAAAAGGGAAAACGAGCTTTGCTTTCTAACAAACAAGTGACCGCAGAGGAAAGAGCTCCCCGGCGGTTGTGAGAAAGGTTAATAATTATTTAAAGGAAGTACTTTTTAATTATAATTGAAAATTATTATATTAATGGTGCTCCTTTTTATAATTGTTTCTCGTAAACCCTCGAGTCGTAAAGCACGATCCTGCTGCATAAACCAGCAGGCAATCAAAAACTAATGCCCTGCAAACTGTGGTGCGGGAGCCGGCAAATGCTGTAATTAAATCACCCTTCGCCGTGGTGGTTGTCGAGATGCCTCTTGGGCACTTCACGAAATTTGATCTGCGTTAGTTGGAACTCCGGACGGAAGGGAAATCTGACGAATAAATTTACGATTCCGCCGAGATTAACCGGTGATAAATAAATCCAATAATTGACAGCTGAACATGTGCGAACCAATTCCGAGGCACACATTGGACCCAAAGGAAATCAAAACTGCTCAAACGCAAAAGAACTCGTTTATCAATTTCTGCAATCAATGCCCTTTGGACCATTTTTGCAATATAGTCACATTGAATGCACGAATTGTGTCGCACTTTGACAAAAACTGGGCCGTCACTCGAGCGCCATAACGTGCAGCCGACGCAGAGCCTTGGTCAGTGTTTACCCCTTGACCTCAGCGGGGTCAGCCCAATTAATGCACTCAGTCTGCTAGTGATGCTGGTGACTTCAGTGCTGTGCATAAATGCTACTAAAAATAATGGGGAAAATTTTATGGAGCCTGCAATAAAAAAATAATTTGCCTTCAGAGTAACAATTTCGCGGAAGTCTAGCACATGATCCTCCTAGTGAGTTAATTACAGTAATTCGCTCAAAGGCCACTTCGGGGCGAAATCAGGCGTTTACTTCATTGCCTGCGGTTTTGCCAAAGCCACTCATTTCCTATGCAATATTTCAGAACTCAGAACCATCTATTTCCGTTAGGATTTGTCACGTTTTTGTAATGAAAAATTTGCAATTCACTGCCAGTCAAATTTCGAAATTAAATTATTTTGGTTTTTAGTGCTTTATTAACAAAGCTCAACTATTAAAAATAATATTTAAAAAAAAGTTTGTTATCCGTCAAAATTTTTAAAAATTTCTGGTATTAATTTTTTGTTTTAAAAAATACCGTACAAAAGATTAAGATATTTTAATATAATAGATTTCTTCCAATTAAATTTATTTTAATGATATTTTATTTCATCAATAAACTTGTCATCTTATTAGGAAAAACAAATATTATAGAAGTTAAAAATGAAGAACTGGATTTTTAAGAAATCGTGAAACAAACGTAGACTTTTAATAAGCAGTTTGAATATATTAACTCACTTTTGTGCTTAGACGGTCCTCGCCAGATGGACTTGAGGAATGACATCTTGCGTCCGGGACTGTAGAAGAGGCGCAATGCTAGCTGTCTGATTGCTGGTGGCACACTGAAGCGAAAGGGCCGTGCTTGCTCCTCGTGTGCTTCAATTCTGCCGTGGCGCCGCTCGCCGCCTCCTCTTTTCTCTCCGCCCAGAACGATTTTGCGCTGGCTGCCTCCGATGCGCGCAGATCCCGATGCTCCCTCTCACATAGCTTAGGAATAAAATAAAGAGCCCAGCCATTCACAAAACATGCTGAACCCTTACAACCCCCAACGTGCAGAAAAGCGCCTCACCCACATACGCCTACGTCGCCTTCGCAAATAACCCAGAGGAGTCCAGCGAAAATGATTAATTGGAGTACGTTTTGCAGGAGAGAGACTTTGATGGTGCTCATTAATCAGGTGGTCATCTAGCTAAAGGGCTGCTAATGTGAAAAATAATGACAATTAACAATCGCACAAGCGGAAGACCTCTCTTACAGCCTGTGGAGTTTAGCAGGAAATTTTTGACGTTAGTGAAAAGTGGAAAATCTAAATAATTTGGAGAGTTGATATCAATCCTGTTTTAAATTAATCTGCCGATTTTACAATGATAATTTTGTGGTTGTTAAAAGCTATAATTTCAGGACGAGGAAACTTTGTTAATTATTCTAAGTAAGAGCTGTTTGAGTCTGAATTCTGAACTTCGCCGCTTTATTGCCTCCCATCTTCACCTTCACCGCACTCATTAATCCTCTGCTCTTTCGGCGCGACTCTCAATCGTACCAAAAGAGAAGCCTCTTAATTCCGGCCCTATTAGCTTTTGAGCTGATTGCCGGGATTGTGCTCCAGCGAAGAGAGCAGAATTACGTCGAGTTCGTTTCTCGCTCTTCCACGAATTCTGTTTATGCTCCGATATATACAGGTTTTTGGTGCGCAGTTTGTTTGAGAATTGAGAACTCGCTGCGATGCGTCTCTGCGACTTTGAAATTAGCTTGTTTACATGGAATGACGTATTGCGTATTGCAGAGGATTTTTCATTTTTCATAATATTTTTTCGATTAAAAATCTTCTAATTTGAATAAAATATGGATTCATCCGATGTTAGCTAAATTAAAATTATTTATGAATAATTACAAATACAAAAGAAGTTCAAATTAATTCCAAATTTGCAAGAGATTAAATACGGATCATTTTATTCTAATTAATTTTAGTTTGACATAATTTGTTTTGTTGCAGTTCAAAATATATTATGAATATGTCGAATATGTATTTATAATTAATCACTGTGTACAAATATACTATTGATTGCAATAGCAATATTAATTGCCTATACAATAAATTTCGCATACACATGCAATTTATTTTTTAAGATCTCACAGTATAATAATTAAAAATAAGTTATTCGGCAAATATTATTTTAACTTTCAAAATAAAACACCCTCTGAATAGGCAAATCAAATGTCCAAAAATTGTCTTCATTATTCAAATAATTCATATTATCATTTTTTATTACAGTTCTTCGTCTTTTGTGAGTTGCGGAATCGGAACATCCATAATTAAGACTCACGGCAAAGCGAACGTGAATTGGTGTGGCGCAAATGTATATTATACTGGCACCGCTACTCATATATTTTGCATTTCTTGGCGCCCAGAGAGAAATTACTTTTCTTTCACTCATATTTGCTTTCCTTGTCGCCACGACGACGCTGTAAAATAATAATTACGCGCAGTGAGAAATAACGGATGAAGCGAAAAACACGTTTTTGTTGCTGTTTTTTTTTTGCACGTCTGCCCTCCGCCGCGGCCACTCTCTTTCCGCGGAATCACGTGTTCGCCGCATGTAATTGTGTGCCCAAATTGCGTTTGGTGCGCTCAGTACAAGGAGCAATATTATTATAAACAAGAGACTCGAGGTGAAGCCGCCGCCGGCAGCGAATGAGCGCGCGTGAGCCGTATTAATAATAAGGACAGACCTACAGCATGAATGGTGATGCGAAAGAGTCGGAGATTTCGTCAGAAACTTGACGAGCTTTGTTTTTTCCGAATTTCGCGTCCAATGCAAAAGCTGGTCTTCAATTCAACGCGTGTAAATGGATAAAAAATTACATATGACATTCCTTTGGAGACGAAAAAGGCAGAAACAATCGAATGTACGCGCGGTTCTGAATAAAAAAACTGGAAAGTCGCTCCTCTCTTGTCCTTGCAACTGCACTCATTGTCTCTTATGTGAAATTGCTCGAAAACTTTGTAATATTTACCAGGATATAACAAAACATGACTGTATAGTTGTTTGTGATATTATTCGATCCATCAAAGTTAAGACAAGTATAAATAATATAAATTAATCTCAAAGATTTTTTTGTCTGGTATCAGATATATTAACTTCCTTGCTAGTTGGTTCAATCATTTTACACCACAATTGTAACAAAATCCAGGGCAGCTAATTTATCATCTTGTCCAATGTACATGGAGACGATATTGGCAGTGAAATTGCATAGCAATTTTATTATAAAATTTGGTTCTAGTCACGTAGATACCTGGAGCGCTTTGTCAAAATGATACCGTCTGGCTTATTTGTAGCCAGAGGCGGTCGCAATTGAAGAAAATGATTCAGGCGCACTGACCGCCCAGTAAATAAACGCATGCTGCCGTCCTAAAACAGGTTTCCGTCAGGTCCTTGAACCAATCCCCACTGTACCAGATACAATCGCGCTCAATACCTAATTGTTATTTCATCATGCTGCCCTGGACGACCTGCAAAATAAAGTAGCATTTTTGCTAATAACCCAGTTACTTGCTCTTTTATTACTCTTAATTGCAATTATAGCTGGATAAAGAGAAAGACCATTACTCTGACTTTAAAATTGGTAAATTCCTTTTTACAGAGTAATGTTAGGTAAATACCTTTGCAGCAAAATTTACGATTCGAACTATAAGAGGATGTTTCATATTATAAGCAAAGCAAATGCAATATTTCATTCTGGACCCACAACATCAATTTATTTTCAGATTCCAGAGTAGTTTACTGCAGACCGCCACCAACGACGCGGTGGTTCTTGGCCAGGTAGTCGGCAAACTCGTGGTATGGAGCAGTGGCCAAAGGCATTTCCTTCCACAAGTCGGGCGTCAGGTAGGCGTAGGTCTTGGCGATGGCTGCATAAGTGGCCTTGGCAAAGTTTCCAAGGGTTCCAGTTGAGCCACGGGCAGAAGTGTAGCAATCCTCAATACCAGCCATGTTGAGCAGCTTCTTGGGAACAGGGGCGGACACGATGCCTGTACCACGAGGTGCAGGAATCAAGCGCACCAGAACGGAGCCACACTTGCCAGTCACCTGGAAAAAATAAAGTACCATTATAGCTTCGATATTACAGTGTCTGCTCATTATAGAAGTATTTTAATAAATAAAAATTATGATTAGAATCAATAAAAAATTTGAAATCAATTGTAGCTCCTCAGAAATGTAGCAGACGCCTGAGCAGTCCACGGAATTTGAAAGGAGCAAGCGTTTATTTTCGAGACCTATAGCACTAGCAAGCCATTTGACTGGACAGTGACTCTAGGCTCGCACAAATTTTACGAATCAGGGAAATCAAAATTACCTTGCAAGGGACTGTGTGAGGTTTGCCGATCTTGTTGCCCCAGTAGCCTCGCCTGACTGGAACGACGGAGAGCTTGGCCAGAATGATGGCGCCACGGATGGCGGTGGCCACTTCCTTGGAGCACTTGACTCCAAGACCAATGTGACCATTAGAGTCACCAATCGCTGAAATTTTAAGCACAATTAGCAAAATGCGTGAAGCTCAGGGCACTTTTAAAGAATTGAGTTAAAGTGATTCAGAAGTGGTTAAGGGGATCGTCACTTTTCAGAAACACGGACCAAAGAAATCATCAGGATCACTTGTAAAATTTTAAAACTTCTTTCTTAATATATTTAAATAATTTATGGGGCTAAATAATTAATTTTTCTTCTCACCAACAAAAGCCTTGAACCTGGTGCGCTGACCGGCACGGGTCTGCTTCTGGACGGGCATGATCTTGAGGACCTCATCCTTCAGCTGGCTTCCGATGAAGAAGTCAATGATTTCATACTCCTGCAATTGGTAGGAAAAGATATTTAGTAAATAATATCAGAGTGTCACTTTACTAAGAACAGTTTTCAAATCAGTAGAGGTTTAAGTTTGACATCAATCTCAGAAACACGGACCAAGAATCATCATTCAAATTTTGAGTTAATGTTTAAGGGAAGAAAACGCACCTTGATAGGGAGAGAGAAGAGGTAGATTTCCTCCAAGGAACGGATCTTGCCGTCACGGACCAGACGGCCCAACTTGGTGACAGGCACCCACTCCTTTTCGGCCTCCTTGCCGCGTCCGCGGCCTCTTCCGCGACCACGACCCCTAGGCCTTCCACCACGGCCACGAGCGCCAAATCCTCCTCTGAAACCTCCACGGCCACCGGCTGGAGCTGCGTCCGCCATTCTGGAAATTATATATAATGTTTTAATATTGATTACATAATAAACAATAATGAGATAACATATTCATTAAAATATGCTCAGATTTCTTAAATAAATACAAGAATCTCAAGGGTTAGGGATTAAAAATATATTTTATGATTAATGAAGATACAAATACAAACATGGCATGGCCGTAAACTGGCAGATGCAAGTTTCGACGAAAATAACGGAATTATTTTGATTAAAATTCAGATTTTATTGAAGAATGATACACAATTAGTATCCTTCCTAATTAGAGCTTCAAAATTGAGCAGAAAATGATCAAATTTGAACTACAACGCTTCATCTCAACATCACGTGCGTGGCGTCAACAATGCACGGCAGCGAATATCGAGGACCAATTTTCTATCTCAATTTTTCAAATTTGTACATAAAAATTTGCAAAATCTTTACCATCCACGCTTGAAGCAATTATTATCGTTCAAAAATAAATCAAATTTGGGCCAAAAAGGGCCATGATTGCAAAAATATTCGGGGATAAAAATTTCACTACGTCTCACCTGTGGTCAAAAGATGCGATGAATGTTTTCAATGTTTTTTTTTTTTTCGCTTTCCGCTTTCCTTTCAGTAGTTCCAGTCGGGTGCCGCTAGTGTCGCTTTCCAGCGAAATTCACAAATTAGGTTGGACGCCATCTGTTGTCTGTAAATGAAAGCTCGCTTAACTTTGGAATGAGGAGCAGAGTAACCATGGTGGTTATAAGCATTTTAAAAGCATAAATTCGTAAGCGCCGCACTGGTAGCAAGGAAAAGATGAACTGATATATTTTTTTTATTTATTTTTTTTTTGACATATTTTTACCCTTCCTTATCTCCTACATACTTTTTTATTTTTCTCTTTTTCATTGGTATTGTATTCTGGCGTTTATTTTTTCCTGTGTGTGCATTTTTGTGAGCACAAAGTGTGATTTCTCAATATTTCTATTTGGGATGTATTTTAAACGCTTAAAATAACAAATGATGACCTCTGATGATAAGTACTTTATTTATTTATTCTCCAAAAATGTAAATAAATAAACTAAGGTAAACTTCCAAATAATTCAATACTAACCGTCATAAATAAAATTTTACAAATATAAGTTACAATTAACACATGCAATTGTTGCAAATTACATTTTGTTTAATATAATTTTTGACAATAATGAGTTTATTGGGTTTATTGATCTAAAATAGAAGCAATCAACTTATTTCGTAAACGATAACGATTAACGTTATATACATAAATCAAAGTAAAAAATGCAATTTAATTTGATCAAGAGAAGAAAAAATTATAGATATTACAAATAATGAGCAAGTGGAAATAAAAAAAATTTGCAAAATTTTAAACAACAGTATTTATCTTCTACGTGTATCTTCAATATTATGCTTGAATTTTATTAAGTATCACAATATCTAAAAACTGGCAATAATGCATGCATGATAATATGGATATAGTACTATTTTTAACACAAAAACATGCGCGGCGCTGCTATTATTAGTTTTATTTATAGAAAACTTCACCTCTTCAAATAAGAAAGCGAAACCATTGAAGTTTCTTTTTAAATCTATGTAAAGAAAAAAATAGCTCCAGCTATACATTTATGAAGTATCTTATATACAGGTCAAGTGTCCAATCCAATAGAGGAACGTGCTCCACCCACACGCGCGCGTTTACATTAAAGGATATATAATTCCCTCCTTTTCCGTAGCTCTTTCTCGACCCCCTTCGACTCGAATTAGGAATATCGGCCGTAGGATACCTCCCAAGCGGCAAACGAAAAAGGGACTCTACACAAATTGATGTAGGCATTCCTCGATTCCTCGGACTGCTGCAATGCATGACCCTCTCATGCGCCTAACTACAAATTCTGGCCTGAACTCATTTTCAGAATTGGAAGGGCGCAAAAGGCGCAAGAGGGTCTTCATCTGCTGAAAAAAAGGATTTAGGACTCCAGCGGGGGCGAAGTCTGATAAGCGAACGCAGGTGTTTTGCTATCAATCATTTAGCCAAAGTGATGAGACGGGATAAATTAGCACTTTTGACGGCCGATTTGGGAAAAGGCGGTGGTGCAGTGCATCTGCTGCCTCATCTACGATGGAAACTGCCGGGGGTGTAAAACACCTACAGAAAGTAGTATTTTTCATTCAGCTTAAAATCCATAATGAATTGCCTTTTCTTGTATTTTAATCATTATATAGCTTTTTAAAAAGCTTAAAGTTCAGAGATTAACTGAATAATATGCATAAATACTTAATAATTAATTTGAACACACCGGAACACACAATTTAATCATTTTAAAGAAGCTCAAAAAATCATAATTTATCAATTATTTAACAACTAATTAAAATTTTTAATAAACATGATTTGAGGTATAAGAATAATCTCTATTCTATTTCGCGATCATCCATTTTTACTGCTGACGGTTCAAGGATGGTTTATTTCTTTAGTACTAAACATATAGTGTGAGGCCTAAATATATGATAAGAATTTAACCAAAAGAAAAAAAATATACAATAAGAATCATATGTTAATTTTGTTTTCCAAATTCTATTATTTAATTAATTTTGCATTTAAAATTCGGAAATTCAAGTCAACTTTGCTAAATTTTATGAAATTTTTGTTTTATGTGCTCCCCAGTTTCCAGTCAATCTAGTTCCATTGTCTTTATTTAAAATTTCCATTGCAAAAATATTTGGAATATTGATTATATGCAATAAAAAAAGACTCGATACATAATTATGTAGCAGATAATTTCTTTTAGACTCTGTCTTTTTTTTAGAAAAAAATTGCTTCCACATTTGTTCAGTTGTTTGTTAGTTTCGTTGGGAAAATAAACCATAAAAGTGGAAAATATGCAAAACAAAAATAAAATGTATAAAATGAAAATCTAGTGAAAATTTAAATTGTTGCGGAAATCTGAATAATTAAGAAAGTTGAGGAAAATTTGCGTTTTTAGTTTTTGAATCCTTGTGCTTGATGGCCTTGATGCCCTGCCGGAGAATTGTGAGGGGAAGGGGTTCTCGGCGGCGGCAGCGAGTGCCTGTTGAGCTCTGTACTCGCGGACGGTTCTCATTCTCATCCCTCCCCGCCGCCCCGCGCGCGCGCTCGACGCATGCACGGGGTAGAGCGAAGCACCTTTTGGGTCGGCGGCACGGCATCGGTCTTCGGCCAGACGTGTTCGGCACGCCGTGGGGCGCACCAAGTTGATTAGCAGCCGACACCGCTTCTCGAGAGGAGAGCCAGTGGAGGCGGCACGGCCCCCGCCGCGTCCAGCAGTGTGCTCTCGGAGGCGGCGGCCCTGAGGTCGGCCAGGGCGATTCCGCTTCGACACCGCCACTCAGGAACGCGCCACGAACGAGCATGGCGCGTCCGGTGCAGGGAGGATGTATGTGATCTTCCCGGCTGAGGAACTCATTAATATCTCCCTGGGCGTCAGTCCGTCTGAGAATAAGTCCGTCACTTTCAACAAGCGAGTCATGGCAGGCGAGGTCACCCTGAAGGAGCTCACCCACCCGGCCCTCAACGAGGCCCTCAAGACCCACAACTCGGTCACTTTCAAGCTCGTCAGAACCGGTGAGTACACATAATTATTAACACATTTAACTCCACAATTATTTCAATTATTTATTTTTCATTAAAAAAAAATTAATGTAATTTAGCAGACGAAATGAGTTTAATGGAATTCTCTAAATAACAGGTAGTAAACTGACTTTATATAAAGTATTAAACTTTGAGGTTTGGATTCGAATTTTACAATCAAATCGTTTCTTAATTATTACCAATTTTTATATAATTTCCATGTTGTTTAAACTTTCTCAAACTATTTATTATATTTTTTATGCTTGTATTTATAATCAAAATTTAAGATAATTTTGCTCAAAACACTATTTTGTCTTTATTTCCATTTATCGATGTTTTATAATTTTAAATTGTTCATTATGGAAACTCGAAGAAGGTAATTAATTAGGTCACATTTGAAAAAAAGACTGCTTCCTCCGGCATATAACAGCTGACTGAAATTAAATTGGGGATATTTATTATCTTCGCAGTAAAAACGCTGACAATATCAATATAAGAGAGTGTTTACCTTTAAGTTAATGATGAGCGCATGTCTGCATCTATATCTACAAGCAGGCTTAAGGCGATAGTCGTTTTAGTAAGCACTCATATTCCTCAATGAATGTAAACTGTTTTTTTTTCATCCATATGAGCTTTAAGCCAAGCACATGAAAGACACCAGCAGCTGACGAATTCGAAAGCACACAGCAAGGCGCAGTAGGGTCGTAAAATTTGATTTTGAGAGAAGAAGCCACTTACTGCTTTGGCAGATCAATTTTATGAAGAATCGCACGCCTGCCGGAAATACTAAAGAAAATATAAACACAAAAATTTAATTTTTTAGCATATTTCAACTTCAAAGAGCTTCCAAAAGTTATCGAAATTTTGAAAATTGAAATAATTTAGTGACAAAGTTTTTTCAGATTTTTATATCTTTGATTGAGCTTAAAAGGAGCAAGAAATATGAATTGATGTATTTTTTTTTAATCATTTACAACTTAATTAGAAGTCATACAGGTATATTAAATTAAAACTATAATGATTGCTAATTACTAATTAAATAAAAAACTTCAATCTTGGAAAGCTTCCAAATTCATTCCCTCTCTTCTCTCTAAAAAATTCAGCTGTAGATTCTTTTACATTACTCTCCATAGCCTATGAAATGTCACTGAGCGATCTTGAAAAAATTTACATACTCCGTAATTGCAGCAGCACACTGCACATTGTGCGAACGGCTGGCCATATATTCTAATTGCGTTGGGAAACAATCAGGCGCAATTTGCTGAAAGGGTTGCAAGCTTAGCAGAGAGTGAGCTGGAAATGCACCACAAATTGCGAACTGGCGATGCAAAACTCGATTATTCATCAGTGACCGGAACTGGAATCCAGCAGCGGCCGCTCAACCGCACCGCGAGATTAATAGCCAGGGGGTGGCATTATTATTTCAGCATAGGTGGGTGCACTGCGACGTGGGAGCTGCCGATAAGCACCCAACAATGCGCGTCTTGCACAGCTTTAATTTATCAGCACACACACGGCATTTGCGCTTCAAAAAGAGCGCCAATTACAGGTTGGCCGCGCTTATCTCGTTGGCGGATCGCAGGCCCCACTTGGATGGAGTTATTGTTGGCCGCCGCGCTGTTTGTTTATTTGTCTGTCTGCTGGTTAGCACCAAACGATCCGAGCTCTATGGGCAAATCACATGCAATAATAAGTGCGCCAATACAGCTGACCTTTTCATAGTTGACAATTAATATGCGGCTGTGTAGAATTGCAATGGAAACAGAATTAAAGGAAGGTGACTTTTTCATTTATATTTATCCATTCTACCAAAACTTTAAGTATATAATAACGTAAAAAAAGGGATTATATATTGTATATTTTATATTAAGGTGTAGTTTTATCTCTGGAAAGCAATATAAAAAATAGATTAGAAAACATGACCCATTTTGCCTCTCGCCTATACTGATTAACTACCACACATGCATCACAATAAAGAGAAGAAGAAATTGGAGGTAAAACTGTATTTAAAAGCAGTTATGGAAATTTAATAAATATATTTGCTTGAACTTTTAATCAATTTCACCATTTAAATATTTTTATTGTGTGTTCCGTTCATCTGTACACAAAAAAATAATTCTTTTGTGAAAGAGAAAAAAAAACTCAATAATTATAAGCTTTGTGATTGCTGATAATTTTCTCTTCATTAACTACTTTTAATTATGATTTGTTTTCTTTTATGCTAATTATCCTTGTCAGTTTTATATTCTGATACACTGCGTTTATGGAAAGTTCAAAGTGGCAAAGTAAAATTTACAGCACCTTGTATTTATATTTTTTCTTTATGATAAAGGTATGGTGATATAAATTTAAGAAAGAGTCGTTTAATTTAATTGTGATTGCATTAATTACTATTCTACCCACCACTGCTTAAATTTTATTTTCTAAAAGCACAGACTCCGCTTTTTGTACCTTTTACAAAAAAGCAATTAAATTCAATTATCATTGTCGAGCTGTGCGAGTAAACCGCGCTGGAATTTTAAACTTTGGCATAAATAATCGTTTTTCCCAGCACGCTCATAATGAACTTTTGCCCTCGGTGGCCCCGTCTCGCAATGAAAATCAAATTCAAATGTATGTAAGCTCGCTGAAAATTATGAAACGAGGCGACCACTCGTGCGTCGCGGGTTCTGCATAACCCTTTGCGCCCGCAGCAGGCTAAAAGTTGCCGCTGCCGGATTTTCCGCTTTGTTGCAGCGCGAAATTGGACTTTCTTTGCGCCGCGGCCGCGCATAATTGAATTCTTACTCAGTGCGTGTCTGCTAATTCCGAATTAATATTTCAGTCCAAAGGGTTCTCGCACGCAAAAGAGTTGTTTACTCTCTCGTGCGGGGTTGAGACAAAAAATACCAGAGCATGCAGACAATGTTATTCACCGTCTTCCGTCTCTCGCTCCTGAGGAAAAAAACAATTGCGAGCACGCATATGGAGAGCAAAAACTCTGACTAGAACGTTTCCTTTGCGCCGGTTGGTCTTTTTGTCGCATGGAAAATTTGCGCGTCTGCTCTTCAAAAGAGAAAGTTTGCGGAATAAGAGCACAATTCTTTTTGTTGAAAATGAAAACCCACAATGCCATCGACCTTTTGCAGAGTTTGAACGACGAGAATGATGCTGAATTTTTGCTCGTGGAAAAAATATGAACTTTCCAGAGAGTTCAATTAATTAGCGCGCGAATATGAGAACTCAACCTAATTGGTCATGGTTTAATCATATTTTAATTAACTTAATAACAAAATTTATACCCATGAATAATACTGAAAATTTTCTTTTAATTAACAATTATAGAAACACTTATTAAACTCCCAAAAAATTTAATGTTCCATATTTTGCATTTTTTTTCATCTTAAGTGGAAGATGACTTTTATATATAATATTAAATTCTTCTTTTAAAATTGAAACTTCCAATTATAGGCTCTGTCAAATTTTTGACGGAAAATTATCAAAGTTAGTGATTTTCCTCTGTACTTCAAAAAAATCCAAAGGAAACAAAAAGGTGAATTTTCTCCTTATAAATTTCGGTCATTGATGTGAATTATTTGCCTGATAGAATTGGCGAGTTGTTATAAAATGTGCATGGTGCTGTCGGACGGATGGACGGGCGGGCAGTCGCCGTGCGCGTGTTGTTTAGGAGGTCTGGTCTGAGCCTCTAGCTAGAGGCTGGTTCTATTCTAAGACTCGCACACACAGTTCGCGGCCGACTCAACTGCGTGACGTTCACTCGGCGAAATTATGTTAAAGCAGCGCGCGCGGCCCGCGGTTCTTCCTCATTATAAGCCCGAGAAGTAATACGAGGTGGACCTGCTGGCGAGTTTTGCCAACACTTTTATTTTATTTTACTTTTATTTAATACAAGCCTAGCTCATTTTCCCGCCATGATATAACTCGGGCAGTGTTGCAGAATTAGTCCCGAGTTGACTAACAAGCCGCTTCATTTAGAATAACGCTCAGTGACAAAAAGTAGCGCCGTCTTATATCGGTCCATCTTGATAAAGCTAAAATTAAACGTCGCGTCTCTACTCGCACTTTAGAGGGGCGTCAAAATTTTTAATTAAAAAAGTTTCTGTGAACACTCCAAAATTTCTTTCTTTGCAACTTTTGTGGCTTTTGTTTGCTCTCTCGCTTTTTCGGTTGAAATACCTGCCACCGGCATGAAAACAATCGGACCTTTTTCAGCCTTCCCGTCGGGCTCGTTTTTTATATCTTGGTACAAATGCGGAAAGCGGTTGATTTATCATGCAGCGAAGAGAACAGGCACCGCATTTCGGGTGTGCACAAAGTTGAATTTATATTTTTCCGGGCGCTGTTTGATGTCTCGCTTGGATTAGGCACCACGGCTTCTTCTCTCTTCCAGATGCACAAAAACAGAAAGGGCCCTGTTATTTTGTATGGTATTTATCTTCACAGACGTTTGATCTGGTAATCAGTGAAAGAGCCCTTTTAATTATTGACAGGTGCTCGCTCGCGTTCGATCGCTGATTCGTTTGACATTCACGTACGCACCGACACGCAAGCTTATTTTCCGTGTCATGCGACCCTCGGGCAGCCGTGCAAGTGACACCCACAAAGAGATCCGCTCGCGATATTGCCTTTCGGACGAATGATGACGCACGAGACGCGGCGAGATTTCATTTTGCGCGTGTTATTATTAGCTCGCTGTGATTGCGACTCTGGAATGTTTTCATAAAATGAATTAAAATGTGAAAATTTATTAGCTACAGTATCATTGAATTTGATTTATTGCAGAAATAATGTGAATTCCAAACTTCTATTCAAGAAATTAATATTTCTATAATGGACTTCTCTATAAAAATTTCTTCATTGTTAGAAAATATTTTATATAAAGAATATTAAAATTAATGTTTGTAAATCTCATTATAGATAAATATTAAGAAAAAATGTTATGAAAATAAAAAATTAATGTTATATTGGAAATATTATATTTTATTATCATAAAATGGAGAAAAAATTAACTTATTTTATAAATTAAAATTTTGTTTTAATTTTTGTATTTAGACTATGAATTCTTATTTAGATTTTTCTCTTAAAAATTATTTAAGTTTCAATGCATGTAATTCAATACAATTATACATTTCTTCAAACATTTTTTTCTGGAATTTACATTTTTTTTAACACAGGATTCATTTGTTTTTGTTAGTAAAATGTATTGAAATACCATTTCCCAACTGTCAGCACAAGTTTTTGTTGTATTCTCTGCTGAAAAAGGATACGATATCTCTTTGTTGTGAAAATTCAATACTTTTCAAGTCTCACGGTCGAAATAAAATCATCCGGAAAACAACAGTGACACGTTGGAGTTCCCGCGGCGCTTTGGCCGGAAAAAGCGGGGTGCGTTTTTCCGGTGCTTTATTATTCACACTTCTCCTGCACAAAGCTGCGTGCGGTGGGCGTTCATCATTATTAATATTGGTCGGCAAACATGCCCATTTGTTTGCTCGTCAACAGGTAATGCAAAGTGGAGGACTTTGCAAACGCGAAACAACCTCTTATTACGCAATTTCGTGGGCGTGTGGGGCGTGTGCCGTACCGACGTGGCAATCATAACAGCAGCTGCTGTATGGGCAACAAGAAACTTCCTGATTGCGAGTGGAAAAGCGCACGATGAAACTCTAGTAAAGCGCTGAATTGCAGGAGGCACGTTCTATTTTCGCCAGAGATTTCTGCAAAGTGCTTGATGATTGTTGAGTGTTTAGAAAAGAATCTTGTTTGCTTATTCTGGAATACACCCTACCCTATTGCGTTTAGCATCAAAACGAAAGTACTCTCTTCTCGCAACATGGCACTTCTTACACTTTTCAATATACAAAGAAATTAAGGTTCAAATGTAAATATTTTATTTTACAAAGCAATGATTAGATTAAAAAAGAAAAAAAAATTGTGCTTTTAATATGTATTTTGATTAATTCCACTATAAAAATGGCTCTCAACATAAAATAAACCATTGTGAAATATATTTTTTGACCAAAAATAGTAGACACTCGTCATAATCAAATAATAAAAAAAATCTGCTGTACTTTTATAGCGATTTTTATATGAAGAAAACATCAGAAAAAGAGAAACTATATTTAGACGCAATTATTGTTAATGGAGCTAAAACGTTCTAGAAACTACTTAATCTTAAAAATCCACATTGCTATTCAATTAAACCTCTTTTTTTAATTGAAGCGACCATAAAAAAACGTGTGCACCTGGTTTGTTCTTCGCACGAGGGGACGAAGATTGGCCTAAAAGTGGCGTTGAATCCAATTACAGAATCGCGCGAGCGGCAGCCGACAAGGGCCAACCTGTGAATGTGTGTCGCGTGTTGCCTGTCGGTTGCATTAGTTAGTGCTGCTCGCATGCTAATAAGCGAGTGGAAACCACACCACCATTTATTCGTACTAGTGCTTTGGACACTAACAGCCCAATCGATCGCGCGTTATATTATTCAAAATTCAGACCTCAGGGAGTCGTAACACAACAAAGCTGGCCGTCGGTCAACCCCAGCGAATTTCAAAACTAGGTCTTTTCCCTGCAGCTTACAATTAGTGCCAAACTCGCTAAATCGCGCGTTCATTAAAATTTCACCAACATTTGTACCTGTCCGGCCTTGTACGGCCCAAAGCGGATATTTCGTCCGGCCTAATGCGATTCTAGAGGTCTTGTGTGTGCTTCTCGCCCCCTCATGTGCTGTTCGCCCAATGACATCATTTTTTTGTGGCTGACGCGAGCCAGAGAAACACACACACACACACATTTACTGCTCGCACAATTAGTAAATTGTCTGTGGCTCCCAGCTAGCCATAATGATACTACATATATGCATATTATTATTATTATGTATAAATAAATCCTCTTTAAAACAATGTTTTACGTGGGAAAGAATATTTAATTTACTTGGTGTTTTTTCACCTCATTAAGAAGAAAGCACCGTTTGTAGTTTATGCTGGTCATCAAAAAGAAATCAAAAATGCCATTGAAATTAATCAAATAAAAACATATTCTGAAAAAGACACTGTTCATGGTGAATTGATTTCTAATTGTAAGTCCGCTTTTTCTTTATAGTTGTGAAAGATTTCACAAAACAATTTGAGGAAAAATTCAATTTCATTAAG
The DNA here is from genome assembly GCF_031216515.1 of Neocloeon triangulifer. Taxonomy (NCBI): domain Eukaryota; kingdom Metazoa; phylum Arthropoda; class Insecta; order Ephemeroptera; family Baetidae; genus Neocloeon; species Neocloeon triangulifer. Next base: position 10,455,243 of record NW_026775554.1, on the reverse strand, counting down.
TTTTGTCTGAAAATAATCTTAAAAATAAAGAATTAGCAAATGTAAGCTCTGAACTAATTGAATCTAAATAATATTTATATTTAGTGTTAATGCTAAGAAGTAATAAAATATTAATCAAATAAATTAAATTTTGCATCAAAGTCTGAACAAATAAGATTATATATGAAAAGCCATTATACACACTATATGCAAATATGTAAATGTAATTAAGAAAACTTATTGATTACGCACACATACAGCAACAATACAATAAATATTTGAAACTATTAACAATACTTTCAGAGCTATTGCAGATTCATTAATTCATTTTTGAAAACAAAAATGCATTTGTGAAATTAAAAAAAAAAACTTCCATATTCAAACTTTCAATTAGTTCAAACATTTCGTTTTTCATTGGAATAGAGAAGCGATAAAATATGAAATTTCCTTTTATTAAATTTTCCCGATCGACGTTGTTATATGATGAAAATTATTTTAATTTCCTATCGACTGCGACCAGTGCCATTCGTCTTCTGGGCGACTAGGGGGTTGTTCGAAGATGCCAATTCATTATTGTGCATTAAATTCCCCGGCGTGTGTGCGAATTCATCGACCGTCTCTCTCGTTCGCACTCTTTGAGCGAGCGGCTCAATTAATTAAGCCGAGTGCCGCCATAAATAATTGAAAACATAATCGGCACGCATCGCGAAAGTGCTCGCGCGGAGCCAAAAGGCCGCGCCGCCGTGATTTATCGGACGCCGACCGGCGAGTCACAAAGGCTGCCCGATTTTTTCGTCTCCGTGAGGCTAATATTATAATTTATGCCCCACTTTCGGCAAGGCGCGCTCTTGAAATTTTGAGCTGTTGTTGTTGTTTTTGGCAGCACAAACTGCATTTATTTCCACGTTGCAGCTGCACACGTTTCGTTTTCTCCTTCACTCGAACGTGTAACGAGTATGAGTGTGATGCAAATTACCGCTCTTTTTGCTATTTCAAGCTCTTCGTGGTGAAACCGCTCGTCCGAGAAGTGCCTTAATTGAATGACGCACCCGAATTATTTCCAGACACGCCAATTATTTAAGGGAATTTTCCTTTCCAACACGGGGGAAAAAGTGATTTTAAAAGTTTGGTTGCGCAAGCGCGTCTCATCAAAACACAGAATTAAGCAAAATCGAGTTTCGTTTGCACAAAGCGAGTCGATATCGAAAACCCACGTGCGCCTTTCTCCACCGGGGCAACAACTGTGTGTTCTTACTTTTTACATTGCAATTTCCATTTGACGCGCGAACCAGACTATATTGGATTTGTGTTGCCAACAACAATACACGGCCTGGCTGTTCAGTATAATCCTCTTACATTTGAGCGTGGGCAATGATTTATACTAACGATTGAGTGCCTGGCCAAATCTGGAAATTCAAAATTACTATATTGTGGATTTAAAAATCAGAGTTAGGTATGCCTGAACATTTTACTTTGTTTTCCTTATTTGGTTAAAATTTGTTACTACAATGAAATGAGTTAATTAAATAAAAAAAAAACTAGTAGTTTATATAATTTTGAGTCTACGACTGGTATTAAACTATTTATAAACATTTTATAAAATCAGTTTTTATCTATAAATAATAAATGTAATTTAATTTTAATAAAAAAATAGTTTTTTGTATTGATTTCAGATTTATGTTCAATAATACAAATTTGTACCCAAATATTCGTATTGAAGTAAAAACTTTCATCCATTTTCATTACTTACTTTAAAGTTAAGTTGATTAAAAATATATTTTAAAGTTAGAATGCACTTTATTTCAACATTGCACGAATTCTCTGATTGGATAACTTGATCTGGTTTTATGATTTAATTAAATTTTTAGTTTCTAAAGTGTCTTTACTGATTAATCACTTGGCAATTACTGCCAAAATAGATCATAAATACATTAAAAATTTATACCAATTTGAATAATACAAGCGGGGTAAATTTATACTACAGCTAAATGACTTACAAGTTCTAACAAAATTAAAATTTTGACTTTGAGATAGTCTTAGATAAAATCATTTAATGAAATATTAATAACTTTGGGCTTATTATTTTCTCATCGCTCAGCATCCAGCTGGAAAATAGGGTCAGCTAGGCACGTTAATTTCCTCTTCTTGCAGCCGAGTAGATTTTGATTTGGGGAAGGGTGAACGGATTGTGAAAGCTTTTAATTGCAAAGCGAACTCCCTCAGCGGAAAGGTCATTGTTTGCGATAATTAAAAGAGGGTCTCGTCGTAGCTTTTGTTGTTTTTACAGGCGGCCCGCTAAGCCCGACCAAAAACCATCGCATTTCGCTCGACGGCGAGAGACTTATGGTTTCATTTCGCTGCTCGCCGAATACGACCACAACTCCGGGGGCGGTTTGATGGGGATGCTCGTGAAAACGCGGCGCGATAGAATTCCTCCTCATAGGCCAGAGAGCAAGCACGGCTTTTCTTACATAGTGCGGGACGGCGCGCGCGAAAATTTAATTTCGTATCATATACGGTTGTGGACCTCTGGCGAACGAGAGCCTTTATTGCGAGGGCCATCAAAAAGACAATTTGCCAGAAAATATAAAGAGCGCCAAAGGAGCTTCTGACCTGTCTCACGCTCCACGTGAAAATTTGCACTTTCTAGGCAGAAGAAAAATGAGACGAGAAGTTCAGAGTTTTGCGAAAAAAGGATCAAAGGATTGTCGCCAAAACTGCACCTAGCGAAAACTTCTTAAATAAATTACACTGTTCTCATTAAAAGCCTTTTCTCTTTGATCTAATATTATATCTTTCATATAATTGCTGATTTGAAAGCAATCAATTTCAAAAGTTCAGTTGTTTCTAAAAGGACGTTGAAAAATGTTTTGATATTAAATTTGATCGAGCGCTTCCTTTACAAAACAAAACCGGCCGGGTGAAGGGCGAAAATAAAATTTTGGGCAAATGAGTCAGCAGCGGCGGTGCGCATAGGGTTGTTTAATGGAGGGCATAAGGCTATTATTGTAATTGAACGAGGTGAGTCTAGCGTATGGGATGACTAAGTAAAACTGAGCGTTGTTTGTTGTCGAGGACCGATACAAAGGAATAGGCCAAGTGAAGTCGAGAGCTTTAGGACGCAAATAGCCCCAAAGCAGCGCTCCCCCTCCACTCTCTTTCCCTCGTGATGGACCCTCTGATGCCAAAACCTCACTAAACTTGCGGAAACTCAAATATACAGGGCTGCTTGTTTTAAAATTTAATATCTAATATTTGTTATTAAAAATTATTATGAGATTATAATAAGCATATTATGATTTATTTTATTTACTTAATTTTTTTTATAATTTAAAACAATTTCAAAAACCACTATTTATAGTACTATTTATTTATTTCTCTCTTTGACTAATACAAGTATTATGGATAAAATACTCATTTTTTTAAATACATGTAAAATATTGTTAAATATAAATTGAAATAATTCCTCATCACTGCCTAGGTTAAACTTTAAAAAAAAGATAACTAACATGTGCCATGTGTTAATACAAAACGAAGTCATATAGTAAAATTAGATTACTAGGATTATTAAATTTCCCTTAAATATTAAATTGTATCACCATGATCTGATTTCTGAATGAAAATTTCTTTTCATACATGATACATACAAAATTGAATAGTCATTTGCACATATGATTAAATATTTTCCACTAATTAACCTCTCTGGCTTGTTCAATTTCCAGTTTTTTCTTTGCTCAGAAAAAAAGCAGCGACTTTTCATCTCTCCTTCATGCCAACCGATTTGAATGCGACCTTTCTGCTCTTTCGCCGTGCAGGCGCTGCTTTTTAATCTCTTTTGATGAATCCAATTATCGTGTAATCCGACGGTGCTCGTTTCCTCAAGTAGCTTCCGATTGCTTCGCCTGCTCTCTCGTCTCACTCGACTCATTTTTCGTCTATGAATTCGCGTTTTATTTATTCATGCGCGTCGTTGCGAGTGACGCACGGACGATATTGACTCGAAAAAAATTGGATGCCAAGAAAGGAAAATACGCACAGCAAATTTATTCAAGATATAAAAAAATTTATCTAATTCGTCTGGATATTTTTACAAGCCTGTTGAATTGCTCAAAGGCGTCTCGCAAACAGTGCTTTTCAATAATACCGTGTATTTTTCTTGGCTTTTTTAAATTTCCTGAAAGTGTCTAGAAAAAAATTCTCATTTGATTGGCGGTTTTGACTTGCAAATTATATTTGCTTTTGGACTAAAAAAAGTCAATTTGCATTAAGATCTGCCTGTGTCCTTATAAATAATAAATTATCATATTATCTTTGTAGAAGAATTTCAAGACTGAGGGCTGATTTATGGTAAATTTAATTCTAAGCCAGCTTTTCTTGTTCTTTTTTTTTACCTTTTTCTTCATTGAGAGATACAAAAATACCCTGCTCTTCATTTTCATGTTTCAGTCATAACAATTATATTATTTTGACAAAAATAAATGCATTATTAACATTAATTAATATTTTATATTCAAAGTAAAAAGAAATGATAATCAAAAAATTTAAATCATCGCAATGAAGGTTCTCAAGGTCCTTATAGAGAATATTTAATCTTTTACAAAATATAACAGACTTTACAATTATCTGGCTCCGGAGTTTCAAAATTCAAAAGTATATTCCTTTTCCTTAAAAATTACTAAGTGCTACTTTTAAATTGAAATTAAGTTGACCATTTAACATCCTACAATGTACTACAATTCCAGATTAATTTTATGATCAGCTTTCCTACTGACAATAAATATTGGTTGGAAATTAAAATAAACAATTCTACTTTTGAAAGCTTTTTCAGCCATGGCTCATCACCGCAGTGCAGCTCAATAACGACGCACGCTGCACACTGAACAAATAAACCTAAACGCATTTTCGAAATGCACGCGCGGACCAAAAAATTCTCATTTATGGCGGAAGTTGCGCCACGCGTTGAATATTTCAGCACACACGCACGTTCTTTTTTACGGCCGCGCGCCGTTTTACGATCAAAACAAGACAAATAAATAGGCGTGTTGCGAGAATCGATCCGAAAGTGAATTAAGGCTGGTGAGGTGCATTAGCGGCGCCGGCGAATTGATAACAGGGTCTCTTGATTGCTACTGGAGAAGGAGCCGTCCGGTCGGCCAGCGGGGATGCTGCGCGGCCATTAGGGCGACAAGGATCATTGTTTATGGCCGCGCTCATCACGCGCGACGTGTGCGCCTTTTCTTCGTCTCACCCACAAGACACGCTAATTTATTTCTCACAAGCAGACGCCACAAATTCTCTCGTGTGGAAAAATAAAATGAGAAGAGAATGGGGTTGGAAGCAGACCCTCGAAATAAATAAACGGCGCAAAATGGGCCTTTGTCTCGCATTCCGTCTGCGGCAATTATTGGATTTTTATCCTCAGAGGCTACAGGATTTATGAAATTGCCAAGAGGGTTGAAATTAAATTGAGAAGCACAGGGAAAACTATGAAGTCACAGGCCAATTAATGTTCTTGTTTTATATTAATTTTATATTGGACACTTAAGGAACAAAATTTTATGTCAGTTTAATTGAAAATTTTATTTTACTGTAGTTCTTTAAGTTATGAACTTAAAACTAATCTTTTTTTATAATTCCCTTTAGTTTTTTACAGGATTATTTTTTTAATTTTAATAACGGCTTGAATAAAAAATATTTTAAAAATTACTAGTATAATTATTCATAAAAACGTGCATTTTATTAGCTGATTGTAGAAAGAGCCGAAAGAGGAGGTGAAAATTAATTCTTCACATGGAATGGAATGCCCAAGCTAATTATGTTATTTATTCTGAAAAATAATATTAATCCATACAAAATATAGAGCATTCAAATCAAACAACGTATAAGAATTATTAAAGAAAAAACACTCTTTTTCATGTAGTAAAACTGCTGTGACAGAACACACCATTTCTTATCCGTATATTTTTTTCTAAAATAAATCATCACTAATAACACACAAATGCCATACAGAAAAATGAATATAGGTATGCCTAAAAATTTTCTACACAATACGCAATTTTTTTCCTTTGAAAAATTCTCTTTCATAAAGAATTAAAGACAACTTATTAAAGTTTGCTTACTGCTTTGCTCTATTCTCGCAGAAAACTACAAAGCTTGATTGAGATATTTCTAAAAAGAAAAGTCAGAGTAATGCTGTTTCTCTGTACAAGTAGCGGCGCTATTCTCTTGGCATGCAGGCAAAGCTAGCATGCAATTTCATTTCGGAGCAACTCAGCTGCTGCTGCTGCGACCAAGCTTCCAGGCGTGCATCCGGAAAATGCATTTGCCAGCGAGCGACACTTATATAATTATATATTTTCTCTGTGCTTTGTTTTTGCAAACGAGCGGCGAGAGCGAGCCAACAGAGAAAACCCAGACAAGGCGCCACCCGAAGCAATTCAGACCAGCCACTTTGTCACTCCCTTTTAATCCAAATTAATTCAGCTGCGTGACTTTTGGCAGGGATTGAACGAGTCAAGGCTTGGTACCTATACCGAATCGACAATTTCGAACTTTCTCGGCGAGCCTCATTCGCAATGTTAATTTGGTGAAATTGACTCACAATCAGTTGAAAGACTGGGAAATAATACACATATGAAATCGTTTAGACCGCAGTTTGTTTTTGCACGTCCGCGAGTTTACCAAAGTTCGTCCAGCTGCGAATAAATGTGGAATCGGCCGAAACGAAACGGTCCCTTGACGGAGACGTTTATAAGCTGCAGAGCTCGTAAAAATCCCAGCATGGTTTTTATTTCTATACCCTCTTGCCATTCCGGTGCCCCAGATTCTGTTGCAAAAATCAACACAGCCAGTCGAGCGTAAACCTGCATTATTAATTTACTTCTAATTGCTCCGGTGCACATAGAGGAACTTAATAAGCGCAGCTAACTTTTAACAACGTTTGTTGATCAAGTTTTAAGCGCGTCTGAGCTGTAATTTATGTATGGCTGAAATAACGCAAACACAGATGGGTGCTTCATTTGAGATTGATACCGCGGTTATTCATGCAGTTGCTCCTGAACAATTCTAGTAGTCTTGTGTGTTAATTATTGAGCTGCAATTTGAATAAAATGTTGAACTTTCACAACTAGATTTTATAGGGTTTTTTCAGCGATACAAAAATATAATTAATTTATTTTAGTGTATTCTAGTTTCTTCAATTAATTGTATAATACAAATTAAGTAATATATGATCATAAATTAAGGTTTATTCAATAAATTTTTATAATAATCCACATAAAAATTCATTTATAAAAATGATACAATTGAGAGTGTTTGAAAATTATGGAAAATTAAATTTACCCAATATAATAGGGAATGAACTGACCAACCAATATGAGCATTTTATAAGAACTGAAAAAAAATACAACCAGCCTGCAGGTTGTAAACAATAAATTGTTTCTCTGTATGATATTATGTATCAATATTAATATTGCAAGGAAGCGTGGTCTGTTCTTTTTTTCACGCTCATCTTGTTTTCACGCCTTTCTACCAACATCTCTTCAAAACATCAAAGAACTCCTGCTTGTTATCAACGTTCAAGGCTTTCCTTCTCATCAAATGATGTGCAAAAAATGCCAAAACACCTGACGTGTACTTGAGGGTGTGCGCCTGTCGCCTTTCAAATAGTAATATGCCTAAAAGCAAAGATTCCTCGTTTCGGGAGAATGTGCTGACGTCGCGGAAAAGAAATTTTTCGAACTGACACACACTCACAACAGCCACCCGCGCTCATTCCGAGGAGTTGTTGCTCTCTGCAAATCAAATTACTTCCGCCCAGAATATACACGCGCAGCTCGACTAAAGTTCAAATTGAATTACACTCGCTCGCTCACTCACCATGTCAAAGGCTTGTATTATGTTTCGTGTGTGCCAAAGGAAAAGAATGAGATGGAGGGGCGGAAACACTTTCTTTTTAAATAGAGATGAAACTGGATTGAGGTGTAATTGTAATTATTGAAAGCACCTTTCATGCTTTGTACTTTAAAAGAACCTTAAACTTTACTGGCGAGTTATTTTGAACGGTTAAATTTAAACAAAAAATCTCTCTTTTTTTTAATTTAAGTGGCCACAAATACGATATTGCGTTAGTCAACAGAGGCTCACTGCAGCGGATGAGGTCTTTTTGATCTTGGAAGGTTCTGCAAAATTCTTGCTAGTGATGGTCCCATTTTGTATATTATATAATTCATTTCTTTTTCTAATAAATTTTTTTAACAATTGAATTTAAACATTGTGATGTAACAGTTTGGACAAATAAACAACTAAAGTCTAATTAATTTTTTTTATAATATTCGCAACCAATTGACTTCAAAACCAATGCTTATGATAATTTTTTATATCAAGTTACGAATATGTACTAAAAATATTTTGAAAAATTAACGCCAGGCAAACCTCGAGGTTCGCCTGGTTTCAATTTTTCATGAAATCCACCTCAAGTGTAAGCGTTTAATTCAAAAATATTTTATTTTTAATTTCAGAAGTGCTATTCTCTCAATAACTACAACTACATGGTTGTTGAAAAAATTCTTCAGTGCTTTCACATAAAAAAAAAAAAAACAACAACAACAACAATAAAAAGAATTTTCTGTCTGCCTTCAATAACATTTTTTTTTTTAATATTTTATAGTAAACTAAGTGAATTTTTAATTAGATCAATGCAATTGACGTAGTTACTTACAAAGAAATAAAGAAAAAATTCCGTTTGTAATATTCAGAGAAAAAGAATATAAAATCTTACGCGCATAATGCATCATAATTGATTTGTCGTCTCTTAAATTAGAAATTTATCATATTCTTTATCTAAAAAATATTCAGGCCACTAAAAATCTTTAATTGTGCAAAACCTTCCAAATGAATCATGATGGTGGACGTTTTTTTAGATAGTTTATATTTCATATATCGTTTTTCCGCACAGCAATTTTACGAGTGTTCAGCTTGCGAAAGGTTCAAAGAAAGAAGCTTTGGCGGTTTCGCCAGCTTTACTAACTGTCAAGACCGCACGATAATCAAACAGCCACACCGCCATAAACTGAACAGCTTGCCCTGGATGCTGGATAATTAGCACTCTCAATATATTCTCAGGCAAGAGCCGAATTTGCCTTCCTTTGTCCTTCGATAATTTGCAAACGACGGCCTAATTGACGGGCTCAAAGCAGCGGAGACATGGGCGCATCAGTCCGTAAATATGTATGGGAAACTATCTCTGAGAAAATTTTGAATAGCAGAGCATCAGGCCCAACGCACGCCTGCTCCCTTCGGCTTGCTTGGCCGCGGACCCGCCTCTGGAAATAGAACGAATGCCTCATTTATATTAAGATTTTAACACGCGCACACCTCACTTTCTTTCTCTCTTTCTTTTATCCCGTGCGATAGAGTCTCCCACAACAACTTATGCGCAGGGCAGGGTTGAGGATCGCCGGATCACAAAAAGCAAAAAGCCATAGAACTATTAAAATTTAATTATAACAAGGGACGCCACCAATCTGCAGTCATATGTGGGTTTGATTCATTATAATAATTGAATAAAAATTTTCAAATTAAAAACTGCTAATTAGATATATTCATATTGGACACAAATAAGCTAAATTGACTACGGATTTCTTAGAATATTTATTATAAAAGACTGAGGAATGTGCCAATAGAGGTAAAATGAAATGAACCTTCCTAAATATTAATTACATTTGATTTATGGTTTTTCTGAAAGGCACCCCCAATATCATTCGGCCGATTGCAAAAACCGAGTGCTTAGAATTAGTCTATTCTTAAAATAAGTGAAAAGACTTTGAGAATCCTGCCGCGGAAACTGATATGAAGTAAAGTGTGGATTTAAATTTTCACCTTTTAAGTTGTAAGTTGTGTTCAATTGGGTCTTCAATAATGACCTTATACTTATTATGGTTTACCTAGTGGAATGAGAATATTAATTCTGAGATTTTTCCCGCACTTAATGTGCTCATTTCATATGTTATATGATATATTTGCCTTTTAAAAACCCAGTATTTGAACTTTGAACTTACATAAAATTATTCTCTCATCAGCAGTGGTGCATTATTTACTTTTCAAAAGATATTGACACTTTTCTTGAAAAAGATCCTAATTAATTGATCTGTCCAAAGCATGTCACGTGTCTTCTACTTGATAAATGCTGCAATTATGTTAATTTCAAATTTAGGTCAGCGCATATGTAAGTGGCTGTGACAGCGAGCGCAGTATTAATTTGGGCCCCACTCGGCGCTCATAAATTAATCATCAGCCAATCCGAATGGCGTAAAAGAGTCCTATTAGCAGTCCGAAGTGAGCGAATGGTGCGATGATATTTTTCTCTCTTTTGATGCACACACGCGGTGGGAAAGCATTCCATCACGGCTCGTGTATAAATCTTCATCCGTTCTCTTTTCACTCTGCGTGTGCTGGAGAATGATAAATTACCATTCAGGAGCGAATGCCATCAGCGAGAGATGATATTCGGAAAGCCTTTTCCTCTCTTTCTTTCTTTATTTCTTTTCCTTCTCTCGTGTTTATAATTTATTTCGCGCGCGCCTCTTCTCTGCCGTCAAGAATAAAGTGAGACATAAAAGTTTTTCGCCACGATACTCGACACAAATAATAACAACAGCAAACTTTTATTGCCGCCTCATTGGCCACACCGTTTCTTCTCACAACATTATTTCTTTTATCGCCGAAACACTCGTTTTTATTTCTTCTCTCAAAGCAAACTTTTCCAACGTCGCGTTATTGAAAAATAAACCAGAAATTGTTTTGTTTTTCCTACAATGACCGAGTTTCGATTGTTGCCCTTTGACTTTGGTCTGCATTGGATCCGTCGTTGATGGGCAATTAAAATGCACGAGAGGCCACACACTACTGGCAGCGGACTATTAATAAAGAGCGGTTTCAAAACGTGTTCCTGGCGAGAATGCGAAGGCTATCGCTTATTTACTCTCTTAATTGTTTGCCGACTTGAAATGAAGCGTTGGTGAAAAACAGCCCGCCGAGCCAATCGACCGGTGTTAATTGATGCCCTGCCGAATCATAAAAAGTTTTCAATTACAAGCGAAGCAGGAACTCGTCTCCACTTCCAATCAGTTGATAATTAAAAGTGGTGGAAAGAAACTCATTAAAGATTCTGATGGATGTTTAAAAAAACCTAAGACAAATTTTGATATTTTGATTTAAGTAATGCACCCGTTTTAATTTATTGATAACTGAATTAACACAGTAAACCCACAATATAAAAAAAATCGGAAAAAATATTAACCTTTTAACAAAGTATTATAATTTTTTTAATTATTAAAATGTATTATGCTGTAATAAATTTAATGGTAGGTATTTGAGACAGATAAGTTTATCTGCAACAACAAAAAGTGAGAGAATAAAATTTTGAAATTCCTTTTTCCGAGAACTCCTCTTCTTGAAATACAACAATCAAATCAGGTTGTATAATAGGGCCCCATACATCTCTTTCTATTTTATTTATCCTTTGTATCAGACACAGACATTAATCTCTCTCTACAGAAAAGCTTCCTTTATTTCCGAAAATAGTGAAGGACGTCAATAAATTTCCAGCAGACGCCCACCAAAATTTATATCCCGTTGCAAAAAGTTTCGGCCGGAGGTCCTTTCGCGAGCCCACGCAGAAGCCCGAACCATCAAAGGTGCTCACCCTTTCGGCGTACAAAGTAATGATGATGAATAGAGGTTTCGCAGAGAGGCCAGACCGACGCTCGCTCTCAGATTTCTAGAGAATTAGTCGGCAAAGGGCGATCTGAAAAAAGCCACCGGTTTAATCAAACGCATATTTGCGGGCTTCCGCCGTCGTCGCAGTCGATGGGACACGCATAGCACGGTCCCTCAGAACTATTTCGATCGTCCGCGCCCGGAGAGACAGAGAATGAAAGACGAGAGAAAGTTCAGAGACCTTTTCCTTTCTCCTTTCATATCAAAAACGTGTCTATCGAATGCGATCGCACGAGAATTATTGCGAGAGACACCCAGTCAGTCAATTGTGATTTCCTGCGTCGCACCGAATTCAATTCATCCTCGCTCTATACTTCGTGGCGGGACATCGCTCTTGAAAATTCACTGCACCTCGCTCAGCGTTTCTCGAGGGTTGTTCAAGCTGCGGTGACTTCTTCTTTTTTGCTAAATTTAGGACGGCACTCTTCTAGCTCTCCGTGCTGACAAGCGTGACTTCTGACGAGAGCATTTGCAAAAGACTAATTACGCAGCACACCTTCTTGTGTGGTTGTCACAAGAGAAGCCGTGAAGTTCTGGTGAAACAAAAAATAATAATTTTTCATGCGAGCGTGCTGCAATGTTTTCTCACTTACCAAGGTAAAGGTCAAGTGCCGATGGATATGAATCTGGATGTAAATCACATTTTAAACACACGCGCTTAAAAATATATCTTAGAGGTTAAAAGCCCGCCTCCGAACATAAAACAATTAAAACAAAAGGAAAGAAAAAAAATCATACAATTTCTGATTTTCTTTATAACTAAAAAAATTGTATTATAAATAATACTGCCTAAAATTTCTTCCATGTTAGATCTTCCTTTTTAAATATTAAAAAAGACAATTAAAAAAAATTCAGTAAGAGCTTAATCATTATTTCAACATCACGTTTTTAGCCCCGTTCTAACCAACGCAACTCGATTCCCTGGCTGAAAACAGCAGGTTTGAAATCCCCAAACAAAACACAGCTGTGTTTCGCCTGATAATAAACTCTAATTAAGGATTCATTAGGTGAGGACTGCGGTGGGTATACATTATATGCGCGCCTCTAACTCCAGGCTGAGAAATCGGCACAGCATCCCCTTGCTCAGAGCGTGGCATCCTCATCTGCTGCGCTTAACATCATTGTTATCCCAGAGTTTCGCTGCGGGCTCCGATTGTCGGAACAAAAGCAACTCTCTCTCAATTCCTTTGAGATCGGCAGCTCAATCACTTTTATCCTACAAAGTTACAGACGACACATGAAACTAATGCTCTCGTGATCTAGATTTTATACCCACACGCGGTCAGCTACCTTGATAAAAGTGTCCTTTCAGACGAAAAAGGCTCAGGTGGCCAAAAATGTGCTACTTGGGCGTGAAAGGGAGCGAACACAAAAGATAGCTAATAACTTCTAACAATATGAGAGGATTTATTTTTGGCTCGTTTTGTTGTCAACTACCTTGCGTGGCAATTCATTCACGCCGTACAATGGCAATGAATGGCAACGCACATTCTTCTCTTTTTATTGGTTATATATTTTGTTATTAAATTTCTAAAACAAAAATGTGAGATGTGATTTCATATTAATTTTGAATAGTTGTTCTGAAATTGATATTGAAAGTGAGTTTATAACGCTGTTTTCAAAAAAAATTCTTTTTTTCTAGAAAGCTGAAGGTGGATTTCATGGGAAAAAAATTATCCCCATTTTAATATTGAATTTCAATAACAAATTTATTTCCTTATACGTGCCAAAATTGAATTCAAAAACAACATACGTATTTATATTATTTTTTCTCAGAAGTAAGGAATAAGGAATATTTTTGAACTCTATAATTTAATTTTTAATTTTTTTTACTGCTAAATAAAAATATTTACTCATGTAGAAATTTTCTGTTCCAGGTGAGTTGCTTTCCAGAATCAGACTTTTCCTTTTTGCCGCAAAGTGAGTAGGACGGTCAATCGATTTTCGAGGTTGCCTCTCTCAAATCCAATTAGCACCCAGCTACTAATTGATAGCAGAAAGGGGTGCAAAACTTTTCTTTTTGTTAAAAAATCGTGCACTGAAAAAAACTCGGTGCATGCACGCAAACTTTGTATTGTTTTATCGGCTCTCTCGTTGAAAAATCCAATGTTTTGACGCAAAAATGCAGAGCCCGTCTGGCGATTTGTGAGGAGAGATAAAACGGTGAAAAATAGCGCGACCAACCGCACCGCTGCAAGAAGTAGTATCAAAAATACCGCCGCTCACGCTCCAACCTCTGTTAATTCCGATTTTATTTTTTACAATTGGCGCCGTGCCCACGGCGGCGGCAACCGAAGAGTGGGAAAAATCCCCCGACGAGAGGGCGTTTGTATCGCGAACGAATGTTTGTATATGTGTCGGATGAACGCGCGCTCGAAAGGAACAAAGAGTCGCCCGCTCGCAACATTGGCATCGGAAACATTTACTTTATCCGCGCGTTGTTTGCGTCGCCGCCGCCGAGAACAATTACAAATGCAAATGCGGCTCTTCTTTTTTAGCAGTGAAATTATGGCCATCGTTAATTTCATTCCCAGCCTTTTTCACAAACGGAAGCGGAAAATTTAGTGTTTTAAGAGCCTTTGTACAACTTGGCATGGAAGCGGATAAATAATATACTGTTGAGTAAAGAAAATGCTGGACCAGTCAAATTTTGAGAAAAATATGGAATACATTACTCAGATTGCTCTTCAGTTATATTAATATATCAAATATTCAGTAATCAATTGGTCATTTATAAATAAGTTTTGTGTGAAAAGAGTTTAAAACGATGCACATAACATTTTTTTTATTAAGATATCAATATTGTGTATATGTTTCGTAATGTAATTAAAAATAATCATGTAAAAATTTCAAAATTATATTTTGTAGTTATCTAGTTATTATATTAAAATTTATTTTTCACAAAGTTTCTATGCATTAATTAAGTAATAAATGAAAGGAATTAAGTTTGCAATTTTATGAATTTTGCTAAATTTCAGCTTACATAAATAATTAATCCTTTGGAGTTTTTGAATTTGAAGTTGACCTTTCCTTGATGGGTTACTTTAACTTTGTAGATCAAAGCTCATGGATTATGGCTGCAGTCAAACTTCTAGAGTGGGATGTTGTTATCACCATCTTATGAAACAATAAAGGACTGTAAATAACCTATCCAGGAAAAGTCGAAATTAAATTCAATATAGCGTGAAATTATTCTGAAAAAATGATAACTTTTTACCGACGAATCTTATTGAGGTTGTCAAAATTGGAAAATTTCTTAATAAATTTTACCACATAAACAATGTATTTGTAACAATGTGGGCAAATAAACAATAATAAATAATTTCCATTCTAAAAAAGCACTAAATTCTAACTTCCTTTTTCGAAAGTAGGCAACCGGTGCGACACAAGTACTCGGCGTATTGCATACCCCTACTTCGGTGAAATGATAAGTGATTTATAACGAGCGGTTTGGTCGACTGGATGTCCGCCCGAGGTGCATTTAGCACGGGTGCATACGTAATGAGACGCCCCAGTACTTCACGTGTACCTGGGTCGACCTACAGGTGTATCGATCGGCTCTCATTGTCATTGCGGCGCGTGCGGTAGTGCCTTCGTTTGGCACGCGGCTGGAGAGTGTCTTTGAAAAGTTAGTCTCGTTTCCCGGCAAATAATAATGCAGCGAAATGTAGGCCAGGCGAGAGTACACACCTGCGCTTTCTATTCTGCTCGAACACCAGCGGTCGGGCACGTGTGTGCGTGCGCGCGACCGGTCGACCGCAGCAAAGTGCGTGGCGGAGAAGTAAGGGTCGATCGCGCTGCCCTCGTTCGTTTTAATAGATTGGGCGAAAACGCATTATCGTGGCGGGCCGAAAGCAAATTAACATTTATGGAGATAGAAGAAAATGTGTGTCGCCGCCACCGTAATCCATCCAACGACTTCCACCGCAGTCTTATAAAAAAGAGCAATTTTTTTTATAAAACATTATGTATCAATTTTATATTCTTCAACTCTTTAAAACTATTCAAAAGCTTAACGTGAAGGTTAAAATGATCAATGTTAACATAGAAAATTAGTTAAGAATGTTCTTTTTAATTGAATAAAATTGAATTATTTTAGGAACATAAAAGCTCTAAATTCACACAGAAGAATTATTTAATAAAAAAGTATCTTAAAAATTATTTAAAGCGGGTTAAAAAATTATTTAATGAATTTTCCTGTGCTTTGAAATTGTAATAATAATCATTATACAATGGTTTTATAAATTAATTTATATATTACATTTTAATATTGGTTTGTAAAGAAGGAAAAGTAATTTTCTTTGAAGAGTGCAGAAGGAATTCAAAGAAAGTAATTTTTAATTTCAGTTTTATTAAAAATTTTATGTGATTTTTAATTAATGTTTTAGCACGGATTTAAAAATCAGATCAGGACACAAAAGCCTGAACTTGATATATTCAAATGTACATTTTGTTTTGCGTGCGCAATTAAATTAAAACAGAGTCGCGGCTGGGAGTTCCTGGTTGTGAATAAAATGCTTTGTTCCCCTCGGTTTCTCCAGCTCGCTCGTTTTCACCCGTGA
This sequence comes from Neocloeon triangulifer, assembly GCF_031216515.1. Classification (NCBI taxonomy): domain Eukaryota; kingdom Metazoa; phylum Arthropoda; class Insecta; order Ephemeroptera; family Baetidae; genus Neocloeon; species Neocloeon triangulifer. The sequence goes on along the minus strand of NW_026775554.1, from coordinate 10,438,924 downwards.
AATCCCTCAGCGTCTCACAACAGAGAGGGAATTCGTGTTTTGCAGCTTGCAGAAATAATTATTGCGCCGAGACGTCTCGGTTGTTTCGCACTCACTCTCGGCCGGCGAGCGGTTTCCTGCAGCTAACCCGCACCGTTTCTGCCCCCTCGTCGCCGCACACCTGTAATTAGGCACAAAGCTCTCCAGACCAGGTCGCGAGAATGATCTCTTCAGCCGGCGTAATTATTTCCCGACGCGAACCTAACCAAATTTGAAATACAGCAAACCGCAAAAGTTCCAAAGTTACCTCACGGAACACGACCAAAAAATCGGAGGCGAAAATTGAAATATGCCAGCGGGCGGGCGGGCGGCCGACCGACCTGACAGCTCTGAATCGACACAAAAACTTGCCACCGCTGCCAAACTTTTGCTGCTCCCCTGTTTGCTCTCCGTATTTAGCATTTTGAGGAGTAGAGAGAATTCTCTGGAAGCGTCACGCCTCAAAAGCATGACCGTAGCGGCAAATTGGCCCTCTCGCTGGAATTGACCTTTTGAATCTTTAATGGAAAATTATACGCGTGTATTGATCTAGAAGTTTGTTTTTTACATAGAACATTTTTTTGGTTTTTCTCTCTCTTTATAGGTGTACTCTTGTGATCAAGTAGCAAAAATTAATTTCATTTTCAATTTAAAATATGTAAAACATTTAAACTTAATTTATGTAACGAAATTAACGTTTTGCTTTTTTTACTGGTCGTATATCAATTCAACTAAAATATTTTCCATATATGTTAATTTTCAGTAGTTGGTAGCTCCGAGTTCCTTCAATCGTATCTATCTTGACAATAATAATATATCTGATGGTAATTTGAAGACTGTTTATAAAATTTGGAATTATATGAAATTTTGTTGGTCTTTATTGTTCTTTTTTACTTAAATATTGAAATTTTTCATAATATGAAGTGCTCCTTTTAATTTTTTTAATAGCTTAAAAAATTTCTTGTATAAGTCTAATTAATTTTTTTGTTAAATGACATTAACAAAATATTATTTTATTCCTTTAATAAAATTTAAAAGTGACTTACTGTTTTTAACATTTTCTATAATGTCTAAACTTTTTGACTTACTTCGACAGCAAGTGTAGAATGAGTATTGGGATTATACACGATTACACGTTCTCGCTTTCTGTTTCTTTTTTCATTTTGTCTGTCGCACGCGCAGCAACTCTCATTTCCAAGCGACACGCTAACAGGGCTTTAGTAGTTGCTCACCTGGCGATCGCGCTAACCATTAGTTCAAATAAACGTGTGTGTAATTTTGGTGGCATGCCAGCTGGAAAAGGAGGGCTGCCGTTCAGCCGCTGACACTAACACATGCACTAGCAACAGGTCCGATTTTGCTCGAGCAGCCTCTCTTTCCGCGCACTAATCCACCCTCACAGGCGCCGATTGTGTTTAAACGTACCTGCATGCCTGCGGCTTTTGAAAAGTGATAAGCACTCTGTATTAGGTTAGCATCTCAATTGATCTCAATTTTAAATACAAAATTGATTTCATTATACAACTTTGCAAATAAGAAGTTTCCAAATAAAAACATTTTATTGGAGATGATTTGCACGAATCCAGCAAAGTAAATAAAATAATTAAATTGAATTCGTTAATTGTTATGTATTGGCTTCAGCGAGATATTTTATAAAGTTTTCAATTTTTAGTGATAAATTTAGGTATATTCAGTATTAGGACTAAAAATTGTAAATAGATAGTCACTTATTTTGAAACTCAGGTTTCAACTCAAAATCAGGACTGCTCGCTGATTCATTTGAATGTAATAATATTTTTTAATTCCGTTCGTTAATTGTTTCATACACTTCCAATCACTTGCGTCCGATGCCAGTTTTGATGTGCATCAAATATTTAATAAGATTGACACACGTTCCAGTTGCTGAGAGTTGGCATCGGCGAGATATTTTATAAAGTTTTCAATTTTTAGTGATAAATTAAGGTCTTTTCAGTAGGACTAAAAAATTGTAAATAGTCGCGATAGTCGCTCATTTTAAAAATTATTATCTCCAGGACTACAGTCCAATTTGGGACTGTTCGTTGATTCATTTGAAAAAAAAAATAATGTTTGTTCAATTCCGTTCGGTAATTTTTTCATGCAATTCCAATCACTTGCGTCCGATGCCAGTTTTGATGTGCATCAAATATTTAATAAGATTGACACACGTTCCAGTTGCTGAGAGTTGGCTTCGGCGAGATATTTTATAAAGTTTTCAATTTTTAGTGATAAATTATGGTCTTTTCAGTAGGACTAAAAAATTGTAAATAGTCGCGATAGTCGCTCATTTTAAAAATTATTATCTCCAGGACTACAGTCCAATTTGGGACTGTTCGTTGATTCATTTGAAAAAAAAAATAATGTTTGTTCAATTCCGTTCGGTAATTTTTTCATGCAATTCCAATCACTTGCGTCCGATGCCAGTTTTGATGTGCATCAAATATTTAATAAGATTGACACACGTTCCAGTTGCTGAGAGTTGGCTTCGGCGAGATATTTTATAAAGTTTTCAATTTTTAGTGATAAATTATGGTCTTTTCAGTAGGACTAACAAATTCTAAATAGTCGCGATAGTCGCTCATTTTAAAAATTATTATCTTCAGGACTACAGTCCAAATTGGAACTGCTCGCTGATTCATTTAAAAAAATAATGTTTGTTTGATTCCGTTCGTTAATTGTTTCATGCAATTCCAATCACTTGCGTCCGATGCCAGTTTTGATGTGCATCAAATATTTAATAAGATTGACACGCGTTCCAGTTGTTGAGAGTTGGCTTCGGCTAGATATTTTATAAAGTTTTCAATTTTTAGTGATAAATTAAGGTCTTTTCAGTAGGACTAAAAAATTTTAAATAGTCGCGATAGTCGCTCATTTTAAAAATTATTATCTTCAGGACTACAGTCCAAATTGGAACTGCTCGCTGATTCATTTAAAAAAATAATGTTTGTTTGATTCCGTTCGTTAATTGTTTCATGCAATTCCAATCACTTGCGTCCGATGCCAGTTTTGATGTGCATCAAATATTTAATAAGATATACACGCGTTCCAGTTGTTGAGAGTTGGCTTCGGCGAGATATTTTATAAAGTTTTCAATTTTTAGTGATAAATTAAGGTCTTTTCAGTAGGACTAAAAAATTTTAAATAGTCGCGATAGTCGCTCATTTTAAAAATTATTATCTCCAGGACTACAGTCCAATTTGGGACTGTTCGTTGATTCATTTGAAACAAAAATAATGTTTGTTCAATTCCGTTCGGTAATTTTTTCATGCAATTCCAATCACTTGCGTCCGATGCCAGTTTTGATGTGCATCAAATATTTAATAAGATTGACACACGTTCCAGTTGCTGAGAGTTGGCTTCGGCGAGATATTTTATAAAGTTTTCAATTTTTAGTGATAAATTAAGGTCTTTTCAGTAGGACTAAAAAATTTTAAATAGTCGCGATAGTCGCTCATTTTAAAAATTATTATCTCCAGGACTACAGTCCAATTTGGGACTGTTCGTTGATTCATTTGAAACAAAAATAATGTTTGTTCAATTCCGTTCGGTAATTTTTTCATGCAATTCCAATCACTTGCGTCCGATGCCAGTTTTGATGTGCATCAAATATTTAATAAGATTGACACACGTTCCAGTTGCTGAGAGTTGGCTTCGGCGAGATATTTTATAAAGTTTTCAATTTTTAGTGATAAATTATGGTCTTTTCAGTAGGACTAAAAAATTTTAAATAGTCGCGATAGTCGCTCATTTTAAAAATTATTATCTCCAGGACTACAGTCCAATTTGGGACTGTTCGTTGATTCATTTGAAACAAAAATAATGTTTGTTCAATTCCGTTCGGTAATTTTTTCATGCAATTCCAATCACTTGCGTCCGATGCCAGTTTTGATGTGCATCAAATATTTAATAAGATTGACACACGTTCCAGTTGCTGAGAGTTGGCTTCGGCGAGATATTTTATGAAGTTTTCAATTTTTAGTGATAAATTATGGTCTTTTCAGTAGGACTAAAAAATTTTAAATAGTCGCGATAGTCGCTCATTTTAAAAATTATTATCTCCAGGACTACAGTCCAATTTGGGACTGTTCGTTGATTCATTTGAAACAAAAATAATGTTTGTTTAATTCCGTTCGTTAATTTTTTCATGCAATTCCAATCACTTGCGTCCGATGCCAGTTTTGATGTGCATCAAATATTTAATAAGATTGACACGCGTTCCAGTTGTTGAGAGTTGGCTTCGGCGAGATATTTTATAAAGTTTTCAATTTTTAGTGATAAATTAAGGTCTTTTCAGTAGGACTAAAAAATTTTAAATAGTCGCGATAGTCGCTCTTTTTAAAAATTATTAACGTTTGGCTTACAGTCGAAATTAGGACTGCTCGCTGATTTGTTTAATACAAATTATTTATTCTGTTTTACATTTGCTTTTCAATCGACTTACATTTCTTGTACAACCGCAACCAGCATAACTAATATTTCTCCGTGAATTTATTTAAGGAGAGAACAATTGCTGCAAATAATTTAATAATATTATTTACGTAATAGCAGTTTTATTTTCTTTTGTGATTTCAAGAAACTGTGTTAATTGACTAATGTGAGTTAACAGCAAGAGACTCTCATGAGCGCTGAAGAGGTAAAAAAATTTCAACACCCATACAGTTACAGTTCTGTCTTCTAAAATTTGTTAGTTCAGTGTTGCTGTGGATTTGAACCTAGTTAATCTACTTTTTTAAATGTCAAAGGAATTAATTTAAGTAACTCCAAATGTTTGTTTCAAACTTTAAATAACACAACTTGAGCTAATGAGAGAGGAAAATTCTACATAAACTCTGATTTTAATACTTTCTTCGCGCACGCCTTCATTTAAACTTGATCCGACCGCAACGAGGAACATGGAATGAAAGATTTTTCGCGCGACGGGTGGGCATTTTTGTGAAAAGAAAGTACCGCAGGTGGTGCAATTCGTTCGCGTCACGCAGAGGCCGTCTGCGATCTCGGATTATTCGCACAAAGCGGGCGGAAATCCAATCCTAGGCGTGCCTCGTCGGTGTCGGCGAGGATTACACGCAGAGCATTCCGACGACGAGTCATTAACGGGTGCAATTTAAACGTGCCTCGGCGGCCGTCGGAACTCAAACAAGAGAAAGACGACCCCGAAAACAAACGGCGACCGATAAGCATCGGTCCCGTGTTTATCGAGCAATTTGCTCTTTAATGGTCGCATGTGCGTGAATCGGGAAATCAATTTTCAATTAAAATGTCGTTTGGCGCCATGGCGGGAACATAACGAGCTCCAAGTTCCACATGGCACATAATTGGTTCCCAAAGCGGCCTGTTGGGGCAAGATTAAGACTTTTATCATGTATTGTTTGTGTGGGTTTGTATCTGCAAAGCTTTTAATTAGTCATTATACGGGAAAAACTGGGAAAAACGAAATATAATAATTTGAAAAATTCTGGAGTTTTCGGCTTTGAAATATTTCCGCGATCAGAAATCCATCCAAATATTTACATTAAAGGCGTTGGATTTTCAAACTTTCCGTTGAATTAATCCTCTCAAAGCAGATTTCTTCTTTCCTTTTATCTCTCTCCGTTTCTTCGTCCGCAATCTGTGCGCCACTTGAACAAACTTCTTGCCTGAGTAGGAGTGCGGCTCGCGAAGAAACTCCGCCACACTTTTATCATTCCACGTTCGTCGAAATGCGCAAAGAAAAACGACGAGGGCCGGCGAAACCTCTTTGCCTGATTGCTCCATCGCACTCGCAAATCAATGTTGATGTTGCCGCCCTGCTAGCTCTCGAAAAATAAACAGGCCAAACGAACACTTGGAGCAACAGACGAGCAGAAATAATTACGCACTTGTCACGCGTCGCCAACCGGCCATTGAGCACGCAGTGAGTGACAAGAGTGTCAAGCTTCTTCGCAGTTCAACAGCTCTTTCGTCCCAACTCGCAAAAGTATAATAATAAGGTCAAATTTGTTATATAAGTTTGCATACTACACATTTTTGGGTTAATTTATTAAAAAAGCTTTACGTTTTTCACAAAAAGGGTTGTGCAGTAACTGAATTTTAAAGTCTTTATTGAAAAATAAACTTTTATCATTAAATTTAATAAGTCTCATCCACCTAAAAAGTACAAAATATATTTCAATGAGTGGTAAAAGTTTATTAAAAAACATGATTAAAATTATGTTTTTTTTTTTTTAATTTAGCACTTAAAATTTGCAACTTCAGTTTCTTTCTTCCTTTCTTAATATTTTATTTTAAAACGGCATTTTTTTTTAAATTAACAATCATGCTTGAAGATATTGCGGGTAGCGAGACTCTTGCCCGTTTGATGCCCGCGGCAACTTACCTATGACATTTCCAACTAGCAAACGGTGCGTTTCGGTCGAATAAATCTGCTAGCTTTTCGCTTTGACTCCAGAGAGAGACGCGAAGATGTTGAGAATAATTAGGCCACCGTGCTGCTCTCGTCAAATATTAATTTCCGAGCGCAGATGGGATGCAGCAGCCGGTACGTGTTTATTTGCAATTTGATAATTCGCAAACTCGTAGGCAAAGGTCGTTTGCGAGTGTAGCGTGTCTGCATATACAAGTACGCGGTTTGTTTTAAAAGGTGGCCCGCAAATCAAAAGTGCGACAGCTGACTCAACAAAACACGCCGCTGTGTTTGCCTAAAAGTGTGTGGGACGAATGAAAACTGTATATGATCGTATCTTTCGTCGTCAACTAGCAAAATTTTGCTGGAGACTCTCAAGATGTGCATTGACGAAAATTCAAAATGATGAGAGCTGGCCTGGCCATGTATATTTGAGCAAGTCACTTATAAAACAAGAGTTAATTAATTCCAGAAAAAAATTCTTTGTCAATGAGTTAAAATTTTAAATTTATTTTTCGTTTGCCATTGGCGAATTATTTTATTTTATTTTAGGAGAATCCAGATTATCAAAATTTATGTAAATTCGTGTAGAAATTTAGTTTACCGCTTTTTGTAGAATATATTATTTTTTTTAATGAAAGCATGCAGAAGATATTGTAAGAAAGTTTCAAAGAACTTAGCACTTACATAAGTTCAAATAATAATTAATTTTGAGCTAGTTCTATAAATTAGGAAATTCCCTGAACTCGGAATTTTCCAACATCTGCAAGTTTCGTTGCTCTTCTTATTATTAAAGCCATCATTTTTCATCACAATGTAAAGTTTGGGTAAAATGATTAAGCTTTTAAATTATTATTATTTAATGTTATTTTGTTTTGCGTTCCAGATTTATCTCTTTCACTCTAATCTGAAAACCGTAAATCCGACCGCAAATAATTGGTATTAATAACTCTAAGGTCTTTGGAAATAGCTTTGGCGTTCTTATGGGCTTGCAATAAACGCAAAAGCCCATTAGGGATTTGATCCCAATGTGTGCGTGTGTTTACGTGCGAGCCTTCAAAAGCAAACTTCAAAGCGGAAACCGTGAGTAGTTAATAGGGTGGATCCTCGAGGGTGTAGCCGGCTCGGTGGTTTTAAATAAGCCCCCGATGCATGGATGTCTTTGAATAATTCGCTTTTCGGGCAGGGCATTACTTATTGAAAGCAGTGAGGGATGCGTAATTTGACGTGCAAGTGACAAATTCTCGCTGCGACGTGGGACGAAGTGAGCGAGGACACTGCTGGTGATTCGAGAAATTGAGCGAGCAGCAAAAGAGAGGAAAAGTGACAGTGCAAGCACCGAAATAAATAAAACACGTCGGCGGCGACAAAGCGAGGCAGCGGAATTTCTCTTGGCAGCGGTTTTGTCCTCTTAACTATTGTTATTGTCATTGCAAATAATATGAGAGAGGAGAACTGGAGAAGCAATCAACAAGAGTGGAAAAAGAAAGGGACTAACTTCCTTTCAAAAAATGAAGTTCGAGAGTTCATAATCTTCCAAAGAATGAAAACATCAGAAATACTAATATTAAAAAAATAATTTTCAGAGTGTGAAATTTTAAATTTACATAATTTTTAACTTTTCAGAGCAAAATAAATTTTATTTTTACAAGCGTTATGTCCTTTAATTTTAATGGAAATTTAATTTTGTAAAAAAAAATATTATTTTTTCGGATTTCTGCGCAAATTGCTATATACTCTACTTTTTATTTCTTAGATTTTATTAAGGACACCAAATTTGTATTTCAGTTTTAAATAGTATTCATCAACTCAAGTTACTCAAGAATATAATTGAATTTCTAACAGGAGACAGAAATAAAAACTTCCAGAAAAATAACAAGTAAAAAACATTCTTACAAAATTTTCATTCATTTAAATTTGATAGTGTTTGCAAGTGATTTTCGCCATTGTTACACTTTTTAATCATGTTCCGGTTCAGAAGTAAGGTGACTATAATTATTATTTCAAAGCGAGAGATAGTAGCGCAAGCTTCGTGCAGCATCCCTTTTATTAAGAGAGGGTTGCACCTCTCAGCTGAGGGCACCCCTTTCTCCCTGACCTGCTTTTGCACCACCTACGCCTATCCAGCACAATGCAGCTCTTGGCACAGAAAAACGCGCTATTTCTGCGCTGCTCTCTCGGCTGATGGTGCATTAGGCTGCTGCATAATTGAGGCGCACTTAAATAGGCATATACTGTATCCTATCGATTTATTGTTAATTTCATGCGCGGCTTTAACGATTTCGCTGAAACCATTTGTTCGCGCGGAGATAGAATTTAATGTCGTGGCCGAGAATAGAGTTATTACTCGCGTTTTATCTCGCACCACTATCTAAACACATTTTCGTGCAAACCAAAGCAACACGCTCTGTGAACATTGATATTTTTAAATGGTAATTAATTGCATTTTGATTTTTTTTCCATAACAAAGACGAAAACGAATGCCAGGGAAACTGAAAACTTACTTTTAGAATTTCAGCCTACACACATGGAAATAATAATTTGTAAATTAGATGTGTGTGCTTTTTAAACATACAAAATTAGAATAATGTTATATTGTGTAAAAAGTTCAAAATATTTCGTTGAATATTACATTTATTTCGCCTTAAAACTCAGAAGCGGACGAATGTGTTATGCAAATTGTATACTGCATCACATTTTCCTTGTTTCGCGATAGAAATCTGAATAAATAAATATGTAGGAGAACAAAGGAGGAAACAAACATACTTGCACGCACATTGACGCTTTGAGCACGAATTGAGCAAAAAGACTGCGACGACGGAACGTCTTTTCACTACGAACATCCGCTAAATAGAATATTCAATGGCGTTCATGTGAATGAAGAATAAGCCTATACCAAGAGCAGCTCATCCCTTTTCTCGCCCCCGAGGAGACACTTCCTTTTTGGAAAATGACACGCGCCTTTGCGAATCCTCAAAAACTTGCAAATGGAATTTCCTTCTGCTTTCTGATGCGCTTCTTTTGATAAATTCAGTTATCCGAGAACGAGGATGAAACGAACGCTGCTCACTTTTCTACCTTCAGAACACTTCCGGCTTCAGAGAATTATTTCCTGTCATACCTTCTCAGAACAGCGCCGGCAGAATAAGAATGAAACGAATATTCACCGTCACTCTTTTAGTTTTTCCACAGCTTTTCCTGGTTGAAAATACTGAAGAATTTCGGCTCTTTCATTTCAATTTCTCCAAAAGTAATTAAATTTTCAAGAATAATTTCTTTACATTCCTTATTAAAATTAATCTCAATAAAAGATGAAAACTTAAAATATCCGATTTCTTTTTAGTGAGAAACAAATTGATGCTTTCATATCAGAATAACCCCCTGTGATATGCTTTCAGCTTGTGACACGTTGAAAGGAATACATTTTTCCCCAGTCATTTCCAAAAAAGGCAAAGAAGGAATGAGTGACGGAGCGAGAGGGTAGGATTTCTCATCGTTGGTGCTCGCGGCGAAGATAATATTATACCTCATTTGGCAAACTCTCTTTTTGCTCAAATCGCATTAGATGACAGAATCTCATATCTGGGTATAAAACAAGTCATTTTAAGCAAAGGATGAGGGCATTACGACTGCGATTCTGCCTAGTATAAGTTCAAATCATGACTAACTTACATTTGTTTACTTTGTAATTTTAAAATTATATTATTAAGCATGTCTCAAAAAATCCTTTATTGAGCATCCCGAAAAAAAATAGCAGCTAGTAATGGAAATTTTTAGAAATTTTCCGCATTGAAAATAGGAACAAATGAAATGTGTCCTAAAAGTGTTGGAGTGGAAAAAGCAGTGCAAAAAAGACAGGATTCCATTTTTTTTTCTTTCCGCTTTTTGCGCATGACGATTAATTAAATTTTGGTCAACAATAGGGGCCCCGCCGCCGAAAAACGAGAGACTGCGCCACGCCAACTAACTCACTAACAGCAGGCGCTGGGCAAATTTGAGCCGCGCGCGCGGCGGGCACCCGAGGAGGGCACTCGAAAAGGTCTGGATCGATAGCGAGGCAGGGTGCAGGGCAGGCCGTGTTGCACGCCTAGCACGGTACCAACACACGCCTCGCTCGCACCCCGACGACGACACACGCATTCAATTTTAGCCGCCTGCATTAAAGATGAGTCGCGCAGCCTCAAGTAGCTGGCTCGAGAAAAAATAAGAGCGGAAAAGTTTTTTGTGGAAAGCCGCTGCCGCGTGCGTGGCCCTGTGGCCCAGAGTAGCTCCGACGCGGGGCTTCTTTTCCAAGGGAAATTCTCGGGAACCTGTTGAATCAGCCGGCCGGGTTGCTGCACTCCGCCCACGGTCCCGGACCACTGGCCTCGCCACCAAATTTTAAACAGAGAAAAAATTTGAAATATTATTTTTTATGTTCAGCAATTTTTACTTCACTGAGAACATTTTTAATATATTTCCAAAATTAATAAATCTCATATCGTATATTTAAATATTTTCCAAAGGAATAAGTTGGCATTCAAGGGGCAAAGCTATAATTATCAATTATGATAAATTAATAAAACCGGCTTTTCCACTCTTTATAGTAGTTTATATTTTATACTGTTAGTTATCAGAAAATAGCTTGCAATAATTGTTTTAATTATTTATTGCAGCTTTAATTCATGGGAAAATGATAAATACAAGAATCGGTAGTCAAAATTTAAACGAAAAATAAACAAAATATTTAACAATTGTTTTTGCCATTTTTTGGATTCAAGATATCTAACAATAACAAATACAAGTTTAAACAAGTTGTAAATTTAAATCCTATAAACCAAACCAAATGTTTGTTTTTGACCATGATTTAATATAAATTTGTTAATATTTCAGCACATGAAATTGATTTTTATGCCAATTTTGAAAATTTATTCTATTTCCCGACTGAAAAATGGAACTCTTTATATCTCTTTAATAGTTAACTCCTCCCCCCAAGAATACAGCTTTATTAAAAAGTAGTTTGAAAAAAACCACAAACAGGTTGCAAAGTTAAGTTCCGCATGTGTCTGTTGTACGCGTCACGCGTTTCAAAATAATTTCCCAAGCATGAGTCGCTGTAAAAAAAGTTGGAAAAGAAGGAGCCCGCGGCGAGATGAGACGCAGCTCATCGCGTAATAAATGAAAGTCGCACTGTAAGAAAAAAATGAAAACGTTGCTTATCTGCAGTGAATAAAGATAATTTCCACTCGTTTTGCAACACAAGAGAGCCTAGATTGAACATGATGGTTTAATTAAAAAGTTGTCTGAGCCTTTTCCTGCAAACGACGCCTGCAGAGATGAAACAGAGACGCAAATAGGTACTCGGCAGTTCGTACTGCTGAGAGAAATGCAATTTTTCCGAGTGCCTCACAATTGTCTAGAGTGCGTGGTGCATGTCGCTGCGACCCACTTTTTGAGTGCTGCATGTGGTTTCAGCCAGCAAAACCAGAGAGGGAATCGGTTGCTCGCCGAGAGCAGCGTCGACCGATTTGCATTGCTGTTGAAGAGATGCAATTACTTAAATGCTTATTATCTAGTAGATATAAAAAAATAATCATAATCTTTATAATACTTAAAATGTTTATTAGATATATTTTTTTTTGCAATTTTTTTTTTTTTAATTTTTTTTGTATAGAAATCAATTAAAAGTAAATGTTTATTTGTTTATACCAGCAATTTTTCAGGCTCAAACTTTTCATTCAAATTATATTTTATTAATAATATTCAAGCAAAATATATCATCATGTTAACAATTTAATAGTAAAATATAATGCTTCTGCTTCTCTAAGCCTATCAACTATTTAGTTGAATCAGTTTACATATAAATATTAATTTTTCAATTTATGGTACAATTAAATTTCCAATTTAAAAATAAAGTTTACCAAGCGTTGATAATTTTTTGCCGATGCATGAATTCCGCTTTTTTTATACAGTGTGTAATTTTTGTGATGTACCATGAAAGCAGAAAAATATTTAAATTTCCTGTTTGAGATAAAAACCAGTTACCAATACTGAAGTTGCAAAAAAAAAGCTGGAATGACAACATTTATTTTACATATTGTGCCAATGTTTTAATGGTTAAATTCTTATAACTCAAATGCCCTTTTCTCTTCTACGTAAAAAGTCTGCTGAAATTTTGACTTTTGTTTAGTGTCAGTTTTTGTTCACGATCGGAATTAAGAGCACGCAGAAAAAAGCGTCAGAGGATGGCGCCAGTCAATTTGGGAGCGAAGCCTCGGTGGAATTAGGGACCCTCGCTCTGGCTGCAGTGACGAGTGGGTATCTCTGCTGCCACGGGCGACAAATAACGAGTTTACTCGCAGAGTGAGTGAGAGAGGCGAGTCAGTGCAATGATAGAGCAAACAAAAAGCTCCACAGCCTCATCAGCAGCCCTGTAATGAAATTATTTCAGAGCGCCCCGCCGCATTGATTTTCGTTCAGCACAGAGAGATGGAAAAAATTACACTCCCGCGAAGGCGACAGAAGAAAATCAAGCAGAGGAAATGGAGATTAATTGCGGGCAATTTGTCACGGCGAGGTGAATTTGTACCACCATAGAGAGTGCAGCAGAAGCCGCGCGGTGTGCACTTCCTTTTAGCCTTGTTAAAATGCAACCCACGCCGTGTCATGCGGGGCGACAGATATGCCCAGAGAGGGGTTTTCACCTTGGATTTTCTTCCTACCTATTTGTCAAAAAAGTAGGTGTGTCTTCAAGGATTTCTTTAACGAAAAAAGAAACTGAAGCGTGGCCTCTTTCTTGAAAGAAAATTTTCAAGTGTGCAGACCTCTCAAATATTTTACAGTGGTTTAAAAAAAAACACGTTTCCATAAATTTTACACTTTTACAAAATATATTTTACACTTAATTTACAATTTTAAGTAAAAAATCAATACCATATCTTTAGAAAAATAATAAAAATAAAATAAAGATGGAAAAAGTGATAAATATCAATTTTATTGAAATACTTGTGAAAGTTAAATCTTTTATTATGTATTTTATCCATTATTTTTATTAGTTATTTGTTATTTTGAAATCACATTTCTATTGAATATTTTATTTCAACAATACTGATTACTTTATTTATATCAAAATTTACAATTTACTTTTATTTATTTCAAAATTCATAGCATTTTGTTATTGTATTGCTACTGTTATGTAAATATAGTTGTTTACTTCTACAATATAGTTGTGTGAATCAATTTAAATATTTTTCTTAGTCTGTATCATTATCAAAGGGAGGATTTAAAATTTTATATGTTTATCTATAAGAAAGTAAAACTCAATAATGGTATATTTTGAAGGTGCGTGCACGATGATAAAATAATAAATAACACATTTCAAATAAAATTTAGCCAAGTAGGGTTTGCAAGGAGCTTATCAAGATTGTAACAGATTGCTCTATAGACACTCTTATAATAACCACGCTAATAATTTCTGAGAGGCAGGTGAAAAGACAATGCAACTCAAATACCATAAACTAATCCAAATTGACGATCGGCTGAACGGTGATTAGAACACTGGCGAACACGTTTCCAGCAATCACCGTAAGAGCTTAATCGTGCGCAATCTCTCGTTAATCAAAACGCAAATTAACAATTCAATGGCTCGTCTAACGGCTGCAGTGCGCTAATCGCACGCGCGATTAATCAAAGTCGCCGATCACTTGCGATCAAAACACCGACTGCAATGCTGCAGCTTGCGCAAATAGTAAACGTTTGCAGCTGGCGCATATTTTTCGTGAATTAACACGCCACGGTTAATGATGTGTCGCGCTTAACGACACCTTTGGCCGCCGTAATTAACGCCCCGGCTGCGCAACCCATCAAAAACTGATGATTATGAATTGAACCGGTGGCGGATCAAAGTGTGGGTGAAGCAAAGCAATGCAAAGCTCGCACTTTCAAATTAATGCCGATTTATTCCTGCTAATTTATTGACATGGATTTTTGGCGGGCACAGGTATTAATGAGAATTGCAATCAATAACAGGCAGACTACATAAATATTTTGATTGTATTAAAAAATTTAAAAAATTTTACCTCATTTTGAGATGTGTTGTTTTACTTGTACATAATTTTTGCATTATAAAAAATACCATTTTTTTTAAAGTCACATTAAATTATTAGTAGAAACTAAATTTAAAATAGTTAAGTTAAATAAATATAAAAAAGTCTTGTAAATTTTAAAAATTCATTACTATTTTTTTTTTTAAATAGAAAAAAGTGACTTAATAAACAAAAGTCATGTAAAATTGAATTTTTATTAGCATATTTTATTTTCATTTATTTAAAGAATAATAATTTGCTCAAAAACACAGCTTTTTGTTTGCTGCACACAGAGTTTTCGTCTGTGCCGAACTGGAGATCTCGAAATTCCACAGTGTCGAAATCAGCAGAAAAGCGCACTCAAGCTAAAGCGCGGGGCAAAATCCAATTTAACTGCCAGCGGCTTGGCGGAGGAATTCGCGAAAAGAAACCACTTCAAGTCGCAGCGCCTCTCTTACCTGCGCTGCAAACAAATAAACGGCTCCTTTTCGCCGGTGTGCGACATTCTTGCTTTGTGACACACATTTTTCCCCTTTCATTCCACCTTGTCCTGTCACAGCGACGCGTTGTGTCTTTTCCATACGCGTGTGAGTGGCACTTCAACTCAGAGTGAATCACGCGGAAACTGTCCTGTACGCGCATCGTTGCTTTGGGGCAACAAGCGAATCTGTGCAAAATTTTGGTGAGACTCTTTCAAGCAATCAAATATTCATTCCTAAACTTTTTGCAGATTCTGAATATTTTTTCCTCGGTTTTGAAAAATACAAAATGAATCTTAAAATAAACAAGCCAATTTATTTAACAATGCAATATTGAAAAAAATTTCATTTTAATTTTCTAAGCAATTCTAAGCAAGTTTTCAAATAAACTAATAACAGTAAATAAGCCTTCACAAAAATTGTTCCTAATTTTTATTCTGTCAAATCAACCTTAAAATCTCACTCAATTACTGGTATGAAATATTAAAAAATTCCTCAACAGATAAAATTTCTTACTTCCATTGGTTCTTTAATAGAAATTTAGCTCTGCATTGTGAAAAGCTTTTGATTCTGAGAATCGATGCTTTCGAATCTCATCGAGGAATTCCAATTTGCCAATCGCTCTTGGTTCATCTCGTCTTTCATGAAAGTAGGGTCTGCAAGTTCTCGCATCAATAGCTCGGCTGATCTCTTTCAATCCGTACTTTTTGCGGAAAGAAACGCCAATAATCAATTCTCATATCAATCGCATTGGACGCGGCCGAGACGTATTTTTTCCCCGGCCGTGAAGGAGAGGAACGTGCTCGTTAACGCCACTTGATCATCTCCGGCGTTAATTGAGGGCCGCGTGACGTCGGTAGAGAAAAAAGAAAGTCTTACGCAATTGCCGAGATCACACAGAATCGAGTCTTGGTGATAAATGGGCTTTGAGCTAGACAATGTGCAGAGTCCGCACAAAGATAATGAGCTCGGCGGGCGTTATTATAATGCAGCATTATAACTCCATGATGGATGACCCTTGGAATAAAAGCAATCGCGTGTCACGATATGCTCGAGAAAAACAAAGGAGACGCGATAGGAAAGCAGGGTAGATAATAAAAGCGCGTGTCAATACGGGGAAAAGCACACTTTCGCAATCGCGAGCGAGACGAGATGCATGACTTGCGACATTTTCCTCCTGTTCGTGCAACTTTCCCAGCAAATAATGAGGTCGCCAGAGTCTATTTCTGCACTTGTGCTGGAAAAGTGCGAGGTTGCGCTTCCCTCAAGGCAAGGAAACTCACCGAGTTGATTTTAAAAGAGAAATTATGTTTTCGGTCTCGAAGATAAGGATTTGGATTTGGAAAAATCCCCTTGCTTATATTCCCGAGAGCAAATGTTGTTTTTCCCTCTCGCTCGAACGTGCAAAAGAAAATGCAAAGTATAAGGGCAAAGAAGCAGCTTGCACTTCTCTTCGAGCCAGATTTCGGAGAGATAAAAGTCGACGGCACCACTCGAGCTCTTCCCAACGCCCCTTATCGCTCATTCACACAAAATTTGCCAGCGACACGATTCCCCAAAGCGAATAAAAGTAAGATAAGCAGCCGGGCTTTGGTCTTCTCTGCGGAATCTGAACAAGCTCAAAATTTATTCTATGGCAGCAAAATGGAAATTCTCTTTCAATAACAATATGTAAATGGAATTGAGAACGAAAAATTACTAACACTATAAGAATATAATTAATGAATATTAAAAAAAATTATAACATTAAAAAATCTGCGTTCACTATTGAAAAAAATTGCAGTCGTGGGTTTAATTTGTTTGTTCAAATTTAAATTAATATTATTTTTGCTTAATAGGGATAAATAAAGTAGATTTGGAATGTAAGAGAAATTATTCATGCTTTTTTTTATTCAGCAGAGATAAAAGCAGGAAAGAAATTTTTGCGGAGGAATTACCAACATTAACTTGGTTGATTCATTTCTGCCTTTGGAATTCGCGACCTGCGCGTGTTGGTATTTAATTAACTCAGTTCAAACATTGACTTTCTTCACGTTCAATTATGGCGCGCGGGAAGCGCTTTTGCTACAAATGTTCCCTTTGGATCAAAATTTTCCTTGGGAATTATGCTTTTTAATTAAATACACATTTCAGACTGGATTCTTTGCTCTTTCCTGCGAGGGACCCATTAAGGTTTTATAATTAATGTTGTCCCTGGAGATGACTGATGAGGCTGGTTATTCTCAAAAGGACTCTTCTGCTCTGTTATAAAAAAAAATTATTCCCTAGAGAGGAAAAATTTTATAAAAGTTGTCATGATAATTAAAATGCATTTTGCGGGCCTCAAAGGTCAAGGGTTGAGATTTGGAACGCACGCGATGGCCAAGGCGTATATTTTTATCCAATGCATGTTGACTGACAGTCTGTGTTTGCGCTTTGGACAAAGAAAAAACATTACCCGGCCTCCGGCCACACACGTAGGATTGATAATGGCTCTGCAAACAACTCGGAACACATTTAATCTATTTTCTGGCGTATTGACCAAAACATAAAAAGTAGCCTGACAAATAAAGGCCAAATGGCATTAGCAGCCGTTTGAAGCTGCGGGCGTTCACCTCCTCCTCAACAGTTACAAAATTGAGACTAATTATTTTGCTTATTTGTTGCAGTTTCCGACTTCACTCAGCAGTTGAGTCAAATTTATGAGCAACATGCTGAGGAGTTGCAGCATCTGGTGGAAGGATTTCGCAAGAAAAATGCTGAACTACGGAAAGAGAGGCAAGTTTTTAATATTATAAAGATCTCATCCATGAAAAATTCAGACTGGCAAGGAATGTTAATGTTAATTTTTTAAATAAGGGATAAAAACTTTGTTGCCATATGTTTTTTTTTTCTTTTTTGCCCACCTCCCAGTATTTCTTGAAATTTTCCAGATTTTCCGCATGTCTTGTTTAAACTTGTTCCTTTCGGCCCGCAGGCCTGCGTGCCCGAGCACCGTATTCCACGCCTGGGAAACTTTGCTCCAAGAAGTGGAGATTGACTCGCAGGCCCACAGTGACATTGCCAGTATACTGGGCCGGCAGGTCTCGCGACCGCTGCTGGAACGCTCATTTTACCGCAAAATACAATCCAGAAAAGTGTTCACTCACCGAGAGAGCTACGACACCATCCTCCATAAAACAGAAGACATGTTGACCAAGGTAGAACAAAAACAAGACATAATTTCAAATGTTGACTCCAAACTGTTGAGTCAAAATGAATGGTTGATAAACTGATGTGAAAGAAAAACAAATTTTAAAGGTTTAGTGAATATCTTTCAAGGTAGAACGGCCTCCAATAATTTCAATAAAACAAGAAATTTCAATTGAAAGCTTATTATGGTATTTTATTCTTTATAAAAAAAATTGAAATTAATTTTACCAAACATATCTTTTATCACGTTTTATAAATAAAAATAATTTATTTCTCTGAACTCTGAACCAAAATTTGAATTGAGTAATTTTTACATCATCTTTCACATCAGTTTTATCCCATTTTTATTATGTCAGATCATTGTCTTCCATAAATCAAATGTGCACGGCAAAAGGAAACCAGACACTCTTTTGATCGCAGGCCAAATTTCAGTGGTTTAATGAAAACGTTAATTTGCAGTGAAAGAAAGAAAGAGCTTAGGAGCGAAATCGTTTAGATTCACGACTGGGCGTATAAAATAAAAAAGGATTTGTACGAAGCGAGCTCTTAACGAGCACTTTGCTCTAGCCCTCTCTCTCTCTCTCTCTCGCCCGCCAAAACAAACGATCAAAGCACGCGCGTCTGCAGCTCGTTGGGAAAATCGAGCCAGCCGCTTGCACGGAGCTTGATATAAATATAATTAATTAAGACTGTAATGAACAAATGAACGTGCACGCCAGAGAGCAGAGAGCACTTTAGCAATTTGCCCAAATCCCCCGTTTTGCAAACGAGAAACAACACAACGAGACGCACCCCTATACCGTATCGACCCCCGCGTGTCAATCACTTTTTCGCCATGAAAACAGGCTTTATTGACGCCTTGACGGCTCCGCTGTCACACTGATGTCCGCGTCGTGTCAGACAGACAGTGGATCACTTATTCAAACTGTCAAACGGGCATTAAACCGGAAAGTATGAACAGCATAATATCATTCTGGGAGGAACCGATGGACAAAAAACCTTAATATATTAGAAGCTTTTGTAAAAAAAAAAATGAAATCGACAGCAGGAAAATAATATAATAAATGGCGCTTGCTTTCAGAAATACTGGAGATTTCCGTTACTTACTTATATATAAATTATTTACATTTGGAACTAAATTTTTTTTTTCAAAATATTATGGGGTTGATTTTGAATCTTCTTCAAACCTATGAAATAATAATTTTCAATTTTTAAATAATTAATATTTTATGAAATTAATTTAGATTGAATTATAAAAATTTCTTATTTTTTCACTTAACATTGCTTTTATTGCCGACTTTTTTGCATTAAGAGTTTAAAGTTCGTTGTTTTTCTACAAATTGATACAGTAACTTATGATGATATTTTTATTCTAACGATTTTAAAACAAATTTAATCTCTTATTTTTCTTCTTATATATTATCAGATAATTGATGTTCTCAAATCGTTAAATATTTTCTACATAAAAAAGTAAGAAGCGATGAAAATCTACACAGCGTGCTTTTCGAGTTGAACTTTTGGCGACGAAATTGAGAGAGAAGAGAGACACGTGGATAGGCAGGTTGCCGGCGGAACGATCCATTACAAGGCGTCTGATCCCTGTGGACCTCCGGAACGGGAAACGCGCCTCATCCAATTTGCATATCACGCGCCCAGACGCGTGAGATTTAATTAACTGTTGACTGACTGATTTTCGAGGCGAGATTGCTCTTGGGAACAAGAGTCGTGAAAATCAATCGGCTACGTATAGATTGGTCCATGTGTTGGATAGAGAGAGGAAACGACGACGCGAATGCTGAGAGATAATTGGACGAGCTGTTTTCAAAATAATCCATTCAGTGCAACTGACAAGTTTTTAGAGGAGGAAACGAATCAGATAAATCTTATCAGAACTAATTACCTCCAATTTTCTTAACGTCATTTATAGGTATAGAGGGAGCTAAAGTTGGCTCGGAGAGGATGAAAATTTATTCAATTATTGCCATTCAATTTAATTATTGGTTTTTTCACTTTATTTAATTAAGTCAAATCTTAACATAATATTTTTCAGATTTTTTTTTTAATTTACAATAAGTAAAAAATAAATTCACTTTGAAATATAAAAACTATAAAATACTTAATTTATTAAAACTCCCATGAACTCGGTTTTTTGCCATTATCCTAAAGAAATTTCATCTCCTCTTAAAATTAGCTTGATGTATCCTTTACTGCACGTAAGTTAATCTAAAAAATTTATTAAAGCTTTATTTATTGCAATCTTTCCAGAAACAGTTGAGATATGGGATTATTATATAACCATTTAAACTCTCTAGAAATTATATTGTCGTGTCTCAAATTGATAACATCCTCATCAGCATCAAGTGACTGAACTTGGTAATTCACATTTGAGTGCTTTGATACCCTTTGCCGTGCGCATTTTGATTGAATTTAATACCGGAGTTGAATAGCGGATGATTCGACTAACGTTAGCTTAATTAGCTAAACCAACAGTGGTAATTTTGAGGAGCCGCGCGTTCCTCGAGTGGTGCGCGGTGCCAAAAGCCAATCAATATCGAGGAACGCGTCTCCACATCCGAGGAGGCTTTTGCCCGTTGGAATAATGGAAAATTCGCGGTTGCAGTGCCGACAAGATTACAAAGCCGCATTCCTCGCCTACATGTCTTCGCCGAGCAATGCGGCCCTGGCCTCCTACTTTGACGCTCACAACGCCTACGTGCAACAACTGCACGCCACCAACGGCATGCTCGAAGAATACAGCCAGCAGATCCTGCCCCAGCTCATGCAGGTGAGTTTCGCACCTCATTTAGCCCCACCGCCGCGCGGTCAAAGGTCACGGGTCACGCGTGCTTTACGCCTGCTTCGGCGACTTCGTGTTTGGACAAAAGCACCCCGGTGACCTGCCTTTGGAAATTGATTGGCCCATTGTGTGTTTGCCCTCTGCTGAACCCACGTAATTCGATTTTTTACCATTACTCTTGTTTGTTGTTTGAGTTATCCCTAGAGGACTAATTTACCCTTAAGGTGGTTCAATTTGAAGAAATAAACAACTTTCCAATTTATTTCATTTCTTTACAAAATAAATTATAAATATCAAATTATAATGGGGTTAAAAAATCGTGCTCTTAAGCATGCAATTTTTGTCCAAGAGGAAAAAGATTACCTTTAGTTACAAGTTTACAGTCTAATCACATAAATTTTTAATATTTTTTTTTTTATAAATTTTCAATACGCCAAATAATATAATCATATCTACAAAAAATTTATATGCATTTAGCTGAATATTTATATATTATCTTGTTATATTTTTATAAATACTTTTTTTATCATTTTCTAAATTTAATGATTAATCTTATGTATTTATTAATGCATAATTAAAAGTGGCTAAATATTAATTAATTAGCATCTTACGTCGTGTAAAAATTAAATGTAAATTTTACTGTTTTTGGAATTTGGAACTTAAGAACCAATCTAAAAAACATTAATTGTATCATAATAGTAAACTGTATGAACTCCATTGCTTCGGCCCATAATATGTTATATGCTGGAACATGCGGAAATATAATTATTCCAGCTTCATCCTACGCTCCATTTACCTGTTTCCTAATTGAAACTAAATTTTTAAATCGCGTGTTGCACCAAGAAGGAAAACTTCCGGCTCTCCATTTCAGTTCGTTGGCAGCTTTAGTGATGAATAATGCAATAAACCCCTAAAACTCTGATCTCACAGGCACTAAACTATACATATGTGTGTGCGTGCAAAAGAGAAACACATTCGCTCCCTAGCTGCCGACGCCAGTCTACTAATGCAAACATAGTGCACCTCGTAGCTAATTCAACATTCAAGAGCGGGAGCGTCTCTGTCGAAAATAATGCTCCTGCGCTGTCAGCAAAGTCGTCAGCAACACAATCAACCTGGCAATAATAATCCAAAAGGAACTTTCGCCCCACCGTGAGCGAGCATGAACTTACTTTTCCCAAGTTTACGCAGAGAGTGAAAGTGTGTGTACGCAGTTTGTCTTGCTCACGTGGTTGTCTAGTTCAAATTCATGATGCGCTTTTGTCAGATTCCAAAACTGTGTTTGAGTAGAAAGATTAATTATTATTATTATTAACACAGGGGTTTTGTCATTAGGGGCAATATTTAAAAAAAGGAACATGTTTAGCCTTTTTTTAATTATTGGTTGAAAAAAAATTAAATAAAATTACAAAAAAACTTTTTTAAAGCAATGCAAACATATTAACCATGTCAGTAAATATTTATGCGTTTACATCAAGCCAAAATTATTATTGTATTTTTAGGTGGTTGACATTCGCAATCTCAATGTTCAGCTTTCTTGCAACACTTTGTTAACAAAATAACACAAAATTATGTAGCTTGAAATTTCAGAATAATTGATTGGTCTTTGATGTTTTTTGATAAATGATCAGCTTTTATTGCAGTTCATTTCTTCAATAAAAACAAATATAAACGTTTGTCAAAAGAGGGGCAAATTCGTTACGATATGTCAATTATTGACTCAAAGGAGAATATTGAATGCTGAAAATGTGGGGGCGTTTGTATTTCCGAGTTGTTGCTTCTCAAAGAGCAATTTTCATTTGATCCCTGCTAGATATAGGCAGAGGGCGGAGCGCCGTTTGTAGGCAGCCAGCGCGTCACTTTTGACCGGCAAATTGCCTACCTTTGAATAATTCAATAGCGCAAGTGGATTTACCAGTGTTGTTATTTTCCCTTTTTTGCAGGAGCTGGAGGAAGTTTACTCAGACCTTTGTGCGATGCTGGCCGACTCTGTGCTCCAAGGAGCGGAAATAATATCAACAAGGGTGAGTAGCACGCGCGTAGGCAAATTTCACAACAGCTTGCTTTTGATCCAATATTTATTCTCGTAGTCCGTGGAAAAAGCAAATCCTCTCAATGCAGGGATAGAAGATTTTTTTGTTATTTTTCCCTCCTAAATTTCATAAAGTTGACAAAAATTATTAATTATTATAAGGTGTTGTTGTTAATCGCTCTGTTTTGAAACCATTAAAAATCTTTATGAAAAAGCCGCAAACTAACCAAGTCATCAGCAAGTGACGTATTGGTATTTAAACTCATCAGAACGTTTAATTTTACGTATTTTTGGCGCTTACGCTGCAAGCCATAAATCATATTACAGGCTGAGATTTAATATATGGCGTTTAAATGGAGCGAGAGAGGAATTTTTGCAGCTGAACATGCCGGTGTGACTGAGTGCACTTTAATTACCTCGTAAATTTGGGTCGCACCAGTTGCCAGCACCCTTCTCCTCACTTTTTTTTATTGATTATCCATATTTCAAGCTTGACATGAACGTAATTTTCGAGTTGGATGCATCTTTTGATGGAGAGATGAGGATGCCGCTTTTTATGTGCAGACACTTTTACGCACTTTGTAGGGGCGAGTTATTTTTCTCCTTTTCCGGACTGAATTATTTAAAGAACTTTTTTAGGGCTATTTAAAAAGTTTATTACAGAGAAGCCCTGTAATTTCAAACTTTACAGTCTCAGTTGGAGAGTTGGAATTTAAATTTTAAAATTCAATTTAAAAAAAGTTAAAACAACGTAAATATTTTTTATTAATTTAATTTTTTGATATTAATAAATTTTCAAAATTTGAATTATTGAACATGTAATATACCATTACTTGTCTACCTTATAAAAATTTTAATTAAAATATTCACCTGATTAAAAGATTATAATTCTCATATAAAATAATTAAGCAGACTAATTAAAGAGCAATCATCAATATAAATTCAACTATTTAATTCACACGTCTATAATTTAATTAAGAGCAATGGTCAATATATGAGCATTAAGGATAATGAGAGATGAGAGAGGAGAAACGCTGAGAGATGGGACGACCGCACGGCCGAGTACCTGCAGGAGCAGGTACCTGAGAGAGACGCCGAACAATAGAGCGCGCCCAGCGCTCACCCTTATAATCTGCCCTGACCACACGCAGAAGAAGAAGAAAGAAAAGAGTGCGTTTGTGCAGATGTTCGCGGTCTGGCCGTCGCCAGATTTCTCTTTTACAACCATCCGTAAATAATATAAGAAAGAATGTATTTCTCTGAAGATGTTTTTCGTGTACCTGAATTTTAAGCAGGAAGCGCGTGAGAAAGAAAAGCGCAAACTGCACGTAGGCCCAAAGGAGGTAAAACCCACCCTCCTGAGGACCGACCAATCAAATGTAATATAAACTAGCCTCGCTCGCTGACCAACTCTGTGCAGAGATTTTGTATTAAAAATAAGAAGTAGCACTTCGCTCCAAGCAGCCCCCGAGTGCACCTCGCTCGGGAGTTTATCTCACTGTAATTGTTTTTCATTGTAAATTGATTGTGCGCGCATTTCCAAGTTATCAGGCTCGATCCTTGAACTGAAACCAGTGAACATTTCTAATTAGCCTGATTTGTGAGTTTGAGAGACTTTTCGGCTCGGTTTCGGCTCTCGTCACAGGTTTTCGGGTGGTTTTCCTTGTGACACTGCGAGAGCGGGGTTTTGCCAAGTTTGCCCACCTCGTCTACTCCAAATAGACGCGCAAACGCCCCACCGGCCACCCTGAGCAACCCTGCGCCCTTCCGAGGCGCCCCTGAGTAGCTGTGACGTCAGCGCGGCCCTCCGGCCGCCCCGAAGCAGCAGCACGGCAACTCCAGCAGCAGCCCCTGCTTTCCTTCTCTCTCTCCGCCGCAGCCGCGGCGATGTGTAAGAAAAGTGATTGAAAACTCTCGATCCGAATTGCTCATTTGATCATTGATCTATTTTGCTCTTATTGCTCTATTTTGATTTTATTGATAAATATGACGTGTATTTAATTTCATTTGACAAAACAATAATAATTAATTCAACAGAATTAATTAAACTTTTCTCCTGCATTTTATTTATATTATAAGTGGATCCCGGCTAATTAAATAAATAATTTAGTCTCTTGTTTAATGCCACAAAAGCCACAGTTTTTACCAGAGAAATTAATAATCAATAATATTTAAACGGGAGTAATTTGCATTCCTACCTGAAATTTAACAGGTAATTAAAGTAATTAACATTAAAACTCCCATTGAATTAGAGGCATTACACGAGATTTTGGTCCTCCGGGCCGGATCCGCTCTTGCTAATTAATAAAGGCGGGAATCAGCATTTCAATAATAAGATATTAATTATTGCAATTTTGATATTTCTCCCATCCGCCCCGTCGGATCTTCATCTCATTACATGAGATTTTGATCCTCCGGGCCGGATCCACTCAAAATTGGGCTGAGTTGGGAATCAGCTAATCAAAAATAATAATTATAATCATATTAAATTTTGATACAATTTCTATCTGAGCTGTCGGATCTTACTCTCATAACTCGAGATTTTGATCCGCCAGTGCTCGTAAACAACAAAGGTGGCATTTGCCAAACTTAATGAATAATCCTAAAATTTGGAATTTATTTCAAACTTCCAGTCCTATCCACTTCACATTAACGAGTTTTGAGCAGACTCTGACTTTCTCTCGTTTTAAATCAATTAGTGGGAATTAGGAAATCAATCTATTAAAATGAGACGAACACGGAACGACGAATATATACACCAACAAGTGCAAGCGACGCTTCAAGCGCAGCTTGGCTCTGTTGCCAAACAATTAAATAACACTGTCACAAATCTCTTTTCTCAGTTTACTCAAAACCAACAAAATAATCAAATAACACAACCACAGCAACAACCACCAACAGAAAATTGCACACAAAATCAAACTGAAATTATCACCGCGACACCTCAATTAACACCAACACTGACACACACCCAATCGGGCGCGCAGTTTGCGCTCTCGAGACACCAATCGTTGGCTCATTCGGGTTTTTCTGGCGAATTTTATAGACCAATGTCTTCTGCAAACTTTGGCGTTTTTCAAAGTGACGAACCACCGACTTTTGAGGAGGAGAAAATTGCACCTCCAGTCTTTCTTCGGAAACTCGACGAATATTTCCATTGGCAAAATATTACAAATGACCGAATGAAATTGAAGTGCGCCGCCCAATGTTTTAGTGGGAAATCCAGGGAATGGGTGGCAGGCAACTTTGAGTTTGAAAACTACGACCAATTCAAAGATAGCTTTTTATCGCGATTTTGGAGTAATTCGGTTCAGAAACAAAAATTCGAATCACTAATTTTCAATGAAAAATTTCCATCAGAAGATAGAAATGAGACTTTTTCTCAATTCTTTGACAGACTAATGAGTAGAATTAAAAAGTTTAGCCCTGAAATGGAATTTGATAGAATCATTTTGGGCCTGGCTAAGTCATTTCAAAAGGGAATATATGCAGGATATCTACTGAGCATCCAAAGTAGTATAAAAAACACTCAACAATTATATGAAGCATTGAATAGCTTTGACATTATTCGGGAGCAAAATGAACGAGAAGGTTCAAATGAATCAAGGGAAAATTTTGCAGAGAAAAATACACCGGCAAGTAATTCTCAAGGAAGTTTAACAAAAAATGATTTTTCTGGAAAAACAATAAGTCCATCAGATTTAACAAAATCAACTCGACGATCAAAGAAACGCAGCAGAAACAACAAAAATCTGAATAAATTCTTGAAGAAAAAGGAATTAAAGAAAAAGGAATAAATTTAATTAAATCACCCAGATCTTAAAATTAAATTCTGGGTGGCATATTAATTATTGAAAAAAAAAGAGAAACAATTTAATATTGAATTAAAATTTAAAGCAATTAACTGTTTGCTCCGCCTCTTCGTGGGTGTTGAGTAGCTTCTTGGAGAAATAATAATATAATGATAATTCGTTAATTCAAGTGACCACGGTTGATTTCATAATCAATTGTATAAATAATCAATTTTATAAAAATAAATCGCTCCACCTCTTCGTGGGTGTTGAGTTGACCTTAAATTTCATTGAAAAGTCCGCTCCACGGCAAGTGCGTGTAGAGTGGCGCTCGTTTTCGCTCCACCTCATCGTGGGTGTTGAGTTTGAATCCAAGCAAAAAATTTAATTCTGGTTAAGCAAGCCAAGGAGCCCAAATTGCTAGTCCGCTCCACGGCAAGTGCGTGTAGAGTGGCGCTCGGTTTCGCTCCACCTCTTCGTGGGTGTTGAGTTTGAATCCAAGCAAAAGATTTAATTCTGGTTATGCAAGCCAAGGAGCCCAAATTGCTTATAATAATTATTCTGGTAATGCAGGCCAAGGATCCCAAACTGCTATTAAAATTTTATTCTGGTCGAGCAAGCCAAGGAGCCAAAATTGCTACTTAAAAACCAAATATTTAAACATAATGTTGCATTTCTGATATTAATCAGAAGGAAAACAACTTTTTAAAAATTTACGCACACTAGAAATGTAGTGTGTTTGAGAAAATGGTTTGGTGAAATTGATGTGAATTTGCATGAGTGTCAAAATGGCATGAGCTTGCTTGCACGTTTGAGGACACTAAGAATGTGTGATGAAGAGTGCGAAAATTTTAAAACACCCTGTTTTAATATTTTCGGGGTGGCATGTAATATACCATTACTTGTCTACCTTATAAAAATTTTAATTAAAATATTCACCTGATTAAAAGATTATAATTCTCATATAAAATAATTAAGCAGACTAATTAAAGAGCAATCATCAATATAAATTCAACTATTTAATTCACACGTCTATAATTTAATTAAGAGCAATGGTCAATATATGAGCATTAAGGATAATGAGAGATGAGAGAGGAGAAACGCTGAGAGATGGGACGACCGCACGGCCGAGTACCTGCAGGAGCAGGTACCTGAGAGAGACGCCGAACAATAGAGCGCGCCCAGCGCTCACCCTTATAATCTGCCCTGACCACACGCAGAAGAAGAAGAAAGAAAAGAGTGCGTTTGTGCAGATGTTCGCGGTCTGGCCGTCGCCAGATTTCTCTTTTACAACCATCCGTAAATAATATAAGAAAGAATGTATTTCTCTGAAGATGTTTTTCGTGTACCTGAATTTTAAGCAGGAAGCGCGTGAGAAAGAAAAGCGCAAACTGCACGTAGGCCCAAAGGAGGTAAAACCCACCCTCCTGAGGACCGACCAATCAAATGTAATATAAACTAGCCTCGCTCGCTGACCAACTCTGTGCAGAGATTTTGTATTAAAAATAAGAAGTAGCACTTCGCTCCAAGCAGCCCCCGAGTGCACCTCGCTCGGGAGTTTATCTCACTGTAATTGTTTTTCATTGTAAATTGATTGTGCGCGCATTTCCAAGTTATCAGGCTCGATCCTTGAACTGAAACCAGTGAACATTTCTAATTAGCCTGATTTGTGAGTTTGAGAGACTTTTCGGCTCGGTTTCGGCTCTCGTCACAGGTTTTCGGGTGGTTTTCCTTGTGACACTGCGAGAGCGGGGTTTTGCCAAGTTTGCCCACCTCGTCTACTCCAAATAGACGCGCAAACGCCCCACCGGCCACCCTGAGCAACCCTGCGCCCTTCCGAGGCGCCCCTGAGTAGCTGTGACGTCAGCGCGGCCCTCCGGCCGCCCCGAAGCAGCAGCACGGCAACTCCAGCAGCAGCCCCTGCTTTCCTTCTCTCTCTCCGCCGCAGCCGCGGCGATGTGTAAGAAAAGTGATTGAAAACTCTCGATCCGAATTGCTCATTTGATCATTGATCTATTTTGCTCTTATTGCTCTATTTTGATTTTATTGATAAATATGACGTGTATTTAATTTCATTTGACAAAACAATAATAATTAATTCAACAGAATTAATTAAACTTTTCTCCTGCATTTTATTTATATTATAAGTGGATCCCGGCTAATTAAATAAATAATTTAGTCTCTTGTTTAATGCCACAAAAGCCACAGTTTTTACCAGAGAAATTAATAATCAATAATATTTAAACGGGAGTAATTTGCATTCCTACCTGAAATTTAACAGGTAATTAAAGTAATTAACATTAAAACTCCCATTGAATTAGAGGCATTACAAACATAATTACAGCTGCTTTCCCGCACGGTGCTGCCACCTGGGTCGCATTTCCCACATTAGATCGTCAGTCGGTGAGGCGCGTAGCCAGCCTTTTTTGCTTTGCTGGAATTTACTATGTGTACATGTGTGGGTTTTAATACAAAAGCTCAAAAGGGCGTCTAGACGTTCATATTTGTGAGATGCCTCGAATTCCATCAGAGACACTTCAATATTTTATTCAAATTCAAGCTTACAAAGGCAAAATGTGTCTTCATTTCATCCTTTCTAGTTTCCTCCACCGAGCTTAAATATAATTGAATGAATTCTGCGAAATCGAGAAATCCAAACGAGGAAAGTTTATTTTGGCATCACCAAATTCATTTGCCTGTGAGCAAAAAATCCATGTTTCGCAACCTCTCTCCGCGTTTCTTATCCATTGTTTAATTAAACCACGCGCCTGAAGTAAGCACAGAGAGGATTATTTGCTTGTAACACGGTGTGTGTGTGTGCAAATGTCTGTTGCCCAACGCGTTAGCAGTTCATTTGAATGCAGCCGGGGTGTAACGAGAGTTCATTCGGACGTGTGTGTGTGTGTCCGCAGGCTGTGGAGCAAGGGCGGCGGTACGACGGCCTGAGCGCGCTGTGCCGCGGGGTGTCTGGCCCTCAAGACTTGGCCCATTTTGTCAGATCTCTGCAGGCGCCGCCTCCGACCAACAACAAACACAACTTCTCGCCTCCGCAGCCGCCCCAGCTGCCGACACCGAGCGCCGACGAGGGCGGCGAAGCGGCGGCTTCTTCATCCAACGCGTCCAACACTGTGAGTTTTTTTTACTTTTAAAATGAAAAATATTTTTCTTAACAAATTACTTAAAATCATTATAAGTAAAAGTGATTTTATTTCATTTTCTCAATCATAATTAAAAATATTTAATTTGTATCATTATTCCTAAAACATTTTGTAGATTTCTTAAAATATAATTTCATATTCAAACTAGGTTCTGACATCGTAAGCTCCAGATTTAATATCACCTTTTATAATAAATAAAATTTTTATTTTAATACATAATTACATATATTTCTTCTCAATTTGTGCGAGTTGAAGTTTAACTCTAAAATTATGATTTTTTTCAATAATGAAATCATTATTTATCTCATTTATAACAATCAAAAAAATTTTTCTACAAAAATTCTACCCTGCATGCGTAATAGAATAAATAGTAATAACTTATATTAATATTTAGTTTTTTTTATTTTAATTTTTTTAACAAGGCATGTCGAATAAGAAAGTTGCCTGTACTTTACTTTGTGTCCACTTTAAAAAAAAAAGAAAGTTTTCGTATAATTGTCATTGAGTTTGAGCAGCTTTGCTTGGTCTCAAGTGCTGCAAATGAGAGATCATTATCCCTAAGATCTCTCCATCAGCAGTCTCCTTTGTCTGCCGTTCGTCGACCGGCAGATGAAAGGTGCAGAGCGGAGAGCAAGAATTTTGTTGTTGTAGACAAGAGTGCGAACGCTCGCTCGCATCATCTCTTGATTGACTGACGCGCAATTTATTTTGACAGGCGCCGATTTTGCGTAACGAACTGACTCTGGAGCGGTTGGCGTCGATTCACCCCATCAGACCGCGCTTCGACGCCCTCAAGAAAGAGGCCAATGACCTGGAAACGCAGATCAAACAACTCACCGACGCCCTCGACAACCTGCTCAGGATGCAGCAAAGGTGAGTTTCGATTTTTCTCTTTTGTAAGACTCTGCTGGCAAAATTTGCTAGTATCCATTTTGGTGAAACTTCTCCTCGGAAAAGCCTCATGAATTTTTCATCGCCGTGCGTTACGCGCCGGGAAACAAACAGCGGAAGCCAACACAATTTGCATGAAACGCCGTCACCGTCAACAACAGTGCAATTAAAACTTTCTCCGCGCGGGGGCGAACGAAATTTCGAAATTATTTTCCACCTCGGCGGCGCATGTGCTCGCGGCCTATGTTAATGAGCAGACAAGTGCAGAGCGCCGAGTGCAATTTTTCCGCCCGTCCTCGCCGCGCGCGGCTTTTGCAATTAAAAGAGTAACCTACTTACGAGCGCACGCCTCCGGCTGCACCGTGGCTTGCAACTTCGACTCAGTGCTACAGGTCGCGAGGATGGCATAGGTTTTCCATGTCTGCATAATTTAGAGCAGTGCATTTGAAATAAGAAGTATGTTCAAAACTATGAAAAAATATTTTCATTAAGTGTACGCTATCATTGAAAAATTAAACACAAAAATTTAAGACACACCATTTTTAAATGTTATTTATTACAATTAAAAATATAATCATGCATTATAATACATTTAGGACTATTTTTATACTATAAATTATAATATTCTTAATGATAAAATAATAATAATATATAGAAAATTATTTAAAACCACAGAGTGCATGCTGCAGATACAGAATTTTTAACAATAATGAGGTCTTTTTTGCTATCTAATAGTTTCTAAATTGAGCTCATCAATAGGTTTAATTTTAATGCATGTATCTATAAATATAAGTTTTTTCTGAATTATTAATTCTTTTTATTAAATACCAACGGTATACAGACACATACATGAATATTAATTGTTTATGCATATAATAATAGTAAAAACTGAAGAGGTAGTAATTGCACTAAACTTTCATAGAAGCTGCTTTAGTTAGTGTTAAGTCACTCTTTTTACATTCGAATAGGTGATACATTCCAATTTGTTCACCACATTTTATACATTTACAGTTTTTGTTTGCTGCACAGTGGTAATCTTTATTTTCACATAACAAATGATGAAAACCATGGCAAGCATACCTCGTAAAAAGGTGCCGATCTTTAAAGTTAGTCTCTTTCCATTTATTTTCAGTCATTGCAGGAGTGTTGTAAAATTGTGGGTCGATTTCTGCATTTGTAACATTTTTTACATTTAGGAAATTCTCGTATTCAGTCGTGTTAGTTAACGAGAATGTATTACAGAGATCAATAATGAGTAAATTTGTACATGCTAATTCATATGCATATCTCGATTTTGTATATTTGGAAAGACACATAAGCTTTTTTAAAAATCTTGATTTAACAGTCTCAAGTTTAATAAGGTCATTTTGGCTTAAAAATGGCCAAATAGCCTCAATTCCATAACTAGCTATTGGTGCTATAGCCAAGTTGAATAGCTTAATTCCTGCTGAAATTGACGATTTTGCTAGTGAGTTTAGTTTCGAGATTGCAAAGATTGCAGATTTGACTCTCTTTTCAATATGTTTTGTAAAGGTATTGCCTGATGATTGAAAAATGACTCCCAGGTAGGAGAATTCTGCGACAAATTCAATTGACTGACCATTTATCATCAGAGAATCATCTTTTTTATATCTGCCTCGACCCTTATTTCTAAATTTTATAATTTTACATTTTCCTAAATTAAGTTGAAGTTTTCTTTCTGCAAGAAATTTTTCAATTTTTACTGAATTTTTTCTGAATTATTAAAATATATTTGTGTATACGCATCTTCTACAATTTCTCAAAAAAATAAAAATCATAAATTCATACAATCAATAGATTGATAAATTTATATTCAAATAATTGTTTGTTTATGGGAGATCTGCACGGAGTTTTCAATTTCCTATTTAAAATCTCATTAACTTCGGTGCGAAATTTTAATTTTTAATGTTTTCTTTGCATATTTTAGGATTTTCTCCCCTCCCCATCTACTTTAATTAATTAAAATATTAAAATTTAGTTACATACAGGATTTCTGTTGAGAATATGATTCAATGGATTCTATCTTATGGAGAGATTTGAATCCAGAACATCATTGAAAATCAGTGAAACGTAAATTTTCTCGATTCTATCTGTAGAAACATTATCTTGTGTGAATGCACATAGCGGCAATATGAGATGTTCCTCAGAGTGTACTTTCCTCCTTCCGATATGCTCTGATGCAGGTGCACACGACATAGTTGATATCGTTCCCGCCGACGATGGGCAAACAAACTGATCGAGAATTCCTTTCAGTATTATGTGCTTGCACTCATGTCAGCTGTCAGTAGACAGTGGAACAGATTTGAAAGGGAGAAAAGCTTCTAATATAGATCTTCCTTATCTCCTATTTTAATATCACCTATTATTATTCAAAACTTTTGTTAGAGAAGATCTCTTTTTGAAATAATATCAACTATGATAAAAAGCAATGAAAGATGTACGGATAAAGAGGGTTCTTTTTAAATTTTGATATAACATTTATAATTCGTTTTTCTAATAATATGTATTTAAAAGTTAAAAGCGATAGTATAAAATGGCAAGATTTTTAGGATCGTCATTATTTATAAATTATACTTTTTGCATGGAAAAATATGAAATATGATTCATAGTCAATTAAAAATAGTATTAATTTAACTATGACTGAAGCTGCATAAATTAATGTTTGTTGGATTCATGCATATTATTTTTATTGTGAACACGTCCATACTTATTATGTGAGTAAAAAATTTCATTTTTATATTTTTAATAGTTCAGATAATGCATTTAAATTATTTTTATCTTATAATCCAATAACCTTTATTGCAGAGGGCAAAATCTATTTTTGTTCGCATTAATCTAAAAGAAAAGAAAAATAAATGCTTGTTGAAGGTTCTTGATATATTGAATGCATTTCTCCCTTCAATATCGCAGATCGAAGAGGCAGTCCCACTTTTTTCAGGGCAAAGTTGAGATGACATTTGTGGGCATAGTGCACCGCAAACAGCATTCACAGTGTGGTAATAGCTCGGAGGTGCTGTACTAAAAGCACATACGCAACGAGTCACTTTGACGTGCAAGTATTGAAAGGAAAGTGAGTGCACACGGGCGATCAATCATATTGGCAAGGAGTACATGTGCACGTCAAATAAAAAGCAGACTTGTGTGCCCTCCCCATTCGCTGAATCGCTGCACAAGGACATTTCTGCGGCTGAGATGCAGTAGGAAAAAATGCGAAGCTCTGCTGGCGACAATTTTAATCTGCATGCAAATCCACTTTTGCTGCGGCAGGAGAAGAAGGGAAATTGCAACTCACCAGCAAATGCGGTTATCACTTAATTACACGCCTTGCCCGAGAGATGAGATTAGGAACCTGCACGCTA
Organism: Neocloeon triangulifer; assembly: GCF_031216515.1. Lineage (NCBI taxonomy): Eukaryota > Metazoa > Arthropoda > Insecta > Ephemeroptera > Baetidae > Neocloeon > Neocloeon triangulifer. The sequence continues at coordinate 10,404,744 of NW_026775554.1, read as the reverse complement.
ATATTATTCATGAGACAGAAACTTGTAATAACACGGTGCAATTAAAACAACAGTTCACGTTTTACACGTGTATGTAATAATATTGGAAATTCATAGGGCTTGTATACTTATCAATGGATCACTCTGAATATTAATAAATAAAATCTAACTTTTCTGTACGATTTTTGAAGGGTTTCAACTACCCAGTGATCATGTTGAAGTTCATTTGTTTCAATCCGGTAATTTCACAATTATTATTGTTGTTTATTTGTCCAAATTGTTACATCACATTGTTTACATAAAATTGTTGAAAACATGTATTTGCAACCTTCAACAAATATCGTCCTTCGGAGAACTTTTCAAAACACAATTAACTTTCAATATTATTAACATTACCATACAACTTACATCATATTGTTAATTGAGTTGTGTGACTTTGTCAAAGGAGTGTCAACATAGTTTGAAATCAAGTTTGATCAAACATGATTTTCTTGCGCGCACTTCCTTCCGAACTCTCTGGAAAATCTGCTGCAGCTGCAAACTGCAACATTATATAGGAAACTCTAATATGCAGAACGAGAACACCTGCAGGGAATAAGGGAAACCCCTACGCTGGGCTTTTACAAACTGCGCCTATTTATTCATACCGCAACATCAAAACATACCCCACGTTTTTAGGCAAATACATTTTTCATGTGGGATTTATAAAACATGTTTCGGGAAAACCTTTTTTCTCAAATCAGAAAATTATTTTTTTTAATACAGCACAGCATTTTTTCCAAGATTCATAATTGAAAATATCACGTTTGGATGAAGGGCTTTACTGAGTGTAATATTGTAAAGGATCAGAAAATAAATTATTACTGTCGAAAGACAGATTTTGAGATTTTTTCTGGTTTCGCGCGCACTTACCGCGATTTGGCGCGGGGTTGGTAAAGTAATTCGGGCGCTGCGGCTTAATCAGCGGCTTAAAGGTGAGGCTTCCTTCGCGTCCCTCGGGAGTCGGGCGGTGCGCACTTGCCTGCTGCACCTGCCAGCCTCGCGCCGCGGATCCGTCGGAGCCAATCTGGCTGGCAGTTCGCCGCCGGAGCTGCCTGCGTCGACAGACAATCTGCCGCTCCGTCGCCAGCCCGGCCAGGGGTGGAACAACCGCCCCTTCGCTGACAGGTTGGCAACTCTCTTATTTTCTTAGCTGCCGAATGTATATAAATATTTCATTTGCGCCTCTCTCGCGAATTTCCTCGAGCCGATTTTGTATACTTTATTTTAAGAGCCCTCTGGGTGCTCGTTCGGGGAAGCTTTTTAGGCAGGAGGATGCCGACAACATCTTGTTATGCATTTTTAACGCGCGGCAGTTTCACTGTTGTTGATGGTGACAAGCGAATTTGCTTTTTTAAGAGCTCGTGGCGATATTGGATCTTTATCGCACCGTCGCGTGCCATGAAAAATTCATGGCGAGTCAACTTTTGGCCACTGTTCTTGGGAACACTGAAGTAAAAAGTAATGAACTTGCGGGGAAAATAGAATATCTTTTAAAGTAAAAATTAATTTTTTGGAAATGAATTTATAATATAGGCCAGGAAAAAAGAAAATTATTAAAAATAAAATCCAATAAAAAGTAAATTTTTAGTAATTTTTTCATGTTTTCCAAATAACATGATTGATTGAGATTTTAAATATTTCTTGTTCCTTGTTCACTATATGCAGTATGTACAAACTTTTATCATTTGTTATTATAATTCAGCACAATGAAATTATCATTTTACCATTTTTGTTATCAAAGAACCTTGATAATATAAGATTGCAATAATACTGAAAGCATCACGAATCGTGATTTAAAATAATATTGACGTGAATTATAAAAAAGAAATTTTTTTCCAAACGAGCAAAGAAATCTGCTCGCAGCAGTAAAATGAGAAGGAAATAGTATGGACGAGTAATAATCGCGTGTTTTTCCCTTGCCCATGGAACAAATGCAGCACGTCAGTCAAGTGTGCTGCTGGAAGTTTGTTTGCCCATTTCCCTCGGAGCTCCGTCTCTCGCTTGTGTACGTAGCTTTAAAGGCTGTTTGTGTTCACAGGAGTGTCGAGTCGAGTCTGTTCAACAAGGCTAATGAGCTGCAGGAGGACATCAGTCTGAAGAGGTTCGACCTGCGGGTGGCGCAAATTCATCTGTCCGCAGTCAAGGCCCAGGTCAGTTCCCCCTTTTCCTTTCTCGATTTTGAAAGAGAGCATCTCTTAATGCAATTTGGAGGAAAGATCTGACAATGAGAGCGGCGAGAATGAAAAGGAAGAGCCTTTCTTTTGTTCTTTGTGTGAGCCTTTGTGCTCGCGTCTTGAAGCAGATACGTAATGCATTCAATAAGCAACAGTTTTGCTTTGGGTGTTTCTCCGAACTTGAAAGCAGCCAGTCGAAAAAGCAAAATTAATTTTCTCTGTACACTTGCCGCCGTTTCCATTAGCACTTGAAGTTTTCGTAAATTTGCTAAATTTACTGAAGCAGAAAGCTCATAAAAATCTCCATAATTAAATTAATGACTAGAGAACCATTGCAGCCCTTTAAAAAATATTTATATTAGTATTTAAAGCAACTAAATTGGTTTGATATTGATAAAAAAAATATGTAGGCGGATGTGGCCACTCCTGAATAAGCAGAATTATAGTTTTTTGTTTATTTTTTAATAAAATAATAACAAATGACAAGTATTCATATTTTAAAATTTAAAATACATATTTACAATGATTACTAAATTCCATATAATTAATAGGGGTACAGAAAATGTGAAAAATATACAATTTATTTTAAATTAATTGCAAATATTGCTTGTCAAATTGTTTACTTTGCTTGAAAATGACACTTTGAAAATCTAAATCTCGATGATTTTCAGCCGATGTATTTCCGCAAAATATAAAAATTCAGGATTAATATTCAATGGTATGTCAGCCATCAATCCATCATTCACCGATGTCTGGTTAGTTATTGAATTTTTGTCCCCCTGCTCTCGTTTTGAAAAGATTTTCGCCTCTGGAGTTTGAAGCACAATGGTGGTGAGGCAGAAGATTGATAGGAATCGCTGTTGCCCGTGAGCGAAAAGAGAGATGTGGCGAATCACGAGTGGGCTGCGGTACCGCCTCTCAAAGTGCAATCTCACCCCGTAAAGTGGCCCTGTCCCATGTACTGATTGCGAGCTAGGGGTTGCGGTGCTCCATCCGGCAGGCGTCACCTGCATAATTCGCGCTGCTGCTCTATGTGTTTCGTACAAGGTTTGCGACGTGTGTTTCACTCCAAAGGTGGATAATAAATCAAGTTGCCCCTGTTCTCCATGTTCGGTCAAAACTCTATGTAATTGCAAAATTTGTAGACATCCTCGGATTTTTATAATTTTAATTTTTTGATATTTTTGAAAATGAAGAAGATCTTTTGACACGAATAAATATTTAGCCAAAATATTTTTTGTAGAGAAGTTACTTACGGATTTTATTAGTGAGGGATTTATTCTAAAAATACGACCCGATTAATTTTCATGATTATTTTTTCCATTCCATTTGCATTGATTTGAAGAAGTCAATTTAAAAAAAGGAGCCGTTCCTATTGAAGTTGACAAAATTATCAATAAGCATCTCAACTTCAAAATTTACGATCTATGGGAAACTTTTCATTAAACGTTTTTTTAGCTTAGATGTCGTAAGATCCTAATTAATTTTTATTTAATTTATTCAAATTTTAATTCAACAAATGCGGAACTAACTAAGCTAAATTATTAATTTTCCTTCAATTCTCAAATAGCATTCTCCAATTTAAAAGAAAAATATTAATATTATCTTGCAACCTTGAACTGCTTACTTTCTTAAAGCAATATGAATTGACCTTTCAATTCTCATGCCCCAATAAGCTGTGCTCGATTTTCGATTTGCGCAGACAAAAATTGTGTGCAACGTATAGCAAAAGTGAGCAACGGCTTACGCCAAACCAATCTTTCGAGGAATCCATTTCCAATTTTGCCGGCGCGATACAAAAGTAGGGGGAGCAGCGTCTGAGAGTAATCACTTGGGGGTGGGCATTAGGCACGCCTCGGGGTGATCCTTGGTGTGCCCATAGCAACGTCAACGTGAACAATCGATCCCTGCTCCCTCTCATCTGACCTTTTTGACTCGTGACGCAGTTGGAGCCCAACGAAAATACGTTTACTAACCACATAGTACGCCCAAGGTGCAACGTCGTTCTCACGTGCGCGCACCACGACCGACACATAGTCGCGGCCTCGGGAGGGTTGCTGGTGGTGAAGGAGGCGAGACGTCCCGCTTTATGGGACTGATAACTGACGGCGGCAAAAATATGAATTAAACATGACTCTTGTTCTAGCTACGACTTATGGCTCTGGATCCGTGGATGTATTCCATAAATTATTTAGGTAAAGGGCAAATCAATTTGAAACAGTGCATGGAATAAAAATCCTCCTTTATTGTATTTTTATAAGATAAGAGAATGGAAAAAGGATTTAAGATTAAAAGAATTCTGATTTGTTTAGCTTCATTTGCTGGAATTTGTAGACCGTGTAATTATTTTTAACATACAAAAATGTGGATCAAGTTTAAGAGTTATCACAAAATATAAATAATTTAAAATTCTAAATTTCTCAATGAAACTTTCTCTCTGTTTCAAACAAGTAAGAGACACTAAGAGAGTAGTTTTTGGGAATTATTATGTTTAAAGTTAGGAAAACTGGTTCTGACTTTCTAGCTTTGATATCAAATGATTATGATAAATTATCTAAAATCAGCTAAAATCACCTTAAAAGGCATACTTTTGATGTAAAAATATTCACCTATTTGACTTTTTCAACCTTAACCACCTACTTATAATTGCCTCTTTTTGTAGCTGGAAAAAAGTAGTGCTTACTTCGCCCATAAACATCATCAATTTTTCCACGCCTAATGACCAAAACTAGTAAAGCCATTTTTTAAATTTTTTATAAATTCAATTCAGAATATTTTTTAACACTTTCAGTTATCAGTCAATTAAAAAAAAAATGCCTTTTATTCTGCAAGACAAGAGAGAGATTTTGAAAATTAAATTGAGCACCACGGAGCTAACAGACTCTGACTGAGCCAGCGCATAGCATTATTTGACACACATCAAACCAGATTCTGGCGAAACTGTGGCAAAGGATCAAAGTTCGAATTCGCTGAAACGAGGAAAACCACCGCTCTCTATCATAATAATAATCCGTAGGCACACACGCGAGGCCGCAAAAGAGGATGGCAGGCAGCGAATTGGGCTTTTGCGAGATGTTTTGGTTCGAGTAGGACAAGCAAGCATCGCGCAGCCCCCGAACGACGACGAGCCACTTGAACAGGCGACCTCTCGTTCGCTCGGTGCCATTAGCGAAATCATCGCCGCCGCATTTGCATATTGAACGGCGCAGTCCATCAGTGGGAATTTTCAACCGCCTTTTTCCCGCTCTCTGATACGATTGTCATGCAAAAATGGTAATTTCGCTGCGAACACTGGCTGCGTCATCAGTTTTCGAATTGAAACGTTCGTGACGTCACCAGCGGCAACGTGACTGGGAAAAGCGGTTTTTTATTTTGCGAAACATATAAAGGGTCGGTTGATCTCCCGCGCCACTCCGGGGACTAATAAAGCGCGAGTTTTATTCGCTAGTGGGCTCTGTTTCCGCCGCGTCAAAACAAAAAGGTATCGCGCGATATGGCGAAAAAATGCGTGGCGTGGCGGAAAAAATTCATTACGGCTGCGCCGCGCTTAAATTACTCAGCGGGGTTACTGGAAAAGCAGGCAAGAGTGCCGAGTCAGCCAGGCAGTTTGTCAACTCTGCATAAAAACACCGACTCGCAATAATTTTCGCACAAGTTTAGTGACAGAACTTGATTTATGTACTCTTGCTAATTAGTTTCCAGAACATGAATTAAAACTGTTTTCATACAGCGTTTATTAAAATTTTTAGTATTAAGGAAGGCTCACCCAAGCATAGGAGAACAAATTTTGATAATAAATTTGAAAAAAAAATTTTCAAATGTGTTTTGGAAATAGCATATGTTTAGTACAGAAAATAAATTGGTAAAAATATTTGAACTATTCTTATCTAAATCATAATATAAACATTTATCTGGTAATTGAAATTTAATTAATGACTCTGATTCTTTTAATTGTATTATAAAATATACGCTACAAATTAAAGTTATTATTTAGATTTAGATCATTTGAATCATATTTTCATGTTCGGTAATCTTAAAATAATTGCAAATTTAATTTAATCATGACTCATGACTCATTTGCTGCCCAAATTCTTCAGTCAAATTCATGCACTCGGAAAATGTAAAAATTTTCAATATTCATCCATACATAATTATTATTTGAGAATTAGTTTTATTTAATTTCGCAAGTTCCAATAGGATTACGTGGCTGAGTTTTTTTTTACAAAAATAAAAATGATCAAATATCCGCTGAAAAATTCCCGCAGAGTTAATCAACTTTTATTTACAAACGGCATCACCGAAAAAGGCGGACGAGTTGATTGCCTGATGGTTTTCGTTTCGATTGCACAAAAAATAACACACACCGGGCAAACTTTTCCATTGATTACCTCAATCTGGCCGATTCGCCAGAGAGCGCGCCTGAGGTTCATCCATGCGTATAAAGTTTGCCGACGCTCCCTAGAATGACGAGAGGAGCAGGGATTCTGTTGTGCTGAAAAAGTTAAAGGTCGAGCCGATAACTTTAATTCAAGATGCAGCAAGAAGCAAATCCGATTCAGCAAGCACTGAATTTGTTTAGCAATCAGAGCACACCGGCGATGGGAAATCTTTTGCACTTGCAGTATGTAGCGGAATCAATTTGCCGCTTCAAAGAACCAAATCAAGCGAAAGCATCTGCCTCGGAATCGGGTCAGTGACTCTCGCCTAACTTTCCACATGCCAAGACCGCTGCACGAGAACTGATCGAGTTTCTATCAAATGCAAATCACGAATATTAGTAGCTAAGCAAACAAACAAAAAATTCAATAAAAAAAAATGCATTCTTAGATATTGAGGTCATGATCATTCTACTCCAATAGGCAGGTCAATATAATAAAATAATAAATACATATTTTCTGGCTCTAGTTTGTTTAACAGTATTGGAAGTTTCATAAATAACAAAATAATTTAATTTTAAAAATGGCAGTAAGGAAAAGTGTTTATCTATTCAAACTGGGAGCAAACATTGTCTCATTTCAATCTGTAGATGCTTCAGTTTATCTTCAACCTATAAGGTTTTGGCTCATCAGATATGCAAAATTAACAAGTTGAGGGATTCTTGTATTAAATTCTAAGCGGAATATAGGTAAAATATGTGTGCAAATTGGCAGTCGTATCGCTTGATTGGCGGGAATTATTATTATAGGCAGACTTAATCCAAAACAGCAATCTCGAAACTCATCAACGTAGATAAATTTTCTTCAAAATCGCTTCATGATAATTGAAAATTTATAAACAGTTCGTTTCCAAAAAGTTAAGCCCGGTATCAATTTTTAAAATCCATCTTGATTTTCAGTTAAACTAGGAATTCATTTGATCCATGAATAAAAATGATTGTTATAGAATTTTGATCTGCTTTCCATTTCATTTTTCATTCAGTTCCCTAGTTAGCCCCGTTTACCATTTACGGTCTTAACTGGGAATGAACATGCAGTTAGCAATGTCACATGTGTGTTGGTTTGCAGTGCCGTGCAACCTGCAGGGCAACCCAGCTGGGAGTGTAATTAAAATGCTGCAGCAAAAGTCCAAAGTGCATATGTGATGCAGCCGCATTTGTTTGTGCTCAGAGAGGAATTGAATTAATTAATCGCAGAGATTGTTTCTGCAACACGTATCCCCGTGTGTTGCAAATATAAATAAAGGCCGGCGCTGCTCTTGACATTTCGAGCGTCTAGAACGGCTGCGGCCTAGTTGGCACTCCAGCAGGTGCTTTTGCATGCCTAATTTGGAGGCTGACAGCCCTTTGCATGAAACTTGTCACCCACACTGCTCTCGGCGCGGCAATTTTCCGCTTATTCGGTGCAAAATTAGCTTGTCGAAGTGCGCACGAGCCGTCTCTAGAATTAATTCGCGAAACCTCAGCTGTCATAACTTGGGATTTTAATGACGTCTTTGCTGCTACGTGGAAAAGCGGAGCGGCTGTAAATTGTATTCCATACTTGTATCTACCTGTCTGACAAGGGTTAGACAGACACATTGAAAGCATATTTAACTGCTATGATTTAACAAAAACATTGTAATATTTCAATCATGCAATTTTGATCAGGTATTGAAATATATGTATATCAAATCAAATTTAAAATTTTTACAATTATTATAAAATAATTTTTAGTAAAACGATTCTAGCTGCATTGACGAAAATAAATTTTAGTATAATTTTAATGTTTTTCATGTATGCACAATAATATAAAAAAATTTAGTAAAAAATCCAAAAGACTTCCTGTAAAATAATCAAACGTTTTTTATTGCTGACCAAAATAAAATACCGGATAAATTTAAAAGACACATTTTGTGTTGAAAACATACATAATTCTAATGGAAGTTAAACAAAATGTCGGGTTTATTTGATTGTAAAAATTTTAATGGAGTTCTGGAAACTTTTGCTCAACTCCTTTCCCATTAAACAATACATATGTAAATCTCAATAATGGACCCCATGATCTACCCAGTCTTATCCATCAATACATTAATTTGTTCATGGAAAGCGTGCCACCGCGCCCACGCATTCCTGTCAGCGATGGAATGAAAAATCACTCCCTTCCATTCATCAGCAAGTATATGTTTGCAGTGAAAATCGATTGCGGAACGAAATTTGCCCTAATAAACGAGCGCTAGGGGGTAGTAAAGAAAATTGGGTGTTATTCTTACTTCTTCTCTCTCCGTCGGAATCGTAATGAGCAGCCGCGTAAATCAAGCGGAAGCACTTACAAGGAATATTTTTCGCTCTCGGAGGTTGGCGAAATATTTCAGAGGCGCCCTATTTGGCCGTGGGGCTCAAATGGGCGTGCGAGATGAAGACGTACCGTGACTTACAGGGCTAATAGCACCTCGGCTAATGGCCTGCTGGCTGCGAACGCGAGAGAAGCACCTTGATTTACAACTGAAGCGAGAGAAAGTCGTAATCAAGACCAAACTTAAAGTTGGTTGAATTGATTTTTCGTGGGCCTAGGATTTAATAAACCTTTTGCCTTGCGTACATGTCACGTGCGCGAATGACAGAGGGCGAATGCAAATTGCGAATTAACCAGTCTGCATGAAGCATATTCATTTTCGGCCACTAGTCGCAGACTTGTACATTTTCGGATAATTTTACGACGCAATTGAGCTCCCGACGTGACTCTCGGTGGAAATGTTTGGACCGAAATAGCGATACTATACCCTGCGGAAATTTATTGAAATGCTCAGAGCATGATTCGAATCGCTGAGTCGGCCGAAATGTGAAGTGTGTAAGCGATGCCAATTTGAAGTTAGTGGAACGACCCCACCAATTTTACGACTCTATAAAGAGCGCATTATAATCTACAAAGTTATCGTTTATCGAAATTCTTCAAAGGCAGTTCAGAGGCATGCAAAACATCACAAATTTATGTAAAAAATTTATATAATTTGGCAAAAAATAAAAACACTTGTCAGGGCCCATTAATTTTATATGACAGATTGTTTTGTAGATTTTTAATTAAGTTTTAGTTTAAAAGGTTATTAATTAGGTTTGGAAGGTGACGCTGCCGTTCTAAATAAAATTCTCCACTTCAGAAATTATCAAGCATAAAAAATTCAAAAATTTGTCGGTCTTGGCTGATTTTATAAACAAAATATTAGCGTCAGGAAACACGCTCTGGCATTTAATTGAATTATTCATCGGCTTCAAAAACGTCAACCCGAGAGCGGAGCGTACGGGGTGGAGAACGTGCCGCGGGCAGCGTGCCTTGTTGTGCGCCTGTCCTCTCGGCAAGTAGGCTCGGCCGCGGACCGCCGCCGCCGCGCAGGTTGCCTAGCGAGCTCAATCAGTGCCGAAACACGGAGCTGCTCGCTCGTTCCACAGTTCTCTCTCATTCCGAACTTGCAAAGAAAATTAACTTTTGTATCTGATCGAATTTTAAGATGTCCTTCTCTAGAAGTAAGTGGTACCTTTTCTTTAACCAATAAATTTTTTTATTTTGTATTTTATTATACAGTATTATGAAAAGACTTCATTTTCGAACTTTTAATTTACAATATTTTTTTTCATTATTAAAAGATTGATAAAAATTAATCCAGTTTCTGTATAGAAGCTTTTGGTTGCGTTTTGCAACTGTGCAATGCGGTATTTTTAATAGAAAATTTAATTTAATATAAGGTGTAAGTTCTTCAAACCATTTTTTTGCTTTTATAAGGTCTGCCAGTTGAGGCGCAAAAGACTCGCAACGTGACTTAAGCAAACATAATTTAAGCACGCACGGAATGAGCTCTTTTAGGCAGCTTCTTAGAGACCGTGTGGAAATTAATATTTCTTCATTATGGATTCAAAGCACAAAGCCAACTTTTTCAACAAGATGGGCAGAATTTTTACCTTTGACGAAAACCTTTTTAGGAACTTTTTGATTTGAATAAGGGTGATATATAAAATTTGTGTAAAAATCATCAGTGAAAATGAAAAGATAAATTATAAATATTTCCAGTTTAAGAAATATTATGTTATATTTCTCAAATTTTTTTTTGGAATCATCAAAATAAAATTAAAATTCATTTTCAGACTAAATTTTTAAATCGCAGAGAATAAAGAGATATCTTTCAAATTTATTGAAACCTTTATTAATTTGAAAACTCTCATGTGTAAGCGTAAAGCAAAGGAGGAAATGTCACGTCGAATTATCACGTAGTCGGCTAGGTTGTAATTGAATCTCTCTCGCGCCGCCAGAACGTAGTCCAACTTGGTTTGCAAGTCAAATTTACGACTTCTGTGCTAAAGTTTGAGATGCGAGAGACAAAGGACGATCTCCGTCTGCAATTTTATTCAATTCCAGAGATTCGTGTCCGCGTGCGACAATCACGATATTCTGACGTCACCGTTTTGATCAGCATGCAAATATCAGCAGCATGCGACGTCAATTAGTGATAACTGGGACGAAGGCCATTTCTTTAATTGCACTCCGCATATATGCGTCCCTGCTCTCCCGTAGATTGCCCCTATTTTTAGCCCACCATTTTCTTGATTACCGGCAATTTTTCCAACTTTTAAACAAACGCGAGCGAGTTGCATCTCGTTATCCCATTTCCTTTGATGTACATTTTCGCAATCCGGCTTAGCGCCGCAGTCCCACGGTGATCGTGTGCCACTCTTCAAAGTGAGAAACTCGCGCTCTCGCATGAACTCAATTTCACTTTATGGGTCACAGCCTCACTCGTTTGTTCTTTTACAACCTGGAGAATCACTTAAGCTAAGTTGTGAAATCATTGTATTGGATATTGGAACGCTTAAAAAAAAATTCCTCCTTGAATTGTTATTGAAGAAACTAGTTCAGAAATGTTAGATAAAAATATGCAGAATGCTGAATTGCTTATGTGTATGTAAATTGAACAATGAAAAGGTTATAGGACATAAAAATGTTAGGAAGGGGGAATAAGCATAATAAAATTTTATAAAATAAATGTAATAAAGGAAATCAACGTTTAATCTCTTTTTTTATTTTAATAATATTTGAAAAATTTAAAACAAAATTTATGTTTTATAAATTTCACAAACGGCCCTTTATTATTTTCAATCCAACACTTAAATGCACCCGAAAAGTTCCATTGTGCATGTGTTTTTTCTCTTGTTGCAGAAAGAGTTGTTCGCCGCGAAGGTGGAGAGCGGTGCCGACACTTCTCGCGAGCGTAAAATGTCATCATCGTCAACCGGAAGCATGAAGTCCAAATGGTTGAAGGCTTTCAAGAGCCTCAAAACTACCTCTGGAGGGGCAGCTGCGGCTCCGAAAGAACCAGAAAAGTAAGTAGACACGTTTCTCTTTTTTCCTTCACGTAAAGTACTCTCGCATTTTCTCACTATTGACGATTTTTAACACTTTTTCAGTAGCAATAATTATTTTTAACCCACAACAAAACCCACAGAACATTGGAGTTTTTCGTGCAAAACAAATGTACAAATTTTTGGCTTTTTTACACAATGCAAAACTGCACAATCGTGTACAGGACTATACTTTGTTCTTGAAAATAATAATTCCGCTATGTTGGGCCGGCAGCGATTTGGTTTGTCGGTCGGTATAAATAATGCATCTCGCGGGAAGTAAGGGAACTCAATTTTGAGCCGACAACCGCTGCTTAATTACGCCGGCCGAGAAAAACAAAGGGCGCCTCGCTAAGTGTGATTGTCAACAAGCTGCAGCCAATTCAACTTTGTAATTTGATTTTCCGCGCCTCCTGGGAAATCGCGGTCTGCCTCAGCCTGAGAGACTCCAACTTCCCTCCCCGCTAATTTTCCACGGTTTATTTGAATATTTTGCGCTCGTCCAAAGGAAAGCCGGAACACCGGAGCAGGGCAGCAGCTCGGACGAAAAGAAAATCAGTCCGTCAACTTCCGCCTCGTCTTCAGGGTCCGTTACAAAAAAGCCACCGATTCGTCCAGGCCACTCTAAAATCAGCTCGTAAGACGAATTTTCAATCTTTTAGACATTTTAAATCTCGGTATTTAGGCTAGTTAGTAGATTTCGTTCAGAATAAACCCTTTTTATACTTTTTAAAAATTTAGAGATTAAAACATAGGACCATTTTTTACCTCCCGCCGACGGATATCGATCCGCGCGACGGTTTTGCACCTGTTCGCAATTTTTTATTCATGCACTCGTCGCGTGATGATGGTCGTGCGCGCTCCATATAATTGCGACCGGAATTCTGAATGCCTGCTGCTGTTTTTCCTCTCTTACACTCTTTGAAATTCACGCCAGAGTTCTCGGAGCCGCTCAGATTTTCCTGTGCGGATGGGTGGACGGGACACAATAACGCGCTTAAATTTTCGCGCACGTCTCATTAGCTATGCGTGTCGTCAGGTGTCTTTTCGCACATCAACGGGGCAAAACTTTTCCGCCAGAATTGAGTCAAATTATTTATAACGACCAAAACTTTTTCTATCATAAATTAATTAAGCATTTTCTCTAATATAAAAAAAAGACTTTCATTTAATTAGTTTATTATTTAGATACATTTTTAAGTAAATACATTTATTTTTATCCATTTTATGAGTGAAAAACGTGATGATGAGATCGTCTGAAAGTTAGTTTTTAAGATTACACTTTTAACTATAGTTTTATGGAATTTCAAAGTTGAAGTAATAAACTAATTTAGTTTAAAGATTATGTTACCATGTCAGGTACACTTTTAGCCCCCAAGCTTACTTTTTTCGCATCATTTCCTGTAACACGTATCATGTTTGCGTGTTGACGTCACATCGTTATTTTCGGTCAATTTTTCATCAAGGGTCTCACTTTTCCTTGGGCGGCTTAGAGAAACGACACTGGAAACCGTCACAAAACCAGTAGACTTACAGTTTTTAGAATTTCCCTTTTTTTAGAAATAGTATATTTTGAAATTGGTAGTATATTTTTTTAGGAGACTTACACGCTCATAATCAATCAGATCCTGCCAAAAATATTTGATATAAGCTAAAGTGCGTGTATCTGCATTTCAGCAATTATTTTTCCTCGGGAATAATTTCTAGATTACTGCACCTTAGGTAGGGTTCCGTTTCTCCGACTGACTGGCAGTCCGCATCCTGTAAATACGTTGATTGGAACATTATTAACAATGAAATTTGCTTATTTTTCGTGATGTGGAATTTGATAATTAGCATTGTACTAGCGTATATAGTTGATCGAATTGTTATTATTCCACTTAAAATTAATATTAGTCCTTGTATATTATTTTCATGTACATTTACAATTCACATGCAAATATGTATTGATTTGTTTGAACAGTACAATTCCGATTAATGAAATGCTGAGTGCTTCTCCCCATACGCTGCATAGACCAACACCACATCAAACAAAATATTCATACCACATTAATTTACATTCATATGATGAAATTTAATTACACACTCCGTTAGCCAAGCATTGCGGCGTAGCTATTGATTTGCAGAGACCAATAAAAACTAAACAAAAAAATGTCATCAAGCCCCATCATTTTTTCAGAAACGTCTCCAATTTCAGATTCAGTCAACACCAGGCAGAACTTTCTAACGGACACTAAACACGCAACACATTTTTTTTCTCACTAATTGTAAAATTGCTGCTGTAATTTTTCTTTGGAATTTTTCATTCACTCATAGTATTGTATTGACGTGTGTTTCTCTCTTTCTCTTTTTCGTTAACTATTGAACCTGGCAGAAAGAACCAAATGTACCATGCCGTTTCCGCCATCATGTCGATGAGGTAATTTTTTCAAGTAGTTTGCAGCGATTATTATGTATTAACCAACAAAAACAAACTCTGTGCTGCCGCTTGCTTACCGCTTGATACTAAAAAAAAATACTACTGCAAGTCTCTAACTTACGATTAGGTAGAGCAGTTCCTAATATAGAACACTGGAAACGAATTTTAATTCCTTTGATAGATATTTTACATAGTTTAGAGTGGACGCTTTGGTGCGACGCGGATAAAATGGAGCCGCACCGAAGTCGACAAACCACGTGCCTGCCTTGATATTCTAGTCCCGAACCGCAACCGCAGTCAATATTATCTGAATGTTAATTTTTATTACCATAATCAAAAAACAATAAAATGTTTTGATGAGCTCAAACAATTTAATTTATCAAATTAAAGAGTTTTTTAAGTATCAAAATTAAAACTGTTTTGTCTTCTTTTGGTGGGATGATTTCAACAATACTCAAGCTCAAATTGACAGTTTTTAGAATTTCGTAATTTTTGTTGGCAGCCATACATGTATTTGTTATAACGGGTGATGGCTTCCGTCGGGAACTAAAAAATACTGATGTGCTCACAAACATCTGTCAAAAAAATTATTTTCTGCGTATCGTTGGAATCGTCATACTGAGGATTACTGAGGAAACACAAAAAAAATCTCATTTTCACTAAATTTTACAAATTAAACTATTTTTGCTCGTTAGATAAATTTCTGCATACATGAAATGTGAACTAAACACAAAAATGTAATTAAACAAACTTTTACTTAAAATCTGATAAAACTTCTCCCCTTCGACCTCAAATGTGAAACGAGATCAATTTTTTTCAAGCACCCCTCGGTACAAGATTTACCTTTATTGGTTTAATTAGCGAGTGGCGTGATCGACCTACTTTTTAAATACAGATGTTATTTCTTTCTCGACACTCTGCTCGTTGGAATATTATAAAAAAAAATGTTCAGTTACGAGAGAACCAAAGAACAAACTTGACGCCGCTTTCGCTCTTTCTTTCATTTGTGTGGCTTCTTGAGCAAGAGTCTTTCTCGCTATCTTTGCATTTCTCCAGCTCAGATCACCGTGCGGGGCTTCGCAAACAATTGTCGCACGTACCAGTTTCTTGTTCGTTTTAATCGCAACAATTGAGATTGCGCTCGGGCCAAACGTTCTCGCTAATTAATACACCTACCGTTGTTGCTTTGAGGTCGATGGTTTCACCCCCTCCCCCTTTTATGCACCCTCCCGACTGCTGACACAATTATGAAATCGGATCGATTAATCTCTCTCTCTCTCTTTCACTGTCACCACGTAGATTGACTGATTAATTCAAATCAGAATACATTTTGTAAATTAATTGCTGTGTGTGTTATTTGTGATTTTTCCATTCCTTTTTGCTCTCACCTCTCTCTCGTCAATCCATTACTTGAGCACTGTCTGTCACCGATTTTGGTCTCCACACGATTTACCTGCACAACATGTATTGAAGGTTCCATACTTTCGCACTTTATTTCTAAGATTAATTTATTACTTCTCCGATTTTTCTTGCAATTTATTTAAAATGGTAATTTTTCTGGGGCTGCTTTTCCACATGCGCCGCACGGAAATGCTTTTTTTGTACACAAACACTTCATCAAATCATGATTCATGATTATTGTCAATTTTAATTATTTAATTTAAAAAAAAATTGTCAAAACCATCTAATTTGTCACTTTCTCAGTTAATATTTAATTATTTTCAAAATATATACATTTGTATTCCCTCATTTTAAAAAAATGAGAGAACCAAAATTCAAGCAATTATTTTGCATTGAAAGTGTCACTTCTTCCACAATGTATATTATTGAAACTGTTAGTTAGATATTTTTAACTACAAACTTTTTAATTAAAAGTATTTAGCAAAAGAATTTGAAGCATTAATTATAAGAGTGAAAAATACTTTTTTTGCAACTTGCTGGGCGTCCAGGGTGTTAGGAATCTTTTTGCCGCCACAATCAAGCCCGAGCCCATTTCCATCGGCTTACAAACGACCGTTTTTTCCCATTTTGCCGCGGCTGGCAGGGATTAGGCGCCAACAATAAATCAACGACCGGCGCAGGCCAATTAAAGCAGCCTCAGAAAACGCTCACTTTGTATGCAATAACTAACGAGTGCGAGCCAAGCGGGCGAAACTGCAAGATTTAAAAGTCATTCCTCGCTGGCTCGCTCGCTGCCCTTGCAAACAACTAACTGGGTCATTCCCGTCTTTTGGCTCGCGATTAAATATTTTTTGCTGGCTCGCTCATGCATACAAATACGGCCATATTTCGTGGCCTGCCCAATTTGTATGCAGATTTGATTACGACCCCCGTCTTCGTCTCCAGAGAAAGAGACCATCGTTGTTGTTTCCACTCGGCGTGGCACTTTTAATGCTTTGTGCAATAATTATTCTGAAATTTATATATTCAAGTGTGTTTGTGTACACCTATTCTCTTGTAAATATGTAATAGATTTTAATATTTGCGTGTGCGTTTTGTGTAAATAGCGTTGGGTTTCTTATTTACTCTGCTTGAAGTGCCGTGTATTAACGCGCCAATACACGCTAGAACAACCCGTTCGTTTCAGCACCACCTTTAGCTCCAGACAGACTTCAGCCTCTTTTTTCCTTGATCTTTTCTTGTGCTCGTCCAAAAATCTCATATTACCAAGTGTAAATCTTTGAAACATCGTCGTATGGGTCTCGTGAGAATTTTCCTCATAATATAAGATCTGGAAATATAATTAGCTCTTTATTTAGTTAAATAATTATGCATTATAAATGTAACGAATTCAGCTTATTTGATTTATTTTAAATTTAATTATAATATTATAATTTTTTTAATCTTTAACTATGATAAGCTTTTAATAAAATTAATAAGATTAATCTACACATATTTATTGGAGGTTATAAAGAAATGCAGTTATAGATTTAATTGATTTTTGTGGCTCAAATTTAACTTAGCTGTGACCTTATTGAACAGGTCTCCGCCCATTTTTTATTTCACGTGAGCGAAAAGAGCTGCTCGCAATTAGAGTCGTTAAAACCCCACCCATGTTGGAAGAAGCTTCCATTACATTTTTCATATTTTCTTCTTCAATCTCGCTCAGTCTTTTTTTGACGCAAACGTCAGAAGCACGTACCGCACGTCGTCTGACGCTGGTTGGTATTGTCACACAATGTTTTGTCCTTCGCCAGAGAACGAAAAACGAGAGCTCATACGCAGCGATGTTTCTTTTGTGTGACGAGGAAATTAAAACGCGTCGTTTGTTATGACAGGAAAAACGGGAAGGATGCAGCTGGACTGGCGGGTGCACTGCCTGAGAGTGGCGCTCACCTTTTCCAAGAATACACATACAAGAAAATTACGCCGTGTGACGTCTGCTCGCAGGTGTTGAGGGGTGAGTTGTAAATTGAGACCCACTGCCTCAGATGCGGAAAAATGACTTACAAAAAGTTTGGATAGAAAAAGCACCAAAATGCGTTAATATAACATTTAATCTAACAATTGAAATTTTTTCTGAAAAGTTCTAAAAAAAATTCTTATAAAGAATACAAAATTTAGTTTGCTTTTTCACAATTTAAAAAAAAAAATTGTGAAGTTTCATCAATCAAAATATTTTCCGAGCCTCAAATTTGATTGCTAATGATCCATTAATAATTTTTGCAGTATTTATATTTTTTACATATTTATTTTACGGGTGCGCGCGTTACGAGTCAAAAAAATCTGCCGCATTTGACGAATCGTGATTAATGATCTAGACGACGCATGACAATCACACACGTGATGTCAATCATTTTACCGCTGAGGTCGAAAGTGTTTTGAAAACATCATCGCGTGCCCAGGCAGGCGGGTAGGCAACCGGCGGAACGATACGTCCAACGCATTGCCTACCTCGCAAAAGTGGAGCGTGGAGGCGGAGGCCGCGCGCGCTCTCTCTTTCCCGTTCCACTTTGACATTTAGAGCAAATAATAGAGTAATGTTTTGCCCGGCACGCACACTATTACGCTGTTTAATTGGGCAAAAGCTTTTTAATTGGAAGTACGAAGATTTAACATATAAACAAAAATAAAAGAAAATATTTATAGCAAATAAATTATAAACTTGACGAACTTTTATGTATTAAAAAGTTCATTTTAACTTAAATAAATATGCAGCAAAAAATATCATACACGCATAAAATACAGATTATTATGTTGTTATAATTTTATTAATTTTTTTTTTATAAATAAACTGTTGGCACAATTTGTGATGCGTAATAATGACAAAAACTTAATTAATCAACCGAGGCTCACTGCGGCGGAAGGGGTCTTTTTTTTATCTCAGAAGCTTTAGCAACATTCTTGCTAATGGTGTTGCTGTTTTGTTTAGCAATACCCTTTTTAATTAAATTGTTTGCATATTTATTTGAATGTAAACCATGTATTTTGCAACTATGTAGACAAATAAACAACAAAAATAATAAAAAATTTAAAGTTTTCAATAAAATTAAGTTTTAATGTCATTTTTAGCATAAATTTTTTTAATTTAACTAAGAAATTAATAAGCAATAGTTTTAAATATTTTAAATCCATAAATATAAGTCATAATTAATTGTAAATATAATTTCTGCACTTCTGATTAATAACGTGATTTTCGTCTTTTTTTTCTTTTATATTTTAAATTTCCTTCTATCAATCTGTAAAGCCATAACATAATATGTTTGCTTTTTCTTTCAATAGTGTTTGATATTCCAATTGGTTTCATTTGTAGGTCACACTCGTCAGGGCCTAAGATGCCGTGTGTGCAAAATGAACGTTCACGTAGACTGCCAAGACAACGCCAAAAGTTGCCAGAGCAAATCGCGGCTGCTGCGGAGGCAAAAGTCAACATCCGAGATCGAAACCAGGGTCAATCAAGAGCCGCCACTGGATGAAGAAAGTGAGTACCTCCTTCTAAAAAGGTGCCGCCAAGTTCGCGAATTTCTTAATTTGTCGTTTCTTCTTCTCTCTAATAACTCCCCAGAATTTACTCCTGTGAATATATATAAATTTTTTCTCTCGATTTACTACTAAAATATAACGACGAGTCCACTGATACGATTAGAGAGATTGACTCGCTTTGTTGTTGTGCAAAAAACGCAGGAATTAAGCCAGATAGACTGCTGCGACCCCTGTCAGGCCCTGCGTGTCCTGAATCTCCATCAGGGGTGTCGCAAAGATCAAAACGGCGTTCCAAGAGACAACAAAGCACTCTAGCCGGTAATGTGTTGCTTTTCGCGCGTTCGTTCGTTTTCCGATTTGCAAGAAACAAAATTACTTCGCCATTTTTACTAAAACACGGTTTTCTCAAGCAACTACTAGTCGCAGAATGAACAACCAAAATCACTTCAAATCTTATCTAATTGGCAAAACTAAAATATTTAAAATTAATTTTTTAGGTTTTGGTTGTGGAATGTATAAAAAAATGCTTCTGTAGAAAACATCATCAACTTTTGTACATTTGATATAGGTTGGAGTGGACTAAAATTCATCTCATTTAATTTATTAGTTAGATGAAACACTTTTCAGCTTCATTTTTTTTTTGTCATTAGCTGAAAACACATCTCTGCCCTGTCGCAATTAAACATTTCTTCTTAGTGAAATGGAATATAACCAAACTGCACTCTTTCTCCTCTCTCAGTAATGACAAATAACTATCGGGAACGCGTTGAAAGTTAAAAGTAATGAAATATTGGGAGATACGCAGCAACAAAACTCAAACCACAACACCTAACCAAAAGTATCTAGTCTCTCTTCTAACAAGGTATGCTCCCGAGATGACACACCCCGATTTCAATGAAAATTGGTGTACAACTTCTACTACCCATTGGTACCCCAGAACGGTCATTAATTTTTGCCCAATTTTCCTTGTTTAATTTTTGCCATTTAAACTCCATGTAATTTGAATTACATTGGAGAAATCAGATGTAGGCAAATTATATACACAGAGGACGCTTTTGTTGCCTACATTTGATAGTTTTTAACATGCGTTTTAATGTAAACTACCCTCCCTTGTGAAATTGGGCAACTTTTGATAGCCATTCCAGAACACCCAAGGGTAGTGCAAGTTGCATACCAACTTTCAACAAAATCGGCGTGTGTCATCTCGGGAGCATACCTTGTAAGAGAACGTCACAAAATCACCCCCTCTTTATTTAGTAATTATACGCATTTATATATTTTTTTAATTGCCAAAAAATTAATTTACGAAAAACACCCTGCCCTCTAAAATAATAATTATTTTTTCTGGAAAGAAACCAAACAAATTCGCTGCTTCGGTTAATTAACGATCAGTCAGCCGTGTATACTAACTATCTAAACGTGTGCGTTTGTTCTGACACAACCCCCGCTACCTTCTTGGTGTATCCTCTGCTACTTGTGTTGCTTCACCCGCCTCCTCACACGCCCCGTACGTTGTCGCCCCGATAGAACCGCAAGAGGTAGACCAGACCTACCAAGTGCTGAAGCAGGCCGGCGAAATCAGCGGCGGGGGCCGTCGAGGGCCCACCCCCACCCCTGAAACCCAACTGCCGCCGCCACAACTTCAGCCGCAGCCTCCGATTGTCGTCCCCGGGGGCTCTGGGGGCGGCAGCATCGCCAGCTCACACTCGTCGAGTGCCGCCTCGTTGCACAGGAGGCCCCCGTCCTACATGGGCAGTAGGCATGCGTCCGTTCTCACCGTCAACGCACCCAACCCTGGAACCGCCTCCTCCTCAGGTCTGTCTAGTCACTTGTTGCCACGTCTCTATCTCTTTCCTTCTCTACTCTTTGCTGTGATGTCGCTGGAATTTGGAAAGACTATGAAATTAAAAAAAAAAAATGATAATTTTTATTCCTTTAATAATTTATTAATTTCGTCATATAATATCATTTTTGTCTGAAAAATTTCAAATTGGTCACTTTTTCAACAATAATATAGTAGAATACAATTTAAATTGGTACGGAATAAATGTAGGAAATAAATGTTAGAAAGATTACAATTTTTCCAAGCTTATCTATATACAAAAATAAAAGTAATATAGATCAATGATAATTTCCCTCTGTATAAAAATTATTTTTTTAACTTGCATTGTTGTGCACCTAAATTTAAATTAATACCAACATAAGCAATTCCGAGACAAAAATGGCCTTAGCTGACCAATTTTGTATATTTTTATTAACAGCTTTATATGGAAAATGGAAATTTTATTCATCTTCGTTTACATCTCAAATTTTAACGACATCGCTCGAGCATGTTTCCCTCTTCTGTCCTTCGATTCCAAAAGTAATTTCGTCTATCTTTGTACAAATTAACACACTCCTCACGGAAACACGAACCAGTCACAAAGTTCAATACACTCTTTGTTACTTCCCGTTTGAGTCAAGTCAATCTCTTCCTTCACTCTGTTTTGATATAAAAATAAGTCAAAATACACCACATATAATTAATCTCACCAGCAATTCTTATTACATTGTTCCCGTTTTTTGCAGCATATATCATATTCGCCGTTTTCTTTCTTGATTCCCGCCTCATAAAAGCGATCGTAAATTGTGTGTTTTGCCCAAATTGATTTCCCCTTCCCCTATCATATACTCGAATAAATGAGAGCTATGTGCAGACGAGTAATTGCCGAGCCAGTTCATAGCGGACACATTAAATCTCTCACAGCAATAAACAAACAAAAGTTGTACAACACTAGAGCAGGGGGCGTAATTGCCTTTCTTGGGCCTGGCAGACTTGGAGGCTCGCAAAATTGCAATTTATTTTCACTCGCGCGCACTGCAGAGCCATATGGTTTGTTTTTTATTTCGTAGATTGCTTCTAATTGGCCAATCTAATTTCGTCCTTTTTAATTTCTTTGGAGCAATTTGAGCAGTTTGGCTATTGTAGCGAGTTGAGTAGTAGACAGACAATAATTACAGTCTCCTCTTACTTACAAATAGCAATTATACTTCCTTAAGTAGTCACGGCATGTTTTTTCTCCGTCTATTTACGACTCCACTTTCTTGCATCAAGACAGTAACTTCTGGCCTTTCATTAGCTTCAACGATTGTTCCTTTCTTTTTCTGCTCTGTTTGCAATTTCCAATCAGGGTGAAATAAAAAAAATTATTTTATTTCAAATGGAGGAGCAAATGAACGGATAATTATATCATACTTTTCTTTCTTTCGAATGAGCAAATTCTTGTGTAGATAATAAATTCCCCGCGGATAAGGGCCCTTTAAAGTGCCCTTGCCCCCGAGGAAGTAGTTAGTGAGCTGTTCCTTTATGAGAGTATTAACACCATCAGCCGAGTCCGTGATGGCCGACAATATGTCTCTGGCTTCTGGCACCGTGATGGAAACCGCCACCAGCACCAGGACCCGACGCCGTCTCTTCGCTGGCATGAAGAGTCTGTCGGTGTTTCACAGCCGCGCCAGCCACGAACGCACCCCACCTGGACACGCGCACTCCAGATCCATCTCTCTACCCGAGAGTAGGCCATCAACCTTCTCGCTTTCTATTTTTTTTTATCTCTATCTCACTCTCTTCCTCTATACGTTTTCTTGAATAGTCCTTCTTAACGAATTTTAAAATTAAAAAAAAATATTAAGAATAACTTCTGACTTTCATTTACAGAGAGGACTATTCAAGTTTTTTTTATCTCTTGTTTTTCTTTTGTCTTTCTCCGATTTCTCTTTCTTTCTCTGTGGTCCTCCACTTTAACTCTCCACCTCTCTGACCAAAAGAACGCGCCGCCGTCCCCTCCACAACCACACAACCCATATAAAAATTAACGTACTTGTAATTGTCGCTTGTTGTGCTTCTTAACCGTTTGCTGTCCCGGATTACATTCGAATGTCACTCACTCTCTTCCGTCTCAAACGTCTCACAAGATGTGCGTGTGTGGATCTTTGTCCGAATTCGCATTGTATAACATAATCGTGCGTGAGTTTGCATGCGAGATCGACTGACTGTCGAAACTGTGAATAATCCGATCGGTTGCTGGTGATGTGCCTGCTCCCAGCAATTTGCGAAACGCCATCTCCTCACTTTAATACAACCTTGCTGCGTGTCCCATGAGGTCAATTCGACAGGGAAACATAATTAATTAAAATTCCCGTCGCAGAAAATTGAAGGAAAGCAAGCGAAGGCAAAAGTTCCTCGAGCGACGGTCAAATTACTAAAAAAAAAATGAAACACCAATTTGGGGATTTTAATTTTTATGTTTTTATTTTTTTACCATTACATCCCTTTTTTAAATTTTTGTAAATAGCATGGTACAACTTGAGAATAATTTTTAACTCGCTTTGATTTTTACGACTACTGACTGCTGAATTGAGTTGAAATAAAAATAAAGAAATAAACGATAATAGACTAGCGCATTAACAAGTGGAGCAACATGAATAATTGAAAGGCGCTCTATTATTCACACAGGCCTGAGAACCACCCCACGTACAATTGAGCCAGGCACTGGTACCAGACCGTTCGGACAGCCTCTGGTACTTAGTCCTAGCATCTCTGAAAACGGTGATCTGGTTGAAGAGGGTAACTAACGCCATAGACAATCTAGCACTCCTCCATCAGGTCTTCTCTGCCGCCACCGAACCACCCTTCTCTCCAACCACCCAATGCTACATTTAATCTCGGAATAATAATTCTTTTGATACAATATACGATTAATTTATTTTTGAATGATGGACGATTTTTACCCTGCTCGTGCACAGCAAAGTATTATCTCACTCTGTTTCTTTACTCTTTTTTTAAGAACTTGTTATATAATATAGCATCATTTTAGAACATATAATTTTTATTCTCGGTGCATACATCCATAGTTTTATATAAATATATAATTTTTGATCCTTGCAAAAGAATAAAAAGCCTTCACCTTTCCACGTCGCCTCTGACAAATTCTGTATTTTGCGTATAAAATTATATAAATATGCATATTTTTCCCTGATCACTCTATCCCTGTTGGAAGATCAATTGCCACTAGAGTATTTCTGTCTCTCTCTATCTCGAATGCCAAGGTAATTATTTCTTAGCCGCATGAGTCGGCATGGGTTGGCCACGAGTGACACCCCTTGACCGAAAGTTGTTGGCCTGGCAAAATCTGACGTCTGACCAATTGATTCCGTTCCCAATTTAGACTCCTCGTAACATCGATTTCCCGAGGGCGCGTTTAGAATGAAAATCGATTCGGAGGGCAAATAAGGGAAATTCTCACGCAGATGTCAGCAAATTTGCCGCAACAGCTGGTTTTAACTTGTTTGCAAATTGATTGATCCACTTCTCCCGTCATGGTTTCCGCAGCATGGTGTTGCCAAAGTTTGACCGGCATTGCGTATTCACAAATTCGAGGAACGGCCTGAATTTATTTTGGTTTGTAAAGTGCTTGCGTTGTGCCTGCCGTGATGTTTGAACGCGCTCGCTCGCTGATATTTTTGTTTTGTTTTCCTTTTCAACACGCAGCCCATCACGGAAGAGCATTGTTGGTTTTGCAAAAAAAAAATCGCGATAGTAGATTTTCATATATCTGAGACGTGTTATTTGACGTGAATGCAGCGCTCGTCTCTTTCGTTCTCCTCTCCCATTACATTTTTATGATTTTTTGTACCAATTTTTACTCTATCATTTTTCTGGTAATGCGGTTGCTCAAATGTTTATCTTTGGGGGCCATATGTGCACACTTTCGTATGTGGCAGGGTCCGATGGGAAAACCAATCAATATGCTAAAAAATCCGCTCGACAAGGAAGTAAAGAAAGAAAGTTGACCCGGAAAGTTTTGATTGGCTTTTCCAGCGGGTCTCTCACTGTGCGTGTGCTCTCCGGAGCGCAAAGTTCGCGGCATGAATTTTTCCGTGCTGCTCTACTTTTCGCTCCGGTGAGGCGTACACGGCTGTGTAGTTGAATGAAGAGATATTGTGGGGAGATACGCCTTCACCAATAATGCAAGACGCAATTGTTCTGCCTCTGAAACAATGTTAATTTGGGTCTGTCTAAACGGCTATAATTTTTTAACGGTTTGCGCTACCCTCCACCCCCTCCAGGGTTGAAGTTTATTGTATTAGGAATCAGCAGAATTCTTAATCATAAATACAGAAAATATTATCAGCTTAATAAGTTCAAAACTTTTTCCTATCATCATCTTAATGATTTATTCAGCCGTTTGAACGTTTCCGTATCAAAAAAAAAAAACATGGAAGAAAAAGCGTGTCTGGCGCATTTTTATTGGCGCGTCTCCTTTCAAGTTCTCTTTTTGATAGACCAAAGCAAGCAGTTATTCTGATTTTCTGTCTTTCTCCCTCTACTTATGTAGCCGCTGCGATTCCGTCTTCTTATTCCCCCGTAAACCCTTACTATTCGAGCCACTACCACCAAAACAGCCACCAACACCACTACTATCAGCAATTACAGCAATACCCGCCGCAGCCTAACGCGAGGCACCAGCAAGACTTGATGGTGATGGCCAATGGGGGTAGAGTGCCCACCACCGGTAATAACCAAAAATCCAAACAAGCTAGATTTTTACAAAAAAAAAAGAGATAATTACACAAAAAGTTGCAAGTAGTTGTGCTTCTCCTGGAATCAAAACCCCAACAGTAGTGTTGTATTATTGGCAAGCAGCTATAGTTGTGCAAACTCAACCCAGTAGACAAGTCGTGTTTTTTTTTTACTGAAAATTTACTTTTTCTGCTGCTGCTGACCAATATTTTGGAACTTTTTCTTCATTTTTGACACTCTTCTTAATTTCCATCTGTCTCCTTTTTGGTGCATGTTTTGTAGTTTTGATTTTTTTAGATTAATCTCATGCAAACCTCGCTTTTTTAGGGGAGATTTTTTAATAAAATAGTGTAATCTTGGGTACGAGTCACTAGACAATGCGTCTAGGCATGAGTCAAAATCAGCACATACCTCTCATTCTGAGCGTGACACACACAAGATGATAACTTGTTAGAGAAAACACACAAAGAGTTGGACACACATGAGTTAGGACGATTGCACCCTCGTCCCCGATCGACCCTCCCCACTTAGGTCAGCACCCTCACGACTTAGGACAGGTGAATGTCATTCCCAAATAGGGAGCTGATGCTGGCTGCAACTCTCTCAACATGTTTTTCGTACTTTTCATTATGATTTCCAGAGATGTTTTGTGGTTTTGGATTTCGTTTATCATTTCTCGAACGAGAATTTTATGATCCAATTGTGAATGCTCTTTGTTGTACCCTTTGAACATGCTTTGTTCCATAGCCTGCCGCTGCCCTGGATAACACACTCTATTATCATTCACGACATTGTGGCACACTCTCGGCTCGGACGACTCTAAATTGATCCAGCAGAAATTGGCCCCGTTTTCAGCAGCCGGAGTGTGTGAACAACCCGTGCTGGAAAACATAAAACTCGCGGGAGAAACGCTCTTTATTAAAAGCAAAATGCTCTCCCTCGAGTTTGAAACCAGCCGGAGTTTTTGTTTGTTTTCAGTTTGCAGTGCTGTTTTAGTTTGGCATTTCTTTTTTTTCTCCACACAAACGGCCCGACTGTAAAAAAATCATCATTCTCATCAAGCAAAGTGCTTTCAATCATTAGCGAAAAGATTTTTCATAGATTGGCACAGTAGAGTTGATTGATCTCGCGGTTTTTGTACAAAGAAAGCCCACTGTAAAAAGCAACCTCTCTGTGAGTGTTTGTAGTTTTAATCACTGGTTCTCTCCACTCCAATTTGCAGCTCCACACAGTCCACGCAGACACAAGTTGAACCTACGCATGAAGTCCCTTTCTCTGGACTCGCCAGAGTCCACGGAGCATGTCCAGAGGCGACGACACGTCGAGTGCGGACCGTCCAGCCAATCTTCGTCGTCGCATATCCAGTGTAACTATCAAACTTTCCTTTACAAAATTTGAAAAGAATAAAAAATAAATGGAAAAATCTATCAAATCTTAGTGTACATGGGTAAAGAAACAAAAACACAAAAATATTACTATAGACGATCAAAAGAAAAGACACTTTTAAGCAATATTTATTTACATAATTATTTCATAAAAAAGTATTTAAAAAAAATTTACCCTTAAAACTACCACTAAGGGAAAGAAAGAACCACTGTTGATGCAATTTGCGGTCAGGCGGCACAATTATGTATATACAGCATCTTGTGTCCATGTTTCTAGCGCACACCTCCACTTCCAACACCACGCACCACAGTTTCCCTAGGCGACACCGTTTGTCTCGAAATATATCATGGTCAAGTATGAAGAGGCAATATCATGATATCGTGTGGCCTTCTACCCTGCAATAAAGTAGAGCCACCGCACTCCGATCCGTTAATAATTACTTTTTGCTCTTTGTTTCATCGACCCCCTGTCAGTCCACCCCAAAATTATTTTACTTCAATTTATTATTTTCTTACCCTTTTTCATTTTGACATGCTTCAATTTGAAATTTATCGTTTCAACCAAGTAGGTCTTCAGCCTCTGTGATAAAGCTTCTGCTACTAATTAAAAGCTTAACTTTTGAAATAGATTATTATACTGTTTGAGCATGGACTTAATCAAATAAATTAAATTTAGAATTTTATATAAATTTTATTTTCATTTGTGAAAAAATGCTGACTTTATTTATTTTATCTTCTTCAATTGAATCTGTCCTACACATATTATAATGAATTTTAAAAGTGTTCGCCTAGGATATTTTTTAATTTAGAAAAATCATTGTATATCTTCCTTTTGAGAGAAGTGAGGGTTTTACTATTCGGAACAGTTTGATTTGTAACAGCTACCATTAATCAATGTACCTTCGTTAAACATTTGACGCTAACACCTGGTGATTGCGTTAATTTGTGATTGGCTTTAACTATATTTGCTGGCAGTTGTCAGCCGTGCGCCAGCTTTAAACTGCGGACGTAGATCTAGACGCGCAGTCACTCACTAGCGATTAGTTAGTTAGTGTCGGAGAGCAGTTTGACCAACAATCGAGTCGGATGGACACAAACTAATCCACTTGTCCGCGGGATGTTTTGCAGCTCCCTCAAGCCCTGTTCACAACCGGCGCCTGCTCAGCGCTCGGAACATGCGGATGAGCTCCGTCGAGCTGCCTGATGACAACGAGAAGTCGCTTAGTTCGGCCAGCACGTCACCTTGTCCATCGCCGGTAAGTCATTAAAAAAAATATTTGAAAGTTCTCTAATTAAATTTCAAATTGATTTTTTTTTATTTATTTAATAAATTATTATTAAAATTATAAAATATATTTTTACTATTTATTTAACATATTTTTAATTGATTCTCATTTAGTAAACAACTTAATTTCTACCATTCAATCAGAATTTTAGCTTTATGACTAATAATAATAAAATTTTATACTGATATTTGTTATCACCAATATATGCCTTTAATCAAATATGTATGTGTAAAGTAATCAGAGCAATTTGCTATCAAAACGGAATTTAATCAGAGTCTATTATTTATTTAAATTAATTTTTTTAAGTACAACAGGCAATTAGAACTGTTTTTGTTATGCACGTTTCTTTAAAAATTAGAAAAAGTTTTAAAATTTCCAAATGATCATGAAGCGAAAAGCCACAGTAAGAAATCAATCACTTTCAAATTTTATTCGCCTTTTCCTCAATTTCATGGCCAAGTCTTTGATAAATAATAGCACCTCTGCTCAATAATATTGCCTCGCGACTTTTGGTGAACAAAGAGGAAGCGAGACAGCTCTGCGTCGAACCGGCGGCACTGCTTTTCTGTCTGGAAAATTCAATAACAGCTCCCGCGGGGCGGCAGCTTTTACTTGGGCCATATGAAATAAGCAAAGTGTACTGTTACGATTTTCTGACACTGGATCCAAATGTTTCAGAAACCTCATCGACTGCTGCCGACCAACCTGTACGTGGTGCTTTACAACTTCAAGTCACGCCACCCAGACGAACTTGACCTCAAGTGAGTAAAGTAGTTTCTGCTCTGCTGCCGAAATT
Organism: Neocloeon triangulifer; assembly: GCF_031216515.1. Taxonomy (NCBI): domain Eukaryota; kingdom Metazoa; phylum Arthropoda; class Insecta; order Ephemeroptera; family Baetidae; genus Neocloeon; species Neocloeon triangulifer. The sequence continues at coordinate 10,375,376 of NW_026775554.1, read as the reverse complement.
AAGATTTTCGCTCCAATCTAAAGTTTCTTCGCCCGCTTTACGGCCCATCAAACGTTTATTATGCTTTTGTTGGCACGCATACGCGCGTGAAAACGGTGTAGATATTTTTTGCCCAGTATTGATTCCCTTACGGCAGAGTTAATTTTTCTTTCGGCCAATTTCACGCCGCCCGTTCCGCAGCTCAATTTTCCGTCTGCGTCTCGCGCATTGTCGGCTGCTGATTGGTTTTGCTCAAATGTTGCCAGGGCTGGTTACAAAGTCACGGTGATCGACACTTCTGACGTGGACTGGTGGCGGGGAAAGTGCTTGGGCAGGATCGGCTTCTTCCCGTCCAAGTACGTTATCCGTCTGCAGCCCGGTGAGCGGCCTCTGCAGGTAACGCACAACCTGCAGGTCTCCGACGGCGACAATGGTCTCATGCTCCTCAGAGATCAGGTTGGTACAAATTAATTATCATTAAGCGTGATTAAAAGTAGGATTTTCAGTTATCATTCATACCATGAATCAGCCAGTGAGCTTAAAATATTTTTACTTTGAATGATTTAAAATTCTAAGGAATTTTAGTTTTGATATTTAAAAAAAAAGAGAGAACCCTGATTTCTCTTTATAATTTTTTAGCAATTTAATGAAAAAATAAGCTAATTTGAATTTGTTTTGTGATTTAATATAGGAAAAGGATTAACAGCCACCACAGAATTTCCTACAAAATGTTAGCCGTTTTCCCGTTGTTTAATTTTTTTAAAGTGTAGTCAAATATTGAAGTTGGTGGATTTTGTCTAAAATTTTATGTGCCCCGGGACATAAATATGTTAAAGAAAAATCCAACAAGATATACTAATTTAAACGAAAATAGCTAATACTGAATAGCACATCCATTCTAATTAGGTTGTGTAATGTTTTTCAAATTTTTTCAGCAATTATAAATAGCTTTTTGCATTACCGAAATTGGAAAAACAAATATTATTAAATATCTATCAATATCATTTTATCTACATATTTTCCTCTAAAATTCTATCTCTGAGAAATCTCCCCAGGGTTTATTTTAGAACGAGTCACTTAACTGATCCATATAAAAAAAGCGAGTACCGCCTCGCTTGTCTGCAAAATCTGTGCTCCCACGTTCAGCCGGTTGCATAGCTCCCGAAGCGGACAACGAAAGACTCGGGATGATTGAAAAGCGAGCGTGGCGTGAAAGGAGTAGTCTCGGTGTTCAAGCGAGAGCATGGCGATTTTATTTTTCGCTAGGGTACATTCGCCTTTTGTGCGACCTAAACCGAGTTCTTTTCATAGCGCCGAAAAAGCAGCTCGTGAGCTTTTGTCGGAGGTGCCGGCGTTGATTTTATCAAAAAAGAAAAAAAGAAAGAGTTTTGCTTGCCGGTTTTTCTTCATGAATTTTTCTGTTTTGCTCAGATTGTCATCCAGATCGGCGAGGAGTTGGACGGAATGGTGATGATTCGCAGCGGCGACAACCGCCAGGGCGTTTGTCCACTGAAATTCCTGCAAGAAGTGTGACACCCTTGCGCACCCTCTTTGGCGCTGGCAGCCACAGCGGATCCCCGACTCGATGTCCCCCTAAGTGCTGCACCTCTCAATGTGATGCTACTTCGTACGCCACCCACTTATTGCACTTGTGTCTGCTGAATAGTTTTTGCTTTTTCCAAACGATTTTCTGTTCTACGCAAACTTACGATTAGGGTGTAATTTCTCGCGCCGCGCTCTGCTTCTTAATTTTTCTCCAACGACAATCAAAACTCGCAGCTTTTCTATAATCTTGTAAAAATAGCCTAGGTGGACATTTTCCACCGCAGACGAGAAAAAGGAAAAATTCAAAATTAAAAACTCATTCTCGTCTTGTACCGATTAGACGGAAACCTTTTCTAAAACTGAGGAATTTGCAGGATTTGCAATCAACAGGGTGACACCAGGGTGACCACTTGAATAACTAAGCTACTCTTATTATTAATTATTTTCTATTTTGAGAAATGGAGGAATTGAAACGCTTTAAATTCGGTTTTAATAATTAAAAGCAGATGCCTCGACAGACACATTCACAGGAGCTAAACGTTGTCGGGTTTATTAACTGTATTCGCTGGAAAAATAGACTATCTCATTCGTATTATGCTGCTTATTTGTGTGCATTAGTTGTAAAACAAAAATTTTAAATGATCGATTTTTCCAGATTTATAGTTTAAGACTCAGAAATTAGACCTCCCTTTGATAAATTTGTAAGGAAGCAATTTAAATAAATGAGGACTAGGTTTACTTTAGGTCCTTTCAGATTCTTTTTAGATGCAATTAATGTGATAAAATGCAGAATCTTGAATCTAATTTCTGAGTCCGTTTTATGAATTGAATTGATTCACTTTGTTCTATATTGAACTATAGAAACGCGCGCAGTGTCTGCACTCTTAATCTATTTCTTGTTGACTCCTGCGAGAAATTAATTCTTTTAGGCCGTTGTCAAAAACGTAATGTGTCACTTCTAGAGCTATTTTTGTGCATGTTTGATGAAAAGAAAAACACTTTGGCGAAGATGAAAAATTATGAGTAGCAGAAAGGTGCTCTGCAAAAACGGGCAAATATTACAGAGGGAAATAATTGTATTTTGGTTCCGTTATTTGTTTACACTGTTAGAATAATTTTTTATCTTATAAATATCTTAGAACTAGAATCATTTGATTATTATGTTAATTTTCTTTGAGGCAAAATTTTGTTAATTGTTCATAAATAATTGATTATTCATTCGGTGCAACAAATGATTGACGTATAATATTATATATTTTTACATTCCCCATGACCTGATTAACTCTTTATTGTTATCTCTGTCTCTATCATTCACGCAAAAGTGACTCTTGCACTGGTCTTGTTATTGAACTATCAAAATATCGGCGAGGTGAATCCTTCAATGGAGCTTTCGTAGTGAAATGATATGGTATATCTCTCGTATATAGTGAAGAAAAAAATACAAAATTTTCATTTCAAGTTTTGCCACTTGATTTTGCGCGTTTTACCGCCGTGGACGAGAACGTCCGCGTCCCCCACGGCAAAGGATATAACATCAAGAAATTAAACAGAACGCGAACCTTCCGCCGCTGCTGCTCGTGTTTCACATTAATAGTGAGTAAAAATTTAATCAAGTATAAGAAGGAAAGAAATCGCGAGATGCACGTGCTTGCACACACTCAGATAGAGCGTTCGACTACTTGCTAATTAATGAAGGCAGCCCCGCATCAATTACATACTCTCCCTGATCAAATCAAATTAATTAGTGATGGCCAATCGTCGAAACACGCGCCACGAAGCTTTAAATGGGGCCAAAGTTGTAATACGATCAAATAAATATCATCCTTGATATAGCAAAAAAAATCAGCATCCGAGCAAATACACATAAAAGCAAAATCATCTCAGTAGCATTTTGTATTCGCAAATCATCAAAAGTGGAATTTAATTATTGTAACATGCTGAGGAGTTTTTAATCGCGACAGTTTTTCAAATTTAAAAATATATTCCTGCCTCATAACATTATGAGATATTTGATATAATTTCAACAGAGAGGCTCGTTGTGTATTTTCAGCCATATATAATTATATTAGGGAAACAGTGAAAAAAGCTTTGGTAAATTTTAATATTAAAATAATATGCAAAACAAGCAGTGCCGCGTTTCCTAATTTTCTACATGCGTAAAGATGAAATTTGATCAATAGTCGTTCGCGAAGCAGCAAAATTAGATGTGAAAATGATTGAAGCACTTTGCTTTTTTAATATTAATTATCTCGTTGTCATGCGCGACGTAGGTGTTATAATGAGGCACTGGAAACCGTGTAAAACTAAATACGAAAACAATTTAAAACGATAAAAAACTAAATGTTCAGCACTGTATGCCAAATGTGATCTTAATGAAAACGATAATCTATATAATAATAAAAATTACAATAACTAGAGTTGTTGATGGGACAAGCGCTTTAGCCAAGAGAATGATGGGTCCGTTTGAAAAAGAACATTTTTAGCGAAGCGCGTCGTCTTCCTTCAATGCCTCTATTTATACCCAGTGAATAAAATTGAAGCACATAGATGTCTCTCTGTGAATGAGAAAAGAAATCCCGATTAAATCAATATGTATATTCGTACTCGTCACGAAGCTGAATGTCTGCCAAAATTATTATCACCTCTCTTGCTGTCAATCGGGTGACGCACTCTCGTTTTAAAAATAGGACGCTGAGATAAGTAAATGTCGTTTGTATCGCAATTACCAGATCACTGTCAGTCACTGTTGTGTATGAGAAAAAAACTAATTAAATGTTCATTAAACGAAACTCACTCAAGAGCAGAGAGTCAATTTGCAACAGTGTAGTATATTAACGGGCGAATTGAAAATCAGATTGAAACTCTCTTCACTTAATTGTAAGTGGAGAATCGAAAAGTAAAAATTACGTGTTTTGATTCGGAAAAAAAGTGTCGTACATGTCTGAAAGATGAGAAAATTGTGACTTTATAGTTATTAAAGAAATTTTTTAATTCCCTCTATCACCACACTGACTTTGTTTCGAACTAAAAACGGTTGTTTTCCATTCTCTTTATTTGGTTTCCAAAGCAATGCGAGTGAATTATTAATTGTAATTATGTGCACAGATCGCATCTATTGTACTACTGAAGAGCATTGATTATAAAAGCGGGAGATTGTTGATACGCATGTTGATATTTGCAATAAAAATATTTTAAAATGGAAAAAATGCTTAGTTTTTATCCAAACAATGCTATCTACAAAAATAAATTAGAAACAAGAGTTTGAGCCGACGATAGAGAACTACATTTCTGGTTCTCCCTGGACCTCGATTGTCCGACTGTAGGCTGTCCGTGATGGCTGCACCTGCACACCGGTAGACAGCTCAACGTCGGCTCTCACGTTCCCAGTTCCAGACTGGACGTTCACCTTCCTGGACTGGTAGTGCATCACTGGTTGGCCATGGTTCCGAGTCTCTTCATACGCAGGATATTGACTAAAACATGTTAAATTGATAAGAAAAAAATCAATAAAAATTTTAAATAATTTCAAATTTTCTCTTAAAAGAAAAAATATAAATTTTCCCTGCCTAAATTTGTACATTTCTCACGACCAAAAAGTATTTAAAAATTTTATATTTGGAAGTCACCGCAGTTAAATCTTTAAATTATGTATTTTAATTTCAACCACCTCTGGTAGTGCTCAGGATAAGCGTGTCGCTGGTCTCTGTCATCGATCTGAGGCACTGGAGAGAGATCGGTTGCGGCCAAATCGGCGGCGGGCACTTGACTACCTTCCACCTGCAGCAGTTTCAGCAATTCGTCGTAGTCAGGCTGGCCGAACTCGGGAAACAAATTGCTGCTCGCGGGAGCGACTGGCACTTGAGAGGGCTGCTGAGAGGGAATCTCTGCACCAACGGACTTTGGAGTCTCCATAGGAATCATGTTGCCTGAATCAAATTTATATAAAATAAAAAAAAAATAGACAGACGAATTTTTTAATATTTTCTTAACTTTAACAAAATAAAATAAGCCATTATACAATCAGAAGGGAGAATTACCCAAATCATAATTTAATTTAAAATTGTGTATAAAATAGTAGTTTTATTTTAAATGAATATTTTTTTTTTGTCTTTTGTTTTAATAAAAATAATATGTATTGTTACCTGACTGGTCAACATTTCTGCCCATCGCCCTGAACTGCCTATACTTGTCTCCGTATCCACCACCATAGAAGCACTCGTTCACCATTTCTGCCCCTCCAACGATGATGGCATTCCAAGGGTCGTGGTGACCTCTACCTGCCCTGCCCTCGCCCTCTACCTGACGGCGGTGCCTCTTTTCTCCATGGTGATGCGGCCACGCTTCACATCTTTAAATGTAAATAATAAAATCAAGATTAAATTTTTTTCTGTCAAAAGATCCCATATAAAATTTTTTTTCATTTTTCAGTTGTTTTAATTTGTATTAATTAATAATTAATATAATGTTGTCTGTATTGGAATTATTTGATATTTACCTGAATACTCCACCGCCCATCTGCGATCTGGGCTTATCGATGGACAAGGTCGACGTGAACTCGCCATCAGCACCGGACACGGAGACGCTGAAGACATCCGGGAAGTTGGACACCGCGCCCTTGGCCACCACATCACCTCTGTCGTAGTCGTCCGGACATAAAGAGCGCAGCCACACAATATGCTGAGGAGAAAATTTTTAAATAAAAATGCGGATGGGTATTTTTCACATGTCAAAAGTTTTAATGCAGTGCGAGATCCGGGCACGCTTTAAGCACACAAGCTCTGCAGGTAGGAGGTGCGTATTTTTGCATACCTCCAGGGGGTCCTTGACGGTGCAGGTAATGGCAATGGCTCCTGGCTGCAGGGTAATAGTGTAACTGGAGCCGTAACCGCTTTTGTAGGTGCCGTAGTGTCCTGAGCGTTCGCTCTTCACCGGCTGTGCATATGACGCGGAAGTTTCCATTTTAGAGGGCTCTCTTGAACTTTTCAATAAAATAAATAAATAAATAAATAAATAAAATTATAAAGATAGAATTATTAATTTATACGCACTAATCAGCCCTTTTCTGAAGTGGTCTCTGTTGGTTTTCGTAATTATCCTCCTCATTTCCATACTCGTAATTCTCATCCTCATCTGTGTTGCCGTACATGTCATACTAAATATAAAATTAAATGCAATAAGCTATTTCATTTCAAAGAAGATTAAAAAATATTAAATAAATAAAAATAAAACCACCAAATAGTAAAAAAAATTCTCTAAAGTAAATAACGCAGAGTAAAATAAATAAAAGTCTTATTTAAATTCCAAATAAAAAAATCGTTGTTTGTACCTGGGACTCCTGTCCAGGGTCTTGGTGGTGCGGCCTTTCCTCCATCCGCTGCCTCTGGGCGCCTCTGTAGTAGTAGGCATCGGAAAAGTCGGTCCTTCTGGCCGCTGCAGCGTCGCGCCTGTCCACTCTCTGCAAATTCACAGAATGTTGTCTTCCGTGCCGACAAAATAGATTTTGCTCACAATATTCTGGGCCGCGCTGTTCTCCGAGCAGCACAAAAGACCGCTGACAAGACTGGCGACCAGGATGAACGTGCTGCTGCTCTGCACGGACATTTTCAACAAAATGAGCCGATGAGGCACCACCATCATCCTTTTATGCTCTCCGCCCTGTACGGTAATTTCATTCATGAGGGCGCCAAAGAAATTCCGAAGAAATGTGTTTTGGTGTCACAGAACGTTGCTCTCTCCAATCAAAACGGTCTAGCAGAAAATATTTTCCTAGTTTCTTTCTCGTAAATAATAGCCCGCTTAATTGCTCTAGTATTCTCCGCGTACAAGGTGGGGGAAAAAAGTTATTATATAAATTTTAATGCTTTTGATAGTTCATTTTATGAATAAATTTTAAAAAGAAAATATAATCTACTTTTTAAATTTTTATAATTTAATTGAAAAAAGTATACAATGAAATCAATTTTTTCATTTATAACCAAATCTTTCAAATGACCACAATAAATTTTAGTGTTTTCATATGGTTTGTTCTCGAAAATAATATTTTTGAACTTCAGGTTATAACATTTATAATTATTACAAATTAGATGTTTCCCGGAATAATAAAAAAATCTGCGTAACATTCGCTGTCTATGTCCATGAGAGACGTCGATTTATCTCTGCATTTACCACGGTCATTATTTTATTGAGCGGCGAATCGTGTCACGCAGGTTGCATACCCCGACTACCCCGAGACGTCTCTGACCGGTACCAACCCTAAGCTTAGGTTCTGGCCCCAGTCGGTCAACTGCTGCGGCTGAAAATGGGAGCCGTTTGCTGCGGCACCAACAAAAAAGCCCAGAACGTTCCTGGCTCTGCCCTGGACAGGGTCATTTCTCAGCAGGATCCTGACATTGACACGTGCCTCTTGTACAAATTGGCAAACTACAAGAAAGGTAGAGGTTCAATTATAATTTTTGCTTATTTTAGAAATATGTATTTGGACATAATTTTCTTAATTAACCGACTTAATAATTGATAATTAAATAATTAATTATTAATCTCTACAAAAATAATTGATAAAATGTAATTTTTTTTAATTTTAAATTTCATTTATAGGAGGAGAACTGGTTGACGCATTTAACAATGGTGGTCAGGCAGAAGTGGAAAAACTAATCAAAGAGCGGTACACCGTCTACCTCTACAGCGAGGGTAAAGGTCAAATCATCAACAGGTCCGAGTACCTGCGATGGAAATACCGAAATCAGGCGCAGGTATAGAACAAAATATTTTTTCTCAGTCTTAAGAATTGGAGTGAAATGTGAGATTACCGAAATGTGAATCGGCACCTGCATGAATTGTAACGGCGTGTGCCGCCCTCGGCAGGTGGTGTTGCCGATCGAGGCGTCGCTCAGTCCGCATGACCCCCTGGGAAAGTGGCAGGACCACGAGGCGTGCTGGCAAATGCAGTACCGCGGCTCCCTGGGGGAGGCCCTGCTGCACGTGCTCATCATCTGCGACACGAGGCTGCACACCAGACTGGCTCGGACGCTACTCAAGTTATTTCCCAAACTGTCTCTGGACGTTGTTGAGGGTGAAGAATATCTTGGTAAATAATTTTGAAATTCATATATATTCAAATTTCATTTGATTGCGGCCACCCAGAACAACACCCCTGGTCGCGAGTCACGACGGTCCAAAGTGTAGTTTGCATGCGCTGCAAAATGCTCTCAATTGAGGGTTTCTTGATAGGTTTAAATCTATTTATTGTCGGTATTTATTTATTGTCAGTATATACAACAAAACAATACTTGAGTAAATTATGTTCCTTTTTATCTTCGTCTGTTGTTATAATTTCTAAAATTCGCAATACACTGGCCTCTGATAATTCCATCTACTGTGAGGAGATTAAGATTATAAAATTAGAGTTTTTAGTCGTGCAATTAAATGAATGCCAAAATAATCAAAATACAGAGAAAGAAAAATATCTTGCATTTTATATTCGAGCAAAAAATTTATTTAAAACATTTAACAAGTTAATTTAAGCTGCAAAAAAAAAAATAGCCGCACCTCTAATAAAAAAATTCAAAAATGCTGAATGTAGCAAAAGCAAAAAAGGTTCAGAGTTGCTGAACAGCGCGGAGATTTTAGCCAACCGGCCACACCAGACACAGTCGCACTGTGTTGCTAACCTGCGCCAGTACAATGAGGACATTGAACCCTGTGTCCCTCGCGGGTCACCCAGAACGACATCCCCGTCCCGAAAGGCCAAAGTAGATCAGCTTGCTGCATTACTCTCGTTCAGGTTCTTCCTTTTTCAAGTTACTCAGTTCTTCATTATTTCGGCTCAGTTATTCAGTATTTCAGTTGTTAACTTCAGGGCTGCTTTCAACAAAGTGGCTTCAGATAGAAAGGGCCACTGCAGACCCAGCTTCGACCGAGAATGGCGAACCGCAACGCTGCCAACTCCTTGTCACCAGTCTCCCAAGTAGCTGGGATTACAGAAGTGCGCCACCACCTCCGACTGATACCGAAGCCGAAAATTTCACCTATTTATTTAAAGAAACTCACTTCGTCCAGTGGTTACTGATTTTGAGGATTTCCTCTTGAAAATAAATAAGAGTTTTATGATGAAAATGTCGAAAAAAGTGTCATTTTTGTCTATTTTTAGTAAAAAAAAGTTCAAATTTTAAATCCTTATCTTTGACTTTGTGAAGATTCGATCCTTTAAAACTGAGAGCAGCCAATTCAAGTTGTGCTTTAAAGCGCAAGTCGCGAATTTGGAAGGGATATCAAATGAAATTGTGCAATCCAGCCTTCTTTACGATTAGCATAATATAAGCCAATTCCGCTCTAATGATAAAGAGTTATTATGCGAGTATCAAAAATCAATGTCAAAAATACTGCAGTAGAAAAAAACGGAAGTGACAATGAATTTTCAGCAATTGGCCTGGAATAAGAAATAAGGTATATTCTTTTTTATGGCAAAAAAAAATAAAAGAAATGCGCCAAAAGTCAATTTAATTTGTGGACCTTTTAGCAATTCATAACAAATTGCGGCTTTCCTACTTTTATTGATAATAATAATTATAATTGATGGTGGTTTAAGAACATAATTTAAAGGACTGAACATTGACCTGAGCTTTCTTTTTTATAATTCAAAACAATATGATAAAGTATATATTTATAGCTTGTAATGTATAGGTAAAAAGACATATTAAATACAACGCCAAATATCCAAGAGAAATTTGATATTTCAACATTATTGAAAATCGGGAAGAGTAACAAAAAAATTACTCTATCGTCTATCGACCTCACACGTGAACTCCACGTTTTATCTCTATTAGGACCAAAATTGACTTACAATTTTTTTTAACAGTTTCTGTTAAAAGTTGAATTTTTTATCTTTTTTACATAATTTTCGTCAAAATGATTAAATGATTAACTTTCATGAAATATGGCAGCAGCCCGCAGCAAAAAAAAAAAAACAGCAGAATTATTATTTCTGGTTTTAATAAGAAACGAAAATAATTTTAAATAATTAAAAGTCAAATTTGAGGAAACCATTCTGAATTTATAGAAAAAAGTCCGCTTGAAATTTTAGGTTAACGTTGTAACTTTAAACTAAACAAATTATGTATTAGATTAAATTTTTCATGGTAAATGCAAGCATTTCTCAATGTACAATTTACCGTTAGCAACATACCACAAAAATAATCTAGCATGAAAAATCTAGCCATAATTTGTTATGCAATTCATTATCCAACATTCGTCACAGTTATTGAAAGGAAAAATATAAAATTGAAATGTGTTTTTTTTTTTTTATAAATAAATTTCCAAAGAAAATTCAGAAGCATGTGCAAAAAATATTGGTAATGGCGTCGTTTTTAATGGTTTCACCAAGCGGGGTGATACGAATTTTACTAATTTAATTTGTTGTTGATGCAGCAAAAGGATCAGAGTTGTCTGACACGCGGAGATTTTATCCAAGCGGCACACCAGACACAACCGCACTGTGTTGCTAACCCGCCCCAGGACATTGTGGGAATTGAGCCGTGTGACCCTTGCAGGCCACCCAGAACGACCCCCACGCCCCGGAGGGCCCACACAATCGTGATGCGTTTCTGAGGGTTACCTTTCTGCTTGCTGATTTTTTAGTGGCTTACAGTAAGGACCACTGCAGATCCAGCCCTGACTGTGCAAGGCGCACCGCAGCGATGCCAACTTCTCTTCTCCAGCCTCCCAAGTAGCGGGGATTACAGAAGTGCGCCACCACCTCCAGCTAGTTGATATTGGAAATTCACTAATATTTATACTTTGAAACTCACTTTTTGACGAGGTGACGATATTTGAGGATATCCTCTGGAGGTTAGGCGAGAATTAGGTGGTGCAAGTTATGCAAAAAGTGGCGCAATTCGCGTTTTAGTTGGGAAATCTGAATTTCCGAGTCAACCCTATGCCGATTTGATCCTTTGAAATCGTGAGCGGCCGATTCCGTTTCGTCTTTTGCGCGCAAGTCGCGACTCTGGAAGGGAGAAAGCGAAATTTTGCAATCCTGCAGTGACTTTTTTAGAGCATTTATGAGCATTAGTCATCGCGCACTCTGTGTCATTTGTGTAGCACCCATCCATGGAGAACACAAGCGACAACCGTTGATTCATTAAATATTTCAAATTTTGCTGCCAATAGAATTTCCTTCAAAAATTCTTGAAGTTAATTAATTTTTCCAATTAAAAAATTTAATCCAATGAATTAAAAGCTTCAATTTCAAAAGATAAATTGTAAAAAATAAATTTTTAACATTTATTTGACTTTAAATATCCAAAATAAACACAGAATTGTTTTCTACACATTTGGAAGATCAAAACCGTTTAAAAATATTTTACCTCCTCGTAGCATTTGGTTGTTCTTCTCACTCTTTCGCCATTGTCAGATCTATGCTTTGGATAGATCAAGGGAGTTTGAAATAAGTGGCTTATCAAATAATTATATCACATAAATATAAAAAGTTTTTGTGTCAGACATAAATGCGGATAATTTTTTCTTCATTTCACTTTAACGTATTTTTAAATTTAAAAAAAAAATAGTAAAATATTGTTAATTTCAGTTTTTTCCGATTCCTTAGATTTTCCAGTGTCATGGGATTTCCACGTATTAACTTTTTGGCAGTATTACATATTTCTGGCAGTATTACATATTTCTGGCAGTAAAATCGTCATTTTAGCTCCTCAATTTCAAATTTGTCAGTGAATTAACATAACATTAATTGAAATTCCAGGGGCTAGTGCTCTTCACCTGGCCATTGCGTACAACAACAGCGAGTTGGTGCAGGACCTGGTGGAGGCAGGCGCCAATGTTTCCCAGAGGGCCATTGGTGAGTGAAATGAGAGCTTTTAGAATTTAAATTAGATAGTTCTGCGATGATGCATGCAGGAAGCTTTTTCCTGCCGAAAGACCAGCAACGAGCCAAACCGGCAAAAAACACTGATTACGAGGGTCTCGCCTACTTGGGCGAATTTCCCCTCGCGTGGGCCGCGTGCTGCAACAATGAGAGCGCCTACAACTTGCTGCTGGACAGCGACGCCAATCCTGATGACAAAGACACTTTCGGCAACATGATTCTTCATATGGTGGTACGGGTTTGGAAAATAATTGATTTATTTAACCCAATTCTTCTTGTAATCAATAAAAGCTTCATTAGATAAAAATTTTAAACAATTGGAGTAATTTTATAAAATTTTAAATTTAACTCTTTAGGTTACGCTTTGGAGCCTAAACTTGTTCTAAAATAAATTTTCAGTAATTTTGAAAAAAAAAATCAAATCATATAAGCATTTGTAAACTCATAATTTGTAATAAAAAAGCAATTATTGTTCGTTAATTAAATAAAATCGTCATATTAAATTTTAGACGCAGACTTAATATGATATTATAATATAAATCTGTCACTATTTTTGGCGCAGGTGGTTTGCGACAAGCTGGACATGTTTGGCTACGCGCTGCGCCATCCCCGTCGACCGGCTAGCAATGGGATTGCCAACAACTCGGGACTGACCCCGCTGACCCTGGCGTGTCAGTTGGGCAGAGCCGAGGTGTTCAAAGAGATGTTGGAGCTCAGCTGCAGGGAGTTCTGGCGCTACTCGAACATCACTTGCTCTGCTTATCCACTCAACGCTCTTGACACTCTGCTGCCAAGCGGCAAAACCAGTAAAAAAATATATTTTTTTAATTGAAATCTGAAATTCTCAATTTCGCTTAAGGCAAAAGAAAACAATGTAATTTAATTTGATCAGTCAATCAGAATAAAAGTTTATTTTTACGTTTTAACATGAATTTTATTATAACTTAAATGTATTTTTTTCCTGCTTTGCAATTATATTTGCAACTAAATAATTATTTTGCAGACTGGAATTCCGCTTTGTTCATAATCCTAAACGGCACTAAGGAGGAGCACTTGGACATGCTAGACGGCGGCATCATTCAGCGTTTGCTTGAGGAAAAGTGGAAGACGTTTGCCCAAGTAAGGAGTAATTTCTTTATTTTTTACAAAAAAGATGATCTGACTGGTTCTTTCAGAGGCAGTTTTTAAAGCGACTGCTGATTTTGGCGTTCCACTTGTTTACCATGAGCATGGCCATTTACCTGCGCCCGGCGGAAAGGTACACGCCACTGCTCGGAGGCACCGAAGTGTCGGATATCATGCGCTACGGCTTTGAAATAGCCACAATAATGAACTGCGTGTCCTACGTCGTTTTCCAGCAGGGTCATGAAATTAAAAACCAAGGCCTGTTTTCCTTTCTCAAACAATTGGCAAGTATTTTTATATAACTGCAAAATAGGATTTTTCCTCTCAACTTCAAATATATTTTTTTTTATAAATAAATATAGAACAATAATTTTTATTATTGTTCTAAAAGTTAATTTAGTTATATAAATTTCAAATGAGGATTTTTTTTTCATTCTACATGCAATATTCTTCTCATTTATTGAAGTTTCTCCAATTTTACTGATTTTTTTTTCAGAGTCATGACCCGGCAAAATTGATCTTCCTGATTTCAAACTTACTGATTTTAACCTGCATCCCCTTGCGCATTCTCGGCAACAAAACCGGCGAAGAGTCTGTGCTGATCTTTGCCGTTCCCGGCTCCTGGTTCCTCCTCATGTTTTTTGCCGGCGCCATTCGATTGACTGGGCCCTTCGTCACTATGATCTACTCAATGATCGCCGGTGATATGTTCACCTTCGGCATCATCTACACGGTAATGCTGCTCGGGTTCTCGCAGGCCTTCTACTTCCTCTACAAGGGCCACCCTGGCGTTCAGACCTCCCTCTACTCGTCCTACCCTTCAACCTGGATGGCGCTCTACCAAATTACTCTAGGCGATTACACGGTAAAAATATAAAAAGAATTAAATATAAAATTAAAAAAAAAAATATGAAATTAAATCATAAATGGTATTAAAAATAATGAAAAATTAGCAAATAAAGAATAGATTTATATATATCTTATTTGTGTCCATCTGTATTTTTGTCCATATTTAGTATGCAGAGCTGGCGCACGTCACGTACCCAGCACTCGGAAAGACGATTTTTATCATCTTCATGATTTTGGTGCCAATTCTTCTGCTTAACATGTTGATCGCTATGATGGGCAACACGTATGCCCTTGTCATTGAGCGGAGTGAAAAGGAATGGATGAAGCAGGTGAGTAACTAAAATTGGGCTTTTGGTTGAGCGTCAATTTCAATTTTTTACTCTGAGCAAGTTCTGTGTGTTCCCTGCAAACTAAAGGAAACATTTTCAGTGGGCGAAAATCGTGGTGAGCCTCGAGAGGGCAGTCAATCACGAGGATCTGAAGAAATACTTGGAGGAGTACTCCATTTCTTTGGGTAAATCCACCGAGGATCCAATCATCGAGACAAGAGGAGTGATGGTGATCAAGAGCAAAAGCAAGACCAAAGCCAAGCAGAGGAAAGGCGCCCTCGCAAACTGGAAGGTGAACAAATTCGCGAACAATTTTTTTTAATAAATTTTAAAATTGATTTAAAATTATCCATTAGAGGGTTGGCCGAGTTACTATCAAAGAGCTTCACAAACGGAACATGACAGGCGAGGAACTGAACAAAATAATGTGGGGCCGCTCGGACATCGCGACCCCTGTGCGACACATTCCGGACGATCTGGAGGACGGCGACATTCACTTGCTGCCCACAGACGCATTGGCATCTGCTCTGGACACAATGGCCTTTGCTGCTGACCTGCCTCTGCCCACCAACACTTCAGCAGCCACCGGGCCACCCGTGGGCATTGGTGCTCACAAGGGATCGGCACCACCTTGTGAGCAGATAAAAAATTTAAAAACTTTTTAAATGAAATTAAATAACTGTATACGGCCACTTTCTGCAAACAAAATTAAATTATGAGTTAATTTTTCTTTTTTTCGAATAAATACCTTGCCACACAAAAATTTCAGCAATATTACTTTTTTATATTTATATATATATATATATATATATATATATATATATATATATATATATATATATATATATATATATATATATATATATATATATATATATATATATATATATATATATATATATATATATATATATATATATATATATATATATATATATATATATATATATATATATATATATATATGTATATATATATATATATATATGTATATATATATATATATATGTATATATATATATATATATATGTATATATATATATATATATATATGTATATATATATATATATATGTATATATATATATATATATATGTATATATATATATATATATATATGTATATATATATATATATATATATATATATATATATATATATATATATATATATATATATATATATATATATTTCCTTACAAATTAAAATATTTCTATTTTGCTATAGTGTTGATGGCTCTTGGCCAGCAGCAGATGCATGACGATGCTGCTCACGCCGGCAACCCTTCGTCTCCAGACCCTTTGCGTGATTTGGTTATCCACTCAGACCTGAGCCCGGAGAAGGCGGCCGCTTTAGCCACCCAGGCTGCTCAGGCCGCAGCCACGGCTGCACTGCCTGTCGCTCTGGGACATTCAGAAGCGGCCGCTGCGTCATTGACGGCCGCACCAAATCCTTTCTCTGGAATGACGACGGCCACGTTCGCGTTCATGGCGCCCACGAAAATGGCCAGTCAGAAGAAACTGTCACCACACGTCAGTTTGGACACCAGTGACAGCGAAGGAATAGGTGCATAGTATTGTCAAATAATTTAATCTCTTTTCTACTTTTTGCAAAGTGATAAATTTAATTTAAAACAGAGAGTAACATGAGGCACCAAAAAAAGTCTTAATTATACTATAAAACACTATAAAAATGAAAATTGAATGATGAAAATTGTAAAATTACAATAAATTTATGTTATTATTTATTTTTTTGACATTTTAAAATCTTTAAATAAGAAAAATTCGAGATAAAAACAATTAAACTTTCAAAGGTATATACTTTTATTTAAAAATTTATATTTTGTTGAAATTATCAATTATATGATGTATAATTATTACTTTTTTTAAAATCAGAGGGTCCGCTGCTTGGAAGGGCCTCCCGACTTCGGCGGGTGAGGAGTGCGGCCAGACAACGATTCTTTTCAGCCAAAACTCCAAAAATCACCCGCTCGGACTCAATCCAGAGCAACGACTCGATTTTCTCCGGTGACGGATTTGCCCTTTGGAGTTCGCGACTACCGGCAGGTACAAAATGAATGAATAAATTTTGTTTTAATTTTACTGAGAATTTTATAATAAGGTGTGGTGAACCCCACGTTCGCCTCGTCTCCGGATGAAGAGGCACAGCCAGAGTCTCGGCCGCGCACGGCGCACAACAAGGTTGGTCCCTCGGTGCACAGAGCAAGGGCGGTCAGGTCAGCCGGCGGAGACCCGAGCCGGCTGCAGCAAATCAGCTCGTGGAGCACCAGGGACATCGCCAGCATCAACACCCTGCTGGCCTGGGACCAACCGCCCGGCTCCAGCAGTCCACCCGAGCAGTAGATTTTTCGTTTTGATTAATTTTTTTTTAATTTTAGAACTATGCAATTCAGAAATACTTATTTGAGTAGGGAGATTTTCAAACAAAAATCTACAAATTGAACACAAATTGTCGCATTTTTATTATCTAAAACACTAAAATACACTGAAATTAATTTACAAATCGCAATATTTTTTTCTTAATGAAATATACACAGAATTGAGCTAGACGAATGTGCTCTGCTGGAAAAGTAACAAACAATTTTGCGGCACTAGAGCACACCGGTTTTCTCCTAAGACCGCATGACGAATTTTTGGACACTATGGACACGTGTTGTTATATAGCAAAAAGACGGAAATAATTTTGGTCGATCTTTCACAAGATTATAACAAACAAAAGTGCTGGTGTCTGGAATATTTTGCTACTCTTGTCTACAATGCGCGTTTGTCATTCTTTTTCCAGTCTAAGATTTGTTTCAATTGGTTTATTCTGCGTGTCCTGCGAATGTTGACATTAACTTACTAATCTACGCTACGGTTTTTGTATTATCACCTACGATTTATTCGATATGCGATTTCTAGTTTTAAACATTTTGTTATGTAGTATAGCTTTACGAAAAAATAGCTGTCGGTCGATACAAATACATTATGTTAAATAGGAAAAGAGCAAATTTACTGCTTTAAAATACAGCGCAATACACATTATATAGAAGAGTAATTATATTTAATTATATCATAATACACTGGACTAGTTTCACTGTTTCTTGCGCTTAAACCACTAAAGTTGTAGAGCCTAAAACTGTTCTGTTTATATTTAGTAAAGTTGTCAGTATTTCGAGTATTTCCATAAATGTAAATGCACGATGAAGATTTAAAAAAAATAATAAAAAATACAAAAATACCGATCCAGTTGTTAAAATACTTTTCCAATCAGCAAAATAGGTGAGTCGTTGAGATCGTGGACAGAGAAAGAGAGCGGCAAAAATATATCAGATTTTTCTTTAGATTCAGGAAACTAATGAAAATAATGAAGTATTTTTTGTCGAGAGTATTTTTCTTTTGTTGCAAAAATACGCAAAACAACCAAAAAAGGTGCTACATATTGTCATCTCAGAATTATTTGTGTATACTTTTTTCGGAAATTGGCTAAGCAGACTTTTCATGTTTAACAGGTGAAAAATGGGTTCCATGGAAAGACGGTTCAAAGGTGAGGGATTTTCCGCGGGGTTTATTTAGTGTATATTTCTAGATAATATACATAGCTCTTTTATAATAGTTTGTTTAAGGAATGCGAAGAGATTATTTAAATGGGAAATAAAAAAGGTGAATACTGGAGACTGCTGGAGACTAGGGAATGTCAAGGGAATTGCTATAATAATAAAAAACAGTAAGTTGAGGAACAAAAGTTTGAAAATAAAATTTCACTCTAAAACTGACTGAAATTACTGCATCTTTAAAATTTTGATCCTGAGCCGAGAGAATAACGGAGGAGTTTTAAAGTGGACAAAAGACCTAAGGGCTAAAACCAACCTTCCCTTTCAAGGACTAGTGGTGCTGTTGGTGCTCTCCATGGTGCTGCTCCTCAGTCTGGGAGGCACCGAGTAGTTCTCGTTGGCAGTGGCTGGATCGACTGGCGTGGTGCTCAACGCCAAGGGCGGGGTCCCCTTCGGAGGGATGGGTGGCGGCGCCGGCGGTTGCTGCGACCGCGGGCTCAGGATCGGTGGGTCGGAGGCGTCGATCACAGGGCCCCATTCGGCAGACCCGATAGACTGGTTCTCGCCGCTGCCATTGGAAATGTTATCACCGCCGTCCAGCGAATTCTTGTTGTTGGCCCCCAGTCTCTTCGGAGGCGCAGGCGGGGTGTACTCGGGTGGCCGCTTGTCAGGGGTGCAGCCACGAGGAGGCAGGGGTGGCGCGGCCTCACCATCTGGCCAAGAGTTGCGATGAGACTGATCATTTCCATTCATGTGTGGGCTGAGGGCTCGTGGTTTGCTCTTGCGGAGAACTGGAGGATGGTCTGCATCAATGCTACCCTCCCTAAGACAATAAAGAAAATGATGTTATTTAACTCTTAAAGAGACTGAAATTAAATATTAACAGCAAATAATTAAAAAATTATCAAACATTTTTACAATTTAAAATAATATATTGATTTTTTTACAATATTTTTAATGTAATTAATAGTTAATATTTCTATCAATGAAATTTCTAATTTGATTGTTTTTGTCATTACCTTGAGTGAGTCGGTCTAACGGAAGGCAGCGAGGTATATTCGTTTCTCGGAGAGCCCATTGGATTTCTGGCCATTTCTACTATGGTGTTATAACCGGCGGACTTTGGTCTGATATCCCCTCTGGCTGGAACAGGAGGGGCTGATCCGTCCCCATTCTCCTTTTCCCCAGGCTTTGAGTAAATGTCATCAGCTTCCATGGCCAGGTGTCCGTAGTTGCCTGACGACCCTGAGCTTCGACTGCAGATGCCATTGACGCCTTCGTAAGTGGGGTTGTTCTTGTCCACGGGCACGGGCGGAAGAGGCATGCTGGAATTTATCAGTTTCAGCAAATTTATGATAAAAATTGATAGTGTCTTACTGGACAATGCTGCCCATTTTGCGGTGGTAGCTGTCCGAACTCTGCATGATGTCCAAGTGGGGTGCCAAGTGCCTCAGTCCAGCCTTCATCTGACTCAGTCTCTCCATCAGCCGTCTGTGTAGTGGCTGAACTTCAGGTGGAGCAAGTTGGCCATGGACAATAAGACCAGCTTCCAAGTCATGAACCTAAATAATTAAAATAAGAAAAGTTTTAGCTAAAAGAATTAAATGCAGTACCTGATCGAAAATCAGGGCGCGAAGTTTGTAGACGAATTCGGAAAATTCAGGATGAGACGTGATGAATTCCGGTACGAAAAACGCCTCTTGGTACTTTGCAATGCCTCCCATAACGTTGGCATCAATTATCCCCTTTGAAAGTGAAATTCAGTAATACAACTTTTATAAATGATTTCACTTTACTTGAAGTCTCATGCTGAGTGGGTTGATGTTGAGACCCGGTTCGTTGGTGTGATAGTAAATTAGCTGCCTCAGCTCAGCATTAACATTTTCCATGGTTTCACAGGCAAAGCGAACAGGAGGAATTTCATCACATTTTCGCTTCGTCACCTCAAACCATCGCAGGATGCCTGGCAAAGAGTTGCAAGTCTCCAGAGTGGTTCTCTCAATCCATAAACTCTTAAATTTGCAAATAATTGTTTTTATTATCCTCAATTTTTTTTATTTCTATTAAAATTACCTTAAATTCATTGTCCTTGTGAATAGGACCTTTGTGGACTGGCCTGTCGGACTGGAACTTCTTGATCATGTTAACCTGGTAGAAACTGGCTATTTTTTCAGGGACTGGGAACATTCCCTTGGAGAATACAGACTCGTTGTCGGAAAGAGGTTTCACATTGCAAATTTGAATGTCTGAAAATTAAAAAAAAAAATACATAAATAAAGACTTTTCAATACTAAATGCTTGCGTACATTGTCCGTCAGAATTGACTATGTTGTCTTCAGGTAGGGTGTTTTTCATGAGTATCTGCGCTGATGGAAATTCAGTCTGTAGGCGTTGGGTAAAAGCCCCAATACGCTCATACTCCAGTCCACGGTATACGAAAACTTTGTTCTAAAAAATCTGGTTATTAAACAAAAATTTCTCGCAAAATTTAAATTACCCTGACAAAAAGTGGGAAACTCAGTCCATAAAATCCGACACGGAAATATTCAGGCTCAGGTCTCAGTTGCATCAAAATGTTATCAAAGAATTTGGCTTGTGTGTTAAGAATGTGGCTCAATTTTGAGTAATCAAAAAGTCTGTACTCGTAAAGTTCAGCCAGCTCCTTGCACAGGGGTATTCCTTGTTCCCAGCACTAGCAAATAAATCAGTTGAAAATTCAAATAAAAAAGAAAAAAAAATAGCATACCTTTCCCTTGTCAAAGTAATGGACAATCTTCCTGTAGATCATCTCTTTTCTTTGCCATTCTGGTTGTGCTGGAAAGTGTGGAGAAGCTGGCAAAGGATTCATGCCCCAGGTAAGCTGGTCAGCATACAGCTTCATGGTGAAACCAGCCTCGGAGAAGTTCTCGGCTGCCAGGTGAAGGTCGTGCAACTTATGGATGTATCGAATGTACATCTCTTTCCTGTCAATCTCGTTCTTGTAGAAATTCTGAAATAATTTTTTTTTATAATTAAATTTTAACTTCAAAATATAACAAGTCTTACCAATAGATTATAAGTGCAGGACATGCGCTTGTCCCTATTTTCGTCTCCTTGAATAACAGAGCGGTAGTCAAGAAGTCTTTCAAGGAGTCTTGTTACAGAGCTGATGAAAGCAGCTCCGCTGTCTCTCCATGCAGGGTCCTCAGATTGCACTCGATCCAATAAGCTACAGAGTAATTTTTGTTTAAATAACAAAATTATTTAAAAACTATGTTTGGCAAATTAATAATAAAAAGGTTCAGAGGAAAAGTGGTTTAGAGGTGCACTAAAAATAAAAACGCCATGCCAAAAGCAACAGAAATGTGATGTTATGAATCACACTTGATGTTACTTACACTGCACTAAGGTGCTCCCTAAAAGTTGCATGTGAAATGAAGTTGGCCATGAGAAGAATGAGAGGTTAGTAAATTGCGATTAGTATATTTCAGCTAAGCACCCTATTGCTAAATTTCTAGTGTTTGGCCTAAACTTTTGATATTTTCTCCAATGGAATTATAATATCTTACATTGTGTTGAAAAGCTGTCTGTACTCGTCGTCGCCTTTATTTTCGCTGATCAATAAATCTAATTTGTCTATCAGCTCTGACTCGACTTGCTTGAAATTCCCTCTAGCTCGCTGTTCGACCTCCATCATGTCAAAAAATATTCTCAAAGTGGCTTTCCTCAGCTCAGGTTCAGGTACTAAAGTGACCTCCATGAAAGGGCCAACCATGCTGGGAATAAATGCAATCTTGTGCTCGCCTGGTAAATAAGAATTTATGAAATTCTTGAAACAATACAACAATATTTGAACTTATTACCCAGCGTTGACCACATTTCCAGGATTTGGAATCCCATTACGACCCTCAGGTCTGAATAGCGAATCACCACCTTGTTCCTTTTCACTTCACTGAACTGCTCCAGCTGAAGGGCCGGCTGCGTTAGAAAACTGACGGCCAGGTTGAAATAATTGGTCCAGAGCTAAATAAATGGCATTAAAATTCGAGCTTTGTTCTGTAAAACTGAATATGTACCTGGTGATCAAATGCGTGTCTATCTGCCAAAAATCTGTTTGTCAGTGGAAACGAAAACTCCTTAAGGGCCTCGAGCATGACTAGATTGGTTTCTGCCTTCATCACAAACCAGTCTTGGGGAAACACGTCCTGTTTCACCAAGTCCCGGAAAACAAGGAACAAACGCAGAAGGAAATCTTTGAGTGGCTTTGTCGACTCTCTGGAGGAAAGCTCAGCCCAAATGAGTCGATAGTGCGACGTCTCCATCAATTGTAAAATTCCAACCAGACATGCAACCAAATAGCCCTAAAATTTAATAATCGTAAGTAAATTGGGTTAAGTTGCTAAAAGTGGTCTCTTACTACAACTGTGGCTGTTCGATCCAAAATAATAAGCACTGTCTGAAGGAGCATGTCCAAGATTGAAATGCAGATTATTTCCATGTCATGGTGCAAAACATTAGTCTAAGGAAAATAATTTTTTTAGAATAAAAATGCGTCAAAAGAGTTGAGATTTACCTTCCCTGCTGCAATCTGAGATTCTCGCTGCTTAAACAGATATGAAGTGATATCTGCCAAAATATCAGAGCTCAGTTTTAGCTCATTCCTTTGGGCCAAGTGGGGCCTCAAATGAGTGCAGGTAGCAGATAAAAGTAGGCTTCGGGATTCTAAAATGTTGATTTTGTGAATAAATAAGAAACTTCAAAACAAATTTTTATCAAACCGCTGTCATGGAAGAGTTTGCTTGTCACTAGATGCCTGATTGCTGTAAGCTTGGCCTGGGCCAACTGAGGAGGTAGATCGCGAGGAAGACTAGCCAACATTGCCGTTGCCAACTGGGTGCATTCAATTGTAGGCAAAACCTGCTGGAGCTGCTCATATACTGGACTGATGTTGGTCAGCAGAGAAATCTATGTTACAAACAATTTATAAAATTGTATTTTTTGAGTATCAGAAATTTTGTACTTGTGTTGGAAGAATAACTTCTCCAGGTTGGCTTAGCATTTTGTTAATAGCTGCAAACACACTAAGAAGGTCCTTTTTAAAGTTTTCCTCATATTGGCACCCGGTTGCTCTGGCAAAAAGCAGCCTGGACTGAATGATGAATTTAAAAATGTATTCTAGGGAACGGAATATTTTCTGGATGGGTTCCTGTGAATCTGTAGTCTGGGCTAAGTCTGCACTTTGCTGCACATGACTCAACAAGCCCCTGAAATGCGTGTGGAAAATTATTATCTTAATTTTTTGTTTTAATAATCACAATTACTTGTAAACTAATGCAGCAGCAAAGTGGCCTGTAATGTAGGCGTCCATGACTGGCTTGAAGTGCTCAAATTTTGTGTCTTCCAACAAGCTGAAAATGCTAACAAGAACGTGGAAAACCAAATAAGAGTGTGCTGTGGAGCTTCCGTCTTCGGTGGAGAACATGGAAAACAAGGCGTCCAAGACATCCTGCAAAAACTTGACCAACTCCTCTCCATTCAGTTTCAAAACTCCATCGAGCGCCTCTTTTATATTGTTAGGATGCGCTTTCCATTGCAGAAGAGCAAGAAGATCATCTACAAGTTAAATTGATTTTAAAATATTATATTGCCTTTTCACAATAAAATATAAAAATTCTACCATTTTGAGTTAGTTTTGTAGAGCACAAGAGAGTGCGGACGCAGACAACTTCTTTAGTGGACCGTCCGAAGGGTGACGGCACATCCTGGATGCCTGGAATTGGATCCCAAGCGCCAATGGGCAAGTTCAGATAAACAGCAGGATCCAGCCTGCCCTTATCTTCACACTTGTAAATGTAGAGTTCGTGGAGACCGTCATGAATAGTAGCGCCTCCGTCGACCATCAGCCGGAAGAATGAGAAGCCAAAGAGCTTCTTGTCAGTCTTATCTCGAGCTGAAATCAATTTTAAATTTGTTGGAATAAATTTGAAATTTTTTTAATTTACTTGAGCAGTGCCGGAATTCCAATCGAACATGTGCGCCGTAAAACCTATCGATTGGCACTGCCAGTCTGATTGTTTCAGCCCACCAGGGGGAATTGTGGTGATAGATCACCACCGACTGATAGTAACTGGAGCCATCCATTCCCGATGCACCAAACAGAGTGTCCTACGCTCCACAAATAAACTTTTAGAACCACAGTTACAATATTCAAGGAAAATACTTACATCTAGCAATTTTCCAGTGTTGTCCAGAACCAGGACAGTCACTTCAATATTTTTGCCTGTAGATTTTCCGCCCCTCTCAAACTCACCTCTCTCAAGAATCAGGTACAGGTCATTTCTAAAAAGATGGGATTTTTAATTTATTTCAAAAAAATTAAACTATTTTAAAACCTCTACCTAACATCTCCTGGCATAATGACATCTGCGAATCCCAGTTTTCTTGTGACAGCCATATTTTTTAGAAGAAGAGCATTGTCCTCTTTCACTTGAGGAAGTTCGCCATGCAGCAGTTTTAGGGAAACATCAATGCCTGCGAATGCCAACATTTACTCTAGAATCAAATATATATTTTTTTTCTCTCACCATAGTTGCCTTGTCCAGAGACGGGACTGAACTTATTGCTTTGCTTTTTGATAATGAACTCGTGCAATGTGTGAAAATCTTTCTCCTCGCACTGGTAGACCTGCGGTAATAATTCAAAGTCAATCACAAAAGCAATTACAAAAAGCACAGCGTCATGCCTTGAACGAGAATTCCTGGTCAAGATCTTGAGGAGTCGTCTGCTCCCTCTCCTTGTGGAGGAATTCGCTGATGTTGAGAACGGCCACACCGTACGGCCGCCGGTACAGTTGGGGCAATTTATGCTTGGCCGAGTCAGAGAGCAGCATCCGGCCCACCCGCATCACATGGGCCACCACAACTATGTCGCGGTTCAGGTCAGATGTGCCCAGGTCCTGTCAACAAAATTATTCTTTGCCTTTAAAAGACCACATGGGGCAAAATAGTTAAAAAGGTGAAAGAGTTACAAAGAAATAATTAAAAAAAAACATTTGCAAGATAAAATAATAATAATAATAATACTATTAATAATAATATTTTTTTTTGTAAAATAAAAATTACCAAATCCGAGTTTCTGCAAATAATTAAAATATTTAAAAATTTCAATCAAGTGTAAAATATTTAAGTTGACAAGCTCATTAAATTAGGGTTTAATTGATTATTAAAAAACTAATAATATTCAGTAATGAAATCTTACCGTGAAAATGGTGCAGTTGCTGTGCAGCCTCTCGACATAGCTGGAGAAGCCCTCCTTGGAGATTTTGACGAGGAATCTCTCACTATGGGAACACACACAACGCATTACTGCCCTGATCGGCGGCCACACCCTTGATAAGTACCTGATGTAGGCGGCTCGCTTGGTGTCGTACAGTGAGAAGAAGATCTCAATGTCCTCGCCCACGTTGAGCCGAAAGTCGCGCATGCAAAAGTACAAGTGGTGGGTCAGCACCCGCTTCAGCGCCCCGGGCCCCTCGCGCGGACGACGGACGGTGCCGCGCGCCTACACACAAAAACGCAATCAGACCAACCTTTAAGGTCGCTCACCAAATTGATTCAACTCACCGATGCACCTTGGGAACTCTCGGAACTCTGCACGTGCTGAAGTGGAAATAGCATTATTTGATCAATTATGAAAGTGTTCTTGTGATAAAGAAAATGTGCAAATAAATTTATTTTAGAACTCACCACTTGATGAAGCTCGACAATGCTCATTGTTGTCGGGTCCACCATTAGGGCGCCCACTCTTGGTACTAAATCCAGTCCAAGTTTTCTGCAACACAGATAAAAAAAAACATATTTAATTTGTAATAAAATTAATCTCGGCAAATGATTGCAACTTATAAACTTGATCAATGCTTTCTCTACAAAAAAAAACTAATTTCCCGTATATTTCAATAAAACAAAATACTTAAAATGATGTTTTAATTTTGCTTATACCAAAACAATTGAATACTTTGCTTTTTTATCATATTCTCTTGTGAATAATATTTCACAATTTTATATGATAGAGAAAAATAAATTCAATTAATAAGCTATAAAGTAGAATAAAATTTGTACAGTAAAAATGGTTGCTAATGTTTGTATGTTTAATGCCACAAATGTTTTCAACACTACGCTCCAGCAGTTTTGATTCTGACAATAATCAATCGTCTAATCCCTCATGCTTGCAGCTTAAATAAAGTGTTGAAACGCAAAGATGAATGTGGAGTTAGATCAAAATAAAATTCCTTGGTCATTCGGGCTTGAAACAATAAAATACTAGAAATAATCTTAATGACGTTTTCACTTTTTCAGCCCAGTTATTTATATGTCAATTCGGTAAACCGTCAATTCAAATTACCATACTACTGTATTGAAATCTGTATGTAATACAATTTAAAAAATAAGCTGTCCTTATTACTTCCATATTTAAATATTTTTTAACCATTTTTGGATTTTTTTAATATTTTTTTATTATTATTTTCTATTAATTTAATTTTCATTTCGTACATTTATTCTACTTCAGTTTAGTTAATAAAAAATTGTTTGAATGAAAGGCATTCTTTAATCGCAGCACCACGCTTGTTTCTTTCGGCACCAGACTAATTTTCGTATGGTTAAACGAAGTTTTCCGAAGGGTGTAATTAAGTCGGCATTCGCTGCTGTTTAAGGGCCGTGGCTAGTTAGGAGATGAAGCATGGGGGCCATTATTCTAATGTCGCTTGCCAGGGCTACTGCCGTTGCTGCTCGCCCAGGGTCCGTCCAAATGGGAAGGTATGCGTAGCGCGGTGGACCGTGCCCGCGGGCCACGAGCTGAGCCTCATCTCTGGGCTGACGAGAGCGCTGCCGAGAGGATGACGAGGTGGAATATTTTATCCTCGGCAGCAGCCAGACCGATTCTTCTTTTCTTTTTCCATTGCACTGCTCGAGACGCAGAGCGGAGAATCCGGTCTGCCGCAGAGAGTCTTATTTTTATTCTCTTTTTTAACGCTCCTCGCATGTGCTGGAAAATGTGCGCGTCGGTCACGATTATTGAATCAAAGCCGCGGGGATTTCGTTTTCACTGCGTCGTTGCGTTTCACGCAATAATCTATCCAAACAATAAAACCAACTGCGTTTTGGTTGAAACCGAAGCGCCGAAGAGAATAACCGCAGGCACCGCCACCAAATTCCAGCCGCTTAATTTCGAGACATGCGATCTTTTGGAAAAAATAAAACGTTTCAACAGAACGTGCGTGTTGTCACTTTCGACGCAGAATATATTCAAACTAATTCGTTCTAATCTTTGCAAAAAGAGATGTATATAAAAAAACCTTTGAGACGGAGGGGCTAACTTAATTGCTGAGACGCTTCGGTCGACATACGTGAGTTAAATATTGAAAACTCCCAACCTCGACCTGTCGCTTAAAAATAAAATATAACTTCCTATGTCGATATAAGGTCATTGCTCTCTAAAGGTATGGTTACATTATTTTACGATGTTTTCAATTTTTTGTCTCTAAGAAAGAGTGGCCAGTTTATTTTATAACAGATCAAACTGCACTTAAAAATTGGCTCTTTGAATTGAAATGATCGGTTGGTCATTTCCACGCAACCAACAATCCCGCCCTCCACAGGTTTCATCTTATGGCTCAGGCATTCCTGCGAGTGACTCATGCGTCCCTGCAGAAAATTTATGTAGCAACCTGCGTTGCTAAACTGGAAAACGCGTCTCGAAGCTTGAAATCTCAAACGAGACTCCTTTTCCTCCTCCATACTTTGGTACTCATTGAAGCGATAACTGATGTGAGGTTTCGGAGGTCTACTGGTCTTGGTAAATTGTATACATACTTTTACAATTTAAAAAAGCAAAATCGTAAATGTTTCTCCGTTAATTTTCAATTAGATTTAGGAGGTTTATAGTCTCCAATTATTCAAAGCAGATTAAACATGTAAAATTTGAACATTAGCAGTTTATTTGATAAATTTTATTTTTAATATTTAAATAAATTTAATTATACAGAACGACATAATTTCTTCAAAAGCAAATTCAAACTGTCGATAGATAGATAATATATTGATATTGCATTATTTCAGTTCATTTCAGTTTTTATCTCTCTAGCTCTTCAAATTCCAAAGACGTTTTCCCATAAAGATTTTTCAGCTAAATCAAGTTTTTATTCTCAATCCTCCTCAGCCATATAAGGTTTCCATAGCGATTCAAACTTGGGTCGTAAATCTAAAGCTCCAATTCGTGACCTCTTCCATTAGTTGAGGTGAAATATGTCCCGAAAATCTCCGTTAGCGCTGGGAAATTCTCCAACTCGCTCGATCGCACGCACACGCCTCGGAGAAAAAGGGCCATACCGATTAAAAACCGATGCACCTGAGGAGGATGCTGGGAATGTGCGTATCATGGAAGCCACG
The DNA here is from genome assembly GCF_031216515.1 of Neocloeon triangulifer. Lineage (NCBI taxonomy): Eukaryota > Metazoa > Arthropoda > Insecta > Ephemeroptera > Baetidae > Neocloeon > Neocloeon triangulifer. The sequence goes on along the minus strand of NW_026775554.1, from coordinate 10,346,695 downwards.
GCGGAGGGCGGCGAGTCGTGGGGCCCGAGTCTGGCCGGCCCCCAACTCGAATGACTCCCCAGGGCCGCACCTGAGCGCTCTCTCAGGGTCAGGCACGACCGCGCGTCCCCCTCCCCGCACCGGCATTCTTGACTCCCTGACTTTCGCACTCGCCGCGCCGCCGAGATAGATCGAGGACCCGCTTGCCTGCTGATGCTATTTCATATATTATGAGTGTGTGCGCGAGGATGATGATTATTATGTGGGGATGAGGCTGTGTTTAATGGCTTGTTCCCACGCCGCGCGCACCAAATCTCTTATTTTTTTTTATTCTATAAGGCTCTCTATATCTTTCTCATTCTGGCGGCGTGTTTTGGGTTTTGGAAAAAAATAAGCGCAATATAAAAGGATGGGCAAGTGATGAAGATCGAGAGAGTCATGTTTTCGCCCTGGGGCTGATCGTTGTTGGGGCAAAGTTATTTTCGGATTAATAACAATCGCATCTGCAGCCTCTCAGCGGGCTGCGAGAGTAATTGATGGCTTTCTGACAAAATGAATCTCGCGCCCAGGTGCGTGACAAACCTCCAAAGTAATGAATAAAAGCTTTTTTATAGTGAGACGATTTTAAGAAGAAAGGTGACGAAACCGGTCAAAAAGTTGTTGCCTCTTAGAGAGGCAGAGCTGGAAATGACATGAATTAATTAAGGGTTGCCTGCTAAATCAATTTACGTTGAAAGACGAGGAGTTGAAAAAGAGGAAAACAGAAAAAAAGAGAGATAGATAGAAACGGACAGACGAGAGAACCCTTTCCCCCACCATCGCTGGAGAGAGATGTTTATTAAAAGCACTGAGATTCCTCTTACCGAGAAAAAGGATAAAAAATGTTAAAAACAAACTGCTCTTGTTCGCCGGGAAAAGGTGTGTGACACTTTTTCGTGTTTGAACTAAGCGTCGTTTTGTTCAGCTTGGTATATCATGACGCTCGCAGTTAGATAAATTTAAAAGGGATTTCTTGTTGATTTGGCCAGAGAAAAAGCAGAGTGCAAAAAAATAATAAAAGTGCAAACTATTCCATTAACGGAATGGACTGGAGAAGAGTTCAAAATAAACCTATTGAATTTCCACAATTTATTGTAATTTATGAGTTGCAAAATTGATGCAAGCAAATTCTTAATTAAATAAAAAAAAATGTGTTTTTTAAATAGAACCATTTTATCAAGACTGTAAGGAAATTATTTAATTTATAAATGAGCAAAAATTTAAAATGTGCAAATGTTGACACACACAAATTTGCTATACCGAATTTTTCCTTTTATGAAACGTGTGACTTCATAAAACAGATTGTCAACACGCAGAGACGGGCAATTAATTTTCACCGTCGGTGAGAATTTCGCGTCGGGCAATTAGCACGAGGCATATTATGTTGGCGGTGCAAAGAGCCAAAAAGGCCCGGCAGCAGCTCCGGAGCAGAAGAAAGAAGAGGCAGCCAGACCGGCAGCACCTTTTGTGTAAAGAAAGAATGTGGCGGCGATTGGCCAGACGTCGGCACACCGGCCGCCGATTGGCCGCCAGGTGCGCCTTGACCCCGGCGACCCCGCGGGCTTCCATTCACCCCGGTTGGGAGCCGGCCAGAGAGTGTGGGTGCACACCCGCATCTCCCGGCCTATTAATGAGCCTGTTAATAAGCACCTTGCGCTTCTTTCCCTCAACGGAGAATCGATCCGGCTCAAAATTGGTTTTCAAATTCCTTTGTGAGATGAAATTGCTTCACTTCTTCTTCTTCTACTTGTTTGTATTATATTATGCTTTACGAGCGTGTGCAGCACGATGTTTTTCTTCTCATTGTGCGATGCCGTCGACGCGATAATCGCTCTTAGCATAAAGGAAAAATAATGAAGCCTATCATTCCAGAAAGAGCAGCCAAAAATTTACTTCAATAATCCGAACTGAACCTTCAAAGAAAGGAGCGGCGAAGAAATAAAAATATTATTTTCCTTTCTTAATATGAAATTATTTTTCAATCCATTTCATTTTTATTTCTACTTTTTGATGAGTTAATTGATTTTATTAAATATTTTAAAATTTCTGTAACGTTGTAAATCATACAATTAATTTTTTTCAATAAAAATTTGGAATTTTTAAGTTAAAAAATTAAATTTTGTATTTAAAAATATTAAGAAAGTTGAACAATTTGTAGAAATTTGTTAACCTGTAGTTGCTTAATCTAAAAACATTATTCAATTTAAAAAATATGTGTTAAGAAATTCCGTGGCAATTTTTGATGATGCTGCAGGTGTCATGTTTCCTGCACTGTGTGTGTCCCGGCGTGAAACCTAATCTGTTTTCGTCCACTTTCCTGTGATGCAACAACTGTCAACTCTTCCACGTTCGCGCCAATGAACTGAAAACCTGCGCCGTTTGTTTTTTAATTCAAGTAAAAATTGCTATATTGTATTTCAACTGAGCGAAATAAAGGTGCAGGTAGATGTGAAGCAGCGGTTCAGACGGCCGCCAGACATGTGGGCACCCACCACACCAATTGACACGTGGTGCCCACACTGGTTCGCGAATAGTCATTTCGCCACCTTTACACATTCGCAACTGGGTGTTGCTCGGCGCCGGAGAGAGGAAAAAATTCGCATGTATATATTCAGGCAAAAGAGATAAAAAATCAAAATCCGCTTCTTTGCGGACGCGCGGCAGCCGAACAATAAAAAGAAATACATATTTGAATTCAGCGGCGGCGGCAACAGCAGGGGGACCTCGAGTAAATCTGATAAATTTCACAAGCGCATGCAAATCGCGAAGAGAACCTTCGTTAAATTTTTTTCCTCTCTCACCGCTCTCGACTTTTTTTCTATTTCATCGCGGCGGCCGGGATTTTTATCCTTTCGGGCACCACCTCAAACTCAAACAAACCGGAGAGCAGGAAAATAAAACAAAAAGAGAGTGTGCGTAACCTGTGCATCTCATTTTCCGTTTTTATCTTCTCAAGATGAGCGGCGCCAACAGGCAAAAAGTCGAGCTCATAATCTCCTGCAGGCTTGACAATATACATTGTGAAATTTGCTTAAGTGCGGAAGGACTCTTATAAATGTTTGGTGTTGTGAAACCTGCCTGAGATTAAATGTGCAAAAAGGCATCCAAGGCGTGGAATTAATCTTACGGGAAAAATTTCAAATTTTTTTTAACGCGATATTTCGAATTATAAATTTTTTGTTGAAAAATTTTCTCAAAAATTCACCATACTAAATCATCCGGGATTTTTGATAAAATATCGTCATTTTTCTGGATTGGTGGTCATTTGTTGTTGTGATAAACTGAACATGTCTGTCATATCAAGATTTGAGTCTTTTTATTTTATAAAAAACGACGAAAACTTTTATAGAACTCCTGCGGATTTCGTAGAATCTTCAGAAGATTTTTTGTCGGTCCAAGAGATATATAAACTGTCCGCGCGCAGCGCAGAAGGAGTCAATCCAATAAAGAGTGGATAAAACGGCGGCGTAAAATATCAAAAAATGCCGCTAGGAAAAAAAGAGTCTCAGAAAAATGGAGAGCTAGCGTGGTGCCATAAAACTGGGAGTGAATCCACCGCAGTGAGAGAGATACATAATATTCTAATAAATCCCGCAGCCGTCTCTCTGCATGCACACAACAAACAGCCAACGGCTCATCAAATGAAACCTTCTTTGCTTTTTGGAATTTTTCTTCTCTTTGGGCCCGTTGTAAAATATTAACAACCGCGAGCGCGCTTATTATAGACGGAGCAGAAGATGATCACCGGCAGCTCTTTTTTTCGGAAAGATTGCGTCCTCGCACGCATGTATTTGGTGAACCACGCAATTCGATCCGACAGCCAAAACCTGATGCTCAGCCACGTTCAGGCATAAAAACGAGCGAGGCAAAAATAATTGTGCTTTTATGAAGCAGAGTGAAACTGATGCTCAGCCATTGCAAGCAGGGGGAACTTTGCAATTTTTATACAGCTGGGCGTGTTTCGCCTACAAACTCAACTCTAGGAGGAAAGATTTAAGCTGAAGGAAAAATATGATAATATTCAACATTTTTTTTTTAATATTAACTATGATTTCAGGAGCCTTAGCAGCCTAACAATGAAAAAGACGGACTTGTGTAAATGGAAATGATCTTATGATGAAATGTAGATTTATTCTTATTTTTTCCAATTTTTATTGTTTTAGTAAACCGACAGAAAAATATAAAAAGTAAAGAGGAAAAACTTAAATTTAACAATGTAAACAATGAAATAATTAAGTGCTTAGCTGATTTGAATTTTTTGTTAATTCTTGACATTTATGAATGACAATTAAAGAATTTCCATGCGGCGTAAATTTCAACTTTGGTCTACCACAAGGGAGCGGGTGAAAGGATTTGCCTTCCGGAATACGTAACAGGATACTAACATGTCATAATGACGAAAGTGAGTAAGAAAGTTCCAGCTGCATCATTTGGACACAATCAAATTCCCCACCGGTGGAGATGCTGCGATTTTCGTCTGCCGCAGTCTCGGCCAATAAAAATGAGATCATCATCGAGAAAATCTACATTAAGAGTCATAAATCGACCGGCCGGTCGGTCGGACCTGCTCCGTCTTTCTCTCTATCTCACGTAATAATAAATGATGGAAGCAATGTTGCCAGGTATGAACAGGTGTAAAAATAAATAACGAAATGAGCAAGAAAGGCAGCGGCGCGTATGCATGCGCGGCACTTCATGCAAGCACCTTGCGGAGGAAAAAAATCATCAGCGTTAGGGAGGAGAAAGAAAAATCCAAAGGAAGAATGGAGAGGCCGAGAGCCAGCGTTGTCAGACTAGAAAAAAATATATCATCATCATCATCTCTCCACAGCGCTATTTTATTTTCCTCCGCGGCTTTTAATCGCCCGTTTTAGTGCAACCTGCATTCACGCTTTTTGCTGCTGGATTTCGGTTCAGGGCAACGCAGGTAGATGAAACTTGAGCCGCGGTTTCCATCAAAATAAACTGAGTGAGAGATGGAGGCCAGAGCAAAAAAAATTTTTTTTTGTTCTGGGCATTGCAAAAGAGAACTTCAATTTTTCATCGGAATTTAGGTAATCAAAATTGGATAATTTAGTGAGTTCGATCCTAAAATAACCAATAGAGCTAAAAAATTCTGTAAGCAAATCATGTTTTGATCAAAATAGTTGATACATTTTGCAAGTATTTCGTCATAGTTAAATCAAGATTTTAAAATGCTTCAATTAAAATTTAAAAACATTAGGCGTGGTTTCTAAATCTATTTTTCTTTAAATTAATCTATTATATACAGTTTTTAAGTGCAAGCTGATGGGATCAAAGGGACAAGGACACTTTCTATTGAGATGTATGCAGCCGGCCTGCATTTGGGAACAAGCGTGTTGCATAACTTCCAAATTCCCAGGTTTCTGAGTGGAGTTCTCAGTGATTTTGATTTTTCGGGCAATTTACAGAGCCAAAATTGCTTTTTGAGGGAATTGCCCGGTGTGGTGGAAGGAAACCGGTGAAAAAGGTCGGTTGCCTTTGCGTGCAGCGAGTCCCTGCTTTCGGTGATGGAGGCGAGCGAAAGAAATCCCCACTCTGTCGGGCAGCCACACAACGCGCCTCGGCTTTAGCGGCAGCTCTCGCTGGAGGCACTTGGTTCGTTTTCAGTGAGAGATTCATCCGCTCGTAGCCAGCATCCAGCTCCAGCAGGAGGAGAATACCAAGCAGTACACATTTATTCAGCGCAAAACCTGTTGTGTTCACTTTTGGTTCAACAAGTGGTGGTGGTGGTGGTGTGGCGTGGCTGGTGCTTGGTCAGCTCATACAGTCTCCGATCGCTCTTTCGCGAGACATAATATGCCAGTGAATTTAGAATGATATAAGCGCGAGTCTCAGTTCTAAGTGAAACAACCCCGTGAAAAACACCGCACTTGGACGGAAACTGTTTGGATTTAACTGCGAGCGACAGGTAATTTTTTTCTCCTCCAGCTTCGGTTGGGGCAGGCAGGTGCGTCAATTGAGTGACGGCGGCGCGGATCGGTATCGATCGCAGCCATTAATTTTGATCCCTTTTCATTAAGTTACGTGCATTCAATATCATTTGGGCAGGGTGATTGTTGCGGGAATTGAAATCACCAGGGACGAATTTTCAGGTCGAAACGTGGCTTCTGCGGCTACTTTCTAAAGATACACCGTAATTGCGACTCTTCATGCATGATCATAGGGTATGTTGGTAGCAGAATCCAATAAGAAATTTTAACCGCTTAGAAAAATTTTCAAGAAAAATTTTATTTATTTCTCACTACTCGGAATTAAGAAATTAAAAGCGGCTAAAGGACATGAGGAAAATTAAACATCATCAAATGACTCAATCTTAATGATTCAGCAAAGCTACGGGCGGATTTGTTTGAAATTCCATTTTTCTCACTATAGCTGTTTTTAAAGTTTTGGAATTTTTATATTATTAGTATTTAATTTTTACATTTTAAACTTTGTATTCAAGCCAAGAAATTTACCTGCACCTCATATAAAAACACAACAAAAGAACCGTGTTTCTTATCACTTATCAGTCACAGACAATTATTATTGTGCACGTTTTCCGCCTCCTGCATTTTGTATGCTACTCGGCAGAAAAGCTACTTCGAAATACCACAGACGAGGGGACTGTTTTTTTCTCATAAACAGCTCCTGCTGCGATCCAGCTTGCCGGTGTGTCAAACGGCTTCTTTCTGACCGCAAGTGTAAAAATTATTAATTAACGAGCCCGCCAGAGAGAGAGAGACCGCTTTAAAAATAAATTAGTTGACTAAATCACTATTTCAATCAGCGTGATCGCGGTTTTTTGTTATTTTGTGACTTAGTGGTCACGCACGTGTTTCTTTTTCCTTATAAAGAGGCAAATTTAATGCTAGCTGAGATTTTCAGACTAATTCGCACGAGATACACCCATAAAGGAGTGGCGAAATGTCTGGCTCAGTTCGCAGATCTGATCGCGGGCAATTAAGTAATAAAATGATGTCCAAGCGCTTCTTTTTTACCGAGAGAGCAGCCATGTTTGTTCGCAGCAACAATCACGCACTTCTATCCGCAGGAAACATATTTTGGTTTACATGGCCACCGACTCGAAAAATCGTCACTGGGGATATTTGTTTACTTGTTAGTTGCCCACTTTCTGAACTATGAAGTGGAGCTCTAGAAGAGTACGGGAAAATTATATCGTTTCAGTTAGTTTTTTTCTTTTGAATAATATTTTTTAAATTAAAAATTGGATTTTCAGCGGTGAGGAAAGATGGCAGTGATTGGGTTGGCGTCGGCGGTGGCCGGATTTGTCAAGATTCGCCACCTGGTCGACAAGGCCGTCATCGACAACGCCATTTTTCGCATGCACTACAGAGTGACTTCGGCCATTCTGTTCCTCAGCTGTGTCATCGTCACCGCCAACAACCTGATTGGCGACCCTATCAACTGCATTGGCGACGGCGCCATCGACAGGCACGTCATCAACACCTACTGCTGGATCACTTACACCTTCACCATGCCCAGCCACAGGGACAAACCCATAGGTAAGTTCCCATTTCATTTATTATTATTTTTTTAATTTTTAATTTTCCTCCTTCGCAAAATGACTAAAATCCAACTCTGTCCTTGAAAACGTTGCATGTACAGTAAAAAAGAGCCATTCACACAGAGCGTGTGCTCAGCTGTAATATCAAACTCGCGCGAAAAGAAAGAGCTCGAAAAGGAAGTGAAATGATTAAGAAAAAAAACTGCTTCAAGCATGTTCATAGCAGAAAGTGGGTGTTAACCTCACCATAACGTGACCTTCACCAACCGCGGTTGAAGTCAAGTGATAACGGAAATAAAATTCAAATACTTTTAAGTAATTTGGAAGTGATCAGAGCATTTTTGAAACATTTGCAATTAAATTTCCAAAATAATCTTTAAAAAATATTAAATTTCGTATTCACATTACATTTTTACTGCGCCAGTTTTTAAATTATAAAATCCCCTTCCATTCTTTGAATACATAAATTATCGTCTAAAAAACAATAATAAATTCGACTAAAGAACACCAATCACGTCTGAGGCGGTGTTTTATTTTCTGAATTAACAGAGTCGATGGCCCGCCACCTTGTTCTAGCATCGGTGCGGCTATAACTTTATAACTGTTAGTTCGGTAGCTGATAAATAATGTATTGGGCTCGCTGCTGTATGTTTTATTTCGTTTCCTCGGCCGAAAACAGCGACCCCACATGCTAACACGACCAAGAACAATAGGCTCTTGCGGCGAAGGAAATGATGAAAAAATGCGCTGCACAGGAAGAGCATTAAAAAAACGTGAGAGAAAATAAAACAACGCGGACTACACAAAAGCGAGCATAACCAACGGAATGTATAATTTCTGCTGGCTGAGCTTGAAATTGAATCCTGTGCAATAATGATAATTAACCAAAGAATAAGAATTTGCATTGGAATTTCAAATTAGAATAAAAGAGTTATTCGACATTTGACAGGCTTAACTTGAGTTCAAGGTTTCAAGTTAACAAAGCGAATGAGGATAATAATAATAATAATAAAAGACATCTTAACACCATATACATCTTAATCTCATCTTAATTGCAACGACTTATTTTCAGGATCACACGTCGCCTATCCGGGCGTGGGCCCCGTAATTCCGGGAGAAGAGCCTATCTATCACTCATACTATCAGTGGGTGCCGTTTGTCCTTTTTTTCCAGGTAAAATTAAATTTTATTTTTAAAGTTTCAAGTGAAATTGTAAAACGCAATCACGTCCTTATCGCAAACACCATCGAAATTATTGAAGAGTCGCTGAATTTATAAATTTTTCACACGCGGCTCGATCTGTTGAAGTTAATTTTGGCGCCGAGACTGAAGTCAAGGATTTTTCAGGGCATTCTTTTTTACGGGCCGCACTACATCTGGAAGAACTATGAGGACGGCAAAATGCGCATGTTGACCGAGGGCATGCGAGGCCCCCTGTTCCACAACATCAACTCGGAGGAGCGCATATCCCGGCAGAAAAAAGTGGCCTCTTACATCACTGACTCGCTGCACACCAACAACTACTACTCGAGCTGGTACTTTTTGTGCGAGGTGAGTGAGTTGGAGCTTTCGTAGTCGTCTCTTGTGATGCAAATGACCCGGCCAGAATTGAAATGACCCGTCACTTAACGCACGCGCTGCTGCCGCGTCGACACACGCGGCTTCTTTTTAACTTTAGAATTTATTTTTGATTTGCAACCACACAAAGTTTCTTATCGAAATGATAAAACTCCGCTCCTTAATAGCAGGTGTGCAAGTGCGTTGTTTCAGAGAGAGTTCATTTCAAAGCGATGCACGCTCTCCTTTTGTGAAAAGCGGTGGCGAACGATCTTAATTCCGAAGCAATCAAATCAGCTCGTTGACCTATTAATAGAGCCAGATTATTTTAAATATAAATTTATTACAACGTAGGCCTTAAATGAATCTGAATTAAAAAAGTCCTTGCTTTTAAAAGTTGCATCGTGACCTTCCCCCTTTCCTCTTTGTACAAGAGGAATCATTTCAATTACTACGCAGCGTGGTGCATAAATAACGTGTCAGCTGCACGATTATCCTCAACTCACTGGCGGCTGTCATTGTTTTGCAATTGGCACCATCCTGTATGCTGAACGTGACAGGGGCAAAGGGCTCGTTCGCATCCCAAGAGGCGCCTGTCAGCCGCTTCCGAGACGAGACCAAATAAAATTTATTTCCATTTGCAGTTCTTGAATTTTGTCAACGTGATTGGCAACATCTTTTTCGTGAACCGCTTCCTTGGTGGTGCTTTCCTTGATTACGGCACAGACGTGCTCAGATTCTCGGAACTGGACCAAGAAAACAGGACCGACCCCATGATCGCCGTCTTCCCCAGGGTCACCAAGTGCACTTTCCACAAATACGGCCCTTCGGGTATGCAATTTTTTTTAATGAATTTTTCCTCAGACTTCTCTAAAAATTTGATCACCAAAATAGATTATAATTTAAACCATAAATAGGAAAGCAAGACTAATTTTAAAACTACGTTATTATTTCCAAAATTTATCTTTCTTTCTTTTTAGGCTCAATTCAGCGCCACGACACCCTGTGCATTTTGGCCCTGAACATCTTGAACGAGAAGATCTACATCTTCCTCTGGTTCTGGTTCATCATTCTGGCCGTGTTCACCGCCATTGCCATTGTGTTGAGCGCCGCCGTCATCCTGATGCCCAACATCCGCGAGGCGGTCATCAGGCGCAAGTACAGGCCGCTCAACAACGCCAACAACGTGCCCACCCTGGTGCGTAAGACACAGCTCGGCGACTTCCTGATCGTCTACCTGCTGGGCCAAAACGTGTCGGAAACGGTGTACTCGGAGGTGATGGAAGAGGTGTGCCAGAATTTGGAGAACAACAGCAACGGTCCGCCGCCGTCGGCGATGCTCTCGGCCCCACCCACCGCTCCCCCTGGACTGGAAATGTCCAATTTGTACCCCACTGTAGAAAAACGCACTGATGTCTAATTTTGATCAAATCTGTCGTGGCCATTTATTTCATATTAAAAGGGCGCTGCTATATAGAAATAATATTTTAAATATCAAAAATTATTCAGACGGCTGTCGTCTCGGAAAACTGACTGATGTGTCCGGCCAGGCCAATTGTCTTCGATTAAAATACCAACGGTGCAGTGCACTAGAGTATAAAGAATAATCTAGGTATAATTGATTTTTTTTTCGGTGAAGTATAACCGATTATTTTATTAAAAAAAAAAACTTAAATTCAGTCTTCTTTTGTAGAGGCGTCGGCGTGCAAAGAGAAGTCTTCCAGTTGATCTCAAAATTCTGATTTCGCACCATTGACCAAAATGAAGCTTTCATTGTAATCTTCAAACTGATATCAGTCATTTTTCCGCGCGCAGCTCGCAATCTTTTAATATTATTTTCAGGCCGCTTGACGCAGTGCAATTTTCATTAGAGCTTCTTTTATTTTGCGCTAAGCAAACGGCATGAACTTATACGTAATTAGCGCCCATGATCAATTTAGCCAGACGCGCAGCATCTAATTAACCCAAATGGAGCTCTCGTTTTGTTTATTTAACAATCTCTCTTGTGTCTACTTCCCAATCTGAATATATAAGAGTTTCAACAAGTAAATGCCATTTCTGATTAGCCGGTTCTCTTTCGTATTATTCGTAAATTTGTTATTTTTGTGTCGATTTTTAAGTTAAATTAATTTTAGTATTGATTAGGCAAGAACTGCGAGTTGTGTTCACAATCCTTTGGAGCTAAAGTAAAATGAATGTCGTCGTGTACATAAAAATATGGAAGGAAATTAATCTGTACGTTTGGTGGGAAAGAAATTTACGGTTGTTCGGCGCCATTTCTCGCCAGACAACTCTAACGAAACGATTGTGATTTAGTGATTAGAACGCGAAGTAATAATTGAATATCATGTGCTTAGGTTAAAATGTTTAAATCGAGAGTAAAAATCAATCGATTTATTTTGTGCTGATGCTTGAAAATTTCTATGAAAGATTAAATCATATTTAATTGTATTTCGGTGCGAGATGCAAATAAAATTGTTCAGCAGCTAAAGACTAAGCAAACTGCCCTTTGATTGCCCGACAACTTAGTCCCAATAATTATTCTGCTAATCTGGATGCTGCATTTGCATAGCAAGTGTTTGTTAATTGGAGTTGGAAACTACACGAGCATGGGCGACTTCTGAAGTTGAGCACCGACCCAGACCACCTCTAGTTAGCACGCGATCGTTAAATAATTTCATTAACAGGCTACAATTTTAATTAGGACGTCTAAATTTAATTAAAACGTTCCAAGAGCTGATTTATCTTAATAATATTTTAAACCTTTTTATATTCTTGCCAAATTTTTTTTATAAAATTTATGCAGTCTATAAATATATCTAATTTTGCTCCCTTTTGGAACGTTTAACTTGATAAAACCCTTCTGCTCTGTTAGACAAGCAGTTTATTGGAAGTCGCGTAGAGGAAACATTCTAAAACAGCTTTAGCCCAACGAGAGACGCACAGGACAAGGCCTGCATACAAATTACCCATACAAGTTTGCTTGGCCAGCATCGACCTGTGCGCACAAATGCTCAAAAAAGAAAAGCTGCTGCTGAGAAGGTGAACGATCTTCTCGGCAGGCAACGAGTGGTAGCCCCATTTCATATAAGTGTATGTTTGACGCACAGTGAATAATTTTGTTTTGCAATAATTATTAGTCCTCGGGGTAAATAAATAATTTCTGACGCGAAAGGGGAAAACGTGCAGCCAGACAGTATTTTTAACGGCTAATTTAGTTAATTGCTAAAATTGAGCACTTCCTTTTTTTTTTTTGCTCCTGGCAACTCACTGCATAATCAACATTTAGTATATTTAAAATTAAAAGAATAAATTAAAAGTAAAACTTAAGGATTTCCTACCTGTTGCCCCAATCCACTTTGGATGTGATTTTCAGCTGCAGGGCTCTGACTTGGTCTTGAGTTAAGGTGCCGGTGATCATTTGTCGGCGCCAGTCCAAAAGCTCCCACATCACCTTGCGAAGGGTGGAAAATTTGTAAGACTCCCTCTCCTATAAAAATGGAAAAGGTAAAGAATAAAAAAGTTCAAAATGTTCAAAACATAAAATATGAAAATAATAATCCTGCATACTAAAACAATTTTAATATAAATTCATTTAAAAAGTGAGTGAATTAAGTTGCACAGAGGTATAAAAGAGTACTTTTAAAATATTTAATTGCATAAATTTTCATCATCTTTAAACGATAATTACTAGTTCTCATCTTTAAATTGGCAAAAAATTTTGCCTTTTTATTACAGTATTATACCTGGCAGAGAAAATCAAGCGTATTTAATTTTATTCAAACATTTAATTATTTTGTAGAAAATACTGTATTATTTTCTATAGAACAGCATAATAAGACATCTGCCGAATCAAAGAGGAACTAATCCAAGCGAGTGGCGCGTGGAGCGCCTCCTCGGCAGCCATCTATCGAGATAGCCTCTGTCAACGCTGTTTGCTCTCTCTTGCAAGATACTAGTCACAAAATTCACTCTGTTTGAACAGAGCCACTTACCAAATAGAGTTTCTTCCAAATGTGACCCCATTCTCTCAAGACAAGTGTAACCTCGTTGACCACAGCGTCTTCGAGGGGTGTCACCACCTCGTTGGCTCTGCAAACATCAAAATTCATTAGAGGCCCGTCGTGTTTCACTCTCTCGGGTTTACCCTTCATTTTCCACTCGGCAGGACTTGACGCAGACATATGACGTCGGGAAAATACCCTAGGAAATAAAATTAGGAGATGGTTATTGTCTTTGAAGCAATAACTGTATAAAAAAAATACCTTCAAGCTTCTGTTCTTTGAGCAAAATCCCCTGAACCATCCTGAAAAAAATTGATAGTAAAATTACTTATAAAATATTTTTATTCTTTAAAAAGGCAACAAACCTTCACACTCTTCCAAAATTTGGACAGTGTCGCCAATTTCCAGGGAAAGGCCATATCTTGTGTCACCTTCCCAATTGTAAACGGCTGAAACAAAAATAAATTTACCGTAAAAAATTTGTTGGAATAATATTCAGAGAGGTTTTGTGACAAGTGCAATTTTAGATTAATTTACAACGAATTTTTCAAAATGCGCGTGAAGTTGATTGGAGAGCAACGGCGAGCGCGTAATTGAGTCCGTGTAACTGCATGTGCTATCAATTGCTCATTAAATAATAATTCCTTTGACGAGCTCGCGTGCTCTTCAAACGTAATCGCGGCTTCATTTCAAGTTCAAACGGTCAGACAAAGTCTCAAAGGAAGGATATTACGAAATCAAGTCTAACAAGTCGCAAAAAGGTGAAAACCTCGACAGCTAAATTTGTATGACAAATGATTCAAAGAGGCCGTTGAACTTTCACCAACAGGAGTCCAAAATGTCAAAATCATGGCGCCTCCCGCATCATTTATCCCTTTTCGTGCTTTTAGAAAGTGGATTTTCACGAAAATTCTTCATGTTTTTTGCATAACTAGTATATTAGAGAGTTGATTTGGACACTTTCAGACTCATAACAAGGCACCGCAAAAAAGAGGCATGTGTTTTTGGAGATTAATGAATCTCTCCTTGGGTCTTTGGAGTGGTCATCGTTTGATAAAAAGCTTGTTCGAGTCAAAAGTGAGGGTGCCTGCTGCCACAAAGCAAGGTAAAAATAGAAGGACCGCGTGCTTTCGGTTAATATAATTAAGAAGACGCATCCGGTGATTCCGAGATTAACATAAAACCGTCCACGGGAATATCCTTCAGTCAACTCTAGTAAATAAATCTACTTTTTCCGCTTCATTTTTTCGGCACAAAGAAAAAGAAACTAATAAATTTTATAAAATGAGACGAGCAGTTCTCAAGAAAGCAGGAGAGATTCATTTCCTGTTTTTCAAAGCAAAGTAATTGACCTCATTTACACCCTTACATTTAATTTTCTAACGTCTATTTTACTTTTAATCTGCATTTCAGAGATTTTAACGTAATTCATAATCAATTTTTAATGTAAAGTCTGTTAGATTTTTTTTTTTTAAATATTTAATAACTGCATTTATTTTCATCCATTTCTCATGCATGCAGCAAACTATATTTTGCCATTAGCCTTGATAAATCTGATAAACTTCAACACTTCTGTTTTTTTTTTTTTTTTTTTTTAATATAGGTGCATTCTGCAACTCGTCTCAGAAACAAAATGACAAAACAAAGGGTCGGCGTGTGAAATTAAAGCGACACCATTTGAGTTACGTAAATATGGCTGGAAATGCAGCCAACCAGACTCGGATTTCAATGCCAGCTCGAGACTTACTCGGTTGGAGGCAGCGAGCGTCTCCACGAAGTTTTTCACTCTGCTAAAAGCCTTTTCGCATCTCGCCAGCCAGCAGGCTTGAAAGGAGTGCAAAGTAAAAGGGGTTTGTGTACGTTATTTTCCTTTTTGTTCTCTTTGACGTGTGCGTTTCTTTTTAAAATGAAAAGGTCGCTGGGACGAAATGAATTTTTCACTCCAACAAAGGAAAATTGAAGTTCTAAAAAGATTCATGAGAGCGATACAAAAAAAAAAGATCATGAAAAAAGTTGTGTTTCAATTATCATATTCCAGCTTTTGATTTAAATATAATTTTTTATCTTCAATATAAACTTTGGTTTCCTCCATTTTTTTTTTATTATTATTATTTTTTTTTTAGATTTGATTCGTTCAATTCAGGAATTTCATTTAGCTGTTCTGTTTGGGGTGGCCGGCTGGAGAATGAAAACTAGACCAAAATAATATGACCAGGCACGCAGACACCCGCGTGTCCATCGAATGTCTGACAAATAAACAACCCTTGAAATAGATCTAAGCCAAGACACTGATATTCCCATTCAGAAAAAAAACTAGCGCATCTCTGACTGAATGGTCCTTTGGCCATTTAAAAAATAAAAAATTCAAGTTTAAGAAATTTCATATTTTAGTATTTATACTGTTGTAACATAGGCTCAATAAAAAAATGTTTGGGTGAAGCAAACGACGTGTCGTTTTCATTGTTTCGTTTTGCGTTTTAATCTTCTCTGGCTCCTGAGCACTGCGGGAAGACTTTTGCTGTCACGCGTGGATGCAAAATTGGCGCAGAACCGCGCGTTGGTTATTATTCAGTGGAGTTGTTCGCGTTTATTTACTCGTTGCTCGATTCGCTCAGCTGCACCATTTTAATTATTTAACCCGAAAAAAGAATAACGAGGACTGCGTGAGTGCGCGAGTCGCAGGAGGAAAACAGCACAAAAGCTCTCGATTTATTACGCTTGGCAATTTCGCCATAACGAGAACGGAGCGCAACTCGCAATCCGCGTATATATGCGGAATTTGAATGTTTTATTTGTGCGTTGGACAATGAGTAATGCTCGGCGTGTGGTCTGTGTGCAATGACTCTTTTGTTTTGAAGTCAAGTTCGGCGTTGAAAACGGATTAGATGGAGTGAATAAACTTCAGTCTCACCAATTCAGACCAATCTTCAGTATGTCCAAAGTTTTATGTGGAGGTAAAATAATCTTTAATGTTAATTCAAATTTTTGTGTGTTGTATGGTAATTAAGAAAGGTTCAATATCTTCAAAATGTGTAAACTTGACGCAAATTTTAATCGCAGAAAATTCTTTTACAAAAAATATAAAATAAATTAAATTAAAAGCAACTAACAAATCCTGCTTACATTCCTCTAAATCAATTATTTTTTATTTCAATTTTATCATGAATTATTATATTTTTATTTCAGTTAAAAAAAAAGTGCAAAAGATTATAATCTCCTTTTTTAATTTGGATTTTTTTAATTGAACAATGTAGATTATAAATAAATATAATGATTTTTGATAAAAATGTATTTATAAAAAAATTCCAGACGGGTTAAATAAATAAAACCTGAAGTAACCTTTAAAAAATAAAATTTAATATGTTAATTTATTTATAAGTAAAATCCGCTTTTTCAATTAAACCCCAAGAATTCGGCAAAACCTAGGTAAGGTAGCGTGATTAATGTAAACAATGACGTGAGTTGAAACATTGATTACAACGCGTGTTTACTGCGGAACGCCGTCATTTGACAAGACAGTCTCATTTTCGTCTGGGTGGGAAACTCGCGCAGGAAGGACGGAGATGAATCAAAATCGAAACTGCTGGCGGCAGCAAAGTCACTTGAGAATGTACCTTTCAAGGGAGGAATAAAAGACTCGCTCTCCACACGCGAATCTGCAAACATTTCCGATCCGCAGGCGAGCGAAATTTTGTGCTCAGGCGCGGAGTTTGGAGATGCGTCGGGGCGGTTACGTCATTTGGCGGAGGAAGTGGCCATTGTCTGGTGTCCAATACTTGATGCTGATGAGAAAGACGGGGAATATTAATCTGAAGAGCCCCTCGGCAAACGCGGCCGAGCCGGCCGCGGCCGACCAACTTTTTTATCCTCTCTAGTCGCGAACGGGCGAGTGGCCGGCAGCACAAAACTTGAGAATCTTCCGCCGGTGCGATCGATTAATTCCTCTTCCTGCTGCCCGCGCCCTTCCGCGGACCGCGAGCCGGAAGGAACAATAAAGTAATTTGGCGGCGAAATCACCAAAATCAATTTTCGGGTGCGTTCAGCATGCGAATTTCGCTCCTCTGATGGTGAAATGATGCTGAGATTTTTTTATATTATATAATTTTCTCTCTTCAATATTTTCTACAGACCAGAAAGATTAATTCACCTAAATTATTAAAAAGTCATTAATTGAAAAAAAATCTTTTAAGAAGTAGGTCATACAATTAATTGTGAAATCATTTGTTCAATCCAACAAACAACAACCAATGAATTTTAAATATTAATTTTTATACTTCAAACTAAAATTAGCTTTAAAGGGCATTCATTTGTAAACTAAATTTTATTACAAATCAAATTTTAATAACGCCGTTGAATGTTAAAATAAAAATGACTTCCATATTCAATTATTGGTATTAAAAACTGTGATTTAAAAAATGCTCTTCTTTCAAGCGCAACAAAATTGCGTTAGGATGTCCGGTTAATTAAAATGAGCATGAGTAAAAAAGTTTGTATTTCTAGCAAGAAATGTC
This sequence comes from Neocloeon triangulifer, assembly GCF_031216515.1. Lineage (NCBI taxonomy): Eukaryota > Metazoa > Arthropoda > Insecta > Ephemeroptera > Baetidae > Neocloeon > Neocloeon triangulifer. The sequence goes on along the minus strand of NW_026775554.1, from coordinate 10,329,077 downwards.
TTTCCACCCTTACAAGTTCAATCCTAACGCCACCAAATTAATTACGAAGCGAGACCCAGCACAACTTTTTCCCAAGTGTCGTGTGGAAAGGCTGCGTGATCCACTTGGGGACCGGCGACAGACATTAATTTAGGCGAACGAAAAATGAGGTTTTCGCCAGCGGACGCTGCGTGCCCGGAGGATCTGTTTTGCCAAATTGCAGCAACCGAGCCACCCTCTGGGGGTGTCCGCTCGCTCGCTTGCTCGCCCCTCGACATAAAATTGGTTGTGTGCGTTATTCATTGTGCCGGTCGCTCACAGCGACGAGAAAAAAGAAGCAACAGTGTTCGTGGGCAGGGCGACAAAAGGACGACACGACGTTCGGTCTTTTCAGCTCTTGAAGATGACAAGAAAAGTCGCAAAAATTTTCCAGGGAAATAAAGAACGGTGCGTGCGCGGAAAAAAGCAAGAAGGCTTTGCTTTGCTCTGGGAACGGATTGAAACCATCGCTTTCTTTGTGCTTTTGGGAGCTTGAAAAACGGACGCTATTTATAAATCACCAAATAAATATTGACAAAACAAAAAAACTAAATAAGCACAATTTTACTGGGAAATCAGTTTTTTTTTTAATTATTGCCAAAATTTTTATTCATCCTCATATTCCGTTTATAATTTATATAAAAAAAAAACTTGATTCCTAACCACTTATTTTTAACAAGTTAATTGTTTTTTTTTTAAATTTATTTGGAAACAATACATGATTTTTGGGACGAAAATATTAACTCTGAAGAAAAGTCTTAAAGACCCATTTATTCATATATATTTAACATTTCTTTATGAGAGTTTGATTCACAGCAGCTCAGAATTTATACTTCTTGAACCAATCTCCAGCTGCTAAGGCATAAAAAAATGAATCCTCACGACGTGTCTTATGAGTCATAAAATCTGTCCCCACATCCCTCAATTCCTTCAGTCCCTACCGACAAATCAAATCCAAAAATAAAACACCGCCCCTGCAAACGATATTATTCCTCATTGAGAAAAATTTCCCGATCGCGAATACTGATTTTGACTTTTAAAATTCATAAAAAAAACGTGGCCTATAGGTTGAATAAATTAAACTCTGTTTTTATCACTTTAGTAATTAATTAGTATGCAGCAACCCCTTTACTGTGCACCGACCGAAACAAAATCTTCCTCTTTCTGTTTTTCTGCTTCCTGTCTTTGTTAAATTTCAGCTGCGCCGGGTCGAATTTAATGTTTTGCTGCGAGTGACGCTTGGCAAGGGCGGAATAGTAATAATCGTGATATGCTCTGAGAGACAAACGAGAGTGGCGGCAACTGCTCCCCCGCAGCAAACCCTCATAACGTTCTTTACCATGAAGTACACCAGTTTTTTTTACTCGCAATATAAAAAAAAATTCTGTGTCAAATCAAAGCAAAAGGAATATGTCAAACGTCACTTTTTTAAAATATAGAAAAAAAATGATAGCTTTTTAGATAGTTCTTACAATTAGTATTTGAGTTAATAATTAAAAAATCAAAAGTTATTTATTTGAAGTATACAAATAGAATAATATTTAAAATTAATGATAATTTTTAAATATACCTAACCTTCACCTATTATTGTTTACATATTGCTCGGTGTTGCTCGGCTTCAAATTTGTTTTCAATGCTTAATTAATAATTAGTCTTTGCCAACATCAATTATTTGCACTTTTGAGCTTTCTTATAGTTAGATTTATCTTTGCAAATGGAACTTTCAAATTTTCTAGTTCAGTTGGTGTTCTCGTCCAAGTGGAATTTCGTGTAATCATAGATTCAAGCTTGGCCGCGATACAATGGACCATATTCTCGCAGCGCTTCGTCAAGCATCACTCGTGTAAATAAATAGTTAAACCGTCGCTCTTGTAAACAAAGGAAAAGGAGCAGGCGATGGTGCTCGAGCGCACAAGTTGCCACTGCCAAGGCGCTAATTATCACACTCCTTTCTTAAACGCCGTGAGCGCAAGATTCACATTTTCCGCGTGGTTGACGAAACTAGAGGAGCACTGCTGGATAAATATGCTATAGAAAGTAACGTGCCTTTCAGATAGTGTCAGGTGCTGGGGTGCATAACTACTCCGGAACATCAGAAGCGAAACTGACTTGAGTGCTCAAAGATATAAGAGCTTATGAGGTATAAAGTTAACGGGCACTTAAAAGGGAAAGGAACTAGCAGCTCTTCTGTGGTCGATGTATAGTTTTAAAAGGTGGTTTTGATATAAATTTTGTATCTTTGAGCATCAGTGCTTTAATTTCAACATTAAATCTATATCTATAATGACTGAAAATGACAAAAAATCTATCAAAGCATTAAAGTGAAAAAAAAAATACCACAAACAATGATTACTGTTTGAAAATATTCCTAGAAACAAAAATGAAGAGATCGAATATATGCACCAATAATTAACTGTAAGAATTTTCTGATATAATTTATATTACTAATTACTAATTATTATTATTTTGCAGTAGAATTTTACAATCGAGGGTGATTAGAATTTAAAATCTACAAATTTAAAGTCTTCTCTCGAACACCGCCGAGAAAGCTCATGAATTATGACTTCAGCCCGCAGCCGAAACATGAGTAGAGCATGATATTGTTTTTTTCTTAATCAATAAACAAAACACAAAACCCATCGAGTAAAAAAGCCGATTTAAAATTCAAATCACCAAAAAATAAATATTCTTTTTGCAAATTATTGTTCAAATAAAATTATTTTGATTGTTAATTAAATTTTTCAACAGAGAAATTTTATTAGTGGAACATTATTTCATTTTCCTGATATATTCATTTGTTAATCAAATTGCACACTCAATACCTCTCCCATTATGAGTGGCCACAACTTTGACAAAATTATACAGTTTTCCGCGTGCAAAGCATTAGCGAATTATTCGCCTTTTGTACGCGGAACGGCACGCACATCGTTGCGTCTGTGTCGACATAAATTATTTCGCAATAGCTGCGCGAGTGCCACCGCACCCATCCCCAAGCTGGGGGCGCCAGATTAGCCGCTCACAGGCGCGAGGGCGAACCGCCGGGGAGGAATTTCCATCTTTGTACGGGAAAATGCGCGCGGCTACCCCTGAAAATGGCACGACGGGTGTGTTGTGCAGCTCAAAGTCTCAGAGCGAAACTTTGCTCGTCGAAAACCGACCGCACTATTACGCCTGGAATTTGCATCTCGCTCTGGGCTTTGCTCCAATGACGGACAACACGGGTGGAGAATATGTGATGGAGTGGTTCGTGGGCTTCACTAAAGATAAGCGTGACGAGAGCTGGTCAGGGCAAAGCTTTCAAAGTGTGGTTTCCTATGGCTACCAGAATTTGCCAAAATGATTTACTCCATTATATAAAAATTTTGAGATTCGGATTATAAAAAAAATTTGAGATGGATGTGCAAGACAAGTGTCATTGTCAAGCTTTGCTATTATTTAAGCCAAATTCAAAAGCCTTATCTTTGTGTAATAAATTATTCCATAATAAATAAATAAATATTATATTTTTATTTCACTTATTCTATACTTTCTATAACTTTTATTGATATAAATTGAAAATTTTGTTAATAACAAACAAAATTCAATTATAATTTTAATTTATTTATTTGCAAAATTAATTTCTTTTTCAACCAACTTTCTAAAATTATCATTTACAACATACTTCTAAGTACTTTGTAAAATAAATAAACAATTTGAAGAAAAAAAAACCAGAATTTTAATTCTGCTTTATTTTGTTTGAAATTCAATATAAATTTAAATCAGTTAATTTAACTGCAGTTTAAAAAAAAATAGCTAGATGATTACTATACAACAAAAAACAATAATTGTTTTATCCTATTAAAAAATTTAAAACATTGCCTTTTGGTCGATCTGCTCTAGCTTTATTTACTAAAGCCATAGTCTGCCTCTATTATGGTCACTTTCTCCTTTCGATATTTGGCAAAGCAATCCATCTGAAAGGGAAATCAATCGCAAAGTCGCGGCCGAAAACAGGTTTTCTTCCTGCGCGAAGAGGCGGAATCCTCTCAGCCGAATTGAGAGGGTTTTTTGTCAGGGGTGCATCTCGCCAATGCGATGTAATGTAAAGCGTCGTGCTTTCCCTCTCGGTACTGCACTGCTCTCTGTGCAGAGCGAGAGAGAGCAAGGGGGATGGATAAATATGGTGGTGCGCGCGGTGGGTGCTTGCGCTCGCCTACCCTACTCTATTGATTATTGTTGGCCCTCGCGCAATAAAAGACTCTCCGTTCGCAGCCGAAGGTTGGCAGCTGCAGCCGCGAGAGATGCACCCATCGAGCCGAACGGTAATTTACGCGATTTAGATGCACTCGCAGCACACCCGGGTGCGCAACACGGCTCCTTGTTTGTTGTCAGACCAAAACATCCGCATCGAGCTAATCAACAGGAATCAATTTCACCCGCAACCCTTGTCATGCCTCCTATGTATTCAGCCATGTCGCTGCGCTGAATGTTGATTCATAAACTGATTTGATCAATGTAAATCAATGGGGGAATTTAATTAATTCTTATTAAATATTGAAACAAACACTTTACAAATTTGTACCAATTTTATTCCCTAAGTTTAAAACAATAATAATTATGCCTTTTCCAAATTACTTTTCTAGATAAATTTAAATTTTAAATCATTCTAAAGATTCTTTTCATGTTATGTCAGTAGAAATTTTTTATATTGATTATAAAGTTTATTAAATTTTCAGCAGATTCATTTTACTAAATGGTCACACTCAATGTGGTTCTGTGGTTTTGTGGCTTTTCACAAAAAACCATGTAACCTCAAAACATAATGAGAAGTTTACTTTTTGATATATCAAAATATAAAAAATAAATTATCTTATTTTATTATTTTAAAAACAAAGAACTATCTCGTGACTTTTAAATAAAACGATTTTAATTAAATTTTGCCTGCTTGACCTGCTACTAAAGTTTAAAAGAGAAAAACATTGCGAAAACAATCTGCAGTCCCACAAAATCGCTGTAACTTTTATAGATTCTTTCCCCCCCACACCTTATATATACTTTTATGCCTATTTTGTTGGCGAGTGTAGAAATTTGTCTCATTTTATGACCGCTTAGTTTGGATCTTTTTCTGTTCTGCCGGAAGCTGAGCACACTTTCCACCAACAACACGTCCTTTGTTCCAATTGTTCCCTACTGCAAAACAAGTCCCTCTGGCACCATAAAAGTTTATTTCTGGAGAGCTGCATGTACGAATGCGTGCGCGATTTGCCTAATTGAGCGGACGAAGCAGAAAATATTGAGCAGCTTTTTCAAAGGCCTTCTTTATTGTTTTCCAGTCAAGCTATACACAAAATTGGTTTACCCGGCCGTGCGTTAAATAAGAAGATCCCTACTTTTTTCATCACGGAGGGATTTCGCTCGGCTGGAGCGGCGTAAAAGGCTCAAGAGCTTAATAAGCGCACTGCCATTAGCATGCCGGCGCAGCGCCTTGCTTAATTCACAGATTGGAATTTATATCTTGGACGGATGGAGAGGTTGTTGAAAGAGCAAAGAGTATAGAAAATTTTGTTAGGGACCTCCCGGGACCACCAATATACAAGTTCGCAAATTGCAAAGCTATAGAAACTAGGAAGAAATTTCACTGTGACTTATCAACAAAAACGGTGATTAAATTAGTTCCTATTTTATTAAATGTATAGCTTCATCAAGCATAATTAAGTTTACCTCATTAATGATTAAGAATAATTTAATATTATATTTTAATACATAATTTTAATTGAATGGAAGCAATTTTTAACCAGGAACAATGCATTAAACATAATGAAAATTAAGCAAAAATACACTTATTAATCAATGTCATTATAAAATAGCTGCTGGTAAAAATAAAATTTTAAAGAGGCACCTCTATTTTACTTCTCCCTAGGAATGTTCTTCCTCCAAATCTTTTAATTTTTTTTTTTAAATCTAGGACGACTAGGACATTATTTGTAAAGAATAAGCTACAGAAAAAAGGCGAAAATTAACAATAATAATAAATATGAACTAAAAAAAATTTGTTTTAATGTTTGTTTTTTATCATTAATGCCGATTAACTCTTTACTTTTGGTTGAACGGATTTGAGGATAACTGTCTGTCCATTTGGAGGTTCCGGTTGATGAGAGGCACACGCACAAGCCTCTGATTAAGAAGTCCATTAATTTCCCGCCCGATTCAATAATAATCCGTGCTTTGGCGTGTTAGGCAGTCCATTAGCAGAATCAGGAACTCATTTGGTCGGAGGGGTCAAGTGAAAATTCATGGGACACACAAGTTTGCCTCACCCTCTGACATGGCGAGTGCAATTATAGTGAGCCAGCCGCTATACTTCCCCCTCACTCCATGTGTGTGTGTGTGACTCACACGTCTTTACACTACTGTTAATTTGTATTATTAGAGCATGCGTGTCCTCAAGCAAATATTGATTTTTTTTCAACAATTTTAATTCAAATCTTAAAAGATTGGAATAGGGTTAAACAATCTTAAAAAAAAATTGATTCTGGAGGGAAATGTGACGTTTAAGGACTCCTTATTGACATAGTCAAATCAAGTCTTTAAAACAATGGTTTGTTAAATCTCCAATAATTGCCCAAAATGGCTTCTATTGTTGTAAAGACTTGATTTGACTATGTCAATAAGAAGTCCTTAAATTTCAAACAAATGTCATTTTTGACACAGCTGCTAAAAAATTATATATAATAGTTATTCGTTCCTTTTTCTTTTTGGTGCTTGAATCAACAAGGAAAATACAAAAACTGTTGATAAATAAAATTTGTATTTTTGGCATTGGTTTGCATTTACAAAAAGTGGCAATTACTTTTGACACTTTTTCTCTTGCTCCACAAATAAATCTATAAAATGAATTAGTCAAAAAAGAAGACTATAGCCAACATTAACCCTAACTATAATTAATAATGTTTATTAACGCGTTGAGTCTTTGAAAATTTAAAGTATTTTTATTATTCTGTGTATGATGTTTGCTTAAATTTTTGGTGTAAGACAGATCTGTATTATCTGTAAGTTAAGGACTTCTTATTGACATAGTCAAATCAAGTCTTTACAACAATAGAAGCCATTTTGGGCAATTATTGGAGATTTAACAAACCATTGTTTTAAAGACTTGATTTGACTATGTCAATAAGGAGTCCTTAAGAACTATTTTTTTAATGAATGAAGTCATTAAGACAAGTAATGATTTTCTGAAGCATCATCTCAGCAAGCAGTGATGACCTGAGTCTATAGCTCAAACTGAGCTCAAAGGACGTCACATTGTGCGCCATAGTCATTAATAAAGAAGTTAGTGATGTCCCTCGTGAATCACGGCTCAGCAGACATAGACCTTGATCAAATTGTCCTGCTGGCCTGAGGTCAATGCTGAGGTCACTTCATTGGAATGCTACACAATTTTTTTTTCAAAACATCTTTAAAATTTTCAACAAGATGCAATTCGTAAAACGTGTAAAACTATTTAAAGAATTTTAAATTGCAAATTGAATATAATAATTATTTAAAATACTCACTTGTTTAATTGACCTTTATTTCTTCAAAAAGTGAATTTATAAAAAAAAAAAAAATAATATTCATAACACAAGAGATCGACAAATTATTTTTGAATAAGGCGAAAGTTATGATGTGTTCCATTAATTAATTATTAATACAACATCTTGACAACCCTTTCTGTTGACAAAGGGTGGCCGGGAAGAATTTGGAATTTTTACAATGCTTAAATTTGAATTTCCGCACGTAATAACAGAGGATTAAACCTGTTTTAAATAGCCGGCTTAAAGGTATTAACGTCGAGCATAATAACAACTCAATAACAAGCCAATATATGTAGACAATTAATCCGGAGTTTAGCTGTAAAATTTATTTTATATGCCACCCAATCAGTTTCCAAAAGAGATGGAATTTCTCATTGGGACAATCCGTCAGAAGAAAAATATTGCACGCAAAGAGAGAAATACACAAGTCACGCCTCCTCGAGCTCTCGCCGCTGTCAATGTCGGCGCATTTTCGCCGATTTCTACTCACCGACGCCGTATTTCTTGTTCTTCGTAGGCACCCACATGTCAGCCGATGCTTCCGAATCCAATTGGCACGCACATTTCACACGTTTTATTCGTAATCCAGTGTCTATTTACTAATTAACATCGCTGCGATCCGACAGCCAGCTTTCAAACCAAATACTATTTTTTCACTCCCCGATCTCCGCCCGCAATGCTCGCCGACGATTCATTGACGTTTTCAGAGTCAGAGCCCGCTCAACAGAGAGCAGCACACAACGGTTTATATAAAACTGAGGGGAATAAAATTATTTGTATTGTAATGATTTTAATTGCAAAAATATATTAAGTATTAAGTAGTATAATTTACGCAAATAATGAAGTATTTATTTTTTTGTTATTTAAAATTAGTAAAGATTTGAAAAATTTCAATATTTTTGAAAATTTCTCTTTCTAAATTATGTGTAAACATACTGATTAAGAGTGCTATATTTATTAAATAATTTACTTTTGTTTTCAAGCTAGCAAATTTAATGAAATGCTACAAATTATCTTGTTAATAACAGTAATTATTTTTATTTGCCATATACATAACAGACTGGGTTTTGTGTGTCATGAGTTAAGCCAATCAAATCTTTATTTTTGTCAATTTCAAAATTAGATATTGAGGAAAATATCTAAATTAATTATTTTGAATGTCTGAAAATTAATCTTCTTCGGCAAGCTCGCATCCTGAAGTTGAGTGTGACATATTTACAAAATTAGACATTCTCTACCAACAGTATTTCAAGTTGATGCAAATTAAAAATTATGCTGAACCAGACGTGGCCAATCACGCCTAAATGAGAGTGAACTAAGGTAGTGGCTACACCTGGCGAATGCACACTGGTTCACAAGCGTGGAGATTTTTCTAATTAAAAGTTGATGGACTTGCCAAAGTAGGCAGACAGGTTGGCTTCCCTCAGCGCCTCTGAGCAGGTCTGAAGTTTTGAAAGAAAATTTTATCCAAGGTTAAAATTAAAAAAATTAGAAACTTACAGGATGTGCATGGCAAACTCTGGCAATATCCTCGGCAGACGCTCCATACTCCATGGCCAAAACAGCTTCGTTGATCATCTCGCCACCTCCCTGAAATAGTATTTTGTAACAGCAGCCAGCACATTTTAGTTCTTATAACTCACAGGTCCAATAATGTGGCAACCCAAAATTCTGTCCGTCGCCTTGTCAGCCAAAATCTTCACAAAGCCGTCGGTCTCATTGTTAGTCTTTGCACGGCTGTTGGCAGCAAATGGGAACTTTCCAACTTTGTATTCAATGCCCTGTTAAAAATAGAAAAATAAAAAATAATAAAATGGAAAGATTTTGCTGTGAAAAATTTACATCACTCTTGAGGTCCTCTTCTGTGCGTCCAACCCAGGCTACTTCAGGATGTGTGTAGATTACGGAGGGGATGCAGTTGTAGTCGATGTGCACTGGGCCCCCAGCAATACCCTCTACACAAACAATTCCTTCATCTTCGGCCTTGTGCGCCAACATAGGGCCGTGAATGCAGTCGCCAATGGCAAAGATGCTACAATTTAAATGATGTTTATTTTTGTAAAGGAAAACTTCTCAACATACTTGGGAACAACGGTCTGGAACCTAGAGTTGACAGGCACTCTTCCCTTCTCATCTCGCTCGATTCCAATTTCCTCGAGGCCAAGGTTTTGAGTGTATGGCCTACGGCCAACACAAACCAGCAGAACATCACATTCCAGCTGGAAATTTTTAAATATAAAACAAACATTTCTTTCACAGTATTTAAAATACCTCTTCCTTCTTCTCTGGGTCCTTGACGTTCTCAACAGACACCAGGACTTTGCCTCCCACCTTCCTTGCGCCAGTCACTTTGGTGCTCAGCTTGAACTTGAGGCCCTGTTTAGTAAGAATTCTCTGGAAACCCTTGGAGACCTCTGCGTCGATACCCAATCCTCCTATTGAACCAAGGAACTCGACAGCAGTGACTTCAGCACCAAGTCGAGACCAGACAGATCCCTGTTATTCAAAATTTTTAATCATTTTCTAATTGAAGCTTAAACAATTTCCTACCAATTCCAAGCCAATTACACCAGCACCAATAAGAACCAGCTTTTCAGGAACTTTTGCCAGCTTCAAAGCTCCCGTGGAAGAAACGATTGTCTCCTCGTCAACCTCAATGCCCGGGAAGGGAGTGACTTCAGAGCCAGTGGCAATCATGATGTTCTTCGTGCGAACAACCTCGCTGGAGCCATCCTCTTTCAAGGCCGTTACTTCATTTGTTCCTGTGATTTTTCCATGGCCATTCACCAAGCGAACCTAATGAAAAGTAGGCTTGGAAATGGAAAACAATTTAATTTTATGTCAAACCTTATTTTGCTTGAATAAATGAACAATTCCACCCGTAAGAGCTTTGACTGCTGTTGCCTTTGCCTCCATCATTTTCTCCAGGTTTAAGGACAATCCAGAGACTGTACACTCTCGTTTTAGAAAATATTTTAAGTAAAAAGTAATTTCATACTTTCAATTCCTCTGTTCTTCAGGTCGTTAGTGTGAGCCATATGATAGTAGTATGAGTTGTTGAGGAGGGCTTTCGATGGAATGCAGCCGACATTCAAGCACGTACCACCAAGTGTTGGATTCTTCTCGATACAAACGGTCTAAATATTATCAAATCACTGGTTAAAAGTTTGATTCAAATTTCAAATGAGATTTTCCCTACGTTCAGTCCCAGCTGAGCAGCCTTGATTGCAGCTACGTAGCCTCCGGGCCCTGACCCGATGACAACCAAGTCGGCCTCCTCGCCGCTCGAGTATGCTCTTCTCTGCATGGAGACCAGAGGGACCAGTCGGCCGCATTGTGGAGGATTTGTCTGAAACAGTAGTGATTTTATTAATCGGTAATATGAAATGAGCCCGCGAGTATAGTTGTTTTCTGCTGCTTGAGTGATAAAATTTGGTGATCAAAGTCAACAGGGTCAGCTGATGAGGACATCTCGTTCTCCTCGTCGGCTATTTATTGAAGCAAAAATACGAAAATATTAATCTTATACGAAACTTACCCGCAGGGATAGACACACGGTTTTTAAAAAGACTTGGCTCATGTTGCTGAACTTGTCAAAAATTTTTGGCTAATCCCTGCCAAATCAAAATTTTGGCCGAAGGTGAGCTGCAGGACAAAAGACAGAAATTTACTTGCAAAGTACCAACATGACAGAATTTTCAGAAGAATATGGCAGAGCTGCCAACATTATTGGGAGGCTTAAAATTAGAAATAATAAGATAAAGATAAATACATAAATTACATTTAAATTAACAACTTCATACAAAAAAATCATTAAAAAGTATCTCATATAAACAAGGGAAGATATTATTTCCTCTATAATATGTAAATTCACATTAATTGATTAGAGTTTTGATAAACTATAAAAGAAAAACAATTTTTCGAAAATTTTCAAAGTTAAGAAAATATTTTTTAATTTCATTAAAATTACAATTAACTGGTTGATTTTGTTGATTTCATAAGTCATACATGTGTCACTGTGTATGTTTGGCATTACCAGAAGTGCTGCGGAAGAGCACCAGTCGGGGGAGGAAAAATAAAGCCCTTGCAAGCCTTTGACAGAAACATTTCGAGTCTAGAAATAGGTCCACTTGCTACATTGGGTGAGAGCTGTAAAAAAATTAATTAATAACTATTTTGAAATAAAATAAAAATATTAACCTGTTGAATAAGTGGGAAATAATTGTTGACGATGACAATAAACATTTTGTGGAATTGCTTTTGATATGTAGAACACAGCAAATGCCCTGCCACCTCCAAGCAAGTCAGAAGAATTGTAGCCGATATATCAGGTCTTGGGTCTAGAATTTTGTAAAGATATATTATATAAAACAGTGCATAGGGAGTAGGGACAAGCAAAAGTGATAATACAAACCAAGATTTAAGAGTGATGCAAGCCATGTCCAAATTTTGGCAAGCGTGGGTGGAGGTTGAGATGAAATGTCTCGAGGCAATTTGGAGATAAGTATTGCAAAGAATAAATGGGCAGTACCAGTCATCCTTTTCAAATACTTGTCTTGTGGCTCTATTTTTCCATCCTCATCATATTTATACCCCAAAGATCTAAAATTAATCATAATTGATTTGAAAAAATTATTTTTTAACAAAAAGGGATGTACGTTACTTGTAATAGTTCTCGTCAGATGAACCTGCAGGTCTAGGGGAATAATACGGAACAAGGAATGGGCACTTTGTGTAAAAATGAGCTAACAGCAAGTCCCCAAATTCAGGGAATTCGGACCATATTGTCAATGCTACAGCTGCAATTGCAAAAGCACTATCAGGTTTGCTGGAAACAATCTGCTCTCCTTGCTCCTGCAAAATGTATTTAAAATGTTATGTAAAAAATGAAATCCACAACTTACAACTATTCTCTCGGCAAGCAAATTTGTGCAGTAAGCAATTCCTTGTGGGTGCGAGTTTGCAGATATTACTGTGCCAGTAACCTCAACTGTTTGGCCTCTTAACACAGCCTGAAGACGTTGCAATTTGTCCTTTAAGTGCGAATTACTCACAGCAGATATAGCATTCAACGGTGTGTTAACCGATTTCTGAAAAATAAATGTTAATCAAGATAGAAATATCACTAAAAACATACCTGTAGCTGGAATCTGAGCTTTTTCATCGACTGATCCGTTTCGAATGGCTTGACGAGGTTCAAACGCTGCTCTAAGAAAGCTTGCAGCCTAGTCAGTTCAGCTAAGTTCTCCCTTGAAATAAAACCCTCCAATCCTTAAAAAACAATAGAATTTATATTAATTTAGAACCAGATTCTGAAATTTTATAAAACATATTTACCAGTTACTGTAGGCTTTTCTTGCGTTGGCTCTAGTGCTTTTGGAGTAGGAGCAACAATTTCTCTTTGTAGAGGTCTTACAACATTCTCTGGTGGTTGGGCAGCCTGTACGGGTTCATAAGCAGGTGGAGTTGCAGGCTCAGCCTTCACCTCTGCAATGACTGGTCGATTGGCCTCTTCTTTCACCTTTTTTATACCCTCTGCAAAAATATTCTAATTCATAAGAAGTGAAATGAAATTACATTTATTAAAAGTACCCAATTTTCCATTAATTGCAGAAAAACCCGCCTCTAAGCTTTGGACGAGTGCTTCTGATGTTGTCAGATCCAAATTGCTCACTTCTCCAACCTAATTTGCCATTTAACAAATATTGACAATGTCATCTACACATTAAATTAAATTTTTTATTATCTTACTTTGCACTGCTTGCTGAGAGTTTCCATCATACCTGTCAGATTTTTAATTGCAGCCACTTCTTGTGTAATGGTGCCTCCAGAAATAATTTCATCCCTAAATGGAAAAGCCCTGTGAAAATTGTTTCATTAGCCTGCCTACGAAAATTTTCATTTTACTTCAAAACATCTGAAAGCTGCTGGTACTTTTCTCTGAACTTGTGTTGGTTGGAGACGATTTTCTCGAGCAACTCTCGTTTCGCTTTGAGCTCTTCCCGCTTCCGTAAGTCGAATTTACTTGCGTCATCAATGATCTTTTCAATTTTCTTTTCCTGCTCCACGTTTTTCTTTGACTGAAGCTGTAGGACAAGAGCTGTTCGGTTGCGCTCCAAGTTTTCCAAGCCCTCGGATTCATTCTGCAAAGCGGCCTCTTCCTCTCGTCGCTCCTTTTCTCTCTGCTTGGCTCGCTCTTCCAGAGTAGCTCGAATTGCAATCGAGTACGCCCTCAGCTTAGCAACTCTGTTTAGCACAGCATCCTCCACGTCTCGTAGTCTCTCAAGTTCCATGTTTTCCAAAATTCGCCTTTGCACTGAATCTGCATCATCTGCGTCTGCATTTTTCAGGCTTGTTACCCCTTCAAATTTATCGTCAAGCTTGGATGAGGAAAGAGACTCCACAAGGATGCTGCTGCTTGTTTTGATCACATATTCCTGCAGATAATAATAGATATTATTATAAAAGTAGAGAGCCCCAAATTATTGTAAATAAATATGCTTGCTAAATTTTACCTCTTCAACTTTCAACTCCAGGGCCAATGTCTCCTCTGCTCTCTTTGCTTCGCAAATTTTTGTCGCCTTTAGTAAGGCAGAGAGCTTGATTTCTTCGCAAACTGCTGAGCCTGCTTTCATCTAAAAATTTTTATTTTATTTTTATTGAACGTATCAAAATAAATTTTATAAACGGCTCACAGTCATACTCCGAGTGATTCTCCTTCCTGGCGTTTCCAATTCGTCCATCATTGTACTAAACTATAACGGTTCAAATTTTTAAAACTGAGAGGTTTCCGTTGAAATAAGTTAATGAAATTTTGAAATTCTTTTATATAGCTATATAAACAGCTAAAATTCTAATAATATTAACGATTTTCTGCCTTGTGTCTTCTCATCTTATTGTTGTTTTGCTTCCAATTTTTCTGGAAATTGTTTCTATGTTTCTCTTCTCTGATTGGCCAGCGCTTGTGTTACTCCAGCCAATGAGCTGATGTCATTTAATTTAACTTTGTCCAACAACTGGCGGGAAGCCAGCAGATGGCGGGAAAATGATTTTGCTACAGAACAAAATTCTATAATAAATGTAATAAAAGTCACATAATATTTTTACAGAAAAGTAGATATTTAAGGTGCGTGAGAGGGGCCCCAGTTTCTTCTGAACCGACAAAAAATGAAATGTTATTGAGGGCGGGTTTTTAAGGTCACCCGTGCCATAAGTAATAAAATGCTGAGCATAATAATAAACTTTATAATAATGAGATTTACATATATTATATGTAAATCTCATTATTATAAAGTTTATTATTTATCTGATTTGTATCATATTTCACTATTTTTATTAATTTTGATGAAAATTAAAATACCTGCTTCTCTACCAGATAATTTGATTATTATTATCATAAGAATGGACTAGTGTATGAATTTAATTAAGTGTATGCAATCAACAGAAAAATAGCAATGTCAATTATAATGCACAAATTTATTGATAATTTATTTTTTATTATTTGACACAAATAAATTCTTGAACCTGAGCCACACACAGTATGCGTCAAACACAAACATGTACCCTGAAAATTGTTATCGATAAGTTTATTTTAATTAATTTGTCGTAATATTCAGCTTACTTGCAGTAGTTCCAATTATTTTGTGAGCATCTTCATAATGTGGACTAAGCTCGCTTTTCACTCTCTGCATCCAAGCAGCCAGTTTTGGGCGATTTAACCCTGGATTATAGTGCACCATTCCTGCAGAAAAATCAATTAATAATTTTCCCAGTACGTTTAAAAATTATTAGTATAGAAAAATTATTAGAATAAGTCTTATTACGTGGTTGTTCAATTTCACATGCACCAAGTAGGTCAGCGATAGAAATTTTATCTCCCGCCAAGAATGGTCTGTCTCGAAGCCATATGTTTTCAATTTTGTCAAGAGTTTCATTCATCTGCGCCAACCTCTGCTTAATTACATGCTTATTTGGAGGGCGACCACTTAAAATTGGCAAAAGGATCTATAATGCATTTTCCTTAATTGAAATAATTAATAATGGATATTTAAACAATCTTCTTACCTTTTCCCTGACATAGAGGAAGCAATGTGCTCGTGTATTTAAATGTTGCCACTCTAAGTACTCATCGACTCTAGCTTGCAATTTACTGTCCTTTGGGTACCAGTGATCGGGCACATTATTTTCACGACAAAAATACCTCAGAATTGCTACGCTGAAAAAAATTTCAGTTATTTGCGATAAAAATTATTAATAATTGGAGTGTAATTCCGTAAATTCTACATTCTATTCCGATAGTCCTACCAGGATTTAGCATTAATGAGAAAATGGAAAAAATGCTTATCACTGGAGAACTACTGACAAAGATAAGAATATCCCACATTAATCATTTTTGTTTCGATCAATTTAATTTAATTGGTTTTTACCTTTCAGTCAACTTAAATCCATTATGATCAATGGCAGGCACTAGGCCAAATGCATTTACATTTGCCTTAAACTCTTTTGAGCG
Organism: Neocloeon triangulifer; assembly: GCF_031216515.1. Taxonomy (NCBI): domain Eukaryota; kingdom Metazoa; phylum Arthropoda; class Insecta; order Ephemeroptera; family Baetidae; genus Neocloeon; species Neocloeon triangulifer. Next base: position 10,312,997 of record NW_026775554.1, on the reverse strand, counting down.
CTGTTCACCTGAAGAAAATAAATTATTATAGATTTCTCAACCCAGTGAACAGATAAAATTTTTAATACCTTTGGCCAGGTTCACACTCTTTGCTTCAAAATTGATATGATTCTTTTTCAAAAAGATATACAGCGCCCTTGATGGCTGCGACATCAAGTTGTAGTAAAGTTTTAAAGACATTCTGACGGGCCTCAAATTTTGGCAATATTGTTATTATGGTGATCCAACAGTAGCATAAAATCACTTAAAACTAAAAAATTGATACGACAAACAAAATCATTTTGATAAGAGCTGCAGATGAACTACTAAAGGTCCAAAGTCATTTTTAGAATTTACCATCGGCAACGGCCCGGCCCACTTATTAACACAAACTTCCTACGTCTCCCCCTCGTGGAGATAAATTGAAGTTTTAAAAATATAAAATGCGCGTTGGTTATGAACCATATATAAAATTTAATGCTTATAACATTGTTGTTGGCTGCTTAGTGCTTATTCATTGAAAAAAAAACTGAAAATTTTAATTTTTTTATAACAAATTATATAGCAAGCATAACTTTTATTTACTGTACCACACAATGCAAAAAAAACTATTAATAATACAACAATAAGAAATTTTGGTATATAACACAATTAAAATGTATAAAAAAAATATATATCAACAGCTTTGAATCAAAATTGTGAACAATTACAATTTTGCGCCCCCTTCTCCTGAAAAATAGATACAGCTCTTAAAGTTTTGACTTTTCCGATTCTTCTCCGAACATCTTACTAAAGGACGAGTTGCTAGAATCTCCATCGTATTTGCTCATAACTAGTCGCACAACCTTATGAGCCTCCTCATAGGAAGGACCGATTTCTTTTTTCACACGGTCCATCCAGGCTGCAAGGACAGGGCGGTTTGCGAAAGGATCGAATCCAGCCATGCCTGCAATTTCATTATTTTCTGTAAGTATATTTTTAAAAATTAACCATTTTTAAAATTTACGTGGTTGCTCTATTTCGCAGGCGCCAAGAATATCTGCAATGGAAATTTGGTGGCTGTTCAAGAACGGAGTGTCTTTGAGCCAGATATTTTCAATCTTATCAAGAGTCTCGTTCATAGACTTCATCCATTTGTTCAGGTCTTTCTCAGTGGGAGGCTTGCCTGTCATAAGGGGCATCAGAAACTGAAAAGAAGAATTTTTTTTAAACGAAACAGTTAATTATTATTATTATTTATTTATTATTATTATGAAACAAAACAGTTAATATATAATTCAATGAATTTTCACCTTCACTCGGAAGTACATGGCACAGTTTGCCCTTGTGTTGAGATGCTGCCACTCTAAGTATTCATCAATCCTGGCTTGCAATTTTGAGTCTTTTGGATACCAATGATCGGCAACTCCTTTTTCTCGGCTCAAGTATCTCAAAATAGCCACACTACAAAAATAATAATTAATGTGCCAACTCTAGCTTTTAAAATATTATATAATATTATTATAAAATGAATTTAATTCTTAAAAAATATTATTCGTAATAAAAAGTTTACAATATAAATTGTGAATATTTTAATACAAACCTTTCAGTGAGCTTGAATCCATTGTCATCGATGACGGGCACCAAACCAAAGGGGTTGACATTAGTTTTGTACTCATCAGAAAAGTGTTGTCCTTAACATTTTTAATTACAGACAAAGCCCAAAAAATAAAATTAAAAAAATTACAAATGCACCTTTTTTTAGGTCAATCCGTTTAGGTTCAAAAGGGATGTTAGTTTTCCTGAGGAACATGTACACAGCCCTTGCAGGCTGCGACATGAGGTCAAAGTACAATTTCATAGACATTTTACTTTTACTTCGTCGTTTTTATCCTGTCATGAAAAAAAGAAATGTGAATACAGAGAAATTTAAAAAAAAAAAAAGACAAATAGGGTGTTTCAGTTAATGTACTCACAATCAGTTTATATTTTTCAGAGATTGTGATTATGTTTGTTCAAGTTTGAATTAAAATATGCAATTAAAACTTGACCATTTCCCCAAATGACCATTTGATAGATTACGATATGAATTAATGACGACGACTGAAGACTGAAGAGATAGCACTGATAGCAGCTCAGAGCACATATCTCATTTTTCTCATATCTCATTAAATATAATACAGTGTATGTACGCCGCCCTTGTATGTATGAGGTGACTTAGAGGCGACTTTAAGATTTCATCTGAGGGCCATGAAAATTGTATTTCGGCAAACAGTATAATTTAAACAAAAGAGAGAAATCAAAAATGGAAAAAAATTCTTATTTATATTTACTGGTCTAGAGCGAGGCGGACCTTTTTCCACGTGAAAAACAGCAAAAAAGGGCAAAGTACAGCAGCAGCAAAAATGGAGGGAGAAAGAAAAATTAGAAGGAAACAGATTCACTAGCGCACAATAATGGTTACTTGATAAAAAAAATTAAGTGGCTAAAATTTTAAAATAACAACTAACAACCTGATGATAAAGACGATGATAAACAACAAAGACGAGGGGGGCGTATCTTTTTCTGCAGCACGGATGGCAAGCAGGTTGCATAGTTTTGTTTCCTGCAGGCGTTTATAACACATGCGTATGTTTTTAACTATAATATAATTATATTCAATTAATTATCAAATTGTTATGCATAAATATAGTACTGCTAACAATAAAATTAAAATACTGAATCAAAAAAAGCTCAAACAGATCTCAAAACTCCTAAAGTGATAAAAGGATTCATGAAATATGCACCTATAGTATATAAATTTAATTATAATTATACTAATTTTAATGAAATAGCAAAGATAATTAACTGGAGCAGATTTTTATTTTAACAAAAACAATTTAATATTTATTATAATAATTATCTTCTCAACTAAAAACAAAACAAAATTCACTTTGCTTTAATTGGGCAGGATATTTTTCCTTATTTTAAAAATTACTTGCAGATTAAAAATAAAAACATAGATTTTTACATATCCAAAATGCCCAACACATTAATATGTATGCATCTTACAATTCACACAGCAGGTGGTAGCAATTTATATTTAGACGCGCGATTAACAAGCAGACAGAGCGCAGAACGTTTATTTATCCGAGTGCATATCTCAGAAGCTTCACATATGCTATTCTCAACGGAATGCTGGAAGTTAAATACGGACAATACGGTATTGATACTTTTTATGGAGCTGAAGGGCTATTATATAGCCGAAAAATGTAACAGGCAAATAAAAATCATTTGGAGTTAAATAACAGAAGCAACTAGCTCAAAACGGACTTCTTCCCAGAGAGGATTGTTGTCAAAGTTTGATGTCTCGCGTTTGCGCTTCTTTTACAACTGAAATAATTTAGATTTTCATGAAACACCAGCTCTCACTTAATTATTCAGATGCAATACCTTGACAAAGTCAGCATCTGGGGAAATATCCCAAGGCAAGACAAACAATCTTGATGGCAGAGGAGTGCAGTGTGTTGAATTATAATCCTGCAAATATCTTCGTGCCTAGTTTTAAAAACATTGCCGTAAATTTAATAACAATTATTATTATCTGATTATGTTTTACCAAGAATAATGTTAGCTGAATTTTGGTGAGCTCTTTGAAATCAGCTTCCTCACCAATCATCATAGGGTACTTGCTAGAGTACTCGGAAACATATGATGCCAAAATAGACGTACACAGATCTTCGTTAACATTGAATTTCCGAAGAAGTGACACTAAAAGAGAAAAGAAATTGTAATTTACAATTAATAACAACAAATTGAATGCATACATTGCTCAGCTGGGTTCCCAGTTGACAGCCAATCATGCAAGACATCCAATGCTTTGTCTTCGACTAGACGTGGGTAACGATGTTGCAAAACCTTGATGACCAAATTGTTTCCTCGATTTGTTGCCAGGATGTCAGGACTGTGCAAAAAAAATTAATAACAGATGTAGAAAAATAATATGAAAGTAAAAATTTCAATTGTTACAATACACCATGTAATCCAATAAAATTGAGAAGCTTGAAAAATAAATAATTTATCAACTTACTCAATCGCTATGATTTCATCCTGAGTACGCCTAAAGAATAGGGTTGGCCCAGGGTACCGTGAGAGCTGAGCAGCATTGTTGAGATTCATGTAATCACGTACAATTCTTTTCACCAAAGGTCCCCAGCTACTAGGAAAACGAGCTTGCGCGAGAGGAACCACGTCATCAAAAGAAGCGTCCACAATCTAGTTATGGGACACAATTTAAGTAACTCATATCATTTTGGTTTCATTTTCATTGCAATAAAACTAACAGCGCCTTTCACTTCAGGGTAATTCATTGAAGCCCAGGAGAGCGCGTAACCACCAATGCTCCAAGCAAACAGAATGATGTTCTCTGGCTGGAAGTTGAGTTTGTTGATGGCAAATTGCATGACTGTGTCCATCCCGTTGGCTACGTGGTCAGGATAAGGTGAGCCCTGCAAGTTTTCTCAGTTTTTAATTTGATTTCTTGCTAATTAATTTTTCTCACCGAACTCCAGCCAAATCCAGGGTAGTTCCAACCTAAGACCGAATATCCACAGCCAAGAGGAGTAGCCATTATGCCAATTTCGTAAAAGCCTGCATTTCCTTCACAGCAAATAACCAAGATGTCTCCGTTGTCATGCCTTTTAAATTTTTGTAATAACCATAAATTAAATAAATATTTGGTTAATTCTTTACTACCTTTTCCTCCGGTCCACAAAGACTGAGTCGAGCTCGTTACCGTCCCGAGTCAGCATTTTAAATCTGTCAGCCCTGTTTTCTTCTATCAACTTTGTCCGTCCCTGAACAATGGCATTGTCTGGGGATTCCAACTGGTTAAAAAATAATTCTTAATTTTCAAAATACAACCAACCTATAAAGAATTGGAGAGTACGAATACTGCCTGGGAACATGAGCTTGTAGCCCACACCGTGTGCCACCATGTAACCAATTGTCTTGATTGGTAGCGACAGAATATTGTCCAGCAAGCTATTCGAGTTTTGAGAACTGGTTGTGTTGAGGAAAATTCTCTGCTTCGACTCGTCCCTTGAATAACAAATAATTTCGAAACTGTTTGAAACTAACGTCATTGGCAATTATCCTTCCCTGGTCAATGCCAGGTTTTTATTATTTGAGAACAGCAATAAATTAAATTTGTAAAATACCCTTCAGTCTCATTCCATCTGAACTCAACGGGCCATGATGAGAAGTCAAAATCGTACTTTAGAAGCGTTCTCTGAAAATAACATAAGCCATTATAAATAAATTGTAAATATTAATTCCTGTATTTGTAACCTTGTGTGTTTTCATATCTTTCTGAGCCTCTATTAGTGTTCTCAGGAAGGAGATGTAGACTTCATTGGTGGAACGGCCAACTGCCCTGAGGCCGTAGGAGGCAGCAAGCAGCAGCCCAATTCCAGTGAGAGCCACATAACATTTACGATAAAGGGCAAAGCCAATGACTGGTATTGAGATCACCTTCAGGTTCAAGAGAACCCAAAACTGCAATAATACGATTAATTAAAAATTATGGGCATCTTTCATTATTTATTTGTCTATACATACCGACTTAATCACAACGTCGCCCCATCTTTCAAGCAGCTTTGGTTCATAATTAAAGCCCTGCAATATAAAAGTTAATAAATTCCCTAAGGTTAAATGTTATGACATCAAGGAAAAAAAATAGCAAAAATTTCAGCAGATTTGATTCTCCTGTTTTGGTAGCTTCAGTTTATATTTCGAAGACAGAAATTTAAGAATTTATTTCTACTACATACATAAATCGCATACATAAATCTATACAAACACACGAGACTTGTCACTGATTTTGTAAAATCTTTTATAACCCAGGATTTGCGTCGTTAAAAGTTGCTGAGAGTGGTGATGCAGCAAATTTTTCCATGCAAGTAGGGATAGAGACTAATAATTGCACTTGAGACTGGTTATTCAACATGTTAATGATAAATAGGTTCTGAAACTTTCACTCTCAAATCAAGACGACGAGTGCTTTCCACAGATTTTAGTTTTTGTTACCTGACTGGCGGCCGTGGAGTGAATTCGGTACAGACGCGGGCTGCTCAGGCATTGTATCAAGATTTTAAAGTAAACCGGAGCCATCGAAGAGGAAAAAATATTGCGGATCGGAGCCTACTCTTCAGCCATCGCCAGTGAGCGAGCAATAGAAATTTATCAACAAAGGGGGCGGAGCCAAAAAGTTTGCAAAACACAGCTGGTCTGGAAAACGATAATACAGTGGCAAAAGTGTCACCAAAGATAATATTTATTTTTGTGTTATCAAAATTTAATTTTTTTCGTCGTATTGGTCTAACTCTGATCAGCGTGTTTTGCTATTTAGTCAAAATTTGTCGGAGAGGAAAGAGTGCGCGAGTTTTCGAATAGTGGCGCGCGTTGTGTTCGTCACTTGTTGGATTTTAGTTCGTCGCGGCTCCGCGCATTACGATCGTGACATGGCGTCCGAGAAGGAAGTTGACTGTTGAGGACTCGCTCGAACCATTGTTTTTTATGAATTTTTATTATTTCCACCGCCATAATAAGAGCCGAGTACATTTAAAAGATTCTTGCATTGATGGTAATGCATGCAAGGAAACCCCAAAGGATCAACGATGGGTACGCCCGGCGAAATTGCTCGCCCAAAATGCACACTGACACAAGCCCCGACATTCGCCATTGTTCCGACGTCGAAAATGGACGTCGACGAATTTTTAATTTTGCCCCCGAGTCCCTCTGCACCTATTTAAGCGTTCGCTTACACTCTCGTTTTGTGTTTCAGGTACTTCGAGAAGCACCAGACCCATCCGTATCAGGTATGCGGGGCCTTCAGGTTGCCCCTAGTCGCCCGCCCGCCCCGGTCCACTGACACAAGTGACCGCTCGAAGAGTCGCGACCCCGCATTGTTTATTTGTCAATTAGTCCCATTAACGAGCTGTCCGGCACAAATAATTTGTCCTGAAAAGTCTTACTAGTTGCCCAAGAGTATTAGACAAAACAAATTTTGATCCCGCCTATTTTGGTTTCCTTAACCTGGAGGATTCAAATTCAAGATAGCCTCGAGCAATTCTCACTTGGACGCGAATGTAGAAAAAAAGACGAAAACTTTTTTTGTCCACCTGCCAATCACATAGTTGACTTCAAAGACAATCTTCATGACGTTTCGTTTCGATTTTTATTTTAGAATTCCAAATACGGAGGTTCTAAAAGCTACTCATCAGACAGATCCTATGGGCATGATCGAATGCGGGACTCCCCTAATGGAAACTCGTACAGATCTGATAGTCCAGATTCACAAAGTCCTAGAGAAAGAAATTATCAAAGTAAAAGCTCCTATCTGCAGAAAATCAGGGACAAGGAGAGAGATAGTCGAGACTATAAATCCTCGAGGGACAAATATTCAGGTAAAAAGCTTCAACATTTTCGCAAGTTTATTAACAAATTCTAGAACACACAATTTTTATTTAATTAATCATACAAATTAACTACTAGTTAATCGAATGATTTTTTATTCAATATTTTTCATTTTAACAACATATTTTTTAATAATCTATATTAAAAAAATTGAATAGCTGCTTTTCTTACCTTTTAATATAATATCCAATCAGTAAATAAAATTTTTGTTTTTTACCCTTTTGGGAAATAAAATTTGTATTTTCAATAAACACTTATTTTAAACATTCTTAGTTATGGGAGGCTAATTTTTGCAATCAAAGAAAAGATGTAGTTATGTATTTTAAATACGCAAAGAATGTTATCAGAAAAGAAATTTTATCGTGTGAAATATATATATTTTTAATAACACTTATTTTAAATATTCATAAATATGGGATTTTTAATCAAGGAAAGTATGTAGATTATGCTTTTAAAATATACAAAGAAAGTTACCTCAAGCAACTGCTTGTGTAAACATTCAAAAAGTCATTTCTATATCCAGATTCAAGATCATCTCCAAAAAGAAGCAGAGACAGTCGAGATTCTGAATACAGAAGCAACCATGACCGAGGCTCAGACGTGAGTGACAGAAGAGTAAATTTAAAACAAGCACCTACAGCTCATGATTGCCAGGAGAAACGTGATGACCGCGATCGAGGGCCCCGAGTGGGTGATTGGTCGGAACACATCAGTTCATCAGGCAAAAAGTATTACTACAATTGTAAAACAGAAGTATCTCAGTGGGAAAAGCCGCGAGAGTGGCTGGACAGAGAAAGGGACAGGGGCAGGAGTTTCAAGGAGAGAGACACTGACAGGGATAGAGGATATAGTAGCAGCTCGAGAAGTTCAAGTAGGACAAGTAAGTTATGCCCTTCAGTAGTTACCTTTTGGAAAATCAGAATTAATTCGGGTCCGCCAAGATGATGAAATCCAAATATTTTGTTGCAAGCGCGGCTGCTTAAAATCCCCTTAATTTATAATATTTCCATTTAAAATCCCCCTTCACTTAAAGTATTCTGATTGTGTGATGTGTTAAGATGAATGTTTAGACTTGTTAAAATTTTTTAATTTCCTTACGAGGTTATAAAATAAATTATTGCAATGATTTGAGTCTTGTTGTAAACTCAATCATTTAATTCTTGAAAAAAAAATTATTTAAATTTAGGATATTTTTCCTTAAAGATTTACTTAACAATTTTATTTTTGTAGCACATGATAAACATTCCAACGCAAGGAGTAGCGGCAGTAGCAGAGACCAGAAGAGCAGTTCAAGTCGCCAGTCTGATAGGGAAAATTACTACCAATCTTCAAGAGATGATGAGTCACACGAAAGAAGAAAACACACACTTGATGGCAAGTTCTTTTTTAAAATGAAATTCATACCAACATACAATCTCAAATTTTTTTTATCGACTGAAAAGAATAAATAATAATAATATAAAGCAAGGGATAATAAGTTGGGATTAATTTATTAATTATGTCTATTCGTGTATATTCTTGCTTATCATATTATTTATCTAGTTGCAGAAATAATTTTTCCTTGGGTTAAAAGTATTAGACTACTGCGAAGGCTCCCTTAAAATCAATAATACTAAATTTGCTAAACATTGTAATTATTTTACCTAAATGAGTTGCTGATAAGTTTTTATCTTTAGAATCGCAAGACATGGATATTTCCCCAGGAGACAGCACACCAACTTCTGAGACGTCGTACTCACGCACGACTCCTAACACGGCTGCCTCGGAGCACCCACATCACTCTCATTCAAGATTAGGTGGCCACCATGCGACATCGTCTGTGGCCTCCTCCACCCCAGCAACCCCTCAAAGGGGTTTTCCAGGAGGAAAGCAGCACCCCGCTCCTCAGCAGGTAAGTTCTAGTTCCCATAGTGATGCACTTCTTACAAAACAGCGTATTACTTAATTGAGTAAAAATCCTTGTTAAATTTTATTATCGAGAAACCAATTAAAACTTTAAAGTTACTAATATAAATTTGAAAAGGAGCAAAAAGTAACAAGAAATTGAATACAGTATTTAGTAAAACAAAACTTTGTACAGTTAGTCAACAATGAAGTAAGGGTAAAAGTTAGAAAAGGTTAGCTGGTAAGCTTTGAATAAGCAAAATCATGATCATAGTCATGTTCAGATTATTATTTTTCTTTAGATTGTTCTGAATTATGTGAAAATGTTTATTTTAAAGCACTTTCTGAAATTAATTTGATTAAACATAAGTTTTTAATCAGTTTCTTTGCCATAAAATTTTCTAAGAAATTAGCAATTACTCTCCATCATAAGTTGACTACTTTTTGCTTCCGAAAAAAGAATTATAAACTTTATTTCCATGATCAGCCACACTTTGATGCTGAGCATTTTAGCAGACCTCTGCTTGTTGTTGAATCTTTCTGCTCACTTTTCAATTTTTTTCTTATTTTTCTTTTTAATTATTTGAGTTAAACAATAGCAACAAAGAGGCTAAAAGCAAATTTTTTCAAATGACAATAGTTTTATTGTGATTTTTTTTCTTTTATAAAACCCGAACAATTGCTGGCGCAAATTGCTTTTGTGATCTCGTCAGAACTCAAACTTGTTAGTTAGATTCTAGTAAGATACTTACTAAAAATTCAATGTTAATTCATATTCTTTCCCAAAATAAAGATCCACTGAAGAGCTTTTATTTAATTTGAGTTAAATTACTTTTAAATTCCCCTTTTTCTCTCCATTCATTACTTTCAACTGAAACCCAAATTAATTAAATCACATTCTGTTTATTAATTTGAAAAAAGAATTTGCAGTTGAATAATGAATATTTCTTGTATTCTTCAGGCAAGTCCATCTTCGACACCCACCTCAGCCTCCGCACCGCAGATGTCACTGGCCAGTTTGCCACGACTGCTCTCACAAATAACAGCCGCTGGCTCCAAGGGGCTTGGAGATCAATCGGAGCTGTCACCGCAAAAGGCGTTGCAGACAATTCAGACGGCTCTGATGCTCTCGCGGCAGGTCTCCCTTGAGCAGCCCAGCTTCGACGCCAACAACCACCATGGCCTCAATGCCCTGTCATCAGCGTCAGCAGTCGGAGTTGCTTCAACATCGGCGCCACAGCCTCTAAAGGTGGACACGAGCAGCGGGGCTGCGCCTGCCGAGGGGCCGCCTACGCCGACCCACTCAGAGTCACAGGACTACCAGGACCCTAGAAAAGGTGAGATTATTATCAAGTATTTGAATTTTTTTTACTGATTTGCACAAAACAAAGATATTAAACGCAAATTTGAGAGAGGTTACTTCCCCAAATAACTATTTTTTATCTCTGAAGTAATACACAAATTTAAATAGAAGTACAACCAGTTTTGTTAACCATGTGTACTTTCTTTATTTAATCCAATTCAACCCTCTCTACTATCTTCGTTTGAGAGATCTATTTAAATATTATATTTAAAATATTTGTAATCAAAGAGTTAAAAATTAGGGAAGAATACTTTGCCAAAATTATTCAGTTGGTGCCAAAAACATCCCTAAATGTTGTGTGTATTTCCATAGTATTATTCCATAGCAAATTTCTATCATTCTAGCTAGGCTAGCAAGGTTCGTTATTTGTGGATTTATGTCATTCTCTATCGGAACATCTAACTATTTCTTTGTAAAATATACAGTTACATGTACAAAAAGAAGTTTAATACTAAAAATTTTACCCATATTGATATGCATAATTTATACACACATTTCCAAATTATCAATTCATCTCAGTATTAATTTACTTGCAGTATGTTTGAAATTACTGAATTTTCTTATTGCTCTGCTAAGAACCATTGTTTTTCTATTAGTTTTATTGCATATTATTATATTATATAGTTCATATAGTTGTTGTCGCAAAAAGAAGCCCCACCTGTAGATATTAAAAAATTTAAAAAGCTGCTTATTCCTTTGTTGTACAACCTGGTTTATTTTATTTTTCAGCTAACAGTCCTCCAAGCAGCCTGAGTTCACTGCAGAGTTTATCAGGGAGCAGCACACTGCAAGCGTTAAGGCCGCAGGGTCCGAACCTCACGCCCAGTTTGGCGAATTTCTACAGAGATGACCTCGTGAACCACGTCCGCGGTATGCCAGCGGAACTTGTGGAGAAACAGGTGCGTTTGTGTTGAAATGTTAAAAATATTTGATTCCAAACTTAACAACAACAAAAATCAACCACAGGCTCAGAAGCTGAATGACGAAGCATACATTCTGGGCAGCCTTCATTGTACCAAAGTGTCCGCTGAACTTAAAATGGCGCGCTCAAGGGTCAGGCAGACGGAAATTCAAGCAACTTTGCAAGAACAAAGGTAGATTATTTGGATTCCACGTTGATTGGTTTTATTAATTTTTGCATTGATGGTTTCAGAATTTTGTTCCTCCGTCAGCAAATACAGAACCTTGAGGAGCTGAAGTCACAAAACTCTTTCATGTCGGACTCATAGTGGGAAAATAATTGGAATGGAAGCGGAAAAGCTCGCTCGACGGGGTGGATTTAGAAATTATATATTCAATTGGGGTGGTTGCAGCAGCTAACAGGAAGTGGCGACAATTGTTCTGTTCCTCTGAAATGCAAATCCTAGCACTAATTGCTGGTTTGTGATAATGGACAGTGAGAAGAGTAAAAACGCGCGCGTGAAACTTCATCATCGATCATCACTGACTGTCTCTTTGGACTTTGCATTGCATATAATTTTATTTTTTACACTTGACCAATTCAACAGTGTCCCATTTTAACTTGTGCTCCTGATCGTTTTTGTCGTGCAGAGAATCAATCTATTAATCTACTAATCAACCAGTTTGCCTCAGTCAGAAGAAAAATCCGTTACTAAACTTCAGATTTCTGAATTCTGTTTTGATGGTTCTGCAAAAGCGTGAATTTTCTTGGTTCTTTGGTGACGCAAAATTTGCACGAGGTGAACAGCCTTCGGGAGTTGAAATTGTTTCTGTCTGCCTGGAACTTTTAAGGGATGGCGCGACTGCTGAAAGTAACAGCAAGAGAGAGAGAAACCGAAAGGAAAGCGGCGGATTCATTGCATTTAGATTAATGTTATAGGACTTGCATATAATCTTAAAGATAAAAAAAACAAGGCTTTTTGTAAATAATTAACAAAAGATGAAAAAATTTAATCGTAATTATTCGCGTTCGAAACTTCTCAAACTATAAACAAATCGCTCCCCTCTCTCTTCTCATATTTTCTTCTCCATCAGCCAAATTCAATAGACCCAGTTTGAGAAGTTGTCCGACCCATCATTATTTAGATTGAGGTGTCCAAAACAACTTAAAAAGGAGAACAGCAGCAAACATAAATGTACTCGTCGCCAACAAAGCTGTAGATATTCTTTTTATCCAAACTTTTGTCGATTCGGTTATCATTGTAAATAATAAAACTGCCTAAAAAGCGATTTAAACTTTTTTATTTCATAAAAAAAAAATACTGCTAAGGTTGACTAGTTATTTTCATGTGATGTTTTTAAATTGTAGTCAGAAAATACAAATAAATTACAGTCAAAGGAATAATCTTTCCCTGGTCAATGAACTTTATTTGGATTATACTTAGCGTGAAATAAGCAAAATACGAAACGACAGGTTTCCATATGATTCTCCAACTCTAAACCCTTGAAATGAAAATAATTTGAATAAAAGTTAAATTTTAATGAAGATTCTGTTAATAAAAGAAAATATTAAATGAGAGCGAAAATGAGCAGACGTCTGGTCTTATCGTCGCCCCATTCACTTTAGCAAGCAGCGAAAAGGGCAAAAGTTGAATCAGACAGAACTGGGGCGGTCGGCGCGGGGGTGGGAGTGGGGGTGGCTGCGATCGATACCCATGGCGAACGCCGTCGGAAGCTGCGACTGGTTGTCAGGCAGCTCAGTTGTTGGCCCACTCGTCGCCACAGGTGCTTTTAATTTTGCGGCTTTGTGAACAACCTTTGGACAGGTAAATAGGCCTCGCGTCATCAAAAGCACTAGGCTAGCGTAGATAATTATTAATTAGAGAAAAAAGTATCCCTTTTCGTCCGGGAAAATCGACGCAGCTGACTCTCGTTTTCTGCACGTATTACTGACTGCGGGGGCGTAGATTATGGGTCACTTTTCAAGGCCGAAGGTCGTGACCACATGACTATTAACTTACAAAAAAGCTATCTCGTTTCGGTAAAAAAATTCAAAGTCTAAACTGGATTTTCATAATGTATCTCAATGTGTCTATTGCTGATTTAATTCGAGATAATTATATATTTTTTTAAAGGTGTATAATATATAATTTTTTTTTAATTTCAAAGTATTTGCCAAGTTTAACTTTTCTATTCTTCACTATCTGGTGATATCTGATTTTTTCTGCTGCCTCCTACAGAAGAAAAAAAATTGATTTTCATCATTTGTATGTCGTGCATTAATTTATTCTGAGTTAAATCCGGCACGAGACCGTTGCTTTATGCCGGCTTATCTGCGAGCGCAGATGTTTTAAATTTCTGATTGTGCTGGTGGTGGCGGAAGTTTATATTTATTTATCAATGCTGTTTATTACTGCGACTGTTGGCACTTGCCGTGCTTCGATTTTTTTACATTTTGCTTTGTGTGCTTCAATTGGTAAATAAAATTAAACATCACATATTTCAGCAAGAAATCAAAGTCTCTGAAGGTAATACGAATATAATTAACAAAAACTTCAGCTAAAATTAAAATCCTATTAATTTATTATATGTTATGATGAATACTTGCTATGGATTAAATTAAACAAGCAAACAAATAATAATTCATGTGATATACTTGTTAATTTAATTCGACTTAGCTAATAATTTGAAAAGAATATATATACTTTAAAGCATCATGTTTCTATATTTAGCAATTTTTATTAATTGTAAATCGTTCCGGGTTCCTTAGGCTGTGCGTCATTCCGCTTTTGACCCTGTGGCTTTGCGGGTCTTCCAAGATGATAGGGACGTCGCTGCACGAGTTCGAGTGCGCCCGTCTGATGACGAACGCATTCCTGGCGGTCGTCCTAGTGGGCAGGTCGTTCCTGGCCCTGCCACTGCTGCCCGTCTTCCTGCGCTACCTCGGCCTGACGGCGCTCGAGGCGGGTCTCGTTTGCGCCGCCCAGGCCCTCGTCGAAATGCTCCTGACGCCCGTGTGGCTGCTGGCGGTGCGGCGCTCCGGCCTCCGCCGCCGGGCCCTCATTGTTCTTGGCCTCGTTCTTGCAGCTGCCCTTCACGTTTGTCTCGTCTTTGTGCCACCCTCCGGCACGCCTCAGGTCCTTATTCATTTTTATTAAAAAAAAATCCTTTAAAATCATCTGTATAATTTCTTGCCAGAAATAATTTTTCTTCCGCTTTTTCTTATTTTTTTTTTCAAATTCATTAAATTTTGTATTTAACAATTCAAAATTAGTAAAATATATTAATTTGCAATAAAATTTCAGGACGTGACTCACTGCCTGGCAAATTCGAACGCTACAATACCCCCTCCAGTGAATGGGGTGATGGTCAGGGCGGCCACCGAGGCAGCTACGTCTTCCCGGCCTCCAACCTACAAAACCTTTGTCCCTAAAAGACCGCTGACCTCAAAGGCCACCCCTGTCAGTGCCACCGAGACCGCTAGAACATTGCCAACCTCAACGACCCCTACCATCATACCCTTCGTGGACACAACCCCATACTCTGTACCGGCAAGTGAAAATCAGCAACCGTTGTACGAGGATGATTACGGAGGTGGTCAGCAGAGTTATCCTATGCCTGCTATTCAAGGTAATAAGTAATAATTTCTTGATCTTAATAAGAAAAATTTAATTGTTAGATTGAAGTTTACAATCTCTTGATACTAAATCATTTCAATTTATTTAAAATTAAAAAGCTCAAAAGATTTAAATATCCGTTAACATTTTATTAAAATATGGCCTCCAGTCCAATACAGATGAATATGAATTGAATAAAAATTGAGCAGCTTTTTCTTTAGTAGCGTTGTTATATTTGAAAGTACAATTTTCGCTTTTAAATTTTCTTTTCTTGTATAGAATAGAGTATAATCTAAATGGAAGATAATAATTTAGCAATTGAAGATTAACACAACTTGTAATTTTTTTATGATTTTCTTCTAAAATACACTATCAGCCTATTTATGCAATCATTTTTACAACCACGTCAAGCAGGTTGCATAAAGTTTTATTTTACTGATTGTGAGATATTTTATTTCTGCAGATCCACAAACGAAGCGGCGGCCGCCGATTTACGACTACCACTATGCAGACTACGCCGCCGAACCAGACTCGTCTTGGCGCGGCCGTCGATTGGCCTCAGTCGTGGCCGTCCCACACCTGCCCACCTCGCCAGTGTTCAGAGCAGCATTTGTCCTCTGCTGCCTGGCGGCCGCTTTGGCCTGTTTGGCTGAGCCGGCCGTGGCCGCTCTCTGGCGCCAAAGGCTTGACGACGCCGAACACCTTGAGTTTAGTGGCGAGCACGTGGCCTGGGGGCGCCTTCTGGGTGCCATCTGCCTTGCAATTCTGGCTGGTGCTATGGCGTGGGGAGCACCCTGTTTTGTTGCTCGGGGACTCCACCAAGAGGTTCATAATTCATTCAAATTAAATTATATTAATTAAATTAATTAATTATTAGTATTTATTTATATTTTTAGAGTTAAAAATAATTCATAATGAAATTTGCAAACTTTCATTTTTTAAACATTATGTTTTTGCTGCTTAATAAAACAAAATATATTCTCAAACAATTTCATTATTTTAAAAAAAAATGATAGACTTACTTCTTTTGAACAAAAGTAATATAATTTAATATTTAATTTTATAAATGTTTTGCAAAGCTTTTTTGTTAAAATGGATAAAAATAATTTGCAAAATTAAATGGATGTAATTTCCTTTGCAGGTTTTGCACCCTTTAGCATCAGCAGGTTCTTACGGCGTGGCCGCCTTTCTTGCTCTGGTGCTACTTCCTCTACCTCCTGGAAAATTGGCTGCCCCCATCAAACGCACTGCCCCCGCAGCCCCTTTGCGCCTCGTAGCTCGCGGATTAGCGGCTGGACTTGCAGGTCTAGCCTTTGGCTCTGGAGTGACTTTTATGCTGTGGCACGTGGCCGAACTGGAGGGATTCTCCTTCAACTATGAACTGCTTTTTGGCGGATTCATGGCTGCTGAAGGTCTTGTGGCTCTACCTGTTCTCTCTTGGGCTAGAGCGGCACCAAATCCAGGTAATTTCAGACTTGAATTTTACATCACTTAGTGTGATATTTATAATCAGTGTTGTATACACATTTCTGACTTAGAAAAACAAATAAAATTTTTTTGCGAAATATTCAATTTTTTTGGGCCCTAAATTTAAACTAAATTATGTTTCTTCTAATTTTAAATTGATGATAATAAAGATAAAATAAAATAAAAAAATAAATACCCAAATAATATAGGATTGGAGCTTGCCTTCTGCAAGCTCCATAAGGGCACAGGCCGACAAGACACTTTGTCTTGGCCTGACCCAAAAAGAAAGTATTTTCTAAGTGCTTTTGATTATTATAAACATTTTAGCAATTTTAAAAACTAATACACAATTATAATTAAAGATAATTATTCGTTTATAAAAGTATCCAGCTAAAAATATTCCAGGTGGTTCGTTTGAGAAAAAGGGCCATCTTTTCTTCACGTTGACCTTATTTTATAAATAAACATAATTATTTAAGTTAACGGGAAAATTCAAATTTGTTTCAGTTGGTGCCTCGATTGGTCTGTTGGTTTTGGCCCTTGAGTTTGGTTTGGCGCCTCTGCTGATCACACCCACGCCAGCACCCCTCCTGGGCGTTCTCCAGGGTGCAGGTGGTGCGCTCTTGGAACGCTCCCTGGGCTCAGGTTTCGGCTCGTCGTCTTGGCGCTTGGGTTTGGCCATTGGCACCGCTGCCTCCGGCGCCTGCTTCCACTTTGTGGGCGCCAGACCAACCCTCTGGAGTGCGGCCGTGGCCGCTGTCGTGGCCGCCCTTGCTGTCATCATTGCTGGAAGGTAGGACCGGCTGTTTTTCTTTTACTTTTACTTTTGAGCATCACTTGAAAAAATTATGATTTCATAATAATTTATATTTCCCAATTGGGTAAATCAAATTTTTTAAACAATCCTATAAATTTGAGATTATATATATGTAAGTATTGATCTTTTTGCGGATTGTGTCATTCTTGAAACTTTTAGGGCAAATTTCATGGTCATTATTAACCTTTCCGGTCTTAAAAATAGGCCCTTGGGTATAATTCCATAAAACACGTAGTTTCCTCACAAAATGTCACTCGCACAAGGACAGATTGGTCGTCTGAATGACGCACTCGCGCCACAGCTTCGACCTCCGATTGCTACGGCCCGCCACAATTTTATGAAATTCTATACAAAAAAAATCTTAAAATTTTACTCGAAAGAAATTAACATAGTGAAACGACGGGCGTTGTTCCGCTCGAACGTTGTCGGAAGGAGGCGCCCTCCACTCAAAAGCGCTCAACTAAATGAGCAGCACCGCCGGAAAGGTCATTGACCTTCTAAACGGCGCCCACTCAGCTCATCAGGGTGGCCCGAACCGCCGCTGGCCCATACGAGTTTCGCTGCTCGCCCGGCAAAATATTTCACCGTCATAAATAATGCCGCAACTCTTTGAACACCAGCAGCCTTCAAACAAAAGCAGCGAAATAAAAATAAATACACACAGCAAAACACTCGGGACCAGAAGAGAAGTGTCGTTTTTTACTAAAGAGAGGTTGACAGTGGAGCGGTAAAAATAGAAAAAGCCTTTAAATAGCCATCGCGTCAATTAATACTCATTTCACCAATAAATTATTCAATTTGAAGGTTGTCAACATTTTTCTACATATTTAATTAAAAAAGAACAATGGGTGGTAATTAACCGAGTGGTAAACGAGTAGAACTGGAAATGATGTGTTGGTTGTGGCATGCGAGCGATTATTTTATAATGCCCGTCTCTCCTCCTCCTAACTCAATTAGGTCACGACCTTTTTATTGAGCGCCGAGCAATCGCATGCCATGCGAGTTGTTCAATGCAGCGTAAAATAATGCGATCATCATCACGAGAGAGTGGAAAAGCGCGCCAAACGTCCAGGGGAGGAAAGTCGGTCAGATGCCTTAGCGGCTGATATATTTATATATGGGGGTGCAATTTCCTGCTCGCTCACCGGCCGGAATGAGGCAGTGGCCGAAGCAATTTCTTGAACCAACACAGGGGGTCCTCTTTTATGGGCACCCGTTTTTTCAACGTTAATCCCTTCGGATTAAGGAAGGATTAAAAATGAAAGTCCAAAATTGTGCAGTAAAAAAATCGTATGCAGTATAGAAATCTGCTTTATGGAGACGAAAATAAATTACTAAATAATTTAATAACGCAAAAGTATTAAATAAACTCCAGGTATATTTTCTAAATTTTAGTTGGCGAATAAGTTATTTTGTCCGATCATTAGCAATAATTAATAATTTAGCCACTTTTGTTCAGAACAATTTTTCCACGAGTAATATGAGTTTGTTGCTTTTTTTCGGAGCTGCTGTTGGAAGTTTAATCGGTTGTGCTAACGTAGGCGTGTCGCGAGTTCATTTCCATATTTTCATCCGCTACGGGGAATAGAAAAATATATAATGGTATACAGAATGCATCGCGCACATTCCTCTCTCTTATATATATTTTATTTCGGCGCGATGATGAATGGTTGTTGGTTATTTTTTTATGCTCACGCCCCTTCCTTCGACGATAATTATCAATGAGAGGCCTTTGAGAAGAGCTCAAAAATGTGACGCAATCCGGCATTAGAACCGAAAACTTATTTTGAACAAATTTTCCAGCACTTGCACTTTCCACTGAAATTTTATATGGCGAAACCAACGAAATGATAAAAGAGCTAGGAAGACGAGCCGCACGCAACCGGTTCTATATAAAACTGCTACTCCTTCTGCATAATAAAACAAAATTAGTTTGCTGGATCACGCCCAAGAAAGACAGTACGAAATAAATGTAGACGGCCGTGTGAAGCCTGTCGTTCTTAACATCTTGTCATTCGGCACACGCGAAAAATTTTGGCGCCCAAATCAGTCTTGGTCTCTGCTCAGTATAAAAGGAAAAGTTTCTCAATTCTCCTCTTTAATCGCTTACAGACTCGTGTCGTTGTAAATCAAATGCTCTTGAGCCGTTTTCGTCATTAAAATATTTTTATATTCCTTATATTCCATCTTTCGTAAGAGCTCTTAAAAGAGTGCGGCTCATTTATTCAGTGGGAGGCTGCGAGGAATGAAAACGTATTTCACGCCAGATGCACTCATTTTGCTGCTGCGTTTTAATTCCGTGCGAGTTGCTCCGCGGTTGGTTCTCTATTTTACACTTCGGTCAACTTGGGGTGTAATAAAAAAGCGCGCAGCTTATATTCGTTTGCGGGGGCCTCCGTTTTTTCGGCACTTAAACTGGGGAAATGAGTCGACGGTTCCTGCAATTGTACTTGTTAGGAAAGAGACTAACAGAGCTATAAAATTTTGAGAACCCAATTCAGTAAAATTTAATTGCCTGCAGAGAGAAAAGAAATCTTAGAAAATCACTGTATTATGGAATATAAAATATAAATTAATAATATTTAAATAAATTGAAAAGAGTTGAAGAGAAAAAAAATTATATATACATTCTCTTTACAATAGTGTTAAATTTTAAAATTAATTAATGAATAAGTTGCAAAAATTTTTTGTCAAGAACTATCCATTATTTAAAATTGCTAAAGAAATGGGTGTGGGGGATAAAATTAATGTGCTTATTAATTATTATGCTGATCAAAATACTTCTTAAAAATTATTGGCGCAGACAGCGATAAAAAATCCTTTCTACTTTTCATTGACAATTTAAGGACCTGAAACTGAGATTTTTTTTATTTTATCAAACAATATATTAATGGTAAGCCCTAAAAGCCCTTGAGCTATCCTGAGGCAACGGCAACATTTATATCGACCTTTTTGGCAAGTTTTAACATCGTAAAAATGTTTTGTAGGCATAAATATAGCCATTGTCCAACAATAGCCCTAGGTTTTTTAATCACCCCCATATTGTTCTTGCAAGCGTAATCATTTCTCTTCTTATAAATTTATTTGTGAAACTTACAGCATTTTAATATATTGAAATATTGAAACTTTTAAAAAAAAATTGGGAAGTACAGTTTTAAATACTTTATTTTTAATTATCAGTTGAAGGAGTTGAAGAAACTTTTGTTGCAATTTGAATTAATTACAAGTGAATTCCTTACTCCGATTCTACGTTTGTAATGCCAAATTTAGGAAGGCGCGGCACGTTTCGGTCGTAAAGTGAATGGAAACGACCGAAATTCCTTCCACCTGTAGGTGAATTAATCCTGCCAACCAATTCAACTTGAAAGGAAAAGGCCCCTCGGAAAGGGGGAGATTCACTTTCAACCTGCGAACCAAAAAAAATCCACCTGCGCTGCCATCCTCGCTTTTTAATTTCTCCCATCAAAAGCATGACCGTTGCCCGTGCGTCAGGTGGAGAAGGTAATCCCTGAGTTGATATACCTGCGGCCTCTCGGACCGCGTGCCTCCCCTCCTGCCCCCGCTGCTGCGCCGCCGTTCTTCGGAGCCAGTTTTCCGAGTCGCGCGCTCCGTCACTCGCTCGCAGTCAGTTTGGCTTTTGGCGTCGTCCGAGATGTTTTGGTGTTTGACGACGATTTTGGTCTTCGGGGCCTTCCCGACGGCCCTCTCGACGCCCGTCAACTTCACCGTCGTGTACGAGTGGTTCAAGCTGGACTACGCGTGGCAGACGGACGGCGGCAAGGCGCAGGCCCTCAGCCTCGGACGCTACCAGCCCGAGCACAACGCGCCAGGGGCGCTCGCCGTCCTCGGCTCCAGGGTCTTCATCAGCGTGCCCCGACACCTGCAGGGGGTGCCGTCCACCCTCAACTGGCTGCCGTCCATCTACGCAGCGTCTGCCTCCCCCAAACTGCACCCCTTCCCGTCGTGGGAAATGCAGGTATATCAAAAAAATCATAGCTACAAGGAAAAATCAATAATTGCTTCCGTGCTTCTGACAGTTACATTCAAATCAAATGCTTCAAACCGAAAATAAAAAGTCTTTGAATTTGCAAGCGTTTAAATTTTAGCTGGCTCTTTTTCAGAAAATGTTAAATTCTCACTTATGTTCATTGTTAATTTAATTGCTGACAAGAACAAAGGGTCAAAGTAAACAAATCGTTTGGATGATCTGGGATGAACAATCGCCACATTAAATAAATGGTTTCTACACGCACAAAAATAATCAAAGCTGCTCACTTGCAGACCTTGAACTTTCAGGTCAAATCATTTGCTGATTTTATTAAGGTAAAATAATATTCGAGACTCCACCAATATCTATGTATAATTGTATACTAATATTCTCTATCATAATCATAGCCGCTGCGAAAGAAATAGAAGCGTTTTGACTAATAATTATCTCAGACTAAAATTTTTAAGAGGACGTAAATATTTAATTTGTAATTAAAAGAAAATGTTAATGAAATGGGAATAAGATATGAATGTATCGTCAAACCTGGAAAGTTAGTGAAGCGTCTGTGCTATGCTTAAAAAGTATATGTCGGTATATAAAAAGGCACAAAGGTGACAAAGACAAGAAATAGAGGAGTGGCCGTACAGGAGAAATAGCTGCTCAAAGAAGGGGCCTTTTATAAAAACCGTTTCAAAGGCGTGGATTAATACACCTTAAAATGGTAAAAAATAAGCGAATGTGTTTAATTTGCATAAACATGCATTTCAAAAAAGTTCATATGTATTAAATTTCTTGAATCCGAAAAATTATTAACTTTTTTGGTGCGTTTCAGTAATTTTATACATAATTTAATGAATAATTATATAATGACAGCTAGACTGTCTCAAAAATTATCAATACATATCCAGAAAAAAAGTTGAAATGTTTTGTTAAATTCTTGCAAATTCACTGCGTCAGCAAAATCAATTTGAAGCAAAAATTAAATTTTAAAAAAAAAATGTAATATTTTAAGTTTTTCATTGCAAAACTCCTTCTCTCTAGACCATTGGAAACTGCACAGCCCTGCAAAACGTGATGGGCCTGGAGGTGGACTCCCATGGCCGCCTGTGGGTAGTGGACGCTGGCCGCCTTTTCATGCGCATGAACCTGCGCCGACCCGAGTTCAACAAATGCCCTGCCAAGTTGCTGATCATCGACCTAAACAACAACAATTCCATTCAAATGTCCTACGAATTCCCCGACGACGTTGTATCACGAAACTCGAGTCTCCTGTCCGATCTCGTCCTGGACAAGACGTCCGACGATTGGCTGGCGTACATTTCGGATGCCTCTGGACACATCGTGGCCTTCAGCCTGAACAAAAAGAAGTCGTGGCGTGTGCAGCATCCGTCCATGAAGCCGGCGACTCCCGAACACGAGCCTCTGCCCCTGGGACGCGACCTGGGCGTCAGCGGACTCGCCCTTTCACCCCTCAAGGACAGGACCTTCCTCTACTTCAGCACTCTCAGCTCCACCGACGTGTACTCGGTGCCGGTGTCTGAACTGAGGGCTGGAAGTGAGGAGTTGACTGTGAAGACTGTCGGAAGTAAATCTGCGCCCTCCAGAGGCATGTCCATGGACAATAAGGGCGTCATGTACTTTGGGCTGCTTGGAAAGCAATCAGTCGGCACCTGGGACACCAGAAATTCCTTTAGGGAGGAAGTTGTATTTGAGGTAAAAAGTTAAAATATTATGTATATTTATCAATTTTTTTACTTATATTGCATAAAAAAATCTTTAGCAGGCTTGTATTTATTTAATTTTATCAATTATTATTTATAGTTATGAGTTAAAATTATGAATTAAATACAAAGAGAATATGAAACTTTTTAAATAAATCTTAATATTATTTTACTATTTGCAAAATATTAACTCCTGAAATTCATTGTTAATGTATTTTTAAATTTCTAATTTTGTTTTTCTCAAACGTAGGACAAGGAAGTGCTGCAATGGCCGGACACATTCGCCTTTGACGCTTCAGACAACCTTTGGCTGGTGGCCAACAGACTGCAGGCTCTCCTGCAGCGCAAGCTGAACCTGGAGGAGCCCAACTTCCGGCTAGTCCGGGCGGCAGTCGGCGCCAAGTCCTACATGTACCAGGATTGGATTTCCCAGGACACCAATTCGGCCTCGAGTGCGACCACAACCATCGTGGCCTCTGTGCTGGCCGTGGTGGCCGCCGCTTTCACACTTTAAGAGGTTAAATGATTTGTTTCGCTTGAGGTGTCAATAAACTAATTTGCATCTGGTTGTGGATTTCTCAATTAAACAGTGAGAATGTGTGAAGGCCGCACTCATAAATCGCGAAAAATATTGTGACGCTGATAGTCCTCTCGCTCTACGTATGTGTCCGATAAATAATCCTCGAGTTAAATATTTGAAGAGGGAAATGTGCTAAGCGAGCTAATAAGCGCGGGCGCCAAATGACCCAGCGCGAGAGTTTGTTTGTCGGTCACATGAGCAAGCGCGCTCTTGCTGGCTATTTCAGTGGCGATAGCCTCACGTTAATTATCGTCAATTACGCGATTTCTCCGTATCCCAACCCTGCGCAACAACGGCTGGCCGCTAATCAAAACCGCCCGCGCGAATGATCCAGCATAAAATATTCCATCGCATGCATTGTACTTATTTTAAAATGAGTAATTTATGCAACCGATCGTGCATGCGAGAACTTATTTAATGGCTCAAATAATTGCTCTTTGTCATGAACGCCGAGTGCTTTTGCGCAAAGTTTACAACTGAAACGCAGGCAGGTGGCGCTTCCATTAGCGGAATCGTGTTTTTGGCCGCAAATTTTTCGTGCAAAGCTCTCTCATGACGTTCATCGTCATACCGGCCTAATTACAAAGGCGGATCCCCAAAAAAGCGGAAGCTTACTTGAATAATTTTTTCCATTGTTTACGCGCGTGAAAGATTTACTGCGCTTAACACGCTTCTCCCCTCTCGAAGGCAAATATTAGTGTACCCTGTTTACTATTCCAATTACTAGCAGGTAGTCCTACTTTACGCCTGTTTATTTTCCTCGCACGAGTTTTGTTTGCGCAGTTTTATTTTTTCAGATGCATTCTGGTTTTCGTTCTGTCGGTCGTAGTGCCTCGGCCGGTCTATATTTAAGCGATGCTCAAAAATAAACCAAATTTAATCAAAGCAAAACACGCTGACCCACATTGGGCCATTGATAATTAACAAGCAGCGGGCGGAAGATTTTAAAAGTGACACCATCTTTAAGAACAGACTTATTGGTTTAATCATGACTCGTTTCAAAAGATTTTGAAACTTTGAGGATTAAAAATAAAATAAGACACTAAAAATAAAAAGTTTGGAAAATGTTTAAGATTTTCAACAAGCAACTATTAATTTTGGGTTTTGTATAGGGAGAATTTAAAATATCGTTATTTATTAGTTAAATTTAACTATTGGTTTTTCAATTTTTGGACTAGAAATTATTTTCTAAATAAATCTGATCTTCAATGCCAAATTTTGAAAGTTTTTATGTCCCCTCCATTGGAAAAAATATATTTTTTTACATATCAAATTTATAGAGTTTGTGAATATTTAAAAAAAATATATATGAAATATATTTCATTACATTATCACTAATTTAATTTTCAACGATGCTCAAAAGTAAATATTTTAAGTGTTTTTCTTTGTCTATGGCTTGAACCCAATTCTACCGAGTGTTGTATTTCAACTAATTTTGGATATTTATCCTCATTCAGGACACCCCCTGTGAAGCACCGCCGTCGTACATACAACCAACTGCTGCTCTCGGACACGCTGGAGGTGCTCAAGCCAGAAAACTCGGACTCTGAGGAAGGAGAAACCGACTGGCTGGAGCGCGCCCTCCGAGAAGAAGGCCCGTCGGGAGCCCCTGTCAGCTGAGCGGTGCAATCAGTGCGCGAGGACGCTTGAATCGTTCACTCTGATAAACGAATAATTATGCAAAAGAAAGAGAGAAAGAAAGTATGGATGCTGTGAAAAGAGAATTAAAAAAAAATGCGCCAGTGCAAAAGTAATCTGAGATATATATGCTGTAACTTTATGTTTTTTTGAGTACAAGTACTAAAAGTGAAATAAGTATATTTTGCTGCTGACGTTTTCCCACAGAAAATTGTTTCACATTGGTGAAATAAGACAATTAAGTGGGAAAAGAGCCTTAGAGTGTTTAATGAATTCCCTGAACATGCTGAGAAAAAGATTTATGGCAAATAAAAAATAAAAAAAAAATGGATAAAATGTATTTTAGACGCTATATAATGTCAAGTGTTGTTGTTTAAAATAGCAAGTATGTAATATTGATAAAGAAATATCAAAGAATAAAAATATCGATAGTTTGTTAGGAAGCCTAAATCTGCTGAAAACACAAAAGGCGCTTTCTTCAATATTGGGCCCAGGGTCCATTAAAAAAGTCTACGCTCAGAAATGAGCGTCCGATGGTAAAACAAAAGAAACGGTTTATTGGATGCGCAACTGATAATAAATTAACATTGAACTTATGAAGGAATATAGCTTTTTATTTAGTATGACTCTACAACTTTCAACTTGAAATCAGCAATGATAGAAATCATAAAACAATACTGGGAAATCAGGAAATGGCAGAGACTTTTGAATAAAAAAATAAAAAGGGGGATTGCTTGAAAAATAATTTATTTTAGTGGAGTTGTCAATATTATATTTTATTTTCACTCCAAGGAATATTTTTTTTATTATCACGCACGCATTATATAGCAACAACGCCAACAACAGGGAGGCATATCACAAATCTTATCAAATCGCATTCGCTGACCTCTGATCATATTTTTTTTTGTACAGTGATCAGCAAGCACCAGTAAGCGAATTTCTTTCCCAACGACTGTTTGCTGCTTTAAAAATGGAATTCTCTGCTACCGATTTAGTTTTAATTTTCCGTACATTGGTATTTTTGCTGATCCCTGTACTATTTGTGCTCTACAATACTCACAAGGATCCGCGAATTTGGAAGATGCTGAATTATTTTCAGGGACCAGCGACCTACCCTATCCTTGGCAACGCTTACAAGTTATTTGGATTGAGCCCTGTTGGTAAAAAATTAATTTTGATTGAAAATTTAATTTCTATTGTTCGATTGAGGCAGAAATTTTCCAAAGGATTTGTGAGGACACACGGGAGTATGGAAGATTATTCCGCGTTTGGATTTTGAGCACGCCGCAAGTGGTAATTGCCTCTGCAAAATACGCAGAGAAAATCCTGCAGGGGATGCAGCATCACGTCAAAAGCAATAACTACAAAATACTCGACAGTTGGATGGGACAGGGTCTGCTGACTGCAAAAGGTGTTCCCAATTCTAATTAAGTAATACTTTCTTAATAAATTATTACTTTTTGTAGATAATATGTGGAAAGTGCACAGAAAAATTTTGACTCCAGCTTTTCATTTCAACATTTTGCACGAATTTTTGCCGATTTTCAACAAAAACTCAAAAGTGCTGGCAGAAAAATTAGCCAAATTTTCTGACACTGGAGAGGACTTTGATATATTCGACCACGTTTCACTTTGCGCCCTCGACATCATATGTGGTGAGTTTTAGAAGAGTGCGAAATCAGTTACTTACTAGACATTATGCAAAATATTTTTTAACTCTCAGAAAGCTCAATGGGCACTTCAATCAATGCGCAAACACTGAGTGACTCACCGTACGTCAAAGCAATCAAAGAGTACGTGTATGTCGCAATGGAGACTGTTGCTTAATTTTTTGTTTAATTTTATCAGACTGAATACTCTACTGGTGAAAAGATATTTCACTCCTCATTACCGAATCAACTGGATATATGAAATGTCCAGCCTAAAAAGGGAAACGGAGCGATTTGTAAAAATTGCAAACGATTTCACAGACAAAGTTTGTTTCAATTTTAATCTCTTTCACACGACTTTCACATAGGAATTTAAATTAAATCAAAGGTCATCAAAGACAGACGACAGTACCTGCTCAAATTCAAGAAGAATGGGGTTGAAAATAAAAATGAAGAAGAAGGTAAGAGAAAAACCATGGCATTCTTGGACTTGCTTTTGGCAGCACAGGAAGACGGCGAGCAATTCATGACTGACAAAGACATCAGAGACCAAGTCAGCACTTTCATGTTTGAGGTTAATTAGCTTTTGACAGCGTCCTCATTTTAAAAAATTGATAAAAAAAAAAACCCAGGGTCATGACACTGTGACCACGGCTAGCTGCTGGACTCTTTTCATTTTGGGCACTCACCCTGAAATTCAAGAAAGGGTGGTCGAGGAATTGCGTCATGTTTTTGGTGATTCGGGCAGAGCGCCAACAATGAGCGACCTGGCCGAGCTCAAGTACCTTGAGAGGTGCCTAAAAGAAACCTTGCGGTTGTACCCTAGCGTGCCCTTCATTGAACGACAGCTGAGGGAAGACCAACCTTTCGATAGTGACAGTTAATTGAACAATTTTATTTGAGTATTTGAAATAAATTTGAAATGATTTTTTTAGATGGAATTATTGCGCCGGCAGGAGTAACAACTTCTTTCAATATTTTTATGCTTCACCGAGACCCTGAACACTTTCCTGACCCTGAAAAGTTTGACCCTGACCGTTTTTTGCCTGAGATTTCGCAAAAGCGTCACCCTTATGCCTATTTGCCTTTCAGCGCAGGCCCTCGTAACTGCATTGGTTTGCTATTTAACAAAATATTTTCAATGGCCCATTTTCATTTTTCTCCCATTATTATAATTAGGACAAAAGTTTGCGATGATGGAAGAGAAAATAGTGGTGTCTTCAGTGTTACGACGATTCATTGTAGAGGCGGCCCACAAACCTGAGGAGGCCCAATTAAAGGTATTTTTGTGTGAAATGTTTAATTTTATCTTGCATTAAATTATACTCCTCAAAATCAGGTTGGCCTTGTTCTAAAACCGGAGAATGGACTGAGGATAAGACTACGCAAAAGAGCGGCACAAGATGCAAAGCTTCGTATATCAGTTAATTTATAGCATATAGCAAAGGCTTAATCTTTTATTATCTTACCCCAAAATCTATGAGCAATGCAATAAGTAAAACGAACGATGGTGAAGTTATAAAATCGAATCGTTTCTGTAAAAAGAAGAGTTGTTTTATTGTTGCTCATTGATAAAGTTCTGCTTTTGCATTTTTACTACTACTGGAAAAAAATATTAAAATTTCTTGCTACTGCGACATAAAAATATTAAAAAGCAAAATATGATTTTTGCAATGGACCAGCATGGGACTTTTAGGCTGGTTGTTTACAAAAAGATGTGGATTAAAAGCGTTATTTTTATCTACGGCCTTCACCTTTGAGCCCTGGCTGCTTGGATCTTGTCGTTGTGGCGCAATATGTTTGAGCATGTGAATGGACTGCCAATGCTATAATAGAAATGATAAGGATTTAAGAGATATAAAATTTAAGCAGTCTGGTCAAAAGTTATAGATTGATTGAGGAGTTTGCTAAGTGGTTTCACGCTGCCAACATGGACGGAACAGTTGCCTGGCTAGTCCCGATTTTCAGAAATGTCCTTTTCTTCGTCGTGCCGCTGGTATATCTGTCAATCCAATGTGCAAAGAAGTTCAAGTTCATTTCAGCGGTTGAGAAAATACCGGGGCCAAGGGCATGGCCCTTGATAGGAAATGCTCCGATTATGATGAGACTCAACTTGACAGGTTGGATAATCAACTAAATATTTTTTCTTATTCTTTCAAGCTCGATTGATTAAAACACTAATTTTCAAAGCGAATTTGATGCATGATATTGATTTTATCAATGGGAGTCTATTTTTTCTGGAAAAAATTTGTTTCAATTATTTCATTTTTCCCCCAAATAACTTATAAATAATAACAAATATGTTGATAATTTAGCTTAAAATTGATTTTTTTCAGAGATGTTTGATTATGTTACTCGCGCAGTTTTTAAAGATTTTGGTCCTCGCATTCGGTTTTGGCTTGTTGATAAGCCTCATGTCGTGATTACAAAAGCGGCAGATTGTGAGAAAATTATGCAGGGAATGCAGCATCACATGAAAAGTCAAAACTACCACCTTATGTTTGATGCTTGGATGGGAGAAGGTCTCTTAACTTCAAATGGTCGGAAAAAAATTAGGAAATTTTAAAAATAATCCCAATATTGTGCATTAGATGATAAATGGAGACTGCAAAGGAAAATCTTGACGCCGGCTTTTCATTTCAACATATTGCACGAATTTCTACCAATTTTGAGTAAAAACAGCAAAATTCTAATCCAGCGGCTTGGTGAAATGCCCGAGGCAAAGTACGGAAAAGATTTCAATATCTTTGAAAGCGTGTCGCTATGTGCATTGGACATAATTTGTGGTAAGTTTTAAATTATTGGTGTTATCAATCAAGATTGTGCTAACAGATATCTGCAGAAAGTTCGATGGGCACCGCAATCAATGCACAACAAAGCTCTCAATCACCTTACGTGCAAGCAGTTAATAGGTGACTGTGCGACAACTGCGACAACATAATTATATAATTCTTTGTTTCATTCTTCGTTTACGTAGGCTAAACCATCTTCTAGCAAAAAAATATTTCACACCCATTCAAAGGTTCAAGCTGTACTACAACTTTTCAACGGCCAAGAAAGAATTGGAAGAGCAGCTGAAAATTTCCAACGAATTCACTGACAAAGTTGGAAATAATATTTTATTAAAAAGAAATTCGAGAAATTATAGTAAAAATATTTAATAGGTCATAAATGAAAGGAGACAGTATCTGAAATCGCTCGACGAGAAAGGCGAGGGCAAAAATGGGACGGTGGAAAAAAGAAAACACCTGGCTTTTCTTGACATGCTCTTGCGAGCCCAGCAGAAAGGCGAAAAGTACATGACCGACAAAGACCTGAGGGACCAAGTTAGCACTTTCATGTTCGAAGTTGGTTCATCAAAATCTAACATTTTTCCTAGAATTAATCAGTAAAATAAATTCAGGGTCACGACACAGTCACTACTGGCACCTGTTGGGCCCTTTTCATGATGGGTACCCACCCTGAGATCCAAGAGCAGGTGGTCGAGGAGCTGGACCAAGTTTTCGGCGACTCAGGACGCGAACCGACCATGAGCGACTTGGCCGAGTTAAAGCTGCTCGAAAGGTGCATCAAGGAATCCCTGAGGCTCTACCCGAGTGTGCCCTTTTATGAACGACACATCCGTGAAGACGCGATAATGGATGGTTAGAAATAAAAATTTTAGTGCTATAAAAAAATTAAGATTTTTTTCCAGATGGAACTGTCATTCCTGCTGGTTGCAGTGTCGGTTTCTCCGTCTACCGCATTCATAGAGACCCTGAGCAGTTCCCAGACCCTGAAACTTTCAACCCTGACAGATTCCTGCCAGAAAACTCCTTGGGGCGCCACCCCTATGCCTACCTCCCGTTCAGTGCTGGACCGAGAAACTGTATAGGTGCATATTATTTTGATCGCAAAATAATTTAAAATTAATGGTTATTTTTTTAAGGACAAAAATTTGCTTTGATGGAGGAAAAGGTAGTGATTTCGACTGTTTTACGTAAATTCAGGGTTGAGGCTGCTCACAAACCTGAAGATGCAGAGCTGCAGGTACCCTAATACCTTATACATTGAGATATGCAAACTTTATTCTGATTTTTTTAGATGGCTCTGGTTCTGAGACCCAAAAATGGACTAAGAATAAGGATTTTTGAAAGGTCGTCACACCCTAAACTGGCAGTTAGAGAGTAAATTTATACACAAGCAAAATTGCTCAAAATGTAAAATGATAAAGAAAAACAGCAAGTGAAAAAAGGCAGAAGTTATATTTTTTACGCTACTTTTTTGTCACGTTGCTGAGGTGTTTATCTCTTATTTGAAAGTTTTAAATAATTTTTAATCAATAAAAAACTACTCTCAACTCAATGTTATCCATTTTATGAGTGCTTTTTAAAGAGCTTTTAAAGAGTTTTGACAAGATCGAACAACATTGACGCACCCCCGTATTGCAACGTGCTTGACTTCAATGTTGAGCATGTTGCCTATATGTGACCACTGTTGTTAACAAATAGGGCACGTCGCTCAATAATTTAAAAAATAGAAAAAAATACAAGGCTCTATTAGAATAGAATGATAAAACAATAGTTTGTAAACAACCAATTAGTAGAAATTTGACTTTTAGACTGATACTGTTTTATAACTTTGAAAAATACTTTAATTAAATTGATTGATTGATTCAAGATATAATCCCTGATGTATTTATGTCTCTTACGGAACGAACAAGCGTGTTTGAACCCTATCAATACAAAAAGGGTGCAGAGAAAACATTGCTATGAGATAAGAACTTTTCATAATATTTTTTAGTCTTATCGAACGCCGTTTCAGCGTATAAAAACCGCAAACTCTGATCACTGTAAGTAAAACTTTGATAGGTCTTGAGAGGGCAAAATGGAATTGACGTCTGCAGCGTCCTGGTTGTGGCCCCTGATCAGAAATGTTCTGCTCTTCGTCGTACCTGCCGCCTACTTGTGGCGCAAATCCGTCAAAAGGCTGAAGTTTAGCGCCATCGTGGACAAAATTCCTGGCCCAAGAGCATGGCCTTTCATAGGAAATGCGCCCCTAATGCTTGGTCACGACTTAACAGGTTTGAGTAATAAATTACGTTGTTATGAATTTTACTGCTTTTAATTTACTTTATTTTCTTAATTCCAATTGAATTTTTTCAAAGAATTTTTCCAATATGTGTGTACAAATGTGGTGGAGGAGTATGGACGGTTGGTACGTTTTTGGGTCGTCAACAAGCCACAAGTAATTATCACCAAGGCGAGCGATGCAGAGAAAATTCTGCAGGGAATGCAGCATCACGTTAAAAGTGAAAACTATCGCATTTTACACGGTTGGATGGGCGATGGACTACTAACTTCAAAAGGTTGTAGACATAATTTGGAAATTATAGAGTTTAATTTTGGTGATTTAGATGAAAAGTGGCGGGCGCACAGGAAAATTTTGACACCAGCATTCCACTTCAACATTCTGCATGAGTTTCTTCCGATTTTAAACAAAAACAGCAAAATTATGGTTGAAAAACTGAGCCAAAGTTCTGAATTTAAAACGGGAAAAGATTTTAACATTTTTGACAGCGTCTCTCTTTGCGCTCTGGACATTATTTGCGGTATGTGCATTGACCGTTGCACTTTTCTGATATTATCAGATCAGCACCTTTTTTTCAGAAAGTTCAATGGGTACAGTGATAAATGCACAGAGTCACTCCAATTCACCTTACGTTCAAGCGGTAAACAGGCAAGTCATAATATTTTGAATTTTTATCTCCATTGTACGTTGATTTAAATCATGCCTTTTGAGATTAAGTAATTATGCTCGAAGGACTAAATTAATATTTCTTTTTTTTACAAAAGGCTCAACACGCTATTAACCGCTCGTTATTTTTCGCCCTTTTTGCGGTTTGACTGGATATTCAAGTTTTCCAGCATGAAAAGAGATATCGATCAGCAATTGAAAATATCTGATGATTTTACAGACAGGGTAGGATTTTTTGAATATTTGTATTCTAAGCAATGATGAAAAAATAGGTTATTCTTGAGAGAAAGAAGTACCTTAATTCGCTCAAAAGTGACGATGCTAGAATCGAAAAGGGGGACAAGAAGAAAAATCTTGCTTTTCTTGACATGTTGCTGAAGGCACAGGACGAAGGTGGACAATTCTTGACTCACAAAGACTTGCAAGACCAAGTCAGCACATTCATGTTCGAGGTTTTCAGAAAATAAATAAGTGATGACAAAATAAAGGAAAACTAAAAATGCAGGGTCACGACACGGTGACAACTGCCACCTCCTGGGCCTTATTCATGATGGGCACACACCCTGATATCCAGGAAAAAGTGATCGAAGAGTTGGACCGTGTTTTCGGTGTCTCAGGGCGGGCACCGACGATGAACGACCTGACAGAGCTGAAGCTGCTCGAAAGGTGCATCAAAGAGTCCCTCAGACTTTACCCAAGCGTGCCCTTTTTTGAAAGGTGCATCCGCGAAGATGCAATCCTCCATGGTATCGGAACTTTTCAAAAAAATTTCTGATTCAAAATTTTGTATATGTTCTAATAATTGCAGATGGAACAATAATTCCTGCCGGGTGCGACGTCTCTTTCATTGCATATAGGATTCATCGAGACCCGGAGTACTTCCCTGACCCGGAAAAGTTTGACCCTGATAGATTTTTGCCTGAAAACTCCCAAGGCAGACATCCATACGCCTATCTACCATTCAGTGCAGGCCCACGGAACTGCATTGGTATGAAGACGAAAAAATGATTTCGTAATTTTTAATTGTTTACGGATATTATTTAAAGGGCAAAAATTTGCTCTGATGGAAGAAAAGGTTGTGATTTCAACTGTTCTCCGCAAATTCAGGGTTGAAGCTGCTCACTCGCCAGAAGAAGCAGAACTTCAGGTATTTAAGTTTTGACAATTGTGCCCGATTTAATAGATAATTTAAGTATGATTTATATGATAATGCTGATTAACATTTTTCTAACTCCAAACAGGTCTCAATAGTTCTCAAACCAAAGAACGGGTTACGCGTGAGATTACTTGAGAGGTCATCCCATCCCAATCTTCATGTGCAGAAAAGCTGATTAATTGATTTCGCACAGCTTATTTTTAAATAAAAAAGGGCATTCCAAATTGCAGATATTCTGCATCTATAAGTGACCGAGTGAATAATTAAAGCTCCTAGTTAGTACTTTCCCGACTTGGATAGCACACTTGGTTTACACACATTAAAAGTAACGGAAGGCGCTCTCGCCACCCTTAAATGACTATTGAATGTTTGCTTTAAAATGAATTGGTCTCATAAAAACTATTTTAGATATATTGAATTTGCCATGTATTGCGTATTATTATTGTTTTAATTTAGTATTAGGGTCTTAAATTTAGTAAACTAAGTAAATTTTAATGAAAGATTGTATTTTCTTATAAATTGGGATTCATTTTAAGTAATAAAATTGATTATGTGAAATAGTTAAATTACTTTGATTATTTTTTTTCTAAACGTAAGAAACAAACACGATTCAATATTAATATACAAAAAGAGAAGTCTTTCAAATCACAGACAGAATAATATATCTTACTGCGTAATAAATATGCAGAGAGCACCCTAAGTTATAGAAAATTTTGATCATCTAACCTTTAAACAGAAGAATATTCATTTGTCTGCAAAACATATTCCTCCGTCATCTTTGTCCACTGCAAACTGCGATGCCAAAGAGCATCAGCATTGGTATCGTTCATGCAAAAATCACTTGGCCACTCTTCTTTACAATCTCTGAATTTAAGAAAAATATCGTTAGTTAAGCAATATTAGTGTCTGCTAGTGGTCGACTTACCTGATATAACATCCATTAGCAGGCTGAGGACAAATAATTGCATGGAGAACACTCTGCGCCCCCTGGACAGGTCTTTTGACAGTCAGAAATCTGATGGGCCACAACAAAATCTTGAGCAGAGGGTTACTCAGCAAAGGGAAGTTCCGAAAAATCTTCGTCTCCACATTTCCAGGATCAACATTGACTGCGGACACACCATCAACGGTTGACGCCAGTTTGAGCGTCAAGAGATTCAAGCAGGCTTTCGAGTGGCCATAAACTTCAAACAGACCAGCCTGCTTGGGGATGTCTAAACTTGAGCAAAGTTTGTGGGCCTCAGAAGAGACATTTACAATTCGCCCGTTCTTGGCCATACTCGGTAGCATTTTCAGCGTCAAAAGAAACGGTCCTAAAAATATAGATTATTAAACAGATAATTTACATGGTTATAATGAAAAATACCCAAGTAATTTGTTTGGAAAGTGACATCAAACCCATCAGCAGTTGTTTGCAGAGGAAGGTAAAAAACCGCAGCATTATTTACAAGCGAGTAAATATCAAATTCACCTGGAACATTTTAATTAAAAATTGAGTTCCCCAGCTAAATTAATTTTGATATTTTACATTCTGAAAGAAGGCCGCAGAACTCGTTGATGCTCTTGAAATTTGTGAGGTCGAGAGGCAGAGCATAAACCCCTTCGTTATGAGTTTCTTTGGTTATTTCGTCAACCACAGCCCATGCAGCTTTCATGTCTCGACAGGCCAAAATTACTTGGGCGCCTAAAAAATAATTCAAATGAATGAGCATAAATAAAATTTGAGCTATTATTGAAAACAGCCCAATATTATAAGATGGTGAAAATATAAACCTCTTTTAGCTACTTCCAGAGCTAAAGCTTTCCCGATTCCACTTGTAGCACCTGTGATAACAACAGCTTTGCAGTCCAATCTTTGGTTGCACCGGCAATTCATGCCTCCAAAGTAACGCCTATGAATGAAATCATCAATTATTTTGTCATAAAAAAAGCAATATAAAGTAATTTTTTGTGATCATTAAACATACTTAAGTGAAAAAGCAGCTGCTGCGGCAAGTGTGAACAAACTGGACCAAAATAATTTTGACATATTTTTCTCCGTGTCCGACAAAAAAGATATTTGACGCATACGCATGTGGAATAAATTAATTATTGTGTTTACAGTTCAACTTAACAACATTATGCGCAGCTAAAAATATACAAAAAAAGTGCTGATTGGGTCAGTGTACAGTGTACATATTTAACTAGAGTGCATAAACAAATTCTAAACAAAGAGAACAATGAGAAGCGCAGGCAGAAAAACTTGAGAAAAACAAAACAACAAAGTAACTTTACTGGCGAGTTCCTCCTTGGGCGAGTTCGGCGAGTTCAGTGCAACTTTTAACACATGCACCACCTATTAGTGGCTAATCCAACTAAAAACCAATATTCATTGGTTGAAAGCAAAGTAAAGAGTGACAGGCAGCGACACGTGTGAAAAATCACAAATCAAACAGCCTTTAGACTGCTTAGACATTTTATGAAGAGGACAGAAGAGGATCCTTGCGGCTTGCACTTGCAATTCCTTTCCTTGCGCCGCTCGCGCGATTATAGAACTTCTTGCAGATTATAGATGTGATGATCAGAGTAAGTAGACATGCATAACATGTATTTTTTGTATATTTTATGTGTATGCGAATACGTAACGCACATTTTGTGTTTTGTGATAGATATAAAAATGTAAAAGCCGCCATTTAGTATTATTTTATGCCATGAAATAATTTGAGGAATTCGCGCAGCATTTTACTGCGTCGGCCAAAACGGGTGCGATTTTTTGCTTGTCTGTGCCTGTTTGTGTTTGAGTTTGTCACGAGGCCGTGCGCAAATGCGCAGGCAGGAATTCCAATCCTCCATCCAAAGTCATACATTTTTTTCCATCTCCACTTCATTTCATTGCATTATTTGCAATCTTGTTCTGATTTTACTGTACCAGACCAGAGCGACGCCACCCGATCGAGTGATTATTACTCAACACGTAAGCTACGCAAAAAGGCTCAAAATTCTTTTTCTTTCAAGGCAGTAGATTAATAGATTTTGCTGGAAACATACAGAAAATACGTGTTTGTATGCATAAAATGTACACGATAGGTATGGGGCTAGTTTAATGTAGATGTAATTGGATGTAATCATGTGCAATTGTGCACATATTATGCGTATTATGATTTTTAGTAATAATGTACTGAAAATTTCGGAAATAATATAAAACTATTTTTATGCGAGCGTTTATGCGCTTATTAATCGATTGCGGGTTTTTGCCTTTTTCCAGTCCTTTCCTCCTTCCTTTTTTTCTCTGTACCCCTGTACCCTGCTGATAAAATTGCGAAATGATGCTTTATACGGCTTTATAGTTTTCCCCGTTTTCATATTACCTTTAATTAATTAAAATTATTATTTTTCATTTATAGCGCCCAAGACCTCATGGAGTTTAATGTATATGTATAATTCTCATTTTTCACTGCAGGCAAAACAATCAAACAATTTTGATTATATAGATTACGTAATTTACCTTCCTTTTTTCCAAATTTTGTGTCAAAATCAACAATTTAAAATTTCATTGATGCATGATGCATCTTAAAAAGGTTAAAAATATTAGCTGCATTATATAATCGATATAATCACATAAATTATTTAAATAATAATGTTACATAAATATTGTAAATGAAGAAGCATTTCTGAGAATTTCCTCATCTGCAGGTTACGCTGAAATTAAGCTGAGCAAAAAAATGATCTCAACAAAGCAACAACCACTATCACCTGCCAAGGCTGTGAATATGGAGGTATATAATTATTTTTATTATATTAAATTACTGGTTTTTTTGTCGCACTCTTCTGATGAATCTTTTAAGGAATTTTTAATATGCCTTAAAAAACTACTTATCATTTTTTTTTTGCATAATGTCCATTCAGGTTGGATCAGTTCAAAATGTTGTCAGAAAGCTTCAGTTTACTGAAGAAGCCAGCATGACTGGGGGACTGAAAGAGAAATTGCCAGCGGCTTATTCTGTCCCTAAAAATAAGGAGAACCTCCTCCCAAACTCTCCTGCCAAGTCGAAGCCTCAGCTCATGTTTCATGATGATGCTCAGGTATGCATATAATTTAAGGCTTATCCACAATGGGGCTATTTGTACTCGGTAGCTGGCGGTAGCTGGCTGCAATGCTTCTCTCAAAGGACCCGCTTCCGCCAGCTAGCACTTATTTAGTGTTATTGCTGGACCAACCTAGAGTATTTATTCTCAACCATATATTATGCTCTTAAAAATTTAAAACATGTGATTTTTAGTTGAGCAATGATAAGGAAAAAACAGACAAAGTGAAGCTGACAGCAGAAGAAGAGTTGCAGTTGCGCAAATTGCAAGAAGAGGAACTGGAGAGGCAGAGAAAGCACGAAGAGAAACTTAGAAAAGCCAAGGTAAAGTTCAAGTAAAATTAATTATTAAAACTAAATAAAAAACTTTCATTTTGAAAATTATAATATCCAAGGAAAAACAGGAGAAAGAAGAAACTGATCTTAGGCTGAAAAGACTGGCCAAGTTGCTCAAAGAGAGCGAGTTCTTTTCTAGCAGCATTGCAAAAAAGATCGAAGAGCAACAGAAACCAATCCCAAAAAGACAAGGAAGGAAGAGCAAGACAGAGCAATTGCTGAAGGATAAGGTAGTATAAAATGAAAATAATAATAATAAAAGTTGGAATAAAAACTAATCTGTAATTTTTAAAGGCCTTACTTGATGCCAGAGATGCTGGTGGAGAAGCTTCCCCTGAGGAGAAAGAAGGAAAAGACAAGTCAGAATCTATTGGTACCAAGCTAACTTCGATGGGCATTGAGGTCTCCATAAAGCAGCCATATTTGCTGGAAGGTGGTTGTATGAGAGATTACCAGATCAAGGGATTCGAGTGGATGAAGGTTATTTTAATAAAAATTTTGTTTTGAGCGGTTTTGAGTATCCATTTTTACTAATTTAAGGTTCTGGCTGATAATGGAGTGGGTGGAATTTTGGCTGATGAAATGGGTCTGGGCAAAACTATTCAAACCATTGCCCTAATTTGCTCCATGATTGAGAAAAAGGCCAAAGGACCGTTCCTTGTTATTGCTCCGCTTTCAACTCTGGCCAACTGGATCAGCGAGTTCAGCAATTTTGCTCCAAGAGTAAGTTTTTTTATTTCTAATAAACTAAATTTGTGCTTACACAAATATCTATCTATATTTAACAGGTGCCAGTGGTGATGTTCCATGGCAATCTCAAAGAGAGAACCGACATGGTTAAAGAGCTTACCAAAATCCACACTGTCAAGTGTGACAGTTTTGTGACCAAAACTCTGCCAGTGGTTGTTACTTCATATGAAATTGCTTGGATGGACAAATCTTTACAGAAAATCAAGAACTGGGACATAGTGGTTTTAGACGAAGGGCATAGAATCAAAAATATGGAGTGCAGAACTGGCAGGTAAATGATTTTTATTCAATCATTAGTCAAACTTTATGTGTGCATTAAATTGCTAAAAATGTGTCATATCATATATCTTTTAATTAATAGAGAAGTAAGGAACATTAGAAGCAAATGCCGTTTGCTGCTTACTGGCACACCTCTGCAAAACAACTTGAAGGAGCTCTGGAGCCTGTTAAACTATCTTGTTCCTGATGTATTTGCTGACCTCTCTGCATTTGAGGATTGGTTCAAAGTGAGAGACTTGTGTGAGGAGTATGGTGACAAAACCGAGGCCAACAATAGAATTGTTGAAATGGAAAAGAACAATCAAGTCATTGCCAAACTCCACAAAGTATTTTTCAAATTCAAATATTTTAGTCAATTTATTTTATATATGAATTTACAGATCCTGAAGCCTTTCATGCTTCGTAGAACAAAAGCTGATGTGGAGCTGGGACTGCCACCAAAGAGAGAGATCTTGGTTTTCACCCCTATGACTGCCATGCAGAAAGAACTCTACGAGCTCATTCTACACAAGAAAATTCATGCTCACCTGCTCGAGGAAAAGGTTAATTGTTATAAATATATAATTTATGATTCAATTTACTCACATACAACTTAATTTAGAGAAACAAAGTAACAATTGACTTGAATGACGACCTTCCTATTGCCTGTAGACTCCGAGACAGACAGCTGACGAAGGGCTATAATTTTGACAAAATGTCCTTTGAAGAATTGTTAGTTTTTATTTATTTTTTATCTTCAATTATCTTGATAAAATGCTTTGATTCACATACATTTTTAGTGAAGTTATGTATAATGCCAACTTAAAAAGCCATGAAGTGGAATCAAAATCAACTATGTCTTCCTTCATGGTGAACTGTATCAAGTTAGGCAAAATTACAAGCATTAACCCTAGTGCTGCCAAAGTTGATTTGAGGAAAGTTGTCAACCACCCTTACCTCATTCAAATGCCACTCATTCCTGGTACGAAGGAGCCACTGATTGACGAAGACTTGATTCAAAGTGCCGGCAAAATGCTAGTTCTCGATGCAATGCTGGCCAAATTGAAGGAAAGGGGTCACAAGGTATTTAATTTAATTTTGACCTGATTGAAAACTGTAATTAAATTTTTTTTGCTTTGAAAATTGATGTTTTTTTCCGACAAGTTAAACGTTTCATTATTCATTTGAGCAGCGCACAAACCAATTAACTGCACAAAAATATCTCCAAGTCTATGTTCATGTGTTGCCCGCAGAACACGTCAAGTGTCATACATATACTGCTAAATGAATAATGTCCGAATATATTTCTCTAGGTCTTGATCTTCTCCCAGTGGACCTCTGTCCTAGACTGCATTGAAGATTTTATGTTGATGAAGCATCACACTTACTGTCGTCTGGATGGAACAACTGCTGTTTCTGATCGTGTGGAAAGAATTGCTAAATTCAACACTGACCCCAGCATTTTTGCCTTTCTCCTCACCACAAGGGCTGGAGGACTCGGCATCAATCTCACTTCTGCAGACACTGTCATCATTTATGATAGCGATTGGGTATGCCGCACATGCTTCATTTCTCTTCTCAGATTTATAATTGATTCTAATTGTTTAAATATTTTATTTCTCAGAACCCTCAATGCGACATTCAAGCCCAAGATCGCTGCCATCGCATTGGGCAGACCAAACCAGTTGTGGTGTACAGATTGACTGCTGATGGCACTATTGATCGGCGTATGCTTGAGCGAGCCACTGGAAAACGTCGTCTGGAGAAAATCATCATGCAGAAGGGCCAATTCACAGGAAAAGGGAAGAGTTTTGATCTGAAAGGCGAGTTTTCTCCAGAGGAGTTGCTCAAACTACTTAACTCACAAGATTTCAGCAGCAAAGTTCAGTCAAATGGATATGGTAATTATAAGCTATATTTATGAATCTCCATTCAACACAAAATCTTTTGCATCACTCAATACGTAACACTGAAAATACATATTGTGAAGAATGCTGGCTGGAGGGATAAATGGAGAAATGGCTTTTTGCTAGCAAACACCGGCCGCTAGAGTCATTGGTCAGGGGGACTACGTGTTAAGTTTTTGCCACGGATACGCCTTCCACAGCGGTGGAAACTGTGCCGCAGTACAGTCCCGTAAGGCGGGTGGCGTGTCATTGCACGGTTTGACAACGCGGTAAGAGAAATCGCCTCGCGTCCAAATTTTGCTTTTGCGGGCGGCTGTAGAACCCGTAGTTATGCGCGCTCTTGCTTCAAAGTCTGTCACGCCGTGGTCACTTTGAAAAATAAATAAAAAGTCGGTGTACACAAAAGCTGTATTTTGACGGGCATAATATGACCTTCTTGCTCCTTTACTGGCAGAAATGAAA
This sequence comes from Neocloeon triangulifer, assembly GCF_031216515.1. NCBI lineage: Eukaryota > Metazoa > Arthropoda > Insecta > Ephemeroptera > Baetidae > Neocloeon > Neocloeon triangulifer. The sequence continues at coordinate 10,271,291 of NW_026775554.1, read as the reverse complement.
TTATTTTTAATAAATCTTAATTCTGTATTGCTATATTTATTTTTATATTAATGTAAAAATTTCAATTTCAGTGTTTACGGATGAGGAGTTGGATAAGCTGCTTGACAGGAGTGATATGATGGGCCAGAGCATGCCTGTGTCTCCTGTCAAGAAAAAATCAAAGATGTTTTCCCCTGATGCTGAGAAAAAGGAAATTTTCAAAATGGTCGAGTAATTTTTACTCCTCTGCTGAGTAACCCTTTACATGGTGTCCACTGTCCCTATTCTTTTTCAATTCACACAAAATTTTCTGTGCTTTTGGTAAAAATTTTATTTAAAAAAAATAAGAATGTAATAAAAGGATTTCTGTACTGGAAGTTGTAAAGGGTATGAAATAAGAATTACTCACTATTTCTGTTCTAAATAAAAAGCTTCAAGTAATTGTTGTGCTGCCTCTCTATTGATGATGAATGCATTTCAAACTTAATTAATATGATCATCATAAAATAAAATGATAAGCATAACTTTTTATTGTTTAATTCACGTTTCATACTGAAAAGATAAAAAAAAAAGATTTGAGGACGAGCAGAAAGGGTAACAAATATCCAGGTTGGCTAATAATGCCCAGAATTAAGAGAATCTGCACATAACCTATAATATGCAACTTTATTATCCCAGGTAAAGCAGCCCAAGACTTTAGCCATATAAGGTCCTTAATAGTAGGTCAATAGTTTTATTTAATTAAGATGTTTTAGAGTTGTCCAATGGGAACGGGAAAATTATTAACCCCCGGTGAGACTATGGGAAATAAAATCATTCTATTAAGCAGGAAAGGTATTGCCAGGAACTGTACAGACCTGGGGGACCAGGTAGCCGATGAAAAATTGTTTGCACCACCAACATATTTTTTAGCAACATGCAAAAAATGTCTTTTGCGAGCATTAATTCGCTTGTCTGTATATATATAAAAAAATGTTTAAATATATCAAACTCTGGTTTCTGGACAAACACATACATGAATTTTGCATTGTAATAAATGAAAATACTTTGCTCTCATTTCAGTATATGATCGAATGATTGAAGAGATTTTATTCAATTTAATTCAAATTCAAAACGTGCTTTGACACCACCGTACACAACATTAAGAGTGCCGATTTTCATTAAAAAATATTCTTGTAAGCCCCCTAATTATTATCATGCTTTACACAGAGTTGAAAATTGAAACTTTCTATGGTCTAGAGCAATGATTGCTTCTCCTCAAATTGTAATAGTTTTGACAAAAATCCTAACCTAGCCTAAAGGATCATACATGTCACAGTTTTCATTCTTGGGTGATGTAAACTCTTCAATTTCATCAGGTAGTTCTAAATCGTCTGGCAAAGGTACCTGTCCGACAATGCCTCGACCATAGCCAAGCCTCTGCTTAGTCAGCCCTATACCAAAAATTAAAATTATTAGAAAATTTAAAATGATAATTTTTGTCAACCATAAGCAATGAGATGCTTACATTTAGAATTTGAGACTCCTTCCTCTTCTTCACTGTCTGCTGCACTTTCCACTATTTCTGGGGTCAGCAAAGCACTCTCGACGGCTCTCTCAGCTCTTGGCCATGCCACATCTGCGGTGTTTTATATTTTTAATTGTTTGACTTTGGAGTGTAAATTATAATTTTAAAAAATTGATTACAATCAATCAGTTTTAAACTTATACACTTTTAATAAAATTTTGTTTTACTTTTTATTAAAGTTAATTTAAACAGGAATTAAAGGTTCAAGGTGATTTTCAAGCATACCTAATGACTTCCTCAATTTGATCTCAACACAGCGGCCTCGAGAACAGTGCTGGCTATCATTGGGCAAAACATAACCAAAGAGGAGCATGTTGAAGCAATAGGCACGGCCTTGACAGTAGCACCTAAAATTCGCTATAGTAGAAAAATTAAAAATAAGAAACCTTAACGAACTAACGCAAAATCTAGGCGCTCTGGAGTTATCCTGAGGTAATAGTCTTGGACATCGATAAGCTGGACACGCAGCCGAATCCACTGGGCTGTTTGGCTCCATAGAATGTGCGAGTCATAGCAAGTCGAAATCAGCCGCGGCCCTTCATGCTTTTGTTGCACTTCTTTCTTTGAAGCAACAGCTTCCACGTATTTCACCTTTGGTACAACAGCTTCTGGTTTTCCTTGAGGCTGTGGTATAGGTGCAGAAAACTTTTTCAGACGCTCAAGTTGTTCCTAACAAAGTTAATATGCACATTTTATGAAGTATATGTAATTATCACGTAAGAACTTGTAAAAATGCATTTTTGCATTTTAAATGGCTTCAGCATGTTAAATATACAAAATGAAAACCTTCTCAAATTTGAATTCTGAAAATAGACTAGTAAGCTCCTCAATGTCTAATTCAGATAATTCATCTGGAAGATCATCTGCAAAAATTTAAATGTTACAAAATAATTGCTTTTTGCTTTCGATTTTGTTCTACCAAAAATGGACTCATCGTCACTTCTAGATGACGATTCCTCTAATAAATGGTTTTTGCCATGCTCGTCTGTGTCAGCTTCAAACTCATTATCAAAACTAGCAAGGGCTATTTTTGGATTATCTGTGTCAACTTCTCTCAGAACTTCATCACGAAGTCGAACACTGTAGCACCATCCACGTGTCACTTGGCTCTTGGTCTTATCCAAAACCTGTCAACAGGTGAGAAAGCTCATAGAAAATCAGATAAAAATTTGTATTTTGTATGAAGCTATGTTATACCTCAATACTGATGGTCTTTTGGTTATTTCGAAGAATTTTACCCAATCCCTGTTCATCCACTTTTGGATTTTTCTCCAAAACACACTCAATTGCCTGTAAAATCTTCTTCAGTGGAAAATCTAATTTTAAGCTCTTTATTATAAAACCTGGCAGGGCAGTTGTCGGAGCAACTGTGATGGAAGAGGCAAAGTTAGGCGCAACTTGACAAGATCCTCACAGCCGACATCTACAAAGAAGCACAAAAACTCCTGCTCCGAAGCTTTGCTCCTAATCTGTGCTCGGTGCCAACTATTTAAAAAGTTATATAAAATTATTGTAAAGTATGGCTAGCATACGTGTGGTCACGTGGGTTCTTGGCAAGAATGAAAGTTCCTTCGTCATTGGGTGTCGATTTCCAAGCCATCTTTTCCTGTTTATTCTGGTGCTCAGCTAAGCGGTCCAGTAGGTGATCCAATCTGTGCGTAAAAATTGATAGATCCACGAGACTTGAAGATATATTGCAACTGACAAATCACTGAACTCAGCAGGCTGCACAAAAACCTTATTTAAGGACTCATGAATAAATGACACTCTGACTTCTGACAAACTCCCACAGGTTAGAAAGGCCCAGTCGGCGCAAATGCTTTCCTTGCCATCTGCTGGCACTTTTGTAATTTGTTTGATCTCTGCGAAGGGAAAAAAATTTAGTAATAAATAAGGACAAAAAATACAGGCCAATATTATTCTCTCTATAAGAAAAAAAAAAATGATCACCAATTTTTGGGGGCGCTGGCAAATCAATGTTTGCCTGCATACAGAGGTTCCTCAGATTACTCAAGTGTTTTACATTCTTGTCAGCTACATGGCTCTGAACAAGACGGGCGCCAAATGAAAAGATTCCGACTGGAACAGCGCTCTCAAGGACACACTCAAGAGGTTGAAGCCACAGATTATCAGCAAGGCATAAAGCAATCTAAATCAAAGCAAAAATGAAATAAAAATAATTGATCTTTTTCAATGTTTGAATTCAAAATTTATGTTGAATAATTATTGTCAAAAATTTTTATATCAAAAATTGATAATCAACCTTTTAAATTAAATACTCATTAAATTTTATTACCTTTCCTCGAAGTGAATATTGGCTGGAAGATGATGCGTTTTGAAGCCAAGTAGCAGTCAGCTTGGTGGCGTTAGAGCCCCATTCGGCTTGCTCCTGTTTTGGAGCCACATTGCTGATATACACATCAACAACACTCTGAGGTACATCACGCAAAACCTTTGGCAGGAATAGCAGTTGAGACACCTAAAATGTCACATATTAAATTACTTAATTTTATTCAACATTGTTGCAAGTAAAAATTAGCTTACATTGCATACTTGTCGCCAGCCAAGTTCAAGCGACTTGACCTTGACCTCCAGTGGCTCCCGATTTATATTGCTCATGGCCATCACACTTTCAATTCGTACACGTTGGAAGACATCTGGTGCCGACTCAAATGCACACACTAACCCTGGCTGAACACTACCCAGTTGATGTGTCCTGGAGATACACAGTAGAAATATCAGTGTTAAAATTCAACAGGATAATGTATATATACATTTTTACATAAAATCTTATAAAAAAATAAAAAACGGAAATATTGAAAAATATAGTTTTTAGAAGAGTATTCGTTTAGAAACAGGCAGCCTACTATACACTATATTATTGAATCTCAAATAAAATAAATTATTTATCAAATAAGCAGCAAAAGTTATTTAGGACTTAACCAGCTTTCTTTATTCATATATTGTAAGATCATACAATATAATATAATACAAAAAAATAAGGAAGATATTCAACTTTTTATGCTTTCTCAAAAATAAAAATCCATCTTTTATCATCATGGCTTTGTCATCAGGCGATGAACTTCTTTCTGACAAACTTGACACTCTTAGGCTTAGCAGAGTCCTGTGTCAGGGTGTCCGCCAGGGCGTCACTGAACAACTTGCTGTTGACCATTGGGAATGTTGGCACCTCACCAACTTCCTGCTTATCTTTGACCTCAGCAACTGGTTTGTAGATGCTTAATTGGCTGTCCTCTTGAGAGCAGTTCATATCCACCAATGTCTCTGTATTTCCTTCGGTTGAAACACTGCCTTTGGAGAAACTCATATGATGGCTTCTGTTTGGGGCATGTTGAGGACTTGGTAGGCCATTGTCCAGAACTCTACCTTCATCCTTACTATGTGTAAAAGAATGCACATTTGAGACATGACGACCTTCATTGCTTCTATTTTCATCCTCCTCTTCTCTTTGCAGATAATTCTGACCAGGGCGGTTTCCAAAACCTCCAGACGAGCTACCCTCATTAACTCTTGAAAATGGTTTGCCCAACTGACGGCAACTTTCAGATCTTTGCAGGCCAGCATATCTATCATTTGGAAAGTTTTCTTCCTCAAACGAACCTCTCATTCTTCTACGCAGGTCCCTTTCAGACCCCATGTTATTTGACTGCACAATCTTCTTACTTTGAAAAGTGAGCCTTAAACCTTTTTCAGGAGTCATGTTGTATACCCTGACAAGGAGGTCAGAGTCTGAAAGTTCTTTCTCAATTACATCCCGCACCATTGTCCACTGGAGACGGTCATTTCCACAGCAAATTCGTGGCATGGCAATCCTTGTGACCCCAAATTCAAGACACACTCGACGCAGCTCACGCAAACACCGACCCAGCGCCTGCAGGGTAGGCGTGCAGAAGCGTGACTTTGGCTTGGTCACTAGGCAGAAAATGTAGCGGCCGTCTGGCAGCAAAAGGTGGGCCACCTCGCCGACGTCACGCTGCTGCTGCAAAAGCTCCGAGACACCACCAAAGTGTTGTCGGAACTGTACTGCAATGCCTCCACTCATAAGCATGTCTTTGGCCACACAGTGCACCAGGGAGTCCTTGCATGAGAAAAGATTGCCCTCCAGCTCAAGCATAAGCAATCGGCCCTTACTCCGAAGCAGGCATTGATGACTCTCTTCACTGTCCCTGCGTTTGACACACATGCACATTTCACAAAAGCAAATAACTGTAAATTACATAAACCTAAAGCATATATAATAAATATCCCATGGAATATATATTAAATTTAAAGCCTCTGCAACTCACACACACTTCATATTTTCTATATAGCATACAAAATTTAATACCCTTGCTTTTAAGAAGACAGATTATAGAACAATTATTAAAAAGAAATTTAAAAATATAATAAATACTTTAATGTATAGAGATGTTAATGTAACTCAATAATAAAAGTAAATTGTACTTCTATATAGGTAAATAAAAAAATCCCCATGGCAAAAAAGCACCAAACAAATGCATAATTATTGTATTAACTGACCTTTTCTCAGCATCACTGAAGTACTCGCCCATGTCCATAGCTAGCAAGGCATGCTCATTGCCACTGTGTGTGGTAATCTGGTCCAGCTCATCCTTATGCTCCAAAATACGCGCCGAGATGTGAGTTGCGTCATGCACTTGCGCCACCTGCAGCTTGACTTCTCCCTGACTGCAAAATGTTTTATTTATTAGATAAAACACTATAAAACTAGCTTAAAACAGTTTACAATACATATATCAAACAATTTATTACATTGGCATAAATGGCGCAGGCTTGTCCGTCTCATTGAGTGAGTGGCGCTCGGCGCACAGATTGAAGTCAGCACATCTTCCAAATGCGCACACTTTAGGGCAAAGAATATGCAGGTGTCTGTCTTTCTCCATTTTTGCTCGCATTTCCTGCACAGAAAAAAAGGAATTAAAATGCAAATTAAAATAAAAAACATTGTTTAATATACAGCTGCACAATGAAATTTCCTTATAATTTACCTATTGCAATAGTTATTGAAATTAAATTACCTTCACTTTAGCTTCAAAGACTGCAGGAACATTGGCATTCATACGTTCTTGAAACTCCACCAACAACAGCAGTTGTTTCTCATTCTCATTTGCATCCAATAGCAAGTGTACCTCTGGCTTGTGCTGAGAAAAATGTGTAGGCAAATTAAATTGATTACAGCAATAGATCATTACAAAAAACAAAAATTGATAAGAGCAAATTACGTTGCTTGTTTTTTTTTTTATTTAACTTTCTTTGTCCTAGTTAAAAAAATTTTACTTAGTCGTAGAATCAATGAAAACTTGTGACCAAAAAAATTAATAGAAAAACTAAATAAATAATATTGTTTTTTAAAATTTCTGTATTGACTGAGAAGAATGAATAATAATAACATAATTACCATTCCATTCTGCAAGCTGTCCATAATTGCAGAGTGGCGAAGCATGAAACTGTGCTTGGATTTTGCCATAGAGAAGTGGACAATCATATCTGCATTTGAAATACAGAGGAAGGGCAATACATTGTCACAAGTAATCAAGAGAGGTTGACGCCCAGCCACCGTCATCTCATGCCACTGGTTCCTCCAGGCTATAATAGACAGCAAAAATAAATTATTGGTTTTTCAAAATATTAGAAATTGTGTTTTTAATCCTATTATACCGTTGACTTTGGCATTATTTTCAGTGCTGCTGGCCACAATGATAAGCTCTTCCAAAGAGCCGCCAAACGAAGAATGCAGTCGCTGTGTTTCTTCAAAGTCTCGGCAGCAAACAATAATTCTGCGCTCGCCAAGTCTAGCAGAGAGCAAGGTAGAAGCAAAACGAATTCGTTCTTCATGATCAGCTTCACTCGCATGCATTTTTGTAATGCAATGCATATGTGGACGGATATGTCCAAATGAAAGTAGCTCAAAGCCAGAAGCCACAATGGTCACAGGTGTGGCTAGCATGCTGCTAGTGGTGAATGCCTCTAGTTCTGGGGTCCACTGGCGAGCAGTTACCACCAGCTGAAGATTCTCCATGCTACCACTTTCCTCTTCACACAAGGCCAACATATTTTCCACCTAGAAATGTATATAGTTTAATTACTTTTTAAACCCCCATAAATTTAAAAACTCGTTTCACAATTGATGTAAGATTATGTTGAAACTTTTGATAAATATTATTATTGTTACTCCAATTTAATATATCTTTAATTTGAGACATTTATTTTTCCATACCTCTTTTTTGTACTGTACTAAAAGTATGTCTGCATCATCGAGCACAACAGTCTTGACTTTTGTTAGATCCAGTGCCATCCCTGAGCAGAACAATGCAACACTCTCAAAGGCAGGCATTGTGGTCACAAGTACATGACAACCATTCAGCAGGGAAAACTAAAATTGTGCTAAATATATTAAAAACACACTGACCCCAACATCTATTTTAAAAATCACAGCAGCTTTTCTTAGTTCCTCTTCACCGTTAATCATACAGATTTTAACCCTAGAGAAGTCAGATCTCCTAACAGGCTGCCTGTTGATGGTGGCATCAGTCACCAACTTTTTAAGCGAGTCTTCGAGTCCCTCGGCCTTTAAGGCCGACGAACAGACAATCAGCACGCTTGGACCAAACAAATTGAAATTCCTCTCCTAATTTGATAATCAAATTTTAAAATGTAATATATTCTTGTTCAGGAAGGAGCACTTACAGATCTGGGAATAGCCTGGTAAATGAGATAACTGGCAAGAGGTGCAGCAAATCCAAAGGTTTTTCCTGTTTCGTGACTGCCAATGGCCACAACACTGCGACCTCTTGCCACGGCACGCCACATGTACCTTTGGAGGTTTGTCGCAGCAACAAACCCACTTTTCTCAAGAGCCTGGATACAATTGTTCATATGAGCAAAGTAATTATTATTTTTTAAATAATTTAACTATCAAATATTCTGCTCCTATATATTGCAAGATATTCAAATAAAATTAACTCTTAAATTTTTATCAACCTTGAGGACATCTGTATGAAATGGTGCTGCACTGATCACAGAGATGGGCTTCTCCTGTTGGAAATTAAGAACCAGCACTGGCATATTCTTCGCGTTCACCAGAACATTGCAAAGCTTGTTGCTTTTTTGACAGAAAAGTTGAATAAACAAAACAAAAATTTCTCTTTAAGCTTTATTAACTAACCTCTTATCTAGCCCATCCGTACTGAAGATGTCAGCAAATTGCTTTGAAAGCTCAGACACATCATCATCAAGTGCAAGGGCCTCTTGGGCCTTGCACTCTGCCTGTTGCCGTCGTCTCAACTTACTTGGACCCCAGCTGAATTCAGAGCTGTCCTGCTGGGTCTGCTGCTCCTCAAGCTCTGTCATCCTGAGAAAGACCTCTCGATACTTGGCCATATTAAGTGTAGGCTTGTTGACCTGGTCAGCATCAGCACCCTTCCGAGGAAGACGAGCTGCCATTGGCACGAAGTGAGGGGCAGGTTCAGCAAGGAGCTTTTGTTTCTCCACGGTGTTCTAAAAAATGGTTATGTATTTTCTTAAAATTAACTCAAAAGTTCAAAATTTGCGTAAACCATTATAATTGGTCTCTATTAAGCTATATAATTATTATAGTTAATATGTAACAAAATGTGCATTGTTAGATTTTATAAAGTATTTGAAAGAGGTTAATTATTTTTATGCACATAAATATATAATAGGATATTGTTTTTTCATATTGTAAAACTTACAGCAGGAATATTGAGGACGTCTATCCCACGGAAGCCTTCCTTAAGATCTTCCAGTAGACTCTTGACACCATTCTCATGCTCTGTAAAAAATTAATACAAATTACAGACCCAAATTACTTTTAAGTATAATATATTGAATTTACCCTTTTCAAACTGATCAGCATTGTAGAGCGCATATTTTCTGTCATGGATGTATTTGTTGACAGATTGCGACTCCCTGTTTGAGCCATGCACATACAATTCACCCAATATGTGCTGTTCCTTGCTCCTCAGAGGCACAAATGTGAGGAATATGCCTGCGTCTAGTAACTGCCGCACTTGGCCCTCCACTACTGGCAACCACGTTTCAGACCTCCTGAATGAAGTAAAATTCTTTTTTATTAAAATGTATCAAAATACATTAAAAATATAAAGCAGAACACCAAAACAAGAGATACTGTCTCTTTAAATGCCCACTTTTGAAAAATTTTTTAATTAAAACAGCAAAAAATACAAAATATTAAGTTTAAGCTTGAAGCCTTAACTGCACAATATAAATATAAGAAAGTTAACAAAATTTTGTCTGCCTGGACTAAAAAAAGTATTATTCCGTTTTCAAATAATAATAAGTCTTCAAATATGTTGCTGACCAAACCCGCTGAGTTGACTGAATGCTTTCAGTCAACTCGGTACGTTTGGTCAACGACATTATATAGCTTTAAATTTACCGAGGCTCATATTTGTCAGTCTCTTCACAATGGATTATTTGCGCTGGCAAGAGTCCGTAAAGTTGGAACAGTTTGACCTGAGGCCACATGTCAAGAGCCCAGTCAGGCAAAGGACGCAACTTTGGTGCTTCAACTGACAAGTGATGGCCATAGTCGACAAGGAACACCTTCGCTTCAACGCCACCATTCTTCTTGATCAAACCAACCACCCTGCCGCGCACCCATGACTCGGATTGCTGCTCCCTCACTCCAACCAACTGAAAATCATAAAAATGGTCCAGAATTAAGAATTAGTAATATTTACTCTGTGATTAATTTTTGGTGTGGGAAAAAATACATGTATAAAGAGGGCAATAAAGTTTTATAGAACTGCAAATGTTAAAAATAGAATTTAACTTTTCTATTATCTTAGATAATATTGCTTTAATTTTTCCCATGAAATAAGTAAAAATTTGCAACAACAACAACAGCTTTAAATGAGCAGACCATTTTGGCGAAATTTGAGCAATTTTTCAGCAGGTTCAGGCAATTGTTTAAATTGATTGATCTCTGTCAGTTTTTCAAGAACAGAATCTATCCTACTACTTATCATTTGGCGTGTCGAGTAAATAAAAAAGTGTACAATGATTTCATAGTACTAACGTAAAAAAGAGCCAATATTTTCCATAATTCCGAAGGGGAAATTTCGGAATTAGTATTGTATTAACATTTAATTGGAGTGCATTGGAGTGCATGAAAATATTATGATGCGATTTTTTCATAGTGCATCAAGAAAAATTTATTTTACCATAAAATATTTCCTCATCCTCATCTGTATCACAATGTTTCAAAAATACATAACTTCTTTAGTCCACACAATTCGCGCATAATTGTGAAGAGAAAAGCAACTTATTTGTTCATAATTTCTACGCAATGTAAAAATTTATGCAGGTTGCAGAAACTAACTTTATTTCTTGAAAACAATCGCAAGACGGTGCTTTAAAATGTCAATTACACATTCCAAATCACGTAAGCCTCTTGTTGGAAGTGTAATAACCTAACGAAATCCTTAAATTTCAGGTAGGTCTCAATAGATCTCAATATGTGGCTTGTCAGCCGATATTTATAGTTTTCACTGGTTGTCAACATAGTGTAATTTCCAGTTAAATTCACAATAATTGTAATGTCAGAGCGTAATAAAGTAATTATAGCAAATAGTGATTAATTTTCAAGCGCAGCAATAAAAAAATGAATTTTACAGAGTGCAACTTAAAAATTTTGGAAGAAATAATTACAAAATATTACAGACATTATATTTCGTCAAAAAATATTGAACGAAAAATAATGGTTCAGTGTTCAATAAATCAAAATGTGTCAAAATGGACAGTGAAATAGAGAAAAAATTTACCGATCCAAGATTAGGCATGAAATTTTCGTCGGCTCCATCGCCTTGCTCGAAAACGTCTATCATGCGGTGCTCGAGTTCAGCCAGCCGAAAGGCGTCTGCGTTAGATAGCCCTTGGGACTCCTGATGGCTCTCGTGGTCAATGTAGCCCCAGAAAAGGGTTGGGCTCACCACTTGACCCACCTGCACCTTCCACGAACCTTGCGAAGGCACCACGCGCCCCAGCATATTTGCGTCAGAAAATGATTTGTCCTGAAAAAAGAAGTTGCAAATTGGATAATGTCGCGAAGAGTGTGTATTAATGCATGCTCATTTCATTAAATAAAAGTTTTCAAAGATTTTTGAGTCGAGTGTCGATTAAATCAGAAACTATACTCGCTTATAGCAATCCGCAAGAGCATTAATTTAGGAAAAATTGCAAAAGAATAAGATTTTATACATACGCACGCACAAGAGGAGCCAAATTGTGTCGTCACTCGTCGGCGGCGTCCTCCAAAATCTGCTCACTGCTGTGCAAATGCGAAGGAAACATGCGCCGTGAATGTTACAATATCAGACAGCGAGCGCGTCAAGAGAAAATTTGACGCCGAGAAACCTACAATCCCTACGAGAAACAAGAACTAACTTGCTACACTCGAGCGCAAAAGAGAAGAAGAGAGGTGGCGTGGACTGGCTATAATGTGAGCCTGTGATGAGGAGAAAGAAAAAGTGGAAGGAAATAGTATTGAAAGAAACAGTAAGGAGAGTAAAATAGTTAGGAGGGGCGAAGGGGCGGGACTATCTGGGTGACCTTGGGCCCAGTCCTATCTTTTAACATTGAGCTGGGCCATAAGCCACCTCCTCTTCGCCTCTCCTATCCTATTTTACTCTCCTTAAGAAACAGCGCAATAGTAAGTCAGCAACAAGAAGTGGTCAGCATTTCTGTAAATCATGCTGCAGCTTGCATAAACATGTTCGCAGTTAATGGAAGATGGAGGGCTTTGAAGGAAGAAGCAAGCTAAAGGAGAAAACACTCGAGAGGAAAAAATAGTTTAAATAAGAAACAGGAGAAATAAAAATATTAAATATAGAATTTTACACAAAATTGAAACAAACTACTTGCAAAAATATGCCTATAATAACAATTATAACGTATTTTGTTTGTTGTACATTTTTACAATAATGACATAATGATGAACTTGAATTATTTTATGAGTGGCTATTAAAAGGAGGACGTGAGCAGACGTGAGGAACAATTGTGTGACATTATGGCTGATGGCAATTCTGAATTCAGATATTTAAATTCACATAATAAGACACATAGAAAAATGAAATTTCTTGATTAATGTGTTATGTAGTATTAAGGAATGGATTATGGATTTGAAAGTGGATAAATAAATTGTGAGGAAAATAAAATAGCAAGGACATTTAAATAGCCATGACCAAAAGCCAAAGTATAAATCATATAAATATTTCATATATATTATTTTAAAAGCACTGCTAAGGCTATAATACGCAAGATTGTAGCGGGCCAGGCATGGCATTATTATGGCAATATAGAATTATTCCATTTATTTTATAACTACTTACTATATTTTATAATGAAGCATATATTTTTGTCTTGTTTTTTCCAGCTTCTTCAGCGGAAGTACATAAATATCCAAATTTTTTAATATCAATTTCTTTAAGTTCAAAGAGCTTTATAATTTTTATTTTAAAATTTTTAATTTACTTTAAAAAAACAATTCATTTTATAAGATTTCAAAATGATTATGACGATTATGATTTTGGAACTGATAAATAAATGCAAATTTTTTCATTATATTGCTCATCATAATATTCATAATGAAATTAATCATTTCCAGACTTAATTCCAATAATTAAAATCGCGCAGTTTACAATTATACAGAAATAAGATTATCATTCAGTTTTATTATCTCATCTTTCCATTTTTTTAATTAAATATTTAATTAAAAAAATAAATGAAATAATTATTTTGTAATGTCGTAGTCGCGTAAGAAAAATAGAAATAGATCGATATAATGACCCACTGCCATTGGCGGCATTGACTCTTGCAAGCAATTTTGGTTTTTTGGTTTTTGGCTCCGCGGCTGCAAATTGCTTGCACCGGGAGAGGAGAGAGATGAAAAAATGAAAGCCACCAGATACCAGACTTTTCGCGCTTCTTTTGGCCACCGCTTTTGCGACGTTGTGACTTCTACATGTCAGGCGTCACGTGAACGAGAGACAAAAACCATGTGATTGTGTTGTTTACAAACAGCGGCTGAGCTGAGCTATCGGGTTCAATTTCAAATTCATTTCATCGCGGTTCTATCTGTCCTGTGTTCTCCTGTTCTGTTATTTTGGTTTACAATACTCAAGATTGTTATATTTTGTATTCGCAATACATAACTTAATCTCCCAATTCCTCTCAATTGCCTCAAACTATGACTTTTGCACTCCGCGCCTTTTGGGTTGTCAGCCCAAATGAAGAGACACCTGTATTTGACAGGTTATTTTTCAAATTCCATACTTTTAAACTTTTCATGTGATACATTTTTTTTATTGCAGAATTTTCTCTACTGTCGAGTTGCGAGCAGCACAGACTGAGCGTTACCAAAAACTCTTTGAACCCAGAGAATTTGTAAAAGCTGTTCTTATTGAGACAGGAATTCAAGAATCTGGTAAGTAAACAAAACATTAATTTAATTATTTTTAAAATAATGAAACTAAAATTTACTATATACTTAGAGGTTTTTGTGCAGAGCCGAGACAGTTGCGACAAAAAATGCACTGTTCCTGCTTTCAAAATTTCCTCCACTGGCCAAATATTGGAGCCTGTCGTCATCCTGCAGCATCGGGGGCTGCTTTTGTGCGCTCTTCCTCTGGCAGAGGACCATGAGAGGTTAATAAAAACAGTTAAAAATGTTTTGAAAATATTTTTTAAATTTGTATTCTATTGGATTTTATTTATAGTTCTGTTTTGGAAGTGGCGCAAACTTTGGACTGCTTGCATTTGATAGCCGAAAGACTTTCTGGAGATCTAAGTCAGGTGAAGAAAAAATTATATGAGAATAAACTTCAGACCTATTTTAAATTGATAATGAAAATGTGTAAATTGCAGAGAAACGATCTAAGAATTCAGCTGGCTAAGCTGATGGCTGTCAACTTTCCTTTTGGAAGACCACAGACAGAAAGTGCTGTGCTGACTGAGAGGGTCATTGCGTCCACTTTGAAGGATATGCAACAAGACAAAACAAAAGTTGCTATTTGGAATCCCGCTCCTAGCTCGAAAAATAAAAACAATTTTGTAGTTCACATTACAGAGCAAATACATTCCATTAAGGTCTTAAATTGATTCATTCCTTCCCTTTTTGTGTTTAAAATTTTGGTTAAAGAGGGACGAGGTCATAGCAACAGGGGTGATCCATGTGACGACCAACGAAATCTCGGAGATGCAGCCAGAAGTCACCATGACTATTTTGCACCCAAATCCACTCGACATCATTTCCTTGGCACCTCGCGCTAAAATAGAAAACACTTCTGACAGCAGCACAACCATCAAGTTTAATCCGACGGCTGGGGTGAAATTGGAGCTGGCACATTATCAGACCATCTGTTTTGCTCCGGTAGAATTCATCATATCAGTATGTTGTATTTTTTAGCCTTTAGTTACGTTGATCTCAATAATAAAATCAGGAACAAAAACTGATTGTTCAGCCCTCTCGAGCAACTTTGCAGAGGCTGGAGCTCAGGATTCCACTCGAAGGCAGAAAGTTTCAAATTTCCTTGGGGACTGCTTTTGAAGAGGATGGCGGTTGGCTCAAGTGGGACATCCCAGTTGCGAAAATAAAATCAAAAAGCGCAGAGATTGAGATTTATGCTGGTTTGCTTGGGGCAAGAATGATCAAGGCGGAGGTATAAGAATTTTACAAATTTATTTTCCCTATATAGTTTTTTTAGGTCTTTTTTAAATTGAGTTCTGATTTATGCTGGAGTGGCCTCCGCATAAACCAAGGTGTCATTCTGATTAACGAAAAAGCGGCGAAAATTAAATTCTTAACAGGTAAAAGTCTTTCTTCTGCTGCTAGTAATAATAATAAAATAAATCTTTTCAGTTGCTGAATCCATTTCAGGCAGCTATTTTATTGCATCTGCACAATAAAATAAAGACAAGGATGGATGTAATCTCTGATTGTGTGATTGCAATCAGTGTCGGAGGTCGGAGAGTGATTGTGAAAAAAATTTGCAATTAAAATTTGTTGTCAAAGTAACTTTTTTCATAGGCAAAATCATACTTGTCGTTTGGAAGAACTTTTTGAATTTTAATTTACAATATAAAATTGTATAAAATAATAATTTTAATCAATCTACTCTTTATGGTTGAAATTTGTGTATGGTATATTAATTTTATCTCTCTTTTCACGTTTATTTTTGTACAAAATAAATGTGCGGGCCAGGTTGGCCAACACAAAGGGAGAATAATAATTAAATTAAACTCCAGAAGATTCTTTTAATTCGTATATTGTAGTAAGGCGGTGTTGTACATTCAGGATGTGTTGGTATTAGAATCGGAAGTTGAAATTCGAATTGAACTGTAAAAACATAATACAATCAGTACAATGAATTACAAACATGTTATTTGAGTATTGGTAATTTGAGTGGAGGCGCCGGCATTGCTCGGCCGGCGAACAGTTTTAGGTTCGGCGTTTTGGGTTAAATTCACTGGCGGGGCCGGTGATTATGCACTTATTCACTGGGCGGGTCATTTTGCCGTCAAGGGAAATTGCACAGAAAGGTTCTTACCCCATAAGTTTGGGTTCAGGCGAAGGTTTGTTGAGTGAGCGATTGAGACGCGCGCTCCATGGCTGGCTTGGGGCGCGAGAATAAACGTGGTTGGGCGGGGCTCACATTGCATGGGAGTGCTGCAGGGTGCAGCACAGGGTGGTGGAGTGGTTTAGTCTTGACTAAACGATTTGTAGTGGGCAGCGGGAAACCGCTGACCGCTACATAGGCCCCCACTTGGAGACCGGAGGTCACTCTCAGTATGTTTCTCTCGGTGAGGTGTCTCTTGGCGAGAAGGTGTCTCTTGGCGAGAAGGTGTCTCTTGGCGAGAAGTTGTCTCTTGGCGAGAAGGTCACTCTTGTATAGGCTGGAGTGAACGAGGAATTTGAGGCGTTGGACTTTTGCTGAGTCCAAAAACAGGAGAACTTGGAAGCTCTGTATGTTGGTTGATTCCAGCCGGGGGAACTTGGCGTGCTGGAAGGTCGTTGGTCCGATCAGCTCTTTCAGGTGTGTCCGACAGGGTGTGTCCCCAAAGGTGACGAGAAATAGCTATGTCTCGTTTGCGCGGTGGGTTGCAGGTCACATATACTTGCCGTGTCGGTCCGAGTTTGAAGGCTCGTGTCGGCGTCGCTGATGTATGCTCTGATTCAGACGAGAGTTCTGCATAAAACTCGTGTGGAGCAAAATTGTGAGTAGGTGCAGCGACAGTTTGGAAGCGCGGTGCAGTGTTGTCTGACGGCTTCTGAGGAGAGGTTCGATCCTTGGTAAGTGTAGGTTCGAAGGACACTGGAATGATGTAATGCTCGTTTAAGAGGTTTTCAGGACAAATTGATTTTGAAAGGTTTATGCCCTGTGTTTGTGTTGCGTTTATGATATTTACGCTGCTGTCCAAAGATTTGGCCTTGGCGGTGGCCACGGTTGCTTGCATGTGAGGAGGCGTGGCTGCTGACAGCATTGGTGTTGGCGGTGTTGTGACGGCATCATGGCGAAAGCTCGTCGTTCGGCGGTCTGCCGAATGTGTATGTTAGTTCTGTCACTCGATGGCTTGATTTGTTGAAGGCGATTCTGCGTTGAAGCATCGCGTTCGGTATCTTGTTCGGGGTCACCATTTTGTGCGGGCCAGGTTGGCCAACACAAAGGGAGAATAATAATTAAATTAAACTCCAGAAGATTCTTTTAATTCGTATATTGTAGTAAGGCGGTGTTGTACATTCAGGATGTGTTGGTATTAGAATCGGAAGTTGAAATTCGAATTGAACTGTAAAAACATAATACAATCAGTACAATGAATTACAAACATGTTATTTGAGTATTGGTAATTTGAGTGGAGGCGCCGGCATTGCTCGGCCGGCGAACAGTTTTAGGTTCGGCGTTTTGGGTTAAATTCACTGGCGGGGCCGGTGATTATGCACTTATTCACTGGGCGGGTCATTTTGCCGTCAAGGGAAATTGCACAGAAAGGTTCTTACCCCATAAGTTTGGGTTCAGGCGAAGGTTTGTTGAGTGAGCGATTGAGACGCGCGCTCCATGGCTGGCTTGGGGCGCGAGAATAAACGTGGTTGGGCGGGGCTCACATTGCATGGGAGTGCTGCAGGGTGCAGCACAGGGTGGTGGAGTGGTTTAGTCTTGACTAAACGATTTGTAGTGGGCAGCGGGAAACCGCTGACCGCTACATAAATAATTATAAACAAATAAAATTTATTCTTTAATAAGGACTTGTTTCCGTTCACCAACCTGGCCAAGGCAAAATGCTGCATGGCAAATTTTATGGACATTAAAACTGAATTAATTATTTACAATGCTGAATCCAATAATGCACGTACACAAGCGTCGTCAGCGCTGCCTATGCGTAAAGTGTGAACTATTTCAAGGAGGGGAGAGCGCAGGGAATTCAACAAAGGAGAGGCAAAGACAGAAAAGTACCGCCAAAACCTCCCCCACCGGGCCGAACCGAGAACCAAACATCTGATCAAACCAAAGTTGGTGTCCTCCGGTGCTGGTGGCTGGTGCGATCATTAAGCGTCCAACGCGTCCGTCCAACAGTCACACCTTGACCTGGGGCGATCTGACGCTGACGGCGCCGCTTTCTGACCGACCTGGACCTGACGACCCGAGACACGAAGAGCGGCGCGACTTTCACATCTGCACTTCCCGCGCTCTGTGTGAGAATTTGAAGAGGCTTCGCGGCAAGCGTGTACATATGTAAGTGAAACGAGCTTTTTTTGCTTGAAATTTTGAAGTTCCTTTTTTATTCGGGCTTTCTATAACCACGGCAACCGCAGCTTTGCCATCAGCCATCAATATTTCCGATCAACATTTCCTCACTCAACTGTCATTTGCACGCCTTTGTTGTTGTTTCTCGCAAAGGCGTAAGCATGAAGAGATCTAATTATAAATATTTTTTCTCCATGGAAGCAATCAAGATGCTTGCATTTTAGATTATTGCCAGTTACGCCTCCCGCTAATAAAATATTTTATTCTCTCGGTTTTAGTTTAAGAAAAAGCTTGCCAAGATTTACTCTGGAAAACAAAGCCTGGTCCCCTGCGGAATTTACTCGTAGAGCTGCTTTTAAATCGAGGAAGATTTGGATTGGAGGTGGAAATTTTGTGGCAGAAGTGCATCGTTGGCTAGTAATTAAATCAAAAAGTTTTGTAGATTTTTCAATAATGTTTGTTGTAATTTAATTTTTGCAGCTTTCCCAGCATCAAATCACATGCTTGGAACGATTGCGCTCAATGGAGCAATGATTTCCTGCGCTACGAAACGGTCCTTAAACGATCTACCAACTGTTCGTCGGTTGAGTGCCATTTCACCGAACCTGTGCTTGACCTGCCTCCTCATCTTGTGTCCACAGAAGTGGCCCATTTCTCTGGAAAACTGCTACTGCCAGTGAGACACTGTCCAGTAGAAGATGTATGTTTCCTTTAAAATACCACTCAACTTTTGAAATAAAAATATTTTTGCAGTGTGGAGGACAATTGGTGGACCATGTATTGGTCTCCAGACATGTCCTGATTGTGGACCACTGCCTCCCTGGTATGCCCAGGTGTCAGGAAGACCTTCTCAACTTAGAAATCAATGGTTTTATTCCTGAAGAACTGCAAATCACACAGCAAACATACACCCTGTTTGGAGTTGGTACGTCTTTTGCATCACGGAATATATCTTAATAACAATTAAATTTTATACTGTAAATTTATATGGAATTCTGCAGCAATCGTAACATAATTTTTAAATAATAATGTCAATTGACATTGTTTATTTAATTTAAATTATTATTTCATTTAAATCTATATTTCACATCTATATTTAGTTGTCCGGGAGACTGAGGATGTCCATCATATTGTTCCAGACATCAATCATGGCCCTCAACCAGAGATGGCAAGATTTTTGTATGGAGAAACTATTGACGTCAACTTTCCCTGGACTTGTCATTGAAAATGTAGCTGATTCCTCTCCGACCTATTTCTTCCTACATCGTGAAGACGGAATGTGGTGGAAAGTGTGTGGAGAGGCCACTAGACCTCAGAATGAGCGCACTCACTTTGTGCCCACTCCAGACTTTCTGTACCGTGTGCAGTACATCTACTACATTAGAAAAAAACCGATTAATGTCAATGAATAAGGTATTCAATTTAAAGGGTCATTATATATTTGTTTGAACAGGATAGAGAGAGAGGTTTTTAAGCTCACATGTTCTTTCTTAATCTGCTGAAAACGTAGAATTTTGCAGTAGTGCTCTCGAGTTTATTTATGTTCTTTGCCTGCACAAATGTGTAACATAATTTGATTTGTTACTGATAAGCGATAATTTAATTACCATGTAATGTTCCGTATCTGATTTTGAAATTTATTAATTTGCCAGCTCTAAAATATCATAGTTTCAACATAATAGTTCTAATTTTCATGAACTTTTACGTTATTTAACACTTTAAGTAAATGATACAAAATAGTCTCCGAGAAAACAGTCCAAAAGTATGAAGTTTAATATGTGACTGAGGAGAACTGCTGAAAGTGGAAGGAGTCCAACTTAAAACTCTACATATTATGTATATTTGTAACTACCTTGGATCTTCCATCGCCACTGATCTGATTAAATTTCAACCGTACGTCTGCTAACAAAAAAGATGTTGTGCTCTCCGTGTTGATAGTTAAATTTTAAGTTCCTGAAAAGGGTTTATTTTAAACAAGGTATTTGAAATTAATGTAAATATGTGCCAAACTCTCATTTCCATCATATAACTAATGTGACATCTTGGACTCAAGGATCAAGTGTCGATTAACATTTATTATCTGACTTTTAAGTACAGCTTTAGTTTTAAACCCTAGATGAACAATTCCTAATTTTCATTGTGAGTTTTGTTGCTGAAAACTACCATTCCATTTTTAATTTATTTCACATATTGTATGCAATTAATATGTATACCACACCTCCATAAATAAATGATATTGAGTAAAAATAAAAAAGTTTGCTTTTGGGTCAGCTTGGGTGATTTTCTTTTTAGTGTATTAGTTCTATAGCTCTTTAATCTATACTTGAGACACTCGTAATGTTCAAGATTCCGAACTAAGACACTGTCTGAAGTTTTTGCGGGCTTATTAATAATGATTCATTTAAAGTTAAGCATAATAACGTATTTGTCCAGCTATTACTTTTGCTGGAGATATGGATATAATGGATTATTAAAAAAATCAAAGTTAATCTGAAATGTCTTACATTTCATTAGAATATATAATGCTATCAACAAAACACCACCAAAAGATAATAATTATATTATTCATCGAGTTCCACAAGTAATCTGAACTAATTAAAAACTTCTTAACCAAGGTTCGCGCATCAGAACAATTATAAATTTTTTCGATTGTTGTTTGAGCTCTCTGATTGGGTGCAAGTAAAATTGCACCCAATCAGAGCGCTCGGCAACAATCAAAATTTTCTAATACGCGAACCTTGTACTTGACTCATTTAAAAGGAAAAATAATGAACTTTTTATGCAAAAAGTTTTTGAATGGCTTTAAAACAAACAGTTATCAAATCAACTATTAAGGAAAGAATTTGGGAAATCGAAAATAAAATATTGCTTTTACGAAGTTTATTTTACGTACAAAATGGAATCAACACAGTCCACCACTCACTCCGCAATTTTATTACCTGAATCTTGATTACATTTCTGTTTTTAACAAAATCATGGAAATCTGAGAGTCAGTTCCCAAAAAAAAAAAAGAAGTTAAAACAATATCCCTTTTAATAATTAAAAAAAAAATGATTGTGTGTATATACATACAGAATTATATGTTGAATTTTCAAAGTGGCACAGCACCACTTTACGTCCTACAAACAGCGAAAGAAGTCTGGAAGGATGCAGGGTAAGGGGCATCATTCAAAGTTCTTCCAGGGCTGGGATGAGGGCAACCTTTCGAAAAACGCGATGAGAATACTTGGCATGCACCGTTTTCATGTGATCTTTTGGCAGGCCCTTAATCCAAGTATTCAAACGGGCAGACAGATCGCGGAAGTCATCCAACTTGTAGCCTTAGAACCAATTATAAAAAAAGATAAGTTTAGTTTAAAAATTCTAGTGCCATTTGTATTAAAACTTTAATATAAATTAATTTCACCTGAGTAATGCTGCAAGGGCTTGGTCCAAAGAGCAGCTTGGGCAGCCTTGTCATAAGGGGCTTGGACCATGCAGGTGGCTAACCAGAGGGCGGCAGCTGCGATCATAGAGTCTGATTCGCTGGAGAATTGAGAGTCCATCAGTGAGGCTTCCAGGATATAGCGGGCCAAAGTCAGCAAGTCCATGTCCAAGGAGCAGGCCTGTTTCAAGAAAATGTCCCATTGCTATTCAACTGAAGTGTGAAATTTAAAACATACTCGGCTGTAACGTCTCAGGAAGCGGTAGCTGAGAGGGGCGCCGAGGTTGAAATTAAGGGCGCAGAACAGCTGTTGCTGCATTTTGCTCAGCTCGGACGCTGAAAAGTCGTTGTCGCACATCTGCAGCCAGTCCGATGTTGGTGGCGGAAGTCGCTCCTATTTTTCATCAAATAGAAAGAATAAAATATTATTTAATTAACAAAAATTTTGGGCTGTAAATAGTTTAAATGTATTATAGAACAGAAATATGTGAAAAATGAATGATTAACTTTAATTCGCTAATTTAAATTACTTCCAAACTTTAATGACGAACAAAAAGTCCAGAATAAATCAACTTACATCATACTGGGCTGCCAGAAGCAGGGAGGCACATGCAATTAGGCGCAGACGGTTTCTTTTAATTGGCAGACTAGGCGTAGGGTGCTGCTTGCTCGGAGGCTTTGGGTTGGACAGATAAAGGTCCATGTTCTTCACAGCCAGGTACAGTGTTTCATGGTTCAGTTCGAGTGTCTCCTGCACTTCGACCATCCAATCAACCACCAAAGCCCTGATATCGTTGCTTATTTCCCTGTGCTGGTCCAGGAAGTTCGGCTTAACTTTATAGAAATCCTGGAAGATGAAATTCATAACTAATTCAAAATTATCACAGATATTAGTTTTTGCATACCTCTCGAGACTTAAGGTAGGAAAAAATATAAGGTGCGTAGTCCGGCACAGAATAAGTGTCTTTGGACGTCTCCTGGTCGTAGTCGAGGACTCCCAGTGGAGGAGTTCCGGGTGTTGGAATGTGGGGCACCAAGGACCGGTCATTTTCAGAGGCTGAGAGGAAAAGTTCCGACTCCTTGATGGACACAGGTGGGGCCGAGCTAGCTCTCGTGGGAACTTTTACTTGGACAGCCTCGATTTCAGGTTGCGACTGAACCTTAATTTCACTGCAAATAATTAAAAAGAGAGGTCTCTATAAATGAATTATTTATAAATTTTTAAAATCTTACAGATCGTCAAGTGCAGACATGTACAGCGTTCCATTTTGGACATCTTCGTACACTGTACCTTCCTCCGTGATGGTTGGAGGCTGTTGCTTCACTACCGCAACCTTCAGTGACTTGTACTTGGCCAGGGTTGACCTTTTGTCCTTGCCATCTGCAGTTTTCTTACTTCCTCCAGGAATGTGAAGGCGTTGAATTGCCTAAAAATTAATAATGATATTTTATGGTGATTCCAATAATTCATGATACTTTTAAGAAAAAGGAATTTTTTTTTTAAAAAATTTGAAATAATAACTGTACGTACGTTGGTGACGTCTGAAAATGCAGATCTTTTCAAGACCGGTCCGTGCGGCAACTGTGAGGGCGAAAACGCCGACTTCCGCTTGCTAATCCTGAGGGCAACTTCGTCTCGGCCAGGGTGATCCATGGCCCGCAGGTTGTACTTCTTATCGGTGGAAGGCTGCATATTTTCGCTGTCGAAAAGTCCCGGCAAGTGGGCCGACGTGGAGTTGCGAGACGAAATCTTCAGTGGAGGGTTGAGCGGCGCTTCGCCGACTCGTCTTCGGCCGAAAGGCAACATTTTTCGTCCGAAATCTAGATCTTTCCCTGCTGCAACTCGAATCACTAAAATTCTCACAACAATGCAACCGCTCTACTTCTAATTTCAACAGTAACCCGCACGGTAAACAGTCAAAACAATAAATGGTGGATCAGTGTCTTGTCCATTTAAAAGTTAAATTTCCCAAAACATGTTCAGACTTGTCGCGGCAACTGCTAAAAGTGACGGTTTTCTCCCACCATTCGCTCGATTCGCTCTCTCTGAGTGCTGCTATTGGCTAGCGTAGGTTCATAAAAAACATAAAGCCAATGAAAGAGCTCCAAACAAAATCCGTTGAGTGCAATGTATAATTTTTATTCAAACTTCCCGCTGAACATCATTTTTGGCCATCTGTTGTCGTAACTCAAAATTACTTACAAAGTGTAAAAAGAGGTAAAAAGTAAATTTTCCACTAGATGTCAGTACTTCTTAGTTTCTAGTTTGTAAATTTTTGTTTAATGTAGTAAAATTACGGAAATTAAACAAATACACACACGCAAGCATGAGACATCATAATCAGTAAAATCACCTATATTTTTTACTATTATACGGCTATAAAGAATAAAAAACGTATATTAATTTAATATTTTGCACTAAGCCTCCAGCGTTTTTTGCAGTACTAGAGCTTTTTACTTTATTTAGTGGTGATGAAATTTGTTTATGGATTTGACGATTTTATTAATTATTATAATGAAATATATAATAAAGAATAAGCAATAAAATATAGCTGGTTTAAAATATGAGTGTGTAAATGAGTACAATTTTGGCTTGTGGAAAAATTGTTGCCCCATACAGAAACGTACAGAAATAATCCAGAACTAACTAAGGACGCAATATACTAAGGGATTTTATTTATTTACAAGTTGTAACCATTTGTTTTAAAACAAAGCTTTGTGAGCAGTGACTACAATAAATTGTAAAAACTGATTGGGATTATTTTTGCAGAGAAAAGAAATATATTTTATACAATTCTAAATGATTGAATAATAAATAAATTTTGCTATTGGATCATATAAAAGTAATAAAAGTTTGAGAACTTGCATGGAAATAATAATCTTTCTTATCTTCTGCTTGCTTTAAAAAGATATTAAATAATTCCTAAAAGTGAAAGATGAAAATAAAATTATTTCTGGCAATTGGCAGGTGAGATTATAAGAAGTGCGCTGCTTTTTACTGCCTTTGTACGGCGGCTGTGCGCCTATAGAGTAGGATGCAAAGCACGCGTAATAAGCTGAAGAGAGCAGAGTGGGATTTTGGGTTTTAGAATCGTGGCAGGACCCATGGACCGACCGGTCGCCAGCTGCCGTTTATCATTATTTATGTGAGGCGGCACGGCCTCCCCTGCCGCCTACATCTGCCGCCGCCTTTGAGGAACGTGCAAGAAGTGATGCTGGCTGGCGCAGGTAGTGCATAATATATCTTTTGATAAAAGAGCCCGAGCAGCTGCCCATTGTTCGCCAACAGAATACTGCCGCCGGCAGAAGCGAGACGTGTGTGCCTTACGCGCATTGGTATAAAATTAAAAGGTACACCCTGTTGAATTCTGATTTACCTGCCTGCCTGCTTTTGTAATTTGTACACAAAGAGGCAGATGTGAAATTTCATCAGTAATCCTAATGGATCGCGTGTCCTCCCGTTCATTTTAATTCAAAAGTGAGTAGCATAAAGTATTCTAGTGGGACCAGAAACAAAATTTTATGTACTCAATATAATGCACAATGTTAAAGATTTTTTTTTCCAAATTTTAAATCAATTAATTTGAATGATAGATATAATATAAATTAAAAGCTTACTTTTTATTTTGTTGCTAGCAGGATTTTTTTTAAATTTCTTGTTTTGTCTAGATAGTTTTTTTTTTAATAAAATAATCAATTCTTGAACACATTGAAATTTGATCAATACAAAAAGATTGGAAAATTTGCTAAAACTAAATTCAAAACAATTAATATAATACTGAGCTATCTATTTATATAAATATTATTAACCATTTGTGTTTTTGGAAAAATAACTCAAATCTGGAGATAAAATTATGGCAGAAATTTCAAATCTTTATGTCTCATTCCCTTCAAAATTGTGTTCAGTCATTTTTGAGGAAATATAACATTAATAGATCATTGTTTTTTATTTATCTGGCGCTCCGCTCCACCCATTAATTAGGGTCGACTCGCAGGCTTGCAGGAATGTGCCGAAGTATGCTAATAAAATAATAATTGGATCTGCACAGGCCGGAGTTCAATAGTCGCACGCAGAATGTTGTTTGCGTCGGGCTAGTGCGGTGCAGCTGGCGCTGAGGAATTGAGGTTTGCCGAATACAAGGCGGGCGGTCCAGCGCGCGACGGCACCAGAAGGGACTCGCGGAGGAGAGGAGAAGAGCAGGTGCAAATTTCCAGCCTCCGCCCCTGACGCTCTCTATCTGCTAGGCGCTCCTTTCCAAAAAAGCAGGCAGGTGTCCCTTGCTTGCCCTGGCTTGCCCCAACTGCTCACTTCGTCCAAAGCACTATATTCCCCATAAAAAATCTGTTGAGGATTAAGCAAGTGGAAATCGAGGCCGTCACTTGTGGCGTCCGAGGAGGAAATTAATAATTTTTAGTGACAGCAGGCAATATATATTTGCTTATTTTTTTAGCGAATACATTCCTTAAAAGCAAATGCTAATTAAAATGGCAACAAATAACGATTGAATAAAAAATCTGATAAATTATCGCTTCCTCATTGAATTCCTTTGTAGGCTTATTGAATAGTGTTTAAATTTAAATTTTGGCCACCGTATTTTTCCATTATTAAGGTCTAGTTTATTTGACCTCTTTCCAAAGTTAATTTAAAGACCTTGGAACAGGGCTTGCTTGCATAATGGTTAAATTTAAAAATTGGCCACTGTATTTACCCATTATTAAGGTCTTGTTTATATGACCTCTTTTCAAGTTATTTTAAAGACCTTAGAACAGGTTGTTAGTAATAAGTGGTTTAATTTGAAAATTGGGCACCGTATTTTTCCATTATTAAGGTCTGGTATACATGACCTCTTTCCAAAGTTAATTTGAAGTCCTTGGAAAAGGCAGAACAGGGTTTCCTTGCATATAGTGGTTAAATTTAAAAATTGGCCACCGTATTTTTCCATTATTAAGGTCTTGTTTATATGACCTCTTTCCAAAGTTAATTAAATGACCGTGGTTCAGAGTTTCCTCTAACAGTGGTTAAATTTAAAAGTTGGCCACCGTATATTTCCATTATTAAAAGGTCTTGTTTATATGACCTCTTTCGAATGTTAATTTAAACACCATAGAACATGGTTTCCTTGCATAGTTATTCACACACTTCAAACTAATCTTGTTTTTTAAAAAAAGTAATTAAGACCTGAGGATTAATTATCATAATGCGTCTGGCGCTCCATAGTCGAAAAATTCAAAAATATACACACACTTCAAACTAATCTTGTTTTTTAAAAAAAGTAATTAAGAACTGAGGATTAATTATCATTAAGCGTCTGGCGCTCCATAGTCGTCAAATTCAAAAATATACACACACTTCAAACTAATCTTGTTTTTTAAAAATAGAAATTAAGACCTGAGGATTAATTATCATTAAGCGTCTGGCGCTCCATAGTCGTCAAATTCAAAAATATACACACACTTCAAACTAATCTTGTTTTTTAAAAATAGAAATTAAGACCTGAGGATTAATTATCATTAAGCGTCTGGCGCTCCATAGTCGTCAAATTCAAAAATATACACACACTTCAAACTAATCTTGTTTTTTAAAAATAGAAATTAAGACCTGAGGATTAATTATCATTAAGCGTCTGGCGCTCCATAGTCGTCAAATTCAAAAATATACACACACTTCAAACTAATCTTGTTTTTTAAAAATAGAAATTAAGACCTGCGGATTAATTATCATTAAGCGTCTGGCGCTCCATAGTCGTCAAATTCAAAAAAATACACACACTTCAAACTAATCTTGTTTTTTAAAAATAGAAATTAAGACCTGAGGATTAATTATCATTAAGCGTCTGGCGCTCCATAGTCGTCAAATTCAAAAATATACACACACTTCAAACTAATCTTGTTTTTAAAAATAGAAATTTAGACCTGAGGATTAATTATCATTAAGCGTCTGGCGCTCCGTAGTCATCAAATTAAAAAATATACACACACTTCAAACTAATCTTGTTTTTTAAAATAGAAATTAAGACCTGAGGATTAATTATCAGAATGCGTCTGGCGCTCCGTAGTCGTCAAATTCAAATATATACACACACTTCAAACTAATCTTGTTTTTTAAAATAGAAATTAAGACCTGAGGATTAATTATCATAATGCGTCTGGCGCTCCATAGTCGTCAAATTCAAATATATACACACACTTCAAACTAATCTTGTTTTTTAAAATAGAAATTAAGACCTGAGGATTAATTATCATTAAGCGTCTGGCGCTCCATAGTCGTCAAATTCAAAAATATACACACACTTCAAACTAATCTTGTTTTTTAAAAAAAGTAATTAAGAACTGAGGATTAATTATCATTAAGCGTCTGGCGCTCCATAGTCGTAAATTTCAAATATATACACACACTTCAAACTAATCTTGTTTTTTAAAAAAAGTAATTAAGAACTGAGGATTAATTATCATTAAGCGTCTGGCGCTCCATAGTCGTCAAATTCAAAAATATACACACACTTCAAACTAATCTTGTTTTTTAAAAATAGAAATTAAGACCTGAGGAATATTTATCATTAAGCGTCTGGCGCTCCGTAGTCGTCAAATTAAAAAATATACACACACTTCAAACTAATCTTGTTTTTAAAAAATAGAAATTAAGACCTGAGGATTAATTATTATTAAGCGTCTGGCGCTCCATAGTCGTCAAATTCAAAAATATACACACACTTCAAACTAATCTTGTTTTTTAAAAATAGAAATTAAGACCTGAGGATTAATTATCATTAAGCGTCTGGCGCTCCATAGTCGTCAAATTCAAAAATATACACACACTTCAAACTAATCTTGTTTTTTAAAAATAGAAATTAAGACCTGAGGATTAATTATCATTAAGCATCTGGCGCTCCATAGTCGTCAAATTCAAAAATATACACACACTTCAAACTAATCTTGTTTTTTAAAAATAGAAATTAAGACCTGCGGATTAATTATCATTAAGCGTCTGGCGCTCCATAGTCGTCAAATTCAAAAATATACACACACTCCAAACTAATCTTGTTTTTTAAAAATAGAAATTAAGACCTGCGGATTAATTATCATTAAGCGTCTGGCGCTCCATAGTCGTCAAATTCAAAAATATACACACACTTCAAACTAATCTTGTTTTTTAAAAATAGAAATTAATACCTGCGGATTAATTATCATTAAGCGTCTGGCGCTCCATAGTCGTCAAATTCAAAAATATACACACACTTCAAACTAATCTTGTTTTTTAAAAATAGAAATTAAGACCTGCGGATTAATTATCATTAAGCGTCTGGCGCTCCATAGTCGTCAAATTCAAAAATATACACACACTTCAAACTAATCTTGTTTTTTAAAAATAGAAATTAAGACCTGCGGATTAATTATCATTAAGCGTCTGGCGCTCCTTGGTCGTCAAATTCAAAAATATACACACACTTCAAACTAATCTTGTTTTTTAAAAATAGAAATTAAGACCTGCGGATTAATTATCATTAAGCGTCTGGCGCTCCTTGGTCGTCAAATTCAAAAATATACACACACTTCAAACTAATCTTGTTTTTTAAAAATAGAAATTAAGACCTGCGGATTAATTATCATTAAGCGTCTGGCGCTCCTTGGTCGTCAAATTCAAAAATATACACACACTTCAAACTAATCTTGTTTTTTAAAAATAGAAATTAAGACCTGCGGATTAATTATCATTAAGCGTCTGGCGCTCCATAGTCGTCAAATTCAAAAATATACACACACTTCAAACTAATCTTGTTTTTTAAAAATAGAAATTAAGACCTGCGGATTAATTATCATTAAGCGTCTGGCGCTCCTTGGTCGTCAAATTCAAAAATATACACACACTTCAAACTAATCTTGTTTTTTAAAAATAGAAATTAAGACCTGCGGATTAATTATCATTAAGCGTCTGGCGCTCCATAGTCGTCAAATTCAAAAATATACTCACACTTCAAACTAATCTTGTTTTTTAAAAATAGAAATTAATACCTGCGGATTAATTATCAATAAGCGTCTGGCGCTCCATAGTCGTCAAATTCAAAAATATACACACACTTCAAACTAATCTTGTTTTTTAAAAATAGAAATTAAGACCTGAGGATTAATTATCATTAAGCGTCTGGCGCTCCATAGTCGTCAAATTCAAAAATATACACACACTTCAAACTAATCTTGTTTTTTAAAAATAGAAATTAAGACCTGAGGATTAATTATCATTAAGCGTCTGGCGCTCCATAGTCGTCAAATTCAAAAATATACACACACTTCAAACTAATCTTGTTTTTTAAAAATAGAAATTAAGACCTGCGGATTAATTATCATTAAGCGTCTGGCGCTCCATAGTCGTCAAATTCAAAAATATACACACACTTCAAACTAATCTTGTTTTTTTAAAAATAGAAATTAAGACCTGCGGATTAATTATCATTAAGCGTCTGGCGCTCCATAGTCGTCAAATTCAAAAATATACACACACTTCAAACTAATCTTGTTTTTTAAAAATAGAAATTAAGACCTGCGGATTAATTATCATCAAGCGTCTGGCGCTCCATAGTCGTCAAATTCAAAAATATACACACACTTCAAACTAATCTTGTTTTTTAAAAATAGAAATTAAGACCTGCGGATTAATTATCATTAAGCGTCTGGTGCTCCATAGTCGTCAAATTCAAAAATATACACACACTTCAAACTAATCTTGTTTTCTAAAAAAATTAAGACCATATTTTTCCATTATTATAGGTCTTGTTTAAATGACCTCTTTCCAAAGTTAATTTTAAGACCTTGGAACAGGGTTTCCGTGCATAGTGGTAATATTTAAAAATTGGTCACCATATTTTTCCATTATAAAGGTCTTGTTTAAATGACCTCTTTTCAAAGTTATTTTTCAGTCCTTTGAACAGGGTTTCCGTGCGTAGTGGTAATATTTAAAAATTGGCCACCATATTTTTCCATTATAAAGGTCTTGTTCAAATGACCCCTTTTTAAAGTTATTTTTCAGTCCTTGGAACAGAGTTTCCGTGCGTAGTGGTAATATTTAAAAATTGGCCACCATATTTTTCCATTATAAAGGTCTTTTTCAAATGACCTCTTTTCAAAGTTATTTTTCAGTCCTTTGAACAGGGTTTCCGTGCGTAGTGGTAATATTTAAAAATTGGCCACCATATTTTTCCATTATAAAGGTCTTGTTCAAATGACCTCTTTTCAAAGTTATTTTTCAGTCCTTGGAACAGAGTTTCCGTGCGTAGTGGTAATATTTAAAAATTGGCCACCATATTTTTCCATTATAAAGGTCTTTTTCAAATGACCTCTTTTCAAAGTTATTTTTCAGTCCTTTGAACAGGGTTTCCGTGCGTAGTGGTAATATTTAAAAATTGGCCACCATATTTTTCCATTATAAAGGTCTTGTTCAAATGACCCCTTTTTAAAGTTATTTTTCAGTCCTTGGAACAGAGTTTCCGTGCGTAGTGGTAATATTTAAAAATTGGCCACCATTTTTTTCCATTATAAAGGTCTTGTTCAAATGACCTCTTTTCAAAGTTATTTTTCAGTCCTTGGAACAGAGTTTCCGTGCGTAGTGGTAATATTTAAAAATTGGCCACCATATTTTTCCATTATAAAGGTCTTGTTCAAATGACCTCTTTTTAAAGTTATTTTTCAGTCCCTGGAACAGGGTTTCCGTGCATAGTGGTAATATTTAAAAATTGGCCACCATATTTTTCCATTTTAAAGGTCTTGTTCAAATGACCTCTTTTCAAAGTTATTTTTCAGTCCTTGGAACAGAGTTTCCGTGCGTAGTGGTAATATTTAAAAATTGGCCACCATATTTTTCCATTATAAAGGTCTTTTTCAAATGACCTCTTTTCAAAGTTATTTTTCAGTCCTTGGAACAGGGTTTCCGTGCGTAGTGGTAATATTTATAAATTGGCCACCATTTTTTTCCATTTTAAAGGTCTTGTTCAAATGACCTCTTTTTAAAGTTATTTTTCAGTCCTTGGAACAGGGTTTCCCTGCGTAGTGGTAATATTTAAAAATTGGCCACCATTTTTTTCCATTATAAAGGTCTTGTTCAAATGACCTCTTTTCAAAGTTATTTTTCAGTCCCTGGAACAGGGTTTCCGTGCATAGTGGTAATATTTAAAAATTGGCCACCATATTTTTCCATTTTAAAGGTCTTGTTCAAATGACCTCTTTTCAAAGTTATTTTTCAGTCCTTGGAACAGGGTTTCCCTGCGTAGTGGTAATATTTAAAAATTGGCCACCATTTTTTTCCATTATAAAGGTCTTGTTCAAATGACCTCTTTTCAAAGTTATTTTTCAGTCCTTGGAACAGGGTTTCCGTGCGTAGTGGTAATATTTAAAAATTGGCCACCATATTTTTCCATTATAAAGGTCTTGTTCAAATGACCTCTTTTCAAAGTTATTTTTCAGTCCTTGGAACAGGATTTCCCTGCGTAGTGGTAATATTTATAAATTGGCCACCATTTTTTTTTCCATTTTAAAGGTCTTGTTCAAATGACCTCTTTTCAAAGTTATTTTTCATTTCTTGGAACAGGGTTTCCGTGCGTAGTGGTAATATTTAAAAATTGGCCACCATATTTTTCCATTATAAAGGTCTTGTTCAAATGACCTCTTTTCAAAGTTATTTTTCAGTCCTTGGAACAGAGTTTCCGTGCGTAGTGGTAATATTTAAAAATTGGCCACCATATTTTTCCATTATAAACGTCTTTTTCAAATGACCTCTTTTCAAAGTTATTTTTCAGTCCTTGGAACAGGGTTTCCCTGCGTAGTGGTAATATTTAAAAATTGGCCACCATTTTTTTCCATTATAAAGGTCTTGTTCAAATGACCTCTTTTCAAAGTTATTTTTCAGTCCTTGCAACAGGGTTTCCGTGCGTAGTGGTAATATTTAAAAATTGGCCACCATATTTTTCCATTTTAAAGGTCTTGTTCAAATGACCTCTTTTCAAAGTTATTTTTCAGTCCTTGGAACAGAGTTTCCGTGCGTAGTGGTAATATTTAAAAATTGGCCACCATATTTTTCCATTATAAACGTCTTTTTCAAATGACCTCTTTTCAAAGTTATTTTTCAGTCCTTGGAACAGGGTTTCCCTGCGTAGTGGTAATATTTAAAAATTGGCCACCATTTTTTTCCATTATAAAGGTCTTGTTCAAATGACCTCTTTTCAAAGTTATTTTTCAGTCCTTGCAACAGGGTTTCCGTGCGTAGTGGTAATATTTAAAAATTGGCCACCATATTTTTCCATTTTAAAGGTCTTGTTCAAATGACCTCTTTTCAAAGTTATTTTTCAGTCCTTGGAACAGGGTTTCCCTGCGTAGTGGTAATATTTAAAAATTGGCTACCATTTTTTTCCATTATAAAGGTCTTGTTCAAATGACCTCTTTTCAAAGTTATTTTTCAGTCCTTGCAACAGGGTTTCCGTGCGTAGTGGTAATATTTAAAAATTGGCCACCATATTTTTCCATTATAAAGGTCTTGTTCAAATGACCTCTTTTCAAAGTTATTTTTCAGTCCTTGGAACAGGGTTTCCCTGCGTAGTGGTAATATTTAAAAATTGGCCACCATTTTTTTCCATTATAAAGGTCTTGTTCAAATGACCTCTTTTCAAAGTTATTTTTCAGTCCTTGGAACAGGGTTTCCGTGCATAGTGGTAATATTTAAAAATTGGCCACCATATTTTTCCATTATAAAGGTCTTGTTCAAATGACCTCTTTTCAAAGTTATTTTTCAGTCCTTTGAACAGGGTTTCCGTGCGTAGTGGTAATATTTAAAAATTGGCCACCATATTTTTCCATTATAAAGGTCTTGTTCAAATGACCCCTTTTTAAAGTTATTTTTCAGTCCTTGGAACAGGGTTTCCGTGCGTAGTGGTAATATTTAAAAATTGGCCACCATATTTTTCCATTATAAAGGTCTTGTTCAAATGACCTCTTTTCAAAGTTATTTTTCAGTCCCTGGAACAGGGTTTCCGTGCATAGTGGTAATATTTAAAAATTGGCCACCATATTTTTCCATTATAAAGGTCTTGTTCAAATGACCTCTTTTCAAAGTTATTTTTCAGTCCTTGGAACAGGGTTTCCCTGCGTAGTGGTAATATTTAAAAATTGGCCACCATTTGTTTTCCATTATAAAGGTCTTGTTCAAATGACCTCTTTTCAAAGTTATTTTTCAGTCCTTGCAACAGGGTTTCCGTGCGTAGTGGTAATATTTAAAAATTGGCCACCATTTTTTTCCATTATAAAGGTCTTGTTCAAATGACCTCTTTTCAAAGTTATTTTTCAGTCCTTGCAACAGGGTTTCCGTGCGTAGTGGTAATATTTAATAATTGGCCACCATATTTTTCCATTATAAAGGTCTTGTTCAAATGACCTCTTTTCAAAGTTATTTTTCAGTCCTTGGAACAGAGTTTCCGTGCGTAGTGGTAATATTTAAAAATTGGCCACCATATTTTTCCATTATAAAGGTCTTTTTCAAATGACCTCTTTTCAAAGTTATTTTTCAGTCCTTGCAACAGGGTTTCCGTGCGTAGTGGTAATATTTAAAAATTGGCCACCATATTTTTCCATTATAAAGGTCTTGTTCAAATGACCTCTTTTCAAAGTTATTTTTCAGTCCTTGCAACAGGGTTTCCGTGCGTAGTGGTAATATTTAAAAATTGGCCACCATATTTTTCCATTATAAAGGTCTTGTTCAAATGACCTCTTTTCAAAGTTATTTTTCAGTCCTTGCAACAGGGTTTCCGTGCGTAGTGGTAATATTTAAAAATTGGCCACCATATTTTTCCATTATAAAGGTCTTGTTCAAATGACCTCTTTTCAAAGTTATTTTTCAGTCCTTGGAACAGAGTTTCCGTGCGTAGTGGTAATATTTAAAAATTGGCCACCATATTTTTCCATTATAAAGGTCTTGTTCAAATGACCTCTTTTCAAAGTTATTTTTCAGTCCTTGGAACAGGGTTTCCCTGCGTAGTGGTAATATTTAAAAATTGGTCACCGTATTTTTCCCTTATTAAGGTCTTTTTTAAATGTCCTTATATGAAATTTTATTTGAAGACCTTAGAACAGGGGGTGTCTGTGAATTGTGGTTAAATTGAAAATTATTGCTCTTATTGTTGATAATATTAATCATTTATAAGTGCGCGTATAGATTTATCGATTTCTCCGATTTTTCATTATTTTTCTAATTACGGAATGGTTTTGTTATGATTATTCACTTCCGATAAGTTAAGTAGTTTGCGACACCTTATAATTTTTTTTTTTTAAATGGAAAGAATAAATGATACTTATGAATGACTCGTATTGTATCCACATACACTTATTTAAATACGATAGTTTTAACAAGCATTTGGTTGATAATTCTATATAAATATTGACAAGAATTCTTCAAAATATTTTTATTTCCTTATTATCTCGTTAAAATCAATGCCGCTGGTATCCGTTGCGGTGGTCTGGTCAGGTATAAAAAAGCGAATAATAAACAGCAGGCATGCCTTCCACCAGCATCACACTAAATTTTACCGTTTTCATTAAGAAAACAATTTTTACTCATTCAGAACAAGGAAATGCGGGCGACCTGACCACTCCAACGTACAATCTCCAAACATCTTTAATTCTAATTTGCATATATTAAACGCATTAAAAAATTAAATGCAAAAATTTAACACGCGCATCATTTAGCATGGTCAATGTGTATCATAAATTTCGCGTGCAACTCTAGATGGTCATGCTTTCATATTTATTCAAATTTTTACAACCTGCAAGATGGTGCTGTAGATTTAAACTGCTTCACCACTTGCGTGTAATTGCAATTTCTTGGTGCGAGTGTGAATGAATGCAACTTGCCGCACTTGAAATTAATGCAAATGCGCGCATTTTTCCTCTTGACACACTTCTTCAAGTGCCTCGTTTCCCTGCAACGATTTTCGTTACGTGAAAAGTCCGTCTTAAAGCATAGCAAATAAAGCAGTATCAGATAATTTAATTTTTCCCCAGACCATTAAAAAGTAAGTGTCGAAAAAAGTAAACGAATTGCATGATTTCTAAAATTTAGTAAAATCATATTTCAATAGCAAACACGCATGCAAAAATTTAATTTGGGAATTAACCTGGGGAAAAACAAATTTTATAAATATTTTGTTTATTTTAAAATTTCATTGAGAGGAATAATAAATCCATGTTAAATTTATATTATAATATTTTAAAATTTATGTACAGTTCATAAATTTTTTAACGTAGTAAATTTTATAATGAATTATTTATTATATAATAACAAAAGTTTAACCGCAATTATGTGTATGTATTAAATAATGCAATTATGTGTAGTTGTATTAAGATTTGCGTAAGATGATAAATATCTATATTTCTATAGAAATTAAAAATTTATGATAAATTCTTGTCTGGAGCTTGATATGGTTTATTCAAATTTTGAGTTTTCGGTAATGTTATAGTACGCGCGACGTGTTTTTTCATAAGTTGGCAGCACTTATGCTCCCTAAAAGTATCACGTCGCGCGTTCGATAGTGGTTTTACGTCGCGCATACAATAATGGTTTTACGTCGCGCGTACAATACTGGTGGCGGTGTAATTTTTAAGGAAACCGATTTAATATCCCGATTACCACGGAAACCTCTATAGCACGCGCGACGCAATTCTTTTCCTACAATCTTAATTAAGGGGACTGCTAGGAAGAATAGGGGCCCTTGGGATGGGTTCAGAATGGGGCAAGACGACCTCTGGAGGGCCGTGCGCACCCTTATAGCAGGCGCGACGTATCACTATGAGACGCGCGACGGTCGAAAAGCGAACTCCGGAGGGCGCTTTTCACCATCGTCAGAGGCGCGACGCATGGTTATAGTACGCGCGACGTATGCTTATAGAACGCGCGACGCACGGTTATAGTACGCGCGACGCATGCTTATAGTACGCGCGACGCACGACTAATTAATTATTATAAAAGGTGTTGCACGCGGCCGGAGTTGTGGGCACCCCACGAACCGGCAACTCGGAGTTGGGCAACCCCCAAGATTAATTTTTGCAGAAGCCGCGAGCGAGGGGTGGAGGCGCAGCGAGGTCGAGGACGTGGGGAAGGCCGTGCGGAGGGCGAGGACAAAAGGGCGGCTGTGTTCGTGGGGGGGCTCCGCAGGAGCCCCCTCACGATCCCCGCCCTTTTGTCCCGCCCGGAGCCGGCCTTCACCACGTTCTCGGGTGAGCGCGCCTCCAGCCCGAAGCTCGCAAACCCACAACGGAGTTGCCCACAAAAGGTGTTGTCTGCAAAGGGAGTTGTGGGCACCACACTTTTTGCTTTCTAAGCCCTTTTTGCAGACAATTCCTTTTGTAAGCAACTCCGTTGTGGGTTTGCGAGCTTCGGGCTGGAGGCGCGCTCGCCCGAGAACGTGGTGAAGGCCGGCTCCGGGCGGGACAAAAGGGCGGGGATCGTGAGGGGGCTCCTGCGGAGCCCCCCCACGAACACAGCCGCCCTTTTGTCCTCGCCCTCCGCACGGCCTTCCCCACGTCCTCGACCTCGCTGCGCCTCCACCCCTCGCTCGCGGCTTCTGCAAAAATTAATCTTGGGGGTTGCCCAACTCCGAGTTGCCGGTTCGTGGGGTGCCCACAACTCCGGCCGCGTGCAACACCTTTTATAATAATTAATTAGTCGTGCGTCGCGCGTACTATAAGCATGCGTCGCGCGTACTATAACCGTGCGTCGCGCATTCTATAAGCATGCGTCGCGCGTACTATAACCGTGCGTCGCGCGTTCTATAAGCATACGTCGCGCGTACTATAACCATGCGTCGCGCCTCTGACGATGGTGAAAAGCGCCCTCCGGAGTTCGCTTTTCGACCGTCGCGCGTCTCATAGTGATACGTCGCGCCTACTATAAGGGTGCGCACGGCCCTCCAGAGGTCGTCTTGCCCCATTCTGAACC
The DNA here is from genome assembly GCF_031216515.1 of Neocloeon triangulifer. Taxonomy (NCBI): domain Eukaryota; kingdom Metazoa; phylum Arthropoda; class Insecta; order Ephemeroptera; family Baetidae; genus Neocloeon; species Neocloeon triangulifer. The sequence goes on along the minus strand of NW_026775554.1, from coordinate 10,233,534 downwards.
CATCCCAAGGGCCCCTATTCTTCCTAGCAGTCCCCTTAATTAAGATTGTAGGAAAAGAATTGCGTCGCGCGAATAATCGGTTTCCTTAACAATTTCACCGCCACCAGTATTGAGCGCGCGACGTAAAACCATTATTGTATGCGCGACGTAAAACCACTATTAAACGCGCGACGTAATGCAAGTGATGCCAACTGAAATCAGGGATTTTGGGAAACACGTCGCGCGTACTATAACATTACCGAGTTTTCAATTATCTTTATATATCTATATAAAATTGCAATCGCAGCCTGAAAATATTTCCAACTGAAAGTAAAATTAATCATTCATTTAAATCCTCTCTTATGAGCGCGTATAGCGAAAAACAATTCTCAAGAGGCGGCGCATCATGATGCAAAAAGGGTCTCTCGCGGAACACGCACTCCGCTCAAATTCTCTTGACATGACACAAGTAGTGTGTCGGTGCATTATTAAAAAGGACGATTCAAGCCCGGCTTTGGCGCAGAGTGCCCTTCCAAGTGAGAGCGTCGACGCGCGCGGCGACCAGATAAGCATAATGCAAAGGGTTAAACAATAAACTCACTTGCTCGCCGCAGCAGATATAACAGGGGTCACGCTCGGATGCCAACATATTATATTCGCAAGGGGTGCTGATGAGAATGGAGCCAATGTCGTTTAGGGCAATAATAATTGAGGTGCAAAATAGACGCGCTTGGTCGCGCACCGCCGAGCTGCGGCAGATGGCTCGCGCTTCTCGTTGTTCGTCTGCCCCTGTCTGATGAGCGCAGCGCACCTAGAGCTTGTATGTAATCATTATTACAGTACTCGTACATGCATCAATTGCGCCTGCACCGACGCGGAACATGAATAGTTAGATAAGATAAAGAGCAGATGGGCATCGGCAAAATATAGATGTCATGCTTAATTAATTGGAACCGCAACTCACGAAATATAACTACGGAATTTTTAGTGTTCAATTGTTCAATTTTTGCAGTGTAGCTCAGTAAGTTGCCAATAATTACTAAAAACTAATTTTTTTTTAATAATTTTGATTTAGACGAAGATTGGAAATAAGAAAAAAATTCTTTGACGTAATTGAAGAAGAGAAAATTTGCAAACAGTTTCATCTAATTTTAATTAAAAATAATGTGATGTTAAACTTTTTTTATTATTAAAGTTTGTTGTCTTTTTGCAAATTTTTAATTGTATTTCTTTATAACATTTTTCTGCAACAAACTGTAGTTACAAAATTCAGCCGAATTCCGCCAACAATAATTGAAATTTAAAAATTTTCTTTCCCTATATTATCATTATTATATTAATTTATTTTAGGCAAAAAAAAGTATGCAATTTGAAGATCAAGCTGTTTTATGTGGACTTAAGCAGAAGTTCTCTTTGCAAACCGTAAAACCATTAAATAGGAATCTTCTTGGGTCTCTACAACTCCGACGCACGCGACCGCAACGGCTAATGGTCTCGACGTGCAGTACGTTGAATCCGCAAATTAAGCGCATATGCAGCGGCGCCGGCCGCAGAAGCACAAGTTTGTAATTCGCCAAACAGCAGAGGCAAGTGGTCCGCCGGTGCCAGGGCGAACAGCACTCGCGGGAACTCCCAACATGATGTATAGCACCATGTTCTCCGGGCTGCATTTGTGCCTTTTATACCCGTCACCATGTGCTGCTGGCTGTGCATGTAATGTCGCGTGTGCTGGTCGGGCTGCTGCGGAAAGCCGGGATTTGAACAGAAATGAACTCGGCAAAGCGGCGGCGGCGGGCGCACCTGACTTTTGATTAATTCACCATCTGTATTCGCGCGAATTATTCACACGCGCGCCTAATGGCCTCTCGTGTCGTCCGCCCACAACCCTTTTGTGTTTTCGCCGCCCAGTCTGCAGGAGGAGGTTGACAGCAAATCGAGTTTCATTGGCACCATTCCCACCTTACAAAAGTGTCAGCCACGTGAAAAATTCATTCTGAAAAGGCTTAGAAATCTCATCAACTTCAACGTCATTTGAAGCCAATTCTCTTGTTATAATGTATAGGGGTAGATTGTATTCTGGTGTCCCACAACTGTCCAGTTGATAAATCTGCGCTAATGGCATAATTCCTACAACCTTCAATCGATTTCTGAGGTCGAAATTGACACCTATGAGCAAATTAATGTATTTTCGAACAAAAAGAGAGCTACTGGTATTTTTATCAGTTTATCCTCCATGAATTGCACCACAATTTCTTGCTTAAATTTAATCAATTTATTGGGTGATTTTTACTTTCAAAATAAGCAACAGAGCGCAGCATCAAATTTTGCATCATGTTTTTTTTTTTAATATAATTTTTCTCTTATGAAAAAACATACTTCAATTTTGTCATTAAAATTGGTAAAGTCAAGCATGAAATAAAATCTCCGTTAATTTTTATTTTTTATCTATATTTCGCAGTTTATTTTAATTATTTGCATTTTTGACCAATCATATAATAGCAATTTACAAATATCTATGTTAAAAAACTTCTCTTCAAATTCACACCAAAGCATGTGTAGCAACATTCAGTCCTTTATTGAGACGTAATACTTAGAAAAATAATACAGCAGCAATGGTGGTGAGTGGCGGCTCGTTCAAACGAAATCATCGTAAAAGCTAACATGTATTCACTTTAAAATTACATTCAGTCATAAATAATTAATGCTAAAAACGTACAAACTACAAGTGGATTTGCACTCTCTATATATGCGCTGAGTGAAAGAGAGCAGAGACAACAACTTTCTATAATATAGTATTAATGCTTTGTGAGACGCTCGCTAAACCTATTGAGGATTCGCCCGAAGCACTCTCGACTTGCGACTACAAGACACAATTCAGCTCGGCTACTTTGCATTCTCGCTTGCGCACACTGAACTTTGTTTAACACTCAATTTAAGGCTGATTAAACATTCATATTTTGTTAAATTTACTCTTGGTGATAAGCTCATTATTTGTTAACTCCTATTGATAAATTAATTAAGAGAATGATTCAAGCCAAATTGGAAAAAGTCGGTGTGTTGCAGTTTTAAACGCTAGTGGGATTGACTTAAGAGAATTCTAAGGATATAATTTTGCATCTGATTAAATTTTTTATTTTAGTTGATCTCATAAATTTCCAGAGCTGGTTGGAATCACTCTCGTCTGTTTCAAAGGACCAAAATTTGCAGTTAAAAACTTGTGCAAAAGTAGCAGCCTTCTTTGGCCGCAAACGAGGCGCGTGGACAGTTTTTTTAAAAGCGACAGGTTGGTTGGTTAACATAAATCAAAGTTGATATGACTCAAGGATCAATCAAATATAATTGAGTGAGTGACTAGAGGAGAGCTTGATTTTGGGGATTCTGCTTTACCGCTCGTGGCGCTGGTTGTTTTTGTTGGCGACACAGCCGGCTCTCCGTCGCACCTTCATCTCGCTCCAGGCGACGGCGATCCACTCGTTCCTCGAGCCGTCGAACCACGTCAGGCCGAGGCTGTAGCGGCCGTTCAGGTTGACGTGCTGGCAGTGCGAGAACCACCAGCCGCCCTCGTAGTTGGCGGCGCAGTGCGTGTTGCTGATGTCCCTGTCCGAGTCGATGGTGCTGAACTGCATGTGGTTTTGGTACTCGAACGCGTCGCTCGCGTTGCCCTGGTACCCATTCACCCACAGCCGGTAGCCGTCCGCCTCCGAACCCACGCTGAACTCGGTGTACTCGGCGAACCAGTTTTGGCCGTAGATGTCGTGGATGTCCACGCGCAGCGACGAGCAATTGTCCGCCGTCAGCCGACGCAGAGCCGCGTTGCCCAGCCAGAATTCACCTGCAAACACAAAAACAGAACAAATTTTTAGAAATTTTTTTGATTAAACTAAAAAAAAGTTAAAAGTTATAAATTTTGTAGAGCTAAGAAAATTGTTATTGCTGTTATAAATTTTCTCTCAAGTTTCAAAAGCACATTATTCAAAATTTTGTTTCAATGGAAAAAAAAATAAAAATAGGCGCATTAAATAAATATAATTGAATTGGAATTCTGCTTTTAAAAAATTATAAAGAATGAATATTTTACAGAAGAAAACAAAAATTATAAATATTTAACTTTTTAATTTTTCTTTGCAATTAAAAATGTTTATATATATTCAAAAGCTGACAGATTTTTAATCAAATTACAGAAGATTTAAATTTTTTTATAAAAAGGTCCTCAAATTTAAGGAATTATTATAAATAGATTTTTTTTTGAAAATAATGTAAAAATAATGTGAGAAGCTCATTTTTTGTCACAATTGAGCGAATATGAGAAGTTAACAATTTTCTGGTTGGCCGGCAATATCCTCACTGCACCAGTAAATTTCTTGAGCTTCAGCAAAGAGAAATGAGGCACAAAAATCTCCACGCAGATCATTTTTCCGCGCTTTCATTCGATATGCGATTTCCTCTCAGAGACAAATTGCTCGAGGTAAAAACTTAATACCCCACGAAAGTGCTCATTAACGCTTTTTCTCCGAGCTTTGTAATCCATTATGTAAAAAGTTGGTTCTCACAACATTCTTCAAAGAGAGGCCAGCACGAGGGCTGCTTTAATACGGCCTCTCCGCTGGCTACGTGTGGGTGGGTAGGAGGTATGTGTTTGTTTGTACTCACCACCTGGTGAACCGAAGCCTGTGCGGTACTCGGCCCAATCACGGTTGAACTCCTGAGTGCCGTCGGTGCGGCGCTGAATCACAGTCCAGCCGCCGGCGCCGCTTTTCTGGTCGCACGACGCCAAAATCGGCGTCTCGAACTGCGTCTCGATCGCGTTTTCCACGGCCAGCGCGCGTTCCTCCGGGGCCAACGGGGGTGCGATCAAGTATTGACCACTCGGCCCAGACACCGCCTCGCAATCTGCAACACCAAAATTCACCTCGGTCAATTCCAATCCTTGCGTGCTGCGCCAATCACGCGTGAATCATTAATGAGGCGAAAAATTTATATACACTCATATAAACCCGATCCCCGCGAAAAAAAAAATCGGATCGAGTTGAGTCTGGCTCTATCGGATTACGGACCGTAAACTATGTAACGTGCAGTGTGGAGCAAGATAGGAAAAATTCGCACGCACTTGTATGGAAAAAGAGGCAAAGAGAGCTGAAATTCGACCTTTCGGAGATAAATAGTTAAAATATAGTTGATGGGTGACTCGCGTGTAATTGAATTTTTGGCCCTTTGCCGCGCGTCGGTGCCGAGAGAGCAAAATTTCCGCTTGGCATGGCGAAAAGCAACAAGCGCATAGACACAAAAAACGATGAGTTTTGTCCGCTTTTGTAAAAAAATTTGAGCTTAATGGCTTCGGCTAAATTTTGACTGGGCTGAAAATGGACTTTATGATTTATTTTAAATTTTAAGTTATTTATCTCTCTCGCAAAACCAAAATCCAACGTAGAGAAAATTATAATTAACTTTTTTTTAATTGAATTAAATTAAATGTTTTTATAATTTTTTTAAATGCAAAATAATTGTAATAAATTAAAATTAAAATTTATTTAAAAATTGCAATTTTTAATTGCACTATCTATATGCATTATCTATTTATCTGCAATAAATATTTACATACTTTTTTGCGTTTTTATTATATTTAGGCTCATTAATTCATTGGAAAAAAAAACAGAAAATGAACAAATTCTCTCACCTCTAGGCAGTGTTTGCACGATATGCCAAAATTCCTTCTCGATGCGGCTGATGTCTCGAACCACTCTTTTGACGGATCTGTCCGCGGACTGCTCCGAATTTGGCTCGTCCATCTGCAACAATAAAAGACGCACTTTAGTAAAATTGCCTTCCACAAAATGCAAGCGTTCGTTAAGTCGGCAGCGCCGACTAAGTGGCGGCTCATTTGCAATTTAACCACCCGCACATTTGAGTGCAGAGAGCGTTTTAAGGAGATTAGTTTTTAATTAGGCAGAAAGGCGGGCGGCCGAGTCTAATTCGGCTGCTTGCGCGAGAGAGCCCTTTGAAATTCCTCTCAGCGGCTCAATTTGGCAGTTTCTTCTTTGAGATGCAGCACAACAATAACGACCGAGAATGAAATATATATATCCCTCTGTGCTAATGAGAGGCGAGGCAAAAAATTAGAGCCCTAACGACGGGAGATGTGCTATAAAAATTATTATTATGTTCCATTCCAACGAGAAGCAGCGTCTAAAAAAAGTATACAGAGCGCTTTGCCTGCCGACAAATGGCGTAAGCGAGACGATGATAAGAATACGCCCGACGAATTGCGCGCCGATCTCATCAAGAGTTTATTACGTGCTCTTTCCAAGCCATGGCAAACGTACAAAAGGGAAAATGCTGGACCATCACACAAACACAACCGCTCGTTTCAAGCAGCCATGTAATGAAGTTATTTTTCCACACAGCGATGCAATAAAAATAATTTTACGGCCTAACAAGCCCAAACTCCTGCCATTTTCCGCGCTAAAAAAAGTCGTAAAATCTGCATAATTTTTAAATCTCGTGAGGTAATTAAAAATGAAACGAAAACTACAACCAAGCGAGAAAATAACAAGCTGTACGTACTATAAGCCAAAAGAAAAGATCAGAATCAATTTAATATTTTATTAATTATCTCTTGACAATTATTAGAGTTTAAGAAAAAATGGATGTTTACTCAGCAAAATCTTATAATGTAATTTATAATATAATATTATTTAAAAAAAAATCATGTAATAATAATTTTTCTGAAGTTTTTCTTCTACTGATGTGAAATAATTCATAACTCATTTACTTGACTAAATGCATTTTGAATTAAAATCAATGACGCGTGCCTGATTAGTGAATGGCAAAACTCTGCTTGATCGCAAACAAGGTAACGCGCGTGAATGACGAACCGGCTCCGAATTGATTTCCTGCTGTGGAGCGACTCTGCAAGCCTCTCATTAAGCAAAGGAGCGCACGTGTCAGCTGCTGCTGGGTTTGTAATGTATGATATTTTTAATACAAGTGAACAGGTCTATGAATTCCTTAACAAGGTCGGAGGCTGCGAGTGTTGGGACGTGGCCGGCGGGCGCAAACTGTCGCTAATTGGCCCTCGGCCTTGGATTCGCGAATAATGCGAAAAACAAAGCCATCGCTCTTTTTCGAAACACCTGCTACGCGATTATGTGGAGAGGTTGTTAAATCTGTGTGTGTATGTGTACTCACGAGAGAAGATGCTGACGAAGACAGCGCGCCGTGTTTAAGCACCGAGATGAGAGCGCGATTTTCATCCAAGCCGTCTTGCAGGCCCGACACCAAATCCATTAGGTTTTTTAAGCTCTTGCTCTGCACCTCCTGCAAAACAAACACACATTTCCATGAGAATAAAGCCCGCAAATATTTGCCGCGCATGATATATTCGCTCACCGTTTCTTACGAGATTAAGTGATTAATTAAAATGCGCCCGAGAGCAGCAAAAAGCGCTGAACATGCAAACTCACTCTCTTCCGCGGCCCACTTGAAAAGCCATTATGCGCACCCGGCTAAAATATTAAAGGGTAGATTGCTGCCGAAAAGCTCAGACAAAGTATTTTTTAGCCTCAATGCTGTTTGCTCAAAAACTCGAGACGAAAATTATTCATTATTTTAGGAGAGCAAATCAAACTTCTAAAATTAACTCTTCTTGTTGCTAAAAGTTTGAACCTTTCAAATCATCAGGTTTTTATTAGCGTGCTTTTGACTAAATTTTTTCCACCCAAAGTTATTATCTTTATTGATTTTATCTAAACAAAGGGGAAATGAAATTATGAAAGGTAAAAAATATCAAGAAACACTGACCTGATTGTCCTTGGCCACCTGCGCATTGGACGAGGTCTGCGCCAGTTCAAACTCCATCTTGGTGACCTCCTTCTGCAGTTCGGGAATGGCCGTGTCCAGTCTGCTCTCCAGCAGGGCCATCTGTTCCTTCAACTGGGCATTGCTCTTCTGCACTTTGTCGATGGCTGCCAGGTCGCGGCTGACGTTGAAGAACTTGCGGGCGTTGGTCCTGCTGCCACTCTCGAGCTGGGACACCCGTTCCAGCAACTCCTTGTGCTCGGACTCGCGACTCGCAGACTTGGCGTGCGACCACATGGCCGTCTTCAAGTGCTTCTCCACCCGCCGCAGCCGACGCTCCACGTCCTTAGGCGCGTGCTCGACCACACTCTCAGCTCTGTTTTCGGTGGACTGCGGTTGAAGTTGCTTTGGAGACATTTTCAAAACGGAGCTCCATTCCGACTGAGCAGTTTCGAGCTGAAACAGAGAAATACACATTTTTAATAATTTTATTTTTGAAAAATTATTTTAAATTGCAACCAACAATTAAACAAGACCAATTATTCATCACTAATTTATTTCATTATTTTAATTTTAATTATTAAACATAATAATCATCACTTTTTCTTCCAATCGTAGCAATACAATTAACAAAAAGTTATGCTCCTAGTTTTCAAGCAAGTTTGCTTTCCTTCTCTGACAGCCAATAATTCGCTCTTATAATAATCCTTGCATCATCATGGAGCCTTCAAAGTCGGCCAACGGTGTGATTGAATGCAGTGAGTGTGTTTGGTTCACATTCCCTCTCCTGCAGCAAGCAGACCTTTCTCAACCCCAATCATCTCAAATCCCTCGCTCTGCACCGACAGAGCTCACCAAGTTTCACAAACTTTGATGGTGTGCATCTATCTCCCTCAGCACTCATCATTTATTCACCAATATCGTTGCTATTTTATTACAATTTCCATCTATCCATCCACCTGATGATAAATATTGCAACGGCAAAGGCGCCTGCAATGCTTTGATGCGCTGTCGGTCGCGCGGTGCAGCTGCTTCAATCAATAATTCCATCGTTAGCAGCTCTTTTCCAGCACACGCTGCGATGCACCAAGTGAAATAATATTCTGGGAAAAGTGTCTCTTCGTCAAATTAATGGCAGCTTTTTTACTTCAGCTTCATTATTCAATGATGAAAAAAGTGGACCACCGTATTGGATTGTAATTAAATGATGTAATCTCCATTAAAGGTTAGCAAAAAAGTAAAGGAGCGTTTTTGCCTTTTGTGCTGTACTGCCGCCGCTTTCTGAATTACGAACAATGAGTCGGTGAGTTGAATCCCATTTCGGTCTTTTTTTATTCCACTCCCCCCGGCGGGATTCACAGGCACAGTAGTCAGCATAGTCGGCGATGGACATTTTGATATTTAAAACAATGAGTTTCGTTTTTACAAAAGCAGAAAGATGGCTGCTGGGCAGCGTCCGACAGAGGGAACAAAGCTCGGCTGAGGTATATAAAGTTTTATTCTCCGGCGGCCTCACAGAAAACAAAAACGAGACGAGAAAGAGAGAGGATATCCAGCCAGCCAGCGCTCTTTTCATTTTACGACCTCGCCTTTGTTCTGCATGCTTCGACACAAGCCTTTCTGCAATTCCGGTAATTATTCAAATCTGTGAGAGACTCATCGGCCTAATAGAGAAGCCTTTTCCTTTTTTTTTTTGTTAGACAAAAGGAAGGCGCGCGGCGCCGTTTGGCATCCATCGCTCAACTCGGAACAGCATCATGCCGTCACATCAATATCGAAAATGTGCACCGCTTGCACTTTTCGTTTTGTACAACCAGCACTCTCCGGCGAGTATCATTTGTATCCTTCCTTCACAGAGCGCCGAACCGCGATGATCAATACTCAAAATAACGAGAGGGAAGCTGGACTGTGATATATACGCACACTTGTTTCTATATATAACTTTTTTATGCGTTCTATTCATCAGTTTTTCCACAATACGCATCAGAAAAAATTGAATTATGAAATTTTGGAATATGCCTTTAATGATGATTAATCTCAGATTTTATGTGTTTGAATTCTAAATTAATTTTAAAATTGGCCGAAATTTTAAGAGATGATTCCAACTTTTTACTTTTTCGTTCTGATTTTAAAATAAAAATATTGAAGTTTTCTTTATTAATAATAATTATGACTGTCTTAAATGTGAATTTTGAACCTCTAGAAAGGTGTCTTTTTTAGAGTCTTGATTAATGCAAAATTTTTCATTGCAATCAAAATTTCAAAATTTGAGCATTCCATTCTATTCACAAGTCGATTTTGTCAGGTTTAATAATTTAGAATTGCGTCTTCAGCAACCATAGTTGATGACACAATGAAATTTAACTACTTGAAAGTATACAGAGTTTGTGGCGGGTCTTGAAAGCCGCCCGTGCCGGAAAATTTAATAAAGGAGCGTCTTTGAGCGGCAAATTTATTAAGGAGAGCGTTTCTCGCAATAAATTCTCATTGCGACGATATTGGCGCAGATTCCTTAGCGCATTCGTAAAATAAATTCGGCTTTCCCCGCGCATGTTTCGGGACTAATTCAGATCTAATTTATTATTTTCATGCCTCGTTTCCATATCTTATATCGCGAGAGTGCCGCGCTTTTATTGCATTTCGAGTCATAAATTATGGGACGGGGAGCTTGCAGCGCCTTAACTCTGTCGACGGCTTTAAATTTATAATATTCCGTGCCGCCGCCTTCCTCTTTATGCGAATGAGCGGAGGAGACTTGTGTGTGTGTGTATATTTTCCAGCGCAGCTGTAGGGTCGGTTGTGTGGCGCAGTGTGGTGCACACGCAAAGATTTAATAAAATATCACTAGCTGCATCGCATGGCACCGCCTGGCTGCCTGTTTGCCCGACAAACGCAAATGCTATTATTTATTGCAAAATACCTCCACAACACATCACGTGCTTGGAACCAGTTGCCCTATTTTTTACATTTAAAAATAATAAAAAAAAGCTCTGGATGATAAATTGCAAACGAGCTTTCAGAGTGGAATTTTTTCATTTGAACAAGACGTCTGACATGATAATGGATTCTCGCCGGGCGGAAGTTCAGCTTTATTGCACTACTTGTTGAATGCTAAAAAATTTCATACACTGTGTCAGCTTTATATATAAGGTTTCCAAATTCAAGCCTTTTTCGCGTGAAAAATAAATCGCGAGGCAAAAGTATAAAACTTTAACATTCTTCTTTTTTGAGGCGAAAGCCAAAAATTTCAAAATAAAAAGCGACTGCGTTGAATATATTAAAAGGGCATGTGGGAAAAGCAGGTGTCCGTTGTTTGCCCAAAGTATAAAACTCGCATTAGAGCGGCCGGATGTGAGAGACTTGGACGAAACTCCAGCGTGTGGGTGTTGGTAGAGAGAGAGAGACGGCCTATTTTCGGGAATTTTTCATCAGGACGGTGCCCTGGGGGATAAAAGTGGTGCTGTTTTCAGCTCGTAAATTTTGCGAGTCAAAATCAACGAGGGCGATTCGAAACTTTAATGGACTGTAGAGGAAGCCATTAAACTTTCCTTATTAATTTTTTAATCAAACGTTTTACGCAGTTTGCTACAACCCCCGCAACAAAAATACTAAAATCACGGAAAACTGCTTGACTTTCTGTCATGTTGGGTTGAATTTTAGGTATATGGATGTGAAAGTAAAAATTAGTATTTTTTAAGAGTTTGTTTTTGATGAACTTTGGAACCGATATTGTAGCTTCCGGTCAAATTTAATCAAAACATTGCCAGCGAGATCAAACGCAGGCAGGTTCCATTATTCAAAATCATTAAACACGTATATGTCAGTTCAGCGTATGCTCATTAATTCACATTGCACGGTAAACTCGATTGGAGCGTATGAATTAGCTTAATTATGTGTAATTCGTGATGGTTTTGTTGCCGCGAACTCGAGAGCACATATTTGCCTTTCAGCGAGAGAGCTCTCGAGCCGCGCATTAGGGTGCAGCAAGAGCTCTCTCTCTCTCTCTCTCTCTTTGATTCATTAACTGCCTGCTCGGCGAAAAGTCACTTGCGGAGCAGCAACTTTGCTCGCGCGCCAGGAAAGATGGATCGTCGGTGGGAATTTCATCAGCATGCAAAGCGGCGAGTCGTCGGCTCACGGAGAGCAATAAAAGAGAATTAAGCGGCGGCACAGCGAAATAATGCCATTATCGCGGCAGATTTGTACCCGGTCGACGAGGAGGTCACACTGCAGGGCGCGCAATGTGGGACACGTCAAAGGCAGGAAATTGCTTCCGACCTCCAGCGATATGTGGACAAAACACAACAAGATGCGTCCCTCAGCTAGGCGGCTCGTTAATTTCACTGGCGGCCGCTTAGGCAAAATAAATTTTCGCTACATATATCACAAATCTGCGCGAATGCGAAGCTCGGAAAAAAAGAAAACAGCTGAATTGCAGGGCTAATTGGACTGCTCGTTAGAGGCAATGCGCACCGAGAGGGCTAATTAATTAAACTAGAGGCTCGTCAAAGGGCGGCTCGTTTGATCGGCGCGAGACGCAGTTTTAATTGAAGTCTCGTCTGCAGACTCTTTTTGAGCGTCAAAGAAGATTTTCACAAAAATCTGAACCACTGCGAGTAAAAAAGTTTAATATTTTGCGTCTGCCAGAGAAGATAATTAAATGAAAATCGAGAAAGTTTTGAACACAGAAATTATCTAAAGACAAGTTTGATGCCATGAATTGATTAATGAGACCAAAGTTTTGTTTCTGCTTATAAATATATTTTTTGCTTTTACATTTTTGCTCAGATTTGAAATTTAGAAACACCTATAGACATAGACACTTTTTTTAATCTTTGAAATTTCCATACTTATTTTTGCTGGGCGCTTTTTTCCCCCCAATCAATTTCCATCCATTTTTTCTTGCATAAAATTTTTGAAGCATCTTGTCAACAGCCAAAATTAGCAGCCGGCAGCCAGAATTTTAAGGGGCCATAAAGGCGGCAGATTGATTGGTTGTGCGCGGAGCGAGACGGTACGGCGGGAGGATGCCACCTGCCTGCGAGAAAGATGTAGTTTAATAAGCCGCGCTCTTCTTCCCTGGGTAGCTTCGTCTCGGAACGTAATTTTAACAAGTTGCCATCAACGTTGCCACGTGAGCCGCTTCAGAATTATTGTGCGTGCGCAAAGGAGGCGACGCTAATGAGGTTTTTAATGAAATTCCGCACTTTCGCGCCACTACGTGTGCGACGTTAATGAAGCTGGATGATCTTTCGCTGCGAGAACACGATTGCGAAACTTTCTTGCGCTTTGTTGATTCGAGTGTGTTTGCCCTAGTTCGCGGAAAATCGCGCCGTGATTGTCGCCGTATAAAACCGGCTGAGAATATTAACCCCGTTTGGGATTTACATAAGCAGCAGACGTGAAAATTCACGTCGATTTGCCTATCTATATACAGACCGAATCGATGGGTATGCCGTGCATGAAAGGGCTGCCTTTTTATACCTCTCGGTGTTTCGTGTTATGTCAACATATTCTGCTTTTCCAATGCCAGTCGGCGCGGCACGGAGGCAGTCGATCAAAAAACTCGCACGCAGAACTAGAGCGCCAGTCTGCCTGCCGGGAGGGCGAGGAATCCATACAAAAGTCAAAAAGTTTTCTTTCGAAAGAGTTGGATGGAAAGCAACGGGGTGTGTTATTAAACGGCTGAAAAATATTCACGGAACGCGAGCGGAAAACTATCTCGGCTCGTGCCAATTTTCATTATTAGCAGGAAATAAAAGAACGAAAGTCTGGCGAGAAATTTATTTTACATTCAAACCCATTAAGGGAAAACGTGCAAAGCTCAGCTCCTTTTTAATTCTCGCCGCATTAGCGAAATTGAATCGTAATTTTATATGGGCCACTTTCCCATCCACGGCTTTTTTAACACTTCTTTTATTTTCTTTCATCACCGCGCATATAAACTCACTTTCAAAAGGGGTTAATGACGAGGCGGCTCCTTTAAAACTCGGTCTCTTAAACTGCCGTGAAAACAGTTTATGCAGCCGCCGCGTAATTAGTCGACGGCGGTGGGCCAAAACGAGCAGGGGATCTTCTTCGTCTTCTCTCCTCGGAGAAAAGGAAAGGAGAAAAAACGGCAACGTCGACGGCAGCTGCTGCTGCCAAAAATTGTTACCTGCGCGCCCGCCGTTCTCCCTCTCGACTACCTGCTGCCTGCCTCTTCTCGAAAACTCCCCCTCGAGCTGTTTTCGTTCTCTGTGTGATACTCATACTTTTTATTTGACGTACCCACACCAAGTGAGCAGCAAACCGGGGGTGCACGAAAACACACTCGCATATAATGCGAGGGCGATTCAATTCTGCCAAGGGAAGAACTTTACCCAAGTCTTAAGTAATTCAGCCGGTAGATAGCAAAACTTTGCGCTGTTGTTTGCAAAAAAAGGGAAATTTTTTGTCCCATTGCCCCGAGCAACATTGTAAATTGCATTCTATTTACGTCTGTGAAAAACGAGAATGGAATAATGCACGTTTAAAAAGATCTTTATGATTGTATAAAAATTTAAAAAATATATAGATTTAAGAATTAAAAACTTTATTTTTAATTTAAATTTAAAGTAATTTATTATTTAGTCAGAAAGTAAACTTGAATACACTCGAATAAATACAATAATTTCAATTTTAATGAATGAATTGCAAAAATCTAACTCTGGGTTTGAATAGTCCTCACTTAATAAAGCGTATCAAGACGCAAAAGTGGAAGTGGCTACTTTTTAATTAAAGCTTCCATTTGAGGGTGCCGCTTTGGGGCAAAAGAGAAAAGTGGCCTTTCTGGTCTCTCTACCTGGCATAGATTATTTGGGACCAAACTCTGCACAGGCCCGCGAGCTGTTTGCTTTTAGACACAAAACGCGAACGCCGCCAAGGATTCAATTAATTGAGTGACGGAGGGCAATATTAAAATATACATAAGCTTTGTAAATATCGACCCATCAAGCCCCGGTTCAACTTTGGGTAAGAAAAAGAGAACCGAGATAAGTTTGTGGCGATCAAGCTCGCTTGAGCTCTCACGCTACATTGGCGCATTATGACGGGGGCAGTTCTGGATGGAAATCTGAGTTATTTGCGAGCGCCGCAGAAATGGCTTTTCTGATTAATCCACTCCGCATGCACACACAACAAACGTGTGTGGGAAGAAGATGAAATTTTCTTTGCGGCCCCTCTGCAATCTGCCGTCTCTTTTATTGCCCCTCAGCTTATGCGTGTGATGTTTTTGGGGCGCTTTTGTGTTGCACAAAATACGACACGGCCTCCCTTGCTTGCTTGGAATTCTTAGCATGCTAAAAAAGGCAGAGCCAGCGGGGAGCCTTTTGTAGCATGAAATTTTCTCATACGCCACACACTAGACGCCGCTCACCTGCCCTCGCTCTTTAATTATACACAAAAAGGTGACACTCTCGCACCGGCGCAACTTACTCAGGCATTCCGAGACCCTCTCAATGGTAGGGGCTTAATATTTTATAATGCCGAGATTCTTTGATTTACTGTCACAAATTCTCTTTAGAAAAACCTTTTTCATGCATTCCTGCTGGAAACCAATACTTTTTACTTTAATAAAAAAAATAACGTGAAATGAAATAAACGAGGATGAAAAAAGTTTAATTAAAAAAAAATTAAAATTCAAGCAATTTTCCTAAAATATTATGTAGTAAAATTTGATTGTTCCGGCAATTTACTTTTAATTTTACACATAATTTTCTATTAAAATCATGCGTTTACTGAAAATTTTATGTTTTTAAGATAATTTAAAGAATTCATTGGAAAAGTTAAGTAAAGAACTTGTTGACCAACTCAACATAGCAATCAATAAAAAATAATGCACAGAATATTCAAATAAAAAATGCCCCTTTTGATGAAGGTCTTGGTTTTTTTTATAAAGAGCCCTTTTCTCACATCTGCGGCCGTCCAACTTTCCGGAAAATGAGACTCGCATAATTTAGATACCCCACAAAATTCCGGGTGCCTGTCGGAGTGGAAAATTTGTTCCCCTACCTGCACTCGGAGGTTGGCGCAACTGGCGGCGCAACTCTGCGCCTTGTCTCTGATGTTGCCGATTTCCTCGACGTTCTGCTGGTTCTGCACCGTGTTGAGTTCGGCGTCGCGACGCATCGCCTCCAAATCGGCGCGACAGCTGTCCACGTCGCTCCGCAGCTGGGTCACTTCGCCGGACAAACTGGTCACCGACTGTGAGTGCAGGTCACTAGCGTTGTGGCTGGCCAGCAGTTCGGTCTGGATTTCAGCGCGGATCTGCTGCACAGCGCTCTGCAACCACTGCACCGTCAGGTGGTCGTTGCGTTGCTGGTTGTTTGAGTTCGGCTGCTGAGTGCCGGCCGAATCCTTAGCATTTGTAATTTCTTTCCTGAAAAACAAAGGAAAAGGGAATTTAATATTTTCATTTTAATTTAGCTTCAACGTGAATAAGGGTAATATTAAGTTATTTCCTTAATAATAAATTATATTTTAAATGAAAATTTATACAGAAAAAAAAATTGAATGAAATAAATTGATATTTGAGAGAAAAAGAAACGAGGTATAGATGTTGCGATCTTCCTTCAAATTTTAAAAATTGTAATATTGAGTCTGTTTGAGAGACTGCAACTTTTAAATTAATTTATAGACTTGTCTTGCAAACCATTTCAAGTTTAATAATAAATAAATAAAAAATCCTATAAAAAATATGGAACATAGTTTTAAAAATTTCAAATAAAAATAAGCAAATTTTATAATTGATGGTGCCTTTGGGTCTATTTTTTATGCCGCATTGCTGGAAATCAATAAGTTCGCCTCCCTCGCGCATCAGAGCCAAATCAATTATACGGTCCATCAGATCTTTCATTGCTCTGTTTGCCTTCTCGGAGCGCGAAACTAACCACTTTCCGACTTTCCCGCGCTCAAAGAACTCGCTCCGGGCTCGCAAAGTTTCTCCGAGCTGCGCAACTGGGGACCATTGTCGTGCACATTTGCATGGGAATCAACATTTTTCCGTGCCGATAGCTAGCTCCGTTTTGCTCTCCGCCGAGAGCGTTTCGAAATAAAATCATGCAGCACTCGGGGCAAAAAGAATAATTTTCGCAGACCGTGTTTGCGTTGCGCGTCACAAAGACGACGAACCAGGCGGGTAATCCCCCGCTCTCGGGAGAGATTAAAACTTGATGCTGCACACACACACGCGCTCATCTTTACAGCTCTCAGCCGGATAATATCCTCTTTAACTTTTATTATCCACATGCAGCCGCCGGCTGAGGCGTAAAACTTCATTATCGCCGTAATTTGGCCCGGAAAATTAATTTTTAATTCGGGTTCGGAACAAAGGAGTTAGGCAATCCGCTCGACGCGGCTGTCGTGCGGGTCTGCCTTTGTCTCTTATTTGCAGGCGCCATCCGTAATAAAGAAGGAACGTGGGAAAACAAACACGACCGAGTTCGTCTGCGTGAAAGAGGGAGGCACGTTGTAAAAAGTATAAAATGCAAAGACAGAGAAGCTGCACGACTATACTTTATAAAGAGAGAGAGACGAAGGAACAAAACCAAACAAACACGCTCAAGATAGGATAGGGCTTCCCTTGGCCTCCCTTTGTTGTGCCTCAAACACATTATAATGCGCCTCGACGAAATTTTGAATTCGCCCCGTTTTATTTATAGTCAGCATTGTTTCCTCCTCACAGAGAGGAAGTCGACAATAAATTCAGCTTATCAGTGCCAAAGAAATAAGAATTCGACCGTGTATACCAAAAGCGGGGGAGTTGAAATGCGACCTGCCTTTGTGCGAAAGCGTGCGAGAGAGTAGAGTGTAATCAAATGTCACGCTGACTGGATCAAATTAATTCCGCACAGAGTGCCGAGCTTTTTTGCTCGTTTGTGTGCGAGTACTACATTCAGTGACGGTGCTTTTAAATTTTGATAAAATAAAAGCACGGTCTGGTGGAAAAGTACATGTGTGATTTAAATCGGAGACAGACTGGAGCTTTTTAATCAAATTACTTTTTCATTTCGCGGACATGCGCATATTTCAGAGTTTAAAGTTAAAACCCCTACCATTTTTAGGTAAAATGGGGAAAAATTAATAAACGGATTACAAAAAAAATTATGAATTTTTCAACATTCATTTTCAAATATAGAGAACGGAAAGGGAAATAATTTCTCTGTTTCTAGGAATTGTTTAGTTTTCCGAACGATTGCCTACGTCAAGTGCACACTACAAAGTACTGACGAGGAAAAGTCGCGAATGTACATGCGAAAGAATCAATATCCCCGTGTCGAGGAAACTCGCACGAACATACATATATTTATGGATAATCTTGATATAGTGCACGAGTGTGTTTGCGTTGTAAAATGTAACAATGTGAGGGGCATACGTCGGTGTGTCCGGTCGGTTGGTCGAGTGGTGGCCGTAATAATGGCGCGGGGTAATTTTATGGCGCGCCATTACTTCACGTATACGCTTTATGTGCTCGGCCCGTTATTATCGCGCAAAGAAATTCGATTCGTCCACTCTTTGGACGGTCGAACCAATTTATTCTTCTGCGCCATTTACCACGAGAGTGAAAAATCCGTTGCGAAAGAACAAAAGCAAACAAATTGCCCGGGTTAAATTTTATCGCAGCCTCTTTGTTGGCGCCCATCTGATAACTTGCTTAGTTCAGAAAGGGTTAGGAATTATTATTCGCTCTTTATAATTGAGGAAAACTCATGACCCAGTTATGCGGTTTATCCAGCCAAAGCAGCCATAACGGATATTAGACCATTAGTTATTTGAAGCTTATAACTCTGGTAGGAATTCCACACAAAATATACATTGTATCATAGTGTAATTGTAATAAAAATTTTTTTCTAAAAATAAAAATAGAATAATGAAAATAAATATGATTGTAAAACGCAACTAAATTTTAACAGTTTCTAAATTAAAGTGCATTCTTTAAACCAATATTATTATTATCAACCAAGAAGAATAAATATAAAAATAATATTTTTATAACAAAATGTATTTCAATAATTGCAACAATTTTTAAATAAGAAGACAAAACAATGCATAAACAATTTTTTATGCTAAATAAATAAATAAAACTTTAAATTTATTCTACTTTTTGATAAACTTAAGAAAATTTCATTATTGAATTTTGAAGTTTTTATTTACAAAAAGGTGAAAAAAAAACATTTTCTGAATAAAAAACAGGCATGCTGTGGCAAATGTACCGACCTGAGATTCTCGATTTCCTCCCTGAGCGCCGTCAGTTCGATCTGGTTGGCGATTTTGATCGTGTCCAACTCCTTGTCCAGCGCCTTGCGGTGCTCGAGCAGCGCCTTGATTTGCTCCTGCAGACCAGTCTGCAGGTTGCTGCTGGCGCCGCTGAACTCGTCGTCGTCGTTGTAGAAAGGCACCGACAATCCGAGCGCGGCGCCGACGATCAGCGCCGCGAACAGAAACACGCCACTTGTTATTCGCAGCATCTTGCGTCCGCACTGTGACACCGACTTTCGCAGACTGCGCCGGCAGCCGCTCGCTCGCCTGCCAAGTATACTCTCGCGGCTCCACCGACGCACGCATGCGCCGCCGCCACCGACCTGAAGAAAAAACGGCAGGTGGTCTTCGACAGGCTCTCCCCTGCCTGGCCGAGAGAGAGAGATGCTTTATGGCCGGCCGAGAGCAGAATTATTATTCGTGTGCCTGGCGCGTGCTGTCCTTCTACCTCCTCTTCTTTCTTTCTTTCTTCATCGAGAGGCAGATGATGGACCAACGACCAACGTTTGTGCGGAGGTCACCTAGGCGTAATCGTCGCTTCTTATTTTATTTATTACTATGCCGGCCACCTGCACGTGTACAACTTTTTTCTCTCACTTTATTGCGCATGAATTTAATTTTTCGGCCGCTCCTTTTTTGCGTCGCTGCCCAGTGGACGCGGCAGGTGCTGTTTCTTGTGCAATTGATACTTGATTGGGAGAAGCAATTTGGAATTTTGATGGCTGGTTTTAAAATTTTTACTTTGTATTACACTCTTGCGGTGAATTTTAAAGTGCGGCAGGTGCTCCGTGATGAACGGCAAATCTTCTCAACTCAACTTCTCTAGCTCCTTTTATGGGGCTTTTATTTTATTTTTTGCTAGCATAAGAAAAAAATGCTTCTCCCATTAAAAAAAATATAATAATTAATTTAAGAAAAAAATGTAAATTTTGAAAAATTGAAAGAGATTTTTGTTAACAAGAATGATCTTAAAATTTGATTTAAATTGTTGAAAAATTAAAATCTCTCCTTTCATTTTGAACTGTGAACATGGACCATAAAAATATCAATTGATCTCAAAATGTGCATAAGCAATAGCAACATGTAAATGTAATGAAAAAATTAAAAATTTCATTTTCTTTGTTTTACAATTTTTTGTATACAGATAAAAATAAAATACCATTTTTCAGGCATATTAATAAAGTTGACATTTTGTTTTATTAATAAACACAAAACTTATTGATAATTTTTCCAGCTCTTCTGTTAATTGGTTTTTCCTTATATTATTTTGTGCTTCAAAGTCTCTGATATCATATTGATATGGAATTTATATTGTAACAGTGTTGAGGAGGCTTTTTTGTCCTAATTAATATTATAAATTTTATCCATAATCTATACAATAAAGGCTTGGCACGTTTAGAAGAGTCGGCAGGTGGCGAGAAAATTATTCTCGGCGGTCATCTTCCCCCAATTAATCCCCTTGGCATGTAGGGCACCCTCTCTGCTCGTCACGGTGAAAACAAAATCCATATATCCGAGCTATGGGTGTGAGCTATCGTGATTTCATTAGACCTGGGTGTGGTACGTTGATTCATTTTCACTCTCGCTCGCCGACATCATCGGCATTTGTTATCGCCAACCACAATCTATTTGATTTTCTCCTCGGCGCTGCGGCGCTATTATTATTATGAGCCCAGCAAGAAGAAGCGCCCAAAGAGTGGCCTGTCATCATCAAATTAATAACATCACGAAAAAATACTTATATAGACTCACGTCGAACTGTCGCGGCGACGGCGGCGTTTTCCGATTGCAGTCACGCAAACCGATCCAATTCTCTTTTTACTAAATTTTTACATTTTTCTCCAATAAATTTTGATTGATTGTCAAACGCTGCAAGTTTTTGTCATGCACGGTGGTTGTTTTATAATAATAGAGGGTGAAAAACTTTTAACTGTAGTATTGACAAGCAATTGAATCTGCTGCACACAATTAAAAAATTTAAATTTTCTAATGTTTTTTTACTGAAACATGAATTTTAAGGGCTTGGTTTTTAAATTTTCATCAAAGAAATAATTAATTTTTTGTTTCATTTTATTCAGTTTTACATAGAGTAAAATAATATTACCCAAAATAAGTATAATAAAATGCCATACCACATTAAGAATTTACTCTTTACTTGCAAATGATTTTTTTATTATATCTCCAGCCATTCTCTGCTAAAGTATAACAATTGGAAAATACAAACTAATTAAAAATCACGAGAGAATTATTTAAAATTAAACCTTTTGAAAATTAGAAAAATTAAAACAACTTCTTAAATTGTATTGCAAAATTTAAAATTTGAAGACCCGGACCCCTACCCATCATTTTAATTTTGCAAATAAAAAAATTTATTGGACCTTCCAGTAGAGAGTTCTTCAATATTTGCTTTCAAAATTTATGATTAATTTTATTGATTATAACTGGCCTCATCAATTTTTTCCAACACAATGTAGTAATAAATTATAAGACACAGAAAGTTTTATCCTTAAATTTCTCACTGCCCTTGAAGTATTGCAAAACATTTGCTCACTGCGCCATCGTTGGCTTTTTCTCGTGAAAATTTCATTCCGCGGCACACAGCTGCGGTTTCAAATGTGGCGCAAAACTACCCAATTTGAGAATAATCAGCTGCAGGAGATGAGTTTTTTTCTTCTTTTTATCAGTGAGAGAGAAAATAAGGTGTTGAAACAAAACACCGTCTCATGCAGCAAACAACTTGCGGTGCTTCTTCTCTAGACGAAGTTTAAGGTAAAGCAAGAGAAACTTTTTTGTAACAGCGCCGAATGTTTTTGTCCACTTCCTGTTTCTCTCGAATTGGAGACGGAAACATATCCGCTTCCCGCAGAAGAGAGAATAGGATAGGGGTTTTGCTGCACGTGTGTTTGGCTTAAGTTCCCTTTAAAAAGTGACCAACTGCCTCTCTCTGCGTTTCCTCCCCTAATTATACACGCGAGTAGTGAATGCTAATCAAAAGCGCAAAAGTTAAGCGGCGTCCTGCACTTTACGCTCGGTGGCACACGGTCTGTTATTTTGCGTCGGCCAATGTGAATGTGTGTGTACGGTGCGTTCAACAGGCTGACGGCTGACTGACTTTTTGCCCTTTTCTCCAACGTCCACCGCGCTCAAGCGGGATGAAAATAGCATACGTAATTTCTCCTGCTCGAATGGAAACTTGCCTTCCGTGACAGGAGAGCGACATTGTGTCTGAACATTAAAAATTGCATCTCTGAGCTGGAAAAAAAATATACATGTGGAGAGAGAATAATTTATGCGCGTGGTCCTAACTCAACGCAATCCATGTTTAGGCTATGTTTCTTATGCGGGTACAGTTAACCTCGAATATAAATCAAAATAAAACTGGATTTAAATTTGCATTATTTTCATATATTGAATTCTAAGAGTTACATAAATAATAATCCAATCAAAATAAAAAAAAGTATTAGAATCATAGAAATATTTATTTAGAATCAATATACAAAATTTTGTGATAAATTTATCTAACTGTTTCATTAATTTCATTTAATGATAGAATTTAAACAAGTCCTTATGCTTATTTTGCCATTTATATAATAGCATACTAAATTGATACTTGTACACAAACACTTTTTGTGATTAAATTATATTAAAAAATTAATTTAGAAAATTATTCTGCATAGAGTTAATACTTTTTTGGGTGAAAAGAGCCCCAACGGCAAAAGTAATTTTCCTCTCCAAAGCCTTTCGTTATTAAGGAAATGAAAAGAAAACATGCCAAGGCAAAAGCATTCGGGAGCCCAAGTTTCTTCAAAGACGAAATTCTTTTCACCACAGCTCCTTCTTCTTTTCGCTTTCCGCCCAAAAGTTGCCTTCTTATATGTGCTTGTGCGTGTACCAAAGCAGTTTCGCACTCTGTGAAAAGCTGCTAAGTGTTTTTCGAGTTCTCTCGGTGTGTGTTTGCAATTCGGCCGCGCATTCCGGCAGGACACACAAGCGAGAGTGTAAGGAGCAAAAGCCCAAGTGCGACAATAATTCTGCCAGCGCAGCCGGCGAGGAGCTCGGTAATTCACTTTGGGACCGGGCCGAGTGACAAAGAAGGCAAAAGGATTCGCCGCCGAGCGCTCTTGAATTCTGCTGCTTTCCTGCCCGCCGACTTCTCTTCCTCACCGAATTTTCTTCTTCTCTAGCTCGGCTCTCCTCGCACAAAGAAAGGAAGATAGCGGGGGCGCAGAAAATTCCTCTGGGGATTTCAGAGGCGCGTGTAGGAAAATCTATAGTTATACATTTGTCGTGCGACGGCGAATTTCCAACATGCAAAATAAACACCGCACAACAAAATGCGAGAGCAAAAGTGCCGAAAACGAAAGGGTTGCGTGCAGACGGCGAAATTATTAACAAAAAGCAAACGACGTCGTCAGTGTTTCACAACTGCCCCTTTATTGTTCCTTTTAAAGGCTGTTTGCGTCATTCACCAAAATATACTGCATTGTGTGCTACGGGACAAATGGACTATTAATTCTGAAAAACAGACGTATGCTAACTATAAATAATGAAGTCTATTTCAATTTTTATTATCAGCATATCGTGCTGATAAAATTCTTGATATCAATAAATTATTTTTCACTCAAAAATGATCTTCTATAAATAGAAAATTTCTATTGTATTAACCACTAAGTAAGTTCGCATTTTCATGAATAAAATTAATCCAGAAATACTTCAATCAAACTAAATTTATCATTTTGAATTTGATAAATTTAAGTTTTAATATCTTCATCATATTTTTATTTATATATTTAGTTATTATAATTTTAATACCAAATATAAGTTAAACTTGAATTAATGAATATTAAAAATAAATTTAAATGAAAACAGTTTAAGATTTCAAAGAAATAGTAATTTCAAATCTAGCTGCGAAGATAAATTAACTTTGCAAATTTTTTTCTCAGAGGTCTCTTCAAAAATGAGAGAAAATGCGGAACTCAGCTATATATGATTTATTGTTGATCGATTGACTTTGCAAAACTATTTCACCTTGACTTTCAGATAGGCAATCAAAATTTCGCAGAAAAATTCGCCCCAAGGATTTGATCACCAAAAATTTGGAAAGTTTTCTTTTACAATTCAAATCGCGAAATATCTAATCTTGCTTTTCACAACAACAACAAATAAATTTTAGCCGACAGGGCAGGCGGAGCTTTTCTGCGGCTCCTTTTCACCGAATAAATTTCATCTCCGCAGACGACGCCGCGTAATATATTAAAAGAGAAGAGTGTGCGGTTGGTTTTGGCCGATGCTTATCTCGAATCAAGCAATCAAGGCAGAAGAGCAGCTGCTGTTCTCGGATGCTACTCTCGCTTCATCCTGCTCTTTTTTATTTTTTATTCCCCGATGATCTCTCTCTTTATTCGTGCTGCGCTGTCGGGCCAACCGAACTTGGCTAGAAAAAATGCTCAGGCTCGATTCTCTCACCTGCCGTCGCCTGGGGACCTTTTGCCCTAGCGAGGCCCAACCTTCGGAGAACTCCCCAGACGCGATCCGCTCCCACCGCTCGCTCCATCAAACGCCACTCTCGATGTTCTTTTTGGCAGAGACGCGCGATGCATTGAGATCGAGTGTCGTTACAGCGGTAATGAGCGGATGAGTCTGCGAATGGACCAGGCCAGCAGCTTCACCTGAGCCATTACGACGGGTTTGGACATGTGTGTGCTGGTATAGTCAGTGAACTTGAGGGCTATAAAAGGTCTTGTTTTGAAAACTTGCCAATAGTTGAATGAAATAATTGTATTTTAGAAAACATTGGCTAAAACAAAACAACAGAAAGAGGGACTGTAAATATATTTTATTTCTGGTTCAATTTGAATATTAATTTTAAATAAAAAAGCCTCAACTTTCTTAAAATAAATTTATCAAGAACCCTCTCTTCTCTTTTTCCGATTTAAATATTTTTAGTATTGACGGAGAAGAATAAATAATAATAATAATGATAAATAATCATATTGAGTTTTTTCCCCCCAAAAAGACTATATTTTAGTTTTTTTCCGTCTGACCTTCACGTCCAGCAAAAGAAACATGCACAGACAGGACCTACTTCCCTTACCCATAATTAAATTCGCTCTATATCACTTGACATAATCAAATTAGTTCAATTTCTGGTCCGTGCACGCACTGCACGTTTGCAAGAATAAAGTAAAAGAGCAAGGCGCCAGTGGCACGACCCGGCTGGAGAACGAGAAAGTTGGGCAAATCCAATTAGGGTCGCTAATCTGACGAGCCAGAGCCCTTTTTAATCCTGCGCCACAATGCGGGGCTGCATCCCTTTCGCAAAGAAAAACGAGAAAGTAAGTCGGCCTGCAGCGAAAAGTTCCACTGACCGGCGGCGTCGCGTTCAACTGGTGCAGCGGTCCGACCTAATAGTTTTCGCAGTCGCGAGAGGATCATCTAGATGGTCACCCTCGCATTACGACACCCGCAGTCTAATGACTAGACTCATTTTGGAGGATTAGCTGCGAAGGAGGATTATAGTGAGATTTGCGGCACTTTAGTTTCCTTCCAAGTCCGTCATTTAAAAAAAATGCTTGTTCAATTTTTTATTTTTTAAAGTTTATGATTCATAAACAATGAATATGATGAATAAAAAAGATATAGTTTGTGTGTGTTTTAACAAAAATAGTAATTTAACGCATTAAATAAATACATACATATTCAAATACAGTACAAAAAAAAAACACATAAATTATTCATTTTGTTTTTCTTTTGCAAAATACCAAAGAAGAATTTTTAACCATTATGAAGAGTATTACAAGTTGAACCTAAATCCTGTCTTATTTTTCTCATTTTTAAGCCACATTTTATTGTTATATTATAAAATTATTATTTATATTGAAAAAGTCGATCATTATTTTAATCTCGAAGATATATAATATTTGAATATATATTTTTATTTATTTATTTTTTTATATTAGCTTCTATTTCAAACTGAAACGGAAATTATTTAAATGAATGAAATAAGCAAAACAAATTTTTAGGGAATGCAATTCTTAATTTCGGGCTATACTTTGAAACAATACAAATTTGCCCTGGGAAGGAATATTCGTGTGCTCTTCAAATCAAAATACGAATCGTATATTTGCAAACGATTGAGATGAAAGCCGCTTACACTCTCGACGGAATGTTTACACTACGTAGTGCGGGTTGGGCTCGGATTGGAAAGGGCCACTTTCTCGCCCTAGCTTCTCTTCACTTTTATCCGCTCGAACTGATAAGACGCAGGTCGGTTTTGTTGTCTTACTGGGCGAAACCGCGGCGGTCGGTCGGTCGGCCCAAGGCTAAGGAACCTCGAGAGACGAGGCATCGATTTTAATTTCCGAGCTTTTGCTGGCACTCGCGCTGCCCTTTCGCGCAAAGTCCGAACTTATCGTCGGGCCGGCCGGGGTGCGTTACTTTTGCAGCGAATTATGGTCGTTATGTAGCGTGCAGAGTTGGCACCGAATCTTTTTCGCCCATGGCACGAGTCAGTTTTATGTGTCTGCCCATAGTTTATTGCTCTGCTGCTTCTGCTCGCCGCTCAAGATATTATTGCATGCCCACAATTTGTTCTGCACAGAGAGAAGCAAGAGCGCCTGCTGGCCAGATTTTACTCAGATTCAGCGGGGAGTTGCGCCCAATTACTTATTCAAGTGGATTTATCAGCCTCATACACACATTCATATTATACACAGAACACAGAGAGGAGTAAAAACAAAACTAGGGCACACATTTTATGGGGTGGGAATTTTCTTGTGTGCATAAATCAGCTTATTGAAACAATAAATTAGAAAATGTATCTTCATTTATTCTACATGCTTGTTATTTTTGATGCAAAAATTTAAATAAAAATCAAATTTTTTCTAACTCGATAATAATTAAAATGTATAGTTTAGCAAAATATTAAATTATGATCACTAACCTAAAATTTTTAGACATTTTTTTACTGCCACTTTAAGTAAATATCTTTTTCCATGATATACCAAAACAATATGCAATTGATTTTCCTCTGGATATAATAAAAATTCAATACCAGCTGGAAAATTATTACGCAATAAAGAAAATCGAAGTATAAAGTTGTAAAAGGAAATAAAAACTGCAATTCAATAAGATGCGAAATAATATAAAGCAACTTCTCAACACTGAATATATCGTGGCGCGCGTGACCGTCTGCTGACCGAATATAGTTTCTAAATCGAGGCAATTGACTGATTATGGGAAATAAAAAGACCAAGCGAGAGGGAAACACGCGGCGGGGCAGTAAAAAAGTTGACGACGAGGGCACCATTATTATTTTACTCAGCTCGTGTAAAAAGCACTTTGCACGATTTCTGCACGATCAAGTTCTTTTTTCTTCTTCACGTGTATTGTGATGTGTGTCATCATGCTCAAGACGAGGACTGCAAATGTCTCTCTCGTCCTGCGGTGCAGCTCGGAGCCGAGACCATTCCATTTGCATTATCGACGTGTGCTAGGGCCACACAATGTCAGTCAGTCAGTCAATCAGATAGCGCGCGCGAGTCGAGATTACAAAGTTTGGGCGGCGTGATGGAAATGCCGAGATATTATTCCGCCGGCGCCCATTTCCACCGAGGCTCATTTTCCGCACCGAAGCAGGTAGAGGCTGGAAAACCACTTTTGCGTGCGTCTTATCTCGCAGCCATAACCGAACTTTGTGCCAGGCCCCCTGATCTACTAAACGAACATAAAATTGCTTCATTTGGCCCCCACGATGCAGAGAAATAACATGCTGCCGTCAAAATGCAGAGTTTTCCAAAGCTCAAAAACATAATTCGTCTTGAGTCTTCACCACTAGAACCTCACATTCTGGAAAGATAATTTAAATGTTAATTTCGTTATTAAAGAAAGTGATAATATTGTTGGAAAAAATTTATATTGCAAAAAAGCTATATTATATCGTCGGCTACGCGGACAGATGGCCAGTCCGTCGCTCCGCTTTTTGACACAAATGGCCACTAGCCATTTGCGCCGTTGGTACAAATGGCCACTCGACAGCTTTTCCAATTTTACAGGAGAAGCAAAAAACTGATTATCTGCGAGAATGTTCAGATTTCAGAATCCACTTTTTAACTCAGGGTTAAGGATGATATTGAAATTAAATTAGTGAAAAAATTATTCCAAAAAACGAAACATCACCGCTGATATGAAAATAAAGGCGAAATTGGAGCCTCTGCTGCGGAGCGGCTGGTTGACGCAACAGTGGCGCCCCGTCAGTCGAGGTGTCGCGAAGAATGCTCGTTGTGATAGACGTTTGCGCGAATGCAATATTTTTTTAGAACGCGTTAATTTAAATTATTTAAAATTTCAGTGTTGATTCATAATTAGATAATTAATTTTTTGATTTGCTAGTTTAAAATAAATTCCGTCTGGGAGAGGAGTTATTATTGTTTCCGCGAGAATTTTGTTCCATCAATTTTAAAAATAGAGAAAAGCTTAAAACAATATAAACCTTTATAGAAAAATGTTGCCAATTAAATTTCCTACAATTTCTTCCATTGGCTTAAAGGCGTCAGAAATTTTTTCACTTATGTACGGAAGGCTAAAAGTCAAAATATTATTTTTATTCATAGAATAAAATTTTTTAGAATTTTTTTGAGATAGCCAATCGATTGGAAATTTAATTTTAAATCTAGCTTCCAAATTACACCAAAAAACATTGAACCGTTTTTAAGTTGCACTTTGCTTTCTCGTGAGCGCTCTGACGGCACCCTCGTCTTCAAAAGCAGTTTGAAGGGTGATCACATTATATTCTTATTTTAAAACGGCTCAATATTTTTTGATGAAATTTAATAACGAAGGTGAAAATTTAATTTCCAATTGATTGGCTATCTCGAAAAAATTTTTAAAAAAATCTTATGCTATAAAAAAAATATTATTTTGACTTTGAGCCTTCCGTATGTAAGTGAAAAAATTTTTGACGTTACTAAGCCAATGAAAAAAATTGTAGAAAATTTAATTGGCAACATTTTTCTGTTTAGGTTATTATTTTTTATAACTTTTCTCTATTTTTAAAATGGACGGAAAAAAATTCTCGCGGAAACATTAATACCTCCGCTCCTAGACGGAATTAATTTTAATCTAGCATTATCAAAAAATACATGATTAAATTGAACTTCATCGCTGAAATTTTGAATATTTTAAATTCACGCGTCCTAAAAAAAAAGAAAAGATTGCATTCGCGCAAACGTCTATCACAACGAGAGCATCCTTCGCAACACTTCGTTTGATTGAGTCCGTCCATTTGAATTAGTAATTAACTAATAATGAGATTTTACTTCTAGAAAATTGTAAAATATTTTAATATTTATTATACATTTTTTCAAGATTTTTTTTATTTTAATCATTTTTTCCAATTTTAACATTAAACGCATTAAAAGTATTTATTCATATTATCCGGCGATATGGGAAACCACATGAGGGGGCGTGGCTTTCATGGCACTTCTTGCTTGCGGGCTCAACAGAAGAGCCATCTACGGGTAAAGTTGGTACTTTTAGCGTGTGGGCTGATGCATTTTGACTTTTTGAACATATTCGCGCAGAAAAAAAATTTTTCTCCGGAAATGCGAATTGGCCATTTGTACCAACGGCGCAAATGGCTACTGGCCATTTGTGTCAAAAAGCGGAGCGACGGACTGGCCATCTGTCCGCGTAGCCGACGATATCATCTCACAGTCAGGTTTAAAAGATTTAGGACATTCATTTATTATAAACATATTAACTGAAAATCCTGATTATTAAGGTTTGGCTATAAAATTAAAAATAAAAAAGAGAAAAATGTGTATTACAATTTTTTACTTCATTTTTCATTGCATTGTTCAACCCTCTAGAGAATAATAGTTTATATGATAAACATTTATCATAAAAAAAGGTCAATGATATAAATGGGCAAAATTATTCTTCATTGAAACAAATATATTAATCAGATGTTTGAAAATATTTTTGAATATGACGACTATGGGCGCCAGAAGCTAAATAAGAATTAATCCTATGGATTAAATTACTTTTTTCAAAAAACAAGATTACTTAGTAGCGCGTTAATATTTTGGAATTTGACGACTATGGCGCACCAGAGGTTAAATAAGAATTAATCCTATTTTTCATCAATTTATTTTTTTTGATACGGCGCTTAAAATAGATTGTAGAAACTTTCGTAGAACTTTTTTCTTTTTGCACTCCCTGAACACAATAAAGGGAATTAAAAAATGCAACATACCACAAAGTTAATTAATTTTTATTTGTAATAATTATTTTTCATCAATTGATTTTTTTGATACGGCGGTTAAAATAGATGGGTGAGCGTCAACTTTCATTGAACATTTTTATGTTTGCGCACTCCCTGAAAACGATTAAGAGAATTAAATCATACCACTAAAATTAATTTACTTTTGTCCCAAGAAAATATTATTCTTTAATAATACGTTGCTCGCGGAAGGTGAACTAAATTTGATTGCAAAAAAATTCCACTCTTGATAAGAGTGGCGCGCAGCAGATTCGTTGCATTTCTCATAAATACATATTATATGATTCAGTATTCTTGTTTGGAATGCTGAAGTTGAAATGAATTTAGGCTTGAGGCAGTGCTCGGCAGCCACCTTTGTCTCACTAGGCCCACATCTTTAGCGTACGAACTACACAGGTTTTATTTCGTAAGTGACAAACAAAAACCCAAAACGATGGCTGCCACAACCTTGACTTCTGTGGAAAGGACTATGGTAAGAAATTATTTAATTTATTTAATTTCAATTAGTTGTCGGACTAGTCGATGGTGAATATTTTTTGTCGTACAAAGTGCGGCACAATTGGTTTTCTCTCTCGCACGGTTTCTCCACGTAAAATCGGTCCTAAATTCTGATAATGTGCTTGCTTTCAATTCAGTGAACGAAGAAATGGAAAAAAATAATAATAAAAGTAAGGCTGATTGAATTTAACACTCTATTTTCCGTCAAAATTAGATATCGTTTTTTCAAAGATTATAATTTTTCATAAAAATTAAAAATGCTAATTATATCCTTGAGCAGCATAGTTTGCAATCATTTTACTGCTTACTTACTTACTTAGTCTTAATAAGCGGTATATTCGCATTTTAATGGAAAGCAATAGCTCGATTTTTAAGAAATATATGCTGTCAGAAAATGCGTTGCACTAGAATATTTTGCATTGCAATCAATCTTTAACCTTCGCCACGGATCACACGCAAAATCAAATAAAAGGCTTTGCACACATTTTCAATAACTGGTGTGAGCAGCTCAGTTAATAAGTTAGTGGTCTCATAAATAGAAGGACTGACGTTCAAATCCGACTACATGCTAGTATTTTAACTTTTGTAAAGAACTCCGGCTGAACAAATTTTTAATGTTGCTCATTGACAATAACAATTAAAAAAATTTTTTGCCCACTACATGCAATCGATAGTTGGCAGAAATTATTTAATGGCTCATCTAATGATGCCACATGATGCTATAATTTTCTTTTTCAGCCTGACGAGCTTGACGACTTTCCAGAGGAGGAACTTTTTCGCAAGTGAGCCAAATTTTGTTTAATTTATTTGGAAAAAAGCAAGAAATATTTTTTAAATTTGTTTAAACATAAAAAATACGTATTGCGTGGATTAGATTTTTAGGAGTTTTTACAACTTAAAATGCAAATTTATATTGGTCCTAACAGAAAATATATTGCGAAATTCAAATTAATTTGAGACCGAATTATTATACCTCATACACAAATAATAAATTTCAACTCTTTCCATTGACGGTTCTTTTTGTTAGAATGTAGTCTGACTGAGCTGAATTTAATAACATTATAATTTGTTGATTTTTAATATGCTATTTTACCTTTTTCTTTTATTTATGATTTAAGCTTAAAAGCTTTCACAAATATTATTTCTATTATTTAACAAATCAAACTGTTAAAACAAGCATGCGTGCGTGAGGGCACGTGAGGGTATCAGGGTATGTTCTTTTCGGAAATATATGTTTCGAGCATAAAAAGTTATTTTGCAGTTAAAATTAAAAGTATTAAATATTTAATAAAAAATATTTTCAATGTGAAGACCAAAAGTACAAAGGACAAAAATATCTGGACTATTGTGATTTAAAATTAAATTATAATGTGCTATGGACTTGATGGATGTTTGGTACTATTTTGTGTATTTTTGGAGAAGAGAATTGCTTTGAAACCTCGGTTACAAAGAGCAGTAATTCAAAGTCGACCATAAACCTGACCAGATGAGTGTGTGAGTCCCTTAATTTAACAAAAAGCTCTGGTGCCTTAATTTTAATTCTACCCACAAGACAGTATTTCCAAAAGAAGTAAAGAGAGTGCACAAAAATGTGCTAATATGTCAACTATAGGCCTTGGCTGCATCCCTTGTCTCCGGCTGCACCACTCTACTACCCCAATTTGACTAACAACACTGTTCCAATATCAATTTACACACATGGATGGAAACTAAAACAAAGCTTTATTTAATATTAATAAATAATTTCTCACATTTTTAATTGAAGAAAAAACTTTTTTCAGCTTCCTGAACAAAGATCAATATCAGTTCTGCGTGGAGGTGATCAAATTTTCCTGGTGGCAGTCCACCTTTTGTCTCAAAGAGTTCATGAAGTTTGATGCAACGTTCCTTGCAACTAACTGCTTTTGCAAGATGGTAGACGAGAAAAAGAGGAACGAAAGCGCAGCCATGCTACTTCAAGTGGCCAAAGGCGCTGCCGAAGGAAAAATAATTGGCGAACATTTGAAGTGGAGTAAGTTGTAAAACACTATCAATTACTTTATCAGTACTGAAAGCAAAATTATTCAATAATTAATTATAATAATAATAAACAAATTGATATGTGATGTAAAATACACACGTATATGATTAAATACAAAACTTTTTAATAACTTCCTTTTCTACCACTTTCTACCTTATACTTATTGATTATTCTAATTAAGAATTAAGTTTCAAGTCTGGGGCAAATTAATTATTTAAATTAGCAATTTCTTGATTTTCGTGTGTAGTTTTTTTTTAATCGCAGAGCTACACAGTACTTTTGCTTTTATAATTTGAAAATTTTATCCTCATTTCCGCATTTTCGAAAATTTTTCAATTGTTAAATGTTGAATGGAATTGGAGAATAAAAATAATAATTTAATAAAAAAAAATTAAGATATCACCATAAGATGCGCTTCATGTGAAATATCGCGACACTTAATCCCGCACTCCCTGCTCCAACGCTTTTTGCAACAAATTTTCACTAAAAATTGTTTTTTTTTTTTACTAAATTGTGCCTACTAATTTTGCCCAATCTTTCTTTCTTTTTTTTGGCCGGTAAATTTAAATCTCCTACTATAAGTAAAAGTGATCTTACAATCAAAAAGCAAAAAATTTAACCAAATTCTGCTTTCAATTGAATCTAAAGAGCGTCGATCTTGCTATTTCTTCTCTATAGTGTTGCAAAGATTGAAAGAGATCTACGACGAAAAGAAGGACCAGACATTGGAGGACATAGTGGACAAGGAGGAAGAAATGAACCGGTCGGAGGTCGACGAGTTGGACAAGGAGGCCGATGAAGGTGAAGAATCGGACCAGGCTGATGAAGGCAAAAAGTTGGAGGAGGAGGAGGAGACTAATGAGGGTAACGAGGCCACCAACGATGATGACGAGCTTGAGGAAGAAAACACTGAGCCGGCCGACCTCTCTTTCAACCATGACTACATTGTTGAGCACGGTTTGTCTTTAAAAATGAAAAATTGTTTAATCAATTTTGTTAACGAGTGAAAAAATTTTCAATAGGTGGGCCACCCATATTTCTCACACCTGCAGAAGGTACGAATTTTTCTTCTCCAATCTGTAGCAAACAATTATGAAAATTTTTCAAATAAGTTGGATTTAAAATTAAATTTTTCTTTTTAAATAGAGCCACTCGTTGACCTACCGGAGCCTGACAAAACACCAAGAGGTAATCTGTGAAAAGTAGTGAAACTGGAATATAAAAATTGTTTTTTGTTCTCTGTAGAGGTGACCCGTGTGTGGGAAAATCAGCAATACCTCAGCAATTGCGCCTGGTTCAGGAGAGAGGATGACAAATGGGTTTTCGTGACCTCCCGCTGCGTTTACAGCTCGATTCTCAACGCCATTTTCGAACTCATCAAGCTGGTAACAAAGCCCTTTGACCTCTGCTCGAAGAATCCGTAAATTGACCTCTTTATGTTTTGTGCAGGGCCATCGAGACTGGGCAAAATCCGTGATCAGGGAAAACAGCCCGATGGCTTTCCATCACTTCATCTCGTTGGCCGTCGATGGCGAAAAATCAAATGTAGACTGTTTCCTCCAGTACCATTCACTGCGGCTCGTTGAATTCTGGTGAGTGAAATTTTATTTTATTATGCAATTCTTTTCTTTCTTTTTTAATTTTGTTAGACAATTAAAATGTTTATGCGTTTATTAAAAAATTTCCAAACCAACCAATTTAATTTTCCTTAATATTTCAAATCGGCGTTTGAGAAAAATTTCATGTCGGAAAGATATTTAATTAGTTTTCTGAAAAAGTTTGCAACATAAAAATTGGAAGTGATCAGCGGAGAAAAACGTGTGCTCTTTGCTTTATTTTGTGAACATTTTGCATTTTTCTATTTTGCTCCCGGTTTCAGCAAAGAGGCCAAAGGCCTTGTGGTCCATGGTGAAGTGGCACCCAATGAGCTTATGGATCAGTTAAAATGGAAAGCTGGTGAACAAGTGCAGTACTGCAACAGGTGCAAAATATTTAGCAAAACGGCCCTCCACTTTGTTGAACTCTCTCAGCTTAATCAACTACGAGTTGGAAAACAACCTAAAGCCTCTGCCTGCCCTCGGGTAATTTAAGCAAAATAAGTTAATATATATGTATATATGTGAATTAATGTGATTTAACTTGCACACGCAGTGCGATGGAAACCGCACTGCCCACTTGCGACTCAACCAGCTCGGCTTTCCAGTGGCCGTACCTCAAAGTCAGGATGATCCAGTCGAAATCGCCAGCATCTTCCAAGTGGGAGCCAAGTTTGCCCAATTTGATAAACATATTTATATGCAAGATTTGTTATCAGGAACGGATAATTACGGAGAAGATCAGAATTGGAGAGACCCGGTACCAGGTCCGAGCGGCAATAGTGACTTACGACGAAAAGGACAACCAGAGGCATTGCGTTGCTTTGATGCCGCCCGAAAGAAGCCGCTCCAACAACCCTGAATTGTGGTCTGTTTTGGACTCAAATGAGCCAGACAATGCTCAATCCCTTGATAACTATGCTGCTAACTCAGGAAGACTCAATCTGGTGTTCTACCTCCGTTGAGACTCTCTGTCTGGTCCAGAATCTTGTGATTTTTCCCCAGCCTGCTCTCAACTGCTTGGCGCCGCTGGCTGAGGGCTGAGGTCTCTCGTACAAATACATTTTCGATCAAATTCACAAATTGCCCGGATCTCGTTTAAATCAATTGCATTTGTAAAAAAATTCACACCAAATTCTTAATGCTTATAAATGAAAGTCACTGTCATTGAAAAAAAAACCCGCTAAAATAAGTGAACGTTCACAAAGGTCAGGGCCTGCCTCTTACAGAAGTCATATTGGAGTAATTTTGGGCAGTCAACCTTATCTTGTTCACTTACCTTATTCTTTTTGTTTCTCGTTTCCCGACCATGCCAACAAACACCAAAATGCGCGTGCCATCCACATCAAATTCATACGTCACGCACCCCAGTGTGGCACCTCGCCCTTCACCGCAGGGAAGAACCACTTGTTGGCTGCAACCATAAAGAAACGCAAGCTAAAAATTACTTTTCTGATTATTTTGACAAAGCTGTCTTTTCTACTGGAGTCTGGTTCTGTAGATAGAATCGTTCCATTTCCACTTCTGTTTCATTTTCCATTTGCTAACCCATTCTATTTCGTCGCTTTTTTCAATAACGACTTCTATTACGCGGCCATTCCATTTCCATATCTATTTCGTTGTCAATTTTATTAGTTGGGCCATTTATTTATTTATATTTAATTTGATTATGCTTACAGTGATTTTCAAATGGTTTTTAATATTAAAGTTCATACCATTATGTATTCATATAATTATTATTAAATTTATTACTTAATTTTGATGAAAATATATATCATAATTTTTATACTTTGTGTGATTCTTAAATAGGTCTCGGTGGGTCTCAGTGGTCTTGACCGGTCTCGGTGGGTTTTAGGTCAATATAAGCAATTTTTTCAAATAATGAAACAATTTCGTTGCGTCTAAAATAATCGGTCTCGGTGGGTCTCGGAGTGTCTCAATATATTATAAAAATAAAAAAATAATAAAAATTTGAAGTATAATTATTTGTCAAAATAAAAGTTTTTCACTTTGGCTTCTTAATCCTCTGGTACGGATGCTTTTATATCACTCGGTTAAATGCTTTTAGCCTCAGTAGACACATTTCAGGAGGCTAAAAGCCCGGACACATCATAGTTTTATTATTTCGGTTTTTAATATTGGAAATTATAAAACTATTTGAATTATTTAATTTTGAAGGAAATTGTATGGCTTTTATAATTTGCATTATTCTTAAATAAGTCTTTTGCACCCCCTTATGACTCATAATGAGAGGGGATCAAGGTGATTATTTCTTTGATGAAATTAAATCGATTTCCTAAAAAATTGGTTGTACTCAAATAGGATAATAATATTTTGATTAGAATTATGTATTTTATATTATTTAATCTGGAAGATCGATTTGACTGTTTCTAATAATGTTTTGGAAAAAAATATAGGGTTGTTTTAGCTTTTAAAAAGTACTTATTCATTAAAGGTCAAAAGACCGCATGAAAATTTAAACGAACCTTAATATTAAAAATATAAATGAATAAATATTTAAATAATTTCAAGAAGCGCCCAGATGGGTTTTGCATAATGGCTCACCTGCTGCTCAAATGGCAAAAAAAGTTGCGCTCACTCAGAATATGAAAATATGATATTAACGTAAAACTGAAAAAAATTTAATCTAAAATAATTAAATTATAATTATTCTACTTTACTCCCTTTCGCTTCTAAAATCACTGGGCAGGACCTGAATTTGTCAAACTCGATTGAGTGCTTTCAGCTTCAGAGAACTCCATTCAGGCGGCTATTAACATGGCAATTGCTCAGAAATATTAAAAGTTTTAAATCATTATTCTCAAAATTCTACTTTTCCCCTTCCGTTCTAAAAACATTGGTCACGACATGAATCTTTCAATCAATTGAAATCTTTTGAATTAAATCTTTTTTTTTTTAATTATTCACTTTATGTACTACACACATGAAAGAACACGCAAAAATACATTGTATTTACTTTAACTTTCAAAATATTGGAGGTTTGCTTCTTTTTAAAAATTGCTGACGTAATTCGCCATTTAATTTGTCAAAAGTCGAGTTGTCCAGCATAAAACATTGTGTCTGGTAGAGTAGAGATAATAATAATAATTAATTGGAAAGAAGCAAAGATAATATGTTAGATTAAATTGTTTATTAAATTGTTCATAAAAAAAATCACCATGAACCCCTCTAATTATGAGTCATAAAAAGATTCGCTCTTAAGGGGGTGCGAGAGACGTATTTAAGGATAAAGCGAACTATGCCGCGACTGTTTTTGAAAAAATTTGATTATTTTTTGCATTTATTTGCCAAACGTGGCAAGAAACGGGACGAGCGAGATTGCAGCGTAAAACTGAGGATGGGGATGCGTGCGCATAAAACGGAGACGACGACAAGCTCTCGAGCCTCGCCGGGCTCACCGCAGTTCTTTGGTTGCGTCGCCTTTCAGCACCTGTCAGATTCGAATTTGATGAAGTAAGTGTCACTTTTGCTCCTTATTTTTCTTTCATTGTGATCATTTTTAAGAGTTTGTGCGTAATTTTTCCAATTTTTTTCATAAATGCAAGGAAAATATTTAAGCGCTCTGTGTTTTTAGGCGTCCGGTGGCGCGGTTGCTAGCTTGAATTTATTAAATTATACCGACCGACGAAAATAAATTGAGGCTAAACTGCATTTTTCTCAAATTAAGCACTAAAAAAATTCAATTATTTAAATTATAGAAGTGCGCACATTTTTTCCCAAACCGGGCGCATGCAAGAAAGGCAGTGTGCCTGTATTTGGCAGAGGAATGCGAATCACTTTATCCACCCAAATACGATTCGCCAGTTCGCCACATTTCAATCGAGATTTATCGTGGCCGCGGTCGTCGATATGCAACCAGTCTTGCATTCGCTGCGGCGAATAGTTGGACTGCGGCACTGATATTAAGCAAATTGCTCACATTCTCATTCCCTTTCTATAGAAAAAATTCATTTTCCTGCCCTCCTAATGAACTCTAAAATTCCTTAATCTCTTGGACTGCTTTTACTTTGGATTTTGAGATTTTGTTTGCATAATGCATATTCGGAATCGCCGTCACAAATTGATACCTGGATAGATTGCGTATTAGCAAATTAGTGCAAATTTTTCTTATCTGCTTTTAAAGAAATCGGCACACGTGATTACACAAAAGAAATTATAATGTGAATAATTTACTAATATAGTAAAGTCAGCGAGCAGTGCGTTAGTTAGCTCATCGACGATATTGTTAGAATTGATTGTTGTTAATTTTTAATCTTTTTGGACAGATATTTAAGTTTTTATTACATAATCTTCCTTTAAAATTTCCAAATTGTTAAGTATTGCCATC
Source organism: Neocloeon triangulifer (assembly GCF_031216515.1). Taxonomy (NCBI): domain Eukaryota; kingdom Metazoa; phylum Arthropoda; class Insecta; order Ephemeroptera; family Baetidae; genus Neocloeon; species Neocloeon triangulifer. The sequence continues at coordinate 10,194,742 of NW_026775554.1, read as the reverse complement.
AATTTTAGGAATCATGCCAAAAACAAGGGATACAGCCTCTGCTGATGATACGCTGTCTTCAGACGGCGTCGAAGAAATGGTATTTCAGGATAATTTTATATATATGCCTGCGAATTTCTAATGATTTTGCTTTTAACACCAGATAACCGATTTGGCAAAACAGAGGGCCAGACAACAGGTAGTAATTCAAATCAAGGTCTCTTAATTTGCACACCACGCGAGCGTTAATATTTTTTTTTGGCGAGCAAGAGCTTTTTCGAAGAGCGTGGAAAAAGAGCGCTCTCAAAAACATATTAGAAGTGGCGCCTTGCGTTTTCGTTTTGATAAAAAGCGATCACCATATACATGAAAATGGCCCACTGCGGCTTCATTCTCGGCTTTTACTTAGGAAGCCACGACTGGCACGTAATTTGCTCACCTATATTTCGCCGCTTATTATTTAAAAAGAAATAAATTGTCAATCAATGCTGGCTGAGTTGCAATGCCTAAATTCCGAAATTCCTTTATTTTTTATGGGGATTTTGCTTTGCAGTTTGAAAAATATTTTTTCATATTTGGACTCCTGCTCAAAAATTGGTTCCAGGAAAGTTTGAATTTCAGCTCTACGATAATAATAACAAAATGTACTAAAATTAAAAAGATTTTTATGATTGAATAAATGAAAATTAACAACTTTGCGGCCAATTGTCGTAGAGTAAAAATCCAAACTTTCCTGGAACCAATCGTTAACTAGGAGTCAAAATATGTGAAAATATTTTTCAAAATCTCAAGTAAAAAACATTTTTAAAAATAAAGGAATTTGGAATTTTAGCATTGTGACGCAGACACCTTTTCTTTATCCGTGCACAATTTTTGTCATGTAGTTTTTCCGTTCATAAGGACCAGCGACGATGTAAATGTTTTTGTATGAAAAGAGCTTTAAAAGATGCTGGCAAAAAAAACCAATTGCCAGTTTAATTCTTTCGAGCTCAGTAAATAAAATTTGAGCCAGACATAGATTTATATTTTGATATATCATGTCCGTGATTTTGTCAAGCAAACAAAAAGCTCTACTTCGGTGGTGCCAAATTGAAATCTCTCAATGTGCATCACAAATATTATAACTATATTTGATTATTTACCTAAAAGTTCGCCAAATGGGCGGCTGGAGGATCTGCGACAGCAGCGGCTAAGGAGGCGGCCGGTGCCCCTAAAAAGGCGGTGGCCCGAGCTGCGGCTAAGACCCGTGGCGGAACAGCCGCTGGCGTTGCCTCCAATGAAAAGGCAAGATGAATTTTATTCAAATTATTTTACATTTTTTTGTACAATTTTTATTTCGTTTTAACCAAATATATAGTCTGTATTATGCTGTATTATAATTATGATCCAGTCAAGTTTCATCCTCTTTTGAGCGTGAATTTGATTTATAAACTGATTCTCATTTTGAACAAATTGCATGTGCACCACCCGCAGACCGAGCCTCAACCCGGCAATCAAGAGGTAAGATACAAAAAATACAAGTAAATTGTTAAGGGCACAAAGAAGGTGCCATAATTGCCACCGTTTTTTGCTAAAATAACGTATTTCGTCATTAGCGCAAGTGGGTCACCACAAAGATGGAGATGAAAGAGTTGGCTGCTGATCTCAGCCGCAGATTTGTCCTCAAACAAGGGAAGACCGATGAAAGCGGCCAAAAGGCGCTCCTCGAGGCTGTCCTCCAAATATGGGACACGCGTGACCAGCCGTGAGTCACAATTTAATTAAACATTTTTCAACAATATCCAATTATCAGTTACGTCAAATCAATTTTGTCCTTGACATCTTCAATTTCAGGCCGCTGGAGAGTCCAATGATTCATCGTCTTAGAGTCATTCACCCTTTTTGCATTGATAATATCCAATAGATAATGAAAATTCTTAACAACTTTTACTTCCAAATTTAAATAAGCTAAAATATAACGTACTCAATTTAGCCCAAAAAAGCCTAATTTTATTATTTTTAACTCTCATATCCCCCGAAGATAACCATTGTCAGTCGTTTGGGCGCTCATATTTATTATCATTGATAATATTTTATTTTTCAAAACTGCTCGTTCAAAATATCTGAAAATTTACGTACTTATGCAAAATTACATGCCGCATCTTGAAGTAAATTAAAATTGCCCCTTGCCACGACCTTAAGTGCGACGAAGGGTTTCACCATGAAACGCGCTGCAATTTGCACTCAAGCCGCGATTTCTTCCGCACTTCGAGCGGTGCCTTCGTGGCTCGAAGGGAGGAATTAGAGCAAAAATCAGAGAGCGATCAGTCGGTTTACGTTTGCATACCTCTCATGCAAATACACAGGACACGTGAAACAAGCCGAAATTCCAGTAAGGATGATTCGCATGCCAGAGGCATGATCAAGGGGCTTTTATTTTTTGTTTCCACAAACGCGCCTCGCAGGAGCAAGATGGCGGGGAGGAGTTAATTATTTTCTATCCTTCGCGAAATTTAATGTTTCCAAGGGTCAGCCCCTCCTGAGGGGTGTAAGGATCTAGGGTACTTACGCCTCTTGATAAGTGTGCATTTGTAGGTTCCTTGTTCGTTGGTATAAAGCCAAAGCACCTCTTTTTCAAAACACCCTCAACCTTTTTTGCCTCTTGCCATTTATTTGCTTTTACTACCACTGATTAATTAATACTATCGCTGACCACGCCCCCTGAACAAAGAAAAATTTAATACATTTATGGCAAGCACTGGAGGGTCTCCGTTTGTCAGAGGCGTCGATTTCTTACGAATAATGTTGCAGGGTGAGTATTATTTATTTAAATTCTCGCGTCTTTTATTTAAATTGCCCCATTGTTCGATTTTCTGCCTCCAAATTTTCCCCTAAAAATGAGATACAGGCGAATTAAAAGCATGTGTGCAACATCGCCCATCGCCTCCTTTTATTAGCCTATACTTGAAATTGCCAATAAATCCGTTTTGGCAGCAACAAATTTAAATTTATTGAGAAAAACATTTATTATTTTGAAAAGAAATTCATATTTTTTCACTTCAGTATAATTGTTCCTCGCTTCTGAAAACTGACGAAAAAGTTCCTCCTTGCAGATATTATCCAAAAATATTTAAATATAATTTTTTTGCTCTGTTCAATTTTTGCATGGAGACGAGTTTTCCACCGCCGTGAATCTTATGACTGGCTCCGAGATGCTTCAATTTTACTAAATTATTTTCTCAACGTTTCCTATTTCCTGAAGAAAAAGAGAAACTTGTAATTGTAAGACATTAATTTTTGGATTCATTAAATTTAAATAATAATTTATGTATCTTGAAAAATGTTGATGTTTAGGAAGTTAATTAAAAGATAAGCAAACCTATAGCGAGTCAACAGACCTGAGATGCCCTCGGAGTTTGAATTTGCGACGGATCGAACTGAAGACCTTGGGCGTGCCTGCGGAGTTCTTCAAGCTGGAAGAACTGACCACCCTGGAACTGAGCCACAACAACCTGAGGGAGGTTTCTGCCGCAATGGAAACAGCCAGGTCACTGCTGGTGCTCAACCTGAGCCACAAACAGGTGCAATCAAAGGCCAAAAGCAACATGATTTTCATTTTTGTCCCTAATTTCAGCATTGCTGGTGTGCCAATGAGCGTCTCACCCTGGTCTCACCGACCGCTGCCCCCTGAAACCAGAAGACTTTGATCCTCAGCCACAACCCCCTTGGCCACTTCCAGGCTCAGGTATTATTTTGCGCTTGATTTAATGAAAAGTTTGGTATTTAGGCAACTGCCCTCGCTGCACTTATGCTGGCGGTTTTGCACATGAGGGCAACACAGAGGACCCTGACCAACCAGCCAGCCTCGAGTCGATGAGCAGTTTGGTGCAACTGGACCTTGCCCAAAACGGCCTTCCGAGGCCTTGTTCGCGCCGCCCAAATCTGAATAGACTCAACTTGGCCAACAAAACAGACTCACCGATAGGCTTAACAACATGCATAGGTACTTTTATCGCATTGTTCCATTGTTGGTATGATGCAATGTTGGATTTTTTGTTTTGCTGCCCTGGCAAAAGTCGTTTGTTGTTTTGAATAATTTTTCAGCCACAAAATTTCACAAAAAACAAATTTTCAGCCAAACGTCGTGTTTGGGAAGAATGTGGGGTTTGTTCAGGCACTTCAGGCCCAGTTCGCTTTAACCGGAAAGCAACCTGGCCATCAAAGGAGGCCAGTCCATTCATTTTAATTTACATAATACACATTATCAACACATTTTTCGAGTATGACCAACACAAAATGAAGTTTTTTTTAATGAGAGATTTAAATTAGTTTTGATTAGACAAACTGCTTTAATTTCCTAAGTTGATATGTAAATGAACTTTAAAATGACTCAGAAATGATTTAATATCAATTAATGTCACTCGGCCCGTCTTGGACCTTTTTTAATGTTAATTAAAAAATTCTTTCCAGGAAAATTTAGATGACGGTGATTTTGATCAAAGCCGGGCTGAACCTGAATTCGGAGGCAATGCAGAGGCTGAGCTGGTTTGGTGATCCGACTCGCCTTCGCGCCCTACTGCGTCAAAGCGGTCTCGGTCATATTGGCTGCCCACTTAATCCTCCAAGTCCCCCTCGTTTGGGTTCTGCTCATGGGAGGCGAGTTGAAGGCTATTTACAAAATATGGATGATTTTTTTATATCAAAATTTATTGTATTATGATGTTATTAGCGGAAATTATAATTTAATTATTTAGGCATTATATCATCTGAAAAAAAAATAGATTCTTTTTTCAAAAAACAAGATTATTTGTTAGCGTGTTAATATTTTTGAATTTGACGACTATGGAGCGCCAGAATAAGAATTAATCCTATGGATTAAATTACTCAAATTATTGTTTTACTTTGAAAATTTTAATGCTTTAATAACTTTACTGTACCCAACTCACCTAGATGTGTCTCATTTAAAATCTGATGAGAATTGTTGCATTTTTTTTTTTCAAATAAAAAATAAAATTTATTATTTTTTTGTATACTTAATTATTGCTTTACAAATTTCTTTGTAAAATATTTTAAACCAGAATGTTGTACTAAAATAAGTTTGAAATAAAAACAGAAATATAACTACTTCATTTCTGTCTCTTCAAAATATCTTGGCAAAAAAGTGAAACTGAAATTTACAGAACTTTGTCAACTCAACGCTTCTGATATTATTTAATGGTTTTTTTTTAATTCTTCTCGACTTTGCTCCCAGCTGAAATTATAGCCCGAGGAAAGGTTGTTCTCAGTTGTTTGTCGGGGAGGCAAGATTATAAAGTGTAACGCATCTCGGCGGTCTCTGTTAGTTTTGGTCCAGAGAAAACTAGGAAAGGCCTAGAGTGCGCGTGCCACATAATAAAAGATGGCACGCTTGCCATCTGCTATCGCAACATGTGCTGCAGACGCGCATGGATGGCTCTCTGGATCTGCTGGAAAGCACTCGAACGTTTTTCTAGCTGATGAAATTTGTTCGGGCTGCAGTTAAGTTTTATATCCCGGACTGTTTACGAGGAGATGCGTCAGCCATGGGTATATAAGATTGCAAGATTTGGCTTTTTTATTTTGTGAGCCAAAGGAAAATTATGAATTTTGGACTGTCGTAATAAAAAAATTCTCATTTTTTCATCCGACCCTTAAAACTTGACCTAACAGTACGCTGTGGAAATAATCCACTACAGAGAGTAGAAAATTTGGATCTGATCTATTTTAATAATAAATGGATGCTGAATCAAAATCAACCAAATTTATAAATACCAAAGTTATCTTTATTAAAACACATTTATAATAAACAATTCGTGCAAAACAGATCATTCATTTATGTTCATATCTTGTATAAATATTATGTTGAATCGAGATGTAAAATTTAATTATCATGTGAGGTCCACAATGAAAAAGGGAGCGTGTGGCACTTTCTTTCTTTTGAACCAGAAAACACTGACCGGTTCAAATTTTACAATGCCAGCAATGATGTGTTACCCCTTTTTCACATTTTGATAATTATCATTTAAATGTTTTAGTTTAATTTTTTTTTCATTCTCAAGCATACCCAAATTGCGCACATTTAATGACAGAATGTTGGTCGTTCGCTTAACAAACATTAGAACTTTTCCAAATGATAAGAGTTTTTCAAAACATGTACGGTGTAAATTTTGACAAATTCAATAGATTGTAAAAAATGAGGTTATCCTGCTGAACACGACAAGAATTTTAACTCCAAGAAAAATTTGTTCTGATTAATGTAGAAATCAATTTAATACTTTAATGCTTTAGAGAGACTTCGTCTTTTTCAGCATTGGAGTGCCTCAAGTAAATCGGAGCATAGTGAGGGGCGCTTTGGTTATCGTTGCACTTTTAACATGTGCAACCTGCATTATATTTACTTCAAATTTGCAAGAGCGCTACGCAATAATTATGTTATAAAACCCATAATAAATTTACATTCAACAGGCGAGCTCATATTCATTTCCAGAATTTTAACCAATTTCTAGCTTTGCATTTTTGAAGGGGCATAACAGAACACTCGCAGATTCTCCATGTGTAATTGAAAACTTCCTTTGCCTCGTGACGATAATTCTAACTCTCTGGAATATGTCCCAGAATTATTCATTGTGTCTAAGTTCAACATTGGTCTACACTTGTCAGTCGCGATAGTAGCCTATTGAGAAGGCACCGGTAGATTTTTTCTTCATAAATCCTCAATGCACCTAGAGGGGCATTTGTAATTGTTGTGATAATACAAATAATACTCGTTTATGAGGGCCATATCAACGCAATGGCTATAACAATAAAATATGGCCTAATCCACCAGAGTGCCTGCTTTAATCAGGCTAATTATTTTGTGAATAATATAATAACAGAGTTGCAGTTTCGAGTTTTCAGTGTTAATCTCTAATTACAAGAGAATATATAAAAGGCAGCATAGAACAAAATGGGAATATTTTTATGATTAGATTGTTTTTTGGGATTTACAGAACTTGAATAACAAAGGGAAATTATTTTGAACTTGGATAAATCACCCTAGTTAAATGTGAAAAAAAATGTGAACTTCTCATTAAGTTGATTATTGCTGCTACTTTTATACAGTGATTTGGGATCAACGGAATAGCCCAAGCTCATATACATACTGTAATTTTTACGTTCAATACAAATTTCAGGGAACTTTACATTGCTGTGGATTGTTTCAAATTAATTCTTGATGATAATTCGGACAAACAAAATACAAAGAGAAAGCGTATCCAGAAGTTAAGCTGGCCAAGAGATGAAATTTTATATTGGATTATTTTTTCTCATGACCGCACTTGTACAATGAATCAGTTTAAACATTATCAAATATTGTTGTACTCAAAAAACATTCACAAAACCAATTAACGATGGACAATTCATATTTTCAACATATTGATACTGCATAAGAACAACATACAAATTTAAGGGCTTCTAACATATTTGCAAGCTTTGTAAAAAATTAAACCACATGTTGTTGTATCACAGTTGTTAATTGTTTCAGAGAAGTTTCCTCAATAACTATGAACAATTAACCAATATTAATCATTGCACTGTTCTACGAATTTTGCCTCCTGCCCAAGAAGCTTGATTCCGAAGTCGGAAGGTGCTTCTCTCTTTTCTAATCTATCAACCATTAACAACCCTCGCCTTGTTCAAAGGTGCCGTAAAATCTAAAATTTAAAGACAGATGCGTTTCTTTAACTGTAATGCCAAACTAAATTGCACGACAAAAGAGAGGAAGCAGAAACCCTGCAACCTAGCAAATACATTTTCACTCGCAATTTCACAAAAGTACGCGTTTTTTTTTTTTATCAATATAGCAAACTAAATGATTAAGTTTTGAATGCCATTTTCCTGCTTATGGCACCCGTTTTAATACTGACAGAGAGTGTCAGAATTAATCTCTGAGGGATGCAGAATGAATTTACTGATTGCTCGCGATTAAACAAAAATTGTGGATCTTCAGCGAGAGTGAATCTCACATTTGGAGGGACGAGTTTTGTAACAAAAATGTAGTTATTGTGTGTAAAAAGGACAAATAAATTATTACTTGCCAGTTAACTAAACAGGGAATTGTAATAAAAATAACTGAGGAGCTTTAAAAAAAAAAAAAAACCATAATGTGGACAGGCCGCATAGAAGTCAATTAGAAGAGGACCCTTGAAAATTTTACTGAGATTGCACATTACCCATAGAATTTGTTGTAATACTATTTTCAACTCCCCCCTTTTAACTGACCCAACACATCCTTTAAAATGAGAGAGAGAGAGAGAGAGAGAGACGGAGATTTATATTTCATTAAAGTACTAAACCCGTATACAATCATAAAAGCTATATAGCGCATTACAAAATAAATAATAATAATAATAATACGTAGAATATACATAATAAAAATCTATCTGATGCTAGCCAAGAAGCAAAAATAATCATTTAAAAAATACGCTAAATACAAATGGAAAACTGAAACAAGGGAGTTGCAAATTATTGTAAATGGAGCATTTCAAACAGATGACAATCATAAGAAGTAAATTATAATTCCCCGACATATGTTTGTACTGACTTAATTAAGTATTGGCAGCTGAAATTCCTGTCGAGCTCAATATAATGTGAGAATCATGCACGGCGGACAGGATTGATACTGACTTGCGCATGGATATTACAAAAAACAAAAGGTACTTAGCAGTCTGATATAGTGATCATAAAAAAGATGTCTACTGGGATTATAGAAAACATGCTTGACTAGTCACTTAAAATTGTTGTAAGCATATATAAATTATACTGTCTATTGATTCTTTACCTTCCAGTCCTCTGTGACTTAATAAAATAATGTAAAGAAGGTTGAATGTGGTTAAGTGAAGAATGTATTAAAATAATCGAGTACTGCAATAGGCTCAGGAATGACCCAAAAATTCTGACTTGCACTATAGATATAATATACAAATATTTTTGGTTTAAATCTTTCGAGAACCCAGTCAAAATCATCAGGGGGTTTAAGCAAATATTGAGTCAAAACTATCGGGGGAAAGGGTTAATTGGCAGCAGACTGGCTATTGTATGATTTGACTTTAGGGACAAAATGAGGTATCAGGTCAGGCCCATCTAACATAACAATACAATATCAGCCTCTGGGCCTGCGGTGCGCTGAGAACTCTGGGGATGTTCAGTACGTAAATAACAGTAAATTGAGTTAATACATTAATAAATAACTGAATAAAAATTGTGGCAGGGATTAGAGGTGGGTGGAACATGTTGCCTGAAATGTAATCGATAGTAAGAACGAAAAATAAGTGTAAGAGAGGTAAGGAGGGATGAGTATTCCAGCTCTAGAAGTACTGTTTGAGCAACTCTCAGTTCATCCACTTGCAACTTAACAAATATGACATTGCCTTTAACTTTTTTGTGGCCTTTTAAGTAAAGAAGAAGATAGAAGAAAACACAAATTCAACGCGGCACATCAAGATGCTTTGTACTGGTGACAAAAAATTTTGTTCTTCAGGTAGCACGCGGTCGGAGCAACTAATCTGGCCTGTTAATTCATGTTTTTGTTTTGTTTCTGTAACAAAATTGACATTTGAACCTCAAGTTGCTCCTTCTCTCTTCAGCTAGCCGCAAGAGAAAGGTGTAACAATTTTCCAACGGATTACCAAGAGCCGATAAAATTAGCAAGGTACTCAAAATTTAAATCTACAACATAGACCAGTTTACATACAAAAAAATCAAATAAAATCGTTTGTATCTGTAGATACTCTTTGTCAATTATATCAATCTTGTATGCCTGTTCAGAACTGACGCAGTTCTCTAGAAGCAAGCCATCAACAGCATTCAACATCACAACCCAATCACATAAAACGTAACAGACATATCGTCTCAGATAACCAACTCATCCTCAAAGAGAAACTTAATAGTGTACTACGATGATTGTACTTCATCTCAATATATATGCAATGCTAATTTGTAATGATGTTTAAGGCATGACAACTTCTCCTATCATATCAATTTCGGCGTCCGGAATGAGCAAATTTGCGGTTTCACTAAAAATTTGTCCAATCTGAAACTGGCAAATTTCGCAGAAATTATTAAGAGTGCCAGTTGTAAAAATCTGCTCAATCCATCAGCCGTTATTTAACTTTTAGTTTGAAACATGAGGCTTCTACTGCTGGTGTGTTTTGCATTATCCAGGGGAGGGTGGACTTTCGACGATTCTCTTCTTCCAGCAGGCACCTTCCCTATGTCCATGGACACAAACTCAAATAAGCTTGTCCCAGTTGAACTCTTCCTCGTGCTGCCTTTCGTAAGGGCCGCTTGCCTCTTGGTGGACGACGCGGGCATGCTGCTGCGGGTAATCATAGTAAATGGGTCCCTGCTTCAGGCAGTCCTGCTGCGGAGGCAGGCCGCTGTAGTGCTGTTGCTGCTGAGCTGGGACCACGTCGGGCAGGTCCCCTTGCAGTTCGGCGCCCGGATTGACCCCGAACTGAGTGAGCATGCCCGTAAGTACGGCCGACAGCTCACTCGAGTCGGACACGCCCAGTCCGTACTCGGCGGCCGGGTCTGGACACCCTGCCTCGACAAGGGCCCTCGGAGGCACCATTTCCTCCGGGGGGTAGTGGGGGTGCGGATGCATGGGGTGGTGCGGCGTGGGGCCCGGGGGCACCCGAGGGCCGCAGTCACCCCGCCAGTGGCCATTCATCATCGAGTGGCCAGGCGCGTCCGGAGGCCACTGTTGGTGCTGAGGAGGCATGGAGGAGGCCCATTCTGGCTTCGGGTGGTCTATCGACATGCCAGGGGCGTTCTTGAGCTGCTTCTGACTCACCGTATTGTAGTCACTACTGTTACTGCTGCACTCTGGACTGTACGGAGATGCCTAGAAATTGATTTAATTATTTAAAATTACTTCAAAAAATTATAACAAAGCAATATTCTATCTGTATGTAGTATTATTTTTCATCATTAAATTAAATTTGTAAAATAATCCTGACTTTATAACATGTTTGATATGAAATATTTTCCATACAGATAACATTCGATACTCACTCTCATAAGCTGAGAGTTCTTTCTCTTTTTCGAGAACCCGTCGTCTTGGCTGTAGTTGTAATCAATCGCCCAGTAGCTTCCCTTTCCAGGATCGTCTTTTGAACGAGGAACTTTGGTAAAGCATTTGTTCAAGGACAAATTATGCCTGATTGAATTCTGCAAGATTTCACATGGAATAAGGTAAAGTTGGTGTCACAGGCTAGCAAAAAACGAACCTTCCAGCCAGTCCCTGCTTCTCTGTAGTAGGGAAAGTGGTCAATGATGAATTGGTATATCTCAGACAAAGTCATCTTGTGTTTTGGTGCATTGCTGATTGCAAGTCGAATCAAACTTGCATAGCTGAAACCAAGAATGACCATTATGGAAACACAAATTTATTAGGCAATCCAACTAACAAAGATCCCTTTTTTAAAATTATTCAAAATAGCCAATTTTTGTACGTAGATTTTGGTTTAAGCAGGTTTAAGTATTACTATATTTCTTTTAAATTTGGGTTCTTCAAAAATTGTTTTCAAACCAATGACGATGACTATAATTAAAAAAAAATTAGATTTAATATTATGAAATATCATTCAAAATAATTTTAGCTATTGAATTTTGAATGAAGTTTTAGAAAATAATTTTGGTCGCTCCTAGTTACAGTAAGAGGCCTATAGTAGAAATCTTATTAAAATTAAATTCATAAATATTACTTTCACACAAACTTTCACAGTGCATAGAAAAACCACAAAAAATTAAGCATTTTTCTTATCAACTTCTAACTTCCTTCATAAATTGATATGATAGGACAAAATACAAATGACCCTTTCTTGACGGCCTATGTAATTTGACTTGCAAGATTTGAACTGAACAAACCTATAGGGCGGTTTGCCGTCTTTGACCCTATTAGGCGAGGAGGAGGCTGCGTCTTTGATGGCATTGATGGGTGCTATCGCTTCAGGAGCTGCAGCTCGCTGAGCGTTCATGCACGGCAGCCAGTCAATTGCTGTCAGGCTACGATCCAGTTCGGCCATCTCTTGTATCACATGATAAGTAACATCCACGGCAGAAACTGACCCTTATTGCAGTCCTCATAAATCCACACCTGAAATTCAGCAAGTCAGTTAAAATCTAGGTCGCTCAAAAAACTGGCTGTGGAAACCACGGGAACCCCGAAGCATTGACCGGGAGTTATAACAGAGTTTAAAGTATCACTCTTTCTTGGTTTTTGGAGACTCCAATTGTGGCTGAAACCACAATTGGGCACCTTATCAGCGACAGATTAGGGATTAGGAGGTTCCGTTTACGGCGGGGTTTTTGTTGCCACCTAGTTTGGCGTAAATTCCACAGGCAAACGTTTGGAATTGGAATTAATTTTTATGTACTCTTTCTCGAGACTCCAGGGTGCTGATTTGCACTTAATTTCGAATAAATACCGTGTATTTTCATCTGCACAATTCAAATAAAACAATAGAGGACACGCAAAGTGCAGGTGTAAATAAACCAGTTTTTAGACAATTTCGCGAACTTGGTGGACAAATTTCACTGATAATGAACTGATCACATATCACTGAACTTCACAAACATCAATTTTTTTGGTTAACTTGCGAAATTTTGGCAAATTTACCTTCGAAATATAGATTCATTTCGATAATCATGACAGCTGATGCACTCCTTCCTACTTGCTCCACTGATGGAAGCCACGTAGTGCACTCAGAGCCCTCTGAAGCGATTTTGAGAACTAAAATCAACAACACCTTTTCGCCAAAATATATATAATACCACCTCTTCCAAAAAAGATTTAAGACAAAACTTACATAATGTAATATTTTTACTAAGTACATAGTTACATAATATATAATAATGATAATATGCATTTTATTCACAGACGACAGACGATTCACTCAAAAAGCGAGAAAACAGAAATATTATACAAAACATAAAACATTATACATAATTATGCATAAAGAAAAAAGAAACGTGAAGAAACGGAAAAAAAATCAACGGGATATTTTATGTTTTCGTAAAAGAAATTAAATTACATTTACATGTTATTTTAATTACAAATAATAATATTTTGAAAACTAATATTACAGCCCAATTTTAAATAATTTAAAACACGCGCTTTTAAAGTGTAGATTTCTTCAATTGGAAGAGAGCGCCACTAGAAGGCCAGTGCCGTTTTCCACAACCAGAAAGACGCGGGCAAGCAAAATTTCGCCATCTTGGTTCGTGGATTGTTTGTGACTGCCACCTTCTCGTCCGCCGCCTCGTTGCTCGTACGCGTGTAATACCAGCGCAAATAAGAAACCATGGCTGATAACCAGGTAAATTATCGACGGAACCATCAGCTACGTCCATATTAAGTCAATCTGCAAAATAATCAAGCAGAACGCGTGCTGAAAACTGATTATGTAAAATTTGTAAACCATGCTTCTAGGATAACAAACCCGACGCCGGTCCGGGCGACAGCAACTCGGAGTACATCAAGCTCAAAGTCGTTGGCAACGTGAGTTGGTTGTTTCCGCTTTTCTGGGAAAATTCTTATGTGATTTGCAATTTCAGGATTCCAATGAGATACACTTCAGGGTCAAAATGACCACTCAAATGGGCAAGCTGAAAAAGTCCTACAGTGAGAGAGTGGTGAGTTAGCTTAGCACGCCTTTACTTTACACGCACTTTTCTTTGAAGAATTTCGTCGCAATTTTTCGTCCATTAAAAACACCTTCCTTTTGTATACATGCCTTTTGAATGCTGAAAATGTGGTTTTCTAATTTTCCAGGGTGTGCCAGTCACCTCACTTAGATTCCTCTTCGACGGAAGGCGAATCAATGATGATGAGACCCCTAAGCAGGTACATTTCAGCAAACACATCATTTTGTTAAAAAATCTCATTTCCACTTTCAAAAATTGCAGCTGGAGATGGAAAATGACGATGTGATTGAAGTTTACCAGGAACAGACCGGCGGCAGAATGAATTAACAAGATTAGGTGTTAAGTGTTCCTTATGAATGCCTTGCCTCCGGAAGTGACAATTTGTTGGGGTTAAATAGAAGCGGAGGAATAGGAACACGGTTGGACAATTTGTGTCTATATATTTATAATTTGGATGACTACGATCACTAGCAATAGTTCACAGAAAAATTAATCAAGTGTTGCATACCATATTTGATTCCATGGATTTGAGGTGAACAGTGCATTTCATCTTCTTTTCATTTGTACCCACAAATAGGTTCTAATTAAAATAAGCTCAGCTTTCTCATTCAACAATTATGAATTTAACCACATCCAAGACTAATGTGTAAACAAACTTCAAAAATAAAATAAAATTATCCTTTTATTAAAACAACTTAATGGTTTCTAACATCCTTGAAAGGCAAAGCCATTACTTGGTAAAATTTGTTAAAATTTAAATTATGGTTAAAAGAAAACAAGTGTTTGCGTAATATCTATACGAGTTTTATATTTTTAAAAGAGTTAGATGTAATATATATTACTGAAATACAAGTGCATGCAGTATCACAGAAAATTCCAGGCCCTGTCTTAGGGGCAGAATAATACAATATAACATTAAAATCCCAATCAACAACCAATATGCATCAACTGTTGTCAGACACAGTGGATTAACAACATAGTTATAAATCTTCAATCCAGGATAGTTACTTATTTATGTTCAGGGCCTTCACCGTGTTGTGTTTGACAGTGTTAATTTTGGTCGGCAGCAATCAAAATTAAATAATTATTTGACTCCCAGGTGTGTACAAGTAGATTATAAATTATAAGAATATCAGTATTGAGCATCATACTATTTTGGACACAGAAGCTGCTTGAAGTTTTGAGGCAGAATAGAAAATCATAATATGTGTATAAGCAAAACATAACAGAAAAGTAGCCCAATAGCTTAACAAGTAGACTGCTGTCAATGACAATCTCATTTCTGGCTGCATATGGTATAGAATTTTACTTTGCTCTTAAGAATCATTCTCATTTGGGGGTTTTTGGATCTGCGAGATTACAGGGGAAGGCATCCGAGCAGCCAGATATTGCATTTGAGCTACGACAACATCTGGACAATACCAAGATTTTAGTAACAGTTCTGTTGCAGTTATTGACTAACATGATGCTGAAAGAAATCTCAGCATCATTACATTATTCCCGCATATACATGGGAAGCTTAATGGACGGTTGGGGACTTGAAGATTCTTGCCGGGGATCACAGAGCGTCACGATGCCATACCCACTTCTTGTTTGTGTGGTCGAATCTGTGGGAGAGCCACTGTTGCTCCAGCAACTGGTACCTGCCCGGGCTCAAGTACAACGGCTTTCCTCTCCTAAAATTAACGAGATCATAAGAAAATGCAAAACTGCCTAGTAGCAAAATTTACTTGAGGTCTCTGTCTTCTTCTCCAAAACTGTCTAGATACACAGAGCCCCACAGGCAAGCTCTCTTGCCTCTAATCACAATAATGTACGAAGAAGTGACAACCAGGAACATAGCTGTGCCCGCGCCACATTTCATTGAGTGCTGAAAGAAGAAAAATGAACATTATTAGAATTATAATTTTTATTTTAACAGGTATTTTAAAGGTCAGGTGACCAAAAAATTTATGTAAATCTTAAAAAGAGATAATTTTTTGAGTTAAATTGTTGAATCTAACCTCGACTGCTTCACAGACATTTTGCTGTTTGCAGCAGTTTTCCTTGAGACACACCATGGTGCCACACAGCAAACAGACACTAGTCTCGCGTGGCACAGAGTGACACTTGACACACTGCCGCCTGTGGTAATACTGGAATATTTTGTCGTAGTTGTCTGGCAGGCGCAGCAGTCGAGGCTGATGCCAGCGTTGGTGGTGTTGGACCAGATTCCGAGTGGCCACTTGGCTGACGGCAGCCATTGAAAGCAGTTCCTGGCACCAACCGTCAACAATGGTTTTAGCCGAGAGAGTGACAAAAGGTGCTACTGTTGGAGTGGTTGGAGCGCCATCACCATGTGCCCAGTTAAGGGCAACAGCAGCGTTGAATTTACTCCATTCCATACCGTCGGTCACCAGTTCTAGGAAGTACACGAGTCGGACAAATTCCCTCTCCTCTGAGGCCACTTCCGGCAGCACCTCTCCATAGAGGTAGTGTCGAAGAAGGGCTGCTATTCTGAGGAATGGCAAGCAGTAGGCCTGCACTTCAACCTCAATTTCTGCTTTGTTAAACTCTCGGGCACTTTCGCCAAGTTCCGAGTCATCCATGAAAAGTTGCCCAGTGTGGAGCGAATTGACTAACAGAGAGATACAGCCTTCTAGGGTGCTCAGATCAACTGTGCTCAGGTTGTGGAAGTGCGCTCGCCATTTATCGGACAGGTTGCTGATTACTTGCAATAGGGACTCAAAATACAGAAGGTTGAAGAGGCTTTTGATGACACAAGTGAAGTGAGCTGAAATTAAAAATAATTAGATGCACATAATGTAATAAAAAAATAGTACTTACTCTGCTCCAAACGCATGGGAAGCAGCAGAAGAAATTGTGTAAGAAGGGCACTAGGGTCTTTTAACAAAAGAGGAACTTCCTTTTGCATCGTCTTTACAACAGCCTGGTCTGTTTGGCTGTTGACAATGCCAGCCACTTGCTGCCACGTCTGCCAAACCGGCCAAGTTGCTAAGTTTTTGGCATGCATGCCTAAAACATGCAGAAGCGGCACTGCGACAATTTTTGAGTAAAAAAATTGAAATAAATAAATTGAGGATAAACATACCTAGACAGGATCTTTTTGGTTGGGTAGCATGTGTCGAAGCAGCACCAGCTTCGTCCAAATTGGAACACAGGGTGCCTCCTCTCTGAGTTACGTCCACCTCCAAGTTAGTTCTCACAATCGAACTTACAAAGAGGACCAGACACTGCGACGTGGGAGGGTTGCCAACGTTGTGGTAATGGTGGAAGTGGCCATCAGTTATTTTGGCCATGTCCTCCATTGCCCTATTCATGGCTTCCTTGATCGGAGTTGATCTCACGGATGGAGGGTTTTCTTGCAGAAGGGTAGAAATTTCTGCAGCCACAGAGGGCATGCTGGTGTTGCGCGACCTGACCAAAATGGAGCAGTCACCCAATTCTGGCGAAAGCGGCAGAACAGAGTTAGCCAGCTGACGGCACAATGGGCAAGCGTATTCCCCTCTGCAGAGAGAAAACAAAATGAAAACTGTTTAAACTTGAAGAAAAAAATTAACCTTTCTACGGCCAAACTAGTTGGTCTTTGCTGACTCATTAGAGAATTGAGGTAAGCAAGAAGACAGTCCATGTGAAGGTGATGACCGCAGGTTTGCACATGAACACCGCTTTCGCAACCCAGGTTGACAGCCAACTGCCAAGATGACTGGAATTCCCAGACAAATAGATACACGAGAAAAATAAATCACATTTTTACTTACACCATCAAACTCTCGGTTGAGCTGAGCAACCCTTTTCTCAAATTCACTGCCAAAAGTATTTTCAATTGATTTTGAAAATTTGAGGCGATCTTCATCTGTGAGCGGCAGGATTTCTGGCTCTGGATTTCCTTTTCTATGCCCAAGCACACTGGACGCTTGCAAAAGCACAACAAGGCCCATTGGCTTTTCTTCCGTGCTTGGTGACGATTGGCCACAAATTACACAGTCATACTCCAAAGTATTAATTACAGTATTTTCCTCTTCTACCCAATCCATCTCAGAACATTCTGTGGGGAAAAAATTAAAAACCAGATGTCAGATTCCAACTAATCTGAACTGAAAATGTATAAATACCTGTTTCTCTAGCCTTTTCCATGAATTGCTTTTGTTTGGTGGCAAACTCTGCCATCAGCTTTTGCTGCCTCTCTTTGGCTCGCCTTCTCCGTTCCTCTCTCTCTTTGGCTTCTTTGGCCTCTTGTTCCTCTTCAGTCTTTGGCCAAATCCTAAGCTTTGTCTGCGCTATGTACTCGCTGCACATTGGGTCCATTTTAGCAATTTTATACAGGAGCTTAGCTATGAAAAATGGGCCATCCCCAATCCTGCTGTTGCTTGCAGGGTGGGGAGGGCTGTTTGGCACTGGCGCTGGAGGTTCACAGTCGTTTAAGTCAAATGAGTCAGGGACGCCACTCAGGATGGAGTGCAACTTGAGCAGTAGCGAGATGATGCTTTCACCCACATAGACCGCCTGGTATTTGGAACTTTCTTCTTTGCGCTTTAAATTTTAATACAAAATTATTATTAATTGTTTTCATGATTTTCCCTCAAATTGGTCCTATTAAATTCTTTGCTTGAAATACAAGCTTATAGTTCCAACACTTACCACCCATTTCCTTCTCTCATCTTCATCGTCAGATGAGGACGAGTTAGATTCAACATTTTCCAAGGCGAGCTGCATTGGAGTATTTTCGTTGCTGACGGTTTCACTACTGACCGACTCCAAAGCTCTCATACTCGGAAACAGAGCAGCTGTTGGTGTTGAAGGCGGATAGTAGGTTGTCAGTGCATTCACAGGCACTAGTTCATTTCCTGCCATCAGAGGAGGAAAGCCTCGAATGAACCCTGCTGGGAAGTTTAAACCTATAAATTAAAATAAATTAACATATCAGGAGCTAGAAAGTTGAAACTTCTACCAGCAGGGACGACTGCCATATTTGAATTATGAGGCACCTCTAAGGCTGCCAAATCCGCGCTCCTGCATTCATCCATTTCTTCAGGCAAACAGACCAAGTCTATCTGTGTTCTCAGATTGGCAGACAGCCAATCAGTATCAAACCAATTTTGAAAATCCAGATCATAAATTTGCTTCCTTTCTGAACTAAAATTCTGGCAAATCTGTGGATAAAAATAATTAAAGATCAAGATAATTACATTTTGGTTCTTTGCATACCTCTGTGGCCGAAATTTGCGGCTCAGTCATGTCAACTGCCATCTCCAAGAGAAACACAGCCAAAGAAAGAGTCTGTTCCGGAACGTTTGATGCTTTTAAAGCTCTAAGTAAAACGGAGAAAATGACAGCGTGCATGGTTTTGCATTTAAGAAGCTTCCTCGGATCCTCGTACGCTTCATCAACTGGAGAGGGTGTTCTGTATGGAGGCCAAGGTGTGGATTTCGATTTCATCTGTCCAGTTTGTCTTGCGCTACAAGTTCTTAATTAAGAACCAATCTTAATAAGCATATTGAATCCTACTATTCAGTAAAGTTGTCTAACGAGCTCTGGAAATCTCTTCGATGTACAGCTCTCAAGAGGATGTGAACAGGATCATACATGTTTTCCCAAACATGTGGTCTGGGAGCATACATGCCCTGCTGCATGTTACCACCTGCTTCTAGGTTGGGCTGTCTGTAGTGGGCAACCTTAAAAAATCAATATTGAATATCATGATCCTCTTGATATAAAACTTAAGTTACTTACCTCAGAGAGTTCACTTTCAAAGTCTCTCCCCTGAAAGTTTCCACATCGCTCAGGCATCAGCTCCAACAACTGACTGTGTGTTTTGTCACCCATGCATAAGAGAGTGACCATTTCCAGCTGAATAAGCGACGCATCAGTCAAGCCCAAATTGGTCCTCACACTCATCAAAACGCTGAGAAAAGTGAGGAAACTTTCCAGCATTTGGTCGTTGTGTTTTGATACAAAAATGTTGTTGGAGTGGTACGGAGACAAGCTGAGCCAATCCTTGACTTGGAAACTGGAAAAATTGTATTTGTTAAAAAAAATGAATCACTGCCTTTTGAATCATTTTACTTGTCCAAAACTGTCTGGATGAATGTTGAGGGAGGCAGCTGAGTGGCGCAGACCTGCAGGAGATAGATATCGGCGTCTACCATGGAATTGCAGAAGTTGCATTGAATGTAAGTCATTGCTTGACCTTTTATCTGAAGTCCATTGCGCACCCATTTTCCAGTCAAAATTTCGTAAAATGCAACCTGAGAACAATACATAACATACAAAACATTAATAATTTGTAGTTTACGAATACTCTTATCATAATTTTTCATTCATGAAAACTGGATTGATAAGAATATGTCAAATATGAGCGAAATGAATTAAAATTGTATTGCATTGTTGTATGTGAACTTTTTAATAATATTTACCATATTTATATGATTTTATGACAAGTTTGTTGAAATTAGATTTCATGACTAATTTAAAAGTAGCACGAAAGGATTGAGCTGGAATAAGAATTCCAGGTAGGAATTTTTATTGAAACATGAATTATCTTTCTGTTATTTCCTCTAGGAAAAAAGAATTAATTTTTAATTTTATCACACATTAAAAAATTAGATTACTTTTATTTCAAATAATTCGCAGAAAAATATATCCAAAAACATCATACAAAACGCTATCTTGTAAAAAATATTGTCATAAATATGTTGGTGTTTTAAACAATCTTCCAGAATAAACCTATCAAAACTCGGCGCAAAGAAAGTGCCGTTGTAATAATTATTATAATTAAGCTTTAATTGTAGTGAAATGGAGCAACGTTCGTCGACTAAAAATTAAGTCGCACCCTCGACAAAAGTGATTCATTCCAACGCGGCTTGATTGTGAGAAACCATTATTGAGGGACTGATTGAGAGCCTCTCTCTGCGGGTATAATGATGGAGCATCACGTCTTGGTGCTGCGTGTGGTGCTCAAACGAATTGAAGTGGAAGTGGACGAGGCCGTGACAATGGTGTGGTGGGATCAGAACGACCAGTGCATGCGCAGGCAGCCGCGGCTGCTGCCCGAGTCAGTCAGTGAAGTCAGTCGGTCGGTGACGAGGCACAATGGAGTTGCGGACTGCGATCTTTTTGCAGACGCTGCTCTTGGGGCTCGCGTCCAGCACGCTGCTGCCGCGGACGGCCGAGATATCGCTGGCCGATGCGCGTCAGGAGGTGCTCACCTCCGTGTCCGGCCTGTGGGCTCACCTGAAGCTCAAAAGTGACAGCGACCCCATGAACGAAATCCTCCGAGGATTCAACGCAGTTGACGAGAAACTGTCCACGGTCCACACGATGCTGTCCAGCGAGAGTCCGGGCACCGGCCTCTTCCTGGGCAACATGTGGTCGTGGGGCAAAACCCTGGCGGCCGTTCAGACGACCGACAGTCTGTACGAGACGGTCAGAACGGCCTTCAAGGACAGGCGCAACCTGCAGGAGGCGAGCGCCGCGGTCGTCAATCCGCGGGACGAGAGCAAGTCCGTCACGTCGGCGCTCGAGCGTCTGCATGACGCGTCCGTCGGGACGGAAGGCGACGAGGGCCTCTTCCAGAATGTGGTGACAGCCGTGACCAAGGTAATAGTTATGCGAACCGTTAGTGCAGGCAGCAGTGCGCGAAAGTAATATTTACGAGCGAGGACATATTTTTTGTTCCCGAATGATTTCACCGCGAATCATAATTCTTTTTATTCGATTATGAGATTACACGTGAAATTGTGGCCTTAAAAATGGAAAGCTCATTCCGTCACCGAGAGTGCGGCAAGAGATGCAATAATTTGAGTCGATCCGCTCTCCCGCTAGGTATTTCGCCGATGCAAATGGATAGAAGTAAATGTGCCGTCTCTAGAGACAAGTTAACTGCCCGTGGGTTCAAAGACCTTCCATTATAAAATAAATCTAATTGCAAGGCCGCAGTGTCAATCCCTTTTATTAATATTATAGTAAATGAAATATACACAAAATTGTTAAGGATAAGAGCAGCATTGATTTTTTTTCTTTGAAACGCAGGGTTCCCAAATGACACATTCCAGGAACTAAATTATCACATTCCCTTGAAATATAACTTCATTTTAAGATAAGAGAAATAGCTGATATTTAGAAAAAAAGCGGGAGTGCTTTTATTTTTAATGATTTTGTTTTCCAATTTGTAGGACTCGTCAAATAAAGTGTGCGGACTGGAGCAGTCGCCGCAACAACTTGTTTTCAACCTGTACAACTTAGCAGCGCTTACGGAGCTCAAAGGCTACGCAATTTTGCAGTTTTCTTGGATGACTCTCCAGCAATTGGAAAATGGTAATAGTGATTAATTGCTTCCGTTCTTTTCTACGCAGCTGAGTTAAATACAAATACGAGAAAATGATTCAACTCGTAGTTTCTTGTCCACCATCTTAATGTACGAAACGATTTTATTGATCAAAGGTCAAGGCTTGTTTGTGTGCAGCCTGACGGGTGTCTGAGCCCACAAATTAGAAGTGAAAAAAAAATGATAAGCGGGATTTTTTTGTCGACCCTGACAACATGAACATCCGCTTAAAAATCGTCTTAAAACCCCTGGAATGTATTACAAGTCAGGCTTATAACTTATAATTTATTGTTAGTGCGCGCATCAGTAGGCTGCAGCGTAAAAAAGTAAATTTTAAAATATAAATAAAAATTTAAACGGTTAAATTAAAGACGATCAGTAATAATATATATGGCAGTCCTCGCTTTTTTATAAAAATTTAAAAAAAAAGGAAAGTGTTACAGTTGTCTACGGTAAATTTTTTAAGAAAGTGGTTGGTCATACAAAAGGTAAAATAAATTTAAAAAAACTAAACAGACTGAACCACTGTTCATGCAGTGACTCGCCAAAAGTATTGAATAATTTCTAAAAGAAACAAAACATCTGAACAGATTTCACTTCGGCGTTGACAAGTAAACTTGTGAATCATCCTGATTATCATATTTCAGGAAGCTTCGTCGGCGAAGCGGAGGTGATGCGTGCCAAAACGGAAAAGAGGTCAGGCGAGAAGGCGCGAGTGGCTCGCGAGGCGATGCGAAAAGCGAGTCGGCAGGTGTGGCGGTGCGACCCCAAGAAACACGAGGAGAACGTCACCTTTATCCAGCTGACCGAGCTGCTGCAGGGCTACGTGCAGAACGAGGTGGACCTTAACTCGAAGGCGTCGTGCGGCGAGAACTGCGCCTACTACACGTACGCCAAGGTGCACGGCTGCTACCACAACCAGTACTGCAGCAAGCAGCGAAAGTGCAACGGACGCGTTTTCAGTTGCCAGTACATCGACGCGGACAGTTGGGTGTGTCCGTCCGATCAGCCCAACCGGCGCTACGACTACATTGAGTACGAGAATGGACGCGTACTGGGCCGTCCTGGCTTCTGCACCCGCGGCACCACCAAGGTGGACAGTTGGTGGCGCTGGCTTTTCTGGCATTGCTCCTACTGCTTCTGCACCTGCGACGACGACGGCCCCAACTCGGACAGGTACTTCAGCCTTCGTTCGGCTCTATCCAACTACACCGCTGGTTACGCCGTGGTCGGAATGAGGTTTGTATATTTTTTTTTAATGGGGAATATGATAAAAAAAAAATATCAAAACAATTTATTTAACAACTTTTTAACTTCTAAGCATGCTTAAGTTATTTTCAAATGCAATATATATAGAGCAAAAATTAAAATACTTTTCTAATGATTTTTTAGGTTTGTGAAGCTCAACCGAGTGATTCACCTTCAAGTACAACAGGCAAAAGTCACTCCAAGAGGTGGAGTGGACGTCGCTTCTGCCGAGTGGGTGGCAGTGGAGGCCTTTGACGTGGCGGCCACAGCCCCTGGACGCGACTACCACAAAATGGACTACGAACAGCGCGCCATCGACCTTGACGACCTTGTTGCGCCGCCGGGATACGTCCTCACGGGCATCCGTTTCCGGCGCATCGGCACGCACTTGAACGCCGAAATTCTTGCTAGCCCGATGGACATGGAGGCCGGCACTTTAAATGCGGACGCCTCCTTATGGATTGGCAACGACAATACGGACGCGTCCATCGACAACCCGAGGACAGGGGTCCCCCTCGTCACACCGGATATTCCTACGCGAACGAGTTTACCGTCCGAGACAGACTCCAGTTCAGACCAGTTCGTGACCTTCACGCACTCGGATATGAGCAAGGACGCCGCCCAAACGACGGTGCCCTTCTTGGACGCACAATCTGTGCAGACGGACCCGCCCATTTTGCTGTCTGGTGCGGGGGTTTATCACAAAGGACGCAGGGGATTCGGAGGATTTGTGGGGCTACGTTTGATCACCTACGACTTCAGCGATCTCCTCGGTGTCAACGATACAGATATGAATCTCAATAAATAATTTAATCGACCACTGACTGCTTTTACCGTTAGCTTGTATGTATTTGTATGCAATAGAGGTATGTAGGCAATAAAATATTTTCTAAGAAAAAAACTTTTTTGTCTCAAACGACGATGTTTGAAAAAAATAGCATGCGAGAGAGAAATAAAATGGATGTATCGTCCTACCTGCACTCGCAATGGGTGAATCATCATCAGGTGCAAAACCTCTGGCGGGGGCAATATCTCCTTCAGCGACATCTTCTGTTGCTTAATTGCCTGGCACATGAACACCGAGAAGTAGCGATGTAGCGGCAAGTGAAACGACACCTTGCATGTGTCAACCTGTGCAGACAAGATAAAAAAGTAAAAACCAATTAATTAACTTGCAAATGAAGCATGATTTATTTTATTATTTGATCGGCAAATAGCCAAAATTTGATTTCCAAACGAGAAAAGTGCTTCTCTGAAAACACAAAACGCAGATACGAGAGTAAAGGGCATAACGGTTAACAATGCGCCTGCAGAATATTGATTTAAACATTACCCACTCTAATAAATTGCATGATTCTATTTTTACCTCGCACGCCTCGCATACGTACTATCAATAAGAGACTGTATTTAATACCTCTCTAGGAAGGCCTACGTGTATACTACGATTGAAAACAGAAAACCATGCATAATAATACAAATTATTTTGTTACATTTATATGAAAGCTAAAAAATTTGAAAAGAATGGTAATTTTTAATGTACTCAACATAAAAAGAAAGCATTAAACATTATTTAAAATATAGTGCATTTCAAGTTGCCTTTTTCTCAATAAATTCAAAAATTAGTATTTTCTGGTATTTTCATAATCCTGCTCTGCATGGTTTTGCTGCGTGCTTCTTGGGCTGCAGCCATACCATAATTCATTGACTTTTTAGCTGAGGCTGATTAAATAATTTCCAACAACGACTAAAATAAACCAATAGATTGCTATTTATTTCAATATAAAGCAACCCATGATCGTCAATTAATTACGTTTTTAATGTAACAAACTTTTGATACTTGCAAATTATTAAAAAAAAATACTTCTTAAATTAACTGAAATGACTAGATTTTCCATCCTTTAAAGAAATGGTTTTAAATACAAGGGCACACAGCACACAGATCATGGTCTTTTTAGGACATGAGTGATCGATCTTTGAGCTGACTTTTGATATGCGATAAAGAATATAACTTTGACTACAACGCTTCTCGAATTAGGAGCAAAAAAAATTTATGTTGATGAAAACAATCCTGTAGTCAAAACAAATAATACCATCAATAACAATAGTGCCGATTAAGCAAAATAACCACATACCAAGAAAATCTTTATAGAGTCAGCATGTGTCAATGCAAATAAATGGAAAACATCCTACAAATAAAAATAAATATCTACTCACAGCACTCTCTGAAGTGAAGTTAATAGCTTCAAGCCACTCTTGGATGGCTGAAAGACAGTTCTTAAGGACTCTCTTGGTGTAAGGCATCAGTTCCGGGTCAGTAAGGTGGGACACCATGGACCACATTGGATAGGCACTGGCCTCGAGCTCAGCAGAAAAGGCAGCATAGTAAGTATTGGGCTCAAACTCTATGTGCTGTGTTGTCTCTCTAGTGTTCACATTCATTCCTAATGGACAGATGTAATAGGCAAATTATTTATATTATCTACATTTATTTATTTTTTCAATTATACCTTGAAACATGGAGAGAAAATCAAACCACATGTTCAGGAGCGAGTCATCACTCATGAATTTGAGAGCAACGCCTTTGTGGGAGAGCACGTTGTTCAAGTCAGAAACAAGGGGCCAATAACAGTGGTCCTTCATGATTGTGCTAGCACAGTCCACAGCATAGTGAAAGTTTTTGTCTGCATCTACAGAAATAAAAATTGAGTTAACATTTGTATAACAATTATATTACTTATAGAACCAATAAATAATAACTAAGATTATATTATATTGTCGTTTTGGCTTACCATGCAATGTATTCTGGATGAGTATGTTGCTCATCATATATTTCAAACTAATGACCATCACATGCAGCAAGTGCAGTTTGTCAGCCATTCTCATGGCCAAGCTTTCATTGGAGAAAAGTTGAACGCTAACATGGACTACTCTATTTGAAAGTGCGTCTGGATCTGTTGACTTTTCTAACATCATGGATATCCTGCTGTAGTGAAGCACGAAAGCCTGAGTGAGACATTCCTATAGAATTTTGCAATTAAAATGCAACCACTGTTAACATAACAAAAATTATACTTTGTAATCTACGTCTGGAAGCATGTTAAGGAGAAAACAAACAGTCTTCTGGGGAAACTCGAAAACCACTGTCCAGAAAACGAGCTCTTCTAAAAATGTGTGGTGAACAAGGTGCTGCTGTAGAGACGGGCAATCTGCAAAAATTTAATATGATTTAATTTGCTTCCACGAACGTTTTGAAAGCTTTACCTTTATATTCATCGGGAGGTTCTGGGTTTGGCAAAGATTTGATGGCCTCCTCGTACACTCGTTTGCTCTCTCGCATGAACTCGGCAATTTCTTTACATACAGCTCTTGTTTCCACAGATTCGTAGTCAGTCAAATTTTTGTATACCTGCATTATAAAAATTAATTAAGTATGGCATTCATGGTTTCCATTTAAATATAATTATAAACTAGCAAAATTTTTATTGAAATATTTTTTACGTTGTTATATAATATTAAAAAAAAACAGATATAACATTACGAAATATATATAATTAGTTACCTGAGGATTGGTGAGAGCCCCTGTCATAACTTTCCTCATGGCTGCACCCATTGCGCTAAAGTCATGCAGCATCGTCAAAAATGCATCTGCGTCTTTGATAGCTTGCTTCATTTCTTCACTTGTCTTCACATGGCTGAATTTTTAAATCAATTTATAGCATTAATCTGCAAGTCAGCAGCAATTTTATTAAACTGACCTGTTCTGCCGAAGATGCTGAATTAGTCTGAGGATGATTCGTGGCATCATTGCTTCTGCTACACACATCAAGTCTCCAGGAGCTGCCGCTTTGTTTACTTGAGCCTTTGGGCCATGTTTTTCACAAAACCTGTAAAATATAATTAAAATTGCTTTTATTGTTTCATTCTTTACGGAATTCCAAGACATAGCAACTCAAGCGAGTGGGTAAAAAACGGAAGAATTTATCCAGTCAAAGCAGACTTCAAATCAAAATTAATCTTAAGTTGCTTTTTAAATATTTATAGTAAAGACCTTAATATTAAATAATGCTCTTTAAAATTACATTTACCGAGTTATTATAAGAGCACTTATGCTTTTACTATATAGTTATAAGCTCCCCTGACTACATAGCTTTAAAAAGGGATTCCTCCACTGTTGTAATTGTATGTAAATAAACATTTACTGTAACCACAATATTCACTTAAAGCTTTGACTAAATAGCTAAAGGCAGTAAATTACCCTGTCTCTTTCATGACCGATGTGTCGCCGCAATCGCAGGCGCCTCCAGCCTGACTGCGGAACATGTTAAAGTCGTGACCATCGTGGTTGCCCTTTTGGAAGCACTCGGAGCACAGGGACATGCAAGGGGATATGCTGCACGTCCGGCATCGATAGGCCACAAAGTTCGCCGTCCACACCAGGCCACAAGTGGTCGCATTGTCATAGCCGTGCACTGCAATGGAGAAATTATAAAATTAATTAAAAAAAAAAAATGTAAACAAAAAGATTCGCACCGATGGCCGAGAATTCGTCAGGAGTTCGCCCACCAGCCATCAACCATTTGCACCAGTCGATGGCCTCCCACTCATCAATGGGTTTGCTCGGCTTGAGGATCAGGTCAAGAAGCTCGTGAAGGTTCTTGGGGATGGGCGTTTGGGCGCACTCGGAGTGCACGTAGGTCGCCGCGGCCCGCTTGCCCTTTTTCATCAGCACATGAGCGGACGATGTGGAAGCCATGTTTTCCGATCTTCCGATATTCAGCACGCTTTTCGGTACCAAATTCATCGGAGGCTGGACACAGTCATTTTCCGTTCGGCTCGGACACCCGCTGATTGTCACCCTTCGTGCCTCATGGCAAGGCGAGTCAGTGTTGTCGTCGACGTAGTAATCGCGAGAGGTCAGAGACCCGTCCGACCGTCCTTCACGAGAGCGGCACGACGAATTCGCAGAGAGAATTCGCTTCCGCAACCGCAGATAATAGACTTCAAAACTGCGACGATCGAAAGTATTGCACTTAAATTTCACCTAAAACACACGCAACACGAAAATGTTGCAATTCACAGAAGCGAACGATCACCACCTTCTTAATTGTTAATAGATGGTAGGTCCGCGAGAGCAAAGATTAATAATCTAAAAATAGTACAGGTGGCACTTTCATCGGCGGACGAAGCCACGGAAACATGCACGACCCTCCCAAACAGAAAATATGCAAGGCATCGCAAGTGGGCAAGAACAACGAAAATAAAATCCAAAATGGCGCACAATTTGCGCGAAATTCAATTTTTCTATAGGAATATTAGGAATCAATGTAAATATCAAATTTCGCGGCTTCATCTAGTCGAAAATTTTTAGAAGATGCGAGAGGTGTGTGTAGAAAGGACGAAAGGAGACATCTGACGCCCTCTTCGAGAACTAAAATTGTTTTGTTTTCAATCCAGAAAAAAAGTAAGGATTTCTCCAAGAGGAAGAAAAATTGAATTTTACAAATTTTCTGTCCTCACACAAGACGAACGCCGATGGAATATGAGCAGCTGGGTTGTCTGAAGTTGGCTGGGCTCAGCGAAGTGAAGAACAACCTGAGGTGGTCTCCGGACAACAAAATCGCCGTGATCACGCGCAAAGGCGTTCACGTCGTGGTAGGTTGACCGAAAGAACGAGGAATTGTGGAAAGAAAAAAATGCACTTGTTCGCTCTGCTGTTACTTTTCTGCGCCGCGGTCTGCTCGTCGGCCAATGACATTACCAATGCTATTTTCGGCAACACGAGTTTCGGCAGTGTTCCTGCCGCTTTCGGTGACTTCAACTCGGACAAACTGACCGACATTTTCATTATTCGCGACGATGCTCGTTCTGTCAGCGTTCTCCTTGCAAACCCCAATGAGCCCATCATGCAGATGTCTAACCTGACCTGCCGCTTCTCCAAAGGTCACATCACCAGTGTCGTTCCTGGTGACTTTGATGGAGACGCAATGATGGACATCCTGGTCACCACTTTCAACACAAATGTCACCTCCGTCTTCATTCTTTGGGGCTCCCAGAACAACCTGCAGTGTCCTGAAGACGAGGAAAAACCGGTGCTCTACACCAAAGACCAACCTTTGGTCCTTGACTACAACCTGGACATGATAGCTGACCTCTTTGGGGTCAATGAGGAAGGCAAGAGGATGTTTTGGGTCTTCGGGACAACCCGGACAGCTCCTCTAATAATCGAAATGAATGAAACAAAGCTCGAGGAACGGAAGCTCCGTTACCCTCACTCGCACGCTTTCCTGGACCTGGACGGCAACTTTGTATCAGACTTGGTGCTCACTACGAACACCGGCTATGAGGTGTGGGCTGGACAAGAAAAGGGTGGCTTTAAATACAACTCGACTATCAATTACCCTGCAGGAGTTGATAAAGAATCGGTTGGCCAGAACCTGTTTCTCGATGTATACTTGAACAGCCACCTGGGACTGGTTGTGCCTGTTTGCTTTGGAGGCGTTTGTGAGAACAGCACCATCTTTGTCCACGATGGCGTCACTTGGAAAGACCTGAGGCCCAACTTTAAGGATCCACAAGGCAACAACTGGGGCTTCGTGAAGCATGTTGGTGGGAAATTCACAGACACCATCACCATTCGCGGAGGTGACTTCAATCTGGACGGCTACCCTGATTTGCTGGTCACCCTTCAGTTTCAAAAAATCATTCGAACACTGATACTTGAAAACGTCGAAGGCGCCAATGGAAGGACCTTTGCCGTCCAGTGGACATCCCTGGGATCCAGCAACTCAACCGTGGCTGGAGCGTTTTTCGATTTTTACCAGAAGGGCACCCTTGATGTTCTTCTAGTCCATCGTTTAGCCAACGGATCTACTGCGATGAAGGCGTTCAAAAATGGACTAGATTATGATGCAAATTTCCTGAAGGTATTTATATAAAATAATTCTAATGACTTTTTATAAATGTTAATGAAATTAAATAATAATAAAATATTTGAAAAAAAGGATAATATTATAAATTATTTATTTTACGTTTTCATGATTTCAGGTTATGGTCTTGACTGGCTTGGGTGGCCCTGGACCGCTTCCGTACGGAACAAATCTTCCTGGACCGAGGGTCTCCTATTTCACGGTGACCCAAGATGGCAGTGAACGTTATGGCTGTGCTGCCCAGTTGTCCCAAAGTGCCCACTTTGCCCTGCAACTTCCCTACTCCATCTTTGGTCTGGGCCGAACACCCAACTTTGTTGATCGAATGACCACTGGCTACTCGAACCACACCCGCGACTGGCTGCTGGTCATCCCAAATTCACAGATGGTTATTGTGCCGCCGTTGGGCGATTCGCAGCACTGGCGGATGCAACTCTTTGTCACCCCAAGCAGGACCATCCTGGAGACAATGGCCGTCCTGTTGAGCACCTGCGTCCTCAACGTGCTCATCATTGGCGGTCTCCATCTGAAGGAGAAGCGAGAGGACCGACTGGAGAAACTGCAGGAGGCTCACCGTTTCCACTTTGACGCTATGTGAAAAAATTGTCAATGACTGCTTTAAGTATATAGTCAAAAACTGCTGTATGCAGCTGTGATCAAGAATAATTATTATATACTAAAGTCCAAATAGGTCTAGGTGGGACCATTTTGATTTGTAAGAGCGTGACTAAATCTCAAGGATTTGTGTCAAAACGGTCCCATTCTGTGCACTCTTATTATAAAAGTTGAACAATATCTGTAAAGCAAGCTTTTCAAACACACGTTGTGTCACTGTGATACATTTTTAAGTTATAACTTGATCTGCTTGTAATATAACCCATAGTTGAAAGTAAAATTACTGCATTTGAATTATTTCAAACCACAAAAACAATTCTTTATTTTTTTAAGATTCTGACTTTAAGCTCTCAAGAAAACTTTATTATTAAATCTAGTCTCATTTCAAATTGTTTTGTTTTTTAAGGCCCCTCACGCCAATGTCAAGTCAGCAAAGGATTTCTCTCTGACGTCGACTCTAATTATTCCTCAAAATGATTTTCCAACACACAATACTGGTAAAATTAATATACCTGTTGTAAGAATAATCCATCTAATAAAATTGTATTCAACAGAACTTGATGTTGACAGCATTTTCCTCAACCATCCAGAACGAGCTGCCATTTATGAGATGGTTCTCGACCCCATGCTTTACAAGGGCGTTAAGCATACTGAGTCGCAGTTACCAGTTGCAATTCAAGCAGAGTGGGCACCTATCACCATAGACGGTTTTGACGGGTAAGGATTTTTTTTCGCAAAGTAGAATTGATTAAAACTTTGAATTATAAAGGCACATACTAGCCGTCAGAACTAGCTCTGGGGGAGTCTATTTGTATCGATTCAAATTAAACGAATGGCAAGAGTTTCAAGACATCTCTCATAAAAAGTATGAGTTGGCCGTCAAGTATTGGCACAACAGCTCAAATAATCCAGATAACTTGCGATCTCGAGTTAATGAGCTTTATGCAACAGGTACAATTAGTTTTATGATTTTTTGAATTATTAAAATTGACATCAAATGAATGAACTGTATGCAGCTCTATGTTGGGAGAGTGATGAGGCAGCAAAAGTTCTTACACTATGGGTCGCTTATGGGGACTGCACTTTGGTTTCATGGAAAATTGGGCTGGATGGAGCATCATTTAAGTCTATTGTGGTTTTGAAAAACATGACAAAAGTGACTCACATTGCATGGAACGGTAATTTTCTATATTTGTGATAAATTAATTATTTATCAAAATTAAAATATTTTTAGGCTTCTTGGTTGTTGGAGACATCAAGGGAATTGTCCATTTGAATTTCCCTTCTGATGAAAAAACTGTGGAATTTTGGACAGAGCAAGATCTCATTCCAGTAGAGTCATCCCTTATGTTTCCTTGCACCTCTGAGGGTTGGTTTCTCATAATTGTCAAGGGCAGTTGCATTGTAGCAGCACGCGTTAGCAGTGATGGGACAGCAGTGCAAAGAGGCACCAAAAACTTTGGTTCTCTTGGAATAACAGGTTTATTTATTTTTATTTACATTGATTTACACGTTGTATTAAAAATGATTAACGTAGGCCTTGTTCATTTGCAAAACAATGATGTTTTGGTATCTCACTTGTGTGGGAAAATTGAGGAAGTGTCTCTTACTTTGAGTGAGAGTGAAATTTCTTTTCAAGTAAAGACTTTGGAACACAAATTGAACACTAAGGACTGCAACTTGCATGGAATCGCCATTTCAAAGAATTCTCTCATTTATGTCGTTTCTCAAAGGTATAAACAATTTTGATTGAATATTGCTTTTCTGATGTATTATTTTTACCTTATTAGCGCATTCACTCCTCACGACCATTTGGTGCTTCGAGAGCCGTCACAGTTGGTTTTCTTCACTTACAATAATGCTCAAGCAATCTGGCGCATGTTGGAGGAGATCCAATTTTCAGAGTCATTCGTTTTGGAGAACATATGGGATATTTTAAAAATACTAAGGTACTTTTGCAACCTAATTTTGCTTTGATATTTAGATGTGCTTGCTTATCAACTAAATCATTCCAGTATACGTGGTGAACCCGAGGATTGGCAAAAACCAGAAAATTTGAATATTGTTGAAGAAATTCCCATTCTTCACAGAAGGTTGTTATTACAATCAATAGATGAGTCCAGAAGAGAACCGCAAACCCAAATTGCAAAGGATTTGGTGAGTGAAATTTGAGTAGACAATTTTTTTATTAATTTTTACCTAACACCTATATGTATAATTGCAGAAAAAAAGTCTCGAAAGACTTGACAAAAACATAATTGCAAAACAACTCCTTCGTGTGCTATCAAATCTGAAGCCAGATAGGTCAGATCTGGAGGAATATAGCAAACAGTTAATGACCAATTGGCTCAAGTTGTATGATCCAAGCAATGCCACCAATCTCACCAAAGAGGAACTGGCTTTAATAATTGGCTTACCAACGGGAGAGTTTGTGGAAAAGTGCAACATATGCAGCAATGATATCCTTTTCATATAACACAATTTTTGTATTAAAATTGTATTAAAATTTTTTTACAAGAAATATTTCTTAACTCATTTTAGCACATGTAATTTTTGATAGCTCTTTGGAAATGACCTGCGTAAAAGGGCACAAACTGCCTCGGTGTTGCTTGTCGTTGCTGCAGTGCAGTGAAACTCCATACAGGCTATGTAACGAGTGCAATCAGTATTGCCTATTGGATCCACGTAAGAACAATAGCAATGTAAATTTATTAAAATTGATTTCAAATTTCCAAATTTGTAGCATTCGAGTTGGAGCCAAGATGTATATTCTGTTATCACCCAATGATTGAGGAAAACTTTTTCAAATAAATAATCGTAAATATCTTTCTCAAAAATATATATTGACTAGAACAATTTCTTGTAAATTTCCACTTCTTTAGTACCAGTTTAGTACATGCATGGTACCAAAGACTGATTTTCTTCTTGGTTGTAATTTTGCAATTGGTGGCCTAACTTTGCCTGCCAAGTTTCGACATAGCTCGAGTGTTCGTTGGCCGTTGTCGTGGTGCTGCCATTTAAGTGCAGGGTTTGAAGACTAGTATTCAAGGAGTTGGCAATCAAATTGCAGGTTGCCTGGCTGATCCCTCTGGTTAGGGTGTGGGCAAATGCCAGAGGGTCGTTTGAACCTTGCGCCACGGCAGAGAGCGCAAAAATGTAGTTACTGGCCAGTCGAAGAGTCTCGATCTTTGAAAGTTTCTGCGAGTGACAAGCAACAGGCATGCAGCTGAAATGATTTGAACACTTTAATTTTGAAGACAAATCACTCTGGTATGTTACCTGCGGAGACGATCAAGGGCTGCGTTAAGAATGTGCATCCTGTGCCTTTCTCGAGCGTTGGCCTTAAACCTCTTGATGCGTGGAGAAGGAGTTTTGCACTGCTGCTCCATTGCTTCCGGATTTGCTGGAATCATAATGCAGACTGAGTGCTGGGCAGAAAAACACCAGTTTGCTGGTTTACCATATGCAACAGGTGCCCAGCTCAGTTGGTCACAGATGTTGATCCGTCAAAACGCAGGGCCCATCTGTATTTGCCCTCGGTTGCTCGTCTCGCATTAAACGTTAACAGCAAAGGGGTGAGAATTGGCGCTTATCAATGGCTAATGCGGCAGCCAAATATATTGACACAACTCTTTTCCATTCGTAGACGGGGGTTGATAGAGGGCCATATGTCACCTTATCAGGGTGTGATGGCACGAGCCTAGTTGCTGATAGTGCTTTTGATCAAACAAGGGACTTGTTTCAATATTTGATGAAAAACTCTATGTGCTGTGTTGTCTCTCTAGTGTTCACATTCATTCCTAATGGACAGATGTAATAGGCAAATTATTTATATTATCTACATTTATTTATTTTTTCAATTATACCTTGAAACATGGAGAGAAAATCAAACCACATGTTCAGGAGCGAGTCATCACTCATGAATTTGAGAGCAACGCCTTTGTGGGAGAGCACGTTGTTCAAGTCAGAAACAAGGGGCCAATAACAGTGGTCCTTCATGATTGTGCTAGCACAGTCCACAGCATAGTGAAAGTTTTTGTCTGCATCTACAGAAATAAAAATTGAGTTAACATTTGTATAACAATTATATTACTTATAGAACCAATAAATAATAACTAAGATTATATTATATTGTCGTTTTGGCTTACCATGCAATGTATTCTGGATGAGTATGTTGCTCATCATATATTTCAAACTAATGACCATCACATGCAGCAAGTGCAGTTTGTCAGCCATTCTCATGGCCAAGCTTTCATTGGAGAAAAGTTGAACGCTAACATGGACTACTCTATTTGAAAGTGCGTCTGGATCTGTTGACTTTTCTAACATCATGGATATCCTGCTGTAGTGAAGCACGAAAGCCTGAGTGAGACATTCCTATAGAATTTTGCAATTAAAATGCAACCACTGTTAACATAACAAAAATTATACTTTGTAATCTACGTCTGGAAGCATGTTAAGGAGAAAACAAACAGTCTTCTGGGGAAACTCGAAAACCACTGTCCAGAAAACGAGCTCTTCTAAAAATGTGTGGTGAACAAGGTGCTGCTGTAGAGACGGGCAATCTGCAAAAATTTAATATGATTTAATTTGCTTCCACGAACGTTTTGAAAGCTTTACCTTTATATTCATCGGGAGGTTCTGGGTTTGGCAAAGATTTGATGGCCTCCTCGTACACTCGTTTGCTCTCTCGCATGAACTCGGCAATTTCTTTACATACAGCTCTTGTTTCCACAGATTCGTAGTCAGTCAAATTTTTGTATACCTGCATTATAAAAATTAATTAAGTATGGCATTCATGGTTTCCATTTAAATATAATTATAAACTAGCAAAATTTTTATTGAAATATTTTTTACGTTGTTATATAATATTAAAAAAAAACAGATATAACATTACGAAATATATATAATTAGTTACCTGAGGATTGGTGAGAGCCCCTGTCATAACTTTCCTCATGGCTGCACCCATTGCGCTAAAGTCATGCAGCATCGTCAAAAATGCATCTGCGTCTTTGATAGCTTGCTTCATTTCTTCACTTGTCTTCACATGGCTGAATTTTTAAATCAATTTATAGCATTAATCTGCAAGTCAGCAGCAATTTTATTAAACTGACCTGTTCTGCCGAAGATGCTGAATTAGTCTGAGGATGATTCGTGGCATCATTGCTTCTGCTACACACATCAAGTCTCCAGGAGCTGCCGCTTTGTTTACTTGAGCCTTTGGGCCATGTTTTTCACAAAACCTGTAAAATATAATTAAAATTGCTTTTATTGTTTCATTCTTTACGGAATTCCAAGACATAGCAACTCAAGCGAGTGGGTAAAAAACGGAAGAATTTATCCAGTCAAAGCAGACTTCAAATCAAAATTAATCTTAAGTTGCTTTTTAAATATTTATAGTAAAGACCTTAATATTAAATAATGCTCTTTAAAATTACATTTACCGAGTTATTATAAGAGCACTTATGCTTTTACTATATAGTTATAAGCTCCCCTGACTACATAGCTTTAAAAAGGGATTCCTCCACTGTTGTAATTGTATGTAAATAAACATTTACTGTAACCACAATATTCACTTAAAGCTTTGACTAAATAGCTAAAGGCAGTAAATTACCCTGTCTCTTTCATGACCGATGTGTCGCCGCAATCGCAGGCGCCTCCAGCCTGACTGCGGAACATGTTAAAGTCGTGACCATCGTGGTTGCCCTTTTGGAAGCACTCGGAGCACAGGGACATGCAAGGGGATATGCTGCACGTCCGGCATCGATAGGCCACAAAGTTCGCCGTCCACACCAGGCCACAAGTGGTCGCATTGTCATAGCCGTGCACTGCAATGGAGAAATTATAAAATTAATTAAAAAAAAAAAATGTAAACAAAAAGATTCGCACCGATGGCCGAGAATTCGTCAGGAGTTCGCCCACCAGCCATCAACCATTTGCACCAGTCGATGGCCTCCCACTCATCAATGGGTTTGCTCGGCTTGAGGATCAGGTCAAGAAGCTCGTGAAGGTTCTTGGGGATGGGCGTTTGGGCGCACTCGGAGTGCACGTAGGTCGCCGCGGCCCGCTTGCCCTTTTTCATCAGCACATGAGCGGACGATGTGGAAGCCATGTTTTCCGATCTTCCGATATTCAGCACGCTTTTCGGTACCAAATTCATCGGAGGCTGGACACAGTCATTTTCCGTTCGGCTCGGACACCCGCTGATTGTCACCCTTCGTGCCTCATGGCAAGGCGAGTCAGTGTTGTCGTCGACGTAGTAATCGCGAGAGGTCAGAGACCCGTCCGACCGTCCTTCACGAGAGCGGCACGACGAATTCGCAGAGAGAATTCGCTTCCGCAACCGCAGATAATAGACTTCAAAACTGCGACGATCGAAAGTATTGCACTTAAATTTCACCTAAAACACACGCAACACGAAAATGTTGCAATTCACAGAAGCGAACGATCACCACCTTCTTAATTGTTAATAGATGGTAGGTCCGCGAGAGCAAAGATTAATAATCTAAAAATAGTACAGGTGGCACTTTCATCGGCGGACGAAGCCACGGAAACATGCACGACCCTCCCAAACAGAAAATATGCAAGGCATCGCAAGTGGGCAAGAACAACGAAAATAAAATCCAAAATGGCGCACAATTTGCGCGAAATTCAATTTTTCTATAGGAATATTAGGAATCAATGTAAATATCAAATTTCGCGGCTTCATCTAGTCGAAAATTTTTAGAAGATGCGAGAGGTGTGTGTAGAAAGGACGAAAGGAGACATCTGACGCCCTCTTCGAGAACTAAAATTGTTTTGTTTTCAATCCAGAAAAAAAGTAAGGATTTCTCCAAGAGGAAGAAAAATTGAATTTTACAAATTTTCTGTCCTCACACAAGACGAACGCCGATGGAATATGAGCAGCTGGGTTGTCTGAAGTTGGCTGGGCTCAGCGAAGTGAAGAACAACCTGAGGTGGTCTCCGGACAACAAAATCGCCGTGATCACGCGCAAAGGCGTTCACGTCGTGGTAGGTTGACCGAAAGAACGAGGAATTGTGGAAAGAAAAAAATGCACTTGTTCGCTCTGCTGTTACTTTTCTGCGCCGCGGTCTGCTCGTCGGCCAATGACATTACCAATGCTATTTTCGGCAACACGAGTTTCGGCAGTGTTCCTGCCGCTTTCGGTGACTTCAACTCGGACAAACTGACCGACATTTTCATTATTCGCGACGATGCTCGTTCTGTCAGCGTTCTCCTTGCAAACCCCAATGAGCCCATCATGCAGATGTCTAACCTGACCTGCCGCTTCTCCAAAGGTCACATCACCAGTGTCGTTCCTGGTGACTTTGATGGAGACGCAATGATGGACATCCTGGTCACC
This sequence comes from Neocloeon triangulifer, assembly GCF_031216515.1. NCBI lineage: Eukaryota > Metazoa > Arthropoda > Insecta > Ephemeroptera > Baetidae > Neocloeon > Neocloeon triangulifer. The sequence continues at coordinate 10,156,601 of NW_026775554.1, read as the reverse complement.
ACTTTCAACACAAATGTCACCTCCGTCTTCATTCTTTGGGGCTCCCAGAACAACCTGCAGTGTCCTGAAGACGAGGAAAAACCGGTGCTCTACACCAAAGACCAACCTTTGGTCCTTGACTACAACCTGGACATGATAGCTGACCTCTTTGGGGTCAATGAGGAAGGCAAGAGGATGTTTTGGGTCTTCGGGACAACCCGGACAGCTCCTCTAATAATCGAAATGAATGAAACAAAGCTCGAGGAACGGAAGCTCCGTTACCCTCACTCGCACGCTTTCCTGGACCTGGACGGCAACTTTGTATCAGACTTGGTGCTCACTACGAACACCGGCTATGAGGTGTGGGCTGGACAAGAAAAGGGTGGCTTTAAATACAACTCGACTATCAATTACCCTGCAGGAGTTGATAAAGAATCGGTTGGCCAGAACCTGTTTCTCGATGTATACTTGAACAGCCACCTGGGACTGGTTGTGCCTGTTTGCTTTGGAGGCGTTTGTGAGAACAGCACCATCTTTGTCCACGATGGCGTCACTTGGAAAGACCTGAGGCCCAACTTTAAGGATCCACAAGGCAACAACTGGGGCTTCGTGAAGCATGTTGGTGGGAAATTCACAGACACCATCACCATTCGCGGAGGTGACTTCAATCTGGACGGCTACCCTGATTTGCTGGTCACCCTTCAGTTTCAAAAAATCATTCGAACACTGATACTTGAAAACGTCGAAGGCGCCAATGGAAGGACCTTTGCCGTCCAGTGGACATCCCTGGGATCCAGCAACTCAACCGTGGCTGGAGCGTTTTTCGATTTTTACCAGAAGGGCACCCTTGATGTTCTTCTAGTCCATCGTTTAGCCAACGGATCTACTGCGATGAAGGCGTTCAAAAATGGACTAGATTATGATGCAAATTTCCTGAAGGTATTTATATAAAATAATTCTAATGACTTTTTATAAATGTTAATGAAATTAAATAATAATAAAATATTTGAAAAAAAGGATAATATTATAAATTATTTATTTTACGTTTTCATGATTTCAGGTTATGGTCTTGACTGGCTTGGGTGGCCCTGGACCGCTTCCGTACGGAACAAATCTTCCTGGACCGAGGGTCTCCTATTTCACGGTGACCCAAGATGGCAGTGAACGTTATGGCTGTGCTGCCCAGTTGTCCCAAAGTGCCCACTTTGCCCTGCAACTTCCCTACTCCATCTTTGGTCTGGGCCGAACACCCAACTTTGTTGATCGAATGACCACTGGCTACTCGAACCACACCCGCGACTGGCTGCTGGTCATCCCAAATTCACAGATGGTTATTGTGCCGCCGTTGGGCGATTCGCAGCACTGGCGGATGCAACTCTTTGTCACCCCAAGCAGGACCATCCTGGAGACAATGGCCGTCCTGTTGAGCACCTGCGTCCTCAACGTGCTCATCATTGGCGGTCTCCATCTGAAGGAGAAGCGAGAGGACCGACTGGAGAAACTGCAGGAGGCTCACCGTTTCCACTTTGACGCTATGTGAAAAAATTGTCAATGACTGCTTTAAGTATATAGTCAAAAACTGCTGTATGCAGCTGTGATCAAGAATAATTATTATATACTAAAGTCCAAATAGGTCTAGGTGGGACCATTTTGATTTGTAAGAGCGTGACTAAATCTCAAGGATTTGTGTCAAAACGGTCCCATTCTGTGCACTCTTATTATAAAAGTTGAACAATATCTGTAAAGCAAGCTTTTCAAACACACGTTGTGTCACTGTGATACATTTTTAAGTTATAACTTGATCTGCTTGTAATATAACCCATAGTTGAAAGTAAAATTACTGCATTTGAATTATTTCAAACCACAAAAACAATTCTTTATTTTTTTAAGATTCTGACTTTAAGCTCTCAAGAAAACTTTATTATTAAATCTAGTCTCATTTCAAATTGTTTTGTTTTTTAAGGCCCCTCACGCCAATGTCAAGTCAGCAAAGGATTTCTCTCTGACGTCGACTCTAATTATTCCTCAAAATGATTTTCCAACACACAATACTGGTAAAATTAATATACCTGTTGTAAGAATAATCCATCTAATAAAATTGTATTCAACAGAACTTGATGTTGACAGCATTTTCCTCAACCATCCAGAACGAGCTGCCATTTATGAGATGGTTCTCGACCCCATGCTTTACAAGGGCGTTAAGCATACTGAGTCGCAGTTACCAGTTGCAATTCAAGCAGAGTGGGCACCTATCACCATAGACGGTTTTGACGGGTAAGGATTTTTTTTCGCAAAGTAGAATTGATTAAAACTTTGAATTATAAAGGCACATACTAGCCGTCAGAACTAGCTCTGGGGGAGTCTATTTGTATCGATTCAAATTAAACGAATGGCAAGAGTTTCAAGACATCTCTCATAAAAAGTATGAGTTGGCCGTCAAGTATTGGCACAACAGCTCAAATAATCCAGATAACTTGCGATCTCGAGTTAATGAGCTTTATGCAACAGGTACAATTAGTTTTATGATTTTTTGAATTATTAAAATTGACATCAAATGAATGAACTGTATGCAGCTCTATGTTGGGAGAGTGATGAGGCAGCAAAAGTTCTTACACTATGGGTCGCTTATGGGGACTGCACTTTGGTTTCATGGAAAATTGGGCTGGATGGAGCATCATTTAAGTCTATTGTGGTTTTGAAAAACATGACAAAAGTGACTCACATTGCATGGAACGGTAATTTTCTATATTTGTGATAAATTAATTATTTATCAAAATTAAAATATTTTTAGGCTTCTTGGTTGTTGGAGACATCAAGGGAATTGTCCATTTGAATTTCCCTTCTGATGAAAAAACTGTGGAATTTTGGACAGAGCAAGATCTCATTCCAGTAGAGTCATCCCTTATGTTTCCTTGCACCTCTGAGGGTTGGTTTCTCATAATTGTCAAGGGCAGTTGCATTGTAGCAGCACGCGTTAGCAGTGATGGGACAGCAGTGCAAAGAGGCACCAAAAACTTTGGTTCTCTTGGAATAACAGGTTTATTTATTTTTATTTACATTGATTTACACGTTGTATTAAAAATGATTAACGTAGGCCTTGTTCATTTGCAAAACAATGATGTTTTGGTATCTCACTTGTGTGGGAAAATTGAGGAAGTGTCTCTTACTTTGAGTGAGAGTGAAATTTCTTTTCAAGTAAAGACTTTGGAACACAAATTGAACACTAAGGACTGCAACTTGCATGGAATCGCCATTTCAAAGAATTCTCTCATTTATGTCGTTTCTCAAAGGTATAAACAATTTTGATTGAATATTGCTTTTCTGATGTATTATTTTTACCTTATTAGCGCATTCACTCCTCACGACCATTTGGTGCTTCGAGAGCCGTCACAGTTGGTTTTCTTCACTTACAATAATGCTCAAGCAATCTGGCGCATGTTGGAGGAGATCCAATTTTCAGAGTCATTCGTTTTGGAGAACATATGGGATATTTTAAAAATACTAAGGTACTTTTGCAACCTAATTTTGCTTTGATATTTAGATGTGCTTGCTTATCAACTAAATCATTCCAGTATACGTGGTGAACCCGAGGATTGGCAAAAACCAGAAAATTTGAATATTGTTGAAGAAATTCCCATTCTTCACAGAAGGTTGTTATTACAATCAATAGATGAGTCCAGAAGAGAACCGCAAACCCAAATTGCAAAGGATTTGGTGAGTGAAATTTGAGTAGACAATTTTTTTATTAATTTTTACCTAACACCTATATGTATAATTGCAGAAAAAAAGTCTCGAAAGACTTGACAAAAACATAATTGCAAAACAACTCCTTCGTGTGCTATCAAATCTGAAGCCAGATAGGTCAGATCTGGAGGAATATAGCAAACAGTTAATGACCAATTGGCTCAAGTTGTATGATCCAAGCAATGCCACCAATCTCACCAAAGAGGAACTGGCTTTAATAATTGGCTTACCAACGGGAGAGTTTGTGGAAAAGTGCAACATATGCAGCAATGATATCCTTTTCATATAACACAATTTTTGTATTAAAATTGTATTAAAATTTTTTTACAAGAAATATTTCTTAACTCATTTTAGCACATGTAATTTTTGATAGCTCTTTGGAAATGACCTGCGTAAAAGGGCACAAACTGCCTCGGTGTTGCTTGTCGTTGCTGCAGTGCAGTGAAACTCCATACAGGCTATGTAACGAGTGCAATCAGTATTGCCTATTGGATCCACGTAAGAACAATAGCAATGTAAATTTATTAAAATTGATTTCAAATTTCCAAATTTGTAGCATTCGAGTTGGAGCCAAGATGTATATTCTGTTATCACCCAATGATTGAGGAAAACTTTTTCAAATAAATAATCGTAAATATCTTTCTCAAAAATATATATTGACTAGAACAATTTCTTGTAAATTTCCACTTCTTTAGTACCAGTTTAGTACATGCATGGTACCAAAGACTGATTTTCTTCTTGGTTGTAATTTTGCAATTGGTGGCCTAACTTTGCCTGCCAAGTTTCGACATAGCTCGAGTGTTCGTTGGCCGTTGTCGTGGTGCTGCCATTTAAGTGCAGGGTTTGAAGACTAGTATTCAAGGAGTTGGCAATCAAATTGCAGGTTGCCTGGCTGATCCCTCTGGTTAGGGTGTGGGCAAATGCCAGAGGGTCGTTTGAACCTTGCGCCACGGCAGAGAGCGCAAAAATGTAGTTACTGGCCAGTCGAAGAGTCTCGATCTTTGAAAGTTTCTGCGAGTGACAAGCAACAGGCATGCAGCTGAAATGATTTGAACACTTTAATTTTGAAGACAAATCACTCTGGTATGTTACCTGCGGAGACGATCAAGGGCTGCGTTAAGAATGTGCATCCTGTGCCTTTCTCGAGCGTTGGCCTTAAACCTCTTGATGCGTGGAGAAGGAGTTTTGCACTGCTGCTCCATTGCTTCCGGATTTGCTGGAATCATAATGCAGACTGAGTGCTGGGCAGAAAAACACCAGTTTGCTGGTTTACCATATGCAACAGGTGCCCAGCTCAGTTGGTCACAGATGTTGATCCGTCAAAACGCAGGGCCCATCTGTATTTGCCCTCGGTTGCTCGTCTCGCATTAAACGTTAACAGCAAAGGGGTGAGAATTGGCGCTTATCAATGGCTAATGCGGCAGCCAAATATATTGACACAACTCTTTTCCATTCGTAGACGGGGGTTGATAGAGGGCCATATGTCACCTTATCAGGGTGTGATGGCACGAGCCTAGTTGCTGATAGTGCTTTTGATCAAACAAGGGACTTGTTTCAATATTTGATGAAAAATTATAAGATGTCAAGTGGCACCTGACAATTGACACCCAGCCCAAACACATCAGTCTAAAACTAGATCACCGCCCCTAGGCTCCGCAGATAGAAATAAAAGGAAATAGTTTGGAGGAAATAAATCTGTTTTCTAAACTTTATTCAGTTCAAAGCAAAATATTCTACTCATAAAATTATACAAATCTATAGCTTTAAATTCTCTCAATCGAATTATTTGAACTGCAGATCAAACTTTGGTCAGCAAAAGTACCGAAAGTTATTGAACAGCTAGTGGGCTTGATTTCTTAATCAGGCATTATCAACCAACAACAGATTAATTCGGATTAATTCTGTCTGAACGTCGATGTATGCTAACAGAAAATATATTATGTTGTAAAAATGCAATTTTAACTCTTTTTTTTCTCTTGCATTGAAATTGAGTATATTATCATGTTATAGGCTCTCTCACAATCGATTAAAGATTAAATAATCAGCTTGACTATGCAGTACATTGGGATATGTTTTAATAAACAATTAAACTGCTTAGTCTGAGGAAGATATTATAAGATGCAAGTATATCTGCGACTTAAATTGTGTTGGGGTGCATCCATACTTTGTATTATTTGGCAATCGTTGGAAAATTAAAATAAATGAAGTCTCCTGGATAAATACAAATGTTATATCACACCAGGATTGGATAACAAATTTTTGTGTGAAAGAAATAGGGATAGTTAAGATTGGAACATTTAAATGCTTAATATAGCCTGCATATTTAAATTGATACAGAAGTGGACGGTAAATAATAGAGAGTATACGGTGTAAAAAAATGCACATTGAGACGTGAACAAAGGACATCGATGACTAATTCCGCTTATCCGTTCGCTGCGGCTTGTAACAGGTTTGAAGCAGCAGCTTCCAGGTTCCAGCCTGCACTGCGCAGAGCCTCTTCACACTGAATCTTGGGAGCCAGTCCCAACCTGAAACAAGTTGTTTGTGTTTCAGATGAAAATCCATGGTAATGAGAAACTAAAAAAAATTTATATTTTCACAATTAAAGCTCCAAAATTTGATTTTCTTTTAATTATAAATAATTCATTGTATTTAAGTAACACTTGATTTAAGCATTTCTTTCAATGTTTCATTTGCTAAAAGACAATGATAACGTCAATTGTGAAAAATATAGGGCCTGTTGGTATGGGAAAAAATATGGAAAATATCGAAAATATAATGTTCTATAAGCAAAGGTTGCAACGATTGAATTGATCTTGGTCATGATATTGCTTTGAGCAATTGTCCCGGTTTCTGTCAATTGCCTAAATTGATTTAAAGTATCTCAATTGGCTTGTACAGAGTGAATGACTAAAATTCATCCCAGCCACAACACTAAAACAATCCAGACTTCAATTTTGTTAATTTCAGCTGCTCAAAATAAATAATATAGCACTAATAACAATAAAATGTGTTATTCTTGAAGCAAACCTTGTTAAGCGTTCCAGTTTGATGTGCCTAACAGCAGCCATAACATTTCCATCACTGACGCGCAGTGCAGTTGCTCCCTCCTCTTCAGCACCACCCCCGACTTGTTCTAACACCAAAGCTATTTTGCTTGACGACCCGCACAGCTAAAGCAAAAACATGCAAAATAAATATTCAAAATTTAAGTTACCACTAAAAGATATTTATTGGTTAAAAAGCATTTGAATATTAGTAAAAATAACTCACGAGCAATGAAATATGCAAAATTTTCTCACCTGATGCTCAGGTTGGTACTTCGGGGGCGCTGCTAGGTCACCGTGGGACGAGAGGCTTGGCTTCATCAAATTTGCAGCACCAGCGCATTCATCTGCACCAGCAAAACCTGAGAGACTTAGACAAGTAGCCCCTGCAGGAGCCGTTTTATCCCACGAATTTTTTACTTGAGAAGTGCTTTTGCTCAAGCTCTGGGGCGGCCTCAATTTGGGAATATTGTAGATCTCAAACTTCTCTTTGGTGTCCAAATTTGCAAGCAGCTCTTCCTTGCCAAGGTCTTTTTGTAGGTCAGTGAAAATCTGGCACTTCTTTGGCAATGAAAGGTTCTGGAAATCAGCCGTCAGATCGTAGTCAGATGAAACCGGTGAATTGAAAGACTGCCAGTCGTCAATGCAAGTGGCTGTCGTGGTCGTGGGCTCTAAGTTGAATGAAGCAGTCGAGTAATAACGCCCAGTCTGGACGTGAGATGTGTCAAATGGGTCAGGCGACAAGCGGTCAGAGTTATGAGAGGACAGGTGGGCAACATTTGCATATGAACGCCCTTGAGATAAGTCCAATGCATCAAAGCTAAAATCTTGACCTGGAAGTCCTGTAACTAAAAAAAAGTATACCTTACACTTTGTTTAAAAAGTTAAATAAGATTGACCTTAGATTATTAAGCTTAAGGAAACTATTTTCATGCTGATATAAGAGAGTCAGATATAGTCATATGCTTTCCATGGCAATGAAGCCAGTCATTTTATCAAATTAAATCAACCTTGCACCTTCTCATTTTAAATTTGGAATAAAAAAATTACAAACCTTCTGGTACATCGAAAGGTTGATCAATTATGGCAAGTTGAGAATTTGCAGGGACGGAAGACAAACTTTGAGTTGGCAGTCTTGGATCTTCGGACAGATCTATGAGCACCGCATCAGATCTTTGGACTGAACTTGGTGGTGGTGGCTGATGAGTGGGGCTGCTCACATTCGAGTAAGAACTCTCGTTGGGAAACTCGTTTTGGAATTTGTGATAGCTGTACTGCTGCTTCTGTGCTCTCTGCGTTTTCAAACTGCTTCCTGGCGAAAGTTCTGCAAAAAAATTAAAATTTTAATTTCACTATGGCTTTTTAGCCATGCACAAACTTTTTTTCCTTCCTCGAGCCTTTGAGTCACCGTCAATCCCTAGCAAGTCGGGTGGTTCCATTGGATTTCTCAGGTAAACCTCGTCAATATGAGAAGGACTTCCCCAACTCTGACCAAAAGCCGAGCCGTGCCCAGCGTGGATGAACGAGTTCTTGAGGGGTTTGCTGATGTCCTCTGTGCCTTTTTTTCTTAGAGGGTTTGCGAAGGCCCTAGGAAAGTGGCCAATGTCAAACGTTGAAAGGTTCTGGCCCTTCCACCAGTGGCACTCTGTCTTTCCTTCAATTATCACGATAGGGTCATCATAGGCTAGCTTCAGTCTGCCTTCCTCTTCGTAAGGTTGTGTTGCTCTCATCACAGGTGGACAGATGCTCAGGAAGTAATCATAGATCTCCCTAAAATGAATTAGTAATTTAACTTTTTCAATTCATTGCATTTCACAAAACTGTCAAAATAAAATGATGCTTATTTTCAAAGAAATTTTTTTCTATCATTCACCAATAATTTCTTCTTTTTATTTACTTTTCAAAAAATTTTATAATCTTATAAAAAATATTTATTAATTTACCTGAAAGTTGGTCTTTCTGCAGGTACCTTAGCCCAGCATTCTAGCAACTTCTGGTAGAGTTCGTCGCTGCAGGCATTTGGCTGGGGCAGTCTTTCCCCATCGATTTCAATCTTCCTCAAAATTTGAGTTCCGTTGAGACCCATCCAAGGGTCCTCGCCAAATGTAAACATTTCCCAGACAGTCACCCCAAACATCCAGATGTCAGAGGCATGGCTGAACTGCCTGCTTCGGAGACTCTCGGGGGCACACCAAGGGAAAGGGACTTTTTTGCGTTCCGTCATGATGTAGCAGTCCTCCTGTTGCGGCAAAACTCGCATCAAACCGAAGTCGCCAATTTTGAGAATTTCAGGAGAGGCAAGAAGAATATTCCTGCAAGCTAAATCTCGGTGGATGAACCGTTTTGTTTCCAAATAGGCCATTCCTGTTGCTACTTGGAGGGCATAGTCATGCAAGCCTAAAATAAAAATAAAATATTTCATTTAAGAAGCAGCATATTTAAATAAAGATTTAAAAAAAGCAAAAATTATAATTGTATTTCCCATTATAAAGGAAAAAATTATTTAAACAACATGTGAAATTTGAAAAAAAAATACATATAAAGGAAATTTTTAATTTTCAGATTAAATTACTAAATCAAAGTTAATTTTTACTTGTGATGGGAGTGTGCTGGCACTGCTTGCGGAGGTAGTCAAGCAAGCAGCCTAAAGGTGCGAGTTCCGTAACCATCATTTGGGGGTTGGACAAAACAATGCCAAAAAGGCGAATGAGGTTCGGATGGTCTAGCTGGTGCATGGACTGAACTTCTTTAATGAAGTCTTCGAGAGTGCCAGGCTGGCTGAGGGCGTCAGCTTTCAGAACCTTCACAGCTACTTGGACTGAGCGGTCATCAGGAGTGTTCCACGTCCCTTTCCGAACAACACCAAAGGAGCCATCGCCCAGCTTTGCACCAAGAGAGACGTCCTAGAAAAATGACAAAAAAAAATTATCTTCAATGACTTAAAAAAATAAGAGTTTTCTTTGCCTTTTCTTGAATCAGACATGTTGTGCTGACAGGCACATAATCGGAGGTGTTCGATGACTTCTTCAGGGAGTCACTGGATTTTGAATTTGTAGGAATCAACCTGTTCAGAATATTTTTCTTTCGTAGCTGAGTCTTCTTTTTCTTTACATGCTCCAGCAAACGGCGAATGCTGGGCCGACTCATACCCACTTTTTCCAGGTCTTCCACTTGAACATATTCAAAATGTTCAAGTCTTGTAATCTGCAGAAAACAAAAATTGGTCATAAATCGTGACAAGTCAGACATTTTCTTATTAATTTATCAAAAAGTCTAGAAAGGCGAAGAGCAAATTTAACTTACTTGGAGGTCGTTCCTGATTCGAGTGAAGAACTGCTCAAGCTGGACCTCCCTCAGGATGGAAATCAACCACTGCGAGCCCTCCTCTTCAGCAGACATCGCTGTTATGTCTCAAAATGTTCTCAGTAAAAATTGAACCTCGAGAAGATTTGTTCCAAGGAGAGAGCGTTGCGTCGTCAAACATACAGTTGAGTGGTTGTGTCATGAGGCCTTAATTGGGCCTTGAATTTGCCATTATCGCATCTGCCAGCTACGAAAAGAGTTAAAGAAAGGAATTAGCATGATTACTGTGGTGTCAAAAAAGCGAACAAGAGCGCGTACGACGAGAAATACCTTTGCGAAAACAGATTTTTTACCAGACTGTGCACCAGAATTTGTGCAGGTAAACAAGAATCAGCCGTTTATAGCACGAAACGAAGACTTCACAAGTGATTGGACGGTTTACGCATGCACCAGCCTTGTTTCACCTCGCACAGCACCAGCAGCAGCACCACCCGACCCGAGCAATGCCATTGATAAATACATACCATACATACATAGCGTTGTTATGTAGTTTACGTATGTACGTGGAGCAGCCGAGCTCAGAAGGGAGGTGTGTGCACAAATTCACAAACAAAAGTGGCGCGCAATTTCAGTTTTATAGTGGTAATGTATTTACGAACAAAATTGCAAATCGAGCAAATAAAAAAGAAACTGCTGATGGTGAAATTGATCAACATAATTATATACATAAATGTTATCTGATATTTATTTGCAAAATGCAGGCACTAAATTTAAAAATCCTTTTGCTCTTTTTTTTTAATTTTTGTACTAAACAAAGGGCAGGAAAAATAATATGTACTAGGAATTAAAACACATAAGAATTATTTTCAAGAAGTTTGATATTTATGTTAAATTCCCGCAATAGCTGTGTAGCATGTTGAAGAAAATATTCAATGATTGGCTGAAATATAATTACCATTTTATTAAATTTTGATTTTTTAATTTCCAAAATAAAATGTCAGTATAATATATTAACATTTTATTTTGGATTCGTCATATACTGGTAATTTTTTAAAGGATATCAATGGAGTAAAAACACGATGGATTTTTTTTGTTGACTATCCATGTTTTTCATCATTTTTATCTCTGCTTACAAGCATATTATGGATACATTGTATAGATTACATCGGATTACATTATAGTATAATATTATTATCATATAATTCCCTCTTTGTGCTAGAACTTGATTAATACACATCTTTATTAATAATATTAACATCCAGCAAAATATGTTGCACATCATGTAATTCACTCGCGTGTACCATTTTGTCGTATTCTGTTCTTCCGACGCATGTGTGTTGGTATATTATGTGCAATTGCGCTGCACGCAAGCAGTGATCTACTTCAATTCATGTCATGATCTACATTTATTTGCAGCTGTCTGATTGCTGAGATGCCTTTTAATTCTTTGTCATTTTTTTTTCTTCGGCGGTATATGTTTTATGTTTTGTGAACTGACTAATTATTGGGGAGAATAAAAAATAATACCTTCTAAATTAATACAAATCGAGCCGTCTCTGTCGCCACGAAAGAAAACACCAGATATTGGATAATAAGGCTTGACTAGCACAACGTGATTGGCCTTCAACGACACACAGGTATTTTCTTCCTGGTAAAATGATTAGCAGGTACAAATATACACAAATAATTATAGACAAATCGACACAAATCAATTGAGGACTCGTTCATAGTAGCAAGAACTGCAGAAGGGCGACAAAATGTACAGGTTTTCTCATTCTTGATATAAAAAAAACGTTCAAAATCAGCCACATCGTACAATTATTAATCAATAAGTTAACATGATCAAAGTCAACGCAGAGAGCTTGGCAACCCTCTAAAATTTTAAGTTAATACTTGAGCACCAATTGGATTGCAGGAGTTTTGGGGCAAATTAATACAAAATTCCCAATAAACTGGAAACTAATTTTGAAAAACGTTGAAAAAATGTGCTCCTTCTCCCTGCTTTTTCAAAGATTTATGGCAAGTAGCTTCTTCTCCAGAGAAAATCACTTGCGCGTGTCAAGCGGAGATTAATTAGCACAAATTAATAAATTGCAACTCAATGCATTAATTTATATCAACAATTAAAACATACTTAAATAAGAAAATGGCACAACCTCAGCCATAGCGCAGACAGTATTATTATAACTAACACAAAATTTCTATCAATCGAGTGTGTGTAATAGCATCTCATCAATACGTATAAAAATAAGTTATAGTCAATTCTCTGGTTGGGTGCGGTGTGTGTATGTGTGTTTGTGAGATTCGTAAAATGAAAACAATAGAGGTGGATAATAATAAGCGTAACTGAAGATTCTCAACTATCGTCATCTGCACTTGTTATATATCGTAAAATTAATTTTCTTTTGATACGCGTTTCTCTCGCTCACAGTGTATTTGCTGCGTCTCTAATCAATAAATAGCCTCCTTGTTAAGTCCATCAGTCTTGAGTGGGTGCGAGCACTCTCTTCTGCTTTTTACCTATGCTTCCGCGTGTTGACACCAGACATTCGCTTGCGGTGGTGGAAACACTGCCTGCAGCACTCGTCCTCCTTAGAGTTTTTTCGCCTACAGGCCGAGCAGTCCTTGCGAGTGCAATTCACTTGCCCATTCTACAAAATACACAAAACTCAATTAATTTTTAGTTAAATTGAAAAAAATAATGATGTAAATTAAAAGGGAATGTACTTGAATGTCTTGAATATTTAAAAAAATTTCGTTTTCATTAAAAAAATCTAGAAAATAATAAATCAAACCTTGCAGCGGCACGTGATGCACTTTTCTACACCGTGTGATGCAATCCTCGGATGCCACTCCTCGCCATTCATGTAGGGGATCTTTGTGATGTAAATGCATCCACCCTCGTTGAGAATATCTTGCGTCGTCTTTGGCTGGCTGTAGTCCCCTTGGACCGTCGCAGGAATCAAGGGATGGGATGTTGTTGGTGGACACACTTTACAGCAAGAGTTGGCTGGCTTGTACGCTTCACTCAAGGGACAGTTCAAAGGTGGACATCTCTGCCGGTCAAACCGTATCTGAAGTGAGTTTGCCTGTGGAAGAAAAAATTATTGAAGATAAAAAAAATCAAACTGATTGAAAGAAAAAAAAATAACTTACATCACATGTGCATAAGGTGCACTTGTCAAATCCATTGGGGTGCAAAAAGGGGTACCAAGTGCTCCCGGCGTGATGGAATAAGCCACCCAACTGACATCCTTTGGATTCGTCAGATGCAATAGACATGTCTTAAAAAAATAGAAACAAATTTAACAATCAAGTTATGCAACTGGCACGACTCTCCGGATGAGCGGGTTGCATACTTACTGTAGCACGATGGACAACAGTCGCCCTTTTTCTTGGTTGGATTTGGGCAGTTGGTGGCGGGACAAGGAATTGGCTCACACGAGGGTCGCCCATTTTTGCAGTTGCACATAGAGCACATGTCACTGCTGGCCCTCCAGAGGTCTCCCTCCTTGTAGAAGCGGCCGTCGTACAAGCAGGAGCGTTCTTGCATTGGTGAATCCTCGTCTTGTGGCAGATCATTGTCTGAAATGCGTGGCAGGCACGAAGGCGGTAAGCGAAGCTAAAAAATTAAAATCAACTTCGGTGGTCTCTAAAAAGATATCGCTAATTTTACCGATTCTATATGCGTCTGCAGTATGGAGGTGTTGCTCTTCTGATCGACCACATTCAAGAAAGACATTCCAGAGTGGAGTCGCGCCAAGTCAATGTCTTTCAGACCAATCGTAAAACCTTCCACAAGAGGACCGTAGAATTCTACGATTTTCTTTCGGGAAATTGGGGCGTTCGAAGCCATTACTGGGATGTCCTCCAAGTAAAGCTCTAACAATCGTTGTTCGAGGCCGTAGCCAGTGAGAGAAATCTGCAACAGAACATTTTTTTAATCAATAAATATTCAGGGGAGTAAAGAACTAGAATATTTTTCTTTTTTTTTTTTAGAAAAAAATTTTACCTCGTATAGTAAGCTGCAGTCCTTGTCAACAGACACCCAGGCCATTCCAACGGTGCCAGCAGGCGTCTTCTGATTCGGTCTCTTCAGCAGCAGGGGCGCGTCGACCAGGCGAGGGTCTGCGGCAGGGTGCATGGAGAGCCGCCCTTTGACCACGTTCTCCTTGTCACCCAGGGTGACACTGACGCTCAGCTCGCCGCCGTACAACTGCTCCAGTTCTCTGGGCGTCAACCTGTCGACGGAGCCATTGGCCCAGCCGTTTCTGAAACTGTCCGTCAGATTCTCAATGTCCTGGCGACGGCCGCGGCCCTTGCCAGCAATCAGGTGCAAACCGGTGAGAGGCGAGTCGAGATCGTCGAGACGCACGTTGTACAAGAGAGAGCCGTCCCGCGCCAAGTACATCCAGGACATACCTGCTGCGGACGTCGTCGCAGGGTGTGGGGAGGACAAATCGGCTAGGTCCATGCCAAAGCTGTCATCGGCCTCCACCGAGGACAGGGTTGCCTGGAAAATGTCGCAGCTCACGCGGACGGAGATGTCACCATGAAGGCGATACTCGGGGTGGTGCTTCGACTGGACACTCAGGTGCAATTTGCTGCGCGCCAGCAGTTTCAAATCTGCATTCTTGACTGCCGAGCGCACTTCCAACGTGTTCAATTCCTAAAAATAAAAATAAAAGAACATATGAAAAATTGGATATTTAAAATTTTTAAATAATTAATTATATTATAAGCATTTAAATTGAGGATAAAATGTCTTTTTTTTTGAAACATTAAACAACTCGAAAAAGCTAACTTAAATGAAATAATCAATCTAGTTCTGAAAATGAGATTTTAAAGTTTACTTACGTGGATGGGTTTGTGGATCCTGACAACCTCGTCCAAGACAATGTGTTTGTCGGAGGCAAGACGGACGATGAGAGGAACGTCGGCGACGTCGTCGGGAGAGAAGGCGCCGTTAAAGACAACGCTGAGGTGGATGCTGGGTGCACTGGAGGAGGCTGTGATGATGGCGGTGCCACCGACGCCCCTCGCCGGGTTCTCAGGGGCCGCCTCCAACAAGGACGAAAAGAGCTCCGTGTTGAGGCCCTTGTAGCGGGCGATCTGGCCGCCGAGGTGCCGCGGCTCGTCAACGATGCCTGGCGCCGGGGGTGCCACCGTCAGCAGGGCGATGTGCACTTTCTCTTCGCGCAGCATTTGGCGGTAAGAACGGGGAACGCGCCACCACACGCCGCACAACTTGCCGGTCACGTTTTGGTAAGTGTTCTCGGTCAGCAACTGCTCTTCGAGGATGGCCCCCTCGGCGCCAAGGAAGCGGATGGCCTTAGGCCGAGGCATGTCCGGCGAGTGCACCACAGAGTAGTACAGGTTCTTCTTGTGGAAGTTGAATCGCGCTGTCGCCACGGCGCGCGTGTCCAGTTCACGCTGGGACGTGCGTCCTGTTAGAATTGCTGCAAAACCTACACATAACAGAAGAATAAAATTTGAAAATTTTGAAACTTTTAGGTTGAAATTTTAAATTTATAAGCAAGTTCAAGTTCAATTTTTATTTTAATTCTGAACTCCTACATATTAAATCCTTTATTGTTAATTTCTTATTCAAATACATTTTTAAATTTGATTGCTTGTTTTCAAATAAAATCGTTTATAAAAGAAAAAAATGAAATGAATTCTTATATTAGAAAAACTTATGCTTGGAAGGAAAAATAAAATATTTCCTCCTCATTGTATAAGCTCTTTTAGAAAGGCGCTAAAATTCCATATAAGGACACCGACTTAAGGACAGAGCGGCTATTGCGCATCATTTTCAAGGCGAAAACGTCTCAGTCCAATGGCAGCGAGCGACTAGTGGAGCAATCGGCACAAAAAAAGAGATAATTTTCATCTAAAGTAATCGAAAATAAAGCAAGACGTTTTAATGTCATTATTTTATGCTCGGCGAAGGCGTTCCACTCCTTAAGCTAAGCGACGTTGTCACTGAAAAATTGCATGAATGGCGCCGCGCAGCAAAACAGCCGTTATTAATTAGGCATAGTTGACACAGCATCTCGCAGTCATTAAGAGTCAACCGGCGACGTTCAATATGCGCGTCGGCGGGTGAGCTTTATGGGCCAGGTTCAACTCCGGTTCTCTCACCAGCGCGGCGCCTCGGTAATCTCTCACCATAATCTCTGTTGCGCGTTATTATTTTTTTTTTCTTCATATAAATTTTGCCATCTCTCTCTTTCTCAAGAGGTCCATCTGAGGGGCAAATTTTAGAAAATAACTAGGGCACATCGATCGAGTCTATTTTGATCCGCGCGCGGGGATATGGCGGAAAATGATATTTCGAAACAAGGACGTACGGATTTTCTTTCTCTCTCGTCTCGGTGCCGAAATGCGACAAAGTGTACGCAGAGGCGGCGGAGGGAATAATTTGTCGCAATGCGAGATCAAAGTTCGCTCTCCTGACAGAAAACAAACGAGCCCTGCCGGCTCCATGCAGTCGCCGGTCGGCTGATGTCATCCCGTGTGCGCTTTTCGCGTTATCGCCCCGCCTCGGTGAAATCGGCGGCGGCCCCTCCAGCACCGCCCGCGCGCCCTTTCGGAGTCGGATTTCTGCGGAGAGGCCTCTCAGGGGGAGAGGGGGCCGAAAAAGTAAACGAGTCAGCTGCGAAGCGTAGGTGGAGGAGTGAGTGAGTGACCCTGGTGACCTTGGCAACGAGACCGAGCGGCAGGCGTGCGAACAAGTAATGAGCGCGCTCTACCCATTGATTGGAACTGATATTTGCTATTGTACATTAAAAGGTAGCGCCCAAGTTTATTGCACACATAGTCATGCCTTTGAGGTTCTTCTCACTCTCCTCGGCCATCTCGCTGGGGTGCTGGATGTCCTGTGCTGTGTCGGGACCTGCAAAACGTGCTTGGTGAATAACAAGTTTGTTAGCTGTTTCTTAATATTATGGACCCGTTAATTCTTTTGTTGTGCCGCCAAGTGCGAGGAGAAATTTCGCCAAGTATATCATAAATATTTATATTTTAAGCCGTGAATGTTATTTCTCCACTGAATGATTCATTCAGAATGAATCATGAAAGAGTTAAGGGGAAAGATAATCACATATATTTTATTGGGAAAATGGCACACGCAAAATGATTAATTAAGAAATATGGGATAATTCTTGATTGGATAATAATTATAAAACCTAGATAGAATATCTAGCAATTAAAACATTTTTTTCAATTCATCCAAGTGCTTTGAATATCTGATGACAAATTTGGCTTTAAAATTTTGATTTCTTGGATAATCCATACTAATGAACTTACTATGAATAAGGTCAGCTTCGCAAACTTTGCAACACCGACCGGGAAGTAGGACCGGCTCGTCGCAACTGGGCACGGGACACTCGTTTTTGATGTTCCTGCATTGACTGCGGGCCACAATTCGTCTCTTCTTGTGAACCTATAACCAAAAACCAACAAAATAAATATTAAAATTAACTTCATTTACTTTGGGGCCTACAATAAAAGTGAAAAATTATCCTCAAAATTTGCGAGTGAAATTTTTTAGCAACATTAGAATTGGGGAAATTGTTATTTGCAATGTTGCATACATGTGTATTGTGCTATTATATTGTTTTATGCTGATTTGGCACACGTGGAGCGGTCTCTTTTCAAATGTAAGTTTCTTGACTTGCAGACCTCCTCAAATTATCTTTTCGTGCAAGAGTATATATTCGCAGGCAACGTATCAGGATATTTGACAGTTTAACAGATCACCTTGAAACAGCGCGCCGCCAATTTCATTTTTACAACGGTCCTGCGATAATATGTATAACAAGCATGTTGGAAAAAAAAATTAATCACACGTGAGCGTTCTCGTCTTTGATCTATTTGGTCGTGTCTACGCCAATAAAATAGTGTATTTCTATCTTTTATATCTGGCCGAAGGAAAATAAAATCGTGGCCATAGAAAAAGAAATCAACAATCGACTAGATTAAGGCGTGTACATATATAAGTGGGCAGCAGTTTAAAGCATCGCTATTGGCGCCGCTTTATATCACCTGGTTTCGCTTTTGGCGAAATCAGTTCCGCCAGCGACGAGCAACAAATGTTGAAAAAGTGGGCAAATAAGCAAAGACGGCGTGATGTGTTTTTACGTTATAAGTGGATTGTGGAGTAGTAAAAATAAATATCATGTGAATGCGTGCGGTTTCGCAGTCGTGGAGGTCTCTCTTTCACCAGCAGCAGCACCAGGCAGCAGCGGTGTGGCCCAACGCCACGCAATGGGGGGCTATTCAATTCATTCGGCCGACGATTGATGTATCGCGAGTGGGAGCTCCAGTTCATTCACCACCAATTGCGCAAAAATCTTCGCTATTCACTTCCCGATTGATGTATCGCGAGTGGGAGCTCCAGTTCATTCACCACCAATTGCGCAAAAATCTTCGCTATTCACTTCCATTGAGCATTAAGGCCGCGTAAAAATAACACATATCAACCGTAATAGAAAATTGCCGTTTTATTATTAGAAAAAAAAGACAAGTGGAGAAACTGTGCCGTTGGACAGACGTGTCGTGCGGGTGGCATGTCTTGACAGGGGTGCTCACTACCAATGAATAGCCATTGAGACTTGAATAGAGTTCTTGTCAGAGACAGGCAGGATGGATTTTTTTTTTCAAAGTATTAAGGACCACACATGATTTCATTGATTGCAAAGCCAATATTTGAAAGAATTTTGACAGGGGAGAATTTTGCTGGAACAGATAATTCAGTAATCGCTTTGATTCTTTCAGCGAAGATTTGAAAGAGTCAAAAGCCGTGACAGCTGCTGGACGTCACTTTTGTTAAGTAGTTTGAAGAGCACAAGGAGGGGGTGAAGCGAAATTTTTTTTCCTCATAAGATAACAAACTATGATGCTCTCTTAAACATTATTTCTTCAAATAAAGCCTGTATGGATTTTGACCAAATATTCCAAGTGTTTTTTTTTTTTTTAAATTTGCATGCAATATTTAGGTTTGGCTAAAAATCATATATATATTTTTTACTTGCGTGTTTATTTATTTTTTGTAGTATGTATATAATTTTTAATGCGGCCGTGTTGCTAAATTGGATTATAAATTTACGAAAAAGGCATTAAGTCTGCCAAGAGAACGCCCCAAGCGGCGATTTTCATTCATGCATGGAGGGTTATACTCACAGGAACGCAGGTACAGCGAATGCAGTACATCACTCCAAACGGCGGGCCCAGATCTGCATTCCACTGTTGTCCCAGTTCATAAAGCTGCTTGCCGAACTGGCATTCTGAAACAATGAGAGAATAAGAAATAAGACATCAAGCTGAGAGAGTAATTGTGCAGCGGCGGGACATGTATTTCTGTGTCCATTTAATTTAAAAAGTTGAAAGTTTATCCGGCAAAAAAGGTATATACACATGCCATTAAAAAAATGGTCGATTGTAAAAAGGAAAAAGTTCTTCTGGCGGAGTGCTTGAAAATAAATCGTGTCTTGCAAAATTGTTAACGATGTGCAAAATTCGGTACGCAAAAATCACGAAGGCCATAAAATTTATGGCTGCATCATCAGCAGCTTATAAAATTAACAGATGAAAGAACCGACCGTCTTTTAATTTAGCAGTCGTGATTTTCGAAATGCATTTTATTCATTTCCAGCGGCAAAGGGAAGAAGTGCAGGTTATAATCGAAAACCGCCCACGATACACGTTGGCAGCAGAAGAGTGTCTGCGGCGGTCAGGGTTTGTGCGAGGAGAGGCGCGCGTTGAACGAACGCAGATTTGACTTTTGGCCAACTCGCAGCACTTCTGCCAGATCCGCTTCTCAGCAGTCAGACACTCAGACAGACGCCTCGAGCGCGTTACGGACCATTTAAATTGACTTCAAGTGGGGGAGAATTCAATTGGTGTGAGATTAAGATAATAATGACGATTAAAATTCTGATGCGGTGACATAAAATCTCGGCATTTATTTTTGGTTTTTCCTCGTAGCATACATGTTTCCCCAAATGGCAATGGAGAAAATAAACAAGACAAAGTTGAAAAATGCATTGATTGCAATTTCATTAAAATGATTTTAAACTTAATTAAATTTTCCACGATATTTTATTGTAATTAGTTAATTTTTCCGATTTATGCAAAAAGGGCGCTTTGAATTGTACCCCTCACTCTTAAAATATATTTTCAGATGCGAATGAAAGAAACATCACAATCTGAATAATTATAGAGTTATAGATCTCAAATGAACAATTTTATTTTTGTAAGTAGAATTTCAAGATCGAGGGTTGATTCATAGTGTTTTGAATATAAAGTCGGTAAAAAAGGATCGATTTAGTGGTATGTAAAAAGCCGCAATTCTTGTTAAAATGATTTCACAGCTCATTAATCATGGCTGCAGCCCGCCGTTGAAACATGCAAAGCAGGATATTGTTTCTCTTAAACAAAAACAACTAGCAAAACACATCGAGGAAAAGCCGTTTTTAATTAAATTCAAAGAACCAATAAACAATTTTAGGTCATTCTTTCTTGCTCGTCCTTGAAGTTTGCGATATTGACTGAATAATCATTTATCACATTTTTTCTCACAGATAACAAAACTTTTCTGGAGGTTTGTGACCTCCAATAAGATCTTTAATAAACAGCATAACACATCTCAAATTTGGCACTAACAAATTTAGGTCAATCTCGTAAATTGCAGATATTCAAACAGTTCATGCAGAAAAATAATAATTTTTGCGTGTTTTTTAAAATGTGAGGAAATCTGGTCAATTTGAAATCTAAAAATTACCCTTAATATTAAATTTATTTGAAATTATGGATTTAAGTACTAAATTCCATAATTGAAATCCAAGAGCTTGCCAAAAGTTTACTTAAAATTTAGAAAATCGATTTATTTGCAGAAGAAGTTGGATAATTAACTCAAGTGTGCCTGTTTCCGTAAGAAACCTTCTACAAGACCATTTATAACTGAAATTATTTCTTTTTCAAAAAGACCAAATTCAACTGAAAAAAAACCCCACAAAAACTCAAAAGATGCATTGAAATGATTGAAATAAATAAATAAATTTTTTTAGTAATTTATAAATTTATAAAATGATTGAAGATGAAAAAATTTTATAGGAAAAAATTCTCCGAAAGCAAAATGTTTCTTAATCTTTCCCCACCTTTCGTTTTCCGTTATTATAGCACTTTTTTAATCAAATTTGCAGGATGAATTTTGCAGACGTGTCTCATTGTCAGTGCGACAAGGGCACCTCGCTGAATTGAATAGCCCTCGATAATAAATATTATGGATGGGCGAGTGTGGCGCGCATAAGTCGAAATATGGAGCGAGAGGAGCAAGCGAGCACGCCAAGGAAAACGTTCTAATGGGAGGCGGCGTCGGACTAATAAAAAAATAATTATGATGATAGCTTTGTTTTTCCTGTCTGGCAGCAGAAAACTGCTGCGTTTGCATCGCGGTGTGTCTTAACGCGATAAAAAACAATAAAAGTGTGACGGAGAGGGAATTTTATCTTTCGCGTCGTTTTTTGAGGCCGAAAGCGATTTTCTCTGAAATTAAAAGGGCGATTAGTGCAATTATTAGCCGAGCCAACCGCGTGCATCGTGGAGAGAGAGAAAGATACAGCCCTATATGGGAAAGGACTGAATTTGGTTCGACCTTGTCAAGGTGTTAATGCCGTTGAGTCACGAGCGCTACTAACTTACCGCCGCTGCATGCACGCCCGCCAATCGGCTGCCAAGGTATAATCCGGCGGCGGCTCGTTAAATTTCATTCTTTTTTTGATAATGGAAGGTAAAATATTTATATTCAGGCTACACGCCGCGTGCAAACTGTTTTCTTCAACTGACCGTGTGAATCGGGAAAGGAAAACCTCTATCTCTCATTCAGGTTTGGAACGTCCTGACGGCGTTTATGGCGTTTTCTTGTATATGTTTACCTACATGAGTGTGTTTGAAATTGATAATCGAAGGCAAGAGGAGGAAAAATCGTTTAGAAAACAATCAAAACAGGAAATATTTGATGCACACCAAGTTGCGAAATTTTTATAAAAGGAAGTGAATTTTTAATTGAAAAATTGCATCGTCGTGGCAAAAAGAGGCGCAGCAAGCTTTTATTCAAATTTATTTTCGGCTTATTTAAATTTTCTGAAGGACACGTCAAGTTTTGAGATGAAATAAAATAATGGTGTATGAAACGTGTATGGAAAAGACAGAGAGACACTCCAACCGCGACAATCCCAACCGCGACGTTTTATTGCGGACTGCGTTCCCACCCATCACTCGAGGTCACCTGAAGGTCAAAGGTCAACAATGGAGGTGAATTGTCACCATTTGTCGAGCATTGCGCACAGAGTCGGCAATGTTAACAGATTTCATATTTAAAAATTTCATTCAGCAAAAGAGGTTTAGTGCATGCAGATTTTTTGTAAAAGTGCGTAATTCAATAATGAAACAGACCTAAAAGCGCGAAGAAACGACACTTATTAAATTAATTTCTCTGATTTCTTTTTATTTTTGATTGAAAATAATAAAGAGCAAAATATAAAATTATAAACAATAATGTTTGGCAATTTTTTTTATCAATGCCTTTTGACCGACAAATAAATATAATATAATGGTTCATTGGTACGACTACAAAATTCACTTCAGAAAAGATATTTGCAATGAATTTTTATATTTCTGTTCAATTTTCTTTGATGTTAGAGTATATTTATCAAAAAGCTTTGCAAAAAAATGTGGGAGCCAAGTTAGGAAAATTTATTAACGGCGATAAATATCATTAGACTTTCAGGTCGTTCCATTTTCTTAGATCTTTTCCAGGGCCGTAATACGCTGAGAGTGTTGGATTTCAAATCGCACATAAACTTGGCGTACCCGCTGCTGGAGAGACAGCAAGAAGTGTCCTCTTTACAAACTGCGCAACTGGCGCGAGACAAATTTAATGCGCTACCCTTGGAGCAAGATCTAAGCCATCAAAAGAGGCCAGCAGATCAGCTCGCGCTCAGCATTGGTATATTTTTGTTTGAAGTCTAGCTCTAGGTGTCGGACAAACGTCGTGCATCAGCAGACAGACAATCACACAGCCAAAGATGCTATCTGACAATTGGCGGCCGCATTTAAAACTTTTAATGTTTTGTTGCGTCACATTCAAGGGCTCTGCTCTGGGCAGGAGGTGCGTCCGCCGCGCGAATAATGTTCTCGCAGGGCTGACGTCATTGCCTGCCTGGGCGTGGTAAAGTACGCCTTTGTTCTGTCACATGGCGATGCCGGCTAACCCTTTTTGCACTCTGACAACTCTCCAAAATGAGCAGCGCCTGCACCACAATGGGACTGTCTGGCCGCCTGGCTGCGCGCCGCCGCCGAGAGAGCGCGAAACAAATATAACCCTTTGAAGAATATCAATTGTTGACGCGCGTCTGATGGGCCGATTAAAGAGCGAATATCAAAAGATCTCTCATGGGAGCTATGCTATTGCTAATTGTATAAGAGCACTTTCAAATGACAACCTGAAAATGATTCAGAGTCAAATTTTGATAACAAGGATGCAATAGTAAAACTAAAAGGACATAATTATTTACTTCAAATTTGGGCCACTGTGAGTGAAATATGGAGTACAATATATTTTAGCAAGCATTTTTGAATGAAAAATTAGAAATTATTTCCTTGATATAATTGGAAAGATTGTGTTTAGATATACTTTGATCTCTTGAATAGACTTCCGGAGACCAAAGCGACTCCAAGCCTCACGCAGGCGTAAAAGAAGAATTTGATTTGTGAGATTTTCAGGTTTTAGAAGATTAGAGGTTGCAAATTATCTCAATTAAAAAAGCATAAATCTAAAGAAAAAGCTCCAAATAACAACTGTATTATTATTTAATATTTTTTTTTTATAAAATTTGGAAATTCACTATCATGGAGAACGATTTATTGAAGTAAGAAATCATAACGATCCGAAACCCAGCAATATTGATCTCAAATTTGTAGTTTCAAAAATTCGTTGGCAAAAGAAATACTTCCACCACGGTCTTTGGTGGCTGCGCTGGAGATTATCTTGTTTTTCAAATACGTTGAACAGCGAACTTTTAACGGACTGGCAGGTGGCCAAAATTAAAACTTGTCAAAATCAAGGTCTCTTTGGCCAATGACGGATGGGGTGGGTTAAATTGTCACTCCTCGAGAAGTTTCTGTATTTATTCCATAGCACTTTTCGCCAACAAATTATGTGGTGCGTGGCGTCGGGGCCTTTGCAGGTTTTGCGAGAACTTTCCATTGGTGTTCGAAACATTTAATCTGTTTTACGGTTTAGAAATGCTCCTTTGATTGCTTTTTAAACTTCAAACCAATTAATTTTGAGCGGCGAGACTGAAATAGTTTTAGGGGGTAGGCAACCCGTCGGTCATCTCTCTGCGAGGTGTTTACAAGTGACAAACGTGCAGTGTGCGATTCGAAGCGCGGCGGCGGCGGCGGACAAAAAACACTTGCTCTCGAATAATAATAATTTAACTCAATTTCCTCATTAACTGTCGGCGCGCCGCGGGTCTGCAGCGAAGCGCCGCGACCACCGTCGTCTCTCTCGCTGTAATAAGCTCTCGCGCGCGCTCTTCCTCCGTCTGCCAACGCCGCGGTGGTATTTTTAGTTGACGACTAATTATACTTTAAGTAAACACCACCGCGCATACACACGTATGTACAAGTAGTGGTGCGCGCGAGCAAGCGAGAGAGCGGCTCTCTCGCGGTCGCGCCTACCCGCCGCTATTGCGTAGCTTGGCAAAAATTACTTCACAAGCCCATGGACCGACCGAGCAGCGCTGGTGGCACGTATATAATTGTCGTGCGCCGCTCGCTCTCGCGGGTCAGTCGCCGGCGTTACTTTTTTCTTTAATCTGTTCGCGTTTGTCGGTCGACCGCCGCCGCCGCCGCTTTTATGTAAAAATCGAGAAACGATCGCCGCGGCTTTTTTCAAAGTTTAAATTTAGCTGTGCAGGTAAATGACCTCTTATGAGAGATGCGGTCGGACGGATGAAAGGTCTGTGCGCGTGCGTGAGTGCGTGTCCCTGCGTGTGCGTGTTTGCAAACGCACGCACGCTAAGGTCGATTGGATCATGAATAAATTAATCAGGGGCCACTCAATAAAATTTTAACGAGGAGACTCGCTTCTTTGGGGGTTTCCGAGAACAGCAAGGAAAATTCGCGAAAAAAATTGTAAGATATAATTCAAAAGTTTCCAGTATATAACTATGAGTATGATTTATTAAGCCCTCAAAACTCGCGACTTTTTTACCATCAAATTCAATTGAATCTGAATATTATTGCGTAGTAAAATTAAAGTTGCGTTAATTCAAAAACAAACAAGAAAATTTGATAACAAAACTATTTTTGACTTTTTTAACAAAACTTTATGCTACAGTTCTTGTGAAAGGTTATAAATATATCCATTCATCTCGAAAGACCAACAAAGGCAGCCAATTGCAGCGCGAGAGTGAAAGATCATTGTCGTCAATTTGGTAGGGGGCCAATTTATACACGCGGTACCCTAATTGAGTAGTTCATAACTTCCGGTTTTATTGCCGCAGCGTGTCATCAGACATTTGTTGACGCAATCAATTTGCATTTTATTTTTCTTTTTTATAAAGCACCAATCAATGCGACCTCCTTGGCTTTGAGGCTTGCAAAACCGTGAAAGTTGTGTCTATTTCTCTGTAATTAACGGTAATACGATTAAATATTAGCTCATATAAATTAAATACTGTATAAGGTTTGAAAATTTATTTCCGTTTTTCTCGCTTTGCAAATAAAACAAAATTATTTATTGTTTTAAGTAAAAATATTCTGATCAGATCTTATTGTCTTGTTTTCAACGCAGTCTCGTCATGAGGCAAGTCATTATAAATTTTTTTCATTAGTTTAAACTTAAGTAATTTATAGGTCTGTTTATATTGTCTACCATAATACATTTTGATGATAAAAATTTTAAAGATGAAATTTTATGGCAGATTAAATATTGATTTTATTATTTTTTCCTGGGAAGCCCCATTAAATAATTATCAAAATAGTATTTAAATCCCGTTCTTCACCTCAAAGAAGTTTCAAAAGCCCTAATGGAAATGCCCGTTGCAAGCATTATTATTAAATTAAGGAAATTGGGGGGGGGGGGGGGAAATTACCAGTTTCAGCAAAGGTTATTTAAAAATCATTTTGAAGTTTTGGTACTGATGTTTAGCTGGAGGAAGTGCTAATAAAGGAATGTTTTTTTTTTTTTTGCAAACACAATTGTGGACAATTTGCAAGTCTGGCTGGCGTTTTCATCAAATGATATATACAGAGGGCAAGTGTGCGAATAGCATTTACGGCCTTTGACTGGCGGGCTGCCCCTTGGCGGAGAGCAGCGAGAGACGCGCGGCGACGGTGCGGCATTGGCGCCATGCAGACGCGCTTCTGCAAAAGGTGGGATGTTTTCAAGAGAGAAGAGAGACCTTGGCATTGAGAGGCTGGTGCACTGAAATTACAATTAATATGCCTGGGCGCCGCAGCCGCCAAGCACACACAGAGAAGAAAGACAGCGATGAGCAGGTATTTATGGAAATCGGCGAGCTGAATTTGAATATTGTGCGAGCCGATTATTTATGGATGGGAGGACACGGCACCGCGCCGAGTAATTATGCGACGCGATATAATTTTAGGGGCGGAGAGATTGTGCTGGATTCCCGGCAGATTGATGGGCAAAGTCCAAACCCTCCTTTCTTTGTGCTGCAGCGAAAGGCCCCTGCTGAGCGTGAATAGATTTCAAGGCGCGCGGTGTGAGTTGCAGGAATGCCGCGCAGATTTCATGCCGCTCAAATTCAACACCACGCATATAAGGCGAAAAAATGTGGACGATCTCGAGATTTGCACGTCTGCCGCCGATGAGAAATTGCGCGAATTTTTCACATGTCTCGTGTGTTTGCACGGGAAAGACGACTCAGCGCAAATATCGAAAAATTTATTTGATGAATTTTTTGCAGTAACAGAGTGTGACCCGAGTCTGGGAGCAAGAGCGAATGTAAATGTGGTATCTGCGTATTCTCCATGTTAGTTGCTCGAAAGTTGTAAAGTCGTGCACAGGTCGCCGTGTAAATTTTTTTTAGTGAGTGGGGAGCGGCATGAGACGCGTGGAAGGAAAGAGATTATATGTTGAGAATAAGCGCCAGGTTATCTCTGTGGCAGTGGCGAATTGGTATAGCATTTCTAAAATTACTTTAGCAAATGAATGGCCATTTATCGTGCAAGCTTTTCGTCAGACATGTAAATTGAAATAAAAATTGCACCTGAATAAAGTGTAGATCTAATTATATTTATAGTTGTACAATCAATATAAAAGGTGCCTAAAACTTTGCGCAATCTTAAATAATAATTTTATAACTAATCTTGATTTGTAAATTTTCAAAATATACTTGAAAATTTTATCAAATCCTATTTGTATAGAATGAAAATAGTTATTTATGCAAATATCGGCAAATATACACATTTAGAGAGTAACAAGTAATTTTATCATGAATTTGAATAAAATACAATTTTATTTATATACAATTTTGGGTCCTTTTTATAAATTTAATAGGGACTTAAAACAATCATGGAACGACGAAAATTTTGAGGAGTATATATTTACTGGTTTATAGTGTTGTTTGAAAACACTATCAAATATCGTGCAACTAAGAGATCTCCAATCAAGCGCCTCCCCGCCTTATTATTATCTCCCATCAGAACAGTATAATTTTTTAATTATACCTCTCGTCTGTGAGTAAATAAAGCACGATAAGATGAGCTGTCAGCTTCTGATGTGGTGCGTGATAAGAAACTCAAAAGCCGCACAGTTTTTTATTATATGAACATCACAAAAAAATAAAATAGAATACTGAATTCCTTTTTTTTAAGAATTGTATAAAACTCAAAACTCTCACAACAGCAACGAGCGAGATATTATAAATTTTAAAAGTCACGTTTACAATCACGAGTCTATATGTTACATGAAGAGGCAGTGGTGATGATTACACCAGGATTACGCCTTACTGTACTTGTTAGTTTATGATATCTTGTATACGGTTAGCCGAGGAGAACATTGAGTGCAACCGTCCCCTTTGAGCACTTCCTCGCTTTCAGAGATTGTTTGTTTTCAATTCACTCCAAGCCAAGGCTATATGATATTGAGTGCAATTTGAAAAAGTCGATTTGAAAAAAAGTGCAATCAAACATAATATGGCCTAATTTCATTTGGCGTGACAGAAAAATCTAGATAACTGCAAAGATTTCAGTGTGGTCGTGGTGATAAAACAACCAAATTCTTTGGAACAATAGAAATATAATTTATCTAGAGCGCATATATAGAGACATATCTTATCCGGGAGGCAAAATTGGACTGATATATTATTTGAATAGCCCTGATTTTAATTTAACAAATTCCATGCTACCAAGAATGACATATTGATATCACTTTTTTTGCTTCACTTTGTTGTTTCCTTTGAGCAAGCGATAAGAAGAGCAATGTGACGCTGTGAGCAAATATAATACTCTGTTTAATTGACAGCGTCGGAGGCTGGTCATTATCAGCTGTTTCCCGCTGCGCATCCTGATCTTTTTCATAAACCCTTTTGGTTACATTAAATTAGCTGTCAAATGGTCCCTTCTTCCACAATGCGCGGTCTCACAATGATATATACGGCGACTTGAAAGAGAGAAGACCGCGCGCACAAGGGCCGGGCAGTTCAGTTACCCCATATTAAAATGGACAATCCCATCCGCAGTCAGCAGAGATATGAATTTTTCTGAGCGCAGACAATCCACCAATGAAGATAAATCGGCTGATATGCCACATTCATGGCCTGCGATTCACTTCATCCCACCCTCAACCTGGGGCATAATAGTTTTTTTTATAATAGTCTTCATCGCTGGGCTCGGCAGCTTCAAATAAAAACTAAAGATAATATCAAAAAATCTACATCTATTGTTATAAATTTCAAAAGAAACTCTTAAAAAATTTAAATGATTTTTAATTGTACTAAAATTAATTATAATTTATGATCAATAAAAATTCCAATTCAAAAAGTGTACCTAGTTTTTTTCAACAATTTTTAATTAAAAAAGTTTTCCGTACTCGGTTGACACAAGTGGCTGTCTTTTGTGAGGAATCTACTGGCAATCGGTTTGCCCCCGGGCCATTGAATCAAAAGGTGAGTGTGTATTTTGTATCTCTTGTTTGCTTTTTTTCCGATTCGAAGGAGCTGCCCCATGACTGAGCCCCTCCGCAGTATTTCTTTCCCACAGCACGCGTCTCCTTCACTTGAACACAGCAGAGCCATGTGACGGTGACCTTACATGGAGAAGCACACACAATTTTATCATTTTTATTGTTCTCCGCGGACAGTACTATAACCCTTTGCAGCTTGTGTTGCTTTCCTTGAGTGCCTCCGCCGCTTTATATAACAAAAGGTACTTGATCCTCGCGCTCCGCATGCAGAAGAGAGCACGAAAACAATAATTGGGCGCTTTGGAATGGAAAAAAGAAGAAACTCTCCAGCCTTGGCGACTGGCAAAAAATACTTGTCGGTTACCACCCTGCGTGCTAATTGCGCCCAAAATCGTAATTTACAGAATCGTCGAGTGGGTTCAATTTAATTTTAAAATAAGAATCAGGGCAAGTTATAATCTCGAAACCAAATTAATGTTTATATTTTTTAAACAGGTTTGAATCCACTACTTTTTATAAGGACACGAGTGTTTTGATGATTTTGCAATTGAGCTTTGAAATGCTGACGCGATATTTTCAAGTAGCGTTTAGGGCACTTATCAGCAACTAACTCAATTAGCACTTATTTTGTGATTCAATTCCAACCGATGTTGAATTTGCTCAGAGGACATTCGATTTTCGCCCCATCAAAAACGCATCACATTGAATTGAAAGAGAAATTCCAATTTATATTTTCCTTCCAGCAAAAATTTAAAAGCCATTAGGAAATTTTCTTTAATAGTTTTATGAGCTGCTCCAAGCAATGTATTGTTGGCAAAACCAAACTCGCGCGCTGCAGGTGAAAAATATTAGGATGACAAAAGTTAGCTAAATAAAATGCCGGGTTGTCCACCTGTGCGTTGCTGCGTGAATTGAATTAACTCTTTGGAGTGAGGGGCCCACACGGGCTTATATAAGAAGTGTTATTTTCCAGACGGCCGTCGCAGGTGTGCGAGGTCCATCCCAACAAGGATCGTGGCATTTGGCAAAATTATGTCATTACCAGTTGAGTTGTGATGAATGGAAGAAAAAAAACAACACCTGTAATCTCAGCGAAGGGATATTTTTTACACAGAAAACTGAATGATCTTTCGCTCTTCAGGTGGTGTTTGCGTTTCGCGTGTTTGGGTGCAAGGCCTGCAAGTCCGGCAGCTGAACGTTAATTCCTAATCTTCTGAGAAGCAGCTTATTGGAATTGCACACATTCCCCAAATCCCATTGTCTGGCAACCACATGCAGCGCGAGCCGTGAGGCACTCCTTCCTTTTCCACCCTGGCGAGGAGGCAAAGCAGATTTCAGGCAGTAATGAGAAAAGAAGCTCCAAAGACCAGCATTCTTTGCCAGCTGCTTCACGCCCAAAATAACATCAGCACTCTCCAATTTGTGATGCCTTGGGGCCAAAGGAAGCTATTAATACGCGTTTTACGATGTGCGCAGAAATTGAGAGAGGAAATGCGTTTTTACCTCTCGCTGACTGACTGACTGATTGATTTTACTGCTCAAATCGAATCTGATATGGATTGCGTGACGTCAGAAAAGGGAATTCGGAAAACGCAAGGGCCAAAGTCTAAGTCCGGTCTAGACAATCGCAGAGCAATTAGTAATTCCAAAAGACCCACCCAATTAACTTTTGTGAGAAAAATTGAGATGTGCGCTCTAAAACGAAGCGGCGAATTCTGGCTCTCTCAATCTCACTCGGATTTCGCCCAAATAAAAACAGACGGCTGGCAACCCTCTGTCCCTCTCAAAACTTGGCAGCCGAGGCCAGTTTCGGTTTGGCGAAAATATTAATGCTCTTCCAGTGTAAAAATTCATCAGCCGAGGCCTACATTTAAATTTTAACCCTTTGGCACGCGCGTTCAAAAATATTATATATTTTCCCCCTTGGTCGCAACAAACTGCGTTTTAAAATACAAAGTAAATTTATATACAGTTAATTATGTTGATCGTCCCCGCGTGATTCAGAATTCCGGCCACGTCTCATGCATTTTAAAATTGTTCAAATTATTTGCATTTTTATTGTTCGTTTCGCAAACGCATGTGAGGATAACAATGTGAGAGGGGATTTGTGTGGCAAAAGCCCAAATCGATTGTTATTTATGATGACAAAAGGTAAATAACTATAAAATGAGGCTATTTCGATTCAGTTCGTCCGACGACGCCCGCTGAAACTTTGTCCGGCAAATTCCCTTGGCTGACATTGATTGTGAGGCTGCGCGCAGAATTTCAAGTCGGTCAGTCAAGTGTGAAGATATTTTATTTTTCAAGAGCCAAACCGCGTTTCTCTTCTATTCATCCGATGTGAGAATAACAAAAGGTGAAATTTCAACTCCAAGGCAGGCAGCAGAAAAATCTCGAATAATTTAAAGAAAAAAATCTTCTGGCAAAATGTATTTACTTTGTCCAAGGCCAGCAGTTTGCATAAAATTACCCTCATTATTATTGCCGCTTTTTAATTCTGTTTGCGTTTTATTATTATTAATTCTTATTTCACTCCGCCTGATGACTTTACATATGCGTAATTTTTCTAAATATGAAAATCATGTACGCGAGGATATTGTGGTTTAAAAATTGCTATTTGTTTGAAAAATGCATAAGTGGCAAAAGGAGGATACTTTTTTGACGTTTGTTTTTATATTTAATCATTTCTTTATCAAAGTTGCTTTTTTCTCGCAAGATGGATAATCAGGACACAAATATTTTGAGGAATTGTCAAAGATCAAAAGTTGTATAGATGCTCAAAAAATCGTTTGAAAAATAAAAAACAAAGGTAAAGTACACAATTAAAAATTAAATAATTCCAAATAATTCAGATTAATTATAAATTTCAAATAATTTTTAGATTTTTTTATCTTGCCGCCCTTTTTTAACCACTTTTTTTTGTACTGAAACTTAATGTAATATGAATAAAAAGGTCCTACTTATATTAGTGAATAAATAAAATATTTAAACTTGAAAGGATTCCATTAGAAAAAATTGACTTGTTTATTCAGTTCGCGTATGTATTCCACAACGAGCAAGATAAAAATAATACTTCAATAAAGTCAACATCGCTATTTTATTTTCGCGTTTTAAATTTTGGCTACCTCAAGCGTGGAGAACCAATTTATCTGATTCCTCTCGGCCGGTCTGCCGTAATCGATTCGTCTATACATAAAGGCGTTTATTTTAGCGGCGGATGAAATTGCCTAAATGAATAAGCGCTCGGACCGCCTGGCCTGCTGTGCCGCGAGAGATAAAACTTGGTGTGTGTCAGGAGAGGCAGTTTGTTAAACCGGTGACAAACTGTGGCGGCGGCCGCGAGCAAGAGCACCAATTTTATGGCTCTCGTGAATATTTTTTGTGTAAATTTGATTAGGCGAGCGGTTTGTTGCTTGTAATTTGTTGTACACGAGCAGTGAATTTGCCGCTCGCGCCGCGTCTTTCTCTCTCCATTCGTTCGAAGCAGGCAGCCGAGCAAGAGTCACCTTGTAAATATGTGGCTCCCCGTGGCTCGGCGGCTCGCACTCCATATCCATCTGCTGGCGTTTTAGCGTGCAAATATAAATGCATTCTTTGTTTCTGCGCGGCCGTTCGTACATTTAATCGATTCTTGCACAAGCGCATCCAAACAGGAACTGGCTCTAGAAACGCTACTTACACAAATACCATCAATTCCAGGCTAACTCTATATAATCCAGTAGCACAGTGAAGACGCTACCAGTGTATGTGACGAAATTTTTCAATGCCCTTCCAGACTTCAAATGGAGACTCGGGGTCACATTATAACTAAAAAAGGGCCAAGGAACTTTCGAAAAAGAAAAAATTTGAAAATTTGCATCGCGTGCAAATAATATCATTTGGTGTTTATGCAACAAAACTCAGAACTGAAATAATTCTTTAAAAAAAATTAAGTACTTTGTAAGGCTGGTTTTTTAGCTGAATTTTCACTCTGTTATATTGGGATAGGTCTCGGATAGGTGGTTAAATAATCGTTTTAGAATAATGAGGAATACATTTAATTGAGCTTGATAATAATTATCACATTTTCAAGAAAAAAATTTCAACGTTTCTTAATTGAGATTTGCTCAAGAATTAAAATTTGCTTTGGTCTTATGTTAAATATCTATCTCAATATAATTTTCCAATAGAAATGCTTGAATTCAAAAGTTAATAACACAATTCCTTTAGAGTTTTTGATTAAGTATTTAATTACGTTTCGTTTTAATGTTAACACTTTAAAATTGGCGGGAAATTTCCTAAACGTACCTTTAAATACTTAACTTCGGCTAAAATTGATTTGAGAAAGTGTCGGGTTAAAATTTTACGCCAAGACTGCGCTCTGTGCATATTAATTTGAATAAATTCTGCCGTTTTCTTTTTTCTCAATTGAACTTGCGAGTGAATATATGTGCTGCTGCTGGTATATAATAAGTACACACACATATATATTTTGCAAGTGGCGAGTTGGTTCGAAGGAGAGATATTGCAACGCGCGCAGATGTGACATACATGCAAAAAAACAAGAAAAAAAATAAAATGTACTGGCAATGCGAGTGTGTCTCTCTTTCGGCGTCATCGTTTAAACACATATTTACCAGATTAGAGCACACGGTGCGGCTCAAAAACGAGTCTCACGAGTTTAGTCAGGTGAGGGAAATGTAATCGGAAAAATGTGCAGACTTGCGAATTGGCTGGCGCCAGTGCTATCGCGCGCGCCTCGTTCGCCGCTGCTTTCTCTCCGCGCGCGCGGCCAACAAAAGCAACCCAACCCTTGGCACCAAAAACCAGCTATGTACTCGCTCAATTTTCGACCTGCTGAACCAATATTGCCGTGCATTCCGCACAACACCGCACACCACTCAACACAAAACTGCTAATTTTCCAACTGCTGCGCAAATGCATATTAATTAGTTGTTTTTCCCCCAATCATTTAATTCAATTTGAAGGAAAACAAAAATATTAATTTTCCTATTTTGATTTTTTCCTACCTGTGGAGATGAGGGTCCTCTTCCTGGTGGGCTCCTCCTGAATGAGAGGCGTGTTTTTGGTGCCGCGAGCGGCGCCAACGAGGCCCCCAGCGCCGACCAGGTCGTGCACCATGGGGCTGACGAAGAGGAGCACCAGCAGCCGGTGGATGGTGTTCACGAGCCACATCACTGCACTCGCTCGAAACACAATCCAAATTCATGCACACATTCGGCCGAGGGCAGACGGGCTCTCGAGAGACGTACGGACGGACGGACGATTCGGTCGGCAACGGATGAAGACGAACGAAGAAGTGGGAGTCCCACCGTCCACCGCGACTACTCCGACTGACTCACACGCTCTCCGAGTGAGAGAGTCGCGAGAGGAGCGGAGTGGGGGCCGCCGGGCCTATAGGGGACTCCGCCTTGTAAGCTTGCTCGGCACTGCAACCCTCTTCTTGTGACTTTTCCAAATTTCTTTTTCTCTTTTCCACACTTTGGATTTTGCCGAAAAATAATACATCAGATAAATATACGCACGAGATTCCGTCAAGGTACTTAACCACAAAAAAAAATTGGGAGATAAAATCGAGAGCCGCACGTTTAACTATAATTTCAGCACTTTATTAGGTGCCAGTTCGCTGAACGACCACGAACCAACAGGTAAATCAATTACCGTCTTGCAATTAGAGCGGCGGTTGTTACATTGATCAGGTTTTCAAGTTTTATTTCTTTTTTATAATCCAGTATTCAATACATTTTCTTGAATATATGTATTAAAATTATAACATTTTATTCTTGATTTAATTCCACGCTAACAAATTATTGTTGCACAATTTAAATAATAATAAAAAAATACGAATTTTACCTCTCTTATATTAAAACCCCCCGAAAAATAATGTAAAAATTATTTTGTGAATGACAAAACTTTTAAAAATTCGAAATATTGAATTATTATTTATTATTATTTTTTTGTGCGTATTGAATTGATTATTAATTATTGAGCCGTAAACTTTTTTGACAAAAATAATCTAGAGATTATTTTTGTAGAGCTATTTTAAATGAACATTGCCATTTTAACAAATTCATAATTCACAAAACTTTTACAAAAAATAATACTCACAAAAATTTATAAATTTGAGAGTTCATTTTTCTTTTTTTTGAAAATTAACACTTATAATTATTTTGAACTTGATTTATAAATTTTTTTGTGATTTATACAAATTATCTTGGAGGTGATGTTTTTGTTATAAATAAAATTTAAAAGGTGATTCTCAAATAATATAAACACCAAAACAGAAATGTACTATTCTATTTTTTTATGTATATTTGTACAGATCAACAGATGAGAGTCAACAAACTCATAAAATTTGTAACTTATGTATTTAGTAATGAAGCAAGAAAATTATATGTTTCATCCTCATTATTTATATTTTAAATCTCGCTTAATTAAGATAAATGCAAATTTGATTCAAATTTAACATTATTTTTTTAATTGAATTAATTTTGTTTATAAATTGTTGCACTGGTTGAAAGAATTGAAAACGAGAATACAATCACTTGTGATAGCAAAGATAAAATTATTGCATAACGCCCGCGGAGCGAAAAAGGTGTTTGACCGTTTTGTCATTGCGCGCGGCTTACGGACAAACAGGGCAATTAACATTGCGCCTCGCAATTAATTGGTTGGTGGTGACAAAATTCTTTGAAGTGTCAAGAGCGTCACAAAACGACTTGGGAATGCAGAAACGGCTAATGACGACTATTTTTGGAAATTTAATCTATATCGTAAACGCGATCTCTAGCAAACCACAATGCTAATCGCGCGCGCGACTTAAATAAAAGAGATGCAAAAACATTTATTATAAACCTGTTCTGTTCCTTTTGTAATGTTTGCCTCAAAATATAATCTATGATCGCTTTTGTCAAGCAGGATGTTTGATCTGTTCTGATGGATTGATCAACCAAAAAAACGACCTTCAAGGATATTACATTGATAAAATAGTAAACACAGATCTGATTCTTTTTGGAATCGTTCTAATTTTTATAAATAAAAAGATGTGTAAGAGGAAGTCATTTTTTTTTTTTTACTTTCCAAGAGGGAAAATATGCAGATTAGAGTTTCAAGGCTGGCCTGAAAATATACAATTTTCATAATAAATTTTGTTGCAGGCAAATTGTTAAATTAATTATATTTTGTATGTATATTTTGAAACATTAATCAAGTTTTAGCGAAGTTGCTGGAAAAAAAGATGTGGAATATTAACAACAGTAACAATAATAAAAAATAAATTATTATTCATATCAATCAATTGTAGCAATTAAATTGTATTGAAAAAACAAATTGAGAGACGTGTAATTGGTTGTTACATAAATTATCATTTCATTCAGTATAATTGAGAATTAAAGAAAATAAAAATAAACTTATTTGCAATTAAAATACATTATATTCACATATGGACCGAGCTGCAACGCAATTGCAATCAATCTTGGTAAGGAGCATGAGTAATTTGTCAATTGACCTTTATCTTAAAACTCTGAAATTCAAATTGGTCGAGTGGCGAGAATATTATACCAATAATGGAACTTGCCGTGCCTGTTAGAAGAGGTAGCCCTAGGCTCTAGTCCTAAAATGTGGTTCGGCGCCCAATAAAAGAGAGCAGCACAGTACGAAGCTCTAGCAGTGCACAAGGCACAAGCTTTTGCTAATGCTACAGCGTGTTCCTCGCTCAGAAAGCAAAGTTACGAATGATTATTTTTTGAGGGGTTAAAAAAGTAAAAAAGAATTGATAATTTAAAATATAAATGGCGGGGTTAAATCAAAGCTTGGTCAGTTATAAAGAGCTAAATAATTTCATAATAATAATTAAAAGTTACTTTACTTAACATTTTTTATTTTTGTGCTATTTTGCTTAATTTTTTATTTAAAAAAATTAAAATAATAGATTTCCATTCCTCTTAAAATAAAAATAATAAATGTATGTGGACGAACAAATAACATAAATAATTTATTTGAAATTTTTTATTTTTTTATATAACAGCTCGGATTTGAGGAAGATAAATTTATAAAAT
The DNA here is from genome assembly GCF_031216515.1 of Neocloeon triangulifer. NCBI lineage: Eukaryota > Metazoa > Arthropoda > Insecta > Ephemeroptera > Baetidae > Neocloeon > Neocloeon triangulifer. The sequence continues at coordinate 10,119,249 of NW_026775554.1, read as the reverse complement.
AAACATTTACAATTTTGTATATATTACGTATTATTTTTTTTTTTAATATTTCATGGCGTATACTTGAAAAGCTAATGAACTGATGTATACGAATTATCTTTCCTCGTTGAGCAGTAGGAAAAATTGATAGTAAAAGGTGCTTTATAAAAGCTTTCCAGGCTACGCTGAACATTGAAAATTCCACCGCCTATCGCTGATTACAACTTGAGCCGCCCTTGATTGGTGCTTTCCCCTCCAAGGCCGCTCCGCTTGGCAGGCTCGGGCAGCCAACAGGTTCAGTCCAGACAAGCCTCCTTGGACATGCGAAGCAAAGCACTTAAGCAGCCTTAATCAGAAAGTTCAGAGTTGGACAAACACGATGTTGATTTTCGCAGCAGACCGCTCGGGTCACAGGTCACGTCGTCAGCAGTGACTCGCGAGAGAGCCATAAATTGGAAGGCGAATTAGGCCGGCGCCGAGACGAAAGAGCGGATCAGTCACCACCGCGTCAGCTGGTATGCATGCTTTTTATTCTTTGTTTTCCCAAAGCTCGAAAGTTTGTTTGAATTTCGGCGAGGAAAAGACGCGAGCTCGGCACATCCGCGACCACACGCAAGCAACCGGCATCGCACTTTTATATTTCCGCTGATTGGCGCTAATTAGCGAGTTGAACGTTCGGTTGTTTCGGTCTTTTTATGATTGTGCTTGGCGTGTTCGCGACTAGGCAGGTGCTGCTGCTGTCAGGTTTGCAAAACAATAGCCTCAAAATACATAATTCTCGCCAAAATTCCTCTCTTCTTTGACTATCCCAGCTCAATTTAATTTTCATAAAATTTTAGATATGCAGTTGATGTCGAAATCGGACCGTGGGAATTCGCCGAAATTTTCCTTCCTTTTGGGCGGTATGTGTATTCTTCGCATAACATTATTTGTATTTAGCCCGAAGCCAATCAATTGAGGGGCCCACGAAACTGCTCAGATCAGAACGGGTGCATTCCGCACTCCTCCATTTTCGGCAACCTCCTTTTCAATTCCGACAATAGCTTATTATTTCGCTTTTGCCATTTTCGTGCTGCTTTAATCAGTTCTCAATTAGAAAAGACGAGATTGAAAAATTATCAGAGCAGTATTGTAGCGGAAGTTAATTCATAAATTATGCATGAAGATCCTTTTTACTGGTGCGCGATTAACAGACTGGAACTATATTTGATTGAACCTTAAACTGATCGTTAGGGTTGAAGACAATACGCAGTATTTCTTTGAATCAATCAAGAGAGCAAATATTGACAAAGAAGATTGAGAAATTCGATCGTCGTCATTAATTCAGAGCTCAAAATTGTGATCGCAGAATTCAATTGAAAATAATACATAATACGAATATTCCTTTATTTTATTTTAAGGTTTCTCAATAAATGAAAAAAAAAATTAATATAAAAAATTTAATGAAAATTAACAAAATTCTTGTTTGTTAAAATAAAAATTGCGTTTAATATTAAAATATTTTATTTCTAGTGAATTTTGCAAATTTTAAATCTTATGGATAAATTTCTAATTGGTTTTCTAATTTCAGATGATTCTTGATGGAAGTGAGAGACGCCGGTTGCAAAGTCGTAGCAGATGTTGAGTCCGTCGTCAGGGGGCGACTGCCCCCAATGCACCTACGGGGCCGGTTGCCACTCGCAGGGCAGGCCGCGGCCGGTGCTGCACTTTCCGCCGCCACCGCCCAGCACACCCCGAAGAAACGACCCCTTCCTCCAGAGCGCTCCTCTCGCGCCCGCCAGGACGCACCCGCCTCCGCCGCCCCCGGTTGGGCATCCCCATGACTACTCTTACGTCTACAACTCGATGATGGAGCAGCACCAGCGACCCAGCCCCTCCAGCAGGTGATTTCGACGCCAGTCGTTGTTTGTTCTTCAAGAGAGTTCAACGTTGGAATTTATTGATTATTTTCTCAATTTGCATTCAAGCACGCACGCCACGTTGACGCAAATACGAAGCTTGTTTGCACTCAAGTTCAGCTGCTCCTTTTATTGCATTTTTTTTTGCTCCTAGACATAATACTTGAGGCTTTGACTTTAAACTGGAATTCTTTTAAGATATGACTGAGAATATTATATTTCAAATTTTAATTTTAAAACAGAAAGGTTTTTGTATTTCTGGTAAAATTTAACACAATCATAATTACTAAATTCAAATTAGTGTATTGAAATATTCACTAATCAGAAATCAGGCATGTTCTTGCCAGTTTTAATTTGCAGGGTTTCCTAATTGATGTATCATCAGGCAATTACTTCCCAAAAAATCATTCATACATTATAAAATTGCAACTTAACAAATTAACAACGTACTTACTTAGCATAAATATTCTTTTGAAATTATCATTTTTGTTGTTTGCTTAAACACATTGTTACAAATACAATAATTGTCAATTTTAGAGAACGATTTATTTAAAAAAAGGAAATTCATCCTTCAAATTTTTTTATTTAAATTTTTAGAGAAGGACAGCTTATTATATTTATTGTTAATTGCTTTCCTAAAAAAATTTGTAAAAATTTTATTTGCATTAAGAAATATCATGAAAATCTCGAAAATCTTAAACTATGAAGTATTTTGCAACAATCATTATTTATTATCCTGTGTCTAGAAAATTGAATTGCTTTGAATCTTCAGTTTAATTGATACAACAATATGGTTTTGCCTTTACATTCAATATCAAGATTTTTGAACTAAACTGGCTAAGCTATTATAGTTTCAATATTTCATTAGAAAATAATAATTATCACAATTTGATATTTAATTTCAAATTTAGGGTAATCTTAATAATTAAATTTAGGAATTTAAAAAAAAATGGTAATTAGTTTTATTAACATTTAATATCAAATTTTATCATAGAGCGTAAGGGTATTTCAAAAATTTTAATAATTAATTGATAATTTTCTTTTCTGACCCACAAATTTGAAATCAAAGCCTATGTAGGCAAATTAGCCAATTTGTAAACACGATGACTCACTCATATTCTCCACTCACGTGTGCGTAATCCTGTTTTCAGATCAGACAGGCAGAGGTACATCTCCACATATGGGGTGGAGGAGAACATATACGAGGAAATCAGCGAGGCGAGGGGTGCCTTTGAGAATCCTTACAGTTTTGAGGAGCGCTGCTCGCGGCCGATGCCAACCAGTGAGGAGGTGCGGCAGGTGCAGCGCGGCCACCAGTGGGTGCTGGGACAACTCGACCTAGCTATGGAGACCCTGCTCATGCCTGGGGATGTGCTTCCGGACGACGACCCCGGCCTGGACGCCGTGTGTCCCACCGATGACCTGCTCACCCCGGACTCTGGCTTTCAAAGTGGCTCTGGCTATGCTCTGGGCTGGAGGTCCAACGTGTCCCTTCCGCCACCCCGCAAGGAAAACAGTCCCCTGTTGCCTGGACACCGCAGGTCGCGCAGCCTCAAGCAGGGTTTGGGGCTGTTCAGCAAGAGGGGGTGGAAAATGACGGGACTGGCCAAAGTAGCAGCAGCTGGAATTGGTGAGTACCAATTTTTTTCTTTAATTCACAACAACACCCAAATTAGTAGCAAAAAATTAGCAGCTGCAAAATTATAATTTTAATCTTCAGTCCGCATTGAGCAAAGTAAAAGGCTTAGCATAATATCTGCAAAAGAGGCCATTGTTGGGTTTTGTTAAATATCACGTTTCACATAGGGGCAGAAATTTACGGTAGGAACTAATTTTATTAATATGTCGATCTTCATTTTGTAACTGATGTGTTTTTACACTTATTTATTTTAATACAAAATGTATTAAAATATTCTTGCGCCAGGGACAAAATTACATGGTGGCCAAAACGTACTTAGTGTCAAGATAAGGGTAAAAACCTCGAAACAAAAGATTCTGGCATAATAAAAATAAATTTTCATAAAAACTTACAAATATATTAATCTCAATCAAACAGAGCTTTTTGTTATTTTCAAAACAAAATAAAATGATAAATTAAATCCACCTCACAGTGTTAGCTTTAAATATCAAAAATGCTTTTTTTTAATTATATAGTTTAATTATTTAAAATTCAGAGTAGAAGGACCATTTAAAGTGATCATTGAGGTCAAAATTTTCTTTGAATTTCCGCTGATAAATTTAATTGCCTTTCGAAGCCTAAAGAAGCTGATAAGCAAAAGAAAACGTTTAACTCTCTCAATGGCCAAGCACTGTCCATCATCCATGGAACTTCTCTGCCAGTACCATATAATTTTTGGGGTTTAACAGTTATCTCTGATAGCTCCAGTGCACATACTAATCATGCCTCAATTTACTTAAATATTCCCACAAAATGTTGAGAGTGCACTTTACAGTTTCAAAAAAAATTCCGCCGGAGCATCAGACAAATGAAATTCTTTCAAATGTTGCAATTTTGCATGCAGAGCAGACCGGATTTGCGCTATTGCATTCTTATTGCACCGATTGCACCTGCGTGCATATGAAATTCCAACTAACTGGCTAGCAAGGGGGATCATAAATGCAGGTGAATTTTATGGCGAAGCGTTTGATTGCACTATTATAAAAAAAAATTCAAAATGCATTGTTTCGAGTAAAATCGGTTCTCTCAAAGAAAAACGTTGGCATATAATCGTGATAAACTGACCATTTTTTTAAAGTAAATGCGCAGGTAAAAGTTAGATTTTGATCATAATAAATTATAAAATGACAGTGCTGAAATGAGAGAATTTTTTTTTTGTCAGAAAATTATATAAAAAGCATTGATTTAAAAAAAAATTAATTCAAAGTTACGCAGCAGATCTTGACGGCTTCCTTAGTAACTGATATTCGAATATTAACTTGCCAGAGTCACATCACACGTCACTCTCCCGTGAACATGGAAAAAATAACTACTCCCGTCGACGCACGATTTTTAATTGAGTCTCACGCGCTTATTTAAATCAAATGTAAATTATACTCTCTGACACCGCTAGACCATTTCATGGATATGCAGCAACCATGAAAAAGTGCGTTAATTTTTATAAGGAAATGAAAAATGAATAAAAAAGACTAGAAACAGCCAGAATCTAAAATTAAAATTTCGTGAAAAATTGAAACCGGGCAAACCTTGTTGCAAGGATTTTTCATGAAATCCACCTCGAGTGTTACCATTCAATTTATTGTAGTTCTATTATAAAAAAAATAATTTATTAATTTAAAGATATTATACACTCCTTCAATTTCTTGAATTATAGGATAATGCTTATTATTGCTTGTAATTTGAGAAAATATCCCTTTAATCACTCTTTTTTTCTAAGTTTTTAACCCAAGTAATTAATATTTTCCCACGTTTTATTGCAAAATAATCTCCACCCGCATCATGTGTATCAATTACCACACACAGAGGGGGGAACCAACATTGAGCATTCATCAAAAGTAATTGATGAAATTTCACAAAGTTCATATCGTCAATTTAGTATTACAAGAAAATTATGTTATACAAATTTTGCATAAGGTTTCTATTTAATAAGTTTTCTTTTTATAATTATACACAATTTTGCATGGAGCTTTTTTAATACTGGAAACGTTATTAAGAATTTAGGTTTTATCACAATTTTTTTAATGGTGCAGCTTTTTGTTAAAGATAAATTTTTAAATATTCAACGAAGCCAAATTAAACGCCGGTCGCGCACAAGGCAGGCACATTATTTTTGGAGAAAGAGTGCGCGGGCGGAAGGCAATTATCATGGAGCACGCTCGGCTATCTAGCCTCTACCATCTGGCCGTGCAGTGCACCCCGCACACTATCTGGGCCTGCACGGTCTGGCAACAGCTCACAGGAAGAGAGACGAGGGTGTCCTATGTGCCTTCAGGTACCTCCGAAGTGGAGGAGGAGAGGAAGGCAGGCTGGAACCAGACGGCGACGAATTCGCTCTCTCACCTGCTGGTTTGTTTTGTCTGCACGACGCATGCGTGGTGGCGGCGGCGGCGGCCTCGGCAGCAGCGAGCCAGTGTTTGTGTGGTCTCCGAGGAGGCTGGTGAGTGGAGAGTGATGTGCCTGCCCGCGTGAATTGGAATAATTACCATTGAAGAAAGAAAACTGGCGGCCACGGCGGACAACGCGCCAGGGGTGCTGGACCTGCTGTTCGGACCCCCGGTGCTCCTCAGACGCAGCAAACGCAAAAAGATCGTCAAGAGTTTGGAGGTGGAGGTGCAAAACTTGCTCAACAATCAGCAGCAACAGTCGAGCAGCTCTCCGCAGACGACGGCGCTCACCAGCATCGTGCAGGGGTGCAAGGAGGGCACCGCCACCATCGAGGAGGATGACCACAACAACGTCATCCTCATCAGATGTAAGCGGCAAAAATTTCAGTGCTCGCCCACGGTTGGGGTTTCCCTTGGCAATTTGGCTTTGGACGGCGTCCAAAGTTATCGCTAAAGATCTAGGGAATTTTTTTAAGCATTGCGAAGATGCTGTGCGGGTGGAATGTTTTAACTAGAGCTATTTGCGTCGCCAGATTCTCGGTAGGTTTAAAATTCTGAAAAGTTAAAATCAGCATTCGAGGATGGATTATTCATGCTCTTAAATTTAGAGCATTATTTATTGCTACAAGGAAAATAACAACAAAAAATTAATAAATAAATAAGTAAACGGACAAACTAATTGAATAATTACACAAAATTATATGATATAGAAAAAGACAGGAGAAGAATTATAAAAAAAAACTTAGTTCTTTTATTTGCCTTTGTAAAAAAATATGAATTAAGTTAAAAATCTTACTAATTGTTAAGTAAGTTTTGTTTAAAAAAAAAAATTTGGCACGTTTGAATCCTTAGTTTTAATTTTAACTTTAGGGGATTTAATACTAAAAATATGACGAATAAAAAAATAAAAAAGCTCCTACTAATTCCTCACTTGACACCTACGGGCGCTTTAAATCATCTAGATGGATGATTAAATAATTAATTGGAGTACCAGGAAAATTTAGGCACCACACAATTTATCGCACATTTTTCCCTGTGCGCTCCTCTCCCTCTCAGGAAGTCGATTAAATATTTGTTCCAAAGTTCAACAATGAGGGAAAGTGCTGCAAAATGAAGCAAAGAAGGACGTTTCTTTGTTTTAAATTTTCGTTTGTCGTCTTTTTTACACGCCCGAGTGAATTTTTAATGCACATGACTGGATTTGCGCGGATTATAAACGTGCAAATAAAAGTGCAAGGATGAGAAACCGCACTGTCTGAAATCGAAAGAGCTTTTTATCCATTGGTCGGTCGATGAACCTAATCATTAAACTCCCTTTTGATATGAAGAAGCAGCATTCAACACGTTCCTGGTTCCTCCCTCCACTAAAAAATTTTTCAATAGCCGAGAAAGACGCACACCTGATTTACCCTGTTGAAATTTTTTGTCGGCCGAGTTTTCTCTTTGATGACCGGTGCGTTATATTTTACTGCTCGTTTTTGTTCGCCCTCCTGGCCAGGGGTGTAAATCAGCTTCCAAGAAGACGCGTCTCTCCCGACCGTACGGCACCTGACGGGAGAGGGGCTCCTCGCGCATTCAGGTGAAATACAATACACGGCCATTGGTTGCTGGGCCCTCTTAGCTTTGTTCATTTATATGCCGCTGCTGCAGCCAGCATCCGATGCAACGCTGTAAAATCTGGCGGATCTGCAGCAAAATGATCAAACTTTTCCGTCCTCGGACAACAAACACTGACGTCGCGTGCTCGGAAGTGAAATTTTTGCGATTTCGGTCTCATTGTCAGGTGCACGGGTAACAGTACGGTGGAATGACGATGTGTGTCGCATTAGCATTGTTTTATTTATTTTTTATCGTAAAGCACAACGCGGTGCAAAGCGAGCAAGGCTGAATTCTTGTGACGGCGGCGCAGACGATAATAGGATAAACAACCCCCCGCTGATTATTTTCACAATTAAGCCTGAAAACTATTACGCCGTTGGTTTGTGATCGATATTAAACCGGAGAATGATATAAAAAAATTTAATTTCTACCTATTTTACTAATCATTATTAAAATAATTTTGAAGAAGAAAAAAAATACAAATTTGGCCATATTAGGTTGTGAGCTTTATCAATAATTACATTTTTTTATATTTAAAATATATATATATATATTTTTTTTTTTAATTTTTGTGATGTAAACTGAGACAAATGTTAACATTTTTTTATTTTAGAATTAATACTGGCCTGGCAGGGCTTCTGTTAATATGGTAATTTTACTGGCCAACCTCTTTTCAAATGACAAAAAAACGTAGATTTTGCATACAAAGGCATACAGTGCTGGCCGATGATGTAACTCTATTTGGCCATTTGCAGCTCTCAGCAGCACGGAAAAGTGGCCATCAGAGCCGCACTCAATTTTGTCAGTGGGCAGCCGCAGTGAAACGCAACAATAGGCGATAATATCTTTTTGAAAGAGTGCACCGGTGCTGCCGTGCCGAATTTTCGATCCGCGCGGCATTCACTGTGATAAGTCAGGCCAAAAGCAGCCGGGTGATATGCATAAAAGCGGCCGAAAACGTGATGCACAGTGCCATTATAATTTAGTTATAGCAGCCGTCGGTGCAGGATAACCCTGACTCTGAGATGTGGCCGAACTAATGGCTGTCCTTGGTCGAGAGGCTCTAATAGATTTTGCATCAAAAACTGAAACCATCAGGCGCAAGTATTTTTAATATGAGAGCATCAAAGCGCGTCTATTAATTTAATTTTACTTCTAAGATGACTTATCAATTAACTCTGCATAAATATTTAAACTGCTTGTCTTGGGCTATTTTATTTTAGAATGTTTTTACAAAACAGTTTTTGAAGAATATTATATTGCAAAAAATTACAGTTTAGTTTTAATTCTAAAAAAAATAAAGTGAAAAATGAAACGCCTTTTTAAAGTTTAATTAATATTAAATGTATGTAGGAGATTAGCATGTAAATTATTATGTAAAATATTAAATACCCAGTATAAGCAAAAAATCAGGCACATCTTCTGTTCTTGTCTTGCTTCAAGTGCCAGAAATTAAGTCGTTGAGAATTTTGACGTCTGCAAAAGCATTGCCCGTCCTTTCATCCACACAATTATAGAAGATATTTTTGAGAGCTTGGCGTTGTGACTTGTAGATTCGGAACGATATTTTATTTGCCGTGATGAAACTAATGACTTGCACTTTGCTCACATGTGACGCATCCCTGTTCATCCCAAAAGCTGCCAGATAATGATGAAAACCTTGTTATTTCTTATTTCTCTTATACAGGATAGAAGAGATCAAAGTTTGCAAACTTTTACAAAAGTGATACAAAAGTAAAATTACGCAAATATTTTATTACCATGTAATATTTTTACAAAAACTTAAAATTAAAATTGCCTACAGTTTCACGGGGTTCTAAAATTTTTTATTTTTAATTATTATTTTGGTCACTTTTGAAACCCAAAATTTATACAATTCGCTATAAGCACCACAAAAAAAAACGCTTCTACAGTTTCAATATTTACTTGGGACTGACTTTGTTTCTGAACAGTGGAAGCAGACAAAAAATGTATTGAAGTAAGGACAAAGTAGGTCTGTTTTGACACGCATTTCTTGTCTACGCCGCAAACAAATCGTTAATTTTTTTTGTTCAAAGAGAATTTTTCTTTAAAGCCGACAACTTGTCAAATTTGGCAAAAGGAAAACTGGAAATCACCATGCTAAGCGGCTTAAATGACTCTGGCAATCGTTGTCATTGACAATCTGCCAACCTCGATTCGCAGCGAGGCTGAAATCTCTGGTCACTGTTTAGCCCGGACGGTTCGCCGGTGGTCACCAAAGAGCGCCGGCCGCGGTGCGCCTCAATATCGTGCTGCCTTCATCGGCGCTTTCTCCACTTAAAGTCCCCCTTCTCCGTCTGCACGGTGCGGCGGCGGAGAAATCCACAAGAATGTGTTCGCAAGTCTCCGCGGATTGGTTGGCAAAGTGCGGTGTCGTCGCGAGTCAGTCAGTCAGTTGGGCACAATCAGCGAATCGGTTAGTGAACGACGGCATGCTCGCATTGTTTGCCTAAACCAAAGTTGTTCCACCTGGAAGGTTTCACCCGCGAGCACCCCCTATGACCCGCAAAGCTGGACTGTCTACAGATCAGCACGTCAGGTATTTCCGAGTGATTTTTTTGTTTCTTCCGCACTGCCACCTCCGACGATACCAGCTGTGACGGCAACGATTTGTTTTTAAATTTATCCTCTTCGTGGGGATTTTTTTATTGAAATCAAGTGCGGTGTTTGCGCAGTAGTGAGTCAGATGCGGAGTGACGATAATTTGGGCGCGGAATTGTGCGGAGCGATGCCAGCAGAGAGTGGAGGCTCTTTAGGGAAAAGTTGGCTCGCGATTTTATGAGCAATAAAGCGACCTCATTTATTATCCCTGTGAAGTAATTTCAAATGAACCTGCACCTTAATTGGACATTTAAAACCAAATGAGCATGACCAGACCCAGGAATTTTTATATTCAAAGGAGTAGAACCAAAATTCAAAGAAAGAAAATATTGATATATCTTGCAGTGTTTCGGTGAAGACTTTTGCAATCTTTTTATCTTGGAGAATTAAGTGGAGGGCAAACGGGCGTTTTCCGTTTAATTAACTGCTCAGATAAGGATCGGTAAATAAATTAATTCTTTTTTTTTTATCAAAGACAACGCATTAAAAAATTATGAAAATATTAAAAATGGGAAATTCGGAGCAAATAAAATTATTGCACAATATAATTTTGCCTTGTTGTGTTTGCGCGCGCTTGTGTGCGTGGGTGCTGGTGGAGGGCGCGCGTGGAGCTTGCGGGATGAGATCATCTGCGCTCTCGCATCACAACACGGGATCATCTAGCTGGCTCAGCAGCTGCCTTTTCTGCATTCATTCAGCCCCCGTCCCGTATGGACTAATTCTAGACAGCCTCCCATTAAAAGCGAATACCGCTCGTGCGTTCTGGAGACTGCGACTCCCTATCCGACGACGGTATAACATAGATTAAACAGCTGCTTCAAATTAGGTGCGTGCTGTGCGGGTGCGTGAATGCGCCCTCTTTCTCTGTCGCTTGGCTTTTCTCAGATAATATTGCATTACAAGAGTGTGCCATATAATCTTCATGGGGAAAGAATTTGAAAAAATTTATAAATAGACGAAATGCACGGGAAAAAGCGCGGCGGGGAGTTGCTTGTATGTATGTGGAATTTTATCACGCAGCAATATATGTCTCACTTTTATGTCTTCTCGCAAGCTAAAGTTGTGTGGAGATGGTGCAAAAGTTCCTTGAGGAAAACTCGATATATCATTAAGCAAATATCCAGATTCTGTGCGTGTTTCATGAAAAAGAATGTTGTTGATTACAAACATAGATAATTGTTAGGCCTAGGTAAACAATGACAGATGCTTCCATGACAAGGGCTATTCAGGTTTAACATGGGAAACTTGTCTTATAACAACTTGAATAAATAAATAAATATAAATAAAAAAAAGCTTTTCATAACATCTGAAAATAATCTTTTGCTAATTTAAAGGCAACGTTCAATTTTAATTGGTTTTAGAGGAATAAATATTTATATTTTCAATATTTAAATTTTTTATGATTTTTTTTAAATAAAAAAGTTCTATTTTCCTGAATTAATTTATTTAAATCCTTATAAGGAAGAGGCACTGATATAATATGCTATTCCAGGAACTTTAAAAAAGATACATTAAAAATTTCCTTGTCTGCTTTTTTGATTAAATTAACGATTAACAATAAAAAATTATCCTATATGAAGAAAATCAATGAAATGTGATAAAAGTCTTTTGGGAATTTTGAATTTTGTTCTCCTTATTAAAAATGTCATTCTTGGCATCGCAGGGAAGTTTACAAAGGGTTAACCGCGCGCACTTTAATAGACTTTGGCGTGAAATTAATTTGCTTACTCCATATTATGCCGCTAAAAAGTTCAGTCAGTTGATAATAACAAGCAAGGCTCAGCTGGCGCCACGTTGCTAATGGACAAACAGCCCGGCCAGTGCGGTGTGCCGTGGAAAAGTTGGTTAGAAATAAATTTCATGAGCGTGCGGCGCCAGAAACCTATTTTTTATTCTCGGCTTGCACATAAAAGCGTGCGTCAATAACAACGACGCCACCGCTTTTGGGTTTACTTTCACAACGCGCGTCTTGCTGTACTCATATTAACGCGTTTTCAGATGCCTCTCAGGTTCAGATTCAGAAATGCAGTTAATTACGGCCGAGAGAGTACGAAAGAAAAATGCGGCGGCGAGAGAGCCGGCCGGACGGACGCGCTGCAGCATCCGAATAAAAAACACAATGCCGCCGCGCGAGATTAAAAGGTGCCCTAATTATCCATGATTCGCCTCGGGGATGAGTGATGAGGTTAAACCTCTCTTTGCCGTCATATTAATACACCCAATGTTTTTACGGTTTTATTATAATATCCGTTTAGAAAAATTTCTCAGGCGTGCTATCAAAAATTAATTTTTCAAAACCTGACCACCTATTAAGAAAATGTGCCTGGAATATTTCGAAGAATATTATTTTACTCTGATGGGATATTCTTTGTGTTCCAATGCACGTCGCCGCGACTGCGAGCAGCCGTCCGCGAAGTGCATAATGAAACGCCAAACACCGAGAAATTACTCGCGCCCGCGATGACTCATGCTTCGTGCAGCTGAAAATAATATTTCCACTTGCAAACATACGCGATTCGCAAATGCTCTCACGTCAGCTGCCCATGCGCACAACTCGCCGTCGTCCTCACCCATCCACCTTGCTCGAAGGATGTACAGACTGATGTACTTTTAATAAATATGCAAATCCCTCTGCTTGGAAGGTGGAAAGCTCATTACAAGGCGCATACGGACTCAGCAATTTAATTTATGCAGTTTCCAGTGGCACTGCTCGGAGCCCCAAGCAGTTTATGCTAATTGAAAATTTTGAAATTCTACCTTTAATAAAATTGTCAATTGCTCTTATCTTAAGAATATAAAATTTTAGTTCAAAAACATTAAACAAAAATATGGAATAAAAATTAAAAACCGTTTAATTTGTAAAAATTTTTAATTTTCGTCACGACCACTAAAAAATCCTCTTGTATTTTTATGTGTAATAATCTGCCTGAATTATTATACCTTTCTCTTTAGCTTGTATATTTCAAATATGAATACAAGGCTCTTTTTGCTGCAAACTTTGAATTTGGGGCGAGCAAGAGATGAAATCTATGAACCTTTACAGAAACAGCTGTTCGAATCTAATAAATAAATGGCCCAAATTGTAATACACCTTGCAATTACTGGCATATAAATCAATAATGAGACCTGGTCAAGCCGTACACTTTTACACCAAGTTGTGTCCAGTCGAGGCCAAGGCTGAACAACCGCTTCGGGCCGTTTGTTGTTGGACATACGCTAAACGCATTCTGGCCGAAAGTAAAAACTGTTTTGCACACCCGTGGCGGGAGGCACATGCACATCAGCCGCGTTTTCTCTCACGCCGAGCGATAAATTGCGCCGCGTACAAACAAAACCTCTTTTGCGCTATACCAATAGCTGATAGGTGTGGGCACCTCTCCCTTTCAATTGTGCACCGCTAATCTGCAATGGTAAAAAGCAGCGACGAGCAAGAAAGAAAAAAAAAGTAAAATTATTCATCCGGTGACGCCACGTGACCATATCCGCCGTTGCACCCACTCCCTTTGCTTTGTTCCTGGCTTTAAAATCAATCCAACAAAAACGGAAGTTCTTTTGAAAAGCCTGAAGTGTAAAAATCAACCCTGCAAATTTCAAAATTAAAATAAATTAACGTTACAATAGACAGAGAAAACAAATTTCTTTCGTCAAAACTTTTAGAACTCTTGTGGTATTTATTAATTATGGTTTCCTCAAGGATCAGTTTTAAAATAAATAAATAAACCTTTCAATTATTCTAAGGTCTAAGGGACCTTTAAGATTTTGCTTGAACAAGGTTTTAGCGGCGGTGTTGCAATATGCTAATGTTATTATTGTACGGCGCGTCATCTCATTGTGTTTGAAAACGGAGGCGATAGTAAATAATTGCCTTTGTCCAGCACTTGTAACATTCTCGGATTTGCACTGGCAGCGAAAAGCCTGCTCGCTAATGAGCCGTGCTCATGTGCCCTTGTCCTCCCGCGCACAAACTGCACCACTCAACACAGCACTCCGCTCGTCAGTCCTTAAGAAATTAAAAAAAAATGGCGTGCTGTCGAGAGAGCTCAAACCCGCGCGCCTATTTTTCTCCGGCAACCCATTGTTCACGATTGTCGTTCAGGGGAGCGAGAGAAAAATCGGAGATGGACCTACCGCCGAAAACTCAGGGTTGCTCCTACCTGCGTAGGGCTAAGGGACAATGGGCGAGGTCGAGTTGAAAAACACAATCCCCTTTTGCTCGGCTGCCTACCTCTTGAGAGGTGATTTATGTGCTTCATAATATACCTGATGCCTGCGACGCAGCAAAGATAGAGCTAGAGCTGCACACAAGTGTCAATGCTACGCGTCTGTCCCATTTTTCCCAGAAGCTTTTTTCTCTCGTTTTTGAGCTAATGAGGGCCGGTCGACAAAAACCAAACTGCCTCTGGAGGAAATAAGGAAACACGAAGCGTTCAAGAGTGCGTTTAGTTGTCGTGTTCCACTAATTGATCTAAATCAGTCGTCGTACTTGCAGTCAGCCGGGGAGCGTGAGGGAAAAGAGCATTTTTACACGTTTTGGGCCACATCAGTCTTTTTTAGAACGGAGGGTCCCCCGAGATTTTAAAACTGTCAACAAAAATCCGCATGAGTATTCTATTCATAAGCTAAAGTTGAAATTGAAGAAAAAAAAGCAAAGTGGCTTACCAGGATCAAAGATGGTCATTAGAAATCAGGTGAAACTCATCACCACTTTCCTATTTTTGTTTTTGTTCTCAGGTTAGACCTAAAACTGCCCTTTTGATTCGCTTTGTTTTAATCTTGCTGCGGTTGTTAGTTATGACACGTGATGTCCTCTTACTCAGTAATAACTCATAAGTTCCGTTGCATCAGGCAGTATTTACAAATAACTTGCTTTCCTTCGCGACTAGAGCTGCGACCATTGAAGTACTTTTTAATGATGAAATGCAATCAAGCGCGAAAGCTTGTCTCTCAAAAAGGAATAATAACGGCTTTGTGGCCAGCACACACACGTTGAGTCCATTACTGGAGCGTGGTATAACAATGCGCTCCCATTATGAAAAGTTCCATTTCATTTTCGCGGCACCTTCTGACAAAATAAATGTATCTGTCCCGATGAAGAATTTTAACGAACAGAACAGATGTTTCCAATTTTTCTTTAACAGACTATTATAAATTAAATTATATTCGGATCAAAAAATGGAATTTATAAAAATCGAAAGTTTCAATACGCGCACGTGCTCATTCATCCAGCTCGGACGGTGCGTTGGAATTGTAGCAAGTGCAATGATCGAACACAAAAATGTGTTCGGCACCTGTGCTTTCACTATTTATATGCATTTATATATGCGTCTGCTTATGTGAATATATATTATGTTTAAACATTGGCGTGGCCTTGGCTGATTGTCAGTCTGTTTCGCCGGGCTGTTAAAATTGTGTGCAAAATGTGCAGCATCATTGCTCGCAAGCTATGGTGAGCGGAAGAAAAAAATAATGGAACGGCGCGGCGCTCCTTTAATGAATCGCGCCGCGCCATAAGTCCGCAGTCATCACCCTTAACTTCCCTGAAAATAGAATGACAACATCAAACAGACCTTCGCGGTAGTTGGCTTTGAAAAAAGAGCGTAGCAAACGCCGCAGAGCGCTCAATTTGCACGTAGACTTTAATTTTTATATAAATAAATTAAATTATCAGCGCCATTTCCAAGCAAATATGTACAAAAACTTTTTATTTGCCATTTATATTTCTCTCAATTTTTATTTCTATTTTTCATCTGAAAATATTATTTTAATTAAATTTCTATATTTTATTGAAGCGCTTCTTTTAAATGTGAGCTGATATTATTTAATGAATGAAACAACCAAATGAATCAGACTCTATTTCAAACATTTTGACGTCACTATACATTAGATTAAAATTTGAAAGACGCAGATCTCTCTGTGTGATGTGGGAGTAGAACAAATATTTTCTCCGCGGCTGCATTGTGCTGTTTCTCTTTCTGTGTGAGCGAGAGGCTTTTAATTAGAAAAGAAGCCGCAGCCTAAAAGGGTTGCTGCGGGAGTGCGCTGCGTTTTGATCAACTCACTGTACGAGAACCAAGGTCGAACGCAGCAGAATCTCTTTCTCGATCGCACAAGTATACGAACAACAAACGATATGGCACATGGCGCTCTCACAACAAGCATATGGCCCGTACGTGAAGTCTTGAGTAAACATCAGCAAACGTCGGCCTGCCCGTCGTTCATAATTACTTGCAGCAGCCACCACGTGATGCGCGTGGGGCGTTCGCTGCCATTGTTGATCGCTTCCAAATACATACATACATAAGAAGTACTGTACACACAGCCAGCAGACATGACACACAAATATAATTTTGCCGAGGTCGCCGAAATTAGCATGCAGCTCGCCCGCCGCGAACGCTTCCGCCAAACGTTAGCTATTTTCATTGCACTTCATCTCTCTCTTAAAAATTCAAAAAGGCCAGCAGATGCTCCCCTGCATCGCTTTTGGTCAATTCCGGCTTCTTTCGCCGAACGTGTGAGTCATCAAGTTCCACTATTGCAATTATCACAGCATCCGCAGACGATCCGCTGCTTGACGCATTTTTGTGGTTTGGCTGTGGTTAATTGCGGCGAAGCAGTTAAATGTCGCTTGCGGTCGTTTCAATTTTCTTTGGTTGAAATACGACTTAGAAATTGAATCCCAATGCAAAAATTCGCAAAATTTTTATTTTTGTGGCTTTTGAAAGTAAAAAATACGTCGCAAGAAAAAATATCTATCAAATTTTTTAGGGGAACATTTCAAATCCAGCATTCTCTGCCAGCTTAACTTTTCTCTAAAGAAATACAAAACTTAACATTTTTAGCTTTCCATCCATCTAAACTCTGTATAAGTCAACAGAAAGTACTGCCATTAAAGAAGTTCCTAACAAATTATCTCATGCACTTAAATTAAAATTTAATAGCGCAGCCAAGGTGGATGTCATTAAAAAGTTTTAGTTTATCATAATTTGAAACTTATTTTGAAGAAGATTTATTTTTACACTAAACATTAGTGAAAAATCCTATTTAATATATTACAACCTTTCACCTTTCAAAGTTACATTTTGACGTTGTAAAGGATGCTCAAGACTTCAAAAGGAGAAAGCTGGGCTATTGTATTAGCTCGTATTTTACGCTGTAAAATGTGATGAAATAATTATTTGAATCCGGAAGATTTGGGTTAAAAATCTCATCATTTCCTATTTATAAAATTAAGAATTGATCAATTTTCCACGTTTTTAAAATTTGAGTATGAAAAATACTAATACTATTTTACCTTCAAAGCATTTGTAATCAATCAAATAGAAATATGCTTTTTTTTTGGAACTACCAGTCAAAATATTTTTGGAAATAGTGATATGATATGTAAATAAAAATAAAATATGCTAATGTGGCTCCCATTTAGCGATCGTCGCAGTAAACTAAAGTAGAAAAGTTCACTTGAACCGGCCTCGGAAGCAGCGGTCAGAGGTCAAGGGTCAATTGTCTGCTCAATTTCGTCCCTCTCCCCGTGCACGTGACCGCGGCCACCAAAGTTATAACACCGACCGTCTCTCTCTCCTGTTGCAGATGAGCCTCATGCTCACTCGGGCTCGTGGGATGACTCGGCCCGCCTGTGCACCACTGGTGTCGTCGATTCGGCAGGCCCCGTTGCTGCGACCAACCCCGTCCTGCGCCAAGGCAGTTCCGAGGAGAGTTGGGGCTCGGCCGCGTCAGACGTTTCCTCTGGTGATGAGAGCGAGCAGAGCACCAAGGCGCCAAGCAGTCGCGGCAGCTTCGTCGCTAGCACCAAGTGAGCATATCAATTTTTTCCCTGCATCGCTGCTCCAGTTTCAAATTTCATTATCTATAGCTCATTAGGGAACTAAAAGCAGGATAAAGAGCAGTTTTGTTTCCAGTCTCTTTTTAAAATTAAAACTTTTATGAACATTAAATAATAAGAAGCAAATATTTAATGATATGCAAAATTTTTAAAAATGGTAAAATTTAATTCAATTTTTCTGAATGTAGTATTTCTTTTTTTAAATTAAAAATACTTCTACCTTAATAAATGAAAAATAATTCAATATTTTAGTACAAATATTTTAAATAATATTTAAATATTTAAGGCAAAACTTCTTTGAAATTATTTCAGCCGAAGTAATGGAAACATCATCAACAAAGCGTTGACTCTGTGTGAAAAGTGGCGAGACCCTCGGTCGAGTGGTCGCAGCACCTCGTCTGAAACCCTGGCCGCGTCAACGTGCACGCTGCCCGCCTCGGAGACGAGTCAGGCCGACTCGGGGGCCAGTCGGCTCTCGCGGTGGTTCTCTATCCGCAGGGGTAACCAGTATGACCTGGACCGGCTGCAGGCATCGGCCGCGGCCAAAATGCCTCAGCTGCCCGAGGAGGAGGAAGGAGGCGCCGGCGGCTTCACTTTTCCAAGGCGAATGCAGCCGCCCACTTTACCCACCCTTCCGCCCGGCCTCAGCAGCGAACAGGTCAAACGAAGACACATTGTGGCAGCAATTGTTCACAGTGAGAACTCTTACATGGCCACGCTGCAGAGACTTGTCAATGTTAGTATTGAAATATCGATTTGTGCTCGCTTTGAATAGGAAAATTCCATAAAAAAATTTGTTACTTTTTATGCAATAACACTTGAGTTTTTATTTTACTTTTTTGAGGAATTCCTTGAAAAATATTTTTTTAAATATTTTTTTTTTTTAAATTGAAAATGGGAGATTGAACACTTCATGTTTATTTTAGGACTTTAAAAAGCCCCTGGAAGAAAGCAGTCCTACTATTTTGAGCGCCAGCAAAATCAGCGTGCTCTTCTTCAAAATTCCGGAAATTCTTCAGTGCCACAACCTTTTTCGAGTCGCCCTTGCAGACGCTGTAAAAAACTGGGACAGAGATGAGAAGCTTGGAGACGTTTTTGTTGCCTCGTTTTCAAAGACGGTGGTGCTTGACGCCTACAGCGACTTCATCAACAACTTCTCAATAGCTATGGACTTGGCCAAACAGGAATCGAGACGCAAATCGGCCCTGGCTGATTTTCTCAAAGCAAGTTTTTTTGCAAATTTTAAAGTCAAAATTTTAACACATAAATTTGTAGGTTAAACAAATCAGCTCACATGACCGACTGTCCTTCTTTGGTTTGATGGTCAAGCCCGTCCAGCGTTTCCCCCAGTTCATACTCTTCCTGCAGGTTGGATTAATTTTCTTTTTGTGTTTAGTCAGCGCTGAGCATCCTTTTACTTTCAGGACTTACTGAAACACACTCCTCACGGCCATCACGATAGGATGTCGCTTCAGTTGGCTCTCACGCAACTCGAGTCATTAGCTGAGATGTTAAACGAACGCAAAAGGGAAGCTGAGCAGTTCCAGGCTTTCCGAGAAATGCTTCGACACGTCAGCTCAAAGTTTTCAGTACGCCCCCTGTCTGACAGCAACCGCTACCTATTGCGAGAGGACAATGTGACGCAACTGGAGTTCAACCAAGCTGGCCTTATAACCAAATCGAAGAGCAGACGCCTGCTGCTGCTCAACGACTTGCTGGTTTGTGTGTCTGTGGCACCAAAATCGGCCGACGACTTCAACAGCACGGAAAGACTGAGCCTCAAGTGGACCTACCCTGTCACTGATGTTGAAGTGCAGGACACAAGCACCTCTCTCACCCTGAGCAGGATGCTCACTGCCAGCCTTAATCGCGGAGGAAGTCTCAGGTAACTTATTTTAGCTGGAACAAAAATTAAACTTATTTGTTGTTTTTATATTTTGCTTTTTCAATGAACCGACTGTAAAAAATTTGATTGAAGGTCTGATCGAAGTAGTAGCAGTGGTAGAGGGTCAGGAGGAGTGGAAAACTTGTGTCAGGAGATGAACGACTTAATGCACGACTATGAGGCTGTCAGTCGGATTGCAGAAATCACCAACAGCCTCAAAGGCAACTACAAAGGACTGACTGTGGAGGGTTGCAGGCAAATTCTGGATGGCATTCAGACTTTGATCCAGCAGAAGGACGACGAAATATCGTGGGTCGACTCGTGTTGCATGCAGTTGACCATCAAGACCAAGCCAGGCAAGGAGGAGCAGTTCACATTCCAGACTGAAAACCCTAACATTAAGAAAGAGTGGAGTACAGGTTAGAAAACTAAAAGTCCGCTCTTTAAAATTTTTACTCATTTTTTTTTTTAATTTTAGAACTGAGGTTAGCTCAGCTGGCGCTAGATCCAAATAACTCAGCTGCTTGGGATATCCCTGAGCAGGAGAGAAGGCCTTCTACCAAAATGCCGTTGTTTGTCAAGGCCATTCCAGTCACAAAATCACAGCATCAAACTGAGGTATACTTTTGTGGTAAGTCCATTAGATCGAAATTAAATTTTTACTATGAATCAGGTGAGCTGTGGGTGTTTTTACACGGTGACAATAATGAAGCCAACAAGACGGCCTAGGCCACAAAGTTACCTGTGGATTTGTACAACGGATGGAGTGTCAAGCTACATTACGGTTTATCTGCAACAGCAGGCTGGACTTCGGGAACTCAGCTGTTTGCATCTAGTCGAGACAAAAGTGGCAGCCATGGAATTTGTTCCGGGTATTTCACAGGGTAGTGGACTCTCAGTGGACAGCGTTTGGCTTGGCACAGAGAGTGGAAGGTAAACGAGGCTGCCAGTCTTGAAACTTTTGTTTTAAACTGAATTTTTCTCTTCCAGAATCCTCATATATGCGGCTCAAGAGCCAGAAAGGCAGACAGAACTTGGAGATTGCTTCGGAGTAGCTGCAGTCCAGCAAATCCGCTACCATTGTGATCAGACTTTTGTCGCTCTTGCAAACGGGACAGTTCTTATGTACAGGCGCGGTTCGAACGGTGAATGGTGTTTGAGTGAGCCCCAAAGCCTGTTGCTTGGAACGGAGCCGGTCAGTGTACTGCTGCCCATCAACATCTGCATGTATGTGGCTTGCGCAAAGAAGGTGTGGGTCATCAACTCGCTTAATGGAGACATGCAGGTGAGATCATCTAATCGGCAATTATGAAATTTTTCAATTGTTTCCACGCATAAAATACACTGGCAGAAGTTTAGAATTTATTATTAATAGATTTAAATCAGGCCTGTAATGAATTCTAATTAGGTTGCGATGTTTATATTGGCCAATACTCAATTATTCTTTTCAACAGCATAAATTTAAAATACGGGAAGAATCAAATTTATAAGGTTCAGATTAAAAGATAAGCAGGCAATTAAATTGAAGTAGAATTAAGAAAATGCTGAAATTTACAAGCAACCTTATGTATCATTACTTTTTTTTATCACTAAAGCTGTTAGACTATACCAAAGTCATCAATAGCTTTTGTTTAAAAAAAATTATCTAAAAAATTTGTTTAATTTTGTCTCCAGAAAAGCTTCAGTGTACAACATGACCTCGGTGGCAACGTCAGTATGATGGCTCACTCTGGCATAGGCCTTTGGATCTCCCACAAAAATTCGTCCACCATCTGCCTTTACCACACAGAAACCTTCAAGCACCTGCAAGACATCAACGTTGCCTCGTACGTAACTCGAGGCCTCTCGGCTCACCACCTCAGTCCGAAAAGTGTCCATGTCACCGCCTTGCTGGCCTCCAAAGGGCTGCTATGGGTGGGCACCAACGTTGGTGTCTGTCTCACCATCCCTCTGCCCCGACTGGAAGGTGTGCCCATCATCAGTGGGCGGGCAAACATTTCTCACCATGCGCACTTTGGCCCCGTCACCTTTTTGCTAGCCCTCCAACTCCGCACCCCAACGGAAACCAGAACAGCCACCGTCCAGCCGTCCCTGAGCAGCTGCTCCTCCAGCGCCAGTTCGGATTCCGGGGAGCGCGGCCGCTTGGAGAAGCAACTCTCTGAAGGTGCCCTGCCTGCCCAGCCCGTTCCGAAGCTGAAACACCAACTCAGCAGTCCAGTGGTCATCCGCAGAAGGGTGCTAAGAGAGGACCCAAGCCGTCGGGCGTCTAAAACCCTGCCCAGGGGCGCCTTCTCAGGGCTGAACACAAGTCAGGACTGTGATGTCTACGGCCTCTATGGAGAACTGATGAACATTCGGGACTACGAAGAGGAATCGCCGTCCAAGACGGCTGTTGACTTTGAGGCGGCCATTAGGAAAAGCGGCAGCGACCCTGAGTTGGCCGCCATTCCTAGGAAGGTGAGCACGCTGGACCGGAGACTCAGGATTAACAGCAGCCGCCCAAGATCCCTCGACTTGTCCAACTGGTCTGTTGACTCAAGGTCATCTTCTCTGTACACATCTTCAGGGTCTGAAGACAGTGTCCAGGTGCCCAGCATGTTAGTGGCGTCCAACACCAAACTGGCCTCGTCCACTCCAGTGGCTGCGAGTGCGGAAGGTCCCAAGGCGGTTGCCGACACCCCAAGAACGGTGTTGACCCTGACTGGTGGTCGAGGCTACGTCAACTGTCGTCGACCTGAAAAGGGAGGCAAAGTGGCCAACGTGGCCGAGGCCAACAGCAGGGATGCACACATGGTGCTGTGGGAGACAAAGTTGTGATAGAGAAAAGTTTAAAAGTGGATTATTGCTCGCCGGTGCTCACTCAAGAATCCTCCAAACGGAGCTGTTCTGCTGTTTTACTCTTGATATTACCACTGCTATTTATTTCTCAGCACGGGGGAGCCCCCGACAAGAATCAAGTGAGCAGTAGTTCATATTTGTGTACTATGCATTTATCAAAAGTGTGAACTTTTGCTAAAGAAATCTTTGTTGTGCGCATATATAATTATGATACTGCTTTGAAAGTGAGCAGAAAATGTTGTTCCATTGTCTTGTATTTTATTAAAGCAAAAATTAGCTAAGCTCGTAAAGCAGCATTAGAAAAATTGACATAAATATTTTGCTTTTTATTTTTTGACCTAAGATATACATCAAATTAATTACTTAAGATTTATATTGTATTATCATACTATCCCTATTAATTTGAACGCTTAAAATTGCAGAAATGGATTACTTTATAAAATATTGAATAATAGAGATCTCCTTCCTCCCTACATAATTATTTACATAATAATAAATAGTGCAATAATGATAATATAATAATATGTATAATATTTCACATTTTTTACTCATAATTGAAGCAAGACTTGCAAAAACAACAGCAAAATAATTTATTAATTCTTTAGCCTAACGATTTATCATCAGAACCCCCAAGTCTCCCCCCAACCCTACCGCCTACCCTCTGCCCTTTATTAATTGGTAAAGATCGTCAAAGAAGGGTGATCAATAAAGAGTTAATAAATTTATTCACTAGAAAATGGAATCCAATTTTTAAATTTTAATTGATTATATATGGCTAATTTATAAAAATTTTCAAGTCGCAAAGCCTTGTCGCAGAGTTTTGAACAATCACTGCATTCGGGCTTTATTTTTTTCACCAATTCAGTTGGTACCCCTATAATTCTTTTAACTCCTTTGTGCACACCAGCTAATGTCGTCACAGTCGAGAACAAAACAGGAAGACTTCTCAAGTTCGCAATAAATTGACGCTTTCCCGGCTAGAAACGAGCATCCTTTGCAATTTGGGCAACTAGAAACACTCAATAGTTTCAGCGAGTCCTCAAAATTAAAGGTATTAGCATGATTCCACCTAATCAAAACCCTCCTTCGACTTGCTTATGCTGAGACGCTCATCGAGAGACGCGTTGCAGGTCTTGCAAGATGACGACGACCATGGACTCGGCGCATCGCATGAACACGGCTGCCCTGAAAAAAGTTGACCAGCACATGTTGCAGGTGATTTTCGAACTCTCTTCAGAAATCTCAATTACGTCCGAAGCCCACGATTTCATATCTCCAGCCATAATAATGCTACTCAATTCCAAACAGCTCGTCTAAAGCTCTATTCTTTAAATTCTCCTGAAATTCATAATACTTTATATTTCTGGTTGCTTTTGTGGTTGATTCCGAATTCTCACTTATTATATTTTGCTTTCAAAATCATTTTCTGCGTTTTTTTATTCTTAATCTTCAAATCTCTTAAAAACTAATTAAAACCATAAGCGGACACTTAAGTAGATTAAAGATTAAAGGTGGATTTCCTGCAATAATCCATTTACCTATTTTCATATTGTGTTATGAAATTCTGCATACATACATATATTTAATTTTATGCAGCCCTTCTTTACTCACATAATAATATAACTTGATCCTCCCCATGCTCTTCTAATTTTTGTGACTTCATCTAAAATTGAAGCTTGAATTGATTTGCAATATTATTAAATTTAAATTTGGTTCGATTTTCAGATACTGGACACTGCAACGCACGTTGCCCTGTACTCGTTTAACAATGACCAAAACAAGTGGGAAAAGACAGAGATCGAGGGTGCCCTGTTTTTGTACAGCCGCGACTCACAGCCGTCTCACGCATTTATCATAATGAATCGCCTGAACACAAACAACCTGGTCGAGCCGGTCAAACCAAGTCTTGACTTCCAAATAAAAGAGCCCTTCCTTTTGTACAAAACTGGCCAGGCCACCATTTTTGGCATATGGTTCTACAACAAAAACGACTGCCACCGATTCTCGCAGAACCTCGACAAACTGGTCAAGAGCCTCAGCAAGGAGCCTCCCAAGCAGAGGAGCGATGGCGTGGGTGGTGTTGACATTTTCGGCATGCTCAGCAAGGCTCAGGAAGACTTTAATTCCAAAAAGAAGGTCCTAAAAGTTTATTTGAAATATCAAAAAAGTTAAATTGGAAGATTGAAAAATATTTCTTCATTTAAATTTTTTTAATACATTTTTCGCATGGAAAATAATTAATTTTTTTAGTAAAATGCAAATCTTTTTTCAGAACACTTAAAAAATTTTATTTTTTTTTTATTGTTTATGCTGTGCTGTGATTTTTAAGACCCATATTATTCTTAAAGCCAAAATGTTCAAAGGAAGTTTTTTGATTGCCGTTTTTAGACAAACGTGGAGGCTCCACAGAGTGTGATGGACTTTTTCGCCAAGGCCGCTCCCAAAGATCCGTTTCCGGCACAGCCACCGCCCCCAGTGGATGTGATGAAGCCACTGCTGATGCGAATCATGTCCAACCCTGCAAATACTTTAGAGCACATAGAAAAGCAGCAGCGCTCCACCACGCCATCGGACGTCTCCAAGCAGCAGCCGCCGCCACCACAGCAGCAGCAGTCCTCTGTTCCTTCGTTAATTGCTTTGTCCTCTCCGGTGACCTCTTCCTCGGTGCCCGTCCTCTTTGGAACGCCACCCTCCGTGTCGTCCCTCCCTTCTGTGGTCGATATTGAGCGCAACAAAACTGAGCAGCCAGCGTTGTTGCCGCCAAATATGTTCACAAACAGATCTCAGGAGCCGGTCAGGTGGCAGGTAATATCATCTAATTTGCTTTCATAAAAATTGAGACTTGGAATTCTTGCTCAAAAATTATTTGATCACAACAATTCAATATCAGATCAAAATGAGATATTTGTAATAACTGTCCCGTTTCATAATTACCTCATTTGCAATTCAGGTTGGAGGAGAAATCTCGCCACATGATTCGACGCCAAAGGCAGAGCACGTGTTGAAGCCTGAGCCACTAACCAGGAACCAGTTGCTACAGGCAGTATCATACCTGATCAAGCATGACCCAGAGTTTATCACTAAGCTTCACGAGGCTTATGTCAAGTCGTTCAACGAGATGCTGTAGTTTTTGGTCAGTCTGTCGATTGTCGACGACGGTGCATTCCTCAGGACAGATGCACCATTTCACCCTACCAACCTATCTCAAGTGATTTTGTCCATGAGACCCAGTGTGTTTGTTGTATTATATATTTGACACTGCATCCAATCAGAATAAAAATCATGTTGCGACCTTTTGATCACTGGAAACAATTTTTTGTTTTTGATTCACTTCTAGGGATTTTTGGGAAATTAGAGCAGGCTGCTGGTCATTTGCTTGAAGCAACTTTACCGTTGCTTTTGATTTATTTCCTATTGTAGAAATATGACAGAACATGGATTAATAGAGACCATGACAAGTGTGTGTTTGTGTGTATTATGTTTTAACGTAATGTCTAGTCCACGCGACAAAATTATTTAGTAATAAGTAAATGTATATATATATTATGATTAAATTGCAAGGGGATTTACAAAATAAAATAACTCTGTTGTCCTACATTCAAATAACATAAAATTTTGTGTATAAACATAATTACTATGTTTGAAAACAGTCGAATTGAAATCTTAAAGAGAAATCACAAAGCCTAGCACAGTTGAATTTTTTATGAATTAAACATGTAAAGCAAATTTAGCATTGTCTGTGAGGCAACAGGATGCTATGGAGAGATCAACAGCACCAAAGTAGGGGGTTGAAGTATTTTTTAACCAAAGATTTTGAGAGTAAAAGCGATTGATTTTGTGCAGCAGAAACATGAGCAATCAATTAATTGGGAATGCTTGGTGTTCTCATTGCATTTGTGCTACATACAGTTTTGTTGGTTACGATGACTACTGAATAATTGAGAGATGCAGACAAAATTAAGAATCACCACAATGCTTTTCGGAAAAGCCGGCAGATTATTGAATTGTAAAATATCTACAGCATGAATGTATCTCATCCTATAATGAAGTCTCACAATCAGTAGTAAATTAAAATATTCGTCTCAATTAATCAATAACAGTCGAGTCAGGTGATTTTGAATTGCCTGTGTTTCAAACAAATTCAGGTCCACAATGCAGCAAGTCTGATATATATAAAAGTTTTAAATTTTAGAATTTCTTAATTCTTTTGCCTGCAGAAAAATAACCATGAAGTGGAATGGTTGCAATCAGGTATGGAAAATGCAAAAAGAAGCACTGACTTCACAGCAGGGTTCGGCCGATTTTTAGTCTATTTATCTCTGACCAGATAAAAAACTATTGTCAAAGACCATGTCTTCAATAGCTTTTGTCCTCGTAAAAAGCCCTAACCTTTCAAATTCTTGTATGTAAAAGTACTTTTGTTCTCATCAGTTAGCAACATAAGGAGCCTTACAAAATAACCTGAAACAGGGGTTAGAATATTCATTATAGAATAGGCGTACATGATCCCAAACGTCAAACAAACTAAAAAGGGTTTTAAAAATAGCCGGGCCACACAGCTATGCAAGTTTAAGTTTAAAATCAGGTTTGTCTAACCACCTTACCACTGAATCGAGATAAAATAATATATATCGACAAAATTTGCCACTATCACACTTGAAATTTGAAAGATAAACTTTCACGCAAAACTCATTTTTTTTTTCAAAGTTGATTAGTTTACTGACACTGCAAAGTTGTGTGCCTCCCTGTTGATATAGCCTAAAATTAAGATGAGCCTATGTATTTAATACATCAATGATGAATGTTCCCCTGATAAACTGCCGTGCCGAACCCTGCTTTGACAGAAAGACTAGGCTATGGTAGAGGGGTAGAGTTCTGTTTGTTTTTACACTCACGCGGTGATGGGTTGGGTGGGTCATCTACGCTGGGCATCACAGTAGAGAAACAATCGATACAATATATATTAGTGTACGTTGTAATCATAAAAACCACCTCAAAAACTGCACTTTGAAATAAAAATCAACTGGGCTTGAGATGTGTGCTGGTCCACTTGATTGTTCAGGCGCTTCCCTCACTCCGTTTGCTCTTCGCCTCCAGCTGCCTCGTCGAGGAGTGCCTCTTCTTCAGGGCCCACTACTCGGCTCAGTGGCTGGAAAGCTGAGCCCAAGCTGGGCCGAAGTTGAAATGTTGCTGACGGCTTTAGGGGGCCAAAATCCATTTTGCTGATATCTAGGGCAGGTCTCCTACTAAAAATTCCAAATCGACTTGGTCAGCAAAAAAGTGATTAACACAAAACCAAATGGGCTCACTTCTTATCCTCTATTAAGACCTTGGTGCTGATCTTTTCACATCCGTCGGGTGGTTCGCGAGCACAAAACCTGTTAATGTGAGGCGAAGTTCCCAATCTGTGCAGTTCTGGTGACGATCCAGTACTTCCCCCTGCAGAATGTAAAATTTGAGTCAGTGAACAATTATGAAATATTTGTTAAGAGAAAGGAGAAGGATCAAATATTGACAAATATTTGAATTCCCCCCCCCTTCCAAATACTTATTTTTCATCTTTCATATTACCTCTGGCTCCACTAGTAGGTCTTGAAAATTCCATGCAGCCCAAGACGACGGGCGAGATGGAGCCACATGATGGTGGCCCTGACGAGGGCGTGCTGTCGAATGCCGGTGTCTGCGTGTTGACAGACCTCGTCGATCGTAGCATCTCTGCCAGGGGTGCTTTGTGACCATCAGGTGTGGCTTGGCAAGCCTTAAGTCAGAACGTTTATAATCAAAATTAAAAAAGGCTAAAACTGAATTCTCACTTTATCTTCATCTTGGTGAAGGTCTTCGTCTGTCTTCAAGACCAGTCTCTCAATCTCTTGGTTTAGTCCTTCTATAGAGTTTCTCATGCGAGGCACTGCAGGTTTGGAGGCGCTTGGGATGGGGATGGCGGAGGCTGGGCTCAGGGTAGGGCTGCTTGGCAACACAGGACTGCACACAGAGTTGAGCTGAGAGCTGGACAGCACAGAGTGATCGGCTGCGAGCGGACTGCCTCTTTCTCTACTGCTGGAGCCCTTCTGTTGGAGTCTACAAGAAAATCAGAATTATATATAATCATTTTTTATTCATTAGAGTTGACATTTTTTTTTTAACTGGAAGTTGCACATAAAGATAAAGAGTGTTTAGGATCAGTTCAGTTACTCCTTATTAATAAAATATTATTATTTTCATTTTGTCGCACTTTTAAGTGCGAGACTGACTTACCTATGCCTAATGTATTTTTCTAGTTTGTCATCGTACGAGTCAACAAAACGACTCGGCCTTTTCTGTTCACAAATCCAGTCTTCTGAAGTCTGAAATGAAAGTTTTTAAGCAGTTGTTTATAATAATTTCAATTATCAAATACAAAATAGAAATTTAATTTAAATCAAAATTTCTTAAGATAAAAATAAATTAAGTGAATGTACAAATATGATTCATAATTTTCATAATTTCATTTATTAGGAAATAGAGCAACAATCGGTAAAAATAAAAAATTAGTTTGAGAAATGAAACTATTTATATACTTATATATTTATTTATATACTTAAAGAATTCTATTTTTTTTTTTATCTCAGCATCCTGTGATAAATTTTCTTATTTAAATATTTTAAGATGTAATTAAAATTTTGCTTCGAGGCTTGAACCAGGAACCCCTACAAAAAAGTAATTTTGAATATTATTCATTTCGTGCAGCCTTAAAGAATGGGGGAAAATATTATACATTTAATATTCGATAAAAAATTAAAGATTTGAATGGGGACGCCTAGGTCAGGGAGGCGGCCTATCCCAACCTGTGTAGCTTTATCTACGAGGATGTGCCCACAGTACATCCTCAGTCCCTCGGGCGGCCACTGGCCCTTGAGGTAAATTGCGTCGAGGGAAGCCGTGCGTCTCATTATCTTGCCGGTGTTGGTCTTGGGATGGTTAAAGGCGCCCGGACTACGCTGTCCAGAGCAGAGCAGCGCGTCTGCCGGACAGACCTTGGCCGCCGAGGCGGACCAGACGGGCGACGAGCAGGGGCTGACGAGTTTGATGCAGTTGTGCCGCAGAAGCGATGCCATCGGCAGGGTGGCCCTGATCGGGCCGTTGCCCTTGGTCGGCGACTGCTGCATCTTTGACCACGGACTAGTGATCCGTGTCTTCGGCCATCGCGCCGCTGCGGTGCCGAAAAATTGTTTTTCGGCACGTCAAGCACAGTGGCGGCGGAGGCGAAGGACGATCCCGGCGCCCGACGAATTTGGCAAAGCTGGCCGACGGCCGATGCTTGAGCCGCCTTGTAGTCGAATCGGAAGGAAGTTCGTTCCGTATGTCAAACTCGAATACCCAAAAAATCACGCATCTCGCGGAGAAATCGAAAGAAAAAGTGCACTCATTACCCACTCGTCTCCCATCAAACGTGTAGTAATTGTAAGGAGCCGACCAATCAGCGACCTGAACTGGGGTCGGCGCCGGCCTCGCCCACTTTCTTCTGTCACGCAGTCGATAGATAGCTCCCTCACGTACACACTTGTACACACTACTCGGAATTGGTTAAGGGTAGGAGCTTGTTGGGTAGGAGGAGGCAAGGGAGGAGGTTATATACATACAGCAAATTACTCAATTTATTTTTACCTGCTTTGCTACGATTCCCTTTAAGATTTTTCGGAGAGTCCAAGCATTTATAATTCTAATTTTTAATTTCCATTTCTTGGATGTTTGTATTAAAAATATACTTCTTCCATGAACATGAACGAACCGTCATGAACAACAGAAAACAGAAGTATGCCCATAAAACAAACATATTATATGTATAGGTAATTCTTATTTATAATCAGGGTCTTCAAGTCGCTAGGTTGATGTTGCCTTGCAAATATTTCTCGATTTTCTCATTGCTTGACAAATAAAATATTAAAACCAAAAAATAAAAGGTATCATAAATACATTGTATACATACAAATAATAATTTATTTGCATAGTTCAGTGATTATAATACTCAAACAATGAGATTTCTCTTTCACATATCAATTAATAATACTTCTTGCTCTTTAAGATTTCTGTTAGATTTTTGTAATCAACTTCAAATAATATAATTTGCAGCGGAGCCGCAATAATGAACACATGTCGAGGGAAACTTAAAAACAGAAAATTTCTTTCTTTATATTGGCTAATCAATTATTGATAAATTATATCCAAGAGAACACAATGACAAGAAGAATTTTTCTTTTAATTCATCAACTATGACCACACCCAGTTTAAAAAAACAACTACAATCACCGTCTCATGCGTAGAGACGTGCTGTTTCTTGTCCTCGCCCTGCATGTCCTTTTTTTATTCACCATCTTGCGCACAGGAGAAGTCTGCGCGCCTGACGGTCCACTATTCCCACTTGCCTTCTTAGGAGACTCCGTCCGAGCCCTTCGTTTTGGCGAGGGAGTCGCCGACTTTTTGCCAACCACTGGTTTCACTTTCAATTCTTTGGTCCCTTTTGTTTGCAAAACCTTCAACGCCACTCCGACATAGTTCTCTTCTGGCAGAGCTGGCTTGGCTTGCCTCTTTCGAGGCTTGTTGGAGGGCCAACCAGTCAGATTGCGTTTTCGTTTCTTGAACCGTCCACGACTTGACGAGTTGTTTGTCCCAGTTTCTGAGAGGGTGTCCATAGTGGAGCACTCGGAAACTGATTCCAACCGCCTTTTATTCCTCGCTAAGAGACCTAGTAGCTCAGGTTGGGTCAGGATTGGTTGCTCTTCTTCTGGGGCAGGGGGCTGGACTGTGAAGATAGGTTTGATGTCCTGGGTGCACCTACAATTATGGAAATCTTCAACAAGACGCAATGGGTCCAACTCTGACTTGAAAGCCACAGCATCTAAAGGAGCTGGAAACATACAACATAATTATTAGTTTTTAAATTCTTAATCAAATAAAATATTAATTTGATTTAATACTACTCATTGTCATACACATTATAATTTTTAGTTTATACCATAAATTATTATTGATTTTATGAAAACACTCTATGTAAGTACGAAAACAAGAAAGAATTTGATTGTGGGAGAAAAATATTGAATTATAAAATCTGCACCACCAATAAGAATCTAGCATTAATATTCCCAATATAATACAAATTTGCATTGCAAATTGAGAAATTTAATTTCAAATATTTAACCTGTTCTAGCAAGTTCAGCAGCAAGGTCGTCTCCCTCGGCTCCTTCATCTGCCAATGCCCTCCTGGTGGATTTTCTCCTGACCCGACCTGTCGGAGAAACATCAGGCGTTGCTGGAGAGGCTAACATTTCATCCAGAGTCTTGTCCACATTTTCAGCAGTGATCTCTGGCGGGGCAGAAACAGTTTCTGTCGATTCTGGTGACACGCCAAAACTTCGCCTCCTTCTTCCTACCAGATTGGAAAGAATTGCAAGTGTTGAAGCGTGACAGCGAGGAGACTTTCTGGGGTTTTTGGCATCTGCCACCAACTGCATGGCCCTGCTTCGAGCAGTGTACTTTTTCCTCTGAGCAGCAAACTTTGTCCTGCTTTTAGAGGCTGTTGCTCTTTGGAACTCGGGCATCTCGTAAGGAAGCACAAGTCGCTTCCGGAAGCGAAAGTCGTCAAAGCCTTCAAGAAACTCACACAGGTCGTCTTGCCGCTGGTATGTCGAAAACCAGGGTTCACTGAAGGGTTCTGTTTCAAAGCTGAAGTGCAAATCTTCAGCACACTCGGGAACATGGTCAGTCTTAGCAGTCTCGTGGCAGGTTCGGCGGCGTTTTGGATTATCAGCTTCCTCTTTGATGCTTGAAAGTTGCTCAGCCAGAGGTGTGGACGGCACATGATTTGCACATTCATCATCATACTCAACCTAATTATAATGAAATATTAGTAATCCATAAATTGACTTGATATGAACTGATCTTTTTACTCTTTTCCTAAGTTAAAATGTTATAAATAACAATACCTTATTGATTTGGCACAGGAAGCCACTTGAACGCAGCTTTGCGTTTTTGACCTCGAGCTTGTAGTATTCTTTGTTGTCCTCCAGAAGTTTCTCCTCTACAGATAGGCGTTTGCGTTTGATGACTCGACCTGAGCTGCATGAGGATTCCTCTTCGGAAGAATGCGTCTTTCCATTCAGCTCTTCAGTCTTTGGCTTTGATTCTGCTCCACCCATCTCATCAGATGAGTCTTGGCCTGAATCTTCGGAGTTTCTGCTACGGAGCCGTCGCTGGCAGCAGCTGTCTGGATAGCGTTTTCGCAAATTGTGTATAAAGTCGTCCTTCTTACCATTCGTCTAGGAAAATGGTTTCAATTTATGAAGGCTGGGCCAAGCATTATATTTAAATGCATTTACCTCTGACGACTCTTTCTTCGCTTTGTTTTCTGCTTGGCGGAGGCTGCTACGCCTCAACTGGCCATTACAGAGTGGAATGGGCAATTTACGCATTTCCTTCTCGTCAGTCTGATCCTGTGGCCCTGGTGCCACAGCCACCCTAGGAGACCTCCTCGGTTGACTATTATTTGAAAATTGAGCTTTTTTCAATTGAATGAATGAATTTCTAATTACCTTGACTTTAGCAGCTCCTCTACTGTTGAAGACTGCTTGATGAGGTTGTCAAGGTCCTCGTAATTGCTTAAGTCCTCTGTGTACGTTATGTGTGTGCTGCTCAGCAAATGTTGCTTGAGGTCGACGTAATCAACCTCGCAAATCTCGCAATAGCCCGGGTACAAGACCTCAGGAGCCTTTGCTTTTTCCTCAGGCTTTGGCACTCTTGACTTGCGGGTCATTCTGCAAAGTTTTCATTTTATAATTTCAACACATTTTAAAACAAAATAAATGTACCTTTGCTCTCCCTGCTGGCAATTTCCAGCTTTGGGAGCATTTCTTGAGTGTTCGACTTTTCCAGGTACAAGTTTTGGCGTGCTGAAGGGGCAACCGTAGTCCAAATTAATGGATGGCCACGATGCAAGACTCCCGTAAAGAGGCCGGTATCGCCTGAAATAATGAACTTTAATCCTGTACTATCCAAATTTTAATATTTTACTTGTTGATATCTTCTATTTTAATGAATGGACCCTTGAAAGGTCTGATTCTCAACGTTGGCACGTTGGTCTGAAGACTGTTTTCAATCTTCTCTAGCCACTTAGATAACTGCAAAGAAAAATTTGGTTATTATTAATTTGCACAAAACAGCAAAGCAATAAATAAAAATTGCAATATCTTAAAATAAATCTAATTATGTTTACTAAAGTTTTTTCGTTTTGTCCAACAATTCCTTTTTTTAAATAAATTGTTTTCAACAATTGATTGCAAAAAATGTTATGAAGCAATTTTGACTAATAACCAACAATAATAATAATAAAAAAATTGATCTTCATAATAACACAAGAAATTAAATAAACAGAAAGTAACCAAATTTACTTTTTCTAGTGGCCAAATTGGGATTCCCCATCTGCTAGCATTTTCCAGTGGATCAACTGAGCTCAGATTTGTGTGCTGGAGTTTGGCCTTTTCAAGCATGGCATCCGCCCGCGATTTCTGAGTAATTATTTAAATTAATAACATGAAGTATGATAGGTAAATTTGTGTTACCTGAGCTCGCCTCCTGCCCTCTTCAGCTGCAACAATGGGTGAGGCGGTGAGTGCCGATGGCCATTGTCCCAAAGCACAAGTCAACCTGCCCTCTGCGGTCCACTCAGGTCGATCGCTGACCACGTATTTCACCTCTTTGGCCAGAAAATCATCAACGACCTGCAACAACGGCGACGGAGTATGCGTGAGTGACCGGGAATTTGTTTCGTGGGTGACTGACAGCCGGCCGGTATGTGTGTGCGATGATAGGAAATGCTGGCTGGGGCTGCCGTCAAAGCAGCAGCGGCAGAAAATCCATTTCGCCAGCCGGCTAAACAGCATTGCCCCCATACAAACTGATCAATAACATTTAAGGGGCGTAAGGCGTTTGCCAAAAACTCGACCGGCGATTCAATGTACAAATTTCGCGGTACTTTTTCTCTTTTATTTTTTTCATTTCAGTTTCGGCAACTAGCGGTTCATTAGCTCTATCTGTTGAATTTGATAACAACACACACACGTATGGTATTTATTAGATAATGCCAAGAAGAGGGGAGGGGAAGTCACTCGAGACGAAAAGCGACCGAGGGGAAGTCTCAACTCGTGACGGGAGGGCGTTGAGCGGGAAAATGCAAGGGGGCTAGAATGCAGAAGGTTCAACGAACTCGAAAGCTCAAATAATACTCTAATTGAAGAGAAAATTTTAAATCTAAATATTAAAAAGCAAAAGCGAAATCGTGTTGAAAGTTTTGAGTCTGAAAAGAATACCGGTCTCGTTACGAGAACAGCGTTTTTCTCGAAAGGCGAGAGCGTTGTCATTGCTTGGGTGCCTAGCGGTGCGGTGTTGCCAGTGCTAACCCAAAACAAAATAATTTTTCAACATTACGGTGTCAGTCATTAAACAAACAACTCAAATCACGTCTGACACAATTTCCGAAAGGGGAAAATTGTCCGAGAACCGCTCGTAGGACAATTTCTCAGCGCCGTCCGGCGTGCAGAGACGAATTTAAAAAGCGGCAACGCCGGTCTGTATGAAACGTACGTCCGGGCAGCTTGTGTATCAAGCACACAACTGTTTCACTCAAGACCCAGTCAATTCACAGCGAAAATTACATTTTCGCTGGCTGCAGCAGGAAGCGACCGAGCGCACTGCACGGGGGAGTTTTTTTGACTCGCAGTTCTGATTCAGATATAAAATTTTGAGCCAGAATGTGTAAATAAATTTTTCAAAGATGGAAAACTTACGGCTCCCAAGGTTTTTAGCCTGGTCTCGATTTTCGCAGCTGTGGCATGATTTTTCAAGTCCAAATAAAATCTGTAGTCGACTAATGGCCTGGCGGTCCTTTTGATTTTCAAATCACCTGAAACGTAAACAATCGAATTAGTGGAAATAATTTTAAAATTTGGCCGAATTAATTTGTGGAAAATTAAAAACAAGCACCTGTTTTGATGTTGTTTATCGGTTTGGTCAGAGTTTTGCTGTCGAATTTCCTCTTCTTGGAAGGAGATACCATCACTCGGGAATTGGAATTATTTTTCGAGTTTTGAGACTTTCGTGGAGGCGGAGCAGTGCATGTTCCGCCTGACACCCAAGTCCTCGCTGTAATTGTCAAGAGTGAAATGGCTGGAACCGCTAGTCCGCCGTGGCCGCGATAACGCTCGGTCGAAGAACGATATTGAGCCGCATCTGCAGGTGCAGCGTCGACGCCCTAACGTGGCCGACGAACAATTTCTTTCTTGCTTCTCTCAACTTTGGCGAGCAGAGCTGCTTGCGGCCGTTGGTGGTCTCTTGCTTGATCTCGCTGCAGGCTTGCTTTTCGCACCGGAGACGCCGAAACGAGGGCGAGTCGGCCTTTTCCGCACTCCGCGCGACGCCACAGCTTCGCCCAGAGTCTAGAAACGCAGTAAATTGCCGAAGCAGCCGAGCACTAACATTCCAGTGACACAAGCGAGATCCATTTTTCTCTCTCACCTTTCATAACACAGCCAACCGATCGGCTCGCAGCACTATTCTCTCTCTCTCTCACATCTCACACACACACTCGGCCGAGTATGCGTATGCGGTGAAGCGACGGTGCTGCCACCTCGGCAGCCGTGGCCGCCAGTCGAGCGAAACTCGGTACCCCCGCCCGAAATCCCGAATCCAGTTTTGTGTTGAGAAAAGCCGGAGAGCCAACTGTTGGTGCCTGGCAGAGGGCGTCCGGCCGACATCTAGGGACCGCTTATTGATTTAATGTCGCACAGCCAGATATTTCTGCTGAATAAGCCTTTGTAGTATGTATTTGTACAACTCTGTGAGTATGTACTATGGATCGTGTAAAATTTTCAACCGCTTTGAATAATATCAAATAATATGACATGCCGGTTCATGCGGTGTTAAACGATTATGGAGCTTTACTTTTTTTAGATGTATGGCAATTAAAATATATTAATAAATTAATATTCTGGTCAAAAATTTACAGTTCGCGGTTTTTTAATAGAAAATTGTAAAATATTATTTTAGAAACCTAGAGAACATACCGTTTGCTACTCAAAAAGAGCAAGAAATTTAAAGGACTTTTAGATTCAGATTTCTTAAATTATGAAATTTTTTTCATCCAAACTTAGTTTTTTTATGTTTAATAGATTTACATGAAATTGACTGTCACAGAAGAAAATAAAAAAGTTACGGTGATTTTATTTACCTTGATCACTGCTGCTTTAAATTTTAATTTTTGGAAATTACCTTCAATAACTTTCTTATTAAATCAGATAAAACGATAATTTATAATTATTTAATGTTTTTACAGCATCCTTCCAAATTAATTCGCACGTATAATATTTAATATTCCACGATGGAGAATTGTAGAGGCGATGGTTTTGTTCACTATGGGTCTGGGTCGCAGTGGGTCCCTCCCAGTCTGCGCAGATAAAATATCACGCTCTCTTCCTCGCGCGCACTTGAAAGAAAAACAAAAGGGACTCGCAGTGGAATTAGATAATCATCAAGAATTTCTTGATCTATTTAGCAGGTAGATACTTTTGTCTGATGTAGAGATCGTAGACGAAAATAAAATTAATCTGTAAAATCAGAGCGCTCGCATGAGGTGTATTATATAATAATAATTCTTTTATTAAACGCGTTTGCGTACAACATGCACTGCTAGAGCAGCACTACAAAAAGAACGTTCATACACCAAGCACAAGCAGACACTGGGACTGAATTAAATTTTTTACAAAGATAATCACTAAGAAAAGTATTAAAGCTCCGCCAGTTTGTATTATAATATGTTATTTTTTGGGCAAAGAGTTTTTTTAATTTTGGGTCCCGCGGTTGAACAAAGACGTAGCGTGGTTGGCCAAATTTTCAACGCGTTTAACCAATCGGGTCAACGATAGTTATAAAATTCAATTTCGCCAACTTCTGTAGATAATTCTGAAATTATTGAAAAAGTTAATTTTGCTAGCAAAGAGAAATTTTTAACTAAAGGCAATTTGAAATACATTATATTTTATTATTTTTTAGTTTAAATCCTTTTTTTGTGTGATATTAATAGACATAAGTAAAATTTCTCGTTGCATTTACACTCGATTAAGTTGGTGCCCTTGGAATTGTTGATGATGGCTCGCGAATCGTAGATGAAACGCGCATGGTGCACGTTTGGCGACTGTTTTGCTAGAGAATACCCACTATCCTGAAGATTTTGAGCCTCTAATTTTGTAATTATCTTCAGACAGGTAGTTTTAATACGCTCCCTGAAGTACTAGGTGCACTTAGAGTCATTACAGGGGTTAAGTTCTCCGGACAAGTACAGTGAATATAGTCATTTTTTCCTTGCATGTTGTAACCGGTAAGTGACAATTTATTACCAAAATAAAAATATCAAGTTACAAGATTTTTTCACAAGACGTCGAAAAATATTTTATACCCCTTACTCATATGTAAATTAAGTGTCTCTCTTTGATTAAAGCTCTGAAGAAATGCCAGTCGACGAAGAGGAAAACGAGAACAATGATGAAAGTCCACCTGTGAACCAACGTGTCAACAACGGTCCTTTCATAAGTGACGACGAGGGGCCTGAGGATGGAAATGCAGATGATGACGCAGACGATAATGCTGCGCAGGATGATGACATGGAGGTTCCATCCGAGGATGAAGAGGAGGCTAGAAGTGACCTGACCCAATTGATTCGTCAGTGGGAAAACGAACATCAGGCTAATGGATACGATCCTGAGCCCATAATCAAGAAGTCTGAGGCTATTTTTTGTAGATCTTGAAATTTTTAAAATTAATTTATAATTTACTTATAGAATGGCTGAATTGATTGAGAGAGAAGTTGAGGCGTACCAAAAAATGGATCCCGACCCATTTGACGAGCGGCCCCCGTCAAAAATAAGGAATGGTCTTAACTCTGCTTACAAAATTTTATTTAGAAGGGACTCGCTCATTCACAAGGTGAGTCGAACTTGAATTAATGAAAAGTAGATCTGCAATTTAATTTTAATAGTTGGTCAATGACTACCTGAGGGAAACATACTGGAGCAACCAGAATATGGGCTCCAGAAATGACCAGAGAACTTACAACTTGAATGTGGCTGCGTGTCGACTTCTCCTGGGAATACTGCCTGGTTTGCAGTATGATTTTGTATTCAAGGTAAAATTGTGATGTTTTGCTTTTGTAATGCGTAGCACATAATTTTTATTTTTCCCCGCAGTTTGATACAATATCTCCAGTGCCAACATTCATTAAGTGGGCTGAAAAGGCCGACGAGCCACTTCGAAGCTACGCAACTGGGCTACTTGGAGCTTCCATGCACATGTCTGATGTTGCTGGTACTTACAGGTGTGTGAAAAATATAAAATCAAGTTAAAATCTGATGTTTAAATAGATAAATTAATAATTTGAATGTTTGAACTTCAGGGAAGAAAATTCTCGTCTAGTTCCTGTTATGATTCGACGTCTGAGATCCCTGCAAGATGAGTACTTCAACAGTCTCAAACCAAAGGAAGATTCAAATGGGCCTAGACCCTTTGCAGATCTTGGAGTTCCAGAATCACCAGACAAACTTTTAGTAGATAAAATTGCCTTGGGTATTTTATAATTCAAAATTGTTTTGTACATATAAACAATTCCCATTACTTTAGAACCAGTTAAACAAAATGGGAGCATATCTCTTCTCTCTCCACCACACATCAGTGAGGCACCTTCACCATCGGAAACACCGCCGTCAACCCCAGTAAAGCCTCATGAACTGGAATCGGGAATTTATCCTCTACCAGACACACCCTCTTCTAAGGCCAACTGTCTTCGAGTGACGCCTGCTAAAGTGTTGGGAACCAGGTTGAGCTCAGAAGGTCTCTTTGGTCTTGGCCGTAGTGTGCCGTCAACGTCTCATTCTGTAAATGAGTGCAGTAACTCCTCTTGGGCGGAAATGGAAACATTTGTCATTGGGTCATTCCAAATGCATCCACCCAACTTGGTGACCAAACAAATCTTAATATTGCGCTACTTGACACCTGTTGGAGAATACATGGAGGTAAGTAATAATATTTAAGTTATTCAATTCGATTCAGTAAAAATTGTTCAATTCAATTTTTATAATAGTACGTTGGACATGCATATGAACAGAATGCATTAGAAATTGTCATGAAGTACATTGATCTAAAGGAGCACCAGAATGCTCGATTGGCGTTTGAAGCACTGAAATATCTGGGCTCTTTAC
The DNA here is from genome assembly GCF_031216515.1 of Neocloeon triangulifer. Taxonomy (NCBI): domain Eukaryota; kingdom Metazoa; phylum Arthropoda; class Insecta; order Ephemeroptera; family Baetidae; genus Neocloeon; species Neocloeon triangulifer. Next base: position 10,079,256 of record NW_026775554.1, on the reverse strand, counting down.
TTTGCCATAAGAAATTTGCAACCGAGTTCACCAACACTCAAAAGCTTCACTTCATGCAGGTAATAAATCTATAAATAGGAATGACAATCAAATAGCTAATAAGGCTATTTCAGTCTCTGATGGATATTCGGAGACCAAGTCTGGCAGCGTGTGGTGTTGCCCTGTGCCTTTACCACTTGGCATACTGTGAGGAAATAATGGAAAGAGTTTGCCAACTGCCGTTCACTATGATCCAGAAAATTATTAAGTAATTCAAATTGCTAAATATATCCTTCTTATTGTTAGTGACTTTTTAATTTATTTTTTCTTCAGATATGCATTATGGCTCTTGGAGTGCTCACACAATTCAAGCAGGTGTCATGCTGTTATGTTCTTCTACCTGGCTTTTCCATTTCAAATCATTCTTGAGGAATTTGATGCGCAGGATGGACTTCGTAGAGTGTTCAATGTTGTATGTAACTTTTGTTTTAAGCTCTAGCTGAATTTTTAACCAACAAAAATTGTAGGTCAGTACAATGGAGCTACTCAATTCTGATGATATGGGAATAGCAATGGATGACGAAGAGCACCACTCGGCCAGACAAACCATCAGACACGTTTTTGGTTGCTTGAAGAGATACTTTGAGACACATCTAGTTCTTAGGGCTCGTCAAGTAAAGAGAATCAATGCGTCAGGTAATTTTAGCATTTCATACTAGATAACTAGATTTATTTATTATTATTACTTTTTTTTGTAAACAGGCCAAACATTTCGAGCGAACACATCACCTTTTAAACTAATCAAACCAACGGTTTCTGAGATACAAGAGTATGTCAAAGTTTTGATGCAAGCCATGCATATACACGCAAAATGGACACCTGTTGACAAGTTCTTGGACCTTGGCGGAGTTGCACTTCTGCTTAAGGTTATTGCTTACACCTATGAGTGGAATTTTTCTGGACGGTAATTTAGATCTTGCAAGTGAAATTTGAATTATACATGATTTTTTCCAAAGAGGGGAGACTGTAAGGAATGCTCTCGACGTATTGGCGGTCTGTACTGTTATCTCGAGAGTCCAACTGCAGCTTTGTGAGAAAGTTGAGCTTCCTAGAGACTCAATTTCGTCCATGGGCATGAAACTCATTTTAGGAGCAGCAGAAGGTGAAATTGTGAATGACGCAGACGTCCAAAGGGCTGCACTCTATGTAATTTGCAACTGCGTTTGTGCGCCTATGCACAGATTAGGTCCATATAATAAGTAAGGAGGATATTTATTTTAATTTAATCCAGAATTAATTTACGTCTATTAACAGATTCACTGGAGGGGGGACAAGGAGAGGTCAATTGATGGAGGCAAGTGAAGATGTGCTCTCGAAAATGTGGGAATCCGTCAGGACAAATAATGGTATCATGGTGCTGCTGCAACTTCTGTCAGGAAAAGGGAGATTGACTGATGCTGATTCTCTGAGGATGCTTGCTGGCCAAGCGCTGGCTGGTCTTGCAAGGAGTGAAACTATAAAGCAAATAATTAGCAATCTTCCACTTTTGACAAATGGCCAACTCCAAAGTAATTTATCATAATGTTCTCTAGTCCTTTAGTCATAAATTTTTTTTCAGTTCTTATGAAGGATCCTATCCTTCAAGATAGAAGGCAAGAGCACGTTTTATTTCAAAAGTATGCTTTACAATTGCTTGAACGTGTTTCTGGGAAGCCAAGCAGCACAGAATTATCTGTTGCCAACATCCACAAAGTAAATCTAAAAAATAAAATATTGAATATTTTCATAAAAAGTTTTTGTGCAGGCAAGTGTTGTCGCGCAAACTAGAATTGAGTATAATAGAGAAGAGTTGAATCAGCTTATGTACCAAGACTTGATGAAGCAAGGGCTAACAAAAACAGCCAACATGCTTCGTATCGAAGCAAAATTACCAGATCCTAATTTAGCTACTCCCTCCACTTCTCGAGTTGTGCCTGCTAGTATTTTGACTCCATCAGCAGCTTTGAGACAAACAAGTGGGACACAAGCATGGGTAATATGCAAGCATTATTTCTTTTTATGTTTATAATTTTTGGGTTTTAGTCTCGGGTTGTAGGCTCATCTCCAGTGACATCTAGAAATACTACGCAGTCCCAAATTGACGTAAAAGAGGGTGAACAAATAACACCATTCAAGCTCTCCCAGCACTCTACCAGGTAAGGTTAAATTGGTCAATCCGTATAATTTATATTAATTTTAATTGTCGTAGGAAGGAGATGATTACCTTTGAGCATGTCACAGAGAGGGATCTTTATGAACAATCCCTAGAGCCGCCATGTCTAACGTTAGACGGAATAATCAAAGAGTTCTTGAAAAACCAACATGCACTCTGCAAGGATCCCGTTGCAACTTGTCCTAGATTTGACTTATTCAAGTAATGCTCAAATGGCTCAAACTTATTTTTAAATTCTGCTTTTATTACTTAAAACTTTAGGCCCCACAAATGTCCTGACCATCGTGGAATGGCCAAACTAGACAATAATTTTGCAGTGCGCTTCACAAAGAAAAGCACCTGGCCTCAATTTGGTGGTTCTGACTCGGCAAGACTAAACCGGAAGCTAATCCACTCAAAGTTTTGCCAGACAAAGTTTTTCAAACCTGGGAATGATGAAAGTTTTTACACATGTGTTGCATTTTCGGTGAGTATATTTTGTGAATCATCTTAAAAAATACTGAATTTTTTTTCAGCACTGCAACTCCATGCTCTACATTGGTACCTACGAGGGTGATGTCAGACCTGTCAACCTAGTATTAGGAGCTGTAAGTAAATTTATAATTTATGCCATTTGAAACTTGATATTATAGCACCAATAATTACGAATGAAATTTATATGAATGCAAATTTAGGAAGAGGAAATGCTGGTACAATGCCATGATTCTTACATTTCTCGGATTGAGCTGAGCCCTTGTGACAAACTGATGCTCACTTCGTGCACATGGCACAGACCTTTGTCTTGCATGTTCCAATACCAAATTAACAGTTGGAATAAAGTTTTATCCTTCAATGAAGATAGTCATGTCGAGTTCAGCAGAACTGCGCCGTACAACAGAATCATTGGCACAAAAATGGAATGTGCAAGAGTAAGTTAAAGTCTTTTTTTCTATCAAATGTACTAAATTTTTATTCAAATTTAGATTTATGACGTTGGGACTGGCAAGAAAATCTTGACTCTCAAACCAAACATGTCTAACAACTATACGAAAAACAGAGCAACGTTTTCACCAACTGACGAGCTGGTTTTGTCAGATGGTGTCTTGTGGGACGTCGGCTCTGGAAAGTCCATCCACAAGTTCGACAAATTGAATCAAACCTCGTCGGGTGTCTTCCATCCAAATGGCCTTGAGGTAAAAATAAATTATTAGTGATAATTAAGTGTCAATAAAATTTTAAATATCTTAAGATTCTGTCCAATACGGAAGTTTGGGACTTAAGAACTTTCCATCTGTTGCGAACTCTCCCTGCCCTTGACAAGTGTGACCTCCACTTCAACAAGACTGCTGATGTTATCTACAGTGTGAGTGTCGAATTCCAGAAAGAAGCCGAGGTTATATACGAGTCTTCCTACCAGACAACAGATGCTACTAATTATGCCAGTATTGGTATGTCCACCTTGATACAAATGTTTTGAAGTTGAAAATATCTTTTTAAATTTTCAGCCACTATTGATGTGAAACGAAACATCTATGATTTGGCTCTGGCTGACAATGGGTACCAACTTGCTCTGGTGGAAAACCAAGGCCAGTTTGAATCTGTCAATGAGTCATCTGTTAGAATCTATGACATTGGCCGCCACAGACAAGATGATGATGAGGTAAATAATATTCAAAAAGCTATATTAAATTTATTTTTTAATGAATTAAAATTTTAGGAGGCTGTTGATGACGAGGAGCCGATGGACGAAGACGACAACCAGTCGTCGTCATCTTCCTTGTCATCGGATTCGTCAGATCTTAGCAGTGATGATATCAATGATGGTGGCGACAATGATGACAATGACAACCAAGAGAACAATGCAATAGCAGCGGCAAGAGGTTAAGTTTTTATTATTTGATCATTCATATTTGTACTCATAAGTAAGCAGATATTGCTGCAGGTCTGGCTCAAATAATCAGGCAGCAAAATAGGCGCAATCGGCAACAAGACCAAGAATCTAATGATAGCAATAGCTTTGATGACTCTAATGATGAGGACTCTTCCGGCAGTTGGAGTGATAGTGGAAGTGAAGCAAGTTGGGTTACTACCTCTTCTGTTTCTCAGAACAGTGGCCGCAGCAACAGGAGGCACTAATTTGTCATAGATCAACTTTTTAAGTTGGCGATATTTGGTCTGAACTGATAATAATTCAGAAGAGCCATGCACAGAATTATTCAAACTACAGTGCTTTTTACCTATACAATGATTGTAAGTTTTATTCATTGTCCTGAAAATTCTGTAAATATTTTGTATTCTGAGATCCTATATATAAATTGCATTTTTGCTGTGAATTATATTTGATCAACAACTTTAATTGAAGCAAATTATCAATTGCTAATAGATTCATCTACTTTAAATATTGTGTCTGAATGAAAATTTTGGAATTGATGATCAACAAAATTTATTATTAAAAAAAAATAATAATCAATGACACAATATGTCGTGTCACCTCGCCTCTAGATTTTTTTGATAATTATATACTTAGCTAAGCTTTGGGTGCGTCCAGGAAAGATTTGAGGGTAAATGTTAAAAATTTTTCTTGAAAACATGCCATTCCAATTTTCAAGTATGTTGTTGGGGTGGTCAAGAGGCCTCGCTCACCAAATTTTCAAGTCAAAATAAGGGGTGCTTTTCCGGGAAATCAGATTTTTCCAAAAACAAAAAATATGGAATATCTTTGCTCCTGTTGAGAAATTATTAATGATCTTTTCATTTCCAGACGTAACTTTTTACGCCCGACAACTTTTCTGTTGACAACTTTTGCGTAGGTCAAAGGTCAAGGTCACTAAATTGCAAATTTCACTTTCTGACGCAATTTTCGCAAAGAAGCACCCCTCAGAAATTTTTTGCAGTATAAGAAAAAATGTAGCCCCAAGTGTGTAGAACAACATACTTGATTTCCAGAATGGCATTATTTTTAGTTTTTTAATTGATTTTAAATGAATATTAAAAAACAGTGAAAAATCGCTTTTCCGCAATAGAAAGTAATTTTAAAACAGCGATAACTCATTTTCTGTTAGAGATACGCAAAAATGTTATAGAACAAAAAGGATTTGTTTTGACTTCTTGCATCCAGCCATGTACTGTTTATACAGGTCAGGTCACTTGGGGTCATTGACCTCGGTGACCTGTGACCTTTAAGAGCAGTTTACTGAATATTTGGCACATAGTTAGGAAGAACTATTTTATGGAATGGTTTTAATAAGCTCATTTCCCACAAATTATTTTTTGAGGTCACAGGTCACCGAGGTCAATGACCCCAAGTGACCTGACCTGTATAAACAGTACATGGCTGGATGCAAAAAGTCAAAACAAATCCTTTTTGTTCTATAACATTTTTGCGTATCTCTAACAGAAAATGAGTTATCGCTGTTTTAAAATTACTTTCTATTGCGGAAAAGCGATTTTTCACTGTTTTTTAATATTCATTTAAAATTAATTAAAAAGCTAAAAATAATGCCATTCTGGAAATCAAGGATGTTGTTCTACACACTTGGGGCTACATTTTTTCCTATACTGCGAAAAATTTCTGAGGGGTGCTTCTTTGCGAAAATTGCGTCAGAAAGTGAAATTTGCAATTTAGTGACCTTGACCTTTGACCTACGCAAAAGTTGTCAACAGAAAAGTTGTCGGGCGTAAAAAGTTACGTCTGGAAGTGAAAAGATCATTAATAATTTCTCAACAGGAGCAAAGATATTCCATATTTTTTGTTTTTGGAAAAATCTGATTTCCCGGAAAAGCACCCCTTATTTTGACTTGAAAATTTGGTGAGCGAGGCCTCTTGACCACCCCAACAACATACTTGAAAATTGGAATGGCATGTTTTCAAGAAAAATTTTTAACAGTTACCCTCAAATCTTTCCTGGACGCACCCCTTTACCAAATTTTTCTACTGTAGCAATGTGTGCTAATTTTACTCTGAAAGGGTATCTTTCTTTTTTTTATTTATCATTTAGAATTGCTGAGGAAATTAATTTTATACTCTCAGCCTATCTAGTAATTCAGCGGGCAAATTTTTGAAATCTGTTAGTTCCAAGCGCCACCACCAAAACATATGACTTCTGCGAGGTGTCGGAAAACAAGTCCTTGCCCTGAAACCAAACCAAACTTCTGATTTTCGGCCAGAGACGGTCACTAGCAGAGCCGCAACAATGAACTACAAGTACTATGACACTCCGCAGGGCAAGGACTGTGACAAGAAGCTGCTCTTCTCCACCAAATATGCAGCTGCCGCCTCAGCGGTGTACACCTTCTACGATGTGCTCTTCATCTCCGATATCAAAGGCTATGGACCTACGATGGCCAGGTTCGCATTCAATGCCTTTCCCTTCGTTGGTGGTGCCGCTGCCTTCACAGCTGTGACCTGTTTGTCGGCGAACGTGCGCAATAAGGACGACTACTGGAACTATGTCCTTGGTGGCTTCTCGGCTGGAGGAGTCATGGGCGCTTGGAGGCAGAAGGTTGCTGTTGGATTGGGCTCCGGTGCCCTCCTCTGCCTTGCAGGGCTGGTGCTGCACACATCAGTTGTTGAGGGATGGGATTTCTTCCCCAAGAACCCAGCCCCTCCAATGGTGTCATCTGATCCCACCGACTTTAAGAACGACTATTCCTTTATCAAGAACGATGGGAAGAGAAATTGGGTGAAGCAGTAGAAGCCTTCCGTTTGAATGATAAATTATGTAGATGTAAATATGATTGAAGTAAAAAAAAATCTGTTAAGGAAATTAAACATTATTTATCTTTAATTTACATTCTGAATCACATTCTTTTCATAAAAATATTAACTGCTTTAGGAATATGTTAACAGAGAACTTAAATTATCTTATTTCGACAGGAGAATAAGGTCTTTAAGTATTGATTCTTAAGTACACTGTTCCTGCTTTTCGCCTGTAATTCAAAACAATTTAAAAAAAAATTAATTTAATTATGTTCATAACAATCAATTATTGTAGAAAGAACAATTCAATATGCACCATTATTAATATATTATATTAGTTTTTACTTTTACATACCATTTTGAGGAACGGCGTGTTTTTCGGTCAGTTCCCTTGCCTTCTTATCAAACTCAACCTTGTTGAGCATGTATTCCTGGGCCTATAAAAAAGGTAATTAATAACAGGTAAAATATCAGCGTTTAGCAATTTGCATGTTAAAAAAAACATTAATTGCCTTATAAGAGCAAATCTGACAAAGAATCTAAAATTTTTCTGTCAGAGTACAATCTACAGTAATTTTTAATTGTCAGCTCTAAAACATATAAAGAATATTTATTTTTTGAATTTAAAATATTTGAAAAATTGACTGCTACTTACAATGTCTGGCATGAGACTATCATTAGGATTGGCATGTTGGAGCAGCTGCCTGATTTCAAAAATCAAATCAACGAGCAATATCGAAGGACTCCAATCACCTACTGGTGGAGGTTTCAAGCTCTTCAGACAAATTCTGCCAGCAGAATCAACGTTGGGATGATAAATTGGCGTAGTGAATCGTACAATCGGCACACCAAGAGGATAGCTGAAAAATTAAGTTATTAATAAGTTGTTCATAATAAAATCATCATGGAAAATGATTTTTATAATTTTAAAGCATTTAGCTTAGCATACTTCTCAGGTATCTTGATTTCCAACTTAAACACTCCACTTTCAAAAGGAGTACCTTCGATCCCAGTAATACCTGAAATGCATAGATAGTTTTTGTATTAAAAATATTAAATGATCCAATTATCAATAATTGTTGAGTTAATTTAATTTTTTTAAATAAAAATTTTTAAATTCGTTATAAACAAAAAATTGTATCTCAACTCACTAGCTTCAAAGTCTTCCATTGAATCACCTACTGGGCTCAAGAAAACGCCAGGACGACTTTTCTTTTTCATCAATTCCATTTCTTTTTTTAGTCTGCTGAGTCTTCTGCTGGCCATGTTTTGAAGGCTAAAAGGCTGGAAATATTATTTTACAGATAAGGAATAAGGAGGTCTTATATTGTTAATAGAAAAACGCAGTGTTTTTTTTTCAAGTGAGATTTCACTAGGAGATTTAAATCTGATTATAATCTGACTGACATAACATAAATTCTAATCTAAAAGTTTATAAAATGTACTGAAAACTGCCTATTGACTTCACCAACGAACTTACATAAAAAATATAGGCACTTTTTGCCGCGGAACAACCAACAAGGGCACAACCAGGCACAACCGCAACATCAGCTTGATCAGCTGCAACGGAGTAGGATGTACGAGAAGGAGTTGCATGGAGGATTTAAAGCTTTTCTATAGCTGCAAGGCCAGGCCACCGCAATACTATCAAACTTTTTCGAGTTTTACTATGAATTGTACCAATTATACTTAAATTATGAATTTTGTTATTTAACATTTAAAATACAAAAATGGAAACAAAGTTCAAATTGGTGCTATCTCCTGTCTGTATACCATGCATCTGTATCTGAAAATTTAAAGTTTAAAAAGGCGCGGGCGTTGGGCACGGGAGACGGAAGTTTTACTATTTTGCCTATTTTGCGATATTTTGCTTTGCCATAACGTGAAATACAAATATGCGTGTGTGGCACATGTATTAATGAATAATGATCCAATTTTATATATAAAACCCGATAAACTTTTAACTTATTATATAAATATTAATTAATACATAATATAATATAATTATCATAACAACTTTAACGGCACTAAACTTTTAAATGCTTTTAATCAGGTTAGTCAATGTTTCCAGATATTATTACTCGCGTCATCACCGTGGCAGCGCCTTGTTTTATGTTTATATCTGGTGCATCTGGTGCTTCGGAACTTCAGATAAAAATGGGTAATTTTTTTACTGTTAATTTTTTTAATCTTATTTTAACATTATTTTTGAGAGAAAAATAAAAATAATCATATTGATATAATGTAATTTTTTTTCAAACATCCTATAAATAATTTTCAGTTTTGAGAATTTTTGCAATTTTGGTTAAGAATCTACACTTTTCCGACTTCTTGAGCTGCATAGTGCATACCATAGTATTATCTATAAATAACTAGAAAGACGTTAGGGGTTGCACTATAGGACTTATCTCTAATAATTATATGAGAGGGTGGCACACGGCAAAGAGAGGAGCAGATGTCGCCTAACAGAGAGGCGGCGGCACGTGCCCGTTGCGGGTCAGGACCAGCACACCTGGAGCTTGTCTCAAAGCACTCGCGATATCAGCAGAGCTAAAACAAGCGGGCACGCTCGCAGGAAAGCGAGAAGCGAAAACGGCGGCAGCTGCAAAAGCTTCCGAATGCGAAGGGGGGTTTTAATCGCGGGAGAGGTAAATCAAGAGTACGCACAACAGTGAGTACCGGCGGCGCGGAAGGAACAAGGATGTTGTAGGGGAATTTAATTTTTTTTGTACTTCCCCTCGACCAGAGCTGCATAGTATACTACGCGGTCACTGGAAACGTTAGCCTCTCTTGCTCGCTCGGAGACTCGAATGCGCGAAAAGGTGTGAAAATATGGCCATCGGAAGTCCTCAGGGGCTGCTGCAGAAGGAGCCTCGGACGCCGCCGCGGCCGTCGTCCAACTCGATCCGCTTTTCCCGCATCCACCCTGCACCGCCTCCGCTGCCCCCGAGACCGTTGTACTACACGCCGCGAAAGCTGCAGATCCCGACGCCGCTGCTGCCGTCGGCGTCCTGCAGCCCGCCGCCCACACCCTCCAAAAGGAGGGCCTCCTGGATTTTGACTTCGGCAGAGCCCGTGCAGTCGCCCGACTCGGCCCTCAACGCCGCCAGTGTGGTCATGCTCACCTGTGGCACCATCCTCATGTTCCTCTGCTTCTTGGGTATCGCAGAGGTAATTATTCTCCCAAATTCTGCGCACACTTTTTACTGTTTCAGTTTTAAAATTATATTCATTGATAAGTGTTTAAATTAAATGAAAAACAATGTATCAGTGAGTTGAACTAATTGTAAGTTAAAAATTCAGAATTTTTTAATTAAAAAAGGAAAATTGCATTATAATTATCGGAATACAAAAGCACTTTTTGGTTAATTGTACATTTATGTATGATTGATTTTTAAATGTTTTTTTCCTCAAAAGTTTCCTTCAAAACTTAATCAACACCGGCTATACAGCGTCCTTTTAACAACAACGCAGAACGAGGGGTTCTGCGGTCACGCTTCATGGCTGCACTAATGCCTTTTACAATTCTAGAAGCCTCCTCTTTTTTATATTTAAATTAAGCTTCTTACAGTTTGCATTTGTTATATAAAAATAATAGCAACTCAAGCTTGCTGTGTTATTTGAATTTAAATAAAAACCTTAAATTTGGAATAATTATTTCAAAATTATTAAAAAAGTGGCACTCGATAAAATAATCAATAATTCTAGAAATTTTTTTTGATAAATTCTGTTTAATAATGGTTTAGAAATATTTTGAAACTTTTAAAATAAAACTGCCTTGATCTCGAGTAAGTATGCAACACGCAGGTCATCAGCGCTTGACAAATTGCAGCAATGCGTTTGCATGCATGGGCTTATTTAATTGATTTGTGGAAGCTAATATGGTTACGTGGATATTATTTTTTGAGAAATTTATGCTTATATTAAATATTATGTTGACTTTTTTATGGCTAGGTAATTTATTTTACAAATTTAAATATTAGAAGAATTTCCGAGTGAGATTGAGGGGGTATTGGACAAAAAAATTACCCAATCTTCATAACATTATAATACATATATGTCAAAGCTGGTGTCCAGAGGGGCCTCCTTGCCAATTTTGAGACCTCAATCCAAAATTTTGGGGCGTGAAAAATAACCAGAGAGCTTTTTATTCAATTTTTTTTCTATAATACTTTGAAGAATCTTTATATTATTTTTTATTTGTTAATAAAATGTTAATTTAGTTATTCACTTTTGATTTCAGAGTGGTCGTCTGTATTACCTGGACTCGAGTCTGATTTGCGGCGCAACATATTTAATAATAGGCCTGTTGGGAATGCGGACTCGTTACTGGACCACTATGCCAAACAGAAATTTTGTCTCAGGTAAATGCGAAACCACCATCATGCTGGCGGCAGAATCGCTAATTAAACCGTCTCCAATAATTCATTGTCTGCAGGTTACATCGTGCTGGCCATTCTGAGTTTTTTGATAACGGCTGACATTTTGGCCATGCTGGTAGTGCGGGGCAGCAAGGCAGGTGGCAACTCGGTGACCGACATGCTTGGCGGCGCCGCCTGCGGAATCGCCCTTCTCACGGTCGTGGTGGCCTTCATCGGCCTTTGCACCACGAGGTGCTGCAGGCTTTCCCCGCCGGACAACAGAATCGGCCACTGTGCCGAGGGACTCACATTGTGAATAGCATCAAAAAGTCATTTTTAAAGTTAAGAGACGTTTTTAGTGTTAAAGTGCCTTCTTGTAAATTGCTAGATCTTATTCATATGAATCTATTTTCAATAATAAAGACCTAAAAAACATACTAAAATTTATTAAATTTTTCTTCGTAAATCCACTCATATTATTTGCAGCAAATACAAAAGTTATCAATAAATACAACAATCCCAATAAATTTAAGAGCTCATTTGTCTTTTAACAGAAGCGTAGATAATTATATATATATTTTTTTTTATAAAAATGATAAACCAGATTTATAATTGAGGGGTATCGTGGAAATTAACTGTTTTGAAACTAGCAAAGTAGTTCAGAAATATTGCACCAATTATATAACGCAGGCAATCATATTGCGCAATCTTGACGCGCTATGAGAATAGTGTGTCACCTCACCATTACTTGACATATTTAGACCGTGATCAAGGGTTTTTAATAACCTAAAATTGTACAAGCTAATGAAAAAAATGCTCCCGATTATGTTAACTGGGTGAATGTATCACCAGTAAATTGATAGTGATAAAATTATAAATAATTTTAGAGATTAGGGTAAAATAAACATTTATATTTGTTCCTGTGCGACTTCCTTATTGCCAAAAAAGGAAATAATCTTTATTTTGTCTGCAAAAGTAGCCGTTATGGAAACGAATCGTAAAATTTGTATGAGTCCATTCATTTGAATGCGCAGCCAAGGTAGCATATTTGTGCTCACTTCATGTGTGCAAAAATCGGGAACTGCGTAAGCAATTTTACACGTCTTCTTGCCAAAGTAAATGGGCTTTCGTGAAGCAAGTGCACATTACTCTGCACTTAATGACCTTTGGCTGTTCATTAGAGCGTCGCGACAAGATTTTTGAAGCAGAACTAGCATGCGACATTACCGCTTCTCCATCCTACCAACACTATTTTTCCCTCAAAACTTTGACATTCCGCTGTTTCATTCGCATCAGAACCATTTCATTGTGCTAGCGGGATACACGTCCTCAAGAAGGTAGGCAAAGCTTTATTCAAACTTTTAAGCAACAAAGGATAAGACAAGTAGTTCCTTTTTAAGTAAAAATAAATTTATTGTAAAATCATAGTTTAATTTTCAGCTAAATTTTATTTATTTTTAAATTATTCCTATTATATTTTGACTGGATGAATAGTTTCATTTTTATTTCTAGAATAATTATAAGAATTATTTTCCGTTGATTTATTTTATTTATAAAGAAATTGAATTATTTATGTTTCTACTCAAGCGGAAGCTATGAAGGTGAGATGGACACTGTGGTTGTTCCTTATTACCCACGCCTGGGCACGAGGAGGTCACTTTCGGGCCGAGATGAAAAATGCTCTATTAAATAGCGACCTGATGCCACCAAGTCTTCTGATCCAACAAACTCGAAGCTCAAACCCTGACATGGCCTACCTGGCCTCTGCAGTAAACGCGTCAACCGTTTCAGGAGCTTTGAACACCATGAGATTTCACAGGTAAGTCTGCTTATATTTAAAAAATTCATTATATAAATGCGGGAATTTTGCAGGAAAATGATGAACGAGTATCTTTGTCGTGGCTACATGGCTCAGGACATACTCGACCAGTTGCAAAAGGACGCAAATGAGGGAGTTGAGATCGAGCAGGAGGACCGCCCTCCAAAGGATAAGTTGCAGAGGAGAGGAGGACAAAGAAAGACCACCAAGCCCAATCCACTGCTCAAAGACGAAGGTTCCTCCAATTACAAAGATTGGCTTTCTAGGCAAGCAGCATTTTATAATTTTTTAAGTTAATAAATATACTAGACAATAGATTGAGATTATTGCTTAAATGAACATATTCAAAATTAATAATATAACAACCCAAATTTGATGCATAAATTTGTAGGAGCGCGGTTCTTGAGGACATTTATCGGCGATATGAACACTTGTCTGACGACGAGGAAGAAGAATTTGATCAGAGAGACAGAAGCATGGTTGATAGGGATGACGATTATGATGCGGAGGTGAGTTTGATAACGACACAATTTTGAAAGCTTTTGCAATAATTTGCGGCACAACTGTAGCAGATTATTGTGTGACGTAAACTGACTCTTTTAAGTTGACTTTTTGTTTGTGACTCGCTGAAGGACGACAGTTTTAAAATTTGCAATTTTCTTGGTCAAGCTGTCAAAATATTTTAATGGTCCGCTTTTTTGTAATAATATAATAATTCAAGTAATCATCAGCGTCATTCAAATGGATAAGTTTTCAGTTTTCTTCAAAATCTTTCAATCTGAAATTGAGCTCTGAACTTGAAAAAATCTGTCATACTGATACCTCCCTTTATAAGAATTAAAAATACCGAAGATTTTTTTAAGATGGTCATGATTAAATTTTGGTGACGGTGAAAAGTCTTGGTCCAAATTTTGCACTAGATTTTAAGAAATCCCCAATTTCGCAAGTTCGCTGAACGAGAGTAACTTTAAAAAAATCGGGCGGTGATTTTGTACGGTGTTCAGCGTTCTTTGTGACACACTGCACGTTGGCGCAGGTGACGGGTTGGGCATTAGAACAACCTCAACTTCAAACGAGGAATCCTCACGGGGCCAAGCAGGACCATCACACAAGACAAAACTACGACGAAGACGAACGCGACTTTGCCGACGAAAATTGGGACAACAGCAATCCCCACCAGGTGGCTGATTGGGAGTCGTCCGGACATGGACATGTGAGCGGAGGTAGCAGCGCTGGCAGCGGCTTGCAGCTTGGTATCGGAGATATGTACGATGTGGCGCTCACCGCAATTGCCATCCTAGCATTCGGAATATTCATACTGAACGTTTTCCTAGGAATATTACTTCCAGTGAGTAAAAATTTATTTTTAATTTCAAAATCTCACCAGTAAAAAAGGCAATCTGGAACATTTTGAAATAAAATTATAAACTTACAAATATAATTTACAAACGTATTTAAGACAAAAGCTCTTATTGGTTTAATTTAATTAAAAAAATTAAAAATTTAATTTTATATTTTTTGTCTTTGTATTATTCTACTTGTTAAGTTTCAAAATGATTTTGTTTCAGACTTCCTCTACAAGAACGGTGGTCATCTCCAACTTGACCCTGCCTTTCAGAAATCGAGAAGGAGAATCGGAAATACCCTTGGCTAAACTAAACGACGACGAGGACAAAACTCACGAGAGAATAGCGCGAGCCATTTCCGAAGAACCAGAGGAGTCGGAGGAGGGTGCGGCGAGACTGGTGCTTATCACCATAAAGGCTGCTCTTCGCGGTAATCCAAAGTGCCTCCAGTCTGCTCTGTGCGTAGGGAACAAAGTGGCAAGAAAATTGGAGGGTGCAGCAAAGCTGTGGGTTCCGGTTTGGAGGTAATTTCCAAATATACGAAATTTGGCGATTGAAATAAAAACACTGCTTTCAGTCTTGGCATGAGTTGGCTTGGAAGAAGAGGCGGAGGAAGTGAAACGCTTGGCAAATCTGTTTTATACGCCAGAGCGCTAGAAAATTTGCGCGCCTCAACGCTTGGATTGGCAGGAGTTAAATGCGGAGAAATTTTCCCACCATGTTAATGTAAAACTTGTAAAATTTAAAAATTAACAATTAGTATCTAAAAGAAGCAATCAAAAAATAATGTAAATTTGCGTGGACGACTGCAATAATTTTAATAGGCCTTAGTGTAGAAAATTTTACTTGCTGCTGCCCTGGCTGCTTTTCGGTTTGATGTAGTGGATTTCTCTGGTGATTCGCTCGTACTGGACGAACTTGATGTTGTTCTTATCCAGAATTCCTCTAGTGGCCACGCTGACTGCCGACGCATTGGGGCCCGCTTCGTAGGTGATGATCCTCTGCGCCCCAGCCGGCAATTCGATCATTTGGACGTCTTCGTCCGGATACTCGATGAGAGGTTCGGCAATGGTCAATTTTCGCGCTTCCTCTATTTGAGGCCGAGAAGCAGTTGCAGAAGTAAGAGGCTGCAATGGAGCCGGCTGCGAATGAATGGGAGCCGGCGCAGCAGGAACTTCCTCTACGTAGAAATCGGCAGGGACAGTCGACGGTGGTTTGGTCAAGTCATTCAGCATGTCGTAGGCGTCAAACAGGTTGCGGAATAAAACTTCTTCCGGCGCCACGACCTGCAGTTGTGGTTTTTGGTAAAATTTAGAAAAGCATCTCATCATTGTTAACATCAGCACAGTTATATTGTAATTTAATTTTAAAAATTAAAAAAAAAAATTAAAGTTGTCCAATTAAAAAAATTAAAACTGAAATTAAAAGTTAAATACAAAAGATACTGACTGGTTTCTTTTTGCAACCCTTCAAGTCGGAGTAATCAGGAAATCCATTGAGTTTGCTCCTGTAGAGCATGCGGACGGTGTTCCTCCTAATATCATTAGGGTCAATTTGCGTTGGCTTCTGTTTGGTTGCAAGTTGGGCGGCTGCTGCGATGGCTACATAGCCAGAATCAGCGTCCGAACTGGGCAGAGGGATGTCCGACTTGACAATGGCCTGTTTTAGTTCAAAGGGCTGCAGGTTGTATGCCTGGAGAAGTCTAGTGCTGAGGGCAGTAGTGTCCGTTAGGTCGTTGGTGTTGAACTGAGTGATGGTGGTTTTGCCGTCGTTGTAGCAACAGATCCAGCGGGTGCCATTGTTGAGCACCAGAAAAAGGTGCGGCCTTCGACCGACCTAGATGAAATTTTAAAAAAAGCTAGGAAAGGCTTGGGGTGGATTGCAAAGGCAATACCTTCCACTTTGCTGGCGGGGCGTCTAAGCAGAAGGCCTTGATTCTGGAGCTCTTTGTAATAAGCTGGCAGACTCTGACCATCTGGTCAAGGGTCATGGGTTTCCCACTCAAGATGGGGCCAATGTCGTCGGCAATTAAGCTGCTCGCTTTTCTCTTGCCTTTCTTTCCTCTCGCCATGTGTTATTAAAATCTTATCAAAAATATTTTTAAAAAAGGTCAAAATTTTTAAAGCTTCTTCTAACAATGCTGTTAAAATTCCTATTGTTGAATTTATAAACAGAAAAATAAAGTACCATCAACAATCAGATTAAATAATAATCACAAGGCCATTGTCAAAATTTTGTATACATAAAAATAGAATAGTTTTTTTTTTAAATAACATCCACAATTTTTGTTGTTGTTGTAGTTTTTTCATTTTCTAACAAAGGAAGAATAAAGAAATAAATACAAAACCATATTGATCAAGCTCAAGGAATGAAAATGCGCGATTTGATCAATTTTAACCGCTATAAAAAAGTCATGCTTCAAAGTAAAGAAATTTTAGACGAGTGTCATTTGCCTCTATGGAAAGGTCTTGCGTGGCTCAGTCAATTTAAAGGGCGATTTTGATAATTATTTCAAGCAGCAAAATAGCGGACCGGCGTGCGCGATAAGTTTCAAGAGCGACTTGCACTGGTGCTCACTTGGCGTGTCAACTCAGTTTCTCGAACCTTTAGTTGTCACTTCCAAAATGTTCTTTGCCACACGCACTTTGCGGAGTACTTTCGCTCAATGATGTCTTGTTGGATATTTTTTAAATTCGTCGGTAAGGTTTATATATTTTTTGTTTGATTTAATATTTTCTTCAGTTTTATCCATTCCTCTAAATGGACTTGTCCGAGGTAGTGGAGACGTTTGGACTGGGGTTTCTTATGTGCCGATCAAAGCGAGTAGCCTACCGGAAAAAACGGATTGGCAAAATTTTCCAAGTGATTTCAATGCCACTAACGCTACTAAGGTGGAGAACAAAACTTTGGTGGAGACGCACAAGAAGTTACAAAGGATCGCGAACATAACCATCGCCCAGTTCATCAACAACCACACAAGAAGAAATTTATCATTTAGTGAGCTAATGGAACTGAAGGAACTGGGCGACTCCCTGATGGATCCCAACTTTATGATCTCTAATTTTTTCAAAAAATCAAATTCGCACCTAATCACGCTTCCGTCAACTACAATGATGAACCTAGCAAGCGCAATATTGAAGAGCGACTTCATGCCTATGTCCATAATACAACGGAAAAAGCCGCAAGCGCCCAAGGATCAAAACAACAAAAATGAAACAATGTCTGAAAACAAGAACAAAACCGAGTTGGCGCTTACAAACGCCACAATGGACGAAGCACTATCGACTATGACTTTCCACAGGTAAACTTTCATTTATATGATTTTTATATATTACTGAAAAATTAATATTTCAGAAAAATGATGAACGAGTTTTTGTGCAAAAATTATATCGCTGAGAGTATTTTGCAAGCATTGGAAAAGGATGCAGCTATATTTGGTGATCACTCTGAGGAATTTTCTGATAGGCTTGGCGAACTCAAACCTGAAACACCAGATCCGCAGGCTGAAATGATCACGGATTTGGGCTCGACTAGATACAAGGATTGGCTGGACAAGTACATATAGTTTTAAGTCAAGATTTAGTTTAAAAATAAATTTTCAGGAGTTCCGAACTTACGGATATTTATAAAAGTATGGGAGGCTTTGATCCAAAACCGTACATAGTGAAAGAAATTAGTCCGAGTGACCTCCCCATGGATGACATTGACCATCACGCAGACAGAAAGAAGGGTGATGACGACGATGATGAGGAAGACGAAGATGAGGACGCAGAAGAGGATGAGGTAAATATTAAAAAATTTTATAGATTTTTTAATTTAATTTTAAACTTATGTCTTCAGGAGGAAAAGAAGCCAAGGAAGAAAATAAAAGTAAAAAAGAAAAAGAACAAGAAGAAAAAGCCCAAGCCAAAACCTGAAGAGGAGGACGATGATGGCATGGTCGAGGAAGAGGAGGAGGAAGAAAGCGACGAAGAAAATGATTCCGGATACAATGTTTACGACACGCACTTGCACAGTGCAAATGAGCAGTTTGAGGTCGTTGACAGCGGCTGGAATATCTTCAAATTTGGATTCATTGACTTCTACGACTCGGCACTGACAGCCCTGGCCTTTTTGACCTTTGGCATTTTCACCCTTCAGGTTTTCATCAACCTGATAACAAACGCAAACGCTCCACGAATGGGAATTTTGGTCAACAACTCAACCGCAGCGGCCCCAGTCAACAAACGAAGAGCCCTAGACTTGGAGCAAATCAACATTATGAGCACAACAGAAAGAATGTACGAGGCCTTTGCAGACAGTCCTCTGGGAGTCTCGACTGGCCAAAATAGATCTCAAAATTTCAAAAGCGACATGGCTAATTTACCAATCAAAAGATTGCCGAAAGTGGAAACCTCAAAAACTTTGAATTTCTCGCATAATCCAACGTTTGAAATCATATTTGGTTTGGACGTAACTCCTAGTGTGGAGCTCGAACCTGACGAGGAGACTGTGGATGATATTAAAAATCAACAGTCTCATGGACCACGCTTCATTTTGCCAGAGGAGGTTGTAGCCAAATTTGCACTGGTAACAATCAGGGCAGCCCTGAAAAAAGACGATCCGCGATGTGTGCGTGCTGCCCTTTGCAGGGCTAATAGAGCCACACTACAATTCGAAGGCCCCCCTAGACTGTGGCTACCAATGTGGAGGTATAAACATTTTGTTATGTAAATTATTCAGCTTAGGAATGCAAATTATTTTAGTGTCGGCATGAGTTGGATGGCTCAGCGAGCAGGCGGAGACCCTGGGAGCCAAGATGTGGTCACGGGAGCTCTTGAGAATTTGAAAGCGTCAGTCTTGGGACTGGCTGGGGTTAAATGCGAAAAGGTGTATCCGCCATGTGAATAACAGAGCTCAACTTTCCATATAAAAATGTAAATATCGTAAATTTTTTTTTAAATCAACAAGTGAATTTTTATTTCCTGGCCGAGAAAAAATTCAAAATCTTTTTTACCACTTTATGTTCAATGCATTCGGTGCCATTTCGACTGCATGGAATTCCGTGTGCATAAAAGTACTCACACTTTCGGCAAGAGCTACGATGTCCAGGTTAGAATCAGCACTGGGCCTCTTTGGTAACTCTTCTTTGTATTGATGCTCCAGATGAGCCAGAAGTTCTCGAGATTGGGACGCCTGGTCTGGTCGACATTGTGCACCACCGTTCAGGCAACCTTATAGTTCAGAAAAATTATCTCCACTTCAAAATTCAATTCCTAATTCTTTTATACCTCCAGGACATGCCATAACTTCAACGTAATCGTAAGGGCATTTCTTTCTTTTGATTTTCTGCACCAAATTTTGAATATTTCGAAAACCATTTGCAACGGCAAACCTCAGAACAACTTCTCCATCTTTTTCCAGGTTTAATTCTTGCAGATCGGGGTTTCTAAGATAAGATAGGATTAATTGGCCATCAAAACAATAAATAAGAAAACTTTTACCTCCCCGGAATATAGTTGAGATTTTCTGGGGTAACCCCAAACAATCGTTGACTTGCATGAATGAAAACATTTTCAGTAAAGCCACCAGAGCCTGAACCTTTGGGAGTTGACAGGTGATCAACTATTTGGTAGGAGCTTGAATACGGAATGGGGTCCAACTCCTCAGGGTCAAAGTCGAGCAGCGTCTTATTGTCATTATCAAACATTTGCTGAAGTTCAACTGGAATTTTAATAGAATTTTATTTTTAAACTTGCCATATAATTATAAATTTTAGAAACAAAAACAAATTTGAGAGGAAAACATACCAGCTGTAAGGACACAATCAACGTCTTTTCCCTCCTCGTTGGCAAAATCTGGCCTAGAAGCCTCCAGTTTTCGGTCGTAACATGACATCAGTGTGATGTGGTACATAGCCTTGTCAGTCTTTTTGAGCAAAGCCCCTGCCAATTGCTGAGGGGATTTGACAGTGCTCAGGTAGGGTAGCAACCACGAGCCATGTGTCTTCTCGACATAGCAAACCCAGCCGGGGCACGCAGAAACTAAGACAGGCACTTTTCCGGCCTGTTTCTTTTCGATAAACTCCTTTTGGCACTCCAGCAGCACCAAGTCTTCAGCAACAGACAAATCACAGACAAGGTTTACACCCAGAGACTTGAAGAAACCTTAAATCAAGGCAAATGCATTAATTTTTTATATAAAGAAAATTTTGTAAATTATTTAATAAATTTTGCTCACCTGCTATTCTTTTGGCTGCTTCAAGAGCACCAACTTTATATTTGGCTGCAACAGACAGCACAGCAGTATTTGAGAGGGAAACCAAAATTTGCCGCCGTCTTATTACTGGCAGTTCCATATTTTCCGTCAGGATTCGAAGAACTTCGGGCCCACTTTGCTGAGATACGAGAACGCTTTCCGCCGTTGTCACACAACCGCTGCATGCCAGACAATCAGTCAGCGTAATTTCAACCTTTTGTAGTTTACTTGCTCGGCCCTATAGAATCAAGAAAAATAAGAAATTTTGTAGGAAAAAAAATACAACAATGACACTCACATCAGCATTGATTTGCATGTATTTGCCATCCTTTCCAATTTGAATTGTCGACCTGCCTTCGGCTCCTGCTTTTACTTTACGATCAATTTTGACAGGCTTGATGCATTCCTGCAGAGGAAATTTATGATTAAAATGAATAAACTACGCAGCAGCAATGGTATTATGTTTCAAAAATTTGGCCGAACCTGAGATGGGGTGATGAAGTCGTCCAAATCGGCCAGTTTCAAAACGCCGCTAAAGCCAGAAGCGGCCATATTTCGACTTTATTTGATGAGAGGCAAAACAAGGAGTCCCCTGTTGAAAAATATAAGATTGAAAATATTAGAAAATGTCATTAAAATATATTTAAATAAGAAATTTTGTACCTGCTGTTGCTACAAAACGCTGCTCCAATCAAAAACAAAACCACGTGATCTGTGACGTCACGCTAAAAGCAGTCTGAAAGTTGTTCAGAGGGAAGTTTAACGCACGCGGCATGGTCACCACGACGTTAGGAAGAGTATAATGGTATGTACATAATGTACAGAATAACTAAGGGTGGAGTTAGGGCTTTCAAATTCATTATCATTATCAAATAATAAAAGTAATTTAAATAATGAATATAAATAAAGATTTAGCGATATTTAGGAAATAAAATTTATCATAATTCATAATCTAAAAAGGATTTCAAAAGCATCACAATACATTTTTTCCAGTCTGAAATTGGACATTACTTTATGAAGATTTTTTTTATAATATTTTGCAATAATTATAGTTTAATTTTTTTTTCTTTCTATTTATTTATTTTTTTCCACGGAGAAAAAGACAAATTACTAAAATTTAAATTATTTTACCTTTCGATTAAATTTGGGCTTGTTTCTGGTGTACCTCACGAAGTTACGCAGTTGAAGTTGCATACCGAAGCAATAATGGAGAACGTCCTTACCAATGTTACTAGTGTCAATAACACTTATTCTGGTCATATCATTGAAGTAAGCAATTTTTAAAATTCCCTTAATTGGTTAACTTAATTAGTTTACGTCGATCTGTTTTTCATTTATAAAAAATCGATAAAGGAATTATAGTATTTTGAAATTGAGGTTTTGGAATTTTGATTACATATAATGTCCTTAGATAAATTTAAAAAATGAAATCCGTTTTCCGTAGTATGAGTTTTATTTAATTTGATTCGACAATGAGATACGAAGTTAATAAATCTTAAACTATGAAAATTTATTTAAAATAATTATGTAGTTGATAAAAAGTAAAACTGAGAGTTTTAAATTTAATGAAAAAAATATATAATATAATCAAGTAGGACTCACATCAATACTAATAAGGGACTCTAGAAAAGTATGCAGGTTAAAAATTTGTCCGCAGCAAATTCTCATTCACTGGAGAGAGCTAAAATTTTAGGCTTGATAGTACTTCATTTCAAACACTATAATGTGAGATAAACTGTTGTGCGTATTAAAATTATAATGAAATCAAATGAAATTATTGAATATTTATGCTAATGTTGATATTAATTTATATTTATGCAATAATTTTTCCTCTTCGCAAACACAAGGAACGTTTGAGAAACTTGTATCCTCGAGTCACTTGAGTGTAGGGCGAAAGAGGTAAATTATGTTTGGGTAATTTTTCAATTTTCTTTGTTTTTTTACTCTATGAAAAAAGCGCGACACCAAACGTTGTGCAGAGTTGTGAAGCCGCCCTCGCACCAGGAGTCAGATTTCCAGGTTTGTCCGCTCGCAAAGGGTTCGCCTTTATCTGATGACACTCTTGCTAATTCACACCGCGAAACATAAAGCAGGTAGCACGCCTATGGAAAAGAGCAATGCCGTCTGTTTTTCTCTTTATCTTGCACGCAGACAGTAGGCAAAAAACCCAAAGCGCGTTTAAAAAGTATAAATAAATTTTAAATATATTCTAGCTGCGAAAAGAGCAGCAGGAAGGGAAAATGTTCTCTTGACTGATTATTATTTCTGCACCGAGCCTCGGCTTGTGTATATGAGATGCCGCAGGATAGTGCTTCACTTTAATGGAATACCGTTTATTTTAATTTATGGAAATGTCCATGAGGGAAGAGCAGGACCGCACGCACATATAAAAAACTGCACTCTTGGGCAATAAGATCTTTTTTCATAAGAAAAAAAACAACCTCTTCTAACCAGTTCTCATAATATTATAAGCCAATTAAATACGTACAACTCATTATCGGGATAAGAAAAATGTGTTATTACTATAAAATTCTTATTTAATGAAAAAATTGATTAATTTAAATATTTCTTTTTACTGTGTTATCTTTCTTTGCGGTTAGTTTTTTTTACATTGGGCAAATTTACTTTATTTAAAAAATAATAATAAATACCGAATAATTATAATAAAAGAGAAACAAAATTTACATTATGTGAAGTGATAAATAAATTAAGTTTCATTGAAATTGTATAATTTTATATGAAATTACATGCGGGTTTAAAATGAATATTTAAATTAAAATATTCAAATTTGGTTTGTTTGATAATAAACCTCTTTTGCTTTATAAAACGGTGCAAGTTTTGCAAATTTGTTTTTACTTTGAAATGAGTTTCAACGTACACCTTTTGTAATTCGACCTGTTCATGGCTTTTTTGCTCATGAAAATGAACCTTGTTTTTTTATTATTAATATATTTCTATTTATTTTTTTAACTTTACGTGCAAACAAAATGATCAAATATAAAAAGCTTAAGAACAATCAGATAAAATAATAATAAAAAATGTGTCTTTTATAGCCTCAATATCATTATACTGTATTTATCTGTAAAAAAATGAAGTTCAACTAATTTTATTTGTTTTATTGTAAGAAATAAATTTGAATTTTCACCTTTTTCTCCAGTATGAATGATAAAGTTGCAAATAATTTCTTTAGTCATATTAATGTATTTACATTTTACAATTAATCTCATTTAAAATAAAAACTGCTCCTAACGTCAATGCTTGTGCTCTATTATTTTTCTACAACGCCACCACCTACTCGGTAATTATAAACCCCTCCCAAGGAGGCGTGGTCTTTTACCTGGAGCTTTCCGCAGGGACGGCGGCCGGCGGCTGCGAGAGGCCACAGCAGAGCAGCATCTCTGGTAAAGGACCCGAGCGCACTGCTTTTTTCTTTCTCGATGGTCATAAGTGCGCGGCGCGCGGAGCCGAGCGGATCAAAAGCGCGAGATCGTGTATCGAAAAGTGCGATGATGTGTGTGTGACATGACACCTTTGTGCTCGTCTCCGCGGTTTCTTCTTCTGATGCTACAAAGCGGCCGGCCGCGTGTGCAGGCACTATGTGGCTAGAGGCCCGCAAAGGTCCCGACAAACCGAATCACCTCCCGCGGCCAGCGTCGGCCGTCAGTTGGCAAGTCCGCGTCCTCTGCGTCCTGTGCGCCGCCACCCTTTTGCAGACTGTTGGAAACCTCAGGTTATTATTTTTAATCTTACATAAATATATTGTATATAATTATCAGTCCTATAACTGCATTTGACCTCTTATTGGTCCCCATTGGCAATTTTTATACTATTTTTTCGTGAATGAAAAAGATGCAAAATAATTTTTTGCTCGCTAGTTTTTAGTAAATTTGGTTATCTTGCTCTTTTGATTTCTTAACAAAATCTTGAAAGTTTGGAGCTTTGGCTTAAATGATAGAATTGATGCAAGTTATAAGTTTGTGACAATCTTATTCGAATAAATTTTTTTAAACTTGAAGGTTTTCTTAGAAAATGAATGCTATTTTTCCAAGGCATTTGCGTTGTACTGCTTGGAACCTCTATTAATTGTAAGTGTAAAATACATTTATTTCAAATGTATTCAATATTTTATCCAATTAATCAACATTAGTTGTTTTGTAATGGCTCTGAAGAAAATTTGAAAGTTCCAATAGTTGATGTTTTTGTTCTGAAAATTTAAAACTCAATGGTTGCCAATCTTTGAGCAAAGTTATGGAGAATATCTTACGTTAGGATGAATAATTTTTATTGAAATTGCATATTATGGCCTCTTTAAGTTTTCATTTTTATCAATTAAAATTGTTGACGCTCTGAATTTATGATACAAATTGCTGCTGTTGATGTTTCCAAATATCTTATGCTGCATTTTAATTTTAGTTGTCATACAATTTTTTCCTCTTTTATTTTTTATTAGAATGTCTGATGGCGTTTTAAATCTTCAAAGAGGTGCGCCTGGCGCGTGCAATGGACACCTTTTCAGGCAATGCATTATCATGCGTAATGCGCAATGAATATTCATTAAGAGTTGCCAAACATTTTCATATATTCACGTTATTTTCTGGAAGTCTATATGATGGTTAATACAAAGTATGGAAACATCTCCCGTTGCCGATTATCGCTTGTTATACGACCCGAAAAAGGCGCAGAGCGGCTTAAGTATGCTTTTAGTCACTCCTCCTCATTACTCTTATCTGGGAATTCAATATTCATTGCAAATTACCAAAAAATCGGACAAGTCTGAAAAACGTTTTTGAGTGCTTTCTGCAATAAACTACGGCCAAAATCACCGAACGTCTTTGTTTTTTCATTTTCCAAAACAAAGAATGCTTTTACTGTAACTGAAGGCCGGCGACGCTCATTGAAGACTTTTCGAGTTGAGAGATTTTATCAAATGAAAAATGCCTTTACACTATTCCTCGTCAGTGCGCGGAGCGAGAAAAAACTTGCCCATCAGCTGTTTTGTCCCATCTACATAAAAGTGTGGAAAATTTCCGCGGAGGATCAGCATATAAAGATGCGGAGTGAGTTATTGAGGCAGCTATATGAATTTATTTCAGCATTTTTATATACCTGGGAATGGGAGCTACCGAGAAAAAACGTTTCCTCTCGAGGGGCAAATAATAAATTTTGGAGCAAAAAATATAAATAAATTTTATGTTGAGGAGAATCGCGTTTCGAGATGCAAACAAAGTATAAAACATTCGCCGGCGAAATGTGATTTGATCTTTCGTGTCTGCGCTCTCTGTTATAAATCCGACGGAGAGAGAGAGGAGACTGCAAAAATATATTTCATGCAGATTACGTCCGCGCCTCTCGAGTAAAAAAGAAGTTTCGTTCCGAGATTGCTTCATCGCCGACCCAAAGAGATTAATTGATAAAAGCGGGTTATGGAGTAATTTAATTAACTTATTTTTATGCGTGTTTTATTGGCGGAGAAAAACAAAGCAAAAGTGATTTGTGAATCTTATTGTAAGTTAAGGATCAAATATAAAAGGGACACATTATGTACTAATGGTTTTTTAAGCTCTAAATAAAATTGTACAGGAAAATCATACTCTTCTTTAGCCAAGATTCATATATAGAATTATATTTAAAAAATACAGTACAAAAAATTTATAAATTAAAAATAATGCAACGGTGCAAAGAAAAAAAATGCACAATCAAAACAAATTCATGCATATTTGATTCATTGTTAAAAATTATTATTTAAAAAAAAATATAAATTTGAATAAAAAAACACTAAATGAAATACTTAAATAAAAAAAGGTATTATTTTAATTAAACAAGTTTACAAGTAATATTTAAGCACTGTAAAAAGGCTGGTAGTTATAATTTTATTCCGAGCTCCCACAAAAACACATCACATATATCGCATTATTTGATTATTCCTTTCACAAATTGGCTGGGTTGCAGTTGAAAAAAAACTCGCCTCATCGCATAATATCTCCGTGTTGGTTGTGAAATAGGACTTCCAATTTTCATAAATCAATCTGCAGCTGACCATTAATGAATTCAGCGGCTGGCGGACGGTTGGCGGCGGCGGCTGCGGTGAAAGAGATGAGCAAACACGGCTTCTTTTTTATATACCTTAAGGGTGGGTTCAAAAGGGTCGCTTCTCTTTACGACCTGAGCGAACGTTCATTACCGTTCGTTGAAACTTTTATGGGTGAAGCATCGCGGTGATTATGGTATTTTTTCGCTCCAGGCTCTTTGGAGCTATCGTGCAGTCGATAAAATGGTCCATTCTGATTGAGCGAGACACGAAAACACTCTCAGCCCAGCCTCATTACAATATCGAAAAACAACCCTTCCCACGCTCCCCCTAAATCTATTCGATGTGCGTGCAGACGACAGCAGTTTGTAATATAAATCGCGACGAGATGAATGGCAGGGAAATTTCTGCTCTTCCAAAATGTGTATTTGCGTTTCTCTGACGTTGTCTCTTACGTTTAAAAGACAGAAACTTCAGATGTTTATAATTAAATGTGAATAGAAAAAATTAATTTTCTTGCAAATTTGCTAAGATTATTCTAGAATCATTAGAAAAAGAAATACCGGGAGTATTTATAAATTAAAAAGATACATTTTTTAATTGATATTATAAAAAAATTACTTTTAAAGTTTTTTAATACCGGTTTTGAAGCATTTTATTAGAAAATAAAAAATTCGACCACAGGATAGGGTGAGGCAATTGACAGAAAGATTCGGCAACATTTTTACTGTCCTTTTTTAGGAAACATACAACATTTGGGAGGAAACTGATACTATTTCTGCGATAAAATTCAAATGACCATTCAAACAGATGGCGCAATTAAGAGGGAGTCTTGATAAAATGAATAAGATATACGCTGTTTAACTTAGCTTTACAGTTCTCGGCACAAAAAGTGGGCTAAAACTAGAATTTAAGCTACGTGGGAAAAAATATTTTGTTTAAAAAAATAATCAAGTATGAAATTTAATTATTTCTGAACATGTCAAAAATACTAAAATTGTCCCATGTCTTTTATAAATAATTTCTTTTCGATTCAAAGTTATTTCTTGTGAAAAAGTTCAATATGTTTCAGATTCTTTGAGTTTTCCCAAAATCCATTGGGACAAATTTTCAACAAATTTCTTGCGTATATATATATTTAATCATAAAAGTTACAAAGCCATGCTCTTGATTTTCTCTTTTTCTCTGCTGGCTAGTTCGTTGTAATTAATTGAAATTGTATGGCCCAAAAATTGTTTCTGAAAGGCGCTGAGCTATGAGCAATCCATCATGGGACCAAAAAGGCTGCCGGTTCAGAAAGTAATTTACTTAATGTTTTATGTTAATTTGGTACCGTTTATTTTGAAGATAAATGGGAGCTGCCTCTTCACTTTGAAAATAATTAGGCTGGTATGCGGTTGGGGCACTGAATATTCTTCCTGTGTGTGTATGTAAATTTTTTGAAACTGCATCCTCTCGACACCGCTTTCCGATAATATAGCGAAAGCGAGTTTTGCTGTTTTTACAGGCCGCTTGATAAATAGGCTTAATAATATCAATTTTCTGCCCTTTTGCCTGTGCGCGCTAATTGGAAAATTGATTATGCCGGCGCACTTTATCCACACCAAAATCAGACAAGTCAATTCCAATCCTGTTATAATTAATAGCAGGCTGCTCGCTGGTGGTGATCGCTCATTAATTTTTTTCTCGGACCAGGTATGCTTTTGAGATGTGTGGGCCTTCGGCCGGTAATTAATAATATCGCAAGCGTCATATCGGCGGATTTTTGCTAATGACGGCACGTTTCAACACTCTCGACTTTCGGGAATTTAAATTTCAGGTCCCTTGCATTGCATAAAAACTCGATTGAAACTTGAGACTCTGCGCTCAGCCTCGCGTGCTTGAGGACCAATATGGGTGAAAAATGATAATTAACAACAAATTGCTTTTAAAACGCTGGCTGAAGGAGCGTATAGATAGTCGTATGTTATTGAACCGTTAAAAGCCCAATTTGGCAGTGGTCCATGTTGTATTGAGATGATTTTTATCGCGCCCACCACCGTGGACTGAACGAAACTCCTCTTCGTTCGGAGACACGTTTCGGTGAGATGGGTCCTCTCTGCGCTGAATGAAAGTGCTGTCAATTTATCTGCTGATCGTCTGTGTAATTGAGATAATTGTTTCACCAGCCATTTGGAATTGACGTCGATTAATCATTCTGCCACAAGTATGCCCACCTTTCAGATTTAAAAAGTTATACTTTTTTTTTAATTTCCCTTTATTTCATCCAAAGAATATATTATGCTTTTTTTTAAATTTAACTTTAATGATATTGGCGACTAATTGTTTCCTTCATTCAAACCCTCACAACGATTAGGTTA
The DNA here is from genome assembly GCF_031216515.1 of Neocloeon triangulifer. Classification (NCBI taxonomy): domain Eukaryota; kingdom Metazoa; phylum Arthropoda; class Insecta; order Ephemeroptera; family Baetidae; genus Neocloeon; species Neocloeon triangulifer. The sequence continues at coordinate 10,050,236 of NW_026775554.1, read as the reverse complement.
AGAGAGTTTTCGTGGCTTATCTGTTCGCGGGAAGAAAATTAGCCTCCCACTTTGCTAAAAGCCTAATAACTTTCAGGCCAGTTTCATTAATCAGAGCCGTTTTATTTTTGTACAAAGAAACTCATAATCATATAATGGATTATACTGTTGCGAAAGAAGCGACTGTGCATAAGATAAATATAGGCTAAAAATATTTAAAAGCTTTGCCGAGATAAACACCGTCATATATTATGCTGCGAGTTAATGCACCAATTCAACCACGCAGCTAGGACTTTTCGAATGTATTATAAATCACTCGGCCAAATGCTCTAATGAAAAGAATAAGGCAGGAGTAAATTCCTGACTCCAGCCAGCCTGACATCTCAATAAGGAATAGGAAAAAGAATAAACACACGGATTCAATTCTTTTGGTGATTTCTAGCCACTGCAAGATTTTGTTTGGAAACTTTTAACCTTGGCGAAAAAATAAGATAGACCGAGTTGTCTTTTGCCAAGTTTGCTGCAAGAAAAGTGGCTGCCGCTGTGCGAGGAATTTTCTGCTTGTACATAGCACTGGCAAAAAAATCGCTGAGCTCCTTTAATTAAATTGAAACAGATTTATTTATGGCTGGAGCAGCAGAAGAGCGCTTCGCAGGCAGATGAATTAACCTTGAAATGGGCCCATTCTCTGCCGAGCAAATAAATGCTGCTGCGCGCACACACACAGCCTCAGAAAGAGAATATCAGCTTTTTTTACCAAGAAGCGATCGATTGTAGTCAATGGGCTACTGCCGACCTGATATAAATAAGAATTTTTTTTTCACCCAGCTGAGTTTTGCAACTCACATGTAGCAGAAAAACCGAAGCCCCTCTTGAAGCTGATGGAGAGGAAGTGTCTGTAGTGATTTTTACATTCCCTTTATTTTGGCCAGATATGTATTTTGAGTGTTTGTGGTGGGCTTTAATCCAGGTGTAATCCGTTTTGCCAGATTTTACACGATCAGCACCAGCAGAGGCAGCGAAAACAAGTTACATTAAATTTTTGACATGTGGCCAAACAACTTCTCCGCGGGTCTTCGTAGACAAAAGAGTCCTCGTTTTTCATTTCCCTAAACATCGAAATGCTAAGATGCTTTTTATTTTCCTTTATTTTCTTATAAGGCATCCATGTTACATTAATTTTGAAAGCCTACAACAAATGTTTTCTAAATATATTTCAAAGAAAACTTATCTATTTAAAATACTTTAGATTGATACACTTGTTTTAAAAAATAAATTTCTTTGTTTCTTTGTTTATAGGTTTTGTTTTTAAGATTGCTATATGAATGCATCAGTAACCGCGGCATACTTCTTACGCCGTCTTTACACAAAACTAAAAGCTGCAATAAATATAGGGATTTGCCCATTTCTCCATTTCCTATATATATACACTGTCGAATGCATTGAAGAGCTCTGAGACGAACACTAATGGGAAGACTATCGTGTCTCATAAAATATTCTTTGTATAATGCAGGCTCTCATTGTTATTTTATGTAGCTTTTCAATTAAGTGCTGCTGTTTGCGAAGCCTTAATCTTTTTATTGATGGCAAAGAGAGCTTTATATCGGATTAAAAGTATCTGGTTGCATTGCACAACTGTTCCTATCAAGTTTCAATCTTATTGCAGCCCAATAAGAAAGCAAAATCAGAGACTAGGTTTCGTATAATTCTCATTAATTTATTCCTGTTTTATTTTTGTCATATGTTCAGCCTAATTTAAATTTGCAGCATGTTCGAGGGCAATAAGGCATACCGTTTTTAAGTGAAAACTTTTAAAAAATAGATTTTTTTATTATCTGCTTCAAATAAAATTAAATGGTGAAGTTAAAAGTGTCCGAATCCAAAAGTTTCAGCTTCATCAATTTTAAAGCTTGTAGAATAACGACTTACAAGACTGCTATTATAAAAATTATTAGATCTCATATCCAACCTGATTTTGACCAAAAGCAAGTCCATTGTAGTGGCAGCCGTTTTAACTTTCAGATCGCGTGACCTCTCTTGGCACTTCCGAGTCTTCAGCTATTTGGGCGCGCGTAACCTTTTTTGTCACGAAAAGCACTGCCCGCTCGATGTCAGCCGTATACCTTGAAAGCCTGTCATTATTGTAATAATGTGCCGACCGCTCCCTCGCTGCGCGCGGTAATCCAATAATAATTGTCCTCATCAAATGTTTATTATTCAAATCCACTTAACCGGTTCCTCCAAAAATATAATAATTTTTTCTCTCCCCAACAAAATAATCAACCTACAGAGTTTCGTCTGAGAGAACGCACACACTATCTCATAAAAAGGTTGCCTATGGAGAAAACGATACTCTCGATGCGCGAGTGTTTTTATTACAAAAATATTCATAATTTTAACACCTCTGCGTCCCATTTTGAGAAGAGGGATAAGCTCCAAAGGAAAGGGCCGCGTGTGATGAATTATTTATTATTGAGAGAGAGAGAAAAGGAGGACCTCGTTTCCTCATTCATTCTCACCGATAGGAGATTTTAATGCTGGTTCGAGTCGCTCGTCCAAATGTAAGAATTCGTGTTCGCCTCTCATGATCGCGTTATGTACTAACGATTGAGGTATAAATTTACACGAAACGTACTTATGTACGTTTATAGTAAATTTATACCGACGATTGTCGAGAGAGGCCTCTTTGATAAAGCAGAAAAAGAGCGACGTGCCGCGTGCTATGTGTGTGTTGTGCTGCGGCTTTGTTGACATGATAAAACTATTAAGACGCCTCAATAAAACACCGACGCTCAAACTGATAAAATGCGTTTTGTTTAATTAACAGTGCAAAGGATTTATTCATCGGGGCTGCTATAAAGATGAGGTGGATTTATAAACAGAATGATTTGTTTTATTATATTACTTTTCAAATCGCTTAGAAGGAATTTCGTGCGCTTAAAACTCACAAAGACTGTGCCTAACTGAAAACTTCTGTTTGAAATATCAAAAAAATAATAAAATATTTATTATGCTAAGATCAAAGATATCGATACAATGTGAAATTAATTTTTTTTGGGTATAATGCCCTTATATTAATCCAGAGTAATGCTTATTTTTCTTATTTTATTTTATTCATGATGCATGAAAAGCAGACGAAGTCTCCAAAGACTTTTACTTATGATTAAATAAATGGTGCTATACATATATTTTAGCAATCAAATGGGGATTAGATGAGAAATTCTGACATTTTTTCAATTATCTTGGGCTTATTGTCAGTTAGTAAGAATAACAATCATTACATAGAAATTTCTATCTATCTTTTGGAAAAACTTAAAAGTTTCCAAAACAAGAACAACTTCAGGAATACAAAAACAGTGTCAGGAATACTATCTAAGTCCAGAGTGGAAGAAATTTAAAAAAAAAAAATACATCATAATTTAATAATTTTTTAAACCTGCATTTTGTATTATGAAACTTCTCATAATTTATTTTGCATGATTGCCAAGAGCGGTTGCAGACGTCTCCCTATGTCTGCACTACGATGCCCGAGTGTTCTTTGAACAACGAAAAAAATTGAAAAAATATGGCCGTGCACCTCTTTGATATGTCGACACAAGAGAAAAATATGAAAGCAATGCACCCTAGTCTGAGCTCGGTTTGAAGTTCAAACCCTTGGTTCGCGAAAACGCACAGCTGCCTTTATAGAAATCGCCGCCGGCCAATTGCGAGGCTCCAATTTAATGGTCTCGTACTCCCGCGCTTGATATAATATGTGCACGCGGTAATGGAAGCCAAGTGCACAAGGGCACTTACAAGCAGTTTGATCCCCACGTTTTCACTCACAGCCGCGCACAGACCAAAGCAAAAATGGAGGCAAACCTCGCGTCCTAATTTATTGGCCTTTTTTGCTTTTCGCGGGGCCATTGAAAGCGCTTAAGTGAATGAAATGCCATTCCTCGTTTTATAAAAGGAAAAAATGTAAAATAAATTTGAAGGTCTGCGCGAATGTACTCCCGCACACAATTCGCGCGTATATTAAAACTGGCCCTGTGTGTATAACATCTGAAAGTCCGCGCGCATGGGGGAATGGCTTTTTTATTGCGAATAATTTATCTCATTTGCATGGAAAGAGTCCCGACGCGTCTCATTTTTATTCTTCAGTCGGCGGAGCTGAGAGATGAGCGTGCAAGGTGTCGTGCTTGCTAATTGGGCTGCCCATAAACCCTGCACAAGTTTCATATTTGGACCATTGCTAAACAGGTTATCCTGCAGAAGAGTCCTCTCTCGCGCACTCGAGACACATTAAAATTCAATTTTGCACTCGTCACGTGGACCCAAACTAGAACAATTTACGCATGGGCAGGCAATATATGTGCGCTCGATGGTTCGAGAAAAACTCTAATACAGACGCAGTAGCACCCCACAATCTCTGCAATCTCGAAGAATATGGTAATGACTTTGTAAAAAAGTCATCTCCTCGAAGATGAAATTAATTTTTAACATGCTGGCATTCGGGAAGCAACTCGGACCGCACACAAAGAAAATTACTTCTCTCAGATATTTTTATGCCGTCCCAGTCATTTCGCCTGGAAATTTATGTCCCTCTCCTTTTACTCAAAATCGCAGCGCGGTTTCCCCTCTCCATGACCATAAAATATTAAAGATGACCCAAAGAGGAACGCGTCTTCATCAATCCAGCAAAGTTTCTATTGTCGACCGCCCTTGCTTTGTTATATGTATATCTTGTTTTTTCCAACTTGAGAGTGGCTCGGCTCAACTGAGTATAGAACAGTTTCAAATGTGTTGATAATTTTACAAGACAAATGAAATTCATGAAACAATCAAATAATTTGTTTCAGGTTTTTGTAAAATTAATTCTGTGTGATTAATAAAACTATAAAATAATTTATAAGGAAAAGTGGAAAAACCTATTTGCATTTATGACGCTTTCTTTTGAAACTGATTAATTTAAAATGTATTTTGCTGTGCTCGTCTTGAATTATTTATTCTTGTCTGCCTCTGAACCCTCCTAAATCTCCAGCGTGAAGTCTTAATCTCAACACATACGTTTCCTTTATCCTTGCTTCGGCTAGGTGCCAATATCAATTTTGCCGCAGTGCGTGGGCATGCCTTAATTTGATAGTCCAGCACGCGCGTGGAACTAAGTCAGAGAAAGCAACCGCAAGAGTCGCGGCCGCACTATCCAGCAAATCACTATATATTTATTTCCAGTTGGTCCTAACAATAAACCATAATACAATTTACAATATTAGATTGAATGTCAAGAAAAAAGAAAAAATTTACTGTCTCTAAATTGCAGAAAAATTTAATTTAGGTTTTTTAAATTTTATTTTCTATATAGAAAGAAATATTAATTTTGGTGTTGGTTCTTTTATGAATTGCAGGGTCGTGTCAAGTGTTGTGGCTGCTCTGGGTGCTCATGTGATTTGCGCCCGCATTCCTGGCCTCACTCCGAGGCAAAGAGACTTGTGCCGGACCACACCGGACGCGATCGCCGCCGTCAGTGAGGGTGCCCGACTCGGGACACTGGAGTGTCGGTACCAGTTCCGAAATCAAAGGTGGAATTGCTCCACAATCAGCAGCGACGCTGTTTTTGGACACGTCATGGTCGTTGGTAAGTTAATATCCGAATAACTTTTGTAGCTCAAAATCCCTTTTGAATGTTGAGGTCGGTTAAAATAATAACCATTTAGAAAAAGTTAATCGAGTAAAAAACCGTTTTCTTTTTTTTTGCAATAGCCAAAATTCTTCCATTGGAGTTTGTGAGATCAAGGCAGACAATTCAAAGGAGGAAAATCACGATTGGAGATAAATTTTATCCTCTCTTTTCATTAAAACATGGAAGGGCTCTTAGAACACACTTGTTTGCAAAAGACCTCTTTTCATAACACGAGCCTATTCCACTATCTCCCTGTGATATAACCTGTATAATAATGGTCCTGTTTTATTATCCAATAAAATAGATGCAGCCTTAATCTCTAGTCAAACAGGACTTGCCACAAAACAACCAGTATTAGATAATTTGCAGTTTTCCTGCCGTGTGTTCTTTTTTTAAAATGATGTAATTTTCGGAGGCGCCTGTCTGAAGCACTTTAATGATACATTTCAAAAGCAAGTGCTGAAAGAAGCGGCTCTCGATAAAGAAATCCACCCTGTGTTTAGGCTTCGCAATTACGTTGTGTTTTGCGCTGAGAGAGAAGCGGATTATCATTAGCTGCGGAGCTTGTCATTAAATCGACAGACAATCCCCCCTTGATTTTTTTTTATAAGTAATGACCTGCAGAAAATTCCAAAGTAAGTCTGGCTGACGGCGCCCCGCTGCGAAAATTGGAAACAATTTCAACGCGCGCGGCCACAGGCAAGCCGCAATATCAGTTTGAGAGAGGAAAAGTTGTTTTTATATTTATTTTTCACTCTGCTCGTAGCGAGTTTGAAATTTACAACGCCTTGAGTAAATAATAATATGGCGAATGAAGATATTTTTATGTGAATAAATGAGTCCGATGGCTTGTTCTCGCCCGGGACTATCAAGGTGTTCTGCCCACCAGAGCCCATCTGATATATCCAAATTGAGCTTTGCGTATGATAAATCACCTGTCTCGAGGTAATACACCACGTTAATGCCTGATTCATTGCGTGTAGGAACAATTTTTCCGAGCGAAGGATGCGTAAATCACTATATGCGCGCCGCCATCCTATGTGTTGTGTATACAGATGTTTGAATGGATTAACACGCGCATTATGTATACTTGCTGCTACTCTGAGAAATTATATGCTTATTTCTGCAGCAGACTAAACTAACAGATGGAAGTGCACTCCTCAGACTGCGAGGGAAGCCATCAATTCCCATGCTGATTCTGAATTACACGTTTTGCCGGCAAGCAATAATAACTCACAATCAGCCTTGTTGCGAGGAGAGCAGTATTTTGGATTATTACACGCTATCTGCAAATGTTATGGGCCGCTCGATACATAACTCATGCAATGCTGCAAAATAAATCTGCGTATTGCCGTCTTGCAGTACATGCAATAAAATGATTCGACTCTTTTCATTATTTTCAGTCAAGTCGATTTAAAAAAAAAAAAAAATCAATTGCACTCCCAAGGATGAATTCTTTTATCATGCAAGGCTCAAGAACTTGAAAAAAAGTACAAAATATGATTTTTAGCCATGCTACAAAGAGACATCCATAATTATTCAGAAAATAAGTTTCAATCATCAAAAATTTTTATTTGAAGAAAGCTATCAGCATTTTTTGTTATAATTATCTAATTTATATTTATATATATTTAGTTTTATTGAAATTTAATAAAAACAATTTTGCAGCATTTTTAATTTTTTTTTTTATATTTTGGAGAAACTATCTTGTAGTAAATCAAATTTAAATGTCTGTTTAATCTTCCTACGCTTTGCAAAAAATATAGGCATGGTACAGGTGCTCTCAATTTCACAACGAGAACGATGTCATTTTAGCTTTTGCTTCTGATTCAGAAGTCTGAGAAGTGCTACCTGAGACTGTAATGAAATTTGTGTTTGCTTAACATGAAGACTGGCGGGGGGTCTTCGGCTTTGTAGGCACCGCCTTCGTCAGTATTTGCTATTGTTTGCCGCGCCATGTTTAGTGCACAAAATCAGAGCTTGGACTTTGCAAAGGCAAAGATTTCACGCTTTCACTTGCCCCTCCACTGCAATAATTTACAAGTCACTCCTGCAAACCTAGAAATTTTGCATTTTCTATGCTTTTTATGACACAAACAATTTAATATGGATAATTTAAAAAAGTTCAATTGCGTGGAGATAGAATTAATTGTGGTAAATTATGCTGATTGGCCCTAATTTTGCAAACAAGAAAATTAATTTAGTCGTGGAAGAATTATATTTTGCGGTTATATTTAAAGAGATTGGAGTTGAAAGATAAAATTAATAAATTGCTTCAGATCTGCTTCAGATTCTGAATTTAAATTTATATTTAAATTTGAATAAGGGGTGCCGAATTGAAATAAAAATAAACAGCTTTTCACATTCAACAGAACACTCCTTTTTTGCATATATTTCAAATTACTTCTGAAGATGTTATGCCGAGTGAAACTTGTAGAGCACATTTATGCGATAAGGGTCTGCAAAAAATACTTTTAAATAAACAGGGAAAGATGAGAGATAGTGCGAAAGAGATCACGGCGGCAAGCGTTGGGCGTACTTGAAAATAATTTGCAAAAACGTTTCCTGCATGTCGACTCTCTCTGAATCTGCCGCGCCACCTCGCAAAAAATCACTCCTGTGTTAATTTAGCACGGAAATCTGCGGGGGCTGTTAAAAATTTGGCTTGAAAAGCTTGCACCCGGGACTTGAGTCATGCCGGGCGAAATGAGAACAAGTGCGAGACAGAAAGGTGTTTTTATTTTTCCACATTTGCATACTGATTCAAAAACACAGAGTTTAAACTAAAGTATGTTCAGTGAAAATAAAAAAATACAAACATGTATTCAATATGAGAAAAAGGGAGACGAATCTCATTAGTAAAATTCGTCGCACTGAAATTTTTTCTACGTCGGCAAAGAAAAGCAAAAGCGCGCAAAATTTAATTTGTACAGCCTACACTTTTGTCAAAATTCAGATTGAAATAAATATCAGTATTGTGAAAAAGCTGTTGAACATTTCCCACCCAGAGCGAATCTCTCTGAAAGCGTGTAAAGCACTTGGGAGCAGATTTCAGTTATCCGCTGCGAGAATAGCGAGAGCAAGGCAAAGTGACAACCACGGTGATTTATTTGAGTCAATTAAAATGGTCAATAGTCAACCTCTGCAGGCAATTTATTTAATTTAAAACTGGTTGCGCTGTCAATTATTCTTTTTCTGTTATCCAATAAATTAATCACTTTCCTGCATGCTATTAGTCGATGTAGAGTTAGAAATCAGCAGTTTCGGTCGTAGCTCACTCAAAAATCCCCCATCTTGATTCCCGAGTGTCACACTGATGCACACATAAATAACTCAAAAAGCTTTTATGGTAAATTAGGTGAACCAAACCTCGTCTTTTCACAAAAAATGGAGCTGCAAAATATTTCACTTTCAATTTTTTTTTAACTCGTAGCGTGTTTTTTTTAGAGTATACCTTCTTTAGCTCCGATTGTGAAAGAGACTTTTTACAATGCGTGCAGGGTCATTATTGGCCCTATTGTCTGGCCCGTTGCTGCAGCGCGCATCTTTGATGTTTCCATTATTACCTGCGCTCTTCTTCTCATCTCCCTTCTCTCACCTGGACATGGTCCGAGCTCTTTTATTAGCTGCGGAGCCTTCTGCTGAGTAATTTGACCCCAGGAGATGCAGTTACATCAGCTGCTTAATGAAAGAAAAAAAATGTGTCAAGTTTATCGCACCCCATTTGAGGTTTTTGCTCCCTTGACCGATATTGGCGATATTAAAAAATTTCAAAAATGGAATAATTTGCAAATATCGATGAATTATGAGGACTCAAATGCTTTGAATAAAATTCAACAAATTACTTTTCCCTAATGAAAGGGTGCCCTTTGTGAACTGGACATGAATGAAAAAGCTTTTTATGGTTAAGAATTTTTAATATACCGAGCGCGCGTTTTGTTATATTACCTTTTATATATGCGAGATGAAATCCTTTGAAAGTGCCCTGTTATTAAATAATATGTATGACATTTATAGAGATCGAATAACGCGCTCGCAGACCCATGTCAGAGGGTCTCGCTCGTTCCTTCCTCTCGTTGCCGAGAGCAGCATCAATACAAAAGCAGCATGCTAAACAATGTACAGTCTTAACATCGATTTATCAAGCCACGATTTCAATTACAAGACAGATCAATGTTGTTATCTGCAGACTCCTGCTGGCTCTGCACAAAGTGAATATATGTGGAAAAGGAATTCCTGTTCTTATTATAACTCATTATTATATTCGATCGGGACCGCTTGCGTGCAGCGTCGAATCGGTTAAGGACCATTATTATTAACTGTACAAGGGCACGCTAATTTATTTTTCGGCCGGAAAGCTGTTTTAATTGCACCTATTATACGTATCATTTTGGGCAGAAAAACCTCATAAATATTTCATGTGCGGCGTGAGTGTATCAATTAACACTGTGCCAAGTAGTTTTCGCCAAAATTGATAAATTAATGCAGTTTTTACTGCGAGCAAAAATTAACTTCCCTACTAAAAGCATATTAACTGGGTGAATATTCATAAAATATGTGCTGGACGCATATTTTTCTGCTCTCCAGTGTGGCTTTTGCGAGCAAATTTCCCGAAACGTTAAAAAGTTTCAAGAAATTCTTTTGAATATTTTAAATATTTGTCTTCTGGATGATGAAAAATTCATCATTGTTTCTAATTATGGATACAAATAACTACAAAATAAAAAATATTATAATTTAATTTAACCACGTTTTAGTTTTAAGTACAAGAAAAATAAGCATATAGCAGTGGAATGGAATTTCATATGTATAGTCCATTCAGCAAAAGCAACATAAATTAATTATAAAATAATATAAACTAAAAAAAATGTTTCAGCATTTTCTTGTCTCTGCGCCTCTGCTTAAAAATGAAAGCTCGACTCATCAAGAGGAGAACACGGGGCCATTAGATAAATTTATAATTTACAAACTTGCCGATTCCCCCGTTAGAAATTGAAGATTCAAGCGGCTCCCACGCACACTTACCTCTCGCGCAGGATGACTGGTGGAACATTTTTTCCTCTATAGAGCGAGAGGAGCCAGTTCATTTTAATAATCGAGTTGGTTTCTCTTTCGAAATGGTCCGATTTACCAAAGGGCAGATGAAAAATGGACGCAATCTGTAACGCAGCCCGCAGGTGTCAACATGAAAGAGCAGCTCACGTCTTCATTGCTGCCGAGAGATAAATCTCGGCGTAGCAAAAACCCCTCGCTGAGCTTTGATTGTCCTCATCAATTCACCGCCCAAATGCCGTGTCGTAAAGGGGGCCATGGAAATACTATGGCAAAAATCCGCAGTGGCTGCAGCTGCGCGAGCAATTTGTCTGGAACGATATTGTTTAAAAGTTAGCAAAAACAAATTTAAAGAGCATTGCCGTTGAGAAAAGAGGGAATCTCGTTAAGTGGGTGGATTCTGTGCTTACAATCAGATACACGATAACCCTGTACTGTTGCATTATGAATTGTCGTGCTGAGAAAAAAGTAAAAAATAATAAGATTGTGAATATTATTTTATCGCCAAAAAGATATGAAGATAAAAAAAGAAATTTGGTGGAAAAAATCACGCAACTGACGTAAGAACATGTTAGAATGTTTGTTTAAAGTAAGTGCATAACAACTGTTGGATAATTTTAATTCATTATTACTGCTCTTTTGAAACCATAATGCAGAAAGCAGAACTTGGTTTATTGAAAGTTAATCTTTAACTTTTCCGTATTTTTATTGTTTGGAAATAATTTTTGATTTATTTAGGAATAAATTTAGATTAAATTTAAAAATTTAACTTACTTATCTTTCATTTTAATTTACTGTACAAATGTCAAAGGAAAAATGAGTTTATTCAGTCCTGCAGCTTGTATAAGCATATATTGGAAAAGTTAAAAGAGTAAAAATTGAGAACGACGTTGAACAAGACAATATTACAGTTCCCCCTCGTTGATGCCATTCTGCAAGAAATTTATGCTGCATTTATGCAGTGACAAAGCACTTGAAGTCGAACTGGAAATTCATGTGAAATTTATGAAATTGCTTGTTTCTCGTGCATGTAATGAGCGGCGAGAAATCATAATTCGACACATTGTGCGCGGCAAAGAATGGCCTTTAAACAACGCGCCCATTCATTAATTCCAAGCAGACTTCTTTATTACACGAGACAGAATGATAAAATATATGCACCGGAGTGAACTGCTTATTTTATTTAAGCGCACAAGCACACGCTGAAGTTCTTTAAAAAAAGTAGTGCCTGCTTTATTTTCTCATTCATGTAACTTTATTGCTTGGGTGTTTTTATCGTCGTCTCGTGTGCCAGCACTTGTTACTGCATATTATTATTTAGTCATTTGGACACGCGGGGAGGCATTCTTCGGGGAAAAGCATGTGTTGTAAGAAGTGCATAAAGGAGAAATTAATACATTTCCAAGTGCGTCTCTGGGAGTGTACGCTTGTTTGCTTGTTAACAGTGATTTAATGTGCCGAGGTGTGCATATTGGTGGAGAGAAAGAGAGAATTGAGTGTCCTCGTGCTGCGGTGTTGTACCGGCCTGCAAATTGAGAAAAATTTATACTGCATTTCGAGGAATCAAGCTGTGTTATTTATGGACTTTTGCACGCGCGAATCAGTTACATAAAAAGATTTACACCTCGTCCTCGCCTCTTGAAAGTCGAACTCGATATTTAACGACCTGCAAAAATTATGCGAATTCATTAAAAATGTTTTCCTAGAATTCCCCAGATCAATGAAAATAACTTGAAATTGGTTAAATAATTTAATAAATCATAGATATTTTTAATTCAATTAGAAAACAGAACAGTAACAAAAGTCAGTGAACATGAAATTCAGATAAAAATTTAATATTCTTATAAATTTTTTGTTAAAAATGCATCCTTCAATTTTTGTTCTTATTTGGTATTTTGTGTTCAGAACAAGTGTTTGAAATATAATCTGCAATTAATGTAGGTAAAATATTTCAGTGCAAAAAAAAAATAGTAACAAGACTCAGAGAACATGAAATGTAGTAGAGAAATTACACTGTGATCGGCATTTTGCGTTGAAAGGTTTAAAAATAATACACAATTATAAGCAAAAACATCACTAAAAATCCATTGCTGGAAAACCCGTTTTATATTTAGAGTAAAACTTGGACGAAAAAGGCAAGGGTCCAAGCAAGGGTGATTGTATCACCAAGGTTGCCCAACGGAGGGAAAAACTCTTCTTACAATAGTGTGGGGGCTGCTCTGTTCTTTAATTAAAAGAAATAATGACCTGAAAAGATCCATTCAGGAAAAAAATCTTTCTCAATTGAACGCTATCTCCCCGCATTGGATTGAAATTTTTATTAATGGCCAGAGAGATATCAAGTAACAAAGATTGTCGGTGCAGATTCCCACGGTTAAATGAAACAAAAAATAAACAAAAACTGCGTATTCATTAATGTGCCAGGTTGAATTAAACAAGGACAGGATTCGCTTAATCAATCGGTTCTGCGTGAAAATAAATATTTATGTACACTGGGTGATCATTTCACTTGCACCCAAAGAGAGAGAGAAAGACTAGCCGAGGGTCAAGGGTCGCAGTGGTCACGCCTTGGTTGCGCAGGTGTGGGCGCGACGGCCAGCGACAATATTGTGCTTCTCAAGTTTTCATGCATGCACTTGGGGCCACGGGACGCCCATTATTATTATCTCGGCCGCCGATCACGCGCTATGAGATGTTAATTAACGTCTTTGTACAATATTAAATGTTGTAGGTAGCGGCCGCTTAAGCAGAGCGTGGGTGAGCGGGCGGCAGAAATTTATGCTGCAATTATCTCACTTTGCTCACCGGCGCTCGCACTCCCAGCTTTTCTCGGTTTTGGAAACTTCGCCTCGCTCCTCAAGTGCCTCCTCTCGCACGAATTTCCCTACGGAATAGTTTCAAGTCACGACAACGCCGCAAGTTCTTGCTTTTCATATTTGATTAAAAATTACCTTATTATATCGCATGGTTTGCAAAATACTTGGTTTTTCTGATTTGGTAGTAAATACCTGAAAAAAATTGAATTTAAAAAGAAAGTAACAAAGACTTTTATTATTCAATTTGTGAATAATACTTTTTTTTATTTATTGACAATATTTTTAAATAGTGATAAATATTTATTCATCAGTTTAGAATTCACACAAAAAATGATTAAGCAAAATAACTATACTTAACTTGTATCAGAAAATGATCAGCTCATTTTAGTTGTTAGTACTAAAGATATTATTAATTTTGATAAATACAGATATTATTAATATAAATTTGGTACAAATTTCATAAAAAATCTTTTTCCAGCAAAAATATAATTATGTTTTGTTCATGATAATCTTTTATATCGTTTAAACTTTCTATGTATACAAATGAAGAATTTAATTTTTATTTCCTTGTTATTAAATCAAAGACGCATTTCCTTTAAAGGAGGACAGTTTTATGGACATCGTCACTCTGTTTAATCTTGGATTGTTCAAATGCATTATCACCTCACGTCGGCAAATATGTTGACATTAACACATCAGCCCTGAATTCAAAGCGGCAAGAAGTGTGCGACGCGAAATTAAGATAAAAACGCCTCTTAGTGCAAACATGTAAACGCGATTTGTTGCAAAACGCGCGCGCTCTCGCGCCGCGCAAATGTTGACAAATAATTCTAGTTTCCATACTTGTAGCCGCTCATAAGATAATTCCGCCGGGCTCTCGAGCCGCGGCGAGAGAGTAAAAAACGAGAGAGACGAGTTTCGCCATGCATTATAATACACACCACCATTCACCTATTTGTCACCCATTTGCGCCCACATTCCGAGAAGGCATTTTTCATTGCTTCAAATGGTCTGCTTCAAAGAATTTATTTTTTATTTTTATGTATCTTTATTTTTATTACACTACGGTTCTAAAAATATTTAATTTAGTTGGTTGCAAACGTGTCAAACAAACACATTATCAAATAAATTAATTAATGTTGGCAGAGAATTACAATTATTACTATTCTACTTTGGAAAATAGATAAATTAAGTTCAAGAAAGCTCTAAAAAGGAAAATCTTTACAAAATATCGCCAAATAGAGAAAAAAATGAAAATATCACATGATTTCTTCACAAACCTTTTGCTAATTTGCAACAATATTGAGAATATAACAAGATTTTTGTGTAGCATTCAACATACATAATATCAATCAATTTTTGAAAACATTAAAAAATTCAAAAGATTCTTTAATTTAAAATTTTTCAGCTGCAAAAGTTAATCTATGCTATTTTTTGTGAGATAAATTGTTTCTATTTTACTATTTTATTTATTTTTGTTCGCAGGAAGCAGAGAGGCGGCGTTCACATACGCAATCGCGAGTGCCGGCGTGACCTACGCGGTGACCCAGGCGTGCAGTAGGGGCAACATTTCGTCGTGCGGGTGCGCCCCGTCCCTGAGGGCCGGCATGGTGGCCTCTGGGACTCCCATGTCAGTGGAGGACGTGACGTCGCCCGCAGGCTGGAAATGGGGCGGCTGCAGCGCCGACGTTGGCTACGGTGTGCGTTTTGCGCGCAAGTTCGTCGACGCGCGAGAGCTCGAGGGTGACGAAAGGACCCTCATGAACCTACACAACAATAAGGCTGGCCGAAAGGTGATTAAATTGTTGATTGCAGATTGCTCCTCTTTGTCTCGTCTTCAATTCGTTTAAGAATTTATGCAATGATGCCTACACTTGTGTCAAGCAGGTTGCATTATTAAATCAAACCAACTTGAGGAAAAAGGACTAAGCCTTTTGAAATGTGATCTTTAAACCAAGGAATTAATTTAATTTTTGAACATATGAAAGAAATATTTAGTTTTGATTTGCAGCAAAAAGACGAATATGCATTGATTGATTAAAACTAAATTTTCATTTCAATTAAATCAGTTCTTGAATGAATAATATTTCATCTGTTTCAGGAATGAAATACATAATTTTTTGACCAATAAAAGATTTTTATTACAGCAATCAGAACGCTGCTTAAGCAATATGAACAATGAAAATGCATTATAAGAAAACCTGCTGGATAAAAATTCGTGCAACCCCAAATGAGAAAGTTTTACTGGTTACATGCTTCTCATTTCTTTCTAATTATTTCCTTTTATTTTAACAATTTATATATTTGGTTTTGATTCACGACTTATTCTTGATGTATCTCAAGATTTTTCCTACCTTTGCTTGTGGGATCTGTGTTTTTTAAGTAATAATTCATAGTAGAATAATTTACGAGTTTTCCTCCTTTCCTGCGTATAATAACAAAGGAAGCTTTCCAATTTCTCATTTTTTAGGAGTAACATCTCAATCAAGAAAATGATGGATGCAGCTGCTCGGCTAAATCAATTAAGCCTCCCAAAATGACTTTCAATTACGGCCAGAAAGCATTGTTCGTATCTCTGTGTTCGTTTGAGCGTGGGCTCTGCCGCCGGAATAAAAGAGGGCGAAAGGGTTCTCTTCGTAGAATTTTCCTCGGCGCTCATTTGTTGTTTGATAAAGTTGGCGCGGCCATAAAAGGACTCGTCACGGAAAAATGATCATCTCTTTATGCCGACGAGTGATTACAGTACACAAGACTCTAATTTATGATTTATGCCGCCATTCGACCGCGAGTTTTGAAAGTGAGCGACCCTATAATGTCTGCCGCTACATATTTTACGAGTATGATTGAAATATTTATGCGCTTGAGGAGGCGGCGTGTTGGTTTTGCACTCGCCCAACAGCAACTGCAGCCGCATTAATTCGCGATTCATGTCTTGTAATTTATCTTAAAATTTGAAAGGAAACACGCATACCGCGCGCTCACACCTCGCTTGCACCTGTTATATCCAGCAAATTGCACGCGGAATTATTCATTTTTGCTTTTGCATTTTATTGCGAGGCACTCCTTTTACCTGCCCGCGTGGAATCGCGATCTGCCAAGTGAATCGTGAATCATATTCAATATTTTCGCATTATGTCAACCTGGAGAAAGGTTTAATACAACATAAATAAAATAACAAAAAGTGTCTGCATTCCTGAAGGTTTACGTGGTGAGAAAATTTTCGTGCATGAAAATTGTCTTGGCTTAAATTTTCAATCTTCTAGGCAAAGTTTGGCTTTTAATTGTCATATGCATTGCGGTAAACAAGGAAATTGAGATAAATCTGTATTATTTCTAGGTGTGATTGTATCCGTAAATGAATTATTTTGATCATCTGAATATTATTTTCATCGGTTTTGTGCTCTCATCTCCCACCAATGAGAAAAAATGTATTAATACAAAACAAAACTGCAATGTTATATTTTACTTTAGACACTTCGCAACATTTAAAAATTATTTATGTTTTTTTAAACTCCAATAGTTAAAGAAAATTTATAACATTTTTATTCTTAACTTTCTCATTGTAAAAGCTGTAGGGGTTTATTATTTATATGAGCTATACAAAATTAGAATATAGAAGGCAGAAGATTTACATTATATATTAAAAGTGCAGGTACTCTAATATTATTTAAATAAATAAATAATTTGATATTTTGTTAAATGTTTTTAGAGGTTCAATTTTCTTAAAAAAAGAGTATTTTT
Organism: Neocloeon triangulifer; assembly: GCF_031216515.1. Classification (NCBI taxonomy): domain Eukaryota; kingdom Metazoa; phylum Arthropoda; class Insecta; order Ephemeroptera; family Baetidae; genus Neocloeon; species Neocloeon triangulifer. The sequence goes on along the minus strand of NW_026775554.1, from coordinate 10,032,986 downwards.
AGCGTTCCAGATGATTCTAGATAGTAATAATTATTAAAAGGTCTCCAAAATAATATTAATGGTAGATCTGGAAAGTTCCAGGAGAGGAGCTCATGTTTTCCGCCCACAGATTTGTGTTGTTCCACACCATAATTGATTTCTAATTGGCCTGAGATTTCAAAATGCATTTTAATTCATCATTTGGAGCACACACGTGTGGCACTTTGGGAACCTCTTGGGCGCGCGATCCTTTTCCGTGCACTCGTTGCTCCAGGGCTTGAACAGATTAGGCTGCGAGAAGTGCAAAGGCGTGCGGCTGCCATCAGCAAGTCCAGTTGAGGACATAAATATTTATTTCGACTACAATCAGCTCACATTTCCATTAAATTGCTACCGCGGTGAGCTTGTAATAAATATCGCAGAGGCGGCGGAAAAAAATAAATAAATCGCACCGCCCGACCGAAACATAATTTAATCAAATTGTCGTGCCATAATTGAACGCAAATAGCTCAAGGGGGTGAATATTTTACGCGTGACTCGGATCCTCGGCTAATGTATGCAAGCAAGAGTAGGACACAGAACTAAGAGAGCAATAATTTAGCTCCTCAAGGCATATATGAGATGCGAGCAGCTTTTTTAATTTAATGAAAGGCGACGCGAGTCTTGAACCATTAAATTTTTTGAAATTAAAAGAAAGTAGCTTCCTGAAGATTTTTCATTTTTTAATTCACTGATATGAAGTGTATAATATTAAAATTTAAAAAAACTTTAGTTTGATGAAGTTGACACAGGAGGAGACGATAATGGAAGTGAAGAAAACGGGGCTTTGTCCTCGTTGAAAAAATTTTGTATTTTCATTTTGCGCAATGAAAGTGGTCGCAGACCGATACCGAAACTGGTAGAGCTGTTTTGTTTTTGAATAAAAAATAATTTGTCAAAAATTGCTTGTTGTCTTCAAACTTTTGTCACATTGTTTTTTTTAAATGCATTATTTAGATTAATTTTGAATAATTTCTCTATAAAATTAATTGAAGCCTAAATTTTTGTACATGTCAATTTCGAAATAATTAAAATAGCAACGTTGAAAGATAATTTGGAAAAATTAAAATGCATATAAAATGTTCATATATTAAAAAAATATAATAATTTTAGAAACTACCAGGTCTTGTCCACTTTGTCCATAGTACTCGGTCCCTGATTATCAATTCATGCGAATAAACTGTACGCAAGACACTGTGAATCTTGAGAAGTAATAAATGAATTGCCGCAGCACGTTAGCACGGCATTCTTGCTTTTCACCAAAAGCTACACTCTTAATCATAATATTTATGAAGACGATTTTCTCGGAAAAGAAAACCGCAAGCGCAACTCTTTGAAGGAACTACCGCGCGCGACGTGCGTTCTACTTAAATGTCATAATAAAACTCACTGTCGGCCAAACTTGTTATGTTAATTCACGTTTTCTTGTGTTATTGTTTTTTATTTTCTATCAAAACTTTGCAGATCACACGCCCTTGCACGCATACAACTGCTCCAAATATTTTTCAATTTGGATTAATTTTTCAATAGTAAGAACATCACTTCAAATTAAATGCATAATCAATTTACAGAATAAATAAATTTTAAGTTAGTCCATATTTGCGCTGTTTATATTTTGCATCAATTTGCATACCCGCAGATATTTAAATTTAATAACTTAATTAATTAACATGACGCATTTCATTAATTTTATTTTTGTATCCCTTGGCTTGACTAAATTAAGAAAAATAATTTATTCTTTTTTAATGTTTCCTCTTTTGAATTGGAATGGAGAAATTTTAAGGTAAAACAATTTTTTTTTTGTTACAGGCGGTTAAAGTTAATTTGCTGACCGAGTGCAAGTGCCACGGCGTGTCGGGCAGCTGTACCCTTAAGACGTGCTGGAAGACGCTACCGCCGTTCCGCAGGATAGGCGACTACCTGATGAAGAAATACATTAAGGCGCGCACCGTGCACGCCATCTCTTCGAGTCCGGGCAAGCGCTCTGGGCCCAACAGCGTTTCCTCGGAGCCATCAGGGCTCCACCACCACCAGGGCTACCCTAGGGCGGCGTACCTGGCCCTTCGGAGGCCCACCGGGGAGGCGTGGCCGCGCAGACAAGGCACCATCAGGCGGTCGCCGCCGGTGCAGCGCAGACCCAAAAGGGCCGAACTCGTGTTCCTCCACCAGTCACCCAATTACTGTGAGAGGGACCTTGCCAGGGGTTCCCTCGGCACTACTGGACGCACGTGCAACCGATCTTCCACAGGTTGTTATACTATAATTGTCGTTAAACTAAACAAAATTTCATATCATTGGAGTGAAAAAAATAATGTAATTATTTAATGCAAAAATCAAATTTCATCTAGGTTTGAGCATAGAAATAAATTAATAAAAAGGTTGAAGTTCATAAACATAAAAATGAATTAAAAATAAGTTTTAAATTTTTATTGTAATTTTTTTATTAGCGTAATTTCCTTTTTTAAGTATGAACAAAAATTTATTCTTTTTAAAAAAAATAATCTTTTAATAAATTATGCTGCTAAACAAACCTTTTTGATCGGCTTATTTGAAATTTATGAAACTTCTGACTATAATTTTTAATAAATATTGCAAATATATAAATAAATATATTTTTTAAATGATGAAAAATTATTTTTAATTTTAAGAAAATTTTATTTTTCTTTTTAACATAAAAAAAATACTGATTTATTTTTATGAATAATTAAAACTTGCGTGTTTAGGGACTGAAGGATGTGAGGTGCTGTGCTGCGGCAGGGGCTACAACACACACCAGTATACTCGCCACTGGCAGTGCCGATGCAAATTCCACTGGTGCTGCTACGTTGAATGCGCCAAATGCTCTGAGCGGACTGAAGAGTACACGTGCAAGTGAATTTTCAACTGTAAGAAGAAGAAGAAGAAGTGAACTTCGAATTGTGAACTTGTATTGTGTCTGTGCCAATAATCAACTCACCTAAATTTTATGTATTTAATATAATTATAATATTTATACTTCATTTTATTTACCAACGTTCAAATCAGTCTTTTCAATGTTTGAAATAGTGGATGATTTAAAAAGCTTGTAATTGTGAATCAACGAATGTTTTCTGTTTATTTTTTGATTAAACCAAACAGGAAGATTCCAGAACCCTCTATTTGCTAAAAAAATCTAATATGCAGTCGTTAAATTTGCTTCTTTATTAAATCGCCTAACTTGCGCCTAAATAAACAAAATTCAGCCAATTCTAAAACGGATGTTTTGATGCTCTTAATCCCGCTTTGAAAAGGAGAATTCATGTCAGCGCACAAACCAGGGAATGCGATCTGGCTCTTTACACAGGTAGTGTTACAAACAGCCCTTGTGAAAAATAACACGTCTTTATTTGGCATCAAACAACCCTTCTCACTTTTGCGGCGGTTGCACACACGCTGTTGAGCCGAGGTTGAATAGAGAGATACAATAATAAGACACATTGTTATATTGAAGCCACAAAAGCCGGCCGATGACAGACCGCGGCGCAACGCTCCTTTATTATTTCTCGACGCAAAGAATCATCCAAAGCAGCATCCCCTCTTTTTCTTTCCGCGGCGTGTGGAGATTTTTCCCTCGTCGCGTCCAAAAGAATCAAATTGCTCTGACAAAAGGCACATTCGAGCTTGATGGAAAAATTGTGAAGAGCAAACCATAAACATGCTGGAGCGTGTTCACAACTTCATAAATATAAACGGACAAAACCAATTGTATTCTTACAAAAAAATGTTTTTGGAAAAAAAAACCTTTTTGTTTTTTTCCCATTAAGAAAATTAAAATTAATCTGAAATTTATAGAAAATTTTATTTTTAGTTATTTATTAATAAATAAATTATACATTGATTATTTTTTGGGGGACTTAAAAAAATAAATATTCTTATACGCTATAAAAAATATGCAAAGCTGAAAATGAAATGAGTAAATCGAGCAAAAAGCAAATGACAAGAGAACTCTAAAGTTATGCAACAAGGCGAATTTTAAAGCCACGCAGGTTGCATATCTGAAACATTTCGCTACACAAAAATTACGGAAACTTAAGAAACTTTAGTAGAAAAGAGAAGGAAGGAGGACATCGTCCAATATTATTAACTGATTTTCTTCATGCCTAAAATTTAAGTTCTAAAATGTTTTTATTTTGCAATCCCAAAAGAGGGCCTTGAAAGATCGATTTCCAATTAGAGATAGAAACTGGCACGGCTCAACAAATTTCATATACATATATAATGCCAATTTTGACGCATTCATATCCATATTTATAATTATTTTCAAAAAAAAAAAAAAAAAAAATCAATGGAAAATAATTTTGATAATCCATAATAGAACACATTATTTTAAAATCCAAAAGATGCAGAATTTACTTTTTTTAATAGAAACAGAAACTCATTCATTAGTATATCCTATTTCATATAACGAAGATATTCGGCAATTTTCTTTGAAAGGGAAGAGATTTCCAAAATCCTTGATAGTATCTTTAAAAAAGTAAATTCAAACTCTTAAAGTTTTAGAGACTTTGGAGTATTTTTTTATTCTGCATAAGTGCCAATGAAAGTAATTAATTAATTAATTACCCTTATTCAAGATGTTGATCTTCAGAATGGTAACCGGAAAATCCGCCGTAGCTACGTTAAATTATATAACTATCATAATAATAAAGAGCAGATAGATTCGAGTCCATTTCTGAGAGTTATGCAACTCGACGAATTTAAATGCTAAGCAGGTTGCATACCTCTAAAATGAAACGGCGCTTCAGCTTCAGTAAAGAGATCGTGACGATGCACAATCAATCACGCGAATGATTCTACCTCTATTTTAAACAATTCTATCTATTAAGATGAGACTTGATAATATACGCGTACGTGTCACCACGATCACTGAATTATCATCTCATTAGTCTGAGGGGTCGAAGGCTGCAACGTGATATGTAAGTACACGGAATTCACAGCATTGATTGTTGTTTTTCCCCCAACAAATCGAGTGGCCGAGAAACTTACTGCATTTGAGCTGCTGCTCCGGTGCACATCACACATCACAAATAATTTTCGCTCATTTTTTAAATATTAGTTCTGTTAAGTTCCATACAGTTTTCTGATACAAGAAGACAGCATGGATGGCATTTTTATTTTTAGACAAATTCTTCGACTCTTGAATTTTTCTTTGCATTTGCTGGTGAGTTTTTATATCTTAACATATTGTTGACCAAGTTTTATAAATTACTTAATTGCCTGAACCTCTAGCTTATCGACCATTCATTAGTCGCAGGGTTAGAAAGTAATGCTGAACAGAATTGCAACCGGGATCCAATGTACATGACCTACTGCATCGCCCAGTGTCTAAATATCACTTCATTTAATGACATGCAACGCTGCACTTACAATAGGAAAACTGGTCGTGCTGTGATGAAGGTCAGTTAAATTAAAAAAATTTGAATAATGAATAATATATAATTTAAAAACTTTTTTAGCCAAAATGTTCAGATTGCCCCGTCTATGCGTTAAATGACAAGGAAGTAAGTTTTTTATAATAATGTCTAGATTTATTTTCAATTTTAATAAATTTTACTTATATATTAGGGTCAGCGCGTCAGATTGTTGTATGGACTAAGTATTTACTTGAACGCCACATTTGAATAAAAAGTAATCTAAAATTTAAGTTGAAAAGAATTACAAGAAAATATGTGGACTATCCATTGCCTACAAATTTTCACCGCCGGTAACATCTTTGAAATTTGAAAGAAGGAGCGAAAAAAAAAATAAGTTGGCATTTAGGTAGAATATCGAACTGCTGCCTACATATGCGGAATCACAGATACGAAGTTGAAGGCTTGGAGCCCAAAGTCAGCCCAAGAAATTCAATGTGTAATCGAAGGGCTGCGTGAGTTTAGCAAATTGTGAATTTTCATAAATTTTATTTAACTTGGATAAAAAACAGCAAAGGAACACGTTGCCAGTGGAAGATTGAGGATCCAAGCGTTTAAGGGCGGCTGCTCTCAAAAGTTTCAAATATGCGACTCGGACGAAAACCCACCTTTTAATACGACCTTGTTCCCGTTTATTCCGATGCAGCCAGCAAAGAACAACACTTGCTTGGTTGTAACTTTTTCTCTAGACGACAAAAAGGCGTCAAATCTTCAGTTTCGGGAGGAATATTGCCATGAACCAGCCCCTTTTATCTGCCTTACTAATGATGATTGAAAAAATATTAAAGAAGTAACTTTTCAGACAATTTTAACTCTGCAGTAAATTTCCAGTGCTCGTAGCATAGAAATTGAGGGAATCCCAATGAATATCGATCATATATAGTTTTGACGTGCTTTTTTATGGAAGGTTAGAGGATGGAAATTAATAAAAATGGGACTCCCTGTCATTACCATAATATACATATTGATTTTCTGCAATAAAAAAATATTTTGATTAAAGGCTTACTTTAAAATAAAAAATAAAATTTATTATACATTCAATTTTTTTAACCTCTCATTAGAATAAATTTGGATTGATTTTAAATCATATTACTGGAGAATTGGCTGCCAGCCACAACAACATACCAAAACTCGCTGGCTCAATCCTCAATCTAGAGAGGGGAGGCCATTTTTTATTTTAATTTTAACTATTCTTTAGTTGAAGCTATAAGAAATGAAAAATGAAAAAATATTAAATTCTTTGTACAATTTTTTTTACTTTAATTTAAATAATAAGTTTCAAAAATAATTTCAGGAAAACTTTTCAAAGACACCGCAGATTTTCTAATTGACAAGGTTTATTCTATCATATCTTTTAGGAGTACACAGACAAGATAAGCATTATTGTTTAAAGGACAACCTCATAATGAACACACATTCAGTCGTCAATTACATTTTACTTCTTAACGGCAAGAGCTAAACCTAGTTACATGGATTTTTCACCCACGCAGCTACGACTGCGTAGTAAAATAAGCGCATTTAAATTCATATACACAATTATACACGAAAATGGAATGCTGGTAATGTTGCAAAAACAAACTTTGGATTGATGCAATTAAAATTGCGTGGCATGTGTTTTGAGATCACAAGTTTACTGGCAAGTATGTATACGGAAACTAAAAATTCTTTTGCCTCACTAACAATCAGAACAGTGTGGACAGTTTTTCACTCAAGGTATATTATTTCCAGAAAATTTGACAGCTTTCAATTTTAGCACACCAGCCTTATAGCCTAGAATATCTTACAGCCTAGAAGTGCGAGTTTTTCATTTTAACAACTTGAGGTGGGTGACAGTGGAGGAAGGTCGGCGGTGACGGTGGCGCCGACGCACTGCACCAGCACCACCGGCTGTCCGGAGGCGGACATGACGAGGGGGGCGGGACGTTGGGGTCGCCGGCTCGGTTCTCGCCTCAGCAGCTCCTCGATGGAGTACGGGTTTCTCTTTGCGGGGGCCTCCTCAGGGGCCTTGTGTCCCCATGGGCCGGTGGTGAGGGAAAGGGGAGAGGAGCTCCTGGCGGTCACTCTGGCCGCTGCTGCCGCCACGGCGGCCTGGTGTAGCTGCAGAGCGGCCACGAGGCGCTCGTTCTGCTGCTGGTCGGTCGGACTGAAGGCCGGCAGGAAAGGCGAGCTTCTGCGGGCCACCGCTGCGGCCATGGCTGCTTTCAAATCTGAAAAAGAAAATTTGAATTTTAAAATTTTGTTCTTGATTTGGCACAATAAAAAGTACTTAGAATTTAATATGTGTGTTTAATTTTATTAATTATAAAAAAAAATATATTTGAAGTTTTAAAACATTCTTTTATTATATGTTTTTTTTTAAAGATTTTAGTTGCAAATTATTAATTTGAATAATAGGAATATAACACATTTTATTTGCCACTTTTTTAGTAGTTATACGGTTAAGAATTTCAAATTTTAATGCATGCTATTTATGTCATCGTCATTTCACATAATCCGCGAATTATTTGGGAACCCCTTTTCCCGTAAGTGCGGTTCCCAAATCAGCTACCGTTTCTTTCTCGATTTCTATTTATACCGTCGCGTCTTATAGCGGTGCGTAAGGCTGAGAAATTTCTTGTCTGCGGGCTGATTGATATCAGAGGGGGCCAGTTAGTTTGTAATCACGGTCAGATGAAGCGTGTAATTTATATCAATGAGCCGCAGGTGTTTCGGTCGCTAACGTGGGAACAGAGAAGACAGGCAGCTTTTAGCAAGACCGCGGCACAGATTTATCAATTATGCAAAAAGGAACAGGTTGATAAAATTCTTCATACTAGTTTTTTTTCTCTTCGTGTGTATTAGCCACGCACTCTGTGTCTATAATTTTTCTAACCAACCGTAGCAAAAGTCTGCAGTTTTTTTTTGCACACTTAATTATTCAGAGTGGACGCCCAAGAGAAAGCGTTTCCTCCACGCCACGATAAAAAGATAGTTTAAAATAAAAACTAAGCGTGAAAGATTAACGCGCACCTTGTGGCGTGCATGAATGAATAAAATGTTTGAAAGCGAAAAAATTATTCCCTAGAGACCTCCACCTGACCTTTCAGCTGCTCTGAATTGCAAAGGTCTGTTCATGAAACCGAGATTGACTGATTTGATTTGTGTGTCGTCAAAATTCACAAATAAAACATTAGGTTTATTAATTAGAAAATTCCCAACTTTACTAAAAGAATATTATAATTAGATAATATGCAGTAAAAAATTAACTTTATTAAACAAGAGTTTGCTAAGAAAATAAATAGATTTATTTGAATGAGAAAATTAAAATCAATTGATATTAAATAATATCAAATGAATGAAAAAATTTATAAAAGCCTGAAATAATTTGTTTGCACATGAGGCCTGTCATAAAAAATTTAACTAAATGAAAGAAATATTAAAAAAATTCAAGGAAATAAATGGGCAGATCTTATATTGTACATATAATTATCCCGGATTAATATTTTTTTTTAAGTAAATTATTATTACCTGGCGACGAGCTCTGTGGTTGGTCAGTGGACCTGGTCAGATTGGTCATGGGTGACCTGGCGCCTCCATGCATGGCCGCGAGGTCTGCGTCCGTAGTGGCGCCGGCGTTGCGGAGCACCCTGTTGATGGAAGACACGCTGGGGATGGTGAGGGGGTCGCACACCCTCTGCGAGAGCAGCGACTCCCTGATTTCCCAGGCGAACAGTCCAGGGTTCTCCTGTTTGAGACGCAGGATCCGTTTGACGACCGTGGGTGTGGCCACTTGCTGCTGAAAACAGGCAAAATCAGTCACACGGTCGACAAGATTCTTCGTCTTGAATAATTGTGGCCCGAGGGGCCGGCGAGTCAATTTAGCTGGCGACTCATTGGTTACGCTTATTACTACGGCAAGCAAGAATATTATGCCTCAAGCGGCACGTTTACAGCGTCAATTGCTGCCAATTTTCTGTTTCAGAAATGATCTGATTTTTTTTTTGTCAAAGTTTTTAATCATTTAAACTAGATTTCAATTGCATTTATTAATCATTTAACGATTTTATTGCTTATCTTCTCGGAGATTTTGTTAGTTTTTAGCTCAACTTTTTAATCACAAGACAAATTATAATTCTCTGTCGGAATTTGGCGGAGTTTTGTATAATTATTGTGTGAAGGAAAGGTCAAACTCGATAAACTGGACCTGCCTCATGGTGAGGGCACTTCAAAGGTGTAAAATATGAACTATTTCAGACCGGTTTGGGCGCAAAAAACATGAGCGAGAAGTGAATCTGTGCCTCGAAAGCGCACCTGTGTCTTTATTTGAACAGACGCCAACAGACACTTGGGACCGACTTAATCGCAGATTGTTCATAAATTGCATCAAATAATCTGATCGACGCAGGTGCGCATCACTCAAATTAAATCATTATCTCACTAACATTACAAAACAAAAAAACTTTGCCGAACACCCATATTGAATTTAAACGCTTCAAGAATGCGGATTCTTCTTATAAAACCAGCAAGTCAATTAATTTCTTTCTAAAACGAAGAGCGCACTGCACTCTTAATCAGCGGCCGCGATCTCCACTCTTGTCACACGGTGGTCGTAAAAGCGGTCTCTTGGAAAATAAATAAATAATAAAAATGTCTCCACGCCCAGCACATTATTCAGAGGGACGGACAAGTGGTGCATGTAATCTTTTCACGCGGCTCCTGTGAACGAGATTTGCATATTGTCACGGATCTTTTGGAATTTTCAGCCTCCAGCTCTCCAAACACAAATTTCTGCGTGACGTGTTTCTCTCTCATTTATAAAAATAGCTGAGTGACGCTTGAATTAAGACGTTTTAATAGTCAGAGAAAGCTTTTTTTTTTAGAAAAGTACAATTTTCAAATATTATTATTTTTTTTAAATAAAATTGATAGAAAATAATTATACTAATTATAAATTTTCCATCACATTCTTAAAATGAATCAAACGTTCTCATCAAACGCAGATTGAGAAAGTTGATCTGCGCTGATCAGGCGCTGATCAAACATGGCGTTTCCGCGTCAATCCTTGTCAAAATGCTGATTTCCATCGTCCTTTAATCATATTAAAAAGCCGCAGTGGCGATAAAACCTCATGTTCATTCTCAGAAAATTAAGTGATGATAACACGCCGGTCATTCTGTTACGACTTTTGACAGCGGTCTAGCTGCCTAAAATTCAATGGACCTTGAATATACATATACGCAAGCACCTGCGTCAACCTCCAAAGTGTCCGACGCGCAGAGAGGATTAATTAATCCGCAGTCAAATGTGAGCTGCGCCGCCGTGTGTTCAACTTTTTTCTTTCTTTCTTTGTTTATTTTAAAACTCATTAACACTATCAAAAAAGTATTCAAAACCGAACGCCCGTCTGAAGATACACGACCACATGCTTATTTTATTTTTGCAAGTCGGCGTTGATTACGGCAAGAAGTGTTAATTGCAGAGTACGTGCGCGCATTTATTACCTCGTACTTAGTTTTTGCCACTTTCAGAGAGAGAGAAAAAAATTAGCAACGAAATCTTGGCAGGTGGAGTTTCAGGTTTATTACATATTAAATCGTTCTGCAAGATAAATAAAATTCCATTAAAAAATTCAAAATTGCAATTAAATTTAATATTTTAACAATTATTTATTAATTTAATTATTTGAATTGTCGTTTTAGTTTAAGTGGTTTTCAGGGATGAGTTGATAGAGAAAAATTTCCCTGCTGAAGATGCGATAACTTTTGCAACAAAAAATATTCTACAAAAGCAGAATTTTTGATTTACTACCAGACGAAATGCCTAACTGTAGTGTTGTTTTCTAATCCCATTACCTCGATAGCCTCCACCATATCAAATACATTTAGAAGCAAACGAACCGTGACAAATTAATTTCTCACTGGACCAAATAAGCTACGTCGTCACTAAGCCCGAGAGTTTCTGATTTTAATTCATATTATTTTTTTGCCACAGCCAGCAGGTGTGTCCGTTCCTATAAGTGATTATTTGTAAATTGAATTTCGCCCATGCGAGCAATTTGCCAGCGGCCAAGTCTCGCATTTATTATCCTGCGGTATGTGTCTCCATCAAATTTGACAGCAGCGGCAAAAAGCATTTCCAATGAAATTGCCGCCGCTGTTATAGCCGGAGATAAAAAAGCTCAACAACTGTGTAATGAACAAAGAGCGGTAATGTCTCAATTGCAGGACAGGAATGCCTCGGAGTGTAATTGCCAGGCAAATTATCCCTCGCTGCGCGGGGACAGCAAAAATACTCAATAAATTGTGCAAATGAATAAACGGCGGCATTATGGGAAAGAGCAGAGCGAAATGAAATTCCTGCAACAGTGGCAAATAGCAAAAAAGGCAGGCGCTCAAGGCTGAGGGCAAAAAGGGTATGTCGTGTCCATGCAGTCAGCAGAGAGCGGCGACGGCACCTGCCAAGTTAATTTGTGCACATTATATTGTTCCAGCACGGCCCAATTTTTCCGCGTAAATCATCCGCTTCTTTCATTCGCGAATTTTTGCACGTCTCAAACAACATCTGTTGTGGGTTTAAAGTGAAAAAGCTTTTGCGTCGGGCCCACGGTACAATTACATTATTTAATTAATTGAGAACGTCTACTGAATAATAAAATGCAGAATGAAACTACCTCAGTACAATAGACCAAGAATAATGTGTGACATAGACAAAATTTTTAATTTATTTTTTCTAAAGCTAAATTTAATAATATTGATATAAAATGTGTATACGGCTGAATTAATTTAAATTTAATTTTTGTTTACTATTTGTATTTTTTATTGTAAAAAGCTATTAAAATAAAAACGATGATATTATGGTTCCTGCCTTTCCCACAGTCACTCATGTTGAAACTTTCAGGCTGGTATTTTGCGCCCAATTAATTTATTCCCAGATTAAACGTGTGATTTGAATTTTTTGGCTAAGGATGAGTTATAGTTTTCTCCATTAAATTTCACGCACTCCCTTCGCCTCTCCAGATATGTATGCGGGTACCCAAATTTATGCCTTTCCATTAGATGTGTTATCCTTCACTACTCTGCATATTATCCATATGAGTTTAAGCTCTTCTGCATTGCTAATAAATTCATGCCCCATGGTCAGGCGCGAGCCTTGTTTTTTGCCCGCTCGACAAGTTCGCCAATTAAATTTAAATTAATAAAACTTGCCGATTCTCCTGATAAGTCCCCTTGAAAAATTTAGATATAATAAAAATAGCCATCTCCCTAACCCATATACAAATTCACATCCGCATTGGTGAGATTTCTTTCTTGTAAAAATTAATCGAAATTGTGCTGCTCACTTTCCAAAGAAAAGATAATTAAAGGACGTAAGCAATATTTTTTTGATGCACTCAAATTAATCTCACCTTCCTATCATCCGACGTAAAAACAAACGAGTTTTGCGTGCGCACCAATTAATCTCGCTTTTCATCGCTGCACTCTGCAAGAGGCACTAATTAAAACTTAATTATCGATTAATAACACACGGACAATATTACTCTTGAGATAAGAATTTTGATTGCCCAGCAGCAGCAGCTGTAGAGTTTTGTTCAAATAAATCTCGCTTGGTCTGCGGGTGTTGTTATTAATAATTTTCCTAACGACTTGAGCAATTAATCATGAGACCTGACGAGAGCTCAGTTTTGGCATTTTTCACGGAAGGCTCGGCTGCACTGGAACCCTTTGCATCAAACACGCGCAACCAAATTCAAGATCATCTTTCTGGAGCCGAAAATGATGAAGAGCCCTCAGGGTTGATGGCATTAGCTTTTTTATTATCATTTGCATGCACGCGTCTCTGCCGGGCGCAGAAATATAGTCACGCTATCTCGGCTACAAGTATATTTACACCTGTCTGTTTAAAAACTACCATTCATCAAAACAACAAAAAATCTTCAAGTCAATTGAAAAGATTTAAATTTTTTTGTATCTGGTGTAAACCAATCATTTGCAGGACAAAAACTGGCCGGGCTTAATTACCAGCGTATTTCAAATGGTCAAAAATAAAATTATGCCCGAGTTTTTTGATTCCCCAAAAGTAATTGGCGTATTCGTCAGTGCGAAAAGTGCCAAGTAGGAAAGACTCCTCACTCATTCATTCGAAACGCAAATGAGAAATAATTGAGGCGAGCCACGGTTTGTGAGTTGAGCAATTAACTTAATTGATGCATGTGTCTGTTCGTTTTTTGGCAACGCTAATTTTTTGCGACCATTAAACAGCGTGGTTTCGGAAAATAAATTTGTTACACACCTTAGTTTTGGAGCCACCAATTGCGCCCGGTCTAATGGAGCCAGTCTCGTAGAATCTGGTCAGGATCTTGGACACACAGCCGTGGGACACCAGGAGTTGGCGCGAAATATCACAAGGACGCACGCCGAGGAGGGCCAGTTCGACGATTCGGCGACGGACACAATCTGGCAAAGGACGTCCATTGACGAAAACGCCGCCTAACTGGTTCACTCCTGCTTGACCTGAAAAAGGAAAACGTTTTAGATTTTGTTGATAAAAAAAAAATTAATTGATTTAATCAAATATATGATTTAGGTATGACTTGTTGCAAGAGAATAAGTGAATTGAAATGTAAAAATTAAATAAATTTAAATATAAAATATCATAATTAAATTTGAAATATTTAAAATATATTTGAAGAATTTAGCAGGGGAAAGGTGCATGTCAATTAAAATTTATAAGAAATAAAAAAAAATTGTTTTGACTATATCTGATTTTTTTTGCACTGGTGAAATAAATTCTTTCAGCTACTAAACAAAGTGAATAATGCGTTCCATTAAAAAGCATTTCATTTCAGAACTACATCGCAGATCAAATAAAGGAACACTTTTATTGCCAGCACGAGATCTGTATTATATTGGACTGTATTCGCCAAACCCGCGTGTATTAATGAAGAGCAGATAACATTTCAATCAAGAACTTGAACAGTCTTAAAAGCCGGCCAATAAAGATGGTATCAGCGAGCTCTCAATAAATTTCTGGCCCATATCATCAGCGATAAAGTTCTCTTCACGGTGGTTTATGATCCGGCCTGCAGCGTTCCGACCACTGCCTTGTCGATCGAAACACAATCCGCTCGTAAATCCGACGCACTTTGAGCAAATTATTCAATCAAAAAAGCACTTCCAGACAATCCGTGTCAATAAAATTGCAAGTAATGTAAATCTTTCACCGGGTTATAAAAATAATAAATCTAGGAAATTTCTGTGATGAAATTTTTGTATAAAATACAGAAAAATGAATTTGAATAATTATATTTGATTTTCTACTTCTTTTCATTGGATTACATGTACGAAACACCTGGGGAATATAGAATTATATGAAGTTTACAAATTGGTTTTTCAGGAATAGCAAACGTGTCATTTTTCATCCACAGACGCGAACGTGTGCGAGCCAACTTGTGATTATTTGCAGAAATTTGTTGAACAAATCGCCGGCAGTCTTTCCTCAAAAAGCCGCTGTCGCTCTACACATATAATTATAACACTCCAAGAAGTGCAGAGAGAGCTAAGCAGTCGCCGCGAGAGCCGATTTGTGTCAAGCATCTCATTAAATTTAATTATATAAACAGCGGCAGCCGAGAACAAAAGTGACAGAATAAATAAAAAGTAAAATAACACCAGAAGTGAGAGAGGGCGAGTGCGATAAAATTATATGCCTATATATCGTATGGTTAGGTGTTATTATAACTAAAAAAAATATGAGACCAAACAAAATTAGCTTGCTCGTCGTGGGTTATTTGAAGAATTTCCTTCGCTATTTGCTCCAAAATGTGCTAATTTTTATTATTGATGCCTTTGGAAACCTGAAAAAATTGTTTCTTACCTCCGAGGCTATAGGAAGAAAAATCTGTTCAGCTACTTGGTAAATGACTATTTTGATTTATCGGCGCGGACTAATTTTTATCCCGGCAACACTCGAACTACGGAGATTTATTATCGTCGGCGCGGCCAAACGCGTAATTTATCGTTTTCGATTTTACGCGGCGGCCAGCGGCGCGATTTGGCCCCACGACGACGTTTATTGAAACAGGTGTCAGACTAATTGAAATCCGAACATCCATCATTTTCAAGTGGTGCGGTCCGAGCGAATTTGAATCGCAAAAAGCGTTGCTTTTGACAGCACAAAATTATTGGCAATTCAGATTGGAGAAACCGAGAAAGCACTTTGGACTAACTTTAAGCAACCTTGTTAGATTCAGAACTTTATAATTGTTTTCGGAGAGCAGGTGTCTATTGAAAGTAACTTTTTGCAAAAACTTAGCAATACATAATTCATTGTTACATTTCCTGAAAGAAGTTTCAACTTTTAGAGTTTCAAAATAAATTAAATTTCATAGCATAATTTTTTATTTGTAAAATTTCCTGTGCTTATTTAAAAAAATGAAAGTTTTAAAATTATTTCATATCATTATATGAAATAAAATTAAAATGCTTGAAATTCTAGACTGAGCTGCTGGTTATGAATAAGTTAAGTGAGAAAACCTTGCCACGAGGTCAGTTAGCTAAGAAGATTTAAATAATTTATATTTCTTTTTGATGACTATTACCATTTTTATGTGTTCCTCTCATTTTACAACCGTCTCGTCTTCCTAGACACTAACTCTTTTGGCTATTTGATGAAGAAAAAAATGACTATGTTCTCGACACTTTTTAACACCGCGCGTCCGCAGAAAATCTCCAGAGATAATTTTTGCTCTACATCTATCTCGATTACTTACAAAGTCCGTTTTGTGTTCTCGTACATTTTTATTGCCCACGGACATATTAAAATGAAGTCAGGAGGATATCACAATACGTTTGTAGCCGCAGGTAATTACGCCTCTAATTCACCTGCTGCCGAATTTTCGCCGGTCGCGCAGCCAAATATCATTTAAACCACCACTTTTTTTCCGTGCGGCATTTTTTCGCCGCTCTTTGCCGAGAGAGGAAACATTTTTATTTTTATAAAGGCGCATGCACGGATGGCTCACGCGTGTGTTATTAAATTCTAAACACCACTTCTTATCTTGATTTGAGAATAATTTGTTTGAACAAACACACACACATCCCTCGGCACGCGTTTTTTTCTGGTTTTTCCTTCTGGCGCAAAAATTAGCGAAATCTAGCGACCGATGTAAGTAAATAAAACGCACGGTTTTTCTAAATAAAATGACTCTATCTAAATTTCCTCTTAAAAAATTAATTCTGCCAATTATCTCTTGGGGTTGTTTTTTAAATGAATGAACCAGGGATAATTTCATTGACGGGGAATTAACTTATTATCCCTAAAAACACTCATCTTGAGAGAAAATTTGAGGGGATTTGGTAAATTTTCGAGATGCAGCCACAAAATGCATGACTGTGTGGGGTTTCGGAGCGTTTACTATAATGGACTGCTAATTATAGCACGCACCGAGGATGTTCGATTAAAAAGCAAACACGAGACCCGCGGTCAATTATATGATAATCGCATTTTTTATCTGATTCGTTCATAATTGGCCGCTGGACCTTCACGGAATTCTCCCATTTTTTTACTTAATGCATAACGCCGGAAGAATTTACATAGCGACGAGATATCGACCCCCCACCCAATGGAGATTTTGGCCTTGTGCATGAATCTTAAGATTTTATTCTCCGCTGACAATTATCGCTTAAATATGCAGAAAATAACTGGAGCGTGGAACGGTTGTTTGAAAATAATTTACGAGAGGAGAATTAAACGCATTCTCAAGGCAGGTGAAAAAAAATATTGCAATCCAAATGACAAATAACTGTAGAAGGTAATTTTCAAATAATTGCCGCAAATAAGCATTCCCTTCGCTCCTTTTTACTCAAAGTTATCAATAAAAATATTTTTCTAGGGTCAGGCTGTGAGACGGTATCATTATTATTAATATCATATATGATTTCAATTTTGGGGAAATAGTCATCGACCGCGACGGTTTGTTTGCGCATTTCATTCCAAATTGGCCCTTCCGTGACTCGACAATGACTATCATGAGACCGCATCCATCCACGACCCGTTGTTTAATTTTTTATTATAGAAGAAGAACGCAACCACTTGTTGGCTTTTGAGAAATGGTCTAGGAGCAGAGTCGAATTAATGCCTTGCAGGCGTTCAATCTCATATTTCCGTGGAAAAATTTTGCTATCGAAATATGAAGTTTTATTACATCCTTCATATTTGCATTTCGCGGGGCATCACCTGCAAATCATTTCTCTGGACGGTCAGATCCAATGCATAAATTAAGCGGAATAAATTTGATTTAAAATATGTCCCTCTATATGCATAATGAATTTGCATCTCTTTAAGAGCCATTAAATTTTATGACCGAAAATTAGGTTTAATTGGGCTGAACTGTAATACACTTCAATGATATACGATCAATCGAATATCATGAGACGTCTATTTCGAGCCTATTAATAAGCTGCGTCCGAACGATTTGAGAGATGAAGTGTGCCGCCTATTAATGAAAGCAAAATGAAAAAGAGGCTATACGGAAAAACATTTATCAAATCACTTTTACTATGGCACACCTTCTTTGTAATTAAGGCACCTTTGGGAAGAACTAGGGCGATTAATTAAAATTGGCAGAGGTTTTTGATATTAAAAAATTTAACCTTTTGCTGCTTTTCCCCTTCTAAATTCCTCCTCCTTGAAAGATGGTTGGCTAATTAGCTTAAATAAAAAATTAAGAACATATTTATATATTCGCCTGCTGTTGACAATGACAAAACTAGCCAGAGATATAATCTGCTCTACACCAGCTGCAATTATACGTACACGTCCTTCTTCCTCAATAAGAGTTTGGAAAAAGTGCATTCGCGCTTTCCTTTCTTCCGGTCACACGAACAATGTCAAAATCGCCCCATAAGAAACAAAATTGTTGTATAATATGCTTGAGCTTGAGCTGGAAACGCAATGTGTCATCCCGATCGTAATCTATTCACGAGAGTGCATCGGCCCATTTTACAGCGAGCTCGCGGGCGAATTAACAAAACAACGCTTATTGTTGCGTGATAAATTTGAATTTTGAAAATGGTGTATAATAAAAAATAAAACGGAACTGGGCAGATGCTGCGTGTCTGTTCCGTGAGTGCTCAAAGAGCGCCTAATTTTGTTTGACCACAGAAATACTCTGTGCAGAGATGATTATCGTTGTTTTAAACGCGAGTGACAGATTTTGGTCACCAAAAGAGACCGCAAACCAGAGAGATGTGTATATAATTGTCCTTTCAACGGTGGACAACCTTGTTTGCGAGCCACCATTTGAATCGAATAGAAAAATGTTGCTTTTTTATATTCAATTTCGGTTTGTCCTCAAAGAGGAAAATGTACCAAGTAATTTATTTTAAGCATCGATCGACAATAAATAATCGCAAACTACTTAATTAGAGCGTCTCTCTCCGTCGGAGACAGACGAGGTATTAAAAATGGCGGTTTCAAACGTGCTCACCTAACGACTACTTGGGCAATAAAATTATGCTAATGCCGGTCTAGGTGGCTTTGCAAAGTCGGCGCAAGGGCTCTTAAATTATCAGACGCGAGCGGATGATCCTTCCTGATAATTAGTGCGCAGAACATTTCGATTGGGCCCGAGTGGCAGAGTGGTCGGCCTTGGCGGATTTTCGGCCAGCCCGGCACGCGTCCCTGCCAGAGATTGATGGCCTGATTTTGGCCGCCTCGTGCCCACCTGCCTGATCAATCGGCCGAATATTGGTCGCTGGGTCGCTTTTCCGTACATTCTTCGAGCGTGTGCCGCCTTCATGAGCAATCCGGTTTGCGAATGTTAAAACCTTTTGCTTCAAATAATTTACGTGTAGTGAAAAATTTAAAGCCGAATAAGGCTATAATTTGGAGCGAGCAGGTGGGTGGATTAAATAGAATTTTACCAAACGAGTTTGCGACATTTCTGGTGACTGATGTACCGGCTAATTCGATGTAATGATCATAAAAGCGCTTAAATTTGATTTGCGATAAATATTGCGAGCAAAGACCTTCAGACTTCTAGTAAGAAAAAATGAAAAATATATCTTTTGTCCAAATTTGACTCCCAAAAACACAGAACTAAAAAGAAATTTATTTTTAGGTGCAAATAATTTGATGAGAGAATATTAAAATGATTTGCAATCAGCTCTAAGAATTTTTATTTTATTTAGAAATTGTATTCCATGACCAAACAACTAAATGTCTTCCTCAAAATTGTATAAAGTTGAATGTTTATTTAAAATAGAAGGCAGATGTTAGAGCATTTTAAAGAAAACAATTTTGCATGCACTACAAAAATTTAACAATTTATACAATTTTTCAATTTACATTTCATTTTAAATTTGACGGATTTTTAACCTGACTTTTCTTTAATATTTATTTAACTGCTTTTTAAACTTCTAAAGAGAAGATAATAGAAGGTAATTGATGATGTGGTCATAATGATATAGTTTATCTTAAGTTGCAACTTTCTCCTATTAACTTTGTAAAAATTAATAAAAACACAATTGCAGCCTTTCATTGTTTTTTGTGATTATTTAAACTAAACGCGAATCTAGATCGACACTGGCAGTGTAAATAAACGATTTATTTACAATCGCACCAGTTTTGCATCTCAATAGTGCCGGAAAGTGCTGTGGAGAGAGAATGTTGTCTGTGTGTGGTACTTTGTCTGTCTCCTGCATCCTTCAGGTAAAAAGGCAGCCGCGCATCAAGAGCGGTGTGCGTGAGATCACGCTAGGCTCGTCACGAGTCACGAAATTGAGTTGTATTAAGGGCCCGCGTGTGTGTGTTTGCATATACGAAAAGTAAAAAAGGAAGAAAATGTATGTATATGCGGACGCGCACCACTTTGCTCGGCGCTCACGTCAGATGTCTATCATCTCCCATGTCATTCAAAATACAATAAAATTGTTCAGGAATTTGTTAAAATTCAAATGAATTAATACCCCCAGCAGCGGACGTGTTTTTTCTGCATGCGGAATAAATAAGCGCTCTCGCTCCTTGACCATAAAATGGCATTTGCGGGGATAATAAAATTGCATGTGAGCATATAGTGGATAACCGTCCCCTTAAGCCAAATTAGGGGATTTTGCATTTAACAGTTGGCACATTCACTGCTGGCATTTTAAAATCAAGTCTTATTCTTTTAGTTTCAAGTACAAACTTTAAAAAAAAATCCGAAATTATTTATAAAATACAATTTTTTTTACATTTTTCATATTATTTCATTTATCTATGTATATCAATTTTCAATGAAAACTTTTTAATATGATAAGTTAAAATTTTCTTAGAATATAGCTGTACCAGGAAACCCATGCAATGAATTCTATCTAATCACTTGGTATCGTCTTTGCTGCAAAATTGTAAAGTTTTTTCCTCTAAACTTCAAAATTTTAAAAAATCCTTAAATTGTGTTTGCTGTTTTTAAGCTTACCGATAGTTAAAGAAAATTACTAGAATGAAATTTTTGTAAAAAGTCTACCTGCGAGAATTTTTCGCTGTGCTCCCATTTGAAGCCGGCACTGGAGCAAAACGTGATGGCAAAAGTAGCAGTGGTCGCCCGCCGCGATATATCACATAAGTGAGGTTGGCGTTTTCCTTATCAGCGCGAATCACATTATGAGTGTGTCGAGCCGCGTGAGCCGAGCTATTCTCGCCTTGCTCGAGTGGAGTTTCGCATCAATCGGCGTTCGGCTGTGGTTATATTTGGACCAGAACCTGACAAGATTGGCATGAAACGAGCAAGCGGCTGATAAGATAAATTCTCGATGCGCCCGAGGTTCAAGTAGCCGCAACGCATCAGAGTCCATTGATAATGTCGATTAATAGTTTATTGCTTTTGCAAGTCATGTGTGGGTCGAGCGAAAATCGGCAACAAAGTGTTGACAACAATGGGGAATTTTTGCTAGCTTCGAGTGGCCACCGACTCGCAATGATAAAAAAGTGAGACGTGCGAAGTTTAGCTGTATAAAGTGCGGCGCGTGATCAATGAAGTGTGATGGATATTTTTTTATTCAGAGCATTGACGCGGTGATAAGATCCTAAGGTAGATATTTTAAATTCACGTGCTAATTGAAACAAACATTCTATTCTGTATTGTTAAGTAATACTGCTTTAAAAAAACAAAAAATTTTAAAGAAATGAACTAAATTTTTAGAATTTTCTTGATAAAATATATTTTTATTTTAATCTATATTTATTCAGACATATTTTAAATTAAATTCCTGAACTTTCTAAGGTCAATATATTGTTAATTATGATTGATTATAATAAAAATATTACATAAATAATAAATTCAATTAAATTTAAATATCTTATTCCGTCTTCTTTGACTTTATTGTTAAGAATAAACAATATTTTTTAAATTTGAATTACTAAATTTAAATTTACATTTTTAAATAGTGTACAATTAAAGTTCACGTGCCAGGGATGAAAGGCTCACTTACAAATAAGTAGCGTCTATATATGAATTAATCCATAGAGATTGGCAACACGGAATAAAAGCCGCTGCGGTAGGTCTTGATTGCACCGTTCCTCTTCTGTCCGACAAACTGCAATTGACCTGACATCCCACGCGAGAGTTTTTCCATTCAACGATATCTCCAAACCTCCATAAAAGTGGATTTTAGCAACGAGAAATTAAAGAAGCAGAAAATAATGCTGGCTAACCTTATTTTTGGCACGGCGTTGCGCGAGAACCGTAAATTGCACCTGACGAATGGTCTGTTGATGAAGAACTAACTTCTTCTAATTATCGCATGCAGCAGCGTTGAAAATGCGTGCGCTTTTTATATCCTTCAATTGCTGCAACCTCTGACCTTTCCAACTTGCAAGGGAAAGGCGAAATTAAATACATATTATTGAGCCATAGAGCGTGTGCAATTTGCTGCTGGGATTAATTTTTATGACTATGGATGAAATTTTTGACTGAGTGTGTTCTTCCAGCAGTATAGACGAGGAGTAATTTATTTCGTTCTCCACCGGTTAGGCAAAAGTTATATACCAAAAAAATAAAACGAGTTGGCATAAAAATGTTTGTTTTACTTCGGTTGTAAAATGTCCTACAAGCGTGGAGTTTTTTTCTCTCTCCCTCAAAACCTCATAATTCCGTTTCCGTCTGTTCAAATCAGATAGATTTAGAGCTTTTTACAAATTTACAGACGTATATGACAAAACTTACTTCAATTACATTTATATATTCAGCATGAACATACAGAGCAGCTAATTATATAAACTAATCGCTGCCCAGCGTGCAGAGTTTTATATTATTTTTCTGTTTGCTGTGCACGCAATGGGTGGTCTTCTTTGCGCAGACCAGCGTGAAATCTGTTGAGATTTGCAATACACGCTGACCGCAAAGTGTAAACTGCCAAGGTGAATAATTTACTCTCTCAACTCGACAACATCATGCTCTTCTCGCGTTTCGTTTGAGCGCCTCCGCCGATTCAAACTCTATAGCCGCCGCTACTTTCTCACAATCTCGCGATAATTTTAGGCAAATATGTAAAGAAATGAGAAGAAAAATAACCCAAGGATATTATATTCGAACTGTCAAAGGAAAATTCTTAATGAAGAAATACGACTCATTTAAGGAAAATTAAAAATAGCCAAGATAAATTAGGAAAAATAAATTTTTTCCATTTATTTAATGAAATAGTCATATTGGTCAATGTTTTTTTTTTTATAATTATTTTGACCTTAATAGAAGAACGAGTAATTCGTAATGGAATGCACATCAGGATAGAGAATGGGCAAAACGAAATTAAGTTTTGGCGCTTTTTTATCTTACCTGTGTGCGGCATGTTATTAGGGTAATCAAGACGAGACCGTCTGCTTTTCGCTGCGGCGGCAACAATCTCGCGATGGGACTCTGAGGGAGAATCTGAAAAAGATAGAGCAGCGAGGAATTCATTAATCGAGGCAGCGAACTTAAGGCTAGCACTTGTCATTAAATATCGCTTATCTCAAGCGCTCTGCTATAAATGAAACGGTGTTGCCACACGCGTCGATTTCAAAATATTGACGCACGTAAAGAGAGAAAGAGAAAAAACGTTCCGCCGGTTATTTATCACGAGTCAAAGTGCCTGAGAGTTTAATTGTTAATCTCCCAATCTGCGCCAATTAATATTGTGAACCGTCCCATGTCACAGGAATCTTAAGTATGTCGCTTTTCTCTCCATCACCGTTGGATGAACTGATATAATATTTATATTTGAAATTTGAGATTTTTATTTACGCCATGAAGATCTAGGGCCTACTTCAAATAAAACATAATTTCAAACACAAATAAAATTAGGCAAAAAAAAAATGCTAAATTGATTTATATTAAGTAATTATTAAAAGGGATTAAAATGCTGATTTTTATACTGACTTAGTTGGGTTAAAAAGTTTTCTTCTCCTTGATGATAACTTTTTGGTTATAACAATGTTTAAAGACTCAACTCTAAAATAAGTTAATAAAACTCCAGATTATAAATAAATTTGCATTTATCTAATTACCAATAGCTTGTCATTAATTTATTTTTCAAAAGTTAACATTTTTTGAAATCAAGAAATCTTTTGCACTGAAAGGTATCTTTCTATATTATTGTTATTATTTATGGCGCAGACAAGTGTTTTGAAATGCCTTTTACAATAAAAAAATATTGATGCCGGCGTAAAAAAATCACAGCCATCCATAATTGACGCCTTTTCGAATTAGTAACGATTAAATAATTTGTCTAATGATTGGGACTCGGACGCTTTGTGTCCATTTCGTCAATTAGCGACTGCTGTAATTTTAAGAGCCCGCATATTAAGCGCCAAATAGGAAAAAAGTTTATCCAGGAGCGTTAAGAGATCAGTCAAATCATCCGCAATCTCTTTACGATCTCCAATAGAACCAATCCAATAATGGACCACGGCGTACACCTCCGAGGCATCACTTAATTTTTTTTCTTAATCGGCTCCTTCGGTTTTTCTTTGAAGTGCCGATGAGGCGGCACAAGCATGCGAGTCCGGAATAAGCTCTATTTGAAGCTGGAAATATTATACACCTTTTAATAATACCGCAGATATGTATTTGTGGATATCCAACAAAAATATATATCTCAATTAGAGCGCTTAATTTTGTCGTAATTAAACGGCATTAAGTTGTTTATTTGGCTCCACGCTAACAGCACACAAGGCGTTCAGGGAATCAAAATAAAAGCATAAATTCTTGAAGTGCTGGAGAAAAGTTTTCCGACGATCAGCGGCAGCAGTTCGGAGATTAATTAGGCGAAATTTTGGGGACGTCATAAAAGGCATGAGAGCGGCCTCTGCTCCTTTGCTCTGAATTAATCGGAACTGGAACGCATAGCCTTTGATGTCGGTCCCTTCAGAGGGTCCGCAGCCGAGCACAACACGTCGGCCGCACGTTTTATAGCCTCTAAATATTTGCTGCCCTCACGGCTCTCTTGAATTTAAGTACGCGGAAATTAATGAGCCAAAGAATGTAACTGGCGGAGAGGCACAAAAGGTTCCTCCTTTGTGTTCAACAAGAGTGTTTGTTTGAGCCGACGCCTTGTCTACATTAGCAAACACTTTTGAAATTAATTAATCTTTAATTTCAAATCAATTCCTTTTAATTAACTCTATTAGAGGATCAATTTTTGATTCAGAATAAAAAAAACTCAACGTTGCAGTGGCTGCCACTTTAATTTAATTTTCATTATTTAATCTTGAAAAGGTAACGATTTTTGTCAATTTTTAATTTTACTTGAACACCATTTTTTTATTATAATTTGATGTCACATGGAGCTGATTCATAAATTATAAATATTTTAAGGTAAAATTAAAACATAGTTTGTAATACACATATATTAAATTCAAATTTTAAATTTTTAAATAATCTTATTAATATTTCGGAGAAAATTATAAACTTGTGAAAAAATTAAGTAAGTTATAAACAAACGTGTCTAAATTTATGAATTATTGTGTTGCTTACGTTCCACTGCACCCTTTAATTTAAATCGTGCAGCGTCTCACCAGTTTTGGTTTCAGTACTCGAGCCGCCCTGGGCAACATACAATGTGTGTATATAATATGTATTTCATTATTTATGGGCAGGCCACACGCGCTTTTGTGCTCTGAAGTGACCAGCAGCGGCAAAACAATGCCACAGGTATAATTACAGCCGCGCGATAAAACAACAACCCTGTGTGAGGGAGACGACTAATTGCTATAACCGTAAGAGGCGTTTGAAAAATAGCACCTGATACGCGATCTGCCCACGAAAGGCAAAAAGGGGTTGCATGCGTCAGACGGCGGCGGCTTTTCGAAATTTATAAATATATTTTATTGGGAGCAAAAGAGGCGCTTTACATTTATTCGATGGCGTGAAAAAGTCGGCGCAATAAATAATTTATATTATCGCGGAGCCATGCGTTTTTTGCGCAAAAGGTGTGATGGGTGTTGTAAAACGATTTAAATTATCGCACCCTGTTTTGGGCGTATACATAAAAAGCTCATTGAATTTTGTATATACGTTTATTTTTTGTGTGCCAACCCTCAAGGAGTAAAACGATATTATATACAATCTAGTTTAGAGGTGGTTGTAAAAGTAACCATCAGCGCAGAGAGTGTGGATGAGTTTGTCTCAGGTGCGCCGCAAGTTATGAAAATGAGCTTCTTAACAAGGTGTGAGCGGGCCGAGTGATATGCAAATTTTCCACTTTGGCCACTTACGTGACGGGCACTGAGTAAATAGTGTAAAAAACATACAAAATTCCTGGGAGACAAGCGGAGTGAAAACGCTGATTATTTGCGCTACTAAATTGGGCCCTCAAGCTCTTTCAACAACTCAATATTGACCTCTTCTTCATACATGTTAAATTAATAAAATAATTAAAATGATTGCGCCATTTTTAAAGATTTTTTTTTTTTTAAATTGAGATTATAATTCAGTTTAGTTCAATTCATTTTTGTCTTCAAACAAGTCAATTGCAAAAAAAATTTATTGAGAGAAAAGGCACACAGTGCTTTTGAATATTTCACCTAACAATAAGAATAAAATAAATCAAAATTATTGTCACTTACAGATTTTGATTTTTTTCAATAATGAAAATAAGTTAACTATTTGTCCTATTCAAAAATATTAAATAAGATTATAAATATGTGATTCTTGGCTGAAAAATAATGTTAAACAAAAATTTTTGTGTAGAAATTGTGTGCTTTTCACTTGAAGCTAAATAACATTATTAAGAAATATTCACAAATCTCCAGATTCAAGCCTTTCAGAGAGAGTTAAAAAAAAATCATGGTTTTCAAGTTAATCTTTCTCTTTGACCCTGTGTCGAGATTCGTGCTTAACTTGTCGAGATCGCATATAACAACTCTCGTCTGTGCGCTTTATGAGTGTTGCGGACTCGGACCGGGTTGCGCCGCGGCTCCCTAATTATAGGTTAAAAGTTATTACCGCGTAAAAGCAAGTAATCACCCCGCGCACACACAAACAATTTCTGAACACAATCACCCTTCTCGCGCTATTTTATCGCAATATTGGCATCGCCGCGACCGAAAAAACTTTCGTGTGCGCCGCGCGCGCGTCGGGGGTGATTTTGACAAAGCGTTGAAACAGCCCGCGAGCATGCAATATCTGCATTAATTAGCATTCATTACCCACCGACCGGGCTGCAGTTTTAACACACTGATTACACGGTATTAATCGCCCGAGAGCGTGAATAAAGCATTTTGATATAATGCCCACGATAAAAAGCTGTATAGAGAAAAAAGAACAAGGCACCGGCGTGCGGTGTCGCGAAAATTGTTTGTAATACAATTTCGGTGTGTGTGCAAGTTGGAAAAATCATTACATCACAGAGCTTTGGTGAAAAAGTTATTTGATAGTTAACAATTTGGCAAAAAAAGGAAAATTAATTAATAATATATTATAATTTAATTCATTTAAATAAATAAAAATGCTTTTGTTCCCAATAACAAAAAAAAAGAAATTGAAATATTATTTGCTGAAAAAAATTGCTCCAATTCAAGTTTTACAGGCAGCGAGCGTTGATGTTTCTTTTGGGAGATGAAAATAAACGCCTATTTCTCTTTTACAGTCATGCTTGATTTTTTTATCGCGCATTGAGGAAGCGACTGCTGCGTGCCTTAGCTGTCTGGAATCCAGAAGAATTAACCAGAGGCAGAGATTTAGGCGCCCGCTTTTCAAGAGCGCTCTTAAGAAAATTTTCTGTGCGATCGAACGCGTGGCGCGGAAGAAACGAAGAAAAAAACTCGTATACGCCGATAAATTTGAAGAGATTACGCGCACCTAAACAACAATTTCTGAGACCGTCATCCTTGACCCACAATTAAGTGTTAATGAAAAAAATTGACTGGTCTTATACCGGCTTCTCAACGCACTTTTGCCATACATTCTCGGGATATTCAAATGAGAGGAATATTTTTTAACAAGATGTAAAAATTTTGATCGAGAGAGGGGAATTAGCAAAACGTTTTTTGTTTCACTCACTTAAGGGAAAATTTACTGATAAGATTACTTGCTACTCTTTTATATAGTTATAAGCAAAAAAGGATATTTATTGGAGTTGATTACATATCTTTAAAAAATTAATATTTAAAGAACATAATTATTAAACAAGAGTTTTTATAATACAAAAAATGATTTGGATTTTATTCTAGAAATGAAATCCAAGGATTGTTTATAATTAAAAAAATTGATAAACAAAACGTTGAATGTTTTAGCTTTTAAAAAAGGTTAAAAAGCATTTATTAAAAAAAATTTAATCCAAAAAGCACAAAAAATATAATAAATTAAATGGATATTTCATTCTTTTTGTAATTTGAGAAGCGATAAAATTAAAAAAAAAAAAATATCCATATGTAACGACGATGAAGATGAATTCTAGTCTTTCCATTTTAAACTCCCCACAAAACCGATAAAAATTAAAAAATTTACAAAATCCTAAAATTTTTTGATATGAGACTGTATTTTAATCAGTTTTGCTTGAAAGAAAACTTTGCAATTGGCAAACTCACCTGATCTGCTTCGGAGGACTCAGGATTGGCGTGTGGCCGTCGTCAGGGTCTGCTCGCTGGCTAGGGAGCAGGAAAAGGGTGCTTTGCCTGGCAGCGAGCGAATCAAAGTGGCGTGTCGTTCTGGAACCCGAGTGTGAAGATGGCACGGTGGCTGGCGTGAGGCGGCAGCGTGGAGGCCGTTCGGCTGCCCCCGGCGGCGCGTGCCGGGGGTGGGGGGAGGTGGCGTGCGAGGGACGGTGCGCGTGCTGCGGAGCCGCGGCGTCGAGTGGCGTCGACACGGCGTTCGCGCCACCTCCGCCACCAAACCCCCGCGACCGCCAATCCGGCGAGTCGGAAGGCGGAGCACGAGCCGCCTATTGCCGCCGTCTGCGCCGCCGATCTGCCGCTCGACCGCTCGCTGCTGCTGGACCACCGCCGCTCCACCGGAGATGATGATGATGGGAGCATCAACGCTTGCCAAATAAACCGAGCGCGCATTTGGCAGCAGACGCTTTTGAAAAGTACAAGTAATTTCATTTTTTCTTGATGAATCCTTGATCTTTTTATTACTAATTCAATATGAAGGCTTTAATCCTCTTATAATATTACTTTTTGCCGAGTTGTGCAAAATTTGGAGCTGATAATGGCTGTGTGGAATGATAAGTGGTGCAGATATTTTTTTAGCTTATTTTGAACTTCTTTCACTTCATTCAGTTAAAAAAAATGGATAAATATTAAATAATAAACTTTTTATGCAATAATTTTTGACCCGAAGGAAGAGAGAGTCACTGAAAATGGAAAAAATAAAGGGAATTTTTTGCTTGAGTTATAAGCCAAAATTTATCTGACAATTAATGAACAATGTTCTCGGAACAGTCAGTCTGGTTCATATATACATTTTTTGCAATTTTGACGTTTGGTTAAAAATCAAAACTTATAAAATAAATCACTAGGCTTATTTTCTTTTCTCATCGCAAAAAAACTAAGAAAAAAATTTAAAATTGGTCTGAGCTCTGACCAATTTTAAATTTTTCCTACCTAGGTTGCACTAAAAGGCATGCTTGACGTCCAGTAAAAATAGCATAAAACTTACTTTGTGTTATGTAATATTCATTGTCAGAGTCAGAGATGTTAGCCAGTATATTTGAAACATTTAGTTTCACTGACTGAAAATACAGCATTCTTTCCAGGACCATAAACATAATTTTAGTGAATTAGTTTTTTTACTTTAGCTCTTTTTTGGCAGAGCAAGGTAATCTATTACAGTTTTGCACCTGGATCGTTCATCATCTTTTTTTTAAAATTCAGTTTCGTTAACTCCACATGAGCAAAACTAAAAAAGTGATAGTGAAAGATGATGTTGGGCACGGAGTGGAGATTTTAGGAATGGAGAAGTAAGAAGTGGCACGCGCGCGATTCAGCCAAGAGTCCTTGACGTCAGTCGCGAGCGCGGCTTAATCGCCACCAATAGGCAACTGGACCACTGCCTGCTCACTTGCAAAAAACCACTTGCGCTTTTAATTAATTTTAATACAGGACATGCCTCTTTAATTTCAATAGCCTGCGCTCAAAAATAAACTTCATGCGGCAAAGAAAATACACGGCGCAAATTTTAATTGTTTTTATCTCCCAGTAAATGATAAATTATATTAAAACTGAAAAACAAATTCAATTGTTCCCTATGTTAAGTTTATGAGACTTTGATAACTTAAACGTATTTTTTTATAGTCAAAAATAATGAGAGATTCTAAATATGATGAATCTACTTTTGAGCCGTATATCGATCGACTTATCGGTTTTATGACAGCAAAATTCTTAAAACCTGCAGGATTAATTCTTTTGATTGCACCTAGAAAATATGAACACAAGATTTCTGATTTCTTTAAAATTATTTCAAAGAATTCGTATTTATAATATGCAATTTCTTAAACATCATGTTATTGAAGCAAGCAGGGTTTGCGTTTACTCCTCTTTTGAAATGTTTTGTCTAAACCTTTCTGCTTATGACCAATTTACAATTTTCGTCAGCTTGACTTGAGAACATGAATATGAATAAACAATGTAATTAAATAAGAACATGATTAAAATGAGACAAATTATAAATTTTACCTTTCTTAGATTAACTTTTGCAAGTATCAAGAAAATTTGAAACTCTCTATGATAATGCAAGATTTACATCTTTCTTGACTCTTCTGAATTATTTTATTGAATGCGATAAAATGTTAAAATATTGTGGGTAAAATGTTATCACACTGTGGGATCAGAGATCGTACCTCACAAGTACGCACACGCGCGCGATTCAAGCTCGCGACTCGACGTAATTAAAATATACATATATACGCTATCTTCTACCCCTGATCGCAGAGGAGCGCTAGTCCACACCCAGGTGGTTCCATTTTTTGTCCAAAATAGGTGGGACTTGGACGGTACAAGAGCGGAGGCAGGTGCTCTCAGGGCAATCGCCCCCGGACACGGAGAGACACTCGACAACGATTATCCTCGAGCGCCGCAATTATATCGCAGCCAAATCAAGCCTCAAACAAGAAATATAATGCGCGGTAATAGAAGGCCACTCGCGAGCGAGCGAGCGAGCTCAATCTATTTTATCCATTTTTATATATATGTGGAAGAGAAGAAGCCGATGGAGCGCGCGTGCGGTTGCTTCTGCGGAAAAGGCACGTACGCTGCGTTTTCATGCAGCTTGACTTAATTAGTTTGTTTTGTTTCCTCAAAAATTTCATAAAAAATTTCTCCAGATAATTTATTTTATTTCTCGAGAAAATTGAATATTTAATAAAATTTTAAATTATATTTTGTCAAAAAATTTTCAACCTTGGCAACTTGCCTGTATCAAATTTGGTTACACTGTCAAGTGCTATAATTAATTCTTCTATACAAAAATCAGCCTGTAAGGACAGAACGAGGAGGCTTCCATTATTTAATAATATACACACACCCCTCTCAAGAATATGGCTCGCACGTGTATAGCCAAATTAACGATCAAATCAGCAGCACGAGAGATGGGGAATTACAGTCCAGATAGAAACAGAATCACGTGAAGCAGGTGATATTGCTTCCACCAAAATCTTTTCTGTTTTGCCGCCGCCGCAAGATGCTAATGAAAAAAAAAACCATCGTCTAGACAATAGGCACGCGGCCATTGCGAATTATGTTTGCTCCTTCAGTTTTTTTTATATGTGTGAATTACTTTATGTATTAATTAAGTCAACCACATCCTAATGTGTTGCAGATCAGTAAGATATTTTGTGAGAAGAATTTATTTAAATTTTCTGCTTCAAAAAGTGTTTTGCAAATTAAAATTTATATAATATACGATAAATTAAATTATGGAATTTTCAAATTATCCAAAACTGTTTGGAATTTTTCAATAAAATAATCTAGGCCGTGCCTTCAATTTAAAGCGAATTCTGCACAAATTTTTAACTAAGCAAAACTAATTTTCTTTCTATTATACTTTGCGATTTGATTTCTAGGCTGCAAATGAGGAAGGGAGGTACAAACGAAGTCATTAACTTGAAGAAGAGTTATGATTATACGACGTGCTGTGTGTATTAAATTGTACTCGCGTTCTACTCCTCCCTCTCTCTCCGTCTTCGTTCTCATTTAACTTATATAATCCTAGGTTTATATTATAGAGTTGAATATCTAAGAGTGAAATTTAATTGTCTTTACCCGCGTATTTCCTTTTGCGCTGTGATTAAAGTTGATCAAGTATAATGCCTATAGACATTAGTTTTACCTTTTGCTCTTTGGAAAATTTATTTAATTGAATATCACCAGAGAATGCTAAAAATTAAGCTTGATTATATCAGATCTGTTTCTGTTATATTAAATTTGCATAAAATTTTGAAAAAAAATCGCCTTTTTCGGCCCTTCCTTTTAATTAAACACGATAGTTTCGTGATTATGAGTTATGATAGCTATTTCTTTATGATATTAAGACGTTTCCTTCTTATTCGTTAGTCGCAGGAGATTATCTAAAAAAATATTATTTGTCATATCTGGCTCGCGAATAGAAAAGCTCTCCTGCTGATTAATAGAGTGGTTCGCGGCTTCCTTTTTGTGCGAGCAGACCTAAATAAAACATAACTCATTCGGCGACATAAGTGTCGTGTTGTTTTTTTGTGTGTGAGAAGTCTCCAAGTGTTGTGAATCGGCGCAGGTGCGAGTCGGCGGCGGTGGCATTTATTTATTATAATATGCGGCAAAAACACGCGCCGGCAGAATATATCCCACTGACAGAGCGACAAGTATTTACAGACAATAACCCTATTAACTGGACTCATTCGCTTTTTTTTATCAAATTAAGCTCAATTTTCGTTTTTCTGTAAAATTGAACTTGGATTTTTTTCTTAAAATAGACAAGTCTATATAAAAGGCTGCACGCGTGCATTTCATCAAGTTTTTTCCTCCTGGTTTGCGTGATTTTGGAACCCAAACCCGGCGCATGTAATTAGCCACAAGAGGCCCATGCAAGTTTGTGGCTCCGAAACACCTGTTTGTACCTTTTGTGCACCCAT